>NC_090321.1:88590946-90027290 GCF_040869045.1 Eurosta solidaginis
GCTACCTTCGCCACCAGAAGCAGTCACTATTGTATCCTACGCCCATGAATGCACAACAACGGCCATAGGTTGTTGTATAACTGACTGTTGGGGTAAGGCGGAGGTGGCACTTGGTATGCTGGCAAGCCCCTGCTAGCTCGTCAGGACGGGTGAGTTTTTGCTCACTCGCCTTACCTACAGTTATACAAACAAAAAGAGGGGTTCATGCCTGAAATCTATGAAAAGAAAAGGAAAGCTGGAAGAAAAGGACTGTCCGTGTCAGGTGGAGTCATCCCTCCCCTTCTGCGTAAAACCTTGACGCAGCCTTGGGCGTTGCACTGACTCCGAAACTTTAGCAACGCCCCCTTAGCCTGACATTTGTCTGTTGTCCGTTATCGTTCCATGTTCCTATCCGGTTCTGTCTGTCCTAGTCGCCCCCACATTCACGCCCCCTCTAAAATGTACCAGTGCAACACCCACACCAATCAGTTGCTTAACTAGCCGGACATGGCTTTAATCTCTCACTCCATAGAAAAAAACCAAAAAGATGAATAAACAAGATGAAGAGAGTTTCGTTATAAAACTTCACAAGCTTAGTTTATTTTAGACAATAATATTATATAAAAAAAATGAAAAAGAAAAAAAAAACGTGATAAAGGGGGAATAAAAAAATCAAGGTATAATCTAACTTAAACACCTAAACTTAAATATACGAATTCAAAAAGGTAATATACGTTCAGGTGGTATAACTTCAACAAATCTTAACGCTCTAAAATTTGATAAAATCTCTTAATAACTAAACTAATAGGAACCCAAATAAAGCAATGATATCAAAAATTCAACAAAAGAAATTCAATGAAATCAAAAATAACTAAAGTGAACTTGGAAATTTTGATGCAAAAAAAAAAAAAAAATAGAACAAAATATGAGCAGCCATAAATTAATGTAACCGAACTTCAATGACGGAAGTTTATTACATATAAGTTCCAAGGGATGGGGAATAAAAAAAGGAAAGAAAAATAAAACGAAAAATAATAAAAATGTGCAAAGATAAAAAAGGGCTAAAGCGCAATGCAATATAAGATCAATTTATAAACTAAAATCCAAAAGTAAAATTTACTCGATTAAAAATAATAAAAAAAGCAAAAAAAATTTATGATAAATGATAAAACTGTGTTATATCGGACGACCCTCGTGCGCCGATAGCTTCTCTACCGCACTCAGCTTCCAATACTTTCAATGTTTATATACGTAGGCAAGTAATTTTTGTTTTGGTAAATATACCTTATCATCTAGTACTCACCGATCTTTCCAGACAGAGGCGCCTGCGTCGCGGAGAGAGGGTTGCTGAAAACAAAAAAACCTAACGCGCATACATATACATATTGTTACGGTCTGCTGCTACGGTCTACGGCTACGATCCACTTGGGAGCGTGTTCGCGCGAACACACCTAGTGATGTGGCGAAAGTTGCGTTAAAAAGTATCGAAAAACAAGGAAAAAGACAGACGGGCGATCACTAGCGAAAATCGCCATGAGTTTCCGGAAGATAAAAAGTGGAAGGGTGGAAAAATTTGGTGATCACAAAACATCCTCGCCGGCTGTGAACATACGCAGGTAATTGTCCAGAAACTAGGAAAGAGTCGATAGCGCAAAGCACCGAAACCGTTCTTTCCGACAAATCTCGTTTCTACGCGTCTATTTTGGGTGGTAATAAACCCTGCAGCGGTTGTGTTGTGTGGACACAAGGTCCAGTTGAAGTAGGTCGGCGTTCGCAGTCACACTTAGTGAGATAAACCTCTTCCTCTACGTTTACGAAGAACACTACCACCTGCGGGAAAGCGTCCGACACCACCTCCGCCTCCAGGGCCAGCAGTACGCTGCCGCGTAATACAATCAACGTCAAAGAGCCAAGTCATCCGGCTCGTACAGGGTAGCGCGAAGCTTTATCGCCACCCGGTTCACTCGGTTACCTCGACCCAAAGCGCCCACCACCACCAACGGCGCCTACTATTATCACGGGCATCACCATCAGTAGTTCCACCCCCAACCCTTCCATTAGCGCCAACCACGAGCGCAACAACCACCAGACGTACCGCCACCACCAGCTGCAACGCACACAGCGGGGCCGCGAACATAGGCCTGCGGCCACTAATGTTAACACCTACAACAGGCGGCACCACCGACAACAATACTAGCCGCATCTTTATCAGCTACGTCCATACCGGCTATAACAATAGTAGCGCAACCCTATCAGCTACGACCATAACGGCTACAACAATACTAGCCGCATCTTTATCAGCTACGTCCATACCGGCTATAACAATACTAGCGCAACCCTATCAGCTACGACCATAACGGCTACAACAATACTAGCCGCATCTTTATCAGCTACGACCATAACGGCTACAACAATACTAGCCACATCTTTATCAGCTACGACCATACGGGCTACAATATACCAGCTACAATGACAACCACAGGGCAGCGAACATAGGCCTGCGGCCAGGCCAATTGCACCCGAATACCAATTACAACGAATATCAGCGGTTAAAGCGGTGAGTTCGTTCCAATACTGAACTAAATATACGTATGTGTAGCCTCAACCTTGTTATTTAGCAAGCTGCATCCACTTGTAGTAAAGTTAACTTATTATACCATGCAAAAAAAAAAAAAGTAGACGTAACGTAAAGTGAAGTAAGGAGGTTTAATTAACTTAGAAGCATAAAAAAAAAAGAAAAAAACAAAACATATCTTAATGGTCATAGGTAGGCAATTTGTACTGCCCGTGAAACAAAAAAAAAGTTTCAGGTATTAAAAGTTGCTTTGCGTTACAGTAAAATTTTACTATTACTTTTTAATTAATACAATTGTTGCGGATATGTTTTTGGAATGAGCAAAAGGTATTGATATTGTTTCTGTAAGGAATAAAGTTTTATTGGTAATTCAAGTTCAATTGCATTATCAGTTAAAACGCATTAAATTTATATTAAGGGATGCAATTAACGTGTAATGCAAATTAACTTACATTATCAACAAAAAAAAATATATACTATTTCTATAATCTTTATCAGTAAACTGTTAAATTTAGTGATAATGTAAGTTACAGTACATGCAAATTTTTATTGCTTACTGCCATCTTACTAACTGCAGCATGCCCGTGTAAATTGTGAATAATTAATAAGGCATCTACTTTATTGTTTTTTTTCATTATCAACCTCAACTCAAGAAGTGAATGCATTGTCGAGTTGAACTTACAAATCATAAAATTTGCAGTGGAACTTAAATTGCTTCATTCTACATGAATATATGTCAAAAATAAATTTATACATATTAAAGTAATATTATTATATACATACATGAAACCTTTCAAATCTGAATTATTTTCTTTGTTCTTTCATTTTATTATTTTAATTTTATTTTTTTTGACTGAGTTGAACTAAACACAAAACAATACCAGCACTGACTGGTACATGCAAAACAGTTAAAACGATGTCGTTAGTTTTACTATAAATTTAAAAGTTCACGTTTTACCTGAACGTGTAAAACGATTTCGTTAATTTTACCATAAATTTAAAAGTTCACGTTCTACCTGAACAGGTAAATGATTTCGTTAATTTTTCTATGAATTTAAAAGTTCACGTTTTACTTGAACATGTAAATGATTTCGTTAATTTTTCTGTGAATTTAAAAGTTCACGTTTTACTTGAACCTGTGAAACAGTTTCTTCGAGGAGTATTTAGTCTTAGTTGCGTTTATAACAATTTTCTTAGTACATAGTACATATTAGTGTCATTATACTATGTGTTATACCGAATTGATGTTTTGTTAAACTCAAAATAAGTCTACTACAACAACATATTAATTTTGTAAGGGGGCCCCAATTATCGGAAGTTGTATCCAAACTGTACAGCCCTAAGATAGGTTTGTGAATGAAAAGAGAAAGGGCATTTAACCAAATTTCTACTTTGTATGTAATCTATCTACTATTCATAAGCACATTTATTTACAATTTTTTTTTGCACCAAGCGCTTATACCCCTTGTCAAAAAAAAAAGTGACATAAATATAGGTATAGCTTTAAATATTTCTTTCATAGCATACATACTTTAGTAATAATGATATCTGAATAAACTTGTAATTAGAATGGGAATGCTGGCGTCTACATTCTTTTAGAAGGCACTTAGGTAAAACAGGTAAGGGGCCACTGATAAATAGGTGCGTCGGTGGCCATGGATTTTGAGGGTGGGCAAAGCACCGGGCGTCGCAACACCACCCGCGGCGCCCCCTATATATATTCAGCCCTTTTCCCTTTCCTTTACTTTTCAGCTTTTTTTTTTGTTCTTTTGAATTTCAGCTTTAGTAACCGGCCGTGTCCGGTTCGGTAATTTTTTTTGCGTTTGATTTTTTTTTGAAGTTTAAATTTTTTGAATGTTAACGGTCTGTCCGTGACATCCGGTTCGGCCGGATGTTGTTTTATTTTGAATTATAAGCGTTTTGAGTCGTCTCTGCGCTTTTTGACAGTTGAGTTTTGATAGGCATGATAGGAACTTTTTTCTGTTTATGGCGCAGGAACAGTAAGGTTGGCAAGGACCCGCCCCAGCCGACAATGACTAGCCACTGTGCACCACCACATCATGCCGACCGCCTTCCTTACTGCTTCCATCGTAAATGCGTTTCCATAACAATATCTAAATGCTGGAAGTTGTTCCAATGCCCACTAGAAGATGGGAGAGCTAACCAAAACTAAATTGGAAGTTATTCGGACGCGCGGGTGCCGTCCGAATCAAAGGAAAATAATGTGCCCTAAATTATAAGAAAAAAATGACTGTCTTGCGGCAAAAAAAAAAAAAAATAAACAAATCAATGGGGCCAATAAAATGAAAACTAATAATTTAAGTTCAACAAAAATGAAATGGAAATAAAAACAAGGAAAACGCGAAATAAGACGAAGATAAAAGTGTTTAACCTTTTGCTGGTGAGGAAAACGAAGAGTGATGCAACGGAAAGGGGGGAGGTGATCAAGGGAAAAGATGAAAGGCAAAGGGAGGTGGAAAGATGAATACAAAAGGCTAGACAAGAATACAGCTAAAATAAAATTTAATGTTTAAAACGAAACAACCCGAATTTAGGAAACACAAAAAATTTCTATTAAGAAGAAAAGGGAATCGGGTGCGAAATAAAGAGGGACAAAAAAACTTACTTTGAGGTAAGATAACAAGAAGTGTTTACAAAAAAATTGTCTTTCCCAATTTTCATAAAAACAAATCTATGGAATAAAAAAATTAGTTAAATGAAGCTGAAGAAAACATACAAATAACTATGGCAAAAAAAATTCGAACAAAAAGCAAAAGCACGAAAATCGAGTTTGGGAAAATTATAGAAAGAAAAAGGAGCTAAGCGCAAAAAAAGCAAAAAAAAAAAAAAAATGGGAAGATTCCAACGAAAGGCAAGAGAGGGCATAGATCACCAAAATCGCGATGTAGATAATAAAACAAAGGAGCAAGAAAAAAATAATTGGAAAAATATGAGGAATTGAAAATAACAAAGGAAAAGGAGAAACTAATTTAATGAAAAGGGCGATGACTTAGTCTAAAATTAATGTTAGGGCAGATCGAAATTTAAAACGATTAAGAAAATAACTAACTTATAAACTAAGAAAATTAAAGAGTACTATCGAAGCAAGGAAAAACAAATGGCTAAAATTATTTAATTCAAATGAAAGGTAAAGATTGTAAGCAGCAGCGATGACTCCTTTCTTCTATCTCTTCTCGTTCTTCTCGGCTAGTTCTGGTGACTATTTACGTATGATGATATGTGATGGTTGCTGTGGCAGGAGCGTTCAGAGGTACTCTGGCTGACTTTGTACGTGGAGCCTAGCACCGAAGATTATGCTCCCCCTTTACTCCTCGTTGGTTTGCTACCCCAAAATATCTGAGTATATGCATTGTGCAAATTTATGTAGTGGCGTTTTTAAGGCCTTTGCGGTATGTCTGGTGGTTTCCTAGAAAGCAGCAGTTCTGGGTACTGTACTCGGGTTCCAACGGGGACCGGTATTCCTTACGGACCGTTACTGCGGTTCACCAAAAATATATATGCTTATGCACATTATATGAAAGCTGTTTTTTAAAACTTTTCAACGCTTTCTACATAAACGGGTAAAGATGTCCGCACTCACTTGGCTCAACTTTTGATTTTAATCATTGCCTCGCTTCGTCTCACTTAAAGACGAAGGACACTCATACATCCATCAGATTAGGCGGGACATGACAGATACACGCTTTCACGACACTAATTTCACCCACACTAACACACATAAGAGTAACTCCGTTGCTGTTAACGCACAGGGCTATCTCCTTACCTGTTCAATATTTCGTTAAGCTAACGCTTATTTATTTTATGGGCAGTACTCAGAATTATTTTGTCTGATGTCTACTAAAATCTATATCACAGTTTACTATCTAAAGGACTAGAATAGCATGCAGGTTAAACTTAAAGCTATATCACAGGTAAGTATCTAAGCCTAAATCACAGGTGAGAACCTATATCTATATCACAGTTTTGCAGGTTAATAAAAAGGGTGTCAATAAATAAATACGTAAATAAATTAGTCAATAGATAGGCAAATAAATGAATAAATAATTACAAAAAAAATAATTAAATGATTAATAAATAATAATATAATACAAAAAATATATAAATACAAATATAATTACAGGGGTAAAACTAGAGGGTATAAATAATTGTCAACATGTTTATGCACCGTCAAGACTTTACAACATAAAACATGCAACACTTCTACACAAACCACATGCAACACAGATTTAAGCAACAAAAATGTCTTTAGCGTGGTATACGCCGATTCTCTTGCCACTGGTATCACCGAGTTCGTACATTGAATTTCCAATAGCTTTCAGGACTACACGCTTAACTTGCTTTGGGGCAAGTTTAGCGTTGTAGTTTTCAATCTTCGAACTCTGCTTGAAATTTCGGCGGTATACCACTTGTCCGGTTTGGAATTTCACATATTTGCTACGGGTATTATAAAACTTTTTACCTCGCTCATGTGCTAGTTTCAGCTCCTTCATTATAGAGTCCCTAATGCTTTGTAGCCTATCTGCTCTAGCATTTATCTCTAAATACACGTCTTTAACTGCCCCCAATTTGCGGCATGTTTCATATGCTGCCGCATGTTGCATCATGGGCATGCCAAACGTGGCATAGTATGGGGAGCAGTTAATGGAAGAGTGTATCGCACTGCGAAGGGCAAAAGCAGCATTGCTGGTACACCTATCCCAGTTCTTTTGATTATCCTTGATGAAGGACCGCACTATTTGGAGCACAGAGCGGTTAACCCTCTCCGCTGCATTCCCTTGAGGGGAATAAAAAGCAGTTCTTATATGTTTAACTCCATACTTATCTAAAAGTTTAGCAAACATGTCGGAGACAAATTGTTTCCCATTATCGGAATGAACGTATTCCGGGACCCCAAAAATGTGAAATACTTCTTTTTACAAAAATTTACAAACATCTACAGACGTGGCTTTACGCATTGGTTTTAAAAAGACGAACACACAAACACATAGACATTACCATCACTAGTACGTGGGTATGGACCCATAAAGTCAATAAACAAACGTTGGAAAGGTCTTTCGGTTACGTGTTGCTTTCCCATGGGCGGTTTATGAAAAATGTTTTGAGTTTTATTTCCCTTGCATACTTCACTCTCTTTTAGGAAGGTTTGTACATCGGTTACTATACCAGGCCAATAGTACTTTAGCGTATTCGGGCTAAGGTTTTGTGGATGCCCCGGGTCCGGCCGAAGGTGAGCTGTGGGAGGATTCCACCAACCCTGCGCGCAACTCCGACGGTACCCAGAGTTTCCAGGCTTGGTCCTGCTGAAGATCGTCTCCCCGGTAAAACTGACTCCTTTTTATATAATTAACCGTCCGACAGGCATAGTTCTGGAAGTTTGTTCTGGTTTTCTGTCACGGTTTTTCTAAGTTCGTCATACTCTTCAGTTCTAAAGTAGTCCGAGTCCAAATCAACGTCCATTAGTCTGTCTGATAGCTGCATTTCCTCCATGTGCGCTCGCGATAGCGTATCGGGAACAACATTGAGTGCTCCTTTTCTGTGCTCGATTTGAAAGTCGTACGCCTGAAGTTTTAAACTCCACCGCGCGAGTCTTCCTGACAGGTCCTTTTGGTTCATCAACCAATTAAGACTTCCGTGGTCGGTTATGATGGTGAAGGGTAAACCTTCGACGTATGGCCTAAATCTTTTCACACTTATCACCGCAGCGTAGCACTCAAGCTCGGTGATAATATAATTACGCTGCGCTTTGTTTAGTTTGGCGGAGATGTATGCTATGGGTCGTTCGTTGTTCTCGTCGTCTAACTGAAATAGTACCCCGCCCACTTCGTCTGTCGAAGCATCGCACTGGATGTAAAAGCGTCTGTCGAAGTCAGGGTGTACCAGTACGGGAGCGGAAATCAAGCTCTCTTTTAGTCGCTCAAAGGACTTTCTTGCTTCTTCTGTCATCGTAAACCTTTTGATTTTTTCTTTTGTGAGACAGTCGTGCAGCGGCGCTGCAATGGTTGCGTAGTCTTGGATAACACGGCGGTACCAGCCTGACATCCCTAGGAACCGTCGGAGCTGTTTTGGCGTTTTTGGTTCGGGGAAATCCCTCACCGCCGCAACCTTGTTTGCATCGGTTCGGATGCATCCATCGCCCACTACATAACCTAGGTACCTAACTTCCCTGAAACAAAACTTGCTTTTCTCGACATTTATGGTAAGGTTGGCTTCACGTAAACACTTAGCGACCTTTTCCAACAAACGTAAATGAGACGAAAAATCTACAGAACAAACTAACAAATTGTCTAAATTCACAAAAACACAATCACGTAAAGAAGCGGGTATAACCTTGTCCATTAGTCTACACATTCTTTGTGCTGTATTACACAGTCCAAACGGCATGACTGTGTACTGCTAAAGGGGCCGCCCTGGTACTGTAAATGCAGTCTTCTCTCCAATGGTATTTGCCAAAAGGCATCTTTTAGGTCGATGGCCGAAATGAACCTGGTATTTTGGAGTCGGCTGAGAATCCCATCAATGTTCGGAAGGGGATAAGCGTCCTTTATAGTTCGCTCATTCACCTTCCTCGAATCGACACAGAGACGCTTCTTTTCACCCTTTATCACCAGCGATACGGGAGAGCTCCAACTGCTATTACTCTCCTCAATCACCCCTAGACCCAGCATGCGGTATAGCTCTGCAAAAACAAGTTTTTGTATGGCTGGTGATATCGGATAGTGACTCTGTTTCACGGGGAGATTCTCATCCGAGACCTCGATCACGTGTTCCTCCAAGTTGGTTTTTCCCAACCCCAATACAGCAAAGGATGGGAACTGCGCCTTGACCCTCTCTAAGGCAATACTTTGCTCTTTCGTGAGGACATGTTGCACGGCATCAAACGACAACTCGCCCTCAGCGGGTACCAATTCCGCAACGGCAGTGCGGGTTGAACGCACCATCTTTCCTCGACTAACAACATCCAGGTCGAAAGCCTGCCAAAAGTCCACCCCTAAATAAACTTCCTGTTGGAGGCCTGGCACGATTAGGAATTCCAAATTATTAACTTCTCCTCCCATAAGACAGACAGAGTGATAGCACCTACTACCGGGGTTTCACCGCCGTTTGCTGTACGAATATTTTGATTAACTTAATGATGCTATTCTCTCTGCCTTCTATCAAATTTCCAACATTTTTTCCTAAACAATTCGCGTTAGCCCCCGAATCTAACAAAGCTAGGACATCCTTGCCTCCAATCTTAGTTTTCGCAAAGAAGCGATTATCTGCCTTGAGGGTTACGATAGTTGACACAATCTTATGGTGGATTCTTTTCATCATTTTCCGCTTTTCGCGCATCTTCTTAATTTTATCGAAACTCCTCTTCTTTATAGAAATTTATTCAAAAAAAAAATACGATGCCTAGCTTCCTCATAATCTATTTTCCTTTGGTGTAGACTTTTTGGTTCGGCTTTCTTCCCTCCTGCTGTATTTTCACTATCCTTCACCCCGCTTTCCCTCTTTAGAATTTTGACGCTGGGTTGGTCTCCGGGTAGTCTGTCTCCTGGCGAGAGCTCCCGGCAATCTCCGCCAGTTGGGAGTTTCCCTTCTTAAACACACAAAAAGACGTATCCTTACCATACGCAAAACAGATCATATTATGGAACGGGGACTTACAATGGTTTTCTTTCTTTAGCTCGTACGGATTCTTTACAAAAAGTCGACAGGCATACCACACGCATAACACAACATTAAATGGTAAGGGAACGCACAAAAAGCATTGGCGGTGGGATTAGGGCTGAACGTTGCCTTCGGCTGTGCCGAATTTCCTTGGATTGTTGTAGTCGTTGGTTGCTGGAATGGCGTTCTACGCTGGAAATTATTGTCCGTGATCGCGTCTACGGGAGTCTGCTTTACTTCCTCATCCACATGTGCCGCTTCGGGATATACTAACTCACTAACGGCTTTGGCCCTACTTTTATTTTCTTTTATGAGCCGTTCCGCTCGCCTACACTCAGCCTTTAACCCAGCCAGCGTGTCGATTTTCGACGCAAACGTTAAATTTGCCAAGTAGGGCTTCAGGTTCCCCCTAATTATCCCTACCAGCTCCTTCTCTGGGATACTTTACCGGAGCCGGAACGTCAAATTATGGACCTCACCGTAGAAGTCGTCGAACCCTTCCAGTGGCTGTTGTTTGCGTTCCATTATCTCGCGGATTATCTCATAATCGGACTCTGCTGTCTTGAAGTGGGCTAGCAGCTCCGCCCTTAGCTCGGAGTACCCAAACTCTGGTTCATCCGAGTGGTCCTCTAAGACCTGCCAGTACCACTTCAAGGCAGAGCCCGTTACGAGACAGTGGAAGTCGGTGAAGAGCTGGAAGTGTGAAATATTATGTTGCTGTCGCAACTTCTCAATTCTAAACAGAAAGCTCTCCACCGTTATTCCTTTACTCGTACCGTCAAACTTCACGTGCCACTTGTCCAGGTCCAACTTCTTCCATTTCGGAGGGTCCTGGGTGTTGCTCGATGAACCTGAACCCCCCAACGTAGCATTTGAATCGACACGCTGGTTGGCTGCTTCTTCCCTACCTCTCTGGAGTCGATGACTGACCAGGCCGGCTACCTATCCCTTGCGCCGAGGTTTCCATCATTGCAAACCTCAGTCACCAAGTCTCTGCCTTGTCGCGGATATTGCGGACCTCGTCCATATACTGCATCATCACCTCATTTTGTTGCGCTATCATTGCCATCATATGGCTCAGCTGGTTTATGTTGATGGCCGTTGAAGTTGGTCTGCCTTGCCGCTGTTCCGCCACATCAGTACACTGGTCCTTTGATGGCTCCTTGCGTCTAGGGATAGCCCCGGGTCCTGATCCGCCAATTACTCCATCAGCTGCTCCCTCCTGCTCCGTGTCGGACATATTGAAAAGTTCGTCGATTTTCCTTGAAAAACTACCTTCCCCCCAGAAAATGAAAACGTTTCGGTTACTCTAAAACTAGACGGACTGACTGATTGGACTATCTGTTCCCCCGATGTCCTAAAAACCTGCGAAGCGTACCTGTTAATTAGGTCCGTTGGTAAGCACTCGGAATGAGGTATGCCCGTATCGATTTGGGTAAAAATGGATCCGATGACCTCGTTCCGCAACGCCCTGGTGATACTTCGAGTCACTATTCGATCCGTGTTCAACCCCAGTCCACCAACAACTTCTTCCTGTGCGTCCCCCTCTTCCATACAAGGAACTTTCGGGTAGATGAAAGGGTTTCGACCAACAATCCCAATCAAAAAGAAAAACAATTCCAAGGCACAAAGGGCTATTCCAAAATTCGGGCTTAAAAATAAAAAGATGTCAACTGTGTAACACTAGAACAACTTAACCTGCTAAATATAGGGGAATTCCAACAAAACCTTTCAAAAATTCAAAATATGGTTACTTTGTAACAAAAGAGAGCTCTAAAAAAGTATGTAAAACGAATTTCAACAAAATGCTTACCTGTCGTACTGAATTTAACTCAACAGTTTAAGCCCGAAGTCAAATTTAAAACAGGGCAAAAAAATCTAAAGATCGAATTATAAAATTATTACCGAACCGTCAAAAAAATGTAAGAGGAAAATTCTACTTAAAGTAAAATATTAAAGTAAGATTTAATAAGTTTAAAAATAGAATTAACAAAAAAATAAAGGCAATCCAACCAGGGTTAAGCTTAACTTCGACCGGGTAACCACCGACTTCAAAAATTTTCAGACTGTAGTTTTAAGCCAGCAAAAAAATAAGATTTGCAAAGGTATTACAAATCAAATAAAAACTTCAAAGATTAAGCTTAACAAGACAAAATTGATATAATAATATAAAATACAAAAAAATTAAAAAGGAAATGCACGTGTGGTAAAAATAAACGTGTAGTATATAAAAATATTAAAAATGGTAATCCTTTTATATGTATGTATGATTTTTATTTAAAAAAATTAAACTTAATTGTTTTTGTTTTGCTTTGTTGTTGCTTAAATGTTTGGTTATAGAAGTAATTATATATGTTATTGGTGTGTGTTGGTGTTGCACCTCGGCGAGGTTCTAGTGAATGTGAGTGAGTGGTCCGTTTGTCTAGTCTAGGTCCTAGTCAACTAAGTCTCCCAAATACGTCCGTTTATTCAGTGTGGCACTACAAGCCTACAAGCTCGGGCCTCAAGCTTGGTTGCCACACTGCTTCAAATCGCCTTCGTGTAGGCTGACTGCAATCCTCACGTGCACGCAGTGCTGGACTACGTACACGGTAGCTTAAAAAGTCACCTACACGCTACAACATCTACTTGTCAATATACTAGCCTTACCACCGAATACCACTTATGCAGCCGTTGCAGCTTACAAAAGGAACTTCTACGGCAAGACGAGTATCCCCCCTTGTGTTTGCTGAAATTGAAAGAAAGGTAAAAGTTATAAATGTAAACATCAGATATCGTTAAGAAACGAGTTATGGGAAAAAGGGTATAGGAAAGAAAGGAAAAGTTATGAAAAAAAAAGGAAAACATTTTCTTGGAAAAATAAAAAAAAAAAAATTTGAGGAATGCAAAAATAAAACAAAATAAAGATGGAACTGAAATTAAGAAAAACTTGAAATTGAAAATTGGGCTATTACGTTGGGCGCCATTGTTGTATAACTAACTGTAGGTAAGGCGAGTGAGCAAAAACTCACCCCTCCCGACGAGCTAGCAGGGGCTTGCCAGCATGCCAAATGCCACCTCCGCCTCACCCCAACAGTCAGTTATACAACAAGGTCCAGTCCCACACATCGACGAGCTTTATAATAAAATAACGAATATAAAAATATATAAAATAACAGCTATTTCCCTGGTATATACAGTTTTTTCGCCTCTTTAATTAGATGTCTGTTGGGATGGTCAGGTTTCTGGGTATTCAACAGAAACTGTTTGGTTAGCATTTCGTTTCTCTAATGGGGAATATTCTCGCCTCATTATGTATATGGTGATCTGGGGACATAAGACAACCCGTGGCGGTTCTGAGGGCGGTATTTTGGCAGGCCTGTAGCTTTTTACAGTGAGTAGTTTTTAGGCTTGGCGACCATGTCGGGGACGCGTAGCATGCAATCGGCTGGCCAATTGCTTTGTAAGTGGTAATGAGCGTTTCTTTATATTTACCCCAGGTACTGCCAGTAAGAGATTTGAAGATTTTATTGCGGCTCTGGATTTTCGGTACAATTGCGGCTGCATGCTCACCAAAATGTAGATCCTGCTTGAACGCCACACACAAGATTTTGGGGTGTAAGACAGTCGGTAGCGTAGTGCCATTTACGTGGATGTTCAAAATGGTCGACATTTGGGACGTCCATGTTGTAAATAAGGTAGCCGATGATTTAGTAGGTGATAACGCCTAGTTTCGGGAGGTAAAAAGCTGGAGATCAGGGAGATAGCCGTTTATTTTCTTTGCAAGCTCATCGATCTGGACCTGGGCCTCTGGCACTAAATATTATTGAATTGCTAGTTGACGCCGTTGATGGTAGATATTAGTGGTGTGCGCAATACCGGCGTGAAAAAGAATATCAGCCATGATAATTCATTTCACTGGCCAACCAAAGCTACCACTAGGTGTTAATCCTGAGGCAGCCTAACTTTGCTCTCAAGCCTTTTTTGTTTGCATTATACTCTATGCAAGTTCAGCGATCCAGAGTATTTCGGCCTCTGATTGATGAGCCAACACGACCAGGGGCTTAAGGAGTCATCTCCGTAAGTATTATGAGGAAATACGGAACCTAAGAACTCAGCCGTATGAAGCCAAAAAACACAAGCAGGTCCTCAGTGAACTCCATAGACAGGCGTCGGGATTTTATGCCGGGAATTGCCCGGTGAATCCAGTACTCAAAGGACAGTACCCAAAACTTGCGGAAGAGGAACGCAGACTCCCCAGGGAAACACGAGTCACATTAGCTCAACTGGCTACTGTAACAGGTTAAACTCTTACCTCTCCAGAATCAACCCCGACAAAATGTATGCCCCGCTTGCAATGTGTCGCAACATGACACCAACCATCTCTTTAATTGTAATGTAGAACCAACGCTTCTAACACCCCTCTCATTATGGTCCACCCCTGTTGAAAAAGCAAGTTTCATTGGACTCCCGTTAGAGGACATTGACGACAATTTGTGATCGGTCGCACCTATTAGATAGGGCGATGCACTGCTACAACAAAAACAACAACAGTTGAAATGGAGGCGGTCTCGCATTTATCACCCACCACTCAGTAATCTATTTGATCCCGACGTCGGCCGTAGGGACAGTCTCCTGGAACGTTAAGGCATATATGTCCGGTCAGGCGATGCAAACTTAGAAATCATCAACATCTAAATCCCTCCTGCTCACTGGGAAAATCGCATTATCCACGATTTGTGGCATTCTGATCTACTGGCGGACAGCAGTGGGGAGGTCATCATTCATGCTAAACCATCTAAAGCAGTAGGCCCAGACGGCATAGCCATGTCAATGCTTAAAAAACTTGGCAAAGAGGGATTTAATTATCTAGCGCATGCCTTCAACCTGTTCCTGTCCACCTTCGTCATCCGCCAAAATGCAAAATGCCCATGGTGTTTCCGCTACTAAAGTCTGGGAAGCTAGCTAACGTGGGATAATCTTATCGTCCGATATCTCTGCTATCGCCAGCAGCCAAGACACTTGAAGCCATTTTGCTTCCCTATTTCACTGTAAATTTGCGGCTTGCCAATCATCAATATGGCTTTCGAAAACTTCATAGCAAAACCACCGCGCTAAACGCCATCAACACGCAGATAAATTGCGGATTGAATCAAAAACTCCACCACAGAACAGTACTCGTTGCGCAAGACCTATCAAGAGTTTTTGATACTGTCAATCACGGCACGTTACTGCATGACTTGGACCCAAATTTTATACCTGGTCGGCAAACATCGGTGCAAATCAGGACCATAACATCTAAATCCAGAAGAATTAACCAAGTGGTACCACAGGGTGGTGTCCTATCCCCGCTTTTAACTTCTACATATCGAAGCTACCTTCGCCACCAGTAGCAGTCACTATTGTATCCTACGCCCATGACTGCACAACAACGGCCACAGGTCCAGTCCCACACATCGAAGAGCTTTATAATAAAATAACAGCTATTTCCCTGATCTCTACAGTTTTTTCGCCCCTTTAATCAGATGTCTGTTGGGATGGTCAGGTTTCTGGGTATTCAACAGAAACAGTTTGGTTGGCATTTCGTTTCTCTAATGGGGAATATTCTCGCCTCATTATGTAGATGGTGTTCTGGGGACAAAAGACAACCCGTGGCGGTTCTGAGGGCGGTATTTTGGCAGGCCTATAGCTTCTTACAGTGAGTAGTTTTTAGGCTTGGCGACCATGTCGGGGACGCTTAGCATGCAATTGGCTGGCCAATTGCTTTGTAAGTGGTAATTAGCGTTTCTTTATGTTGTTGTTGTTGTAGCGATTAGTTACTCCCCGAAGGCTTTGGGGAGTGTTATCGATGTGATGGTCCTTTGTCGGATACAGATCCGATACGCTCCGGTAACACAGCACCATTAAGGTGCTGGCCCGACCATCTCGGGAACGATTTATATGGCCACATTAAACCTTCAGGCCATCCCTCCCTCCCCACCCCCAAGTTCCATGAGGAGCTTGGGGTGGCCAGAGCCTCGTCTGTTAGTGAAACGGGATTCGCCGCTCGAAGGTGAGGTTGACAATTAGGTTGGAGAAGCTATATATTGCGCTACACAACCCCTTGAATCCCTAGCGTTTCTTTATCTTTACCCCAGGTACTGCCAGTAAGAGATTTGAGGATTTTATTGGGGCTCTGGATTTTCGGTACAATTGCGGCTGCATGCTTACCAAAATGTAGATCCTGCTCGAACGCCACACCCAAGATTTTGGGTTGTAAGACAGTCGGTAGCGTAGTGCAATTTACGTGGATGTTCAAAATGGTCGACATTTGGGACGTCCATGTTGAAAATAAGGTAGCCGATGATGAGTAGGTGATAACGCCTAGTTTCGAGAGGTAAAAAGCTGGAGATAAGGAGATAGCCGTTTATTTTCTTTGCAAAGCTCATCGATCTGAACCTGAACCTGTGGCACTAAATATTATTGAATTGCTAGTTGACGCCGTTGATGGTAGATATTAGTGGTGTGCACAATACCGGCGTGAAAAAGAATATCAGCTATGATCATTCATTTCACTGGCCAACCAAAGCTACCACTAGGTGTTAATCCTGAGGCAGCCTAACTTTGCTCTCAAGCCTTTTTTGTTTGCATTATACTCTATGCAAGTTCAGCGATCCAGAGTATTTCGGCATCTGATTGATGAGCCAACACCGCCCAGGGGCTTAAGGAGTCATCTCCGTAAGCATTATGAGGAAATACGGCACCTAAAAACTCAGCCGTATGAAGCCAAAAAACACAAGCAGGTCCTCAGTGAACACCATAAACAGGCGTCGGACTTTTGTGCCGGGAATTGCCCAGTGAATCCAGTACTCAAAGGACAGTACCCAAAACTTGCGGAAGAGGAAAGCAGACTCCCCAGGGAAACACGAGTCACACTAGCTCAACTGGATACTGTAACAGGTTAAGCTCTTACCTATCCAGAATCAACCCCGACATACAAAATGTATGCCCCGCTTGCAATGTGTCCCAACATGACACCAACCATCTCTTTAATTGTAATGTAGAACCAACGCTTCTAACACCCCTCTCATTATGGTCCACCCCTGTTGAAACAGCAAGTTTCCTTGGACTCCCGTTAGAGGACATTGATGACAATTTGTGATGTTGTTGTTGTTGTTGTAGCGATAAGGTTGCTCCCCGAAGGCTTTGGGGAGTGTTATCGATGTGATGGTCCTTTGCCGGATAAAGATCCGGTACGCTCCGGTACCACAGAACCATTAAGGTGCTAGCCCGACCATCTCGGGAACGATTTATGTGGCCGCATTAAACTTTCAGGCCATTCCCCCTCCCCACCACCAAGTTCCATGAGGAGCTTGTGGTCGCAGAGCCTCGTCTGTTAGTGAAACAGGATTCGCCGCGGATAGGTGAGGTTGACAATTGGGTTCGGAGGAGCTATATATTGCGCTGGCAACCTGAAGGGTTGCGATACACAACCCCTTGAATCTGGTATTTTAGTCGCCTCTTACGACAGGCATACCTACCGCGGGTATATTCTTATCCCCTAACCCGCTGGGGCGACAAATTTGTGATCGGTCGCACCTATTGGATAGAGCGATGCACTGCTACAACAAAAACAACAACAGTGGAAATGGAGGCGGTCTTGCATTTATCACCTACCACTCAGTAATCTATTTGATCCCGGCGTCGGCCGTAGGGACAGTCTCCTGGAACGTCAAGGCATATCTGTCCGGTCAGGCAATGCAAACCTAGAAATCATCAACATCTACATCCCTCCTGCTCACCGGGGAAAATCGCATTATCCTAGGCGATTTCAATGCCCACTACGATTTGTGGCATTCTGATCTACTGCCGGACAGCAGTGGGGACGTCATCATTCATGCTATACCATCTAAAGCAGTAGGCCCAGACGGCATAGCCATGCCAATGCTTAAAAAACTTGGCAAAGAGGGATTTAATTATCTAGCGCATGCCTTCAACCTGTCCCTGACCACCTTCGTCATCCCCCAAAATGCAAAATGCCCAGGGTGTTTCCGGTACTAAAGTCTGGGAAGCTAGCTAACGTGGGAGAATCTTATCGTCCGATATCTCTGCTATCGCCAGCAGCCAAGACACTTGAAGCCATTTTGCTTCCCTATTTCACTGTAAATTTGCGGCTTGCCAATCATCAATATGGCTTTCGAAAACTTCATAGCAAAACCACCGCGCTAAACGCCATCAACACGCAGATGATTGCGGATTGAATCAAAAACTCCACCACAGAACAGTACTCGTTGCGCTAGACTATCAAAAGTTTTTGATACTGTCAATCACGGCACGTTACTGCATGACTTGGACCCAAATTTTCTACCTGGTCGGCAAACATCGGTGCAAATCAGGAACATAACATCTAAACCCAGAAGAAATAACCAAGTGGTACCACAGGGTGGTGTCCTATCCCCGCTTTTGTTTAACTTCTACATATCGACGCTACCTTCGCCACCAGAAGCAGTCACTATTGTATCCTACGCCCCTGACTGCACAACAACGCCACAGGTCCAGCCCCACACATCGACGAGCTTTATAATAAAATGGCAGCTATTTCCCTGATCTCTACAGTTTTTTCGCCTCTTTAATCAGATGTCTGTTGGGATGGTCAGGTTTCTGGGTATTCAACAGAAACTGTTTGGTTAGCATTTCATTTGTCTAATGAGGAATATTTTCGCCTCATTATGTAGATGATGTTCTGGGGACATAACACAACCCGTGGCGAATCTGAGGGCGGTAAACTTCAAAAAAGGAAAGTGGGAAGAATATAAATCTGCAACAGACAGCAGCTTTGCTGCCCTCCCTATCCCGACTGATGCCCGCCAAGGGGAGCGTGCCTTCCGTAAGGTCATTGAATCCGCCTCGGCACATTTCATTCCCGCCGCGAGAATTCCCGAAATTCGGCCCCACTTCCCGGCGGAGGCCGCGAGCTTAGCGAGGGAACGCGACCTTATAAGACAGCTTGATCCAGGCGACCCCCAAATAAGGGATATAAACCAACGAATCAGATTGCTTGTGGACGAACACAAGCGGGCGAAATGGGAAGAGCACCTAAGAGGTTGTAACCTCTCTACCGGTGTAGGTAAACTTTGGTCCACCGTAAAGTCCCTATCGAATCCGACTAAGCACAAAGACAAAGTTTCCATCGCCTTTGGCGATAAGGTGCTGTCGGATGCGGAAAAATGCGCGAGCGCTTTCTGCCGACAATATATAATGCATCCTACGGTCGACAAAGATAGACGGAGAGCCAATAGGCACGCACATAAACACAAATTCAGCGCGTCACCAATCACCATCACCGCTAGAGGTTGAGGACGCCATTGGTCGCGCTAAACCATCCAAAGCAGTGGGCCCAGACGACATAGCCATGCCGATGCTTAAAAACCTAGGGAAAGAGGGTTTCAAATATTTAGCGCATGTCTTCAACCTGTCTCTCTCCACCTTTGCCATACCCGAGAAATGGAAAATGGCCAAGGTGGTCCCGCTACTAAAGCCTGGGAAACCAGCTAACGTAGGTGAGTCATATCGTCCGATATCTCTCCTATCGCCAGTGGCAAAGACGCTTGAAGCCATTTTGCTCCCTTATTTCCAAGCACATTTGCAGCTAGCCCCTCAGCATGGCTTCAGAAAACTCTATAGCACTACCTCCGCGCTAAATGTCATTAGCACCCAGATAAATTGCGGTTTGAATCAATACCCCCACCATAGAACAGTACTCGTAGCGCTAGACCTATCAAAAGCCTTTGATACGGTCAACCATGGCTCATTACTGCAAGACCTGGAAGGGTCTACCCTTCCCCCATGACTTAAAAGGTGGACCGCAAATTTTCTGGGTGGTCGGCAGGCATCGGTGCAATTCAGAAACGAAACATCAAAACCAAGGAGAATTAAACAAGGGGTGCCACAGGGTGCTGTCCTATCCCCACTTTTGTTTAATTTCTATATATCTAAGCTACCTTCACCACCGGAAGGAGTCACAATCGTTTCCTACGCCGATGACTGCACAATAATGCCACAGGCCCAGGCCCAGAGATCGATGAGCTATGCAATAAAATAAACGGCTATCTCCCTGATCTCTCCAGTTTTTTCGCCTCGCGAAACCTGGCATTGTCACCGACTAAATCTTCCGCGACCTTATTTACAACATGGACGCCCCAAATGTCGACCATATTGAACATCCACGTCGATGGCACTACGCTACCGACTGTCCTACACCCCAAAATCTTGGGTGTGACGTTTGATCAGGATCTACATTTTGGTGCGCACGCAACCGCAATTGTTCCGAGGATTCAGAGCCGTAATAAAATCCTCAAATCCCTTGCTGGCAGTACCTGGGGAAAAGATAAAGAAATGCTCATGACCACATACAAAGCAATTAGCCAGCCGATTACGTGCTACGCGTTACCCATATGGTCGCCAAGCCTAAAAACTACCCACTGGAAGAAACTACATGCCTGCCAAAATACTGCTCTCAGAATCGCCACGGGCTGTCTTCTTATGTCCCCAGAACACCATCTGCATAATGAGGCGAGAATACTCCCCATCAGGGAGAGAAATGAGATGCTGACCAAACAGTTTCTGTTGAATACCCAGAAACCTGGGCATCCCAACAGACATCTGATTGACGAACCAGCACCGCCTAGGGACCTAAGGAGTCATCTCCGTAAGCATTTTGAGGAAATACGGCACCTGAGAACCCAGCCGTATGAAGCCAAAAACAGAAGCAGGTCCTTGGTGAACTCCATAGACAGGCGTCGGATCTTTATGTCGGGAATTGCCCGGTGAATCCAGTACTTGAAGAAAAATATCCAGAACTCGCGGAAGAGGAACGCATACTCCCCAGGGAAACGCGTGTCACTCTTGCTCAACTTCGTTCTGGATACTGTAACAGGTTAAACTCTTACCTATCCAGAATCAACCCTGACATACAAAATGTATGCCCCGCTTGCAATGTGTCCCCACATGACACCAACCATCTCTTCAATTGTAATGTGGAACCAACGCCTCTAACACCCCTTTCCTTATGGTCTACCCCTGTTGAAACGGCAAGTTTCCTTGGACTCCCGTTAGAGGATATTGATGACAATTTGTGATCGGTCGCGGCTATTAGGTGGGGCGAGCATTGCTACAACAACAACAACAACAAATATGAGGGCGGTATTTTGGCAGGCCTGTAGCTTCTTACAGTGAGTAGTTTTAAGGCTTGGCGACCATGTCGGGGACGCGTAGCATGCAATCGGCTGGCCAATTGCTTTGTAAGTGGTAATGAGCGTTTCTTTATCTTTACCCCAGGTACTGCCAGTAAGAGATTTGAAGATTTTATTGCGGCTCTGGATTTTCTGCTGCATGCTCACTAAAGTGTAGATCCTGCTCGACCCCCACACACAAGATTTCGGGGTGGAAGACAGTCGGTAGCGTATTGCCATTTACGTGGACGTTCAAAATGGTCGACATTTGGGACGTCCATGTTGTAAATAAGGTAGCCGATGATTTAGTAGGTGATAACCGTTTATTTTCTTTGCAAAGCTCATCGAACTGGACGTGGTCCTGTGGCACTAAATATTATTGAATTGCAAGTTGACGCCGTTGATGGTAGATATTAGTGGTGTGCAACCAAAGCTACCACTAGGTGTTAATCCTGAGGCAGCCTAACTTTGCTATCAAGCCTGTTTTGTTTGCATTATACTCTATGCAAGTTCAGCGATTCAGAGTATTTCGGAATAGGTACGTGCCGTAGAAGGTATTGCATTTTTCGTATGGACATTTCACCCAAAAATGCATGAATTTGATAAGCAAACACAATTTTAAATTTATTAACGGTAACGTTTTAAACGTAACACCTCACATTTAAGAAACCCATGTCTTTTTCATTTGTTTTATATCAAAATTTGCATTCTATTATTAACGTATGCATATTCTCACACTAAAAATACGCATGAACTTCGAAAATAAAACAAAAAATATTGGAAATTGTAAAATACAGAGCAGTTTACTTCTTCTTCGACACGCCCACAGTGCGACCACGACGGCCGGTTGTTTTGGTGTGCTGACCACGCACACGTAGACCCCAGTAGTGACGAAGACCACGGTGCGAACGAATTTTCTTCAAACGTTCCAAATCTTCACGCAATTTGGAATCCAAATTGGCAGAAGTCAACTGTGTGTATTTACCATCAATGATATCTTTTTGTCTATTGAGGAACCAGTTGGGCACTTTGTATTGCAAAGGGTTTGAGATGATGGTGACAATTTTATCAACCTGTAGATACAAATATATTAAATTTATACAAAATCCTTGCTGTAATAATTTACCTCCTCCTCAGTGCATTCACCAGCGCGCTTGGTCAAATCGACATCGGCTTTCTTCAGTACAATGTTGGAGTAACGGCGACCGACACCCTTGATGGCGGTCATGGCAATACCAACTTTGCGTTTGCCATCGATGTTCGTACTCATAATACGAAGAATATGTTGAAACTTTTCTGGTATCACAAGCGACTACAAAATTAATAAAACAAAAGTGTTCAGATTAATATACAAGGACACATTTGCAAAAAAAATAATTTTAGATTTGTTGACTTTATATCGGCTCTTCTAGTTGGCAGAAAAAAATTCGCATATTTTCAACCACTTTCCCTAAGCATATTTATTAAAAATATTTTGCATATCTTATAGGAAATGGTACGTTGTTAATTGGCCTTCCATTTCAAGACAGTATTTTTAATTGTTCATGAAGATGTCTAAGAAATATTACGATTTTTTTACGTCCCGTACCATTTTGCACTTTGTCAAGCTATTAAGTTCAAGCGAAAAAGACTTCAGAGCGGAAGCAGAAGAAACGTCAAGCAAAGTAACGAGTACGTTTATTTTTGTGGTGAGTAAATTGGTGTTTGAAATGGTGACATTTCTGAGTTTGTTCAACAAAATAGTAGAGAAAAACTGTACGGATAGATGACGCCCAACACCAACAATTTTAATTTCAATTAAACAAGTAAGACCGTTCTTTTCATTTGAAAGTACCAGAGAATTTAAACACAATGACAGAGAATTTAAACACAAACCAAAGCAAAAAAGTACAAATGTACATACATATATACATATTCAATAATACTCCAATTAAACGCAGACATGTATAAAAAGCTTGGTCGCTTTGATGCTGTGGCAGTGTCTTAAGTTATTAATAAAACAACTTGTCGCTTTCCGCGTTATGAAGCGACCAAATCAATTATGGCAATCCGCGTATACGGCCATGGATATGTAAATATCAATGCTCGTAGCAATAAGCCGACGAAATACAATAGGCACGAGCCAAATTATGTGTCGTCGGTGGTTAAAAGTGTTGCCGTTTATACCTTTAATAACTCACAGCTAAAAGGGGAGTTTATTATAAAATTAAAATAAACGAATTTATTGCTCTTTTGCGAAATAATGTTACATTTCTTCGCAAAATTACTTTAATTTATTTCGCCGCTCCCATATATTAATTTCTATCTATGAAAACAATGTAAAATTCTTACTTTGTACTGACATGTGTTAAACAAGTCAGCATATACAGTATGACGTCATAGTGCGAATTCGGGCCAGAAACGGGTAAAACACCACTCTTATGTAGCAACTGCAACACAGTTGCTGCAAATTTGGCTGCGTGACTGCGCGAACAATTTTTCGGCAGAATATGATAGGGGGTTTCAAATAGCAAATAAAAATGTCCATAAGCTGTGACAACTCGGCAATTCAGGATATGAGAAAATTATTTGCAATAATTTATATGAACAATGGATGGAAATTTTTAGATTATATTGCTAATATGTTAGTGGACATTTACTAGGCAATATCTGTGCATGTTTATTTGCATTTTTTACTACCATATTAGTACTTTCATACAGGCTTATAAATAGTTTGGTATTATTTCAAAGGAAAAGTGCGGGGTTATGAAAGTAGTTATGCTCGTCATAATGAATACCCCCAATATGCATCGAAGTTGGAATTTATAAAATCGCAAAAATTTGTCTTTTGACGATTTTATCAAATGATGCCGGAAAGGTCCTCAAATGATCCCCTAATAGTTCCGAAATGACCGTGACGGGATCCCGAACGGATCCCGACAACTATCCAGAAATTATGCCGAAAGGGTCCGCAAATGATCCCGTATTAGTCGAGAAAAAGTCCGGAAATGACCCCGACGGGATCCCGGATGAACCCCAAAAACCATCCAGAAATGATGCCGGTAGGTATCCCAAATGATCCCGAAATAATCCCGAAATGACCTCGTCGGCATCCCGGACGGATACCGAAAATTATCCAGAAATGATGCCGGAAAGGTCCACAAATGATCCCCTAATAGTCCCGAAATTACCCTGATGGGATCCCGGACGGATCCCAAAACCATCCAGAAATTATGCCGGAAGAGCCCCCAAATGATCCCGAAAAAGTCCCCAAATGACCCCGACGATATCCCGGACGGATCCCGAAAACCATCCAGAAATGATGCCGGAAGAGCCCCCAAATGATCCCGAAAAAGTCCCCAAATGACCCCGACGAGATCCCGCACGACGGAACCCGAAAACCATCCAGAAGTGATGCCGGAAGAGCCCCAAATGATCCCGAAAAAGTCCCCAAATGACCCCGACATACTCCAAAAAAGGTTCCGAAATGGCTCCGAGGGAATCAACGACGGATCGCGAAAACCATACAGAAATGATTCCGGAAGGATCCCAAAACGATCCCGAAATAGTCCGGAAATGACCCAGATGGGATCCCGCACAGATCCAGAAATGATCCCGGAAGGGTCCCCAAATGATCGCGAAATAGTCCCGAAATGATTCCGGAATAGTCCCGAAAATGTTCCAAAATAACCCCGACGGGATCCCGGACGGATCCCGTAAACTATACAGAAATGATCCCGGAAGGGTCCCAAAATGATCCCGAAATAGTCCCGAAAAAGTCCCGAAATTACCCCGGCGTAATCCCGGACCGATCCCGAAAACCATCCAGAAATGATCCCGGAAGGGTCTCGATATGACCCTTACGGGATCACAAATAAGGTGAAGCTAATTATAAAACCATGTTAATAAGGCAGCAGGCGCATTGGAGCGAATAAAAAGTTAGATAGAAACATACAGGTAAAGCTAATAAAAGCGTGCTAATAAAAACAATTGATGGAGGGCGGATGGCGGGAGTAGAGGAGAGGACCACTGATCGTTCCTCCAAAATTGTCTAGATCTCGTTCTGTATGTACCAGATACCAAAAACTATTGATTTAGGAGAAAATTTAGATTGAGTTATAACAATTTATGAATTTTACACCAGAGGGGGAGATAAAGGGGGGCGGGCGGAGGGTGTCACTGCTTACTTTGTAAGCCCTCGACTTATTTGACCCCTTGAGTCTGTGATATTGGTGAAGGCCAGTATACGTAAAGTTATAATGTGTAAAAATTATGAAAATAATTTCTCGAAGGGTCGTGGGACCGCCACCCCTCTTTCCATGTTCGAAAAAAATTTCGCTAGTAGACTACTGTCTGTGTCCCAAATTTCATCAAAATCCGTGTAGCCATTCTGGCGTGATTCAGTCGCAAAGACGAAAAAATATAATAATTAAATTATAACTGTTCCTAGGGGGCGGGGACCACGCCCCTTTTGAAAAATATATAGCTAGTAGATCCTTCTAGACTATTGGCTATATGTGTGCAAAATTTCATCCAAATCGGTCCAGCCGTTCTTGCGTTATTGAGTCACAAAGACAAACGTCTGGACAAACATCCAAACATCCAAACATCCAAACATCTAAACATCCAAACATCTTAACATCCAAACTTTCCCATTTATAATATATATTAGATATAGATTAGATATATGTATACCAATCTAGGTTTGTTTATAGCCACTCACCATTTAGGTGATTAAATTTTCAATTTCCCTACATCTAATATCTAATATTATCTAATATATTTTATAAATGGGAAAGTTTGGATGTTAAGATGTTTGGATGTTTGGATGTTTAGATGTTTGGATGTTTGGATGTTTGGATGTTTGCATGTTTGTCCAGACGTTTGTCTTTGTGACTCAATAACGCAAGAACGGCAGGACCGATTTGGATGAAATTTTGCACACATATAGCCAATAGTCTAGAAGGATCTACTAGCTATATATTTTTCAAAAGGGGCGTGGTCCCCGCCCCCTAGGAACAGTTATAATTTAATTATTATATTTTTTCGTATTTGCGACTGAATCACGCCAGAATGGCTACACGGATTTTGATGAAATTTGGGACACAGACAGTAGTCTACTAGCGAAATTTTTTTCGAACATGGAAAGAGGGGTTGGGGTCCCACGACCCCTCGAGAAATTATTTTTCATAGTTTTTACACATTATAACTTTACGTAGACTGGCCTTCACCAATATCACAGACTCAAGGGGTCAAATAAGTCGAGGGCTTACAAAGTAAGCAGTGACACCCTCCGCCCGCCCCCCTTTATCTACCCCCTCTGGTGTAAAATCCATAAATTGTTATAACTCAATCTAAATTTTCTCCTAAATCAATAATTTTTGGTATCTGGTACATACAGAACGAGATCTAGACAATTTTGGAGGAACGATCAGTGGTCCTCTCCTCTACTCCCGCCATCCGCCCTCCATCAATTGTTTTTATTAGCACGCTTTTATTAGCTTTACCTGTATGTTTCTATGTAACTTTTTATTCGCTCCAATGCGCCTGCTGCCTTATTAACATGGTTTTATAATTAGCTTCACCTTATTTGTAATCCCGTAAGGGTCATATCGAGACCCTCCGGGATCATTTCTGGATGGTTTTCGGGATCGGTCCGGGATTACGCCGGGGTAATTTCGGGACTTTTTCGGGACTATTTCGGGATCATTTTGGGACCCTTCCGGGATCATTTCTGTATAGTTTTCGGGATCCGTCCGGGATCCCGTCGGGGTTATTTTGGGACATTTTCAGGACTATTCCGGAATCATTTCGGGACTATTTCGCGATCATTTGGGGACCCTTCCGGCATCATTTCTGGATGGTTTTCGGGATCCGTCCGGGATCCCGTCGGGGTACTTTCGGGATCATTTGCGTACCTTCGAGAGATAAATTCTTGATGGTTTCCGGGATCATTACGGGACTTTTTCGGGGTCAGTTTGGGTCCTTTCCGTAAGCATTCCTGGATGGTTTTAGGGATGCGTCCGGGATCCCGTCGGCGTCATTTTGGGACTTTTGCGGGATCATTTGGGGTCTCTTCCGGCATCATTTCTGGATGGTTTACGGGATCCGTCCGGGATCCCGTCGGCGTAATTTTGGGACTTTTGCGGGATCATTTATTTTATTTATTTATTTTATTTTATTTATTTATTTATTTATTTAAAATACACATATAAGACATAGTCTTTTACAGTGCCATATTTGCTATTATTCTTATTACTAGTACAAAGTAAGTTTAAAAGCTAGAAACAAAAATAGAAGTAACATTCAAACCATACAGCATATGTTCCATGGAGGTAAGTAAAAAAGAAAAAGAAAAAGTAAAATACAAAAGAATGTTCAAGAACAAAGGGTGCGATGTACAGCTAATTTGAAGCACTTAGGATTTGATTCTAATTTTACTTTATTAGGCAAAGCATTCCACAACTGCACAGCCCTAACGAAAAACATTCTCGATGTTACTGAATACTTAAAATGCGGTACAATTAGATTGCAAGTACGGGATGATTGTGCGAAAGTAAGTTTTACAAAAAGGCATTCCGGCGTACGAGAAAAGATAATCTTATGTATAAATATTAGTAAACGACGGTCAAAGAATGCTGATAAACTGCATTCAAGAATAGTTTTTGAGAAGTTCGAAATATGATCATATTTCCGTTTAAGATAGATATATCTGGCACAATTATTAATCAGTAGTTGATATTTGTTCATGGAAGCTTTATCCAGGCAACCATATATCAATTCATGGTAAGATATTATTGGTATTAATAGACTTTTGACAAGTTTAAGTTTTATATCTTCTCGAATAAAATAAGCCGTTTTCCATAAATGCCTTAACATATAATATAACCTACTAATTGAGGAATTCACATGATCAACACAAGTTAGGTGCTTATTTAAGATAAATCCAAGAGTTTTGACATTCTTCTCATATTTCACAACACTTCCATTTATAACTAGCGGAGAAATGCCATTCAGATTGTAGGAAAAATGTGAAATAGCGATCGCCTGTGTTTTGGATGCATTAAGGTGTAGCTTGTTCTTTTTAGACCATTGAAATATAGCTTCTAAATCTTCATTTAATCGGCAAACTAAATCCTCTATTAAGCCAAGAGGGGCAGAAAGGTATATCTGAGCATCATCCGCGTAGAGGTGAATGGATACTTTACGACAGCATTTTTCTATGTCATTAATGTACAAACTAAATAAAATTGGACCAAGAATAGAACCCTGTGGAACCCCCGATTTTACTGGTAATAACCTGGATCCACGATCCCCACATATTACCCGTTGGTACCTGTTTGTCAAATAGCTCTCAAGCAGCTTCACAGCATCGCTACTGAATCCAAAATATTTTTTTAGCTTATGCAGGAGAATTCTGTGGCAGACCGTGTCGAATGCCTTAGAGAAGTCCAATAACGTAAGAATTGTGAGTTCGCCATTGTCAAATTTTGGTCATTTGGGGTCTCTTCCGGCATCATTTCTGGATGGTTTACGGGATCCGTCCGGGATCCTGTCGCGGTCATTTTGGGACTTTTGCGGGATCATTTGGGGTCTCTTCCGGCATCATTTCTGGATGGTTTACGGGATCCGTCCGGGATCCTGTCGGGGTCATTTTGGGACTTTTGCGGGATCATTTGGGGTCTCTTCCGGCATCATTTCTGGATGGTTTACGGGATCCGTCCGGGACCCTGTCGGGGTCATTTTGGGACTTTAGCGGGATCATTTGGGGTCTCCTCCGGCATCATTTCTGGATGGTTTACGGGATCCGGTCCGGGATCCTGTCGGGGTCATTTTGGGACTTTTGCGGGATCATTTGGGGTCTCTTCCGGCATCATTTCTGATGCTTTACGGGATCCGTCCGGGATCCTGTCGCGGTCATTTTGGGACTTTTGCGGGATCATTTGGGGTCTCTTCCGGCATCATTTCTGGATGGTTTACGGGATCCGTCCAGGATCCTGTCGGGGTCATTTTGGGACTTTTGCGGGATCATTTGGGGTCGCTTCCAGCATCATTTCTGGATGGTTTTCGGGATCCGTCGGGGATCCTGTCGGGGTCATTTTGAGACTTTTGCGGGATCATTTGGGGTCTCCTCCGGCATCATTTCTGGATGGTTTACGGGATCCGTCCGGGATCCCGTCGGCGTCATTTTGGGACTTTTGCGGGATCATTTGGGGTCTCTTCCGGCATCATTTCTTGATGGTTTACGGGATCCGTCCGGGATCCTGTCGGGGTCATTTTGGGACTTTTGCGGGATCATTTGGGGTCTCTTCCAGCATCATTTCTGGATGGTTTTCGGGATCCGTCCGGGATCCTGTCGGGGTCATTTTGACACTTTTGCGGGATCATTTGGGGTCTCCTCCGGCATCATTTCTGGATGGTTTACGGGATCCGTCCGGGATCCTGTCGGGGTAATTTTGGGACTTTTGCGGGATCATTTGGGGTCTCTTCCGGCATCATTTCTGGATGGTTTACGGGATCCGTCCGGGATCCTGTCGCGGTCATTTTGGGACTTTTACGGGATCATTTGGGGTCTCTTCCGACATCATTTCTTGATGGTTTACGGGATCCGTCCGGGATCCTGTCGGGGTCATTTTGGGACTTTTGCGGGATCATTTGAGGTCTCTTCCGGCATCATTTCTGGATGGTTTACGGGATCCGTCCGGGATCCTGTCGGGGTCATTTTGGGACTTTTGCGGGATCATTTGGGGTCTCTTCCGGCATCATTTCTGGATGCTTTACGGGATCCGTCCGGGATCCTGTCGCGGTCATTTGGGGACTTTTGCGGGATCATTTGGGGTCTCTTCCGGCATCATTTCTGGATGGTTTACGGGATCCGTCCAGGATCCTGTCGGGGTCATTTTGGGACTTTTGCGGGATCATTTGGGGTCGCTTCCAGCATCATTTCTGGATGGTTTTCGGGATCCGTCGGGGATCCTGTCGGGGTCATTTTGAGACTTTTGCGGGATCATTTGGGGTCTCCTCCGGCATCATTTCTGGATGGTTTACGGGATCCGTCCGGGATCCTGTCGGGGTCATTTTGGGAATTTTGCGGGATCATTTGGGGTCTCTTCCGGCATCATTTCTGGATGGTTTACGGGATCCGTCCGGGATCCTGTCGGGGTCATTTTGGGACTTTTGCGGGATCATTTGGGGTCTCTTCCGGCATCATTTCTGGATGGTTTACGGGATCCGTCCGGGACCCTGTCGGGGTCATTTTGGGACTTTAGCGGGATCATTTGGGGTCTCCTCCGGCATCATTTCTGGATGGTTTACGGGATCCGTCCGGGATCCTGTCGGGGTCATTTTGGGACTTTTGCGGGATCATTTGGGGTCTCTCCCGGCATCATTTCTGGATGGTTTTCGGGATCCGTCCGGGATCCTGTCGGGGTCATTTTGGGACTTTTACGGGATCATTTGGGGTCTCTTCCGACATCATTTCTGAATGGTTTACGGGATCCGTCCGGGATCCTGTCGGGGTCATTTTGGGTATTTAGCGGGATCATTTGGGGTCTCCTCCGGCATCATTTCTGGATGGTTTTCGGGATCCGTCCGGGATCCCGTCGATGTCATTTCGGGACTATTTCGGCATCATTTGGGGTACCTTCCGGTATCAATTCTAGATGGTTTTCGGGATCCGTCCGGGATCCCGTCGGAGTCATTTCGGAATTTTTTCTCGACTAATACAGGATCATTTGGGGGACCTTATCGGCATCATTTCTGGATGGTTTTCGGAATCCGTCCGCGATCCCGTCAGGGTCATTTCGGGACTATTTCGGGATAATTTGGGGTACCTGCCGGCATCATTTCTGGATGGTTTTCGGTATCCGTCCGGGATCCCGTCGGTGTCATTTTCGGGACCATTTGGGGTCCATTCCGGCATCATTTCTGGATGGTTTTCGGGATACGTCCGGGATCCTGTCGGGGTCATTTTGGGACTTTTGCGGGATCATTTGGGGTCTCTTCCGGCATCATTTCTGGATGGTTTTTCGGGATCCGTCCGGGATCCTGTCGGGGTCATTTTGGGACTTTTTGCGGGATCATTTGGGGTCCTCTTCCGGCATCATTTCTGGATGGTTTACAGTATCCGTCCGGGATCCTGTCGGGGTCATTTTGAGACTTGCGGGATCATTTGGGGTCTCTTCCGGCATCATTTCTGTATGGTTTTCGGGATCCGTCCGGGATCCTGTCGGGGTCATTTTGAGACTTTTGCGGGATCATTTGGGGTCTCTTCCGGCATCATTTCTGGATGGTTTACGGGATCCGTCCGGGATCCTGTCGGGGTCATTTTGGGCCTTTTGCGGGATCATTTGGGTTCTCTTCCGGCATCATTTCTGGATGGTTTACGGGATCCCGTCCGGGATCCTGTCGGGGTCATTTTGGGACTTTTGCGGGATCATTTGGGGTCTCTCCCGGCATCATTTCTGAATGGTTTTCGGGATCCGTCCGGGATCCTGTCGGGGTCATTTTGGGACTTTTGCGGGATCATTTGGGGTCTCTTCCGGCATCATTTCTGGATGGTTTACGGGATCCGTCCGGGATCCTGTCGGGGTCATTTTGGACTTTTGCGGGGATCATTTGGGGTCTCTTCCGGCATCATTTCTGGATGGTTTTCGGGATCCGTCCGGGATCCTGTCGGGGTCATTTTGGGACTTTTGCGGGATCATTTGGGTTCTCTTCCGGCATCATTTCTGAATGGTTTTCGGGATCCGTCCGGGATCCTGTCGGGGTCATTTTGGGACTTTTGCGGGATCATTTGGGGTCTCTTCCGGCATCATTTCTGGGTGGTTTTCGGGATCCGTCCGGGATCCTGTCGGGGTCATTTTGGGACTTTTGCGGGATCATTTGGGTTCTCTTCCGGCATCATTTCTGGATGGTTTTCGGGATCCGTCCGGGATCCTGTCGGGGTCATTTTGGGACCTTTGCGGGATCATTTGGGGTCTCTTCCGGCATCATTTCTAGATGGTTTTCGGGATCCATCCGGGATCCCGTCGGAGTCATTTCGGATCTTTTTATCGACTAATACAGGATTATTTGGGGACCCTTTCGGCATCATTTCTGGATAGTTTTAGGGATCCGTTCGGGATCCTGTCGGGGTCATTTTGGGACTTTAGCGGGATCATTTGGGGTCTCCTACGGCATCATTTCTGGATGGTTTCCGGATCCGTTCGGGATTCCGTCGGCGTAATTTCGGGACTATTAGGGGGTTCTTTGGGGACCTTTCCGGCATCATTTCTGGATAGTTTTAGGGATCCGTGCGGGATCCCGACGGGGTCATATCGGGACCATTTGGGGTACCTACCGCCATCATTTCTGGTTGGTTTTCGGGATCCGTCCGGGATCCCGTCGGGATCATTTCGGGACTATTTCGGGATTATTTGGGTACCTACCTTCATCATTTCTGGATGAAGGGTCATTTCGGGACTATTTCGGGATCATTTGGGGTACCTAGATGGATAGTTTTCGGGATTCGTCCGGGATCCCGTCTGGATCATTTCGGGACTATTTTTCAGGACTATTTCATTTCGGGACTATTTCGGGATCATTTGGGTACCTACCTTCATCATTTCTGGATGAAGGGTCATTTCGGGACTATTTCGGGATCATTTGGGGTACCTAGATGGATAGTTTTCGGGATTCATCCGGGATTCCGTCTGGATCATTTCAGGACTTTTTCGGGATCATTTGGGGTATCTTCCGGCCACTTTTCTAGATGGTTTTCGGTATTCGTCCGGGATACCGTCAGGGTAATTTCGGGACTATTTGGGGATAACTTGGGAACCTTTCCGGCATCATTTCTGGATAGTTTCCGGGATCCTTCGGGGATCCCGTCAGGGTCATTTCGGAACCCGCGACTAATGCGGGATCATTTGGGGACCCTTTCGCCATCATTTCCGGATGGTTTTTCGTGAATCCGTCCGGGATACCGTCCAGGGTAATTTCGGGACTATTTGGGGATAACTTGGGAACCTTTCCGGCATCATTTCTGGATAGTTTCCGGGATCCGTCTGGAATCCTGTCAGGATCATTTCGGAACTATAAGGGATCATTTCATTTTTCATCTTTCTTTAAGGGGATCATATCACCTTCCAGTATCATTTCTGTATACTTTTGGGGATCCGTCCGGGATCCCGACGGGGTCATTTCTGGCCTATTTCGGGATCATTGTGGGGTACCAACCGGCATCATTTCTGGATGGTCCGGGTTCCGTCCGGGATCCCATCGGGGGAATTTCGGGAATTTTTCGGGATCATTTGGGGTCCCTTCCGGCATCATTTCTGGATCGTTTTCGGGATCCGTCCGAGATACCGTCGGGTTTATTTTTTTACTTTTTCGGGAAAATGTCAGGGAGTTTCGAGACTGTTCTTGGATCATTTGGGGATCCTTCAGGGATAATTTCTGGATGGTTTTCGGGATCCCGTCGGGGTAATTTCGGGACTTTTTCACGACTATTTCGGGGTCAGTTGCCCTTAAAGATCATTTCTGGGTGGTTTTCGGGATCCGTCCGGGATCCCGTCAGGGTTATTTGGCGCCTTTTCGGGACTATTTCGGGATCATTTTGGGACCCTTCCGGGATAATTTCTCTATGATTTTCGGGATCTGTTCGGGATCCCTTCGTAGTTTTTTCGCGACTTTATCTGGGATAAATTGCGGACCCTTTAGAGATCAATTCTGGATGGTTTTCGGTATCGGTCTGGGATCCCCTCAAGGTCATTTCGGGACTTTTTCGGGACTATTTCGGATTCATTTTGGGACCCCTCCGGCATAGTTTCTGGGTGATTTTCGGGATCTGTCCGGGATCCCGACGGAGTTTTTTCGGGACTTTCTCCGGACTATTTCTGGATTATTTGGGGACGTTTCAGAGCTCAGTTCTGGATGATTTTCGGGATCTGTCCGGGATCCCGTCAGAGTTATTTCGGGGTAATTTTGGGACCCTTCCAGGATAATTTCTTCATGATTTTCGGGATGGGTCTGAGTTTTTCGTGACTTTCGGGACTATTTCGGGATCATTTGCGGAACCTTCAGAGATCAATTCTGGATGGTTTTTGGACTTTTCCGGGATCATTTGGGGATCCCTCCAGAGTCATTTCTGGATGGTTTTCGGGATCCCGTCAGGATCATTTCGGTCCTTTTTCGTGACTACTATTTCGGAATCATTTTGGGACTCCTCCGGGATAATTTCTGGGCGATTTTCGGGATTTGTCCGGGATCCCGTCAGAGTTTTTTCGGGACTTTTTCGGACTATATCGGGATCATTTGCGGACCATTCAGGAATCAAATCTGGATGGTTTTCGGGATCCGTCCGGGATCCCGTCAGGGTCATTTCGGGACTTTTCGTGACTACTTCGGGATTATTTTGGGACCGTTCCGGCATCATTTCTGGATAGTTTTCGAGATTTGTCCAGGATCCCGTCGGCATCATTTCGTGACTATTTGGTGTCATTTAGGGACACTTCCGGGATCATTTTAGGTCTCTTCGAAACCGGTAATTCAGCACACATGGCCGTGGATTTACGGCAAATTATTCGTAATTAAAATTCGGTATGTTTTATCTTTAATATATCACAGCTTTTTCGTTCTATTTTTAAATGAATCCTGTAACGAACTATTACAACTATAATTAAAATTTTTGTAATATTTTAACCAACTAAATACCCGAAAAAGCAACACTGCTTTCATTTAAAAACTTCTTTTTGGTTTTAGCTAATTGTAGTTTCACTCCTTTGTTCTATGAGTAGTAATTCTTTCACCCCTGTCATATCAATTAATTTAACTTAGAAACAAAATGTATTTTTTTTAATTCGAAAAAAGTGTATTGTACTATTCATGTAAGCGTGCCCATCAGCTCAGTTAGTTCTTTTTTTTACTGTATTAAAAAATAAAATACATTGACAGAAAAAGTTTTTAAACAGACAACTTGATAAGCAGGCTAACGTGAATAGCACATATATTTTATTTTCTCCTTGCGGACGGGGCCGCGGGTAAAGGCTAGTATATTATAAATGGCAAAGTTTGGATGTGAAGATGTTTGGATGTTTGGATGTTTGGATGTTTGTCCAGACGTTTGTCTTTGTGACTCAATCACACAAGAACGGCTGGACCGATTTGGATGAAATTTTGCACACATATAGCCAATAGTCTAGAAGGATCTACTAACTATATATTTTTGAAAAGGGGCGTGGTCCCCGCCCCCTAGAGGAGAGGACCACTGATCGTTCCTCCAAAATTGTCTAGATCTCGTTCTGTATGTACCAGATACCAAAAACTATTGATTTAGGAGAAAATTTATATTGAGTTATAACAATTTATAGATTTTACACCAGAGGGGGAGATAAAGGAAGGGGGGCGGGCGGAGGGTGTCACTGCTTACTTTGTAAGCCCTCGACTTATTTGACCCCTTGAGTCTGTGATATTGGTGAAGGCCAGTATACGTAAAGTTATAATGTGTAAAAATTATTGAAAAATAATTTCTCGAAGGGGTCGTGGGACCCCCACCCCTCTTTCCATGTTCGAAAAAAATGTCGCTAGTATACTACTGTCTGTGTCCCAAATTTCATCAAAATCCGTGTAGCCATTCTGGCGTGATTCAGTCGCAAAGACGAAAAAATATAATAATTAAATTATAACTGTTCCTAGGGTTTTAACCACCGACGACACATAATTTGGCTCGTGCCTATTGTATTTCGTCGGCTAATTGCTACGAGCATTGATATTTATATATACATGGCCGTATACGCGGATTGCCATAATTGATTTGGTCGCTTCATAACGCGGAAAGCGACAAGTTGTTTTATTAATAACTTAAGACACTGCCACAGCATCAAAGCGACCAAGCTTTTTATACATGTCTGCCTTTAATTGGAGTATTATTGAATATGTATATATGTATGTACATTTGTACTTTTTTGCTTTGATTTGTATTTTCATACATATATATTCAATGATACAATGCTCAACATCTGATCAACAGGCACATGTCTTTTGTGTATTGTTGGTCTTATTTACATATTTAAGGGTTGATTTGAGGCAGGTCAAATGTATTTAAGTTTGACTTGGCTTATCAAACCTGCCTTTGAAAATATTCAAGTACATAGGTACTTACATCATTGTACTGAATAACACATATAAAATGCTTTAGGAAATTTCTTTATAGGTACCTCCCCTCCCTCCCATAGTCCAAATAATAACTAAATATTTTTTTATTTATTCAACTGTTATCAAATATTATCAATTTATTAATAATTCATACTTCATGGTTAATATGCATACATTTTATGCAAATTAACGTTTTATAAATATGCAATGGATTTCGTGTGCACAGAAATTTCAAGTGTGCAAATGCCGTCGGCAAAACACTATTTGCATGCATATTTTAATTTGCATACATTTTCCTAACATTTTAATTTATTAACAAAAAGGGATGGGATAATTCATAAGTGTATGATTAATTTACATACATTTCATGAAAGGGTATATTTTGGGTATATGAATAGGTTTTTGTTTGTAAAGAAATAAGCAAAATTTCTGCAATTTGCATCAACATAAAACAAGCAAATATATTGCTATTATTATATTAATTAAGTTCAAATTCATATTAAATCATAAAACAAGCAAATATATTGCTACAAGTAATAAAATTTAAATTTAATTAATCCTACTAAATACCTATATTCCCACAAAGAAATCATATTAAGAGAAAATCCAGAGAATTTATACACCAGCTGAAACTGTTGACAGAGAATTTTCTGCTGTTAACAGGTTAACATTGAAATTGGATTGTGTGTGGTGAAGTGCAAGACGTGTTCACATGCAAAAAAGTTGGAATCTAGCAAAAATGCCTTCTCATTGCGTTTAAATTCTCTGACAATGAGAAGGAGTCTTTAGTACATCCACTGGTTACGATCCATTTGCAAGTGAAACGTCTTGCACTTCACCACGTTTCGCCAAATTCATGGTAACTTAACATGGTGCAAGACGTAACAGAAGATTCTCTTAGCGATTTTCTCTGTTCATCTGTTACCCAAAAATTCTCTGATCAGAGCAAATATTATTGCAAATTTAAATTCTCTGATTTTTTGTAAATAATTTATTATGATTGGTATTGTTTCATTGTAAATTGACTTGCCGCATTAAGTAAGGTCTTAGGAGGCATTTATCCAAGAGTATATTTTTTAAATTTTTTTTTTTTATATTTGGTTCAGGTGTAATTAATTCATTTTTTCTTTTTTCAACTTGTGGTTCAAATGCCGCTCCTTGTTTTATTCTTTATATATATATTGTCCCTTCATACCCACCCATCAATCACAGGAAAGGTGCCCATTTTTCCCAAAACAGCCGATTTTGCCAGGCCATCAGAAAAAGGGAACAACATATTTGCTCGAATAATATTACCACATCTTCAACTAACTTTCGAATATCGAATTTCCATGTTGTCATCTTCCTCACCTGCAGACAATTCATGTTACCGTCTTACTCATTTGCATACAATCTGATACAATTTTATTCATATCGAATTTCCTCATTTCCATATTGTCTTGTCATCTTCCTCATCTGCATACAATTTTATTTTTCCCTCTTCCTCCCTAACGCACCATCCCTCTTATTTTTGAAATCATATGGTATATGGATGGTTAAGTGCCTTATGCTGCGCGCATAACTTTTATAAACTTTGAGTTCGACTACCGCGTCGACTCCATGATTTATTTATTTTTGTATTTTTTCTGCTTTGGTGGTTGAAAATCAATCAAAAATCAATAAAAAGTTTCTTTTTACAAGCTACAGAGGAAGGCAGAAAATTTTAAAAAGAGCCCGATTCACCAGGCCATCATAAAAATTTGTAGGGTTACTGGTTAATATAAATTGCATTTCGCATCTCTAATGAATGCTTCTAAGTAAAATGTACTATACAAACCATAGAGGATAATAGGGCTATCTCCTTTGTACAACATATTGTAACGAATTTGCTGCAATTCCTCTTATTTGCAATCTTCTGCCAACGTTCGTATCGCTAAATTGTTGAATAAATAAATCCAATATTGAATAATGGAAAAATAGCCTTTATTAAAGTACTTCACAATAACACTTATACTTTGCAACGAATAGCTTGCTTAATGACCAAACTGACTATACTGCTATTGCTCGCTAGATAGCGTCTTAATCGAAACTGACTATAGCGCCTCTACCGCTGATGCTTTTATACTCTATGATTTCCTCGTGGCATCTTCTAGGCGCTTCCAGAATTTTACTTAGTTAGTTATAAATTTCTCAGCTACAACTACAGATGTATAGTTTTTATAGCTTCTCTCATATCCCATGCGCTTGTATGTGTGAGCGACACTTCCCCAATCACAATTGCATATCTTTAGGATCATTTCAGATAGGTTATCTGCATGTGCTTGTGCGTTGCTTCTCAGCTGCGTATACATACTTATGTGTAGACATAATGATTGATTCGTTTATGTAGATACAAGTGACTGTCTGCTTTATTGTTGTTGTGACTTCATTTACGTAGCATCAGACTAGGGATATGAGTATCACTTAGTGTCACTCATGATCGTCACAATATAAATATGTTTCTAAGTTAGAAATTAAAATTAGTTATATATATCTCCCACGCATTCACTCATCATCACTTGATTGAAACTCATGCTTATAACAGCCTGTTAGGCTACCGAACCAAATAAGCTATTGTGGCACAGCTGTATAGGCAAGTGAATTGTTGTAGGATTTCGTGGGTTCGAAGCCCGCTCCAGTTAGTCCTTCTTTATTTTTTTTAGCTGAAATTATAAAAATGCTGATATTGCGCCAAAATTGCAAAATTTTTCCTATAAGCGCGTTTTCTTACAATGCAATATTATCAAAGCAAAACTTTTTGCAAGAATATAATAATAATGTGCTAAAACCATTTGACAAAATCAAAAGCTAACCAAATTCAAACAATTGTTGAATTACTTTCAATTGTTAGAAATTGTTCTCAAAGCTCAAAAGGGCATTTCAAGACCATCGTAAAGAAAACTAATGTTAATCCAAAATTTATTTATTTAGTAAAATAAAAAAAAAAATAAATAAATTTTGGAAAAGAACAAAAATTTATAAATGGAAAAAATTTAGTAAATAAAATTTGTTACTCACATTAATTTCCGGTTTCCGGTTCCTCCGTCCACTGGCCAGCTGTCGGGGATTCGTAGACCTTTACAAATTTCTGAAATTTTTACACAAACATGGGGAATCTTACAGTCCCTTTTCAAAAATTAATAAAAATGTTTCTTTTAGGTATGTAGATATGTATATCTACATATATACATATACTTTTATAGTTATTTATTTATTTTCTTAAACGCACTTTCCACTTTAATCATTGTAGTATTAGTACCAAATTACAATTTTCTTTTATATATGTATATGTAAGTATATATATATATATTTTTTTTCTTTCTTTTTAAAATAATTCTAATTTTAAATATTTATGTAATTATTTCCCTTCTGCATAATTTTTTTTTCTTCCAATTTTCAAATTTTAATTCATTTTCACTTAAATTTCCTAACCCCTTTTTTCTGCCTTACCAACACTATCACTTAATTAAATAAATTTATAATTTTCGGCTTGTCTCGTTTGAACTTTGCATATCCTTGCTGGTGCTGATCCTGGTCCGGCCTGATCTTTCGTCGAAATGGCATAATATGTAGATTTATTAATTTTCGATTTCCAACTTTCAAAAATTTTCTTAACTTTTCAGAATGGCGATTTTCTAAAACTTTTATTGTTCAACTGTGACATTTCTTTCTCTTCCCTCATTCAAATTTATTTAACCTCTTTGTGTCCTTTACGGATCTTGTTTAAGCCCAGTAACAGTATAAAATATATGTCTATCATCCGACGATATTTCGAATATCTTTGGTGAAAGAAGATTTATACCATCAATCACATAACGCAATTGGACTTAAAGTCCTGACACGTTTTCGTCAATTTGTGTTTAAAACCACTTGTAATATATAATCACCATTATTTGGGATTCGCTGCTTTTGCTATGGAGATTTTGCCTGCGAATTTATTGATTTCCATAACTATTTCTTCATTTCCGTGTACTTTTATAAATAGGAAATAGAATCCTTTTGGCAGGATTAATTACATATTATTTTTATACTGTCACTTCATTTTGTCCTTCATCGCCAATCTTTGAACCTTTTTACATGTCCTAACAGACTTCTGTCGCAATTAAAAGTGAGACTTCTATTTTTGGTATGCCACACACCACATCGTTTAAATTTATATATATGTATATATTTTTTTAACGTTCAAACTCTTGGCAAGTTATCACTATATTTTTATTTTTTTTTTCTGATCGTGCGACTCGCGACATTATAATCGAAATTTTTTTTTTTTTTGCTTTCGCGGCACAATTTTATATAATATATGTAGTTTATAATTTATATACATATTTTAAAGTTTATACGTCATTATTCAATAATTTCCAAGTCGTACTCGAAGTCCTGACCGTCTTGATCGCGAATTTGTCCGGAACTGCCTTCTTCTCATTTGTCTGCTTTAGTTGAAGCTGCTGTTTTCATTAGAATTGCATTGGTGGTCTTTTCGTTGTTTTCGAACTAATTTCTTATTACCATAAATTGCATTAGTGTTCACCTGATTATTGTTTTCGAACTAACTCATTCTCTATTCACTTGTTTTTGGGCCGAACATACTAGGGGGACTCATGAAAGCATATAAACTTATAAGGTGTAAAATTATATCCATTTACACACGCTGTTATATGAACACACCTAGTAATACTCTTGATAAACTTGATTGTTTATCAGCTGTATTATTGCCAAACAAATTTTTTTTTATTGTTATACAAATTAAAAATGCTAAGATTAAGTGAAAAATCAAAACTAAAACGCCTTTACTTGCTGATGTTGGAGATTTCTGATGAAAATACTGTAATGTCTGCAAGGTTGCATTCCTTTGAGTTTACCGCGTTTACACAATGAAATGTGTGCGTAAATTTATACAAATTGTGTAAATGATTTTTCATACAAAATTTGACAGCTCGTTTACGCACTAGATAAATTTATACGTTTACACACTTTATAAGGCATTTATACGGTTACATGAGTCCCCTACTGGGTCATTCCTCCTTTCGGTACCAAAAATCATACGATATCAGCCTATAGTTCGAATACACACCTAACCAAACACATGTCTTATTTCGTCTCATACTGTTCCTTCTTGGAAGTGCCAATATGTTTAGCAACAGGGCTTAATGTTGCTATGGCTGAAACGGCGTATGTCAGCAACATTGATGGCGCTGTTAACTCGTATTTGTGCATGTTTGTTTATGGGTGATGTTAACTCTCCCTCACAGTGGTCATAGTCGGAATTCGCCATTTTCAATACCAAGATAAATTGAGTTCATACAAGTACGTGAACTAAGTTTAGTGAAGATATATCGTTTTTTTGCTGAAGTTATCGTGTTAAAGGCCGAGCGGAAGGACAGAAGGTCGACTGTCTATAAAAACTGGGCGTGGCTTCAAACGATTTCGCCCATTTTCACAGAAAACTGTTATCGTCATAGAAGCTATGCCCTCACCAAATTTCACAAGGATTGGTAAATTTTTGTTCGACTTAAAAGTATTCTAGAAAAATTAAATGAAAATGGACGAAGCCACGCCCATTTTGGAATTTTCTTTTATATCTGTATTTTGTTGAACCATATCGTTACTGGAGTTGAATGTTGACATAATTTACTTATATACTGCAAAGATATTCAATTTTTTGTTAAAATTTTACTTTTTTTAAAGGGGGCGTTTTCGTCATCCGATTTTGCTAATTTTTATTTAGAACATATATAGTAATAGGAGTAACGTTCCTGCCAAATTTCATCATGATATCTTCAACGACTGCCAAATTACAGCTTGCAAAACTTTTAAATTACCTTCTTTCTTACCCATTGTCCAAAATTATACTAATATTCTATTCTGCGTCATAAGGTCAACCCACCTACCAAGTTTCATCGCTTTATCCGTCCTTGGTAATGAATTATCGCAGTTTTTCGGTTTTTCGAAATTTTCGATATCGAAAAAGTGGGCGTGGTTATAGTCCGATTTCGTTCATTTTAAATAGCAATCTGAGATGAGTGCCCAGAAACGTACATACCAAATTTCATCAAGATACCTCAAAATTTACTCAAGTTATCGTGTTAACGGACAGACGGACGGACGGACATGGCTAAATGAATTTCTTTTTTCGCCCAGATCATTTTGATATATAGAAGTCTATATCTATCTCGATTAGTTTATGCCGTTACAGGGTACCGTTATGCGAACAAAATTAATATACTCTGTGAGCTCTGCTCAGCTGAGTATAAAAATGAGCACACCCTCATATGCACATATGTATCTTAACTTATGCTATCATGTTGCGTATATCTAGATGTTGCTATGCATAATTTTTCCTTAGCAACATTTACAACATATGGAATTCCAAGAATGAAATTTTTGAGTATGCGCCATTCTATCACGAAGAATTGCCGGTATCAGAATGTGTGTTTCACGACCACTGTCTCAGCTGATTATTGACGAAAAACTAAAAAAAAAGTACAGCACGCTTTTCCTGGCAGATTCTCGCTGTTGGCGTCAGTTGCCGCGAAATCATTCATCAATAAAGTTCTATTAGAACGGTGGTGCGGGTTAAAACTAACGAATTGCTAACAAAACATTTTATGGCGCGTCTTTTTGGGTTGAAAGTAATAAAAACCAGTAACGATAAAACAAAATGCTTTCGATTTAAATACACTCGAGGTGCGTGCGAAATTTTAATGTTTCATAAAATTTAAGAAGTTGATAAATTTCCAAATTTGTGTAGTTGCAGTGAGTCGCTGCCTCATTTAAATTCCTAAACATAATTATTTTTGATCAAATAATACTTGTATAATATAAATATGTACCACGTTCCCAAGGTGTAAAAACTTGTTAAAATATAAAAAACGCGAACCAAATTGGCCTAGTATAATATAAAAAAATAACAGTAAAGTGAGTGTCAATTAAATTTTAAAATTCTAAACATTGCTAAGGTAGGTGAATACCATAAAAATTAAGTCTGAGACTAATTGTTTGCTAAAAAATGTTAGAAATATTTTCAATTTTCCCTACCTCTAAAATTTGTAACAAAAAACTCCTTAACCTTAAAAGCAGATTCCAAAAAACACTCTGCACACAGTGAAAACCCAGTAAGACTGCGTTTACACATGCCCTAATCTGCAATAAATCCACAATCATTCATCTATCCGTTCACGTATGTTAGCTTTTTGTGATATTTTGGTTAAAGTAGTTTATTTTATTGGTATATGGTTAATTTAATTAACAAAGGCTCTAACCAAACCTTTTTCGAAGCTAATTTTTCATAGATTTTGTGTGATATATAAAAATACACCCCAGTAAAAATTAAAAAGCCTAAGAAACTTAGTTATTTAATTAGCGATTATGAGTTAAGTATATAAATGAAGATAATCTCGCTGTAAGTAAATTAGGTCTTAGAATCAATAACAAAGGAGTTGTGCCACTTTTAAAAAGCGACCTTTGTTTCGTTCTATTATGATTGACTGTATGTGGAGGCTTTTAATGTATTTAAGTACTTCTTCGAGGCTTGTTGTTGCTTTTCATTGGAGTGTGGTTTGACGTGGTGGAACCCAATCCCTGCACACAATCCGCTAAGCGGGTATGAAAATATTATTTGTGCGTTTATATAGCAAGCCGCTTGATCCAAGACAGATCCCCGCTTGCAGCCGCACCTCGTGGTGGACAGACGCTGATCGTCGCTTTTGCCAAATTATGCGAAGCGCCGATTTTGTAAACATACAAATCTTGTTTTCTATATTAGACTAGAAGACCCGGCAGACGTTGTCCTGCCCTAAATTTGGCCTATCTGCATACATTTTAATAAGCTTTTTCCGTCTGACTCTGCTCTCCCCCTCTTCACTTTTTCCTAATCCTTTTATTCACTTCCTCCGTCTTTTTCGCTTCATCTATCTCCATCTTCGTCTCATTCTATATCTTTCTCAATCTTCCTCTCCTTCTCTCTTTTCTCCTCTCTCAATTCCTTATCATTATTCTGCATCCCTTATTGCCTGTCCCAGAGGGTGGTAGGTATTTTATTCCAGCCCCAGTCCCAGTCCAACTCCGAGACTCAGTTCCAGTTCCACTCCGAGCCTCAGTCCCAGTCCTAGTCCTAATCCCAGTCCCAGCCCCTTTCTGGATAATATATTACTCTGTACTAAAGTAGTCATCAATAGCTTTCATTTGATATCCATATTGTATAAACACTGTCTAGGCATTCACTGGCCCACGTTTTGGCCTATATGTCGAAACCCTAGTCACCCAGGGGTATGAAAATTACCCTATACTAAAGCACTCATCAATAGCTTTCATTTCATATCCATATTCTATAAACACACTCTAGGGGTACTCGGGTCCACGTTTCGGCCTATATCTCGAGACCCTGTACGTCGATCGCAACCTTTGTAGTAACCACCGCGTTAGGTTTACGCAACTTGTGTGAAAGTTTGAACAAAATCGACTGACACATCTCTTCAAACACCGGCGACCAACTAACACACATTTTAGCCTTTCTTTTTATATATATAGATTTTTATTTTTCACACTTTAATGTAATATTAAAATGAAATGCAGATTTTCGTTGCTTTTGAAATTCGGCTTAAAAATTGCACATGGAACAACTAAAGACTCTCCTGAATTAAAAAAAATGTAGTACCTCTAAATCGCGGGCCCCCTCAGGCGGAACGGACCTACATCCGCAAGGTACTGAGAAGCTTTTAATGATAGCAATACACTCGGAATGCTGAAATCAATCAAATGGGCGGCGAAGTCGCTCTCTAAGTTTAAATCGCCAGGCCCAGATGGTATATTCCCGGCCATGCTACAAGTTTCAAGTAGTGCGGCCATGGAATGGCTTGAAATAATATTGGGTGCATAATACTGAATCATGTACCGCACTCTTGGAGAATCGCTCGTGTAGATTTCCTACCAAAGGCGGGGAAGATCGGTCACATGTATCTCAAAGACCCATTAGCTTAACATCTTTTCTGCGAAAACCTTTGAGAGGCAGATAGATGTGTACATAAAGTCCAACGTGGATATGAAGCTGCTCTGCAAAACACAACATGTGTACACCAAAGGCAAGTCGGTAGAAACTGCACTGCATAGAGAAAGGAATATAAGGAGTATGCTCTGGGAGTCCTCTTAGACCTTGCCGGGGCTTTCAAAAATGTTTCTAAATGGGCGATCATGGATGGTTTAAATTACATTAAAGTATATCTAGCCTTAACCAGATGGATCGGCTGCGTGTTAAATTGCAGAAAGATAACATCACAAGGGGGATTGTACGAGGCGACGAAATCAGAGGACAGGGCCACGCCGCAGGGAGAGGTGCTATCACTTCTGCTGCGGACGCTTCATCAACCAACTGCTCAGGCAATTCGATGAGGGACCCGTAAAACTTACGGCTTACGCAGATGACGTTGCAATTGTCATAAGTGGGAAGTGCCTTCCAACGATTAGCTTTTTGATGGATGGATCTAATGTCGGGTTGAAACTTTGATCAAAATATCTAGGAATTATCCTAGACAATACGCGCTTTATGCATGTAAAATAATGCTGGGGTAAATAAGCAGATCCTACAAGCTGCCAGATCACTGTAGCGTTTTCCAAAAGGAAGTATTAGCCGTAACCAAAACAGTAGAAATACTGGAAGAGAAAATAAATAAAATAAATAAATGTAAGGCGCGATAACCTCCGAAGAGATCTAAGGCCGAGCTTCTCTCCTCTTCATTTTCCCTACAAATTGGCCGGACGGGACCTACATGTTTTAAGCCGACTCCGAACGGCATCTGCAAGGCAGATGGGTTTTCACTGAGAGCTTTTCATGGCAGAAATACACCCGGAGCGCTTGCCAAACACTGCCGAGGGGCGACCCCGCTTAGAAAAATTTTCTTCTAATTTAAAAACCTTATTTCTAAAATTTTGATGTTGCTTTGCCCGGGGTGCGAACCCAGAGCATATGGTGTGGTAGGCGGAGCACGCTACCATCACACCACGGTGGCCGCCGGAAGAGAATAGCTTCAGTTTAACCCGTGTTCACTTTTATATTGACAACCAAGCAGCAATTAAGGCAAATAATATCCCACAGCACAGCATCTCAAAGTTTTTTAGAATGTAAGCAATCCCTGGAATGAATCGGAATGGGGAAAGCGTACTTCTATCCAGGTCCCAGGGCATATGACAATATATGGGAAAGAAAAAACGGATGAATTAGCTAAAGAGGGCGAATCCCTTGAAGCTTGCTCCGTAGACGTCCCAGTCAGATTGGGCAAGATTAAGAGAAGGCGGCAGGTGCACATAATCGCCCAAGCGGGGAAGGCGTGGGTCCAAGCGCGGGGCGCTAAAGTATCGAAGATTATGTGTAGGTCTTACAACCTTAAACTTACAAAGTTGCTTCTATCATTAAAAAGAGAGGATTGTAAACTTATCACGGGTATTCTGACTGAACACTGCCTTCTGGTTTCACATGCCTTTAAATAAGGCTTGGTCAGTGATAGCAGATGTATAAAGTTCGGGTTGGAGGAGGAAAAGATCGAGCACATTTTGTGCTCGTTCCCTGCGCTTTCGAGACTAAGACCTAAGCTATTAGGAGTTATACAGCTGTCAGATCTAGAAGCAGCAAGTGGCATAGGTCCTAGAGGACTTCTAGCATTCGCCAAGAGGACGGAGTTATTTTATAACATAGGTCCTGGTTTTTGAAACGGGTTTTTAGTTTAGTCGTTAAATAAACTTCTGGTAATACTACGGACTCATTCCGTCTAGGTGGAGTCGTCATGGACCGGCCAGTTCAACCTAACCTAATCTTCCATATATTTGCTTTTATAAATTGTCACTCACGGCAATTAAAAATGCCAGCTTTATTGAATTCCATTACCTACCTAAACTCCCTTTTTACACATTATTTGTTCTTCATTAAAATTTGCATGTTTGTTGCTAAAGTGGAGCGTGAGGAAACTGTATTTAGTTCCAAATTGTCCTTGTACAATAATAAAAATTGTGGTGGTTCTCTGGTTATTGTCTCATCAATCTTGTACATTCGTAGGATTTGAGATGAGAGTAAAAACTGTAACATTACAACTGCAATTTAGAATTAAACGCAGCATCTACTCGTAAATGAAATTCTTTAAGGCAAAGGACATTGGATCATCAACATTTTACTTTTAGTGTGACCCGTTAAGTTTTGTCTTCTATGACTCTCACTGTACATTAGGGACGTAACAAAAGTGAGTTTATCAGAGCCTGAATCGGAGCCGAAACTGAAAATTGAGGAGGATGACGAATAAAATACATAAAACAAATAAAATAGTATTAAAACTCTCTTAAATTATTGGCAAAGGCTGTCATTATGAACTGCTTAGAACCCGGGTGGACGAAATACTCTTGCGCTAACTCTATATTTTTTTAACGGTTTTATTTAGCTTGACTTGACAGGCTGGCTGGCTGGCTGTGGGTGGCTGGTTGGCTGGTTGGCTGGCTGGCACGCGCGCAACGCTTTTATTTATTTGTCTGATCAACCCCCTAGATTGATGAGGAGCGTGATGACTTAGTACCTAGGACCTACCTAATTATTTTCTAGCTTTTAGTATTATTATTACTTCATGTAAGTATTGTTTTCAATAAAACCCTTTAACTTAAAAATTTTTTTTAATTACTTCATTTTTCATTAAACCTCTATCCTGATCGACTTCCGTTATGCATCAGATTACAAAGAGTTAGAACCGAAGTGGGAATTGGAAATTTTAAAGTACCGGAATCGGGAGATATCATGGTGACGTGTAATAGTGTCAATGGAACTAATGTCAATTGATATTAATTTGCTTTTGAAAGAGATCAATGTCAATGACATTAATTCCAAATCAGACAGAGAACTAATATCAAATGACTTAAGTTCAATTTTGGATTATTTAGCGCCGGCCAAGTAAAAAGGAGCTAGGAGAAATAAGACTGTGAACTGCGTTGTGGTTGTTAGACTCTCTAAATATACGAATAGAAAGTTTGGAATTAAAAATCGCGTGAAATTTTTCCAAATTTTCGTCTTCGGAATTTTCATTTTTAATAATTAATGCTATTAAAACTGAATATAAGCCGCGATAATCTAAGGAGAGATTTTAGACCGAGCTTCTCTTCCAATTTGGGTCGTGCCTCTATTAATTTTTCCTACAAATTGCCGGAACGGGATCTACATGTTTCACGTGTCGACTCCGAACGGCATCTGCAAGGCAGATGAGCTTTCACGGAGAAACTTTTCATGGCAGAAATACATTCGGAGCGTTTGCCAAATCACTGCCGAGGGCCAACCTCGCTTAAAAAATTTTTTTTCTAATTGAAAAAATTTGTTTCTAAAGTTTTGATGTTGCTTTGCCCGGGGCGGGATCCCAGGATCTTCGGAGTGGTAGGCGGAGCTCGCTACCACCACACCACGGCGGCGTAATAGACAACTTATATTTGGAATCAAAATTTGCGTGACTTTTATTCCAAAGTTTGGTAGTGGTGTCCATAAGAATTCTGTAAATAGTTCGTGTTTGCAAAGAGAATTAATGTCAATGGCGAGGACAAGTTTTTCAGGCGTTTGTTCTCTTTTGTAGTGGGAATTAATGTCAATGACGTTAATTCCAGCATGATTCTGACATTAATTCTCTTTCGGATTTCGAATTAATGTCATTGACAGTAGTTCTCTATTAAAAGCGAATTAATGTCAATTGGCTCTAGTTTTACACGTTATCAGAACCGAAGCTCGGCAACATCTCTACTGTAGAAACATACATAGATACCATACAAGAGCAGTAAATGCAGCTGTTTGCACATTTTTCGCTTCATGTTTGTCGTAACAAGAAAACGTAAATTGTTGACACGATATTCACATGTTTGTAAGAGTGAATAAAAGTACGAGTATGAACTATATGAACATAATATTATTAGACTTTAATTTACTCGAGGGATAGTTTAATATGGTGTCATCTGTGTAATTCAGAGGGTGTCTTAAGCCAGTGATGGGAAATGAAGTGTGTCTTGGACTCTATTTTCCTTACGTACGATGATAAATATAGAATTTTCTCACTCAATATCCATAATATTATATAATCGTTGCAGTTGTATTGTTTTTAAGTACAATAAGTATTGTATGAAAAGTGATCCGGAAAACCATGCTAAATGCTTTGTACTTTAGATACAATTTCGGAGGCATGTGCCTTAAAGGTAAAAGTACTTTCGAGCGTTACATCTACGATATTTGGGTTATTAACAGTTGATAGTGTAACGGCATCGACGCCATTGTCCAATGTTTACGTCATCTGTTCTTTGCACGTCTTAAACAGAGTGGCCATTAACTTGTCAGATTGCCCGAGGTGAAAAAACAAAATGATTGTGTCGATCACTATTTATTTTGGAAACTAAATCGTCTATTTAGGGGCCAGGACCTGTTGCCACTATCGTGCATTCTTCGGCATAGGAAATGTTAGTAGCTCGTTCTAGTGGCGAAGAAAGCTTTGATATGTGGGTTTACTTCATTATTTTATGTCGTATATTTGATTGTAACATGATGTAGGCAGGGTGCATTTATTTTGATGTTTACCGTTGGCCAAAAAGGCAAAACGTTCTGCAGAAAAAAATTTCGATTATGCAACAAGTAAGGAAGTCTAAATTCGGGCGAAACCGAACATTGCATACCCAGCTGTACACTTGAAATGCTGTTGTTGTTTTGTGTGCTTAATAGTGTTACGAGGCTGCGGAATAACACGTACACATATGGTTCTATTCTGAACTAATTTTTCTTCGAGTAATGACTCCCGAAACATAGAAAATTGCTTACTAATAAAAGGGGCGGTGCCAAGCCCATTTTTTAAAATTTGAAGTTTTTCCTATTTATTGTTATAAATCCACTTGGGAAATGAAATACCATTGATATAAAGCTCTTTTTTGCAAAGATAAAGCTTATTTTATTCGTCCACGACCCTTTTAAAAATCTTTTATATAAAAGTGGGCGTGGTCGTTAACCGATATCGTTAATGTTTATTCAAAACATTCCTTATAGTAAAGGCAACCTCTCTGCCGAATTTTGTTACGATAGGTTTAACGATTTGATTTATGATTAATAATATTTGCAAAATTGATTTTATCACAACTGGGCGCTGCCACGCCCGTTTTAAAAAATTTTTCCAAATTTTTATCAGAGTCTCAATATCAGTCCACACTTCAAATTTCAACATTCTAGGTGTATTATTTACTAAATAATCAGGTTTTTTGTGTTTTCCAAAATGTTATACATATAAAAAGTGGGCGTGGTTATCATCCGATTTCGCTCATTTTCAATACCAATCTATTCTGGGTCCAGAAAAGCTCGTGTACCAAATTTGGTGAAGATATCTCAATATTTCCTCAAGTTGTCGTGTTAACGGACAGACGGACGGACATGGCTCAATCAAATATTTTTTTTTCGATATTGATGATTTTGATATATGAAGTATATACCTATCTCGATTCCTTTATACCTGTACAATCAACCGTTATCTAATCAAAGTTATAATAGCCTGTGTACAAGTACAGCTGGGTATATAAAGAAAGTCGAAGACAAAAATTACAAAGCGTCTGCCCAACAAGATGGGCCAATGTCATGAAGCCGTATCCACTTACATTGAACTTCAGCCAGCAATATTCGAAGCCTTTGAAGAGATAGCAGAAGGGAAAAACGACAAAGCTTCAGCACAAGGTTCTTAGTTTCAAGCTGCTATTTCTAGCGTGCAATTCCAAACGTTGCTGTTATTGTTGTAGCGATAAGAACACTCCTCGAAGGCCTTGGGTTATCGATGTTGATGGTCCTTTGCCGGATGCAGATCCGGTACGTTCCGGTAACAAGCACAATAAAGGTACCAGCCCGACCATCTCGGGAAACGATTTGTTATGACCACATGAAATGTTCTAGGCCATACAGCCCTCCCACCCCTTGATCCATCAGGAGTTCGGGGTAGCCAGAGCTTCGGCTGTTAATGAAAAAGGATTCGCCACTGGTAGGTGAGGTTGACAATTGGGCTACATAATACGCTTCAGAAGAAACCGCGCATCAGTAAACATCAATTAAATAGATGCAACATTGATACCGAGAGCGTCGAAGATTATTATAGAATCGCATTCTATATTCCATTCCTTTCTTTCATTTCATTCATAACTCATATCAAGAGCCGTTACGAAAATTTCGGTGATGAAAAATGAATACATCGCTGAAAAATTCAATAAACTGCATGAATTTTATGAAAGTGTTGTGAATTGTTCCAAAACCGAGTTTGCAATGTAAGTCAAAATGTGGAGAAGGCGAGTCGATGGTCAGAATTTTAAAAACGTGTTTGATGCACTTGAGGTGGGAGCAATTTTGATGATTACCTACAAAATTTGTATGCTATATTTCTTATTTATCTTATTTTTTCAGGTGGTGAATCCAAATGCTTTCGAACATGTAAATAAGATATTGCGCATATTAGCCGTTCTACCAGTTTCGACAGCAACACCAGAATGCACATTTTCTGCCCTCAAAAGATTAAAATCATACTTGCGGAGTACAATCAGTCAAAAACCTTTGAATGGACTTGCTTCATTGAATATCGATATTGATACACCACTTTCGGTAAACGAAGTACTAGAAGAGTTTTCAAAAAACCTAGGCGATTGTTGGGAAATATTTATGGGAAAAATTTGTTTCTTTATGCTGTATGTGTTTAAAGCTTGAATATACAGCCATATTTTACTGAACGATTTTGGCATAAAAAAGGTACGAAAAATACCTCACATCTACACCATCTTCTTCAATTTTGTATTTATCAAGCTTGAGATGCCCATTTTACAAGCTGAAGCAAATTTAAAGTATGTTTCGTACATTTTTTACAACATGAAAATTGGTTAGTAGCCAAAATCGGTCAGTGCTCATATTCTTAATAAAAGTGCATATGTTAATTTATTTAAGTTTTACCGGTAACACCATCATTTTAACTTTGGTACTTTCTATCAACATCTACACGGGGGAGGGTTTGAACCCGAGCTCTCCTCGCATTGCTTAAATATCACCATTTAAAACTCAAATTTTAAATTAACTTTGAGTAGTTTCATAAGTTTATCGAATACTCGATAAATTTACTAATTTTTAAATCGAAGCTGCACATATAAAAAACCTGACCACGAAGAGAAAGCGAGAGGCGATGCTGCATTAAATATAGTAATAGGTACATATGAGGATTTCTTTTGAAACGTATAGAAAGTTGTTAGAGTGGCAGCAAAGCTTAAAGACCATTGAAGCAAGCATCGCTTCACGCCTTGCTTGCTTTAAAGCAGGCACTGTGAATAAGCCGTGAAATTATATTAAATGGGTAAATACTTTACAAGGAGATCTGGGACGATCTTCTTTTTCAGTTTGGTTAGTGTTGCTTTAAAAATTCTTCTATAAATTGACGGGAAATTAATGATTTTATTCCGTACGGCATCTCCGAGGTTGTTGAAAATTAAACGAGAGACTTTTCATGGCAGAGGTATTGTCGGAGTGTTCCATTTAGAAAAACTTCTTTCCAAAACATTATGGTTTCAACTCCAGGGGCTGAAGTTCAGGACCTTCGGTATGGTGCCGGCGTACTACCATCGACTATACGACGACAACAGAAAAAGCACTGGAAAGGCTAAGAAAAAAAAAAAAAAATAATGAAATGTTATATTCTCATATGCTAGTTCAATCATTTAGGCAAGGTCTCCTTTTCGCCGTATGTGCTATGCTTTAATCATACAAACAAACAACTTAAATCTTAGAATTTGAAATGAATACGACATTCTTCTGAATTGCCCAAATAATTTTATTGAGCTTTTTCAGCCGTTTTTTTTTTTCTTTACCAATAAATTAGGTATAGAAATTTTGTGTAGCCAATTTTGGCCGATTTTTTTGACAATCTAGATGATTTGTCAAAAAAGTTTCGGCAATACTGTTTGTGACTTTACAAACCGCTTAATCCACGAATTCCGTTTGCAAGTTGAGTCCCCCCATTTTATTTCGATATCAATAGATGTCCCAAGGAGTTATTTATCGATACGTGAATCGAAAAAAATGTCCCTCCCACAAATTGCCATTCTCGGAGCAGCTCCTTGCAGCTGGACTTCTCCATACCCTCCTTCTCCGGGAATGTATTGAACCAAAAAAACCCCGGTCCCAGGCTGTGGTTCTGCTGCGTATGAAGGAAAAGGATTTATCTTAGACAGCCATACTCTTGCCAATGTGTCACATGTAAAAGGTGGTTACATCGTTCAGGTTGTTTAGGGTTAGAACCCAATGTTCGTCGCCCCCGAAATTTATTCAAAACCTTTGTGGCTCCCTGCTGTTCACGTTCATGCAGTTCATGCCTTGGCCGATGCCACCTTCAAAGATGCTCTGGGCTTAGAAATGCCAACCGTCCGACTGGTGCATTCGATGCACGAGCTGCCAAAACACAAATACTAACTCATCGACACCAGGTACCCCAGCAGGACGGTGCTCGTGGCACTTGACCTGTCAAAAGCGTTTGACACAGTCAACCACGGTACGCTACTCCAAGATATAGAAGGCTCACATCTTCCCCCTTGTCTAAAAAGATGGACCGCAAATTATCTGAATGGTCGGCAAGCGTCGGTTCCATTTAGGAACGAAATCTCTAAACCTAGGAAAATTAAACGGGGGTATCACAGTGTGGTGTCCTATACCCGATTCTGTTAATTTCTACATATCAAAACAATTATCTACATGTAAAACTAACAAGGGTCTTGTGCTTCGAAAAGATGGATAGAGCCCTAAATTGTGGTTTGCCAAAAGATCTAAGTGGCGTTTATTTGTTCTTCACTGAAATCAAAGAGCACATACTTATCATTTTGGAAATCTTGAAAAAACAAGTATTCGGACCCGGGTATCATTTTGCATTAATGGGCAATTATGCGTATGTTAAACTGAGTATAAGTACAAATTTTTTGAGCTTTAAACTTTCAATATGAAAGTTCGGTTTCGGGAGGGATTTGTCGAACCTCAAACAAAAAAACCGAATATCCCGTTCATGTTTGAATTCGAAAAAAAATCGATTTTCGGTCTGGCACTACTATATCCCCACATTCTTTAGTAGGACGGCTGAGCAGGTTAAGGGGCTTAGAATATACCCGCGGTAGGTATGCCTGTCGTGAGGGGTTGTGTATCGCAACACATAGCTTCTCGAACCCAATTGTCAACCTCACCTACTCGCGGCGAATCATGTTTAATTAACAGGCGAGGCTTTGGCGACCCCAAGTTCCTCATGGAACTAGGATATGGAGAGGGCGGGATGGCCTTGAAGGTTTAATGTGGTCATATAAATCGTTCCCGAGATGGTTGGGCTAGTACCTTAATGGTGCCATGTTACCTGAACGTACTGGATCTGTGTCCAGCAAAGGACGATCAACATCGATAACATTCCCAATGCCTTGAGGTAGTGTCTCTATCGTTAATACAACAACAACAAAAACAACACCTAACCGTGAATTTATTCCTTTACGTATTTAACCGCACTAATTAATTTCATTTTTCATTGTAAAAAAGGACATTGAAATTGCATTATATACAGGCACACCTACATATTTGTTTTATTTAATAAGTTTTCGGGAAATAGAGCAAAATTATCAATGCAATTATTTTTTCCAAGAACTTTTGAATACATTTTTAATTACCATGCTGTATGAACATATTGAAAGTACAAGGAATACTTAACTACGTACTTGTTTTCTACTTTCTTTGGCAAACACCTTACGAATCAAAGCAGAGAGCGGGTAGAAGCAACTCACAATTGAATGAAATTAATAAAGCACTCTTGCTTTGATATATGAAGCGCATTTTACGTACATATTGCTATTTGGTTGCTTAAGGAAAGAGAAACCATGATAAAAACACTTAGGAGGTATAACCGTTCTCTTTGAAAAAATTTTTTTTTTAGGTTTTTGCGCAATATAATATCTAACAAGTAAGACAAGTTATACCTTTTATGAATAGAGCTGAGCAATAATCTAATCACATTTGTAGTATCCGAATAATCGGTTGTATAATATATGTAATATATTGTTACGAATCATGGGAATTTCTGATTACACTGGTCGACGGCCAAAATTTACCAGAGACGCCGTTATGAAGTTTCTTATGTAAAACCACCCCCTGATTTCGAAAATCGAGTTCATTTTTGATTCTATGGTACCATTTTTGAGATATTTCTAATTTACCGTTATTCAAAAAAACCTAAAAGATGGCTCCCATTAATTACGTATATCTCACGAACGGTTCAAGCAATTGCTTATTATTATATTAGCTTATCATTTCAGATTTTTGTTTTTTTTATGAAAAAATATAAAAAAATTACTCTTTGCGAGGGCAGCATTCCAAAACCACAACTTTTTTTCCAGATATTTTTTCTTTACGCAAAGCTCTGTTTAATTAGAAAAAAGATAAGCTATCACCGAAAAAAATCGATGCAAAACTACGTAAGTTATAAGCGAGTTAATACCCAGGTTGCGCAATTTCAACGTATACCTCAAAACGTATGTATGGTATAAAGAAGAGTGAAATATCTAGCAATGCTCTGTTTCTATTTAGTTAAAAGTTCAATTTATGAATGAAATTACCAATATTTTTAACTTTTTTTTAAATTTGTTTATGTTTATACTATATTCTAACAATCTTTATTTTAATTTGATTTTACTATGTAGTCGAAACAATTATGTGTTCTACTTTGACGCTTATTCAGTTTAGGATCGGTTTCTCTTATGAGAAACCAGCAGTAATCACCCATCATTGCGACGTCGCAGAATCCTTGATATCGATTCTCAATTAATTTCATTTGCTGATGAAACCTTTCGCCATGTTCGTCACTTTCGTCTCCATGATTTGCCGGAAAAAAGCTCAAATGTGAGTGCAGAAAGTAAATTTTTAAGGACATATTTACGCCTGGAAAGAAAATATTAGTTAGGTAAAAAAGTAATATAATTTTGGGAAATTAATTTTTATAAGCCTTTAATATTTACCCATTTTCGCATAATTATTGATTAAGTCGTTGATTATATGCTCGTAGTTAGGGCTTTTGTGTCTACCGAGAAAAGAAGCAACGACCTTTTCAAAGGATTCCCACGCTGCTGCCTCAACTGATGAGAGTTGAATTGATTATTGTTGATCAACTTTTTTATTTGTGGTCCAACAAAAATACCTTCCTTTATCTTGGCTTGAGAAATATCTGGAAAAATTGTTTTCAAATAGCCGAATGCTTCGCCTTCTTTGTCCAAAGCCTTAACAAAGTTTTTAATGAGACCGAGCTTGATGTGTAAGGGTGGAAGTATGATTTTCTCTTTCTTGACAAGAGGGGTGTATTTGATGTTATCCACACCAACGGTAAACTCGACTTTTTTCGGCCAATCCTTTCTGACGTAGTGGTCCTTATGAGCTCGGCTATCCCACTTACAGAGGTAGCAGCAGTGGTTGGTGTAGCCACTTTGTAGACCGCATAGCATTGTGACGACTTTGAGATCAGAACATATTTTCCAATCATGATCTTCATATTTGATAAATTTCCTCGTAGGTTTCCTTTGTATTTAATGCATGTGCGATCGGGATAGAAAGCTTTTTGTTACCAATATGCATTAATACAGCACTCAAACTCAGTTTATTGCTGTGTATGAACAATCGCCACTCTTTTGAATCATATGTTTGACCAAACTCTTTGAATATACCAGGAATGTCGTTGCAGTAGCATATACTGATTTTCTTGGTATAGTGTTTGGAAAATGGTTCGTGACGAGTTCTACAATATATCACCTTAACATCGAATGACACAAATATAAAATGTTGCATACGAGAAGTGTGGATCTCGGCCTTTTCCTTGGATAGTTCCAAATCTCTTATCCAATCATTAAGTTGTGTTTGTGACAGAACGTTTCTCTCGTTTCCCATGCAAAATTCCCCGCACTCAGATATTATTGTTGACAATGGAACTGGATCCGCAAATGCCGTTGAATGTAGTACTGGTAATGTCACTGTAGGTACGCTGGCATAGGTTACTATTCTTGATCTTCCAACGCCAAGTACTTTTGTTTGACAAATATGACACTCTATTGAATGGCAAGTAGGTTCTCTCCATAACATTGGTGTATCAAATTTTATTTGTTGTCCTGATTCCGACTGAATCAATTCTACTCGACACGATGTACACAAAGTGTTCGGTGTCCATGATTTTTCAGCATTTTTAGGCTCAATGCCAAAATACTTGGAGTATAAAGTTTTCATATGATCTGAGAACACTCGTCGTCGCCTTATGATAGTATATTGGCCACACATGAAACAGAACATATCTGGATCGTTATTACACTCAAATTCTCGCGTCGTTTTACTTATTTTATTTTTTTTAATAAATCACGGTTTTGAAATTTGACTTATGAACTGAACTATCTCCGGCGAGCCTTGCAGATGTTATGAAGTTTCAAGGTACATTAACTCATATTTATACTCGGAACAAGAATAAAATTGAAAAAATCAAATCTTACCTAGACAGAAAGGTTCCTTTATATACGAAGCCGGGAAAAGAATATACTACCTGCTTTAGATGTAGGCTTTAAAAATTTTCTGTGTCTTATAATTTTGAAAATCTACCTGCATACTTACCCATAAGTGACGGAAATACATGTTTATAACTACATGCCTACAGCAGGTTTCGAACCCAACCACTCTTTGTTTCGATGCAACCACTCTACCTACTATAAAACAACTCGAGTATTAAAAGTACTATTTGATTTATTTAAAGAAAAAGTATTATCATTATTATGGTGTTATTCGTTTATCCGGATAATATCCCATTTGCACTTTATACCTTTAATATATGTATATATACATACATTGAAGTTGCGCAACCTGGGTATTTTTATTTGATCGCTTATAACTTACGTAGTTTTGCATCGATTTTCTTCGGTCATAGCTTCGGTTATAGCTGTATGATGCATTTATAGCAAATTTTATCGTCTTTCCGATTCTGCAAACTTTTTTGCAATTGCTTGACCCGTTCGTAATTAAAGGGAGCCATCTTTTTGGTTTTTTCGAATAACGGTAAATTACAAATATCTCAAAAACGGTACCATAGAATCAAAAATTAACTCAATTTTCAAAATCAGGGGGTGATTTTACATACGAATTTCATAACGGCGTTTCTGGTAAAGAGAAAAAGTTGAAATTCGTGGTCCAGTGTTATTATGCACCTTCTGTTAATGTTCGAATCGCTGAATGGCAAAATGGTGTTTATTTACAACTCTACTTCAAAATTATAATTATTGCGTACTTCACTGATAGCGTGTTTAAATCTAATGGTGTTTTCTTTTCCACACGAAAATGTCGCCCTCACGCCAGCCCTTCAAAAAGTTGTGTTCTGTTGTAAAATTAGCTTAGCCTCAATTGAGAGCATCATTATCTTTTCTCAACAACCTACCCTTAAAAATGGCCAAAAATGCAACATTACTTGCCCTCGCTGCCATTGACCGTGCAGAAAACAGCCCTGTCAATTAGCTGATGAATCACACGAAGGTGAAGCGAATGCTCTGTATGTACGTATGTCTCGCATCATGCCTGACTCAAAAGCAATTTGCGATCACAGTTGACAGTGAACAACCACACGAACTGCATTTTTCTGAAAAATGGTTACAATTTTTGTTGTTCTCAAGTCATGCAGGGTGGCATTGAACATCTTAAGTGGCTACAATTTCACAGGGCGAAGTGACCATAACTGATTGATTATTCCTAAGCTTGCGCTGCTTTTATACCCTCTGTTGCCTCGTTCGCATATTTCTCCTAAGGTGTAGACTTTTCACGAACAGCTGCTTATTTATTTGTCCTGCATGTACCTGATGTGTATACAGGAGTAATCAATTACGCTCTTAGCTGCTGCCTACATAAATGTATCCATACATTCCCATGGGAAATATTCTCTTTGCTGTAAGCTTCGCTGTTTACATGTATGCGTGGCTGCTTGATTTTATGTTTACATGTACATAAGTTTTGCTGCTTGCTTTATTGTTGTTGTGCATTTATTTAGTAGCAGCATAGTGATGAACCGAAATGCTAATATAGAGAAATAATAGATCAATAAACCTCACACAAAGTTTCACGTTTTGTGTTGTCTAAATGACATAGCCATGATCAAGAATCTATTATCTTAACAATCGGTTGTAAGGGATATATACCATACATACGAACCATCTCTACGATTTTTTATACAACAATATATGCCGAATATGTAAACTTTTGGTGAAATTTGAAGCTTCTAGCTTTATAAATTGGGGCGGAATATACAAAAAGCTGTAATTATTTGGAGCTTTTCAGCCGATAAAATAAAGACAAAACACAAGGTTTCTCTTTTCCTCCTACGCGTTTCGATGAAATTTTTTCATGTTCATCAGGGAGACTGTATATTTATCATAAAATATGATATAAAACAAAACAAACATTAACGCATTAGTTAGAATAACACAATTTACATCACTTTGTTGTTAACATAATACTTACATTCAATTTATAACATCGAAACTTTCAACATCTAACACATAAATAAACAAAGCTTTACATTTAATTTACTGCCTTCATTCATGTTTCCTGTTTCGTCCATTGGCTGATAATGCCGTCATATAAGCGCAGTTTATATTGTTGACGTCTTCTTTGAAATTCATTGCAGTATTGATTTTTTGTTGTATTCGTAGAGCTTCCAGCGTCATTCGTGCTCGTTCTTTCCCCTCAACGTCTAATATTTTCGCGTTTGCGAAGTCCGCTGTGTGTCCTTTGTTGGTCAAATGTTCGCATAGTGCTGTTGTTGTTTTTCTATTTTTGGCGTCTAGTCTATGTTCGTTTATTCGTACACTTAGCGAACGCTTCGTCGTTCCAATGTATATTTGATTGCAAGTTTTTCCTGCGCTTCCATTACATTTTATTTCGTATACCACATTATGTTGTTGTTCTTTGTCGATTTTGTCTTTGTTTGTGTAAAGATTGTGTTCAAAGTTCGATTTGGTTTATGCGCACATTTTATATTGTTGTTGCGTGTGATGCTATGCAATGTTTTGTTGTCCGTTAATCCTGGTATGTAATTGACGCCTGCATAAATTTGCTTTTCTTTTACATTATTTTGTTCAGTGATGTTTTGCGCGCAGTTGGTTTGACTAATTGTTGTTGTTATCCATGCGTCTATTAATGCATTAGGGTAGCCATTCTTATATAAAATATTTTTAATTTTTTTTAAATTTGTGGTCATGAACTCCTGTTCACTTACATTGTAGATTTTCTTAATAAAGCTTATGGCCGTGTTCTTTTTTTGCATCCATGGGTGATTTGAATGGTAGTTTATTATTCTAGATGATGATGCAGCTTTAGCATACCAGTTAGGGTTTGGTTCGATTTTATAACTTCGATATCTAAGAAGGGCAACTTGTTGTTTTTCTCTTTCTCTACTGTAAATTTTATTTTGGTATGTTGGTTATTTAGTGTTTTAAGTATTTCTACCACGTCCTTAGTTTTAATTATAGCGAATAAATCATCTACATATTTGTTTATGTATTTGATATATATGTCCTTTAATTTAAGGTCAGCAATGCTGTCGTCAATTATTTTGTCTAAGACTATATCAGCTACAGTGGGCGATAGAGGATTCCCCATAGGCATTGCATACACCTGTTGGTAGAACGTACCATCATAGGTGAAATAGTTGTTATCCCTCAAGCAGAATTCGAGACAGGCTTGAAATTGTTTCTTCGATAATGTTGTGTGCATTTCTAGGTTACTCCACTGTTTCATGATCGTATTTATCACTAGATGAATTGGCATATTAGTAAAGAGGAATACCACGTCGAAGGATACTAGGATTTCATCTTCGGCAATTGTGATATCATTTAAGTTGCGCTTCAGTTGAAAAGATTTTTTATATTGAGACTATCCGAGATAATATGTTTCAGTGTTTTCCCTTTGTATTTTGATAATTTTAAACATGGCACACTTACTGATGATGATATAGGTCTAAGTGGGATGTTATTTTTGTGTACTTTTGGTAAGCCGTATAGTCTTGGGGCTGTGGCCGCAGTACAAGTTAATTGCTTTTTTAAATACAGACTAATATTCTTTTGCTTGTATATCTCGTTTATAATATTATTGTTTTCCTTAATAATTGTTGCGTTGGATCCGTCCGCATTGTTTTGTATGTTTGTCTGTCTTGCAAGAATTGTTCCATTTTGTTTTTGTAATCCACCTTGTACATCATGATCGTTTTAATACCTTTATCCGCGTTTGTAATGATAGCTATGTATTTGTGCTTCTTTATGAACTGTCTAGTGTCATCAAAAATTTTCAGTATCATTTTTATTTATTTAAAACTTATTTGTACAAGTAAGACACTGTCTTTTAGGTAGTACATCAATCACATCAAAAAAAATTGAAGTTACATATAAATAAACTTAATAAAGAATGAGTACAAAATTTTGATTAAAAATAATAAAAAGCTTATACGTATTTAATTAATAATAGTGTGATAGAAACAATTCCAGACCAATATTTGAAGAATGAAGGTTTGGGATATGTAAATTAGGGTAAGTTAAGAGTTTAGGAAATATAATACTTGTTTCAAACATCCTGCCTTACGAATTGTCTTGGAAGGAAGTGAGTTCCATAGACGGATTGTACTGACAAAGAACATTCTAGAGGATGTGGAGTATTTAAAAGCCGGTATCAACAGATTCAATGTTCGAGTGGAGTGACTCAAGGTTAGCTTATTAAATAGGTAATGGGGATATTGAGAATGCAGAAGTTTGTGCAAGAAACATAGATTTCTCATTTTTAAGAAATTGCAGACGTCACTCCCGAGTATTTGCACGGCACACGAAGATATGTGATCGTACTTTCTTTTAGAAAAAACAAATCGGGCGGCATTATTTATGGCCAGCTGAAGTTTGTTAAGCGATACCGAATCAAGGTTACCATATATAAGTTCACTGTAAGAAACTTGAGGTACTATAAGAGTTTTTACCAGCTTCAGTTTAGTGTCTCGCGGTAGTAAGTAGGCAGTTCTGTAAAGATGGCGAAGGGTGTTATAGATTTTACCCACCACAAAGCTGATATGGTTAGCACTAGTAAGACTAGAATTATTTATTTTCTTTCGGGTTATTGCGTATCTTGTTTTTAAATGTATTAATTTTTGTTGCCACATTGCATCTAAGTGCATCTTTTTCTCTGTCATCTCCTATTGCTTGAATACCTTGTTCCAGGTCTGCAATCAAGTGAATAGGAGAAAATGTTTTCTTTGATATTGGCAGTGCAAACGTTTTCCCCCAACGCAACAATTATTAAGGAAACACAATAATATTATAAACTAGATATACAAACAAAAGAATATTAGTCTGTATTTAAAAAAGCAATTAACTTGTACTGCAGCCACAGCCCCAAGACTATACGGCTTACCAAAAATACACAAAGATAACAACATCCCACTTAGGCCTATATCATCATCAGTAAGTGTGCCATGTTTCAAATTATCAAAATACATAGGAAAACACTGAAACATATTATCTCGGATAGTCTCAATATAAAAAACTCTTTTCAACTGAAGCGCAACTTAAATGATATCACAATTTCCGAAGATGAAATCCTAGTGTCCTTCGACGTGGTATCCCTCTTTACTAATATACCAATTCATCTAGCGATAAATACGATCATGAAACAGTGGGGTAACCTAGAAATGCACACAACATTATCGAAGAAACAATTTCAAGCCAGTCTCGAATTATGCTTGAGGGATAACAACTATCTCACCTATGATGGTACGTTCTACCAACAGGTGTATGGCATGCCTATGGGGAATCCTCTATCGCCCACTGTAGCTGATATAGTCTTAGACAAAATAATTGACGACAGCATTGCTGAGCTCAAATTAAAGGACATATATATCAAATACATAAACAAATATGTAGATGATATATTCGCTATAATTAAAAGTAAGGACGTGGAAGAAATACTTAAAACACTAAATAACCAACATACCAAAATAAAATTTACAGTAGAGAAAGAGAAAAATAACAAGTTGCCCTTCTTAGATATCGAAGTTATAAAATCGAAACAAACCCTAAAAACTAATTGGTATGCTAAAGCCGTATCATCATCTAGAATAATAAACGATCATTCAAATCACCCATGGATACAAAAAAAAGAACACGGCCATAAGCTTTATAAAGAAAATCTACAATTTAAGTGAACAGGAGTTCATGACCACAAATTTAAAAAAAATTAAAAATATTTTATATAAGAATGGCTATCCTAATACATTAATAGACGCATGCATAACAACAACAATTAGTCAAACCAACTGCGGGCAAAGCATCACTGAACAAAAGAATGTAAAAGAAAAGCAAATATATGCAGGCGTCAATTACATACCAGGATTAACGGACAACAAAACATTACATAGCATCACACGCAACAACAATATAAAATTTGTGCATAAACCAAATCGAACTTTGAACACAATCTTTACACAAACAAAAGACAAAATCGACAAAGAACAACAACATAATGTGGTATACGAAATAAAATGTAATGGGAGCGCAGGAGAAACTTGCAATCAAATATACATTGGAACGACGAAGCGATCGCTAAGTGTACGAATAAACGAACATAGACTAAACGCCAAAAATAGAAAAACAACAGCACTATGCGAACATTTGACCAACAAAGGACACACAGCGGACTTCGAAAACGCGAAAACATTAGACGATGAGGGGAAAGAACGAACACGAATGACACTGGAAGTTCTACGAATACAACAAAAAATCAATACTGCAATGAATTTCAAAGAAGACGTCAACAATATAAACTGCGCTTATATGACGGCATTATCATCCAATGGACGAAGCAGGAAACATGAATGGAGCCAGTAAATTAAATGTAAAGTTTTGTTTATTTATGTGTTAGATGTTGAAAGTTTCAATGTTATAAATTGAATGTAAGTATTATGTTAACAGCAGAGTGATGTAAGTTGTGTAATTCTAACTAATGTGTTAATGTTTGTTTTGTTTTATATCATATTTTATGATAAACATACATTCTCCCTGATGAAGATGAAAAAATTTCATCGAAACGCGTAGGAGGAAAAGAGAGACCTTGTGTTTTGTCTTTATTTTATCGGCCGAAAAGCTTCAAATAATTACAATTGTAACAAAAAATTGGCCCAAAATAAACATAATACAAAAAGCTTTTGAACCGAGCAATCGGTTGAAAAATTGCAAAACCACCCACATAGCACAATGTGACAAATTTGAGATTTCTTAGCACTGAATCCAGTGCATCCAGTCCCATTAAAAAAAAAAATTTTATAACCTTGATATTTGAATGTAATTTTTTTTAAATGGAATTTGGACTCCAAAATTGCATGTAAGCCCTTTCACTTAACCCAACGGGGGGAAACAGGAGCATTTTTAAATATATATAATCTTAATGTTCTAACATATTTAGAAAAATGATTAGTTTAATCTATAATGAAAAAAAAAAACTAAAGAAAAAAGGGTGTAAAATAAGTTTCTCAGCTCTCCTGTAAAATTCAAATGCCGTCAGAAAGACGGTTTTGCAGTTGGTCGATAGATGGTTTTGCAAAGGCATCGACGATATGCTATTTAAACGATATTTCTGCGATTTTTCTAGAAAACAGTTGAGTCCAATATGGTCGTCATTTGTCCATGTTGTAAATAAGGTGGCCGATAATTTGGTCGGTGACAATATCAGGTTTCGCGAGGCGAAAAAACTGGAGAGATCAGGGAGATAGCTGTTTATTTTTATTACATAGCTCATTGGTGGGTGGACCGGGGTCTGAGGCCATTATCGTGCATTTATCAGCGTAGGATACAATGGTAACTCTTTCCGGTGGCGAAGGGAGCTTCGATATGTACAAGTTAAACAAAAGCGGGGATAGGACGCCACCCTGTGGTACCCCTTGTTTAATTCTTATGGGTTTAGATGTTACGTTTCTGAATTGCACCGTTGCTTGCCCACCAGACAGATAATTTGCGGTCCACCTTGAGGCTTGGAGGAAGGGAAGACCCTTTCAAGTCTTGCAATAACGTGGTAGACTGTTTCAAAAGCGTTTGATGGTAGACTGTGTCACTGCGGTGGCAGTGCTATGTTGTTTTCGAAAGCCATGCTGATGATTGGCAAGAGGCAAGTTGGCAGCGAAACAGGGAAGCAGAATGGCTTCGAGTGTCTTGGATACTGACGATAGGTGAGATATCGGACAACGAGATTATCCTACGTAAGCTGGTTTCCCAGGCTTTTGTAGCGGTACCACCCTGGCCTTTTTACATTTTTGGGGATGACGAAGGTGGACAAGGACAGGTTGAATACATGCGTTAGGTATTTAACTCCATCTTTGCCAATTTTTTTTAAGCATCGTCATGACTATGCCGTCTGGGCATACTGCCTTAGTTGGTTTAGCATGAACGATGGCATCTTCACACTCTTTGGCGGTGATGGTAATTGGAGACGCGATTTATTTATGCTTGGGTACTCCTCCCATTTCGCCGGCTTGTGTTTATTCACAAGCTGTGTGATGCGGTGGCTTATGTCCCTTATTTGGGGGGTCGCCTGGTTGTGCTGTCTCGTTCTCTCGTTAGAATTTCGGCCTCTGCTGGAAAGTGTTGCCGGATTTTCGGGATTCCTCCGGTGGGAATAAAATTATGCGACGGGAACCTCCCAGAGGGTTAGGGGTCAGAATATACCCGCGGTAGGTATGCCTGTCGTAAGATAGATGTCGCAAACATATACATTCTGTGCTGGCAAACGGTGCACAAGGTGGTAGGGACTAACAGCCCTATTTTGTGCACTTGACAAATTCACCATCTTGCTTATTTGTCAAGTTTGAGAATTTATCAAGGAATTGCTATTCTATGTAAAAACTAAAAAGCTTTTTCGCTGACAAATTGTCAATAAGTCAAACGCTTTTGATAATTTAATTTATATGGATAAATTTAAATTAGAATTTTGTCATTGTGAGAGAAAATGGAAGAACATTTATTACTTTTGCTATTATTGTGGGAAGATCCTTCTGGGGTTTGTGGGGGTAATTTCGGGATGGTATTTGAGACTCCCTCGGGGTCCTCCCCGGAGGCATTTAGAGGTCGTTCTGGAATGTTTTTGGGGACTCTTTCGGTGTCATTTGGGGGACATTCCGTGATGGTTTTGGGGACTCTGAACTTTACGTGGGATGAAAATGGAATTGTAAAACTGTGTCGAAAAAATCAAATAAAATACCTTCATATAAAGTCATCACCAGGGAATCAACATGATAATGGAAAATCGCGCTTTAATAATAAAGTTGAAATTAGATATGCATACATATGTTGATATATATCCATAGATGTGACGTCTTTGATAGCAGCAGCTTGACTCTGTGCGAAAGGCAATCAACATATATATAAAATAAATATGTGAAGTAATAAAAAGTTGCGTAAAGTACATACGTAAAGTTTTCACAATTTAAATTTTCTTTAAAAGTATCGATTAAAAAGTAAAGCGAAATTTATGACTGGGTTACATAGTATTTTAATTTACATCAGTTTGTGGGACTCAGTCACACCATCCCGGAGACTTTTGAATCCTTCTGATCATACGTTCTTTTCGAAATTATTGTAACTGGTTCAAAAAACTTAATTTCGTATAGGCAGTGAAATTTTACACAGACAATCTTGAAATGGAATCGGCTAAGCCTAATTCTCACAATTGAAATTCATTGATGCTCAAGGTGCTGTCAAATTTTCTATTTCAGTACGCAGCTCCAAAGAAATTTCTACTACTATTTTCTTAGAATTTTTTAAGAACAAATTCACGCGACAACTCTGGCTTTACTAAAAAATAACTGATTGTGCATTTTTTACTAAATAAGTTGTTTTTGTAAAGGCAAACAAACAAGTAAAGTTAAACATTTACTAAAATTAATTTACAAACATACATTCAATATTATGTGTGTATTGCGCGTGAATCACCATGAGTCGTTAAACGTCAGAATTTCTTAGGTGCTCCCACCTCCATGCAAAAGAAATAGATAAAAATATTTTTTTTGGCGCTTACTTAAGAGATGTGTAGGACCCTTAGTTCCAATAGAGAAAATACAGTTTGAGGAAAATGCAAGTATTTTTCATACCCCTATGCGGTTTTGTACTGATAATTTTATAGTCGAAAAATGTTTGATTGTCGAGAGAAGAATTTGCTTTTGAACTGTCTACACACTCCAAGTACCCCATGTTGGTAAAGGCCATTTTACACGAGTCGATAGCGATAACATCGAAAGCACTCTTCTTCAAGTGGACCAGTTTGATTTCAAAATGCTAAAGGCACATGTAATATACGCTAAACCGTATTTACATTGCAATAAGTTTATACATAATTACTAGCAGACCCGGCAGACGTTGTTCTGCCTTAAATTTGGCCTATCTGCATACATTTTAATAAGCTTTTTCCGCCTAACTCTGCCCTCCCCCCACCCCTCTTCACTTTTTCCTGATCCTTTTAATCACTCCTCCCTCCGTCTTTTTCGCTTCATCTATCTCCATATTCGTCTCATTCTATTTCTTTCTTAGTCTCCTTCTCTCTTTTCTCTTCTCTCACGTTCTTCTCATTCTTCTTCATCCCTTATTGCCTGTCCCAGAGGGTGGTATGTATTTTGTTCCAGTCCCAGTCCCAGTTCCACTCCGAGTCTCAGTCCCAGTCCTAGTCCTAAACTCAGTTCCAGTCCTTCTCTGGTCTACTTACCGGAAAAAAGGATCGTAAATACTAATATAGGCAAATTTATATACTAAATTTCAGGTAAATCGAATAGGACGTATGTAAATAGGTATGTGGGTATTATTAATTCATGTCTCTATTTCGGCTTCGCATGTATATTTATCAGCTTTGCCAGGTTTTGGTGGTTAACCAAATATTTAAATATTTATTTTTTAATTTTGAATTTAGAAAATATTTAACTTTATTTTTTTAACAGATGTTTTTTTGATACTTCCAATATTTTCATTTTGAAATATTATACAAAATAAAATGATTTAAAAATAATTTATAAAAACAAAGTATATATAACTAAAGTAGATAACCTTATATTTACTCCCCCTCCAGTGAAACGAAAATTTTATTTTTTAAATATTAATTTACAGTGTATATTACTTACTGTAACAATTTTGTGTTGTAGTTTGAGAAACATTTGAATTGTGTGTTAATTGCGTTAAAAGTTTATGTTAGTCTTGATGTAAGTACCCAATCTTTTGATTATTTGATGTACTTGATAACTGATTTTTAGTTGTTGTTATTGTTTACTTGTTGTATTAATATTTTATGATATTAATATTTGGTTGTGTTATTTCTATGTTGTTTGAGAAATATTGTTTTTTATGGTGATGTGATTGAAGAACCTAGGATGAGGTTGAATAATAGTAGATTGTAACTGTGTGTGCACAATTACTCAAAAATTAAAACTTGTATTATGCAGAATATATGCTCAATATATAATTGTACTCTGCATAATGTATGTCCAAGTTGTTGATAAGGAATGAAAAGTTGATTCCTTTAATTGTTTGAGGGTGAAATTGTCATTGATTTATATTATGTTAGTGAGCATAAATTGAGTTTATACATATGTCTGTTGCTGTAAATTTACTTACATGTGTAAATGATATATATTTTTGAACTGGAGGAAAAGTATATATAATTAAAATATATTTAATGTAATTATAAAGTAGAACAATCTAATAATTAAACTATTTTATTATTTTATTATTTCACGATTTTGTGAAATGTAATATTTTTAAATAAAATTTTTATCTAAAGTTATAGAACCAATTAGAAAAATATATATTTTTGTAGATGATAAATTCATAAAAAGCAAATGGTTGACTAGTAGTGAAATTAATGATCTATCATTGGTTTTATTTTTAAAACTGCACCATTTAATACTTTAATCACTGATGTCGATCTTAAATTGTTGTTTATAAGTATGTAAAATTGCTCTTTGATATAGAATGAAATATGTTGTTGTTTGTTTTAGTGATTGTAGTTAACGTTAACCCTTCATTCGAATTGGTTTTTTGAAATATACTTCTTGTTAATTCAATATAAACAATGCGTTGATTGATTAAAAATTATAGTGTTTGTTAAACGAATTTTTAGAACTGGATTTTCGGTAAGATGTAAACTTTCTGCGTTATTAATATTTGTTTATTTTCCTTTAATTTCTTTCTTTCATTTTGATGCTTGATATAAATTTATTGTACTGTAGGAATTTCCAGATTGTGTGCAGGATCGTTGGTGGGATCGCCATTTATATTTGGTGGTTAACCAAACAGGTTAATGCGAATAAATCGAATATCACAATGAAAATTACTTTAAGAGCTCTCAGCAAAAGCTTTCATTTCATATCCATATTACCCACACATTCTAGAGGTATCCGGGTCCACGTTTCGGCCTATATCTTGAGACCCTAGTCACCAAGCGGTATAATATATTACTCTGTACTAAAGCACTCATCAACAGCTTTCATTTCATATCCATATTACCTACACATTCTAGGGGTATCCGGGTCCACGTTTCGGCCTATATCTTGAGACCCTAGTAACCAAGCAGTATAATATATTACTCTGTACTCAAGCACTCATCAACAGCTTTCATTTGATATCCATATTATATAAACACATTCTAGGGTTATCCGGATCCACGTTTGAATAAAATCGACCGACGCATCTCTTCAAACACCGGCGACCAACTAACACATATTTTAGCCTTTCCTTTTATATATATAGATTTTTATTTTTCACACTTCACTATAATATTGTAACGAATTTACTTGCAAATCCTCTTATTTGCAATCCTCTGCTAAGTTCGAATCACTAAATTCACAATAACATTTATACTTTGCTACTCGCTGGCCTAATACCCAAACTGATTGATAACTCAAATGAAACTCTATTATTGGCCGCCAGATCGCGTGCTTAATCAAACTGATTGATAGCTCAACTCAAACTGAACTACTTCTTACTCGCCTGCCCGCTTTTATAGTTTACGCTGCATACTTCTAGGCTCTTCGATTTCCAGAACTTACTAGCATTGTCCATGAGCTCTCAAACTTCTCAGCTATATGCATGTGTTTGCGTATTGACTCTCCGCTGCTCGTATTCGTACATGGTAGATATGTGTAGACGCAATTATTTATTCGTTTATGTAGATACATAAAGATTGAATTATTGATGTGAATGTTTGTAGTTTACAGTCTCTCGCGCGCACATAGGCGTATAAGTAAATGCATCTGTGTGTGACATCTTTCGGCTGCCTTAAGCCGGAGTCATTGGTGCCGTATGTCGTATCGCTGTATCCGTATCCCTAACGTAATCAGCTGTTTATCGTTACGACGGTAAACCAAAACCCAATTGGTTGGCTACGATACGGTTACGACCTTAGCGGTACCAATAATCGATTGCATTGATTCTCATAAGATTAGTCGAATCAGCTGTTATAAGGTTACCGATACGGTTACCGATAAAGCACCAATGCCTCCAGCTTTATATATGTGTATACATGATTTGATTATTGACGTATATACTGCTTATCGTGGCCTTGGCATCGCCTTAGTGATGGTATAACTTAGTGATGTTAATATCCGTGACACTGCCCTCCACCTAAGTCTGATCGTCCCGATCAGACAAATCTCTCGATCTAAACGCTGCTAGCATCGCCATATGTACCACTCTTCTACTCCGTGGTTTCTCAATGCTTTGTATGCGGTAGATGATATCACTGATCTTCTTCACAACCTTGTACGGGCCTTCCCAACTGCACCGAAATTTGGCTGGAACACCTTTCCGCCGGTGAGGGTTGTTTAACAGTACCAAATCTCCCGCCAAGAAACCTTCCGAATTAAAGTTCTTGTCATGCCAGTGTTTCATCTTACTACTCATTACCCTGGACCATTCCTTCACACTCTGTTGTTTGGTCAATGAACCACTTCGTAGAGCGTGCGCTGGACGGATTTGCTTTGCATAATCGGTATCGTTCCCACATTTCACAACAGTAGTGCGCTCCAGCTTGAAACTACCCTCGCATTCTTTCTCGGAAATTCGTTGCTTCGTTTTCCTGCGTCTTTTAGGTTTTGTCAATGCCAGTGTTTCTCTCGCAGGTACTTTTGATTTTGATTTATTTGGCCCATTCGATCTATCAACTTTGCCTTTGACTTTCGTGGTCTTTGTCGAGTCTTTTCCACCAGTACCCGATTACTGCTGAACCCTTTTTCCAAACTAAAGTTAAGTGGTATGTCCTGGTTCTTATAGCGCATAATTTTTCTCCGCATATCGATCCTGACGTCATGGTCAACCAAGAAGTCCACTCCCAATATGACTTCATTAACGATCTCCGCCACAACGAATTTGTGTAGAACCATGACTTTCCCTATTAATACCTCGCATACCACTTCGCCTTGGACTTGATTATATTCGCCTGTGACCGTACGCAACCTTGCTCCAGGTAATGACTTTACTCTCCTGTTGACCAAGTCAGATCGGATCAAGGAATGAGATGCGCCCGTATCTACAGTCAGTACACGTTCTTTACCATCCACATTCCCTCTGACGGTAAGACTGCTTGATTTCCTTCCAATTTGCGACACAGATATCACAGGACATTCAATAGCCGGGGCAAGTTTTCGTTCTTTACATTCGACACGCTCTTGCTCATTTTTGCCAGCTTTGCGTTTACGGCTACCCACATTGTTGGAACTATTAGGACCAAGATCACAATGACGTGCAATGTGACCTGAGTTGCCGCACTTGAAACATTTAATAACTCCGGCATTCTTCTGTTGAGATCCCTTCAGTGCTTCCAAAATTGTGTCTACCCATTCTGGCCTTTTTACTTCTACACGATGAGCCTTATATGCTGGTTTACTCAATAGGGAGGCAGTTTCCTGAGTCAATGCATGTGATACCGTTTCACCAAATGTCAGTTTTGGGTTCGCGTATGTAGCTCGCTTCGTTTCCACGTCTCGTATGCCATTTATAAAACTCTGGATTTTTACCCTCTCGGTGTATTCCACGGGTGCGTCCGCATTTGCGAGATGAGCCAACCTTTCAACATCTGAAGCAAACTCCTGCAATGTCTCATTTACTTTTTGGTAGCGGTTTTGCAACTCAATTTGGAATATCTGTTTTCTATGCTCGCTTCCATAACGTCGTTCTACAGCAGCCATCAATGCTTCATAATTGTTCCGCTCTCCTTCGGGAATCGTCTGTAGGATTTCCGCTGCTGGCCCCTTCAATGCCACGAACAGTGCAGCAACTTTATCTTCCGCATTCCAGTTGTTAACTGCTGCGGTCTTCTCAAACTGTAGCTTGAAGACCTGGAAAGGAACAGAACCGTCAAATGATGGTGTTTTTGCCTTTGGATTGCTTGCTGAAACAGCTGGGCGGTTTAGTTGTAACTGCTCCATACGACCTTTTAACGCTTCTATTTCGGCATCAATTTTGTCCTCGAGTTGTAAAATTTTTGCATCCTGCTCTTCCAGTTTCACAAAGAGCTGCGATGATACCTGTTCCGAAATTTGTGCCGACATTTCAGATATACGTGTCTCTTGCGCTTCCAGTTGAGATGCCAAATATGTCCTCTGTTCTTCCAATTGTGATGTTATACGGGTTTCCTGCGATTCCAGTTTGGATACCATATACGTCTTCTGTTCTTCAAGTTGTGAAGAAATTTGTGTTTCCTGTGCTTCAATCTTCGATGTTATTCGTGTCTCTTGGGATTCCATCTGTGATGACATATACGTTTTCTGTTCTTCTAGTTGAGATGACATATACGTTTTCTGTTCTTCTAGTTGAGATGCCAGTTGAGATGTTATATCTGTCTTTTGCGATTCCAGTTGAGAAGCCACTGTCGATGTTTGAGCAGATATTGCAGCCAAAATCATGTACAAGTCTGTGTTCGCCATTGTCTGCGGTGTTTCTTCCATTTTTGTTATTTCCTCGCCATCAAGATGAAAGTCATACTCTTCCACATCAATTCCTTCTGCTTCCATTGCCTCTCGTAGCCGTGCCTGAAGTTCGAGTTTAACGCCGCTTGTATTCAATCCACCGCTCCCCAACTCCTTCTTTAGTTGCTGGATCTTCAATTCACTGAAATTTGCCATGTCCTTGTTGTCCTCTGGAATTTATTCAACAATTCCTCTTCTGACACCAATTGTAACGAATTTACTTGCAAATCCTCTTATTTGCAATCCTCTGCTAAGTTCGAATCACTAAATTCACAATAACACTTATACCTTGCTACTCGCTGGCTTAATAACCAAACTGATTGATAACTCAAATGAAACTCTACTATTGGCCGCCAGATCGCGTGCTTAATCAAACTGATTGATAGCTCAACTCAAACTGAATTACTTCTTACTCGCCTGCCCGCTTTTATAGTTTACGCTGCATACTTCTAGGCTCTTCGATTTCCAGAACTTACTAGCATTGTCCATGAGCTCTCAAACTTCTCAGCTATATGCATGTGTTTGCGCATTGACTCTCCGCTGCTCGTATTCGTACATGGTACATATGTGTAGACGCAATTATTTATTCGTTTATGTAGATACATAAAGATTGAATTATTGATGTGAATGTTTGTAGTTTACAGTCTCTCGCGCGCATATATCTTTCGGCTGCCTTATATATGTGTATACATGATTTGATTATTGACGTAAATACTGCTTATCGTGGCCTTGGCATCGCCTTAGTGATGGTATAACTTAGTGATGTTAATATCCGTGACAATATTAAAACGAAATGCATATATTCGTTGCTTTTGAAATGCAGCTTAAAAATTGCACATTGAACAAATAAAGACTCTCCTGAATTAAAAAAAATGTCTTAGTACTTCTAAATCGCGGGCTCCCTCAGAAACCCCGGGTCCGGGGGTAATTTACTACGAATATTCACAGACAACAAATCCAGTAAATAATAACAAAAACACTTTTTTCTAATCATCATCCCAAACTTTTTTTTTTTGATTGCACATCACACTTTGTGTTCAAAATATTTCTGTACTATTTTTATACCAAGGTGTATTGGTAAATAAAAAGCTCTTATATTCTCAGACAGAAAAAGTCGACGGAATTTTTTTCATCTGTAGTGAACAAACTTTCATCTAATAAAAAATTTGCGGTAGTGGGAAACATTAACACTACTACTAAGAACAAGTAAGGAAGGCTAAGTTCGGGTGTAACCGAACATTACATACTCAGCTGAGAGCTTTGGAGACAAAATAAGGGAAAATCACCATTTAGCAAAATGAACCTAGGGTAACCCTGGAATGTGTTTGTATGACATGTGTATCAAATGAAAGGTGTTTATGATTATTTAAAACGTAGTGGGCCTTAGTTCTATAGGTGGAGGTCTTTTCGCAATAATGGTGGACCAGGGGTGACTCTATAATGTGTTTGTACGATATGGGTATCAAATTAAAAATATTAATGAGTGTTTTAAAAGGGAGTAGCCCTTAGTTGTATATGTGAAGGCGTTTTCGAGATATCAACCAAAATGTGGACCAGGGTGACCCAGAACATCTTCTGTCGGGTACCGCTAATTTATTTATAAATGTCATACCAGCAGGCGGCCACCGTGGTGTGATGGTAGCGTGCTCCGCCTACCACACCGGATCCCCTGGGTTCAAACCCCGGGCAAAGCAACATCAATTTTTTTAGAAATAAGGTTTTTCAATTAGAAGAAATTTTTTCTAAGCGGGGTCGCCCATCGGCAGTGTTTGGTAGGCGCTCCGGGTGTATTTCTGCCATGAAAAGCTCTCAGTGAAAACTCATCTGCCTGGCAGATGCCGTTCGGAGTCGGCATAAAATCATGTAGGTCCCATCCGGCCAATTTGTAGGGAAAATCAAGAGGAGCACGACGCAAATTGGAAGAGAAGTTCGGCCTTAGATCTCTTTGTAGTTTATCGCGCCTTACATTTATTTTTTTTATTTTTTATGTCATACCGCGAAAGTATTCCTGCCAAGATTCCAAGGGCTTTTGATTTTGCCCTGCAGAACTTTTTCATTTTCTTCTACTTAATATGGTAGGTGTCACACCATTTTACAAAGTTTTTTCTAGAGTTATATTTTGCGTCAATAGACCAATCCAATTACCATGTTTCATCTCTTTTTTCATATTTGGTACAGAATTATGGCATTTTTTCATTTTTCGTAATTTTCGATATCGGAAAAGTGGGCGTGGTCATAGTCGGATTTCGGCCGTATTTTATACCAAGATAAAGTGACTTCAGATAAGTACGTGAACTAAGTTTAGTTAAGATATATCGATTTTTGCTCAAGTTATCGTGTTAACGGCCAAGCGGAAGGACAGACGGTCGACTGTGTATAAAAACTGGGCGTGGCTTCAACCGATTTCGCCCATTTTACCAGAAAACAGCTATCGTCATATAATCTATGTCCATACCAAATTTCACAAGGATTGGTAAATTTTTGTTCGACTTATGGTATTAAAAGTATTCTAGACGAATTAAATGAAAAAGGGCGGAGTTACGCCCATTTTGAAATTTTCTTTTATCTTTGTATTTTGTTGCGCCATATCATTACTGGAGTCGAATGTTGACATAATTTACTTTTATACTGTAAAGATATTAAATTTTTTGTTAAAATTTGACTTAAAAAAAATTTTTTTTTAAAAGTGGGCGTAATCGTCATCTACCAAGTTTTGCTAATTTTTATTTAGCACACATATATTAATAGGAGTAACGTGCTTGCCAGATTTCATCATGCTATCTTCAACGACTGCCAAATTATAGCTTGCAAAATTTTTGAATTACCTTCTTTTAAAAGTGGGCGGTGCCACGCCCATTGTCCAAAATTCTTCTAATTTTCTATTTTGCGTCATATGGTCAACGCACCTACCAAGCTTCATCGCTTTATCCGTCTTTGGTTATGAATTATCGAACTTTTTCGAAATTTTCGATATCGAATTCGTTCATTTTAAACAGCGATCTGAGATGAGTGCCCAGGAACCTACGTACCACATTTCATCAAGATACCTCAAAATTTACTCAAGTTATCGTGTTTACAGACGGACGGACGGACATGGCTAAATGAATTTCTTTTTTCACTAAGATCATTTTGATATATAGAAGTCTATATCTATCTCGATTAGTTTCTGCCGTTACAGATTACCGTTATGCGAACAAAGTTAATATACTCTGTGAGCTCTGCTCAGCTAAGTATAAAAATATTGGCAATGGAAAATTCTATTACTACCACTACTTTTTTTTAAGTGCTAGTGTACATTTTTTCCACTACTGCCAAACTGTTTAGAGATAGTCGAAAATTGTTTCGCTACTACTCACATTTTAGCGTGCACTGTGCCCAACTATCAACGCCGGAACTATAATAACAACAAATATTTACAGTGAAAGATTTATAATGCGAATTAAATGACTGGAGTCCAGATCAAACTGGAAGGCATCAGTAAAAACCGCTTTCAATTATGCTTAGAACTATAAACCGATCGGTTTTGTAACTTAATAGTTCAACTTAAAGCCCACAACTGTGTACAATGACGCCAGTTTGGGGGAAATTACCCGTTTTGAGGGATAAATCACTATAACATTTTGTAAAAGGGTAAGAGAGATATTTTTGGTCTACCATCATGACGCAATAAAACCAAACAGGTGGGATCAGTAGTACAACAACAAAAATTTTTAAGAAGTGGGAAGAGAAAATGTTTCTGACGATTTTGCAACTTTTTTAGTACCTAAGCAATGTAATGTGAGGAAAAGTGTCAAACTCGATATATCCCCACATTCGAAATGCGAACATGAAAGGAAAGAGATGAGAAAACAGAGGAAATAGGAAGAAAAATTTGAGGAACTTGGAGGGAGGTCGGAGAAGTAATGAGAACAAGAGGAAGATGAAGAATGAGAATAAAAAAAGAATAGAGGTAATGGTTTCAAACAAAGTATTAAAAGGAGGTTAACAGGAAGATTAAGAAGAAAGTATATAATATTAGGAGTAATAGTGAAATTTCGAAATGAATAAGAGCAAGAGCGGTAAGAGCCGATTAAACTAGAAAATACAGACAGGAGAGGAAATAAGAGAGGAAAATAACTTGCCGTTCTGCAAGTGGGCCTAAATGTTCAAAAATTTTTAACGAAAGAGTTTTTTCAATATATACCGACATATATCAAGCTGATATGAAATGAAAATACATACAATACATCCGTGAACACATCTATGCCCCGATTTACACAGAAGATCGGTTCCAGACAAAACCCTGTAAAGTAAAATCTTCGTTTTCCTATATAAAATCGTGTAAAGCGAAAAAACTACCCAAGTCAGTCATTTATTTAAATAAAACAAAACTAAAACATCTTAAAAAACTTAAAACTAAGTATTCTTTGACCAAAAAATAACTAACTTCCCTAGTGAACTCATCCTACATTAGAAACAAAAAAGAAACACAGATTTTTCAGATTACATATTACATACAGTTAAAAAGTTCAGGTATGTATTAAGTTTATTCGGATTCGCTATCAGATTCAGGAACCATCATCACCCTTTTTCCTTGATCGGTATACATATATGTAATATCACTTCCTTCGCTTGAATATTCTCGGTCTGATTCTACCAGTTCAACAGTAGTTGACGAATATGGGAAGATCGGAAGATCAGATGATTGAGATGACTTCATAATGGAATCTGTAATTAACAGTTGCGTTGGTTTTTTAGCTAAATTCACTTCTTCATATTGTAACGAATTTATTTGAAAAGCCTCTTATTTGCCCTTCTGCTAAGTTCGAATCACTAAACTGTTGAATAAATAACTCCAATATTGAATAATGGAAAAATGGCCATTATTAAAGTACTTCACAATAACACTTATACTTTGCAACTAGCTTGCTTAACAACCAAACTGATTGATAGCTCAAATGAAACTCTACTATTGCCCGACAGATTGCGTACTTAATCAATAACTGCTTGATAGTTCAAATCAAACTGAATTTCAGCGCCTCTACATTTGCTACCTTTTATACTCTCTGATTTCAACGTTCGCATCTTCTAGGCGCTTCCATTTCCAGAATCTACTAGTGGTCCATGAGCTCTCAAATTTCTCAGCTGTAACTACAATTGCACGATTTTATAGCTTCTCTCATTGCATACTTTCAGGAGTATCTCAGATATATGCATGTAGTTGTGCCTTGCTTCTCAGCTGCTCGTATACGTACATGGTACATATGTGTAGACGCAATTATTGTTTCGTTTATGTAGATACATAATGATTGATCTATGGATGTGCATGATATCACTGTTTAGCATCGTCTTAGAGATAGCAGGACCCCTTAGTTTCGCTAATATTCGTAACACTGCCCTCCACCTAAGTCTGATCGCCCCGATTAGACAAATCTCCCGATCTAAACGCCGCTACCATCTGCAAATGTACCACTCTTTTAATCCGTGGTTTCCCAGTGGTTTGTATGCGGTAGATGGTATCACTGATCTTCTTCACAACTTTGTACGGGCCTTCCCAACTGCACCGAAATTTGGCTGGAACATCTTTCCGCCGGTGAGGGTTGTTTAACAGTACCAAATCTCCCTCCAAGAAACCTTCCGAATTTTTGTTCTCATTGTACCTGCGTTTCATCTTACTACTCATTATTCTTGATCGTTCCCTCGCACTCTGTTGTTTGGCCAATGAACTTCTTCGCAGAGCTTGCACTTGACGGATTGACTTTGCATCATCATTATCGTCTGGACGTTTCACAACAGTAGTGCGCGCTGGCTTGAAACCACCCTAGCATTCTTTCTGAAAAATTCTTTCAGTCATTTTAGTGCGTCCATTAGGGTTTGTCGATGCCGGTCTTTTTCTCGCAGGTACTTTTAATTTCGCTTTATTTGGCCCATTCGATCCAGCCTTTGTCAAGTCTTTTCCACCATTACTCGATTACTACTGAACCCTTTCTCCAACTTGAAGTTAAGTGGTATATCCTGGTTCTCATAACGCATCACCCTTCTCTGCATATCGATCTTGATGTCATGGTCAACCAAGAAGTCCACTCCCAATACGACTTCTTCCACGATCTTCGCCACAACAAATTTGTGAACAACCGTGACCTTTCCAATCAAGACTTCACATATCACTTCTCCCTGGACTTGTTTATACTCGCCAGTGACCGTACGCAACCTTGCTCCAGGTAACGGTTTTACACTCCTGTTGACCAAGTCAGATCGGATCAAGGAATGAGATGCGCCCGTATCTACAGTCAGTACACCTTCTTTGCCATCCACATTTCCTCTGACGATAAGACTGCTCGATTTTCTACCAATTTGCGACTCAGATATCACAGGACATTCAATAGCTGGGGCAAGTTTTCGTTCTTTACAACTGACACGCTCTTGCTCATCTCCTCCAACTTTGCGTTTACGGCCACCCACGTTGTTGGAACTATTGGGACCAAGATCGCAATGACGTGCAATGTGACCGGGCTTTCCGCATTTGAAGCATTTGATAACTCTTTAACTCCGCTTTTGTGATCCTTTCAGCGCCTCCAATATTGCGTCTACCCACTCTGGCCTTTCTACTTCCACACGGCGTGCTTTGAAAACTGGCTTACACAGAAGCGACGCTGTTTCCTGAGTCAGAGCATGTGATACCGTTTCTGCGAATGTTAGTTTTGGATTCGCATATGTAGCCCGCTTCGTTACCACATCTCGTATGTCATTTATGAAACTCTGGATTTTTACCCTTTCGGTGTATTCCACGGGTGCGTACGCATTTGCAAGATGAGCCAATCTTTCAATATCTGAAGCAAACTCCTGCAATGTATCATTTGCTTTTTGGTAGCGGTTTTGCAACTCAACTTGGAATATCTGTTTTCTATGCTCACTTCCATAACGTTGTTCTACAGCAGCCATCAATGCTTCATAGTTGTTCCGCTCTCCTTCGGGAATCGTCTGTAGGATTTCGGCTGATTGCCCCTTCAATGCCACGAACAGTGCAACAACTTTATCTTCCGCATTCCAGTTCTTCACTGCTGCGGTCTTCTCAAACTGTAGCTTGAAGACCTGAAAAGGAACAGAACCGTCAAAGGATGGTGTCTTTACCTTTGGATTACTCGCTGAAACTGTTGGGCGATTTATTTGCAACTCCTGTATACGACCTTTCAAAGCTTCTATCTCGGCATCCATTTTGTCCTCGAGCTGTACAATTTTTGTATTCTGTGCTTCTAACTGCGAAGACATTTGTGCCACCTGCAATGATAAGCGCTCCTCTTGTGCTTCCATCTTGGATGTAATCTGTGTCGACATTTCTGAAATACGCGTTTCTTGTGCTTCAATCTTCGATGTTATTTCTGACGACATTTCTGCAATACGTGTCTTCTGTTCTTCCATCTTGGATGCCAGTTGAGATGTTATATCTCTCTTTTGCGATTCAATTTGAGAAGCCACTGTCGATGTTTAGGCAGATATTGCAGCCAAAATCATGTTCAAGTCTGTGCTCGTAACTGTCTGCGTAACTGTCTCTTCCATTTTTGTTGTTTCCTCGCCATCAAGATGAAAGTCTTGAATTTTATGAAACCTCAGATTTATCAGGAAAAGCACAGGTAAATAATTCTCTCGTTTTTTCTAACATTTTCAGTAAATTCCCTATAATAAAAGTAATTTTTCCAAATCTAAAACCTAAAAAAAAGAACGAATTTTTTTCTAAGCGTTCTAATGCACACTCTTTGACGGTCATATGTAGTAAAATGTTGAATTTATGCTTTCATTGCCTACTTTCAAATGCATAGTCAGCAGCGAAGAGGATAAAAACTCCACAAATCACTGGCAAAAGCGAAGCAAGTTTTCGATCGTCAAAATTTTTGGCAAAGAAACAAAAGCATACGAAAATAACCAGTGACTGACCATATGTTTTGCTAATATTTAAGATAACCGATAAGTCTCATACTACGCTATATCGATGTTTCTTCCGGAAGACTTTGCGTCAGAGAAGACTTCATAGATTTTGTTGATGCTTTTGGAGAACTTTCCAAAGAAGTAAATAGACGTGGTGGAGATCTCAACGAAGACTGTGCAAATTTTGAAGATGTTGGTGAAGAAAGTGAAAATACAGAAGACGACGTAGAATTATCACTGACCGGGCTAACCCTAGGGAAAATTGTTTTGAAGACAATGAAGAAACTAAACTTAAATTTAGAAAACTGTGTCTCTATAGGGGCTGACGCGTGCACTGTTAATATTTCAGAAAAATGTGGAGCTGTCAATGAAATAAAAAAGAAGCAAAAAACGCTGTGATGATACTGTGCTTATCCCACAAGCTGAACAGCAGTCTAATGAAATCTTTTAATATCCAGCCAATTCAAAAAGTTTGCGACATCATACGGCAGGTGACGAAATTCTTTCAAAATGCACATCCTAAACGTTCTACAGCATTATCGGAAGTTCTTGGGCATAAACTCAAAAGTGTATGCGATACAAGATGGGTCGAACGACATGATTCTGTACTCCAGTTTGTCGCAGATTTTCCAAACATTATTAAGGCGTTTAATAAAGTTAGTAAATGGAACAACAGAGAAACGGCGGGTAGAGCAATAGTACTTATTGCTGCTCTGAACACATTCGAATTTATCATAGGACTGTTTTGTTTAAGTGATGTTTTATCTTTGACGCGCCCCCTTAGTGTATCTCTTCAAAAAGAAGACACAGATTTGGCAAACGCTTCCCAAAAAATCGCATCGCTAATCGCAGTTTTGACAGAGAGGCCGAAGAAAAGTTCAGGCAAATATTTACTGATGCAAAGAAATTGGCAGAAGAATTGAACATAGATGTAAGGAAACCAAGAACAATTGGAAGACAAATAAAATGAGAAAATCATGAAACATCTAACTGTGAAGATTATTTCCGCGTCTCCATGTACATTCCTCTTCTAGAAAATATTATAGAAGATTTGAAAATTCGATTTTCTCCAGAAGTTTTGTCTGGCTTTCAGATATGTTCATTGCTACCGAAGAGTATAAAAGATACGACAACGACTCAAATTACAAATTTAATCGAATGTTTAACACAGCGGTTCTCCACATTTTTGAAGGAATCCGATAAGCTTCTTTACTTAAAACTTCAAGGAGAAATGGTTCATTGGCAATATTTTTGGAAGCAAAAGACAGCCGAAAATTTTCAAACAACCTCTGGTATACCAACTAACGCTGTAGAAACTTTGGAACTTTGTGAGAAAGATGTATACCCAACCATCCATGCTTTGCTCAAAATTTTATGTACGATGTGTGTCACGAATGCAAGCGCCGAAAGGTCCTTTTCTATATTACGTCAGTTGAAAACATGACTCAGAACGACTATACTTCAGCAAAGATTGGTCGGTCTGGCGTTGCTGAATATACATTCTGACATTGAAGTGAAACCAGAAGATATCGTCCAACGATTCGCGAATCAGGGAGGACATAGGATGGTTTTATAGTGCGTGTTTCATTTTGTGGGAAAATTTCTGAAATTGATCAGCTAAAAACATCATAATTTATTTTTGAGCAACAAAGGTACTATTTGAAAGCTATCGATAATACAAACAAATGCTCATCTTCGATTTTTCCAACAAAAACTGTATCCCTAATTGTCGCCATTTGAATTTTCTTTATCCTTTTTCTTTTAAAGTTGAATAGCAGCCGATAGGCTCCTCCGACTTTGACAATTCAAACACCAATTTGCTTGTAATTAAAAACTCTTTAAAGGCACATTTTTTATTTCTGTGAAATAAATTTATATTTTTAAAATTGTTGCAAAAACCGTGAAAAAAAATTGTTCTGGAGCACATTTTTGCACATACGCAAAATTTTACTCTCTATGATATTCCGTTGAGAAAAAAACGGCTCGCAGTATAGATGCTAGATATTTTCATTTGAACACCTTGGACTTGAAGATTTTCCATACAAAATTTTATTTTTCAAATTTTACGCGTCCAACGCTTTTATTTAATTATCTGATCAACGCCCTAGATTGATGAGGAGTGTGATGACTAGTACCTACCTAATTATTTTCTATCTTTTAGTATTATTACTACTTAATGTAAGTATTGTTTTCAATAAAACCGTTTAACTTAAAATTTTTTTAAATTATTTTATTTAATGAAATTTCACTAACAAAATTTTAACTTATGTGCTCCAAAGTATTTTGCCGTCACTTCTTGAATATCTTGATCCTTGCGCCACCTAGCGGCGATTTTTTTCATAGGTCGCTTTCTATTCTTGTATGTATTATGAGTTCCAAATATGAGCCATATTGGACCACAAACACCGTTTTTGTGAATATCTCGATAGCGACGATTTTGTTTTTTATTGCATTGTCATCGGGTTCTGAACTATATTCCAAGTTTCAAGCTTGTAGCTTATCGGGAAGTTACTTAAATTTTAATTACAAAATTCGTTCACAACGGCCGGCCGTGCAGCTGTGCAGCCTGTCAAGTCAACCTAAATAAAACCGTTTAAAAAGACCACAACGCAAATTAGAGATGGAGCTCGAGTCATCATCAGCGGCAGGCAAAGCTCCAGAGTCCATGAGGTTCGAACTCAGCGAGCTCCAAATACCAACTGAGAACCAAGCCTCTCTGCAGCGAAGAAAGTAAGCGCAGTCACACAAGGAAAACTTGATAAATATCCAGGAAGTTCCCTGTCCCTGGAAAATTTGTTCCAGCATCTGACTGTGTAGATAAAGAGTTCGTAAGAAGTAAGTAAGTACATCAATCTCTGAAAAAAACTCATGATAAAATAGTCAACCGGCATTATGGCGATCAACCTCTAGATCTCCGTTGGCACTTCCCAATTTGCGTCAAGAGTTTGCGCTAAGAGATGACCAACTCCGCTTAGAGGGTTAAGCGCTATATAATGCGAATAGTGACGTTACCACATTTTCTAACTGCAACAGCCGCTTTCAATTTGTTATCGAAAAATTGGACTACAATTTAAGGTTTACCTCGTTTTTGGACTAGTCTTTTAGTGATTGAGCGTTACTCAAGCCGATCTGCTTGTTAATAGGTCAGCTAAGCGTTTTTAGTCTCCGCGTTCTTCAAAGCTTACATAGGTCACATAGCCCTTAATGTTAAAGGTCCCTAAATGTTGTCGAAGATAGTAACGTTCATCAAAACGCCGACCAAACGGATATTTGTGGCTATATATGGACATACAAAGAGTTAGACACTTCGCGACAATACATTCCAATTGGGCAACAAAGTTTTTCAATGGAGGCTACACTCAAAAAAAAAAAAAAAAGGTATCACTATCATTTTAATACACGATGTGCAAAAATGAAACTCTAAACGGTATCATTATCGTGTATCAATGCAACGATAAATATTATAAAAAGTATAATTAAAAGTATCAATTTTGTATCTTGACTATTGATTTGCCCATGGAAAATGTTTGTTTCGCCCTTAAAATGTATCAAAATGATAACTGTATAAATTTCCTAGTTTCATTATGATAACATTTAATACTAGATTGATTATAAAACGCATTACATTTGTATGTAGTCTATTAACTTGACAAATACAAGTATCAAACTAATATTTCGAAAATGGCAATAACATAAGATCACGAAAAAAAAAATATACCCCAGCGGGTTAGGGGATCAGAATATACCCGCGGTAGGTATGCCTGTCGTAAGAGGCGACTAAAATATCAGATTCAAGGGGCTGTGTAGCGCAACCTTTCAGGTTGCCAGCGCAATATATAGCTTCTCCAAACCCAATTGCCAACCTCACCTATCCGCGGCGAATCCTGTTTCACTAACAGACAAGGCTCTGGCGACCCCAAGCTCCTCATGGAACTTGGGGATAGGGAGGGAGGGAATGGCCTGAAGGTTTAACGCGGCCACATAAATCGTTCCCGAGATGGTCGGGCTAGCACCTTAATGGTGCTATGGTACCGGAGCGTACCGGATTTGTATCCGGCAAAGGACCATCACATCGATAACACTCCCCAAAGCCTTCGGGGAGCAACCTTATCGCTACAACAACAACAACAACAACGAAAAAAAGATAAGCAAAAATTGCACATTGATGCCTAGATGGCATCGCCGTGATGATAACTTTTTTTGAGTGCACAATTATTAAATGAACACAAAATAATTTCCCATTACTTTAACTCCTAGATATAGTTTCTAGGGAAGCTTCCAGCTGAGTATTATCCAAAAAATTAATTCGTAAAGCGAAGTCGTAATATTATTTTAAGTCCGTTTCATTCATTATTTTTTCACACAATCTCCCTCTTCACAGATTCTTTGCTCACAACGCAAAAAGGAATAACAATAACAAAGAGGTTATCAGATTGACATGTCAGCGATTTTCAAAAGCCGCGAAATTATGTAAATTGCTAAATTGTTGAAGTGATATGAAACCAATTACCAATTGTCCCCAAGGTCTGAGCTAAGTCTTCTGCTTATGGCTGCACATTTAGTTTTATTGATTACTGAAATGTGTAGATATATTTATTAGTGGTGGGCAATAGAGATTATCATTTCAAGACGCTTATGAATGCAGTAATCGTAATTTTAATATTGAGAGGAATTTTATTATTTCTAGATTTATGATTATCGGTTTTTTCCACTACATACATAGATGCCAAATAAAAAAGGAAAATACTGCTGCCCGTAGCAAAAAGGAAGTAAGTAAACTGTGAAAAATAAAATTAGAGAAAATTAACTTTTGTTATGGAAGTTTAAGATTTTTCAAGTCAACGTCAAATTGTGAACCTTCTCTTATCTATGAAAGTGAATTATTAATGAGTATTTGTTTTGTTAAGAGTGACTATAAGCGCAGATATGTATATACTGGCATCAACCATTGCTATGGACGTCAGAATACAGTGTACAAATTTGTACTGCCGTCCATAGCAAAAAGGCAGTAAAGGTCACTTACTGCCTTTTAAAAATTCTAATGCCAATATATTTCTCCGACACCAATTACTCTTTAAATATTTATCATTAAAAGATCAAATTTAAAGATAAGACAAGAATTAAAATTTGTTTTATATATCGAACATTTTAAATTTCCAAACAAAAAAAGCTGTAAATCAAATTTCCAAGACAAGAGAGCATATATGTATAATATACGTATTGTGGCGAATCTTGGCATGACTAGGCTGTTAGTAAATAATCACGCAACAACAAAAACATTAAAGCTGGCACAATTATGTAGAAGGCGGGGAAGAGCTATCTCACACACAGATGTAGTCATAAACCGAAATAATTACTCACACATACACACGCATATGGCTATAAACTACAAATATACATGTAGTTATATAGCTGGTAAATAACCAAACATGAGCTACAACTGTTTTCGAAATTACTAGACTTTAGGATAAACGGGTGAACGAGGAAACCGAGAATATAAAAGCAGCGCAAGTTGAGTAGCAATGAATCAGTTTTATTTAAGCACGCTATTAGTTCCGAAGTGCAGTATAATTGTGAAGTATAATTGTACTACTCCCAGTCTAATAAAGACCATTTTGCGCTACGGAATATTGGAATGGATGGATGGATTCGAACGCTAGAAGGTTTAAAATAAGCGGAATTTCCCTAAATTCGTGCCTGGAAAATTTGTTCCCGCATCTGACTGTGTAGATAAAGAGTTGGTAAGAAGTAAGTAAGTACATCAATCTCTGCAAAAGGCTCATGATAAAATAGTCAACCGGCATTATGGCGATCAACCTCTAGATCTCCGTTGGCGCTTCCCAATTTGCATCAAGAGTTTGCGCTAAGAGATGAGCAACTCCGCTTAGAGGGTTAAGCGCAATTTAATGGGAATAGTGACGTGACCACGTTTTCTAACTGCAACAGCCGCTTTCAATTGGATTACAAAATTGGATTACAATTTACGGTTTACCTCGTTTTTGGACTAGTCTTTTAGTGATTGGGCGTTACTCAAGCCGATCTGCCTTTTAATAGGTCAGCTAAGCATTTTTAGTCTCCGCGTTCTTCAAAAGCTTACATAGGTCACATACCCCTTAATGTTAAAGGTCCATAAATGTTGTCGAAGATAGTAACGCCCATCAAAACGCCAACCAAAAGGATATTTGTGGCTATATATGGACATACAAAGAGTTAGATACTTCGCGACAATACATTCCAATTGGGCAACAAAGTACTGCCAACAGTTTTTCAATGGAGGCTACACTCAAAAAAAAAAACAAAGTATCACTATCATTTTAATACCCGATGTGCAAAAATGAAACTGTAAATGGTCTCATTATCGTGGTATCAATGCAACGATAAATATTATAAAAAGTATAATTAAAATTATCAATTTTGTATCTTGACTATTGATGTGCCCATGGAAAATATTTGTTTCGCCCTTAAAATGTATCAAAATGATAACTGTATAAATTTCCTAGTTTCATTATAATAACATTTAATAATAGATTGATTATAAAACGCATTACATTTGTGTGTAGTCTATTAACTTGACAAATACAAGTATCAAACTTATATTTCGAAAATGGCAATAACATAAGATCACGAAAAAAAGATAAGCAAAAATTGCACATTGATGCCTAGATGGCATCGCCTTGATGATAACTTTTTTTTTGAGTGCACAATTATTAAATGAACACAAAATAATTTCCCATTACTTTAACTCCTAGATATAGTTTCTAGGGCAGCTTCCAGCTGAGTATTATCCAAAAAATTAATTCGAAAAGCGAAGTCGTAATATTAGTTTAAGTCGGTTTCATCCATTATTTTTTCACACAATCTCCCTCTTCACAGATTCTTTGCTCACAACGCAAAAAGGAATAACAATAACAAAGAGGTTATCAGATTGACATGTCAGCGATTTTCAAAAGCCGCGAAATTATGTAAATTGCTAAATTGTTGAAGTGATATGAAACCAATTACCAATTGTCCCCAAGGTCTGAGCTAAGTCTTCTGCTTATGGCTGCACATTTAGTTTTATTGATTACTGAAATGTGTAGATATATTTATTAGTGGTGGGCAATAGAGATTATCATTTCAAAACGCTTATGAATGCAGTAATCGTAATTTTAATATTGAGAGGAATTTTATTATTTCTAGATTTATGATTATCGGTTTTTTCCACTACATACATAGATGCCAAATAAAAAAGGAAAATACTGCTGCCCGTAGCAAAAAGGAAGTAAGTAAACTGTGAAAAATAAAATTAGAGAAAATTAACTTTTGTTATGGAAGTTTAAGATTTTTCAAGTCAACGTCAAATTGTGAACCTTCTTTTATCTATGAAAGTGAATTATTAATGAGTATTTGTTTTGTTAAGAGTGACTATAAGCGCAGATATGTATATACTGGCATCAACCATTGCTATGGACGTCAGAATACAGTGTACAAATTTGTACTGCCGTCCATAGCAAAAAGGCAGTAAAGGTCACTTACTGCCTTTTAAAAATTCTAATGCCAATATATTTCTCCGACACCAATTACTATTTAAATATTTATCATTAAAAGATCAAATTTAAAGATAAGACAAGAATTAAAATTTGTTTTATATATCGAACATTTTAAATTTCCAAACAAAAAAAGCTGTAAATTAAACTTCCAAGACAAAAGAGCATTTATGTATAATATATATATTGTGGCGAATGTTGACATGACTGGGCTGTTAGTAAATAATCACGCAACACCAAAAACATTAAAGCTGGCAACACTTATGTAGAAGGCGACGAAGAGCTATCTCACACACAGATGTAGTCATCAACCGAAATAGTTACTCACACATACACACGCATATGGCTATAAACTACAAATATACATGTAGTTATATAGCTGGTAAATAACCAAACATGAGCTACAACTGTTTTCGAAATAACTAGACTTTAGGATAAACGGGTGAACGAGGAAACCGAGAATATAAAAGCAGCGCAAGCTGAGTAGCAATGAATCAGTTTTATTTAAGCACGCTATTAGTTCCGAAGTGCAGTATAATTGTGAAGTATAATTGTACTACTCCCAGTCTAATAAAGACCATTTTGCACTACGGAATATTGGAATGGATGGATGGATTCGAACGCTAGAAGGTTTAGAATAAGCGGAATTTCCCTAAATTCGTTACAATATGATATACAAATTACTGCTTTCTCTGAAATTTGTCTGTAAAAATGATTTCACAGCATAAACGCAGTGACAGTCAAACTCTTCTATGAAAAAAGAATAAAAAAGCTTTTCGATTTACAAGACATAAAGGTAGTTCGCGTCTCATTTCGGGTGCGAAAAAAATTATAAGTCATTAAAGGCGTTTAATAGGACATATTTACAAATTTTTGTTGTGTACCGAATTAAAATTATTTATTTAAGTAATACAAAAAAGTCAAACTGGCCTTTCATATTTCTCCGTTTTCACTTTTTACACTTTACTGGCTTTTTGCTATGGACGGCAGGATAGCTTCACTCGGAGTCGTCCGAATTCTTAGTATTTCACCCACAATGATTTCAAACCAAACTGATCACTATGCCTCGTTTCTATGCCGCGTTCTTCCAATTCCATAGTCATCAAACACGTTGGAGAAAGTTTTTCTAAGCGGGGTCGCCCCTCGGCAGGTTTGCAAACACTTGGAGTATATTTTTGACATGAAAAGCTTCTAAGCGGAAGTTAATCTGTCTAGTAGATGCCGCTCGGAGTCGGAATGAAACATATATGTATGTCCAATCCCAGGATTTTATATGAAAAGATAAACTAAAGAAAGGAAGTAAAGAAAAAGTGTGGAAGGAAAAGGAAAGTAAAAGAAAGGAAAGGAAAAAAGGAAATAGAAAAGAAAAGGGAAAAAACAAAATAAAAAGGAAATAAAATAAATAAAAGGAAAAGAAAAGATAGGAAAAGAAAAGGAAGGAAAGGATATTAAAGGAAAGAAAATGACAGGAAAGGTAAGGAAAAAGGAAAGAAAAGGAGGTGGCTACCGGAAGCAAAGGCCATCGAAAAATTATCGATTTTTTTCCAACGAGTTTTCAATTTGTTATCGAAAATATCGTTATATTAAAAAAAGTTATTTATAATTATGGAACCGTTATCGATATGTTTCCAACAAACTATCCATTTGTTATCAAAAAGTTATGTATTTTCTATCGATTTGCTATCGAAGTGAAGTCGATATGTTGGCCCCGAAGACAACAAATTAATATATTAATATAATAATGAAAAGAATAAAAAGAGAAGAAAAGAAAAGAAAAAAGGGAAGGAAAAGAGAGGAGAGAACAAAGGCTATTGATAAGTTATCAATTTTTTCCAACCAATGGTCTGTTTGTTATATAAAAGTTTTTTTATTATTTATGGTATAGTTATCGATATGTTATAAACACAATATCGCTTTGTTATCGATTCTCTATCGAAAGGTAGTCCATATGTATGCGAAAAATTATTGATTTATCATCGAAAAATTATTCAACGTTTATTTGAAAAGTTTAGATTTTTTATAAAATTTTTTTTCCCCAATTTGTTACCGCCGTGTTGTGAGAAAATTCACAAAATACTTAACAATCGTCGATAGTCCTTGCGCTTTATTATACGAGAATTAAAGTCTGTAAAACTGTTCCAAAACTTTTGAAATTTTTGCTCATGTCTATGAAACAAACATTGAAATATTTTTCTAAATACCCATTCAATCAGTTTTTTTTTCGTTCAAGCAAATCAAATTGCTAACTTCTTAGTCACGATATATTTGGATTAAATTAACAGAACCATGAGTCATATATTCGAGTTCGTAATGTATGGTCTCCTACTGCATGTCCAAAATGATAATATTACACTTCATTTTCCCTAGACAAAAGGAAATTACATTATCCACTTTAATGTACGGCTCCGAACTGTAGGCAAACATACTTTAGAAGAAAAACCGATATAAGCTAACATATGTACGGCGAACAGCAGATGTGAGGCTATCTTACGCTTATTGCATTTATCGGGGCAGCCGTACAAGTGATTACCAGAACAATTCCCATTTACCTATCAGCGCTGGAAACTAAAAGATTATGGGGAACAAATAGCAGTAAAAGGGTGTCTGCACTTTCCAACTTCAGACAAAAGTAAGACATACAAATCTTTTCAAAATTGGCTGTGCCATATGTTTCAAAGGGAAACTAAGATCCAATTTGCACAAAATAAGAAACAAAGCATATTTTAGCTTGTAACGGTGGGACAAATGATGCGTGAATAATATTAAACTGATTGCTTTCATTAAATATATATTTTATGATTGATAAAAAAAAACCAATGTAATTGAATGTCCAGAGGATAAGTAAATCTGCCTTTCCTTGTCACGGATTAAAAGACAATTTATTTCAATTTTTATCCGAGTTCACTTTTTCGCTGGATTGTCCCATTAGTCGGTAGTTTTTCATGATTTTCTTGTCTTCATAAACTTAACAAATTATAGTTTATTTGTAAAAAAAATATTACAATCAGGACAGAAGGTGAGCATTTGTCCTTCTTACCATACGGAAGATCCTGGGCTCAAGCCCCAGGTTAAGCTACATAAAATTTTTTTTTTTCAATTAGAAAAAAGCTTTTCTGGGCGGGGTTGCTCTTCGGCAGTGGTTTGGCAAACACTCCGAATGTATTTCTACAATGAAAAGCTTCTCAGTGAAAACTCATCTGCCTTGCATATGTTGCTCCGTGTCGGCGTAAAACATGTAAGTCCGCCAATTTGTAGTCAAACTTGGAAGGATCACAATGCAATTTGGAAGAGAAGTTCGGCCTAAAATCTCTTTTGATGATATCGCACTATCCATTTTTTTGCATCACCTCTGGCTACATCACTGCTGCTTCTTGTAAAACAATATTTGCAGAAGGCATTTCTCCCGTGGTTGAACAGAAAAATACGTAACTCGTACTTACGCGGTTTTGTCTTGTTATGGATTTTCGGATTCTCGAGGGAAAAATTTATTGGGACACTTTTTTGTCTATCTAATTTCTACATATGTACCTTAGACTCAAACCAAAATAAAACAACGTAACTTAAAATATATGAAAACCTTTAAATGGGTGCACGATAAAAGCAAGCAACTTTTACAAAGTCTTAATTATTGCTACACATATTGCACTTTTGGACAAAAATTTACAACAACTCTGAAATTTCGGCGTTTTAAAAATCTCTGAACTTATGTGCTTTTGTTGAAGCATAATAAATTTAAATGCATTAAAAAATTTTTTTCTTATAATTTCATAGAACTTATTCCGAGTTACGAGCTTTTGTTTGACAGGAAAATATTGTTTTTTATGAAATGCTAAAATGGTATCACTTTCTAAGCGCGTAACTTCACCTTTCATATAATTAATTCTAAACTACGAACCAGAAATGTTAGCTCCTTGTGCATACAAACTTTAAAGTTTAGTTTAGTTTATTGATAAATTTGTACACGTGAGACTCTCCTAAAGTACATCAACATTGTATTGTTACAATATTTTTTTTAATTTCTAAATTTATTTTTAATATACATTATGTTAAATAAATAGATTATTAAAACTAATAGCCGAATTAAATCATAATATTGTAACGAATTTACTTGCAAATCCTCTTATTTGCCCTTTTGCTAAGTTCGTATCACTAAACTGTTGAATAAATAACTCCAACATTGAATAATGAAAAGATGGCCTTTATTAAAATACTTCACAATAACACTTATACTTTGCAACTAGCTGGCTTAATAACCAAACTGATAGCTTAATGAAACTGACTTTCAAACTAATACTGCTGTGGCTCGCTAGATAGCGTCTTAATCGAAACTGCTTGATAGCTCAAATCAAACTGAATCCTAGCGCCTCTACATTTGCTGCCTTTTATACTCTCTGATTTCACCGTTCGCATCTTCTAGGCGCTTCCATTTCCAGAATCTACTAGTTGCCATCAGCTCTCACACTTCTCAGCTGTAACTAAAATTGCACGAAACAATAATTGCGTCTACATATATGTACCATGTACGTATACGAGCAGCGGAGAATCAATGCACAACCACATGCATATATCTGAGATACTCCTGAAAGTATGCAATGAGAGAAGCTATAAATCTCATTGCATACTTTCAGGAGTATCTCAGATATATGCATGTGTTTGTGCATTGATTCTCCGCTGATCGTATACGTACATGGTACATATATGTAGACGCAATTATTGTTTCGTTTATGTAGATACATAATGATTGATCTATGAATGTGCATGATATCACTGTTTAGCATCGGCTTAGAGATAGCAGCACCCCTTAGTTTTGCTAATATTCGTAACAATATTATCAACTATTCTATGTATGTATATTTGTATGAATGCAAAAAAGGTACTTGACTAGTTTAGTAAAAAGAAAAATAATAAAAAAATACAAAAATAGAAGAATGAATCTGATTAAGAAAAATTAAGAAAAGGTATTATCAATTTTTGTTGTTATAATTCGAACCCGCGAAAAGGTATTATGTATTTACATTTTGCAGAAATTCGAATAAAGCCAATTTAAAGCGCCTGGTATTGTGTTCATTTTAATGTTATTTGGTAGTGAGTTAATATTTTGAGTTTAATAATTTGATAGCACTGACAAAGAATATTCTGGAAGATGTACATAAGATACTTATAGCGAGGAACAATAACGTTGCCAGTTCTTTCTGATTTTGAAAAACATAAATTTCTAAAGAGGTATTCCGGCTGCCTTTTATGGATTAAATCGTACAGGAACCCTAAATTGCGATAATTCAGGAAGCTAACGAGACTGCAATTAATTATCTTGGAGGAAAACTCCGATATATTATCAAATTTACGTCTAGAAAATATATATCGAGCGCAGCTATTTAAAGTCAGCTTCACCTTTTTCTGTGACTCAATGTCAATCCCCCCAAAGGATATCAGTGGAACTATAAGAGTTCTCACCAATTTCAATTTCAAATTAATTGGAATTAAATCTGCTGTATGCCACAACTTTCTTAGTAAGATGTATATTTTGCTTAAAGTATAGTTTACATGTTCCTTGCATCCAAGGTATGAGTTCAACTTAAATCTAAGTTTAGTAATCACAGACTCCTAACTAATAGCAATGCCTTGCAAGGATAAAGTAGACAATATCGTAACCAGCTGCGGGAAATACGTCAAACACATAGCTTTGGTCTTAGAAGCGTTTAGATTTAATTTATTGTAATTTGCCATGAAGATAAACGCTGAAGGTCTTCATTCATTCTGCACACCAGATCCTCTGATAGGCCGATCGACATACTTGAGCGTCATAAGCATACAGATGTATTGATGCCCTCTTGGAAATATTGCTCATATCATTATTAAAAATAGAAAACAGAATTGTACCGATAATGGATCTCTGTGGCAACCTTTAATCAAGGCGACTCATCTCTGAACAACTAGTTCCAACCACTACTTTCTGCAAGCGACCTCCAAGATAATTTTCAAGCAATCTTACGGAACTATCAGAGAATCCGTAGTATTTGCTTAACATTGGTAAAAGAATGGAGTGATCCACTGCGTAGAAAGCTTTGGAAAAATTCAAAGGCGCCAGCACAGCTAATTAACCTCTGTTATAGGCTGCGCGGATACATCAAGAGCCTGTTTGTATTAAGATATTTCGTAATTTCGGCAGCCGCTATTTCTCCCAGACTTTTGACAAGACTGGCAATATACTTATGGAACGATGATCCGTTGAGACAGCAGCCGACGGGTTTTTAGCAACAGGAATGATTTTTGCTATTTTACAAGCATCGGGACGTTGACGTTGTAATTGAAAAATTAATTATGTGAGTCAGAGTTGGCACTATGTTTTGCATTATCAGTTTCAAAAACCTAAGACTAACACCATCCTTTTCAATCATACTTCTAACATCCACTTCTGTTACTGCATTGAACTGAAATTCATTTTCTGGTGTATGAAGTAAATTTTCATCAATCTTAAAGTTCCCGTAATTTTTTGTTTTGCATGACTGTGGAAAGAAATGGTTCATATCATCAGGGATTAAATCGCATTCTGAATTAATTTTTTCCCGATAGCAAGGGATCTTAAATTTTGCCACAGATTTTTAACCCTCAAATCAGTATCAAGCTTTGTTTGGTAAAATTCTCTTTTAGAATTCTTAATTAGTAATGTAACATTATTTCTGGCTTGGCGGTAAAACTCCCAGGCTGTTTCCGTAGGGTCCGCTTCCAATGACTATATAACTTATTAAGTACGTGCTCTAATAGCCGACAACACTTGATTCGTGAACCATGGCTGTTCCTGCTTTGAGTTTTGACATCAAACAAATGAAGTACTTGCGAAACAAAAAAATTAAGTTTTCGATTAATATCAGGAAGGAAGCAGACGCTGTTCCAATGCAAAACACTAGCCTCATATGCAAGCTCAGAAAGATTGGCTGCTTTAAAATCCCTGTAGTAGACTGTGCTCTATTTTTGCAACTACCCAAAAGTATAAAGGTCTTTAGAATAACTTGATATTTGAGGAAGATATGGATTCCTACGCAAATCTTTAATTTCCCACAATGTTGAAACAAGTAGCAACATCTGTTCTATCACGAGAGATTTGAAGCTGCATAACCGACCCACCTCTGCGTATGAGTAACCAACAACCCCAAACGACAGCGCTACATTCAAAAAGGAAAATGTTAGGAAATCAAGGTTTTTCTCGTACGAATTTCTATGTAGGTTTTGATAAACGATAGAACATTTGTGGAGGTCCCTACAAAAATGAAATATTTACATCATAAGCAGTTTCGAGAAAATTAGCAAAGTTTATTTTATCACTGATACCAGACGAAAGTTGGGTTCTTTATATGGAGTAAGATTGGATTAGTAAGCATAAAACGAAGAGGTTACTTGTATTTTAAATTACCATGTCCCTTTACCCATTATAAGCTATTAAAAAATGTCAATGTTACGTTTTGGGGTACCAGTGTGTGAATGAAAAAAAAAAAAAAAACAAAAACAAATTGTAGCAAAAGTTATATAAAGGTACGTCCACACCGGTAACAAAATAGCAAAGTTGTATAACAATTGTTTTAAAACAATTGCAACTTGTTATAAAACCAAGTTATCTAATTCCTTTGATCTTTACCGACAACCTCTGGGTAACATGTAACCTGCTATAAAAACAGAAAAAAAGTTACACAACGTCGTGTTGTACAACATTTTTCAGTTGAATTTCTAACAAATTATATAACATTGGTTATATAACTGTTTGTAACACGTTTTGTTATTGGTATGGACGCACCTTAACGCCCAGAAAAGCGACTTTGGTAGTTGGGCCATTAAAATCATAGTATAAAATAGAAAATAGTAAGAAATAGTTTTACATGCTGGTTTCAAGTCAACCTAATGGAGACTTGGTTGAATTTTTTAAATTTTCTATTCAAAATTTCAATATATATCTGCAAGCGGAACGAATCTGCACTAAAGTTGAATCTTTTTCAAAATATGTAAATGTTGAGTTTTGTCGTGGAGCCCCACATTTATTATTCATAGAATATTCACTATTAACTAAAGCCTTTAAAATTGGGAATTCGTACATGCATGTTTCTGGAGTTCGGGTAATTTATCGAACACAACTTTTAAAATTTTCAGGAATGTGTTAGATCCTTCACATCGCAATACAATCAGAGTGATATTAAAAGAAAAACTCATTTTTTATCTCTTTTTCTATAAAGCGATCTAAAAGAGGCAATAGCATTCATGCAATCAAAAATTTCTGCTACCTTACATACGAAAATTACATATTGTCACGGATATTAGCATCACTAAATCATCCCATCACTAAGGCGATGCTAAGGCCATGCCAAGCAGTATTTACGTTAATAATTAAATCAAGTATACACATATATAAGGCAGCCCAGAGAGATGTCACTCACAGATGCATTTACTTATATGCCTATGTGCGCGCGAGAGACTGTAAACTACAAACATTCACATCAATAATCCAATCTTTATGTATCTACATAAACGAATAAATAATTGCGTCTACACATATGTACGTATACGAGCAGCGGAGCGGCAATGCACAAACACATCTTATCTGAGTTGTCACAAGAGAGAGCAATAATTTGTGCACGTAGTTGTGGCTGGCGATTTTGTAGCCGAAACAACTAGTAAGTTCTGGAAATCGAAGAGCCTAGAAGTATGCAGCGTAAACTATAAAAGTGGGGCAAGCGAGTAAGAAGTAATTCAGTTTGATTTGAGTTGTCAAGCAGTTTGATTAAGACGATATCTAGCGAGCAATAGCAGTGTTATTTTGTATAGTAGAGTTTCATTGAGCTATCAATCAGTGTGGTTATTAAGCAAGATATTCGTTGCACAGTTTGTTATTGTGAAGTACTTTAATAAAGGCCATTTTGCATTATTACAAATTGGAGTTATTTATTCAACAGTTTAGTGATTCGAACTTAGCAGAGGATTGCAAATAAGGGGATTTGCAAGCAAATTCGTTACAATATTTACATATATACATACATAAAAAATTAAAAAGGAGACAGGATAAAGGCGTGAAAAATTTAAAAAATACCGCATCTTTAAAAAGTAATTCCCGAACATTTTTGTACTTATATTTGACAGTAAAAAACAAGTAAGGAAGGTTAAGTTCGGGTGTAACCGAACATTACATACTCAGTTGAGAGCTATGGTGACAAAATATGGGAAAATAACCATGTAGGAAAATGAACCGAGGGAAACCGTGGAATGTGCTTGTATGACATGTGTATCAAATGAAAGACATTAAAGAGAATTTTATGAGGGAGTGGGCCATAGTTCTATATGTGGACGCCATTTAGGGATATCGCCATAAAGGTGGATCAGGGTTGACTCTAGAATTTGTTTGTACAATATGGGTATCAAACGAATGGTGTTAATGAGTATTTTAAAAGGGAGTGGGCCTTAGTTCTATAGGTGGACGCCGTTTCGAAATATCGCCATAAAGGTGGACCAGGGGTGACTCTAGAATGTGTTTGTACGATATGGGTATCAAATTAAAGGTATTAATGAGGGTTTTAAAAGGGAGTGGTGGTTTTTGTATAGGTGGTCGCCTTTTCGAGATATCGCCATAAAGGTGGACCAGGGGTGACCCTAGAATTTGTTTGTACAATATGGGTATCAAAAGAAAGGTGTTAATGAGTATTTTAAAAGGGAAAAATCCTTAGTTCCATAGGTGTGGCGAGATATCGCCATAAAGGTGGACCAGGGTTGACCCTAGAATTTGTTTGTACAATATGGGCATCAAACGAAAGGTGTTAATGAGTATTTTAAAAGGGAGTGGGCCTTAGTTCTTTAGGTGGACGCCGTTTCGAAATATCGCCATAAAGGTGGACCAGGGGTGACTCTAGAATGTGTTTGTATGATATGGGTATCAAATTAAAGGTATTAATTAGGGTTTTAAAAGGGAGTGGTGGTTGTTGTATAGGTGGTCGCATTTTCGAGATATCGCCATAAAGGTGGACCAGGGGTGACCCTAGAATTTGTTTGTACAATATGGGTACCAAAATAAAGGTGTTAATGAGTATTTTAAAAGGGAGTAATCCTTCCATAGGTGGACGCCGTTTCGAGATATCGCCATAAAGGTGGAGCAGGGGTGACCCTACAATTTGTTTGTACAATATGGGTAACAAAAGAAAGGTGTTAACGAGTATTTTAAAAGGGAGTAATCCTTAGTTCCATAGGTGGACGCCGTTTCGAGATACCGCCATAAAGGTGGACCAGGGGTGACTCTAGAATTAGTTTGTGCAATATGGGTATCAAACGAAAGGTGTTAATGAGTATTTTAAAAGGGAGGAGGCCTTAGTTCTATAGGTGTTCGCCTTTTCGAGATATCGCCATAAAGGTGGACCAGGGGTGACTCTAGACTTTGTTTGTACGATATGGGTATCAAATAAAAGGTGTTAGTGAGTATTTTTAAAAGGGAGTGGGCCTTCGTTCAATAGGTATTCGCCTTTTCGAGATATCGCCATGAAGGTGGACCAGGGGTGACTCTAGACTTTGTTTGTACGATATGGGTATCAAATGAAAGGTGTTAATGAGTATTTTTAAAAGGGAGTGGGCCTTCGTTCTATAGGTGTTCGCCTTTTCGAGATATCGCCATAAAGGTGGACCAGGGGTAATTCTAGAATGTGTTTGTACGATATGGGTATCAAATTAAAGGTATTAATGAGAGTTTTAAAAGGGAGTGGTGGTAGTTGTATATGTGAAGGCGTTTTCCAGATATCGACCAAAATGTGGACCAGGGTGACCCAGAATATCATCTGTTGGATACCGCTAATTTATTTATATATGTAATACCTGCCACGATTTTAAGGGTTTTTTATTTCGCCCTGCAGAAATTTTTCATTTTCTTCTACTTAATATGGTAGGTGTCACAACCATTTTATAAAGTTTTTTCTAAAGTTATATTTCGCGTCAATAAACCAATCCAATTACCTCACCATGTTTCATCCCTTTTTTCGTATTTGGTATAGAATTATGGCATTTTTTTAATTTTTCGTAATTTTCGATATCGAAAAAGTGGGCGTGGTCATTGTCGGATTTCGTTCATTTTTCATACCAAGATAAAGTGAGTTCAAGTAAGTACGTGAACTAAGTTCATTAAAGATATGTTGATTTTTGCTCAAGTTATCGTGTTAACGGCCATGCGGAAGGACAGACGAACGACTGTGTATAAAAACTGGGCGTGGCATAAACCGATTTCGCCCGTTTTCACAGAAAACAGTTAACATCATAAAATCTATTCCCCTACCAAATTTCAAAAGGATTGGTTAATTTTTGTTCGACTTATGGCGTTAAAAGTATCCTAGACAAATTAAATGAAAAAGGGCGGAGCCACGCCCATTTTGAAATTTTCTTTTATTTTGTATTTTGTTGCACCTTATCATTACTGGAGTTGAATGTTGACATAATTGACTTATATACTGTGAAGATATTAAATTTTTTGTTAAAATTTTACTTTAAAAAATTTTTTTTTTTTAAAGTGGGCGTGGTCCTTCTCCGATTTTGCTAATTTTTATTAGGCGTACATATAGTAATAGGAGTAACGTCCCTGCCAAATTTCATCATGATATCTTCAACGACTGACAAATTACAGCTTGCAAAACTTCTAAATTACCTTCTTGTAAAAGTGGGCGGTGCCATGCCCATTGTCCAAAATTTTACTAGGTTTCTATTCTGCGTCATAAGTTCAACTCATCTACCAAGTTTCGTCGCTTTATCTGTCTTTGGTAATGAATTATCGCACTTTTTCGGTTTTTCAAAATTTTCGATATCGAAAAAGTGGGCGTGGTTATAGTCCGATATCGTTCATTTTAAATAGCGATCTGAGATGAGTGCTCAGGAACCTACATACCAAATTTCATCAAGATACCTCAAAATTTACTCAAGTTATCGTGTTAACGGACGGACGGACGGACGGACATGGCTAAATCAAATTTTTTTTCGATCTTGATTATTTTGATATATGGAAGTCTATATCTATCTCGATTCCTTTATATATGTACAACCAACCGTTATCCAATCAAACTTAATATACTCTGTGAGCTCTGCTCAACTGAGTATAATGAATGAGCAAATATAAATATACATACATAGTACTTATTTAGACATGTAAGCAAAAGTTGCACCTTTTTACTTTTTCATTATGGTTAAGTAAACGTATTAAATTTGATTTTAATTGCGGTAGAGGCTAATTGGAATCCATGTTGACTGTGTTAGAAACAAAATAAGAAACACAAAATGTCGACATATTTACGAACGCAGAAGGATCGTGGAATCATTGTTATTTAAAGCATACATTCACCCGCAATGCCCAGAAACCTGACCTCAATCAGCTTAATTAAAAAAAAAAAAACAGTTTCTGGACAACAGAAAATTGTATTATGAGAGTAGGGTGTAGAAGAGATATAACGTATAACTTTGTAAATAAGAGTAAAAAATTTTGAGGAATTAAATCCAAGAATATAACTTTATAGTGAGAAGAAAGAGAGAGAAAGAGAGAGAGAGAGATAAAGAGAGAGAGAGAGATTAAAATGAGTAAGTTGTCACTGTAGTTCTATCAGTGACTGCTTACCAAACCCGCTTGTATAAATTTGCATAAACACGCACATACATGCATACATTTGTGTAGGAAGGGTCCGTAATTCTGGTTTAACTGTAAAACCTACTTGTTGCATTTTACTTACATTTATAATTTACAATCTACATCATAGAAGTGAAATCATATTATGTTAAACCTTAATTATATTTTTTCAGTTGTAACGAATATTAAAAAACTGATCGTACATACATCGAGAGAAATGATCACATTTACAAAATAATTTTAAATAAATTTTAAAATACTTATGTATATACTAATAAAATATTTGAATGTTTATATAACATACTAATTTAATTCAATAAATTATATCTTAATTTAAAATAAAGAACGTTTAATCTACATTTGTATACATACGAAGTACAGTATGTCCTGCATAGATAACTGCTGTGCATTTCGATGGACTCGACTTTGCTGTATTTTTAATTTTTTAGTTTTGACCGTGGCTTTCATACGATTGCTTTGGCAGATTTTAATTGTTTGCTGTACTACATATGGGTATTAAATTCACAAGCCTTGCTGCAAGTGCTGGTCTGCATAGCAATTATAATTATTAATTAAGTCTTAATTAATTAATTTGAAACCCCTATTCCTGAAATATTTTCAAAATCGTACGAGAACTAAACGGGTTAGGGTGCTTAGAATATACCCGCGAAAGGTATGCCTGTCGTGACAGGCGACTAAAATACCAAATAGAATCAAGGGGTTGCCAGGGCAATATATAGCTTCTGCAACCAAACTGCCAACCTCACCTATCCGTGGCGAATCTTGTTTCTTTAACAGCCGAGGCTCTGGCGATCTCAAGTTCGCTATGGATATAGACGGTGGAAGGGCGGAATGGCCTTGAATGTTTTATGTGATCATACTAAATCGTTCGCGATATGGTCGGGTTATTACCTTAAAGGTGCTTGTCACTGAAACGTACCGGATCTTAATCTGACAAAGGACATCAACATCGATTCAACTCCCCACGACATTTCCTAATATTAATTATGAAAGTGGCGAAGTTAAGACAGTTGGCTGTAATTTTGGCAGTTCCATGCATATTAGGAGATATTATTTTTTTAATACCCATACAAAAATATATAAAAATTTGTTAGAAAAAAAGAAGGATTTGCAATCATCGTTACTATTAAACAAGTAAGGAAGGTTAAGTTCGGGTGTAACCGGACATTACATACTCAGTTGAGAGCTATGGTGACAACATAAGAGACAATAACCATGAAGGAAAATGAACCGGGGGTAATCCTGGAATGTGTTTGTATGACGTGTGTATCAAATGAAAGATGGTAATGAGTATTTTAAAAGGGAGTAATCCTTAGTTCTATAGGTGGACGCCTTTTCGAGATATCGCCTTAAAGGTGGACCAAGGGTGACTCTAGAATGTTTGTACGATATGGGTATCAAACTAAAGGTAATAATGAGGGTTTTAAAAGGGGGTGGTGGTAGTTGTATAGTTGGTCGTCTTTTCGAGATATCGGCATAAAGGTGAACCAAGGGTGACTCTAGAATGCGTCTGTACAATATGGGTATCAAACGAAAGGTGTTAATGAGTGTTTTAAAAGTGTGTAGGCCTTAGTTCTATAGGTGGACGCGTTTTCGAGATATCGCCATAAAGGTGACCCATGGGTGACTCTAGAATGTGTTTTACGATATGGGTATCAAATTAAAGGTATTAATGAGGGTTTTAAAAGGGAGTGGTGGTAGTTGTATAGGTGGTCTCCTTTTCGAGATATCGGCATAAAGGTGGACCAGGGATGACTCTAGAATTTGTTTGTACGATATGGGTATCAAATGAAAGGTGTTAATGAGTATTTTAAAAGGGAGTGATCCTTAGTTCCATAGGTGGACGCCGTTTCGAGATATCGCCATAAAGGTGGACCAGGGGTGACCCTAGAATTTGTTTGTACGATATGGGTATCAAATGAAAGGTGTTAATGAGTCTTTTTAAAAGGGAGTGGGCCTTAGTTCTATAGGTGGTCGCCTTTTCGAGATATCGCCATAAAGGTGGACCAGGGGTGACTCTAGAATATGTTTGTACGATATGGGTATTAAATGAAAGGTGTTAATGAGTATTTTAAAAGGGCGTGGGGCTTAGTTCTATAGGTGGACGCATTTTCGATATATCGCCATAAAGGTGGACCAGGGGTGACTCTAGAATGTGTTTGTACGATATGTGTATCAAATTAAAGGTATTAATGGGGCTTTTAAAAGGGAGTGGTGGTAGTTGTATATGTGAAGGCGTTTTCCAGATATCGACCAAAATGTGGACCAGGGTGACCCAGAACATCATTTGTTGGATACCACTAATTTTTTTATATATATAATACCACGAACAGTATTCCTGCCAAGATTTCAAGGGTTTTTTATTTCGCCCTGCAGAACTCTTTCATTTCATTCTACTTAATAGGGTAGGTGTCACACCCATTTTACAAAGTTTTTTTCTAAAGTTATATTTTGCGCCAATAAACCAATCCAAATACCATGTTTCATCCCTTTTTTCGTATTTGATATAGAATTATGGCATTTTTCTCGTTTTTGGTAATTTTCGATATCGAAAAAGTGGGCGTGGTCATAGTCGGATTTCGGCCATTTTTTATACCAATACAAAGTGAGTTCATATAATTACGTGAACTGAGTTTAGTAAAGATATATTGATTTTTGCTCAAGTTATCGTGTTAAAGGCCGAGCGGAAGGACAGACGGTCGACTGTGTATAAAAACTGGGCGTGGCTTCAACCGATTTCGCCCTTTTTCACAGAAATAAGTTACTGTCCCAAAATCTAAGCCCCTACGAAAGTTCACAAGGATTGGTAAATTTTTGTTCGACTTATGGCATTAAAAGTATCCTAGACAAATTAAATGAAAAAGGGCGGAGCCACGCCCATTTTGAATTTTTCTTTTATTTTTGCATTTCGTTGCACTATATCATTACTGGAGTTGAATGTTGACATAATTTACTTATATACTGTAAAGATATTAAATTTTTTGTTAAAATTTGACTTAAAAAAAATTTTTTTTTTAAACTGGGCGTGGTCGTTCTCTGATTTTGCTAATTTTTATTAAGCACACATATAGTAATAAGAGTAACGTTCCTGCAAAATTTCATCATGATATCTGCAACGACTGCTTACAGCTTGCAAAAGTTTTAAATTACATTCTTTTAAAAGTGGGCGGTGCCACGCCCATTGTCCAAAATTTTACTAATTTTCTATTCAGCTTCATCAGTTCAACTCACCTACCAAGTTTCATCGCTTTATCCGTCTTTGGTAATGAATTGTCGCACTTTTTCGGTTTTTCGAAATTTTCGATATCGAAAAAGTGGGCGTGGTTATAGTACGATATTGTTCATTTTAAATAGCGATCTGAAATTTCATCAAGATACCTCAAAATTTACTCAAGTTATCGTGTTAACGGACAGACGGACGGACGGACATGGCTCAATTAAATTTTTTTTCGATCCTGATGATTTTGATATATGGAAGTCTATATCTATCTCGATTTCTTTATACCTGTACAACCAACCGTTATCCAATCAAAGTTAATAAACTCTGTGAGCTCTGCTCAACTGAGTATAAAAATAGTATAACCTTATTAAATATTTTGGGAAGACATGAAACAACGCGACTTCAAGGCGGACAAGGTGACAGCTATTTCTATTGTACTTCGGAAATCTTTTCAAAACTTTTTTCCCTTGGAGTGGGATTTCAGCGCGCACTTCTGCGATGATCGATTTGTTGACAAATAGTATCAACCAAAGCCCCCAGCGAGTTAGGCATAGTATGGCTGTTGTAAGATGCGACTAAAATACCCAAGCGATTCAACGGGTTGTGCAGCGCAATTTATCCGTTTATTATCCAACCCAATTGTCAACCTCACCTACCGGTAGCAAATCCTGTTTCTTTAGCAGCCGAGGCTCTGGCGACCTCATGGAAGTAGGGGGTGGTGGGTGGTTGGTCTAGAAGGCTAAATGTGGCCCTTTTATGGCTTAAAGTACAAGTATGCTTTTACTTCCGGCTTTTCATCTACACATCTGTTTTTTCTTATAACATTAAAAACCCCCTTTTCTTTTTGACGTGAATACGTGGCCAACACTAAGTATTTTCAACAGAAAGAAAGTGAAACAATATATAATAAGAATTTATAAAGGAATGTAGTACTTGAATATAAAATCTGCTTGTATTTGTTTTGAATGCCAACACTTCTCGGCCTTAGATAATAAAGAGAAATGTTTAAGTTGTTATATTCTTCCTTATAAGAAGTGAGAAGTCAGCCGGTTGTTTTATAGAGTTAAAAATTATGGCCAAATAAATAGTTTTTTTTTTTTAAATATAATAAAAAAATATCTTAATAATAATATACTGGTCCAATGTACCCCTTTTCTTGAGAAGTTTTCCATAACAAACATGTACTCGGAATACTTTTTGGGTGTGACCTTTTATCGAGCATTTTCACGTTTTATTTCATGCACCTTTGGTTTGGTAACCAAGCCGCCGTCGGCAGAGCCCAGTATATTGTATGTTCCTCGGGTTCTACAGCAAAAATCATAACCTCCACAATATCAGTTTAGTCCATTTACTTGATTTTTAAGAGGAGGAGTGAGCAGTGAAAGTGGTTGGAGGCCCGAAATAATAATCTCCAAAGCTTTCTGAGGTGAAAGCTGTAAAAGGAATGTAGTAATCTTTTTTTTCTTGTTAACCTCACTTAGCCGTATGCCTTATGAAGTGAATGCAATGTATACCAGAGAACTGCAAAAATCACAATTTTCTTTATTTAATCAAACAATAAAACTTGAATTCACATTCAATCATACGAATAAACTCATATTGAATAAACTCGTAATTGAAGAAACTCAGCATCTATCTTTACAAGACTCTCTTAAGCTGCCGGGCAGCGCACAAAATTTGCTTGATGGTTACCTAGTAACGTGTAGTTGTGTGCGTATCAGGCGATGTCGTGCTCACACGTATTTGTTGTCGGCTTCGCGCTGTTGAAAATCAAAATTTTTAGATTTTTTCGCTTGACAGCTGGTCTATTTGATCGTGGCCGACGTAGTTGACGAGCATTAATGAGTTAGTTTTGTGAGAACGTGCAATGAGCAAAATCGCGGAAGAAAAAGATTTTACGTTGCGGTTTATTGAAAACTACGAATGCAAAGGTCGGATGAAAAAAAAAAATTGCCAAAAATCAGGTAATTTTCTTAGTGGCTTAAGATTAGCATGTTATCATATTAAAATTGAATAAGCTACAAAACTGCATACTCGAAAAAATTCTTAGAAGAAAGTTGAAAATTTTTTATAAAAATTCGCAAAATTTACAAGGAATAAAAAAACGTCATCCGATGACATGTTTACGTCTGCACGCTACGAATTTTCAATACAAATGGCGCTTGATGCTTTCTGCTTGTGTGGTGGCCGGGCAAGCGACAATCACCCGAAACGCACACAACTACACGTTCCTATGGTAACCATCATGCAAATTTTGTGCGTTGCCCGGCAGCTTTAAGCTGCAGACATTGGTGCTTTATCGGTAACCGTATCGGCAACCTTATAGCCGGAGTCATTGGTGCCGTATGTCGTATCGCTGTATCCGTATCCCTAACGTAATCAGCTGTTTATCGTTACGACGGTTAACCAACACCCAATTGGTTGGCTACGATACGGTTACGACCTTAGCGGCACCAATACGCGTTTGCATTGATTCTCATAAGGTTGGTCGAATCAGCTGTTAAAAGGTTACAGATACGGTTACCGATAAAGCACCAATGTCTCCAGCTTATAACAGCTGATTCGACCAAATTTATGGGAATCAATGCAATCGATTATTGGTGCCGCTTAGGTCGTAACCGTATCGTAGCCAACCAATTGGGTTTTGGTTTAGCGTCGTAACGATAAACAGCTGATTATGTTAGGGATACGACTACAGAGATACGACATACGGCACCAATGACTCCCGCTTTAGCATGATTGCAATCGAATGACCGAACAGATTTTGCGTACGATTGTATTGATCAAACGAAGGCAAGCGGAGAATAAAATCAAAGCACGAGAATTAGTATCGTTTAGTTCGGCAAACAAACAAAATCGTAAGCAGTGTTTATATATATATTTATATGTAGCTTGTCGCCGTGGCGTAAAGGCAGGAGAATCGTGCAAATATTCAGACGCATGGATTTTTCATATTCATTCCGATGAATGTAATCGCCGTTGAGGCAAACGAGCACACGCCTGAATTGATTAAGTATATTCACGCATGCACTAAGTTGGTTGATTTTAAATCAATGCCGATTATATTCGTTTAAGCAAGTTGGATCATTGAACACGATCATGTTGCCGAATGTAATCGAAAGTTGTTGTGTTCGATTTTTGCAGTTTATTGATGTGTACATCATATCAAGTCTGAATCGTTGGTGAGTACAGACGTGTTTTTGTTGTGCTCTCACTTTTTTTGTTTTTTTGTGTCGCACAGTTGGATAATTTCGCTTAATAGCTATGCTATCTTAAAGTTCGATAACCTGCTCTGACGGCAATAAACTTATTAATTGTGATTCTGGTGTTAAATGCAGATTGTGTGAAAATTTCTATCACAATTTATGTTCAAAAATTGATATAAACAATATTTCGCATATTCTGAGCAGACATATGAACATTGTTTTTGTATGCAATAACTGTCTGAGTGCTTCGTCAAACTTTTTACTCAGTTGAGCAGAGCTCACAGAGTATATTAACTTTGATTGGATAACGGTTGGTTGTACAGGTATAAAGGAATCGAGATAGATATAGACTTCCATATATCAAAATCATCAGTATCGAAAAAAAATTTGATTGACCCATGTCCGTCCGTCCGTCCGTCCGTCTGTCCGTTAACACGATAACTTGAGTAAATTTTGAGGTATCTTGATCAAATTTGGTATGTAGATTCCTGGGCACTCATCTCAGATCGCTATTTAAAATGAACGATATCGGACTATAACCACGCCCACTTTTTCGATATCGAAAATTTCGAAAAAGAGAAAAATGCGACAATTCATTGCCAAAGGTGGATAAAGCGATGAAAATTGGTAGATGGGTTGACGTTATGACGCAGAATAGAAAATTAGTAAGATTTTGGACAATGGGCGTGGCACCGCCCACTTTTACAAGAAGGTAATTTAAAAGTTTTGCAAGCTGTAATTTGGCAGTCGTTGAAGATATCATGATGAAATTTGGCACGAACGTTACTACTATTACTATATATGTGCTAAATAAAAATTTGCAAAATTGGATGAAGAACACGCCCACTTTTTAAAAAAAATTTTTTTTAAATTCAAATTTTAACAAAAAATTTAACATCTTTACTGTATATAAGTACATTAAGTCAAAATTCAACTACAGTAATGATATGATGCAACAAAATACAAAAATAAAAGAAAATTTCAAAATGGGCGTGGCTCCGCCCATTTTCATTTAGTTCGTCCAGAATACTTTTAATGCCATAAGTCGAACAAAAATTTACCAATCCTTCTTAAATTTGGGAGGGGCATAGATTTTATGACGTTAACTGTTTTCTATGAAAATGGGCGAAATCGGTGGAAGCTATGCCCAGTTTTTATACACAGTCCACCGTCTGTCCTTCCGCTCGGCCGTTAACACAATAACTTGAGCAAAAACCGATATATCTTTACTAAACTTAGTCCACGTACTTATTTGAACTCACTTTATCTTGGTATAAAAAATGGCCGAAATCCGACCATAACCACGCCCACTTTATCGATATCGAAAATTACGAAAAATGAAGCAAATGCCATAATTCTATACCAAATACGAAAAAAGGGATGAAACATGGTAATTGGATTGGTTTATTGACGCAAAATATAACTTTGGAAAAACTTTGTAAAATGGGTGTGACACCTACCATGTTAAGTAGAAGAAAATGAAAAAGTTCTACATGGCGAAATCAACAGCCCTTGGAATCTTGGCAGGAATACTGTTAGTGGTATTGCAAATATAAATAAATTAGCAGTACCCGACAGATGATTTTCTGGATCACCTGGTCCACATTTTGGTCGATATCGCGAAACTGCCTTCACATATACATCTAAGGGCCACTCGCTTTTAAAACCCTCATTAATACCTTTAATTTGATATCCATATCGTACAAACACATTCTAGAGTCACCCCTGGCCCACCCTAATGGCGATATCTCGAAAAGGAATCCACCTATAGACCTAATGCCCACTCCCTCTTAAAATGCTCAGTAACACCTTTCGTTTGATACCCATATCCTACAAACATTCTAGAGTCACCCTTGGTCCACCTTTATGGCGATATCTCGAAAAGGCATCCACCTATATACCTAATGCCCACTCCCTCTTAAAATGCTCAGTAACACCTTTCGTTTGATACCCATATCGTACAAACATTCTAGAGTCACCCCTTGCCCACCCTAATGGCGATATCTCGAAAAGGCGTCCACCTATAGACCTAATGCCCACTCCCTATTAAAATGCTCAGTAACACCTTTCGTTTGATACCCATATCGTACAAACATTATAGAGTCACCCCTGGCCCACCCTAATGGCGATATCTCGAAAAGGCGTCCACCTATAGACCTAATGCCCACTCCCTCTTAAAATGCTCAGTAACACCTTTCGTTTGATACCCATATCGTACAAACATTCTGGAGTCACCCCTGGCCCACCCTAATGGCGATATCTCGAAAAGGCGTCCACCTATAGACCTAATGCCCACTCCCTCTTAAAATGCTCAGTAACACCTTTCGTTTGATACCCATATCGTACAAACATTCTAGAGTCACCCTTGGGCCAACTTTATGGCGATATCTCGAAAAGGCGTCCACCTATAGAACTAAGGATTACTCCCTTTTAAAATACTCATTACCATCTTTCATTTGATACCCATATCGTACAAACACATTCTAGAGTCACCCTGGCCCACCCTAATGGCGATATCTCGAAAAGGCGTCCACCTATAGACCTAATGCCCACTCCCTCTTAAAATGCTGAGTAACACCTTTCGTTTGATACCCATATCGTACAAACATTCTAGAGTCACCCTTGGTCCACCTTTATGGCGATATCTCGAAAAGGCGTCCACCTATAGACCTAATGCCCACTCCCTCTTAAAATGCTCAGTAACACCTTTCATTTGATTCCCATATCGTACAAACACATTCTAGAGTCACCCCTGGTCCACCTTTATGGCGATATCTCGAAACGGCGTCCACCTATGGAACTAAGGATCACTCCCTTTGAAAATACTCATTAACACCTTTCATTTGATACCCATATCGTACAAACATATTCTAGGATCACCCCTGGTCGACCTTTATGGCGATTTCTCGAAAAGGCGTTCACCTATAGAACTAAAGCCCATTCCCTTTTAAAATACTCATTACCACCTTTCATTTGATACCCATATCGTACAAACACATTCTAGAGTCACCCCTGGCCCACCTTAATGGCGATATCTCGAAAAGGCGTCCACCGATAGACCTAAGGCCCGCTCCCTCTTAAAATGCTTAGTAACACCTTCCATTTGATACACATGCCATACAACCACATTCCAGGTTTACCCTAGGTTCATTTTCCTACATGGTGATTTTCCTTATTTTGTCTCCATAGCTCTCAACTGAGTATGTAGTGTTCGTTTACACCCGAACTTAGCCGTCCTTACTTGTTTGCTATGTTTTCTCTCTTGTCTAAAGAGATTAACATACAAAAATGCCAGTTGGCTGAGCTAATGAGCAACAATAAAAACAATCCACAGTGCAGTGATGCTAATATTGCTTCAGATAATAATTAGCCTAACTCATTGCAAATCCAGGTTGTTGATCTATCGTGTGACAATTATTACAATGACACTAACAAACCTACGCATAATGCGCGCTCTCGCGGAAATAAGAAATCACCAAATACTAAACAAATTAAAGCTGCAGACATTGGTGCTTTATCGGTAACCTTATAACAGCTCATTCGACCAACCTTATGGGAATCAATGCCATCGATTATTGGTGGCGCTAAGGTCGTAACCGTATCGTAGCCAACCAATTGGTTTTTGGTTTACCGTCGTAACGATAAACAGCTGATTACATTAGGGATACGACTAAAGCGATACGACATACGGCACCAATGACTCCCGCTTAATGCTGCTTACAATTTTCGCTCACGGAAAAATGTGCCTACAAACATGCCAAAATATCGTTAAGTAGTGATACTTGCTCTCTTACTGCTGCACTTGCTGGCAGTGTAAATAATAATAAACAAGCCAAAAAAAGTTATGCCAGTATTACTGCCACTCAGCATACCATACAGCCTGCTGTTTCACCTGTGCGATCTGATTTGGAATCATCAAATAAAGGTGGCATACCGGATTTGAATACTGCTTCTAAAACTTCACGTAAGAAACTTAGCCCACCCCTATTCATCGGCTCTAATACCAGTAGTGAGCTAAGTGTAGTTTCTTGAATGAAATGGCTACACTTATCATCGTTTTCTTTTAATGTTTCTACAGCCGACATCTTATCGTACGTGTCCACACAAGCTAGTATTGATAAAAAATACCTGGCTTGCTTCTGTTTGGTAAAAAAGGATACCCAAGTCTCAGATCTGCGGAAAATCAACTTTAAATTAGGTGTATCTGAGGGTTTATACGACAAAGTTTTAAATCCATATATCTGACTTTTACGATAATGAATACTTTGATTCCAATCTTTATAATGTCTTCCGCAAGGATCGAGACCCTAAAAAAACTGGTCTGTTAAGAGGTGGCGGCATTTTGATTGCTGTGAGTAGGAGGTATCGAGCTTCCGTTGTTCCATTGGATAATGGGGATTCTCTTCTTGGTCAGCTTTGTATCAATGTACGTGGTGCGCCTGATCTCATAATCTGTGCTTCCTACATACCGCCGGCAAGCGCTGACGCCATCTTTAAAATGCACGTGGACAACATTGTAAGCTTAGATTCTAAGAATTCTGATTGTAATTTCTGCAATCTGGGTGATTTTAATTTAAGTAATTTAGAGTGGATTTCCTGTGATAAGAACTTTACATTCTTTCAAAAACTGTTATTAGTTTTCCAGAGTCTTACGTAGTCGACAACATGGCAAACTTAGATCTTTCTCAGGTTAACCATTTTTGCAATAGTCTTTCTAGATATCTTGATCTTATTTTCGTTAATGATAATATAAATTTTTCTATAACCGAATGTTTGGATCCTATTTCCAAGACTACCGTTCATCATATTCCTCTTATTGTACTTATTGAGTTCTATAATTTTAGAGAAGTTTCGCTTAAAAGTGTTTGTTCAAGTTTCAATTTCAAACGTGGAAACTTGCATAATGTTAATTTGGATATAGCTGCCTTAGATTGGGACTCCTTACTTGCTAATATCAATGCTGAAGAAAGCTTTGAAGAATTTAGAAATAGAATTCAAACATTCTGTTCAAAACATGTTCCAGTTTTTGGGAAGAAATGGATAGCATGGTATACATCGAAATTAAAGAGGTTAAAGAAGAAGAGGTCTAAGAAACAAATTTTATAAAAAGTACAAGTCTTCTAACTCTGTTTCTCATAAAGAAAAATTTCACCGCTATCGCAAAGAGTTTAAATCTCTAAATAAGGACTTATACCGAGATTATGTTCATAATTTTGAATCTGACATCAAGCAAAATCCAAAGTCTTTTTGGCGTTTTGTTAAATCCAAAAGAATGTGTTCTAGCATACCATCGGATGTGTTCTACAATGGAACCAGTGCATCCTCCCCGCAAGAGGCTGCTAATTTTTTCAGCTCTAATTTCGAGTCGTCGTCTGAGCCGTTCGATGACAACTATTTCCCTGATACCAATTCGCCAATTAATTTTGGATCACTTTCCCTATCGCTTGATGATGTGCTCGATTGTATTCTGCATATTAAGTCGTCTACGAGTTCGGATGTTGATGGTTTCTCATCTTACCTTTTCAAAAACTGCACTGCTGTTGCTTATCCTCTTATGATAATTTTTAATAAATCACTTCATTCGGGTGTTTTTATTGATGCCTGGAAATTTACCTCTATCACGCCTGTTTGCAAAAAAGGTAATAAAAATGATATTGCCAACTACAGGCCAATTTCAAAATTGTCAACCGTATCTAAATTGTTTGAATATATTGTCAAGCAAAAGATGTTTTTTTCCATCAAGAGTGATATTTCTATCAACCAACATGGCTTCATGTCTGGTCCTTCCACTGTTACCAAACTTGCCGTGTTTTCTGAATTCGGTACATGTGCTTTTAATGATCACCTGCAAATTGACACTATTTATATTGACTTTTCCAAGGCCTTTGACAAAGTGAGTCACACACTTTTAGTTGAAAAGTTGGCCCATCTGGGCTTTCACTCTACTTTTCTATCTTGGATAAAATCGTACCTTTCTTCTCGGCACTGCATTGTAGTTGTTGACAATTTATCATTTTATAACTTTATTGCCTCCTCTGGTGTGCCTCAAGGTAGCATTCTGGGACCCTTACTCTTTATCATTTTTATTAATGATATTTGTGAGTGTTTTACCTTCTCCAACTTTCTGCTATACGCTGACGATCTTAAAATTTATTCCTCTGTTCGTTCTCTGTCTGATTCATCTAGAATTCAGAATGATTTAAACAACGTTGTTTTGTGGTGTGAAAAGATCGACTTCTTCTTAATGTTAGTAAATGTGTCCATGTGTCGTTTGCGAAGTCTCGTTCCTCTATTCCCACCTCCTATTCCATTGGAAACTCTAATCTATCCACCCTGAATGAAATATCCGACCTGGGTGTTATTTTCGATGCTAAGTTTTCATTCTTGAGCCATATCAATAGCACAATAGCAAAATCGTATGCTATGCTTGCTTTCATTAGTCGGTTTAGTTCGGACTTTAGTGATCCGTATACGCTGAAGCTCTTATATACGTCACTTGTTCGCTCCAAACTTGAATATGCGGTCTTCATTTGGAGACCATATTTTGATTGTCATATCAAACGACTTGAACGTGTTCAAAAGGGGTTTTTGCACTATGCTCTACGCTCATTAAATTTTATAGACCCACCTCCACCATATATTGCCAGATGCAAATTAATCAACCTGAAATCGTTAAATTCCAGAACAACTATTCTCTCCCTCTCTACAGTGTTTGACATTATAAATGGTATAATATATTGCCCTATTTTACTTGAACGTATATTTTTCCATATCCCGCAGCGTTGTCTTAGGAATAACGATCTTTTTCCCTTACAACAAGTCCGAAGTACTTATGCTAGCAATGCACCTATCTATAGAGCTTTGAGGGAACTTAACACTCCATCGGGTTCTTTTACCTCTGATTTATTTAGCTCTAAAGCCAAATTTATAGCTTCACTACTTGTAAGTTTTGACTAATGTTGTAATTGTATAATCGTGTAATATTTATATTGATCACTTAACATTTATTATTTATACTAAGCACAAAAAAAAAAAAATCCAAAGTTTTGTCATTAGTCTGTAAGTGCACTCTCGTCATGTATGACTACAAATAAATAAATAAATAAATAAACAAATAATGCAAACCCAAATACACTTTCTGCTTCATCTGCAGCTACTGCCTCTGCCGCGTAATTATGCAGTTCTGCTGAGAATGTTAATTGCGCTTCACCTTCACCTACTCCTTCGTACTCTGAAGTTACTGTTCAAGCTACTCACATTTCTGCACATAATTCTAATAGTTATGTTAGTTTAAAAGGGGCTGATCATGTGATTTCGGTATCTTTGAAAATTAAAGTCAGAGGTGTAGTTGTCGGTCGAAATGTGTCTACTGAGTTGGAAGTTGTTTCTAAAAAGAAGTCGGTGCATATTTCTTCATTTAAGCCATGTGTTACAACGGAAAGTATCACCGATTATGTAGCCAATCATTTCGGGATTGCGAGCAATTATGTATCTTGTTACAAGCTTGTAAAAAGTGGCACATCTCTTGATGACTTGGAGAGAGTGACTTTCAAACTTGGTGTTTCTCCAGCTTTCTATGATTGCCTTTTTGATGCTAATTTATGGTCTTCGGGCATTATTATACGCCCTTTTCGTCACCACCAAAAAGAGAAGTCGCTCTCATAGTTTAAACTCTAGTTATAAGCATAATAAAAATCTTTTAATTATTTATTACCAAAACATTTCGGGAATGCGTACTAAAACCAGAGACGCGAATATGACGTTTATGTAATTGTTGAGACATGGCTAAATAATGATTTTGCTGATGCTGAGTTTTTTGATCCAAATTTTTTTTTACATTTCGTAAAGATAGAGACGCAATTAAAACAAATTGCTTGAGAGGTGGAGGGGTTTTAATTGTAGTCAATCGAAAGTTTCGCTCTCTTGTTGTTGAACTGGAAGATGACGACTCTCTTCTTGATCAACGTGTGTGTGTATATATGGAAATTCCAGCAAATTATTTCTTTGTGCTCCTTACATACCACCTGCCAGCCCTAATTCTTTATACGCTGCTCATATAAATAACAGTACGAATTTATATGAAAGCAATGAAGAGTGTCATTTTTGTATCTTGGGTGACTTTAATTTGAGTAAAATAACGTGGTCATATTTTCTTAAGAATGGTATCCTAACTCCAACTAATGTTAATAGTTCCCATGAAATAAACTTCATAGATAGCCTCTTTAGTATTTATCTTACTCAAATCAATTCGTTTTTTAATCAGTTACATAATATTTTAGATCTCGTTTTCGTTGATGAAAATTTAATATTTCAAATATCGGAATCAACTCTCCCAATCTCAAAAACTGATAAACACCATTCCCGCATTCTCTTTCCGTAGAATTCCTTGATTTTATTCCTGGTGGAAGTGATGGCTCCAATGTGAGTTTTAAATTTCGCGAAGCTGACTTTGACTCTCTAAACTTCCCAACTTGGTTTGGAGTTAGTTTTTAGCTCAAAAAGTGTCGATGGGTGCTATGATGCCTTTCTGCATAGCACGCACGACATGTTTTCTCATAACCTTTCTTTACTTCCAGCGCGTATACATAAACTCCCATGGTATACAAAAAATTTAGAAAGGCTAAAAAATCTTAGGAATAAACATTTTAAATTGTATGAGGCACCCAAAGATAGCTTTCATAAAGATAAATATACTTATTATATGACAAATTTTAATACGCTATATAAATTTTTGTATAAGCAGTATATTACTCGATATGAAGATGAGTTGAAAGTAAACCCAAAAGCTTTTTGGACTTATATACGCTCCAAAAAAGGTTACTTAAATATTCCTACTTGTATGTCGTTTTTTGATAAAGCCTCGTATTGCTTATTAGATTCTCTTAACCTTTTCGCTGATTAATTCAAATCAAATTTTTTAACTGACACTAGCACCACGTGTAGCAATAATTACGCTGATATTGCCCAGACGGTCGACTTTGGATCTTTGTTCATTACTTAATTAGAAGTAATTAAATGCATCGCCGCTCTGCAATCTTCTTTAAAAAGTGACATTGATGATTTTTCCTCATTTATTTTAAAGAAATTTAGTTCGTCTCTCTGTATTCTATTAAACTGTGGAGAACTGACAATGAGAACGAGAGCCATACCATACAGGCCGAATGAGGGAGTAGTTAGTTGGTTGTAGACATTCAAACAGTGAACATCTCGTTGATGAATAAAGTACCAAATATACTAATAACCTTTGACTTATAATTTATTGAATTGGTAGGTTATTACAGTGGCGACGAGGATGGGATCATCAACAGAAAATTTAATAATAATACGAATAAATATTTTAGTTACATGTAGTGCAAAGAAAGTAAAATAACATGTGGAATTTTTCTTTATTGCGCAGCGAACACGATTACATCACACATTTTTGCTTTTGGTTGCCAAAATCAAGTAACGAGTAATGCAAGCAAGCACAAGCATACGAATCGAAAAGCGAAGACAGTGAATAGAAATATACCGCACAGCGAATACTTTGACATCAGCCGATTTTGATTTTGGGTTTGCATTTGCTTTTAGTTGCCGACAACAATAATAAAACAAAGGCAAACACAGTAACTCGATTTGAATAGCGAAGACGGTGCATATATGCAAGTGTGTATACCGAGCAAACAGAACGAAAACAAAGTGGAAGAAATAAAAATTATCCACTTCCACCATTTAATTGGTAAAATTTCGTCCCATTGAATTGGAAGCAAGCAGAACGAAAATAAAGGTAAAGTTTCATTCCATTTAATTGGAAATCGATATTGGTGAAATAAAGGTTATGTTCGGCACTTTCTTACTTATAGGAAAAATTGCAAATTACAAAGCAAGTGCGCAGTCCATTCAATTGGGTTTGTAAGTAAAAGAGTACGATCCATTCAATTGGTCCAATAAGTAGCGAGTTTGGTGTCCATTCAATTGGTTTAATAAGTAGCAAGTGTGCAGTCCATTAAATTGGCGAAAATCGGATTGGAAAATTTGACTAGACAATATCACTGAAATGAGGCCATTCCTTTGCGATAGCATTGACAAGTCGATATTGCGGAGTGAGTGTGAGAAATGGGTGAGATCATTTACTTTATATCTTCAATCAGAAGATATCAAAGATACAGTGAAGCAAAGAAGTAAGTTACTTCATTTGGGCGGGTCCCAACTACAGAAAGTTATTTTTAATATTCCTGGAGCACTAATAGAAGTTGACACGGAAAACCAAAGTGATGTTTTTAATGTGTTGATAGGAAAACTCAACGATTTCTTTTCACCCAAGCGAAACTCGACATTCGAAAGGCACCTGTTTAGAATCATTAAACCACAAGAAGGCGAATGTTTTAAAAAATTTTTGTTGCGTTTACGACACCAAGCGTCCAAATGTTCTTTCGGAGAAACTAAAATCATTGAGGCGTGCCAAATTCATGAACAAATCCAGAAGCAATCGCAAGGTATGTTTCCCAAGCAAGAGAACGAAACAGTTGACAAAGTATCTTCAACATCTCTCAAGGCTGGAAGTAGTATGGCTGAATGTTCTAGATGTGGCAGGGTTGGTCATGCAAGTTTTAATATTGACTGTCCGGCAAAGAAATCAAAATGTAATAAATGTGGACTATTGGGACATTTTGCTCGCAAATTCAAAACAAAAAGTTTGAAACGAAAACATGAGTCAGGGGTTAGCAAATCAAAACAACGTCGATTTCAGCCGTCAAAAGTAAGATGCATTGAGGAAAATAGAGAAAATTTATCGGATAGCTCGTACGAGCATGACTACCTTCAGGTAGACAATTCGGAGTCAGTAAACGAAATGATTAAATGTCATATCGGAGGTTGCGAAATCGCTATGATTATCGACTCAGGGTCTCGTTTCAATTTCCTTAGTCAATAAGCCTGGGACGAACTTAATTGTAGAAAAGCAGTAATGTGGAACATTCGCACAGAATCAGTTAACCGGTTCAAAGCATATGCAGCGAGTCAGCTTTTAGAAGTTATTTTTGTTTTCGAGGCACCAATAGCGGTGAAAAAGCATTCAGAAAGTATAGCGACTTTTTACGTTATTAAAGATGGCAAGCAATCACTTCTTGGCCGCGATACTGCCATCCAGCTTAAAGTGTTGAAGTTGGGTATGAGTGTGAACAGCGTTGAAGAAGTAAAGCCTTTTCCTAAAATACCCTATATTAAAGTAAAATTATTTATTATATTAAAGTATTATTATTGATCAGCCCGTAAAACCAGTTAAGCAACCGATGCGCCGTATACCAATTGCTCTTGAGAAAAAGGTCGAAGACAAGTTGAATGAAGCCCTTGCCAAAGATATCGTTGAGCCGGTCATCGGACCGTGTTCATGGATATCGCCAGTTGTTGCTGTTTTTAAAGAGGGGAGAGAAATGCGTTTGTGTGTGGATATACGTAGGGCCAACCAAGCAGTATTGCGTGAAAATTATCCACTTCCGACCTTTGATCGTTTTATGACAAAATTAAAGGAAGCTAAGTTCTTCTCCCGCTTGGATCTCAAATGGGCCTACCATCAACTGGAGCTTGAAGAATCTAGTCGTGAAATTACCACATTTATAACGCATAAGGGATTATTCCGCTACAAAAGACTTATGTTTGGCATTAGCTCTACCCCCGAGATCTTTCAACGGGTTATGGAGGAACTATTATCCCCTTGTAAAAATTGTTTAAACTACTTTGATGACGTAATTATATACCGTAACACGAAAGAAGAACACAATACATCTCTTAAAAAGGTACTCGAAGTCTTTAAGAACAATAATATTTTACTTAATCAAGAGAAATGCCTTTGGGGTGTTAAAAAGCTTAAGCTTTGGGGCACGTGCTATCAGACGCAGGCATATTTCCAGACTCATCCAAAATGAAAACAATTTTAGATTTTAGAGCACCACAAACAAGAGAGGAAACGAGGAGTTTTTTCGGCCTGATTACTTACGTAGGAAAATGTATTCCAGATATGGCTCATATCACGGAACCACTGAGAAGCTTGCTAAAGTCACATTCTAAATTTGAGTGGGGTGCCTCACAGGAAAAAGGGTTTGAGGAACTAAAAAGGCGTTTATCAAACATACCCAGCCTAGCGTATTTTAATCCAGCAAATAGAACTAGAGTAATAGCAGATGCGAGTCCAGTAGCTCTCGGTGCGGTTCTTATTCAATTTGACGCTAATAACGAAGCACATATCATTTCGTTCGCCAGTAAACGTCTCTCGGAAGTTGAGAAAAGGTATTCCCAAACCGAAAAGGAAAGTTTGGCATTAGTTGGGGCTGCAGAGAGATTTTGTTATTATATACTTGGTTTGGATTTTGAACTGGTCACTGACCATAAGCCCCTTGAAGCTATTTTTAAACCGACTTCGAAACCACCCGCCAGGATTGAACGGTGGCTGTTAAGACTTCAACCGTATAAATTTAAAGTTATTTACCGTCCGGGGAAAGAAAATATTGCCGATTCTATTTCGAGATTATGCAAAATCGAGCAAACGAAATCCTTTGACGAGAAGGGAGAACAATTAATTTTCCATATAGTTTGCAGTTCAACCCCATCTGCGGTGACCATCACCGAGATTTCTAAAAAAAGTTCTCAGGAGGAAGAGATCGTTGACAGCATCGAATATATTAAGAACGATTCGTGGCCTTCTGACGGCCGGAACAAATATTATCCGTTTCGACATGAATTGTCAACCGTGGGTTATATCGCCTTACGAGGTACTCGCATTGTCGTACCAACAGCTTTACGAAGAAAAATTCTAGAACTGGCACATGAGGGACACCCGGGTGAGTCCGCCATAAAGCGAAGGGTTCGGGCCAAAGTTTTGTGGCCTCTTGTTGACAGAGAGGTGGAGGCATATGTAACAAACTGTAGAGATTGTTTGGTAGTTTCCAGACCAAATAACCCAGCACCCATGCAGAGGCACATTTTTCCTAATGGTCCCTGGAAAAGTGTTGCTACAGATTTATTGGGGGCTATACCCAATAATGAATACGTACTCGTCATGATATATTATTATTCACGTTATCAGGAAATAAATTTTCTACGCAAAATTACATCTGAAGCTATAATCAAAATTTTAGATGAAATATTTTGACGTCTGGGAATACTCAAAGTTATTAGAGCAGATAAAGGTAGGCAGTTTGCAAGTAATAAGTTCAGAGAGTATTGCAAAAACAACAACATTGCGATAATCACCACGCCACCTTATTGGCCCCAAGCGAATGGTGAGGTCGAAAATATGAATAGATCCTTAGTGAAACGCTTGAAAATTGCTCATACCAACAGAAATAACTACAAGGAGGAAATTCAGAAATTTATCTTAATGCATAACGTCACCCCACATGGCACCACGCGATCAGCCCCAACAGAACTCATGTTCAATCGCATTACTCGGGATAAAATTCCTGGAATACAGGATATAACGAATGACATGCTGGATTCGGAAGCGATGGATTTAGACTTGATAAATAAGCAAAGAGGGAAAGAGAAAGGCGATACGGCAAGAAGAGCCAAAACATCTGATATAGTTCCTGGAGATAGGGTACTACTTCGAAATGTCGTTTTCTCGCATAAGCTGACACCAAAGTTTGATCCAACGGAGTTCATAGTCTTGGAACGGTATGGAAATGAAGTTGTAGTCACGGCAGATGGGAAACGAATACGTCGAAATATTAGCCATATAAAAAAAGTGCCATCTGAAACCTTAGCCCAATCGAAGGATACAACTGCTACTCCTGGACAGACTAATTCACCTAAAGCCAGCGTCCCATCTTTATTTTCAGCCGCACCGACGTCTGTATATACACACCTAGGGAACTTGATCCCGATCGACCCGGAAGTAGTGCTCCAGCTGGTAACTCCAAGTTGCGCTTGAAGCTTGTTAATAAAGGAGGGATGTGGAGAACTGACAATGAGAACGAGAGTCATACCATTCAGGCCGAATGAGAGAGTAGTTAGTTGGTTGTAGACATTCAAACAGTGAACATCTCGTTGATGAATAAAGTAACAAATATACTAATAACCTTTGACTTATAATTTATTGAATTGGTAGGTTATTACATAAACTATATTTTCAATTTTCCCTATCAAGTGGTGAGTTTATTGACAAATGGAAAATAGCCTCGATTTCCCCAATATTTAAGTCAGGCAATAAAAATGATGTGGCAAATTATAGACCCATCTCTAAACTGTCTACTTGCTCGAAACTCTTTGAGAAAGTCATTAAAGAAAAACTTGCCTTGGAAGTACCAACATGGTTTTCTCAGTGGGCGCTCCACTAATCCGAACTTTGCCTCATTCTCCCAGTTTTGCGTCAGTGCATTTAAGATTGGTAATTAAGTAGACGTTGTTTACACCGATTTCGCGAAGGCGTTTGACACTGTTTCTCTTAACATATTATTGCGTAAGCTAGAATTGATGGGTTTCCATTCTACATTTTTGTGCTGTTAGATCATATCTCTCCAATAGAATTTCTTTTGTTGAAATAGAGAATGTCAAGTCTTATTCCTTTGAAGCCACTTCTGGCGTTCCACAAGGAAGCATTCTTGGACCGATTCTCTTTCTTCTTTTTATTGATGATATAGGTACCTGTTTCAGGAACTCACAGTATCTGCTTTACGCAAATGATTTAAAAGTTTTCAAAACCATTGCGAGAGTGTCTGACGTAATTCTTTTACAAAATGATCTTAATAATCTAACTAGTTGGAACATTAAAAACAACCTACCCTTGAATATAAAGAAGTGCTTTCATATGACACTTTCGAAAAACCTTTATACAATTGAGTCCACGTACACCCTTTTTGGTGATAGCCTTTCTACCGTAAGCGAATTTGTTGATCTTGGTGTAATGTTCGATTCGGGCTTTATTCGAATCTGGCCTTCATACGAAGGATTTTACAGATCCATACACAAGAAAAACATTATATAATTCATTGGTGCGTTCTTAACTGGAATATGTCTCTATTATTTGGAATCCAATCTTATTCATTCACTAAGACTGGAAAGAGTACAGAAGAGATTCGTTCGATTTGCTCTTCAACCCCTTCATTTTTCTGATCCTATACCTTCGCATAGTGCTCGATGCGCCCTCATAAGCATGAAGTCACTTGTGTCTAGACGGTCTAGCCAATCCCTCATGTTTATTTATGATTTAGTTTGTGGTTTGATTGACTTCCCGGAACTTCTGGGGAAAATTACCTTCAATGTCCCGTGCAGAACGCTTCGTACGCAATATCCATTTCACGTCAAAGTAATCAGAGCTAACTATTTTAATAATGACCCTATTTCTAGGGCTCTCGCGGAGTTTAACAAGATTTTCTTTACTCTTGATCTAGACTTCGCACTCCCGAGATCATGTTTTGGTACTAAAGTTGAATCATATTATACTTAATCTTCATATATTGGAATATATTTCGTTGTAAACAATAATTTAGAATTGCTAGTCTGTAAGATTTATGTAATCATAGACTTAATAAAGTGAATTGAATTGAATTGAAACATGTAAGGACGGGACTGTTTTCCTTTTCATACCTTTCATGAATGGGGCTGTACAATAATCTTATCCCATTCGTAATCTCCAAATAATGCGCTGTATAAGATAAGAAATATATAGTGAACAAATGTACATACCTAAACGATTTTAAGATAAATATAAATAAAATAATTAAAAAAAATTTTAAGTTAAACGGTTTTATTGAAAACAATAAAAAATAAAAATATATAAATGTAAGGCGCGATAACCTCCGAAGAGATCTAAGGCCGAGCTTCTCTTCCAATTTGCGTCGTGCTCCCCTTGATTTTCCCTACAAATTGGCATCTGCAAGGCAGATGAATTTTCACTGAGAGCTTTTCATGGCAGAAATACACCCGAAGCGCTTGCCAAACACTGCCGAGGGGCGACCCCGCTTAGAAAAATTTTCTTCTAATTGAAAAACCTTATTTCTAAAATTTTCGATGTTGCTTTGCCCGGGGTTTGAACCCACGGCATCCGGCGTGGTAGACGGAGCACGCTACCATCACACCACGGTGGCCGCCAATACATGAAATAATAATAATACGAAAAGCTAGAAAATAATTAGGTAGGTCCTAGGTACTAGTCATCACACTTCTAATCAATCTAGGGCGTTGATCAGACAAATAAATAAAAGCTCTCAGTGAAAACTCATCTGCCTTGCAGATTTCAAATTCAAAATAAATTTCAATTACAAGATTCGTTCACAACGGCAGTGCGGCCTGCCTGTCAACTCAAGCTAAATAAAACCGTTTAAAAAATGGCAAAAAACTCCTTTATCTGCACGATCGGTTGTATGGGATATGTATTATACTAGCCTTTACCCGCGGCCCCGTCCGCAAGGAGAAAATGAAATATGTGGGCTATTCACGTTAGCCTGCTTATAAAGTTATCTGTTTAAAATTTTGTTTCTGTCTAATGCATTTTATTTTTGTAATTGAGTAAAAAAAAGAACTTTATGAGCTGATAACCTGATAGGATCCCAAAATGATAACGAAATTATCCAGAAAAAGCCACGAAATGACCCCGACGCTATCGCGGACGGATCCCGACAACCATCCAGAAACGCCCCGGAAGTGTTTCCAAAAGCTCCCGAAGTAGTCCCAAATAACCCGAAATGACAACGACACGATTCTAGACTTATCCAGAGAACCGCACAGAAATGATGCCTGAAGGGTACCAAATTGATCCCGAAATAGTCCCGAAAAAGTTCCGAAATTACCCTGACGGGCTCCCGGACGGATCTCAAAAACCATCCAGGAAGGGTTCCTAAATTATCCCGACATATTCCAGAAAAAGCTCCGAAAAAGTTCCGAAATGACCCGAGGGATCCACAACGGATAGCAAAAACCATAAAGAAATGATTCCGGAAGCGTCCCAAAATGATTCCGAAATAGGCCGAAAATGACCCCGATGGAATCCCGCACGGATCCAAATGTGATCCCGGAAGGGTTTCAAAACTATCCCGAAAAAGTAACAAAAAAAATCTCAAAATGAGTCTTACGGCATCCTGGACGGATCCAGAAATGATCCCAACATGGTCCCGAAATGACCCTGATGGATCCGGCAAACGATCAAGAATTGATGCCGGAAGGGTCTTCAAATGATCCCGAAATAATACAGATAAAGTCATGGAATGACCCCTAAGTGGTCCCCAAATGATCCCGAAATAGTCCCGAAAAAGTCCCGAAATTACCCTGATGGATTCCCGTACAGATCCCGAAATCCATCCAGAAGTGATGCCGGAAGGGTCCAAAAATTATCCCGTATTGTCCCCGAAAAAGTCCCTAAATGACCCCGACGGGATCCCGGACGGATCCCCAAAACTATCTAGAAATAATGAAGGAAGGTACCCAAAATGATTCCGAAAAAGTCGTGAAATAACCCCGACGAAATTCCGGACGGATCCCGAAAACCATCCAGAAATGATCCCGAAATAGTTCCGAAGAAGTACCGAAATGTCCCTGACGGGATCTCAAACGGCCCCCTAACTGACCCCGCCGGGATCCCGGACAGATCCCGAAATCCATCCGGGAATCATTTTGGCCCAAAATGATTCCGAAATAGTTTCGGAAAAGTCCATAAATTACCCTGACGGGATCCCGGACGAATCCTGAAAACCATGCTTAAATGATCCCGAAAAAGTCGCGAAATGACCCCGACGGGATCTCGGACGGATCCCCAAAACTATCTAGAAATGATGAAGGAAGGTACCCAAAATGATTCCGAAAAATTATCCAGAAATGAAGCCGGAAAGGTTTTCAAATGATCCCTTAATAGTCCCGAAATCACCCTGAATGGATCCCCAACGGATCCGGGAAACTATACAGAAATGACGCCGGCAAGGTTCCCAAATGATCCCCAAATAGTGCCGAAATGACCCTGACCATCCAGAAATGATGCCGAAAAGTCCCCAAATCATCCCGTATTAGTCCAGAAAAAGTCCCGAAATGACCCCGACCGGATCCCGAAAACCATCCAGAAATGAATCCGAAAGGGTCCCCAAATGATCCCGTATTAGTGGCGAAAAAGTCTCGAAATAACCTCGACGGGATCCCGACCTGATACAGAAAACCATCTAGAAATGATGCCGGAAGGTACCCCAAATGATCCCAAAAAAGTCTTGAAATGAATCCGATGGGATCCCGGACGGATCCCTAAAACCATCCAGAAATGAATCCGAAAGGGTCCCGAAATGGCCCCGTATTAGTGGCGAAAAAGTCTCGAAATAACCTCGACGGGATCCCGACCTGATACAGAAAACCATCTAGAAATGATGCCGGAAGGTACCCCAAATGATCCCGAAAAATTCTTGAAATGAATCCGATGGGATGCCGGACGAATCCCGAAAACCATCCAGAAATGCTGCCGGAAGGGAACCCAAATGATACCGAAAAAGTCTCGAAATGACCCCGACGGGATCCTTACGGATACTGAAAACCATGATGCCGGAAAAGTCCTAAATGATCACCTAATAGTCCCTAAATGACTCTGACGGGATCCCGGACGGATCCCGAAAACCACCCAGAAATGATGCCGAAAAGTCCCCAAATCATCCCGTATTAACCGAGAAAAAGTCCCAAAATGACCCTGACGGGATCCCGGATGGATCCCAAAAACCATCTAGAAATGATGCCGGAAAGGTCCTCAAATGATCCCGTATTGGTCGAGAAAAAGTCCCGGAATGACACCGACGTGATCCCGGACTGATCCCGAATGCTATCCAGAAATGATCTCTTAATAGTCCCGAAATTACCCTGAACGGATCCCCGACGGATCCCGAAAACTATCCAGAAATTATGCCGGAAAGGTTCCCAAATGATCCCCAAATAGTGCCGAAATGACCATGACGAGATCCCATCCAGAAATGATGACGAAAGGGCCCCCAAATGATCCCGTATTAGTGGCGATAAAGTCCTGAAATGACCCCGACGGGATCCCGGACGAATCTCGAAAACCATCCAGAAATGATGCCGGAAGGGAACCCAAATTATCCCGAAAAAGTCCCGAAATGACGCCGACGGGATCCCGGACGGATCCCGAAAACCATCCAGAAATGATGCCGGAAGGGTTCCCAAATGATCCCGTATTAGTCCAGAAAAACTCCCGAAATGACCCCGACCGGATCCCGGACGGATCCCGAAAACCATCCAGAAATGAATCCGAAAGGGTCCCCAAATGATCCCGTATTAGTCGAGAAAAAGTCCCGAAATGACCCCGACCGGATCCCGGATTGATCCAGAAAACCATCTAGAAATGATGCCGGAAGGTACCCTAAATGATCCCGAAAAAGTCCTGAAATGACCCCGACGGGATCCCGGACGAATCCCGAAAACCATCAAGAAATGATGCCGGTAGGTACCCCAAATGATCCCGAAATAGTCCCGAAATGACCCCGTCCGGATCCCGGACGGATCCCGAAAACTATCCAGAAATGATGCCGAAAGGGTCCCCAAATGATCCCGGATTAGTCGAGAAAAATTCCCGGAATGACCCCGACGTGATCCCGAACGGATCCCGAAAACCATCCAGAAATTATGCCGGAAGAGCCCCCAAATGATCCCGTATTAGTCGAGATAAAGTCCCGAAATGACCCCGACGGGATCCCGGACGAATCCCAAAAACCATCCAGAAATGATGCCGGTAGGTATCCCAAATGATCCCGAAATAGTCCCGAAATGTCCTCGTCGGCATCCCGGACGGATCCCGAAAATTATCCAGAAATGATGCCGGAAAGGTCCCCAAATGATCCCCTAATAGTCCCGCAATTACCCTGATGGGATCCCGGACGGATCCCGAAAACCATCCGGAAATGATGCCGAAAGGGTTCCCAAATGATTCCGTATTAGTCGCGAAAAAGTCCCGAAATGACCCCGACGGGATCCCGGACGAATCCCAAAAACCATTCAGAAATGATGCCGGTAGGTATCCCAAATGATCCCGAAATAGTCCCGAAATGTCCTCGTCGGCATCCCGGACGGATCCCGAAAATTATCCAGAAATGATGCCGGAAAGGTCCCCAAATGATCCCCTAATAGTCCCGAAATTACCCTGATGGGATCCCGAAAACCATCCAGAAATGATGCCGGAAGAGCCCCCAAATAATCCCGAAAAGGTCCCCAAATGACCCCGACGAGATCCCGGACGGATACCGAAAACCATCCAGAAATGATGCCGGTAGGTACCCCAAATGATCCCGAAATAGTCCCGAAATGATCCCGTCCGGATCCCGAAAACTATCCAGAAATGATGCCGACAGGGTCCCCAAATGATCCCGTATTAGTCGAGAAAAAGTCCCGGAACGACCGCGACAGGGTCCCGGACGGATCCCGAAAACCATCCAGAAATTATGCCGGAAGAGCCCCCAAATGATCCCGAAAAAGTCCTCAGATGACCCCGACATACTCCGGAGAAAGTTCCGAAATTGCTCCGAGGGGATCCACGATGGATCGCGAAAACCATACAGAAATGATTCCGGAAGGATCCCAAAATGATTCCGAAATAGTCCGGAAATGACCCAGATGGGATCCAGCACAGATCCAGAAATGATCCCGGAAGGGTCCAAAAACTATCCCGGAAAAGTAACAAAAAATCCCGAAATGACTCCTACGGCATCCCGGACGGATCCAGAAATGATCTCGGAAGGGTTCCCAAATGATCCCAAAATGGTTCCGAAATGACCCTGATGGATCCGGCAAACCATCAAGAAATTATGCCGGAAGGGTCCCCAAATGATCCCGAATAATACAGAGAAAGTCACGAAACGACCCCTAGAGGATCCCCAAATGATCCCGTATTAGCCCCGAAAAGGTCCCGAAATAACCCCGACGGGATCCCGGACGGATCCCGAAAACCATCCAGAAATGATGCCGGAAGGGATACCAAATGATTCCGAAAAAGTCCCTCAATGATTACGACGGGATCCCGAACGGATACCGAAAATCATCCAGAAGTGATGTCGGAAAGGTCCTCAAATGATCACCTAATAGTCCCGAAATTACCCTTAAGGGATCCTGGACGGATCCCGTAAACCATCCAGAAATGATCCCGATATAGTCCCGAAGAAGTCCCGAAATGACCCTGACGGGATCTCGAAAGCATCCCTAAATGACCCTGACGGGATCCCGGACAGATCCCGAAATCCATTCAGAAATGATCTTGGGAGGGACCCCAAATGATCCCGAAAAAGTCCCGCAATGATTCCGACGGGATCCTGAACGGATACCGAAAACCATCCAGAAGTGATGCCGGAAAGGTCCTCAAATGATCACCTAATAGTCCCAGAATGACCCTGACGGCATCCCGGACTGATCCCGAAATCCATCCAGAAATGATCTTGGGAAGGTCCGAAAATGATCCTAAAAAAGTCGAAATGACCCTGACGGGATCCCGAAAAGATTCCGAGAACTATCCAGAAATGATGCCGGAAAGGTCCTCAAATGATCCCCTAATAGTCCCGAAATGACCGTGACGGGATCCCGACAACTATCCAGAAATGATGCCGAAAGGGTCCGCAAATGATCCCGTATTTGTCGAGAAAAAGTCGCGAAAAGGCCCCGACGGGATCCCGGACGAATCCCAAAAATTATCCAGAAATGATGCCAGAAGGGTCCCCAAATAAGCGCCAAATAGTCCCGAAATTATTCCGGAATTGTCCCGAAAATGTCCCAAAATAACCCCGACGGGATACCGGACGGATCCCGAAAACTATACAGAAATGGTCCCGGAAGGGTTCCGAAAAAGTCCCGAAATTTCCCCGGAAGGATCCCGTACCGATCCCGAAAACCATCCAGAAATGATCCCAGAAGGGTCTCGATATGACCTTTACGGGATTACAAATATGGTGAAGCTAATTATAAAACCATGTTAATAAGGCAGCAGGCGCATTGGAGCGAATGAAAAGTTACATAGAAACATACAGGTAAAGCTAATAAAAGCGTGCTAATAAAAACAATTGAAGGAGGGCGGATGGCGGGTGTAGAAGGAGAGAACTACTGATCGTTCCTCCAAAATTGTCTAGATCTCCATCTGTATGTGCCAGATACCAAAAACTATTGAAGTAGGAGAAAATTTATATTTAGTTATAACAATTTATAGATTTTACACCAGAGGGGGTGATAAAGGGGGGAGGGGATTCAAGGGGTTGTGTAGCGCAATATATAGCTTCTCCAACCCAATTGTCAACCTTACCTTCGAGCGGCGAATCCCGTTTCACTAACAGACGAGGCTCTGGCGACCCCAAGCTCCTCATGGAACTTGGGGGTGGGGAGGGAGGGATGGCCTGAAGGTTCAATGTGGCCATATAAATCGTTCCCGAGATGGTCGGGCCAGCACCTTAATGGTGTTGTGTTACCGGAGCGTATCGGATCTGTATCCGACAAAGGACCATCACATCGATAATACTCCCCAAAGCCTTCGGGGAGTAACCTAATCGCTACAACAACAACATAAAGGGGGGAGGGGGCGGCGGAGTGTTTCACTGCTTACTTTGTAAGCCCTCGACTTATTTGACCCCTTATGTCTGTGATATTGGTGAAGGCCAGTATACGTAAAGTTATAATGTGTAAAAATTATTAAAAAGTAATTGCTCGAAAGGGTCGTGGGACCCCCACCCCTCTTTCCATGTTCGAAAAAAATTCCGCTAGTAGACTACTGTCTGTGTCCCAAATTTCATCAAAATCCGTGTAGCCATTCTGGCGTGATTCAGTCGCAAAGACGAAAAAATATAATAATTAAATTATAACTGTTCCTAGGGGGCGGGGCCACGCCCCTTTTGAAAAATATATAGCTAGTAGATCCTTCTAGATTATTGGCTATATGTGTGCAAAATTTCATCCAAATCGGTCCAGCCGTTCTTGCGTGATTGAGTCACAAAGACAAACGTCTGGACAAACATCCAAACATCCAAACATCCAAACATCCAAACATCTAAACATCCAAACTTTCCCATTTATAATATACTAGCCTTTACCCGCGGCCCCGTCCGCAAGGAGAAAATAAAATATATGTGCTATTCACGTTAGCCTGCTTATCAAGTTGTCTGTTTAAAAATTTTTTCTGTCAATGTATTTTATTTTTTAATACAGTAAAAAAAAAAAGAACTAACTGAGCTGATGGGCACGCTTACATGAATAGTACAATACACTTTTTTCGAATTAAAAAAAATAAATTCTGTTTCTAAGTTAAATTAATTGATATGACAGGGGTGAAAGAATTACTATTCATAGAACAAAGGAGTGAAACTACAATTAGCTAAAACCAAAAAGAAGTTTTTAAATGAAAGCAGTGTTGCTTTTTCGGGTATTTAGTTGGTTAAAATATTACAAAAATTTTAATTATAGTTGTAATAGTTCGTTACAGGATTCATTTAAAAATAGAACGAAAAAGCTGTGATATATTAAAGATAAAACATACCGAATTTTAATTACGAATAATTTGCCGTAAATCCACGGCCATGTGTGCTGAATTACCGGTTTCGAAGAGACCTAAAATGATCCCGGAAGTGTCCCTAAATGACACCAAATAGTCACGAAATGATGCCGACGGGATCCTGGACAAATCTAGAAAACTATCCAGAAATGATGCCGGAAGGGTCCCAAAATAATCCCGAAGTAGTCACGAAAAGTCCCGAAATGACCCTGACGGGATCCCGGACGGATCCCGAAAACCATCCAAATTTGATTCCTGAACGGTCCGCAAATGATCCCGATATAGTCCGAAAAAGTCCCGAAAAAACTCTGACGGGATCCCGGACAAATCCCGAAAATCGCCCAGAAATTATCCCGAAAGAGTCCCAAAATGATTCCGAAATAGTAGTCACGAAAAAGGCCCGAAATAACCCTGACGGGATCCCGAAAACCATCCAGAAATGACTCTGGAGGGATCCCCAAATGATCCCGGAAAAGTCCACAAACCATCCAGAATTGATCTCTGAAGGTTCCGCAAATGATCCCGAAATAGTCCCGAAAGTCACGAAAAACTCAGACCCATCCCGAAAATCATGAAGAAATTATCCTGGAAGGGTCCCAAAATTACCCCGAAATAACTCCGACGGGATCCCGGACAGATCCCGAAAATCATCCAGAACTGAGCTCTGAAACGTCCGCAAATAATCCAGAAATAGTCCGGAAAAAGTCCCGAAAAAACTCCGTCGGGATCCCGGACAGATCCCGAAAATCACCCAGAAATTATGCCGGAGGGGTCCCAAAATGATTCCGAAATAGTCCCGAAAAAGTCCCGAAATGACCTTGAGGGGATCCCAGACCGATACCGAAAACCATCCAGAATTGATTTCTAAAGGGTCCGCAATTTATCCCAGATAAAGTCGCGAAAAAACTTCGAATGGATCCCGAAAATCATAGAGAAATTATCCCGGAAGGGTCCCAAAATGATCCCGAAATAGTCCCGAAAAGGCGCGAAATAACCCTGACGGGATCCCGGACGGATCCCGAAAACCACCCATAAATGATCTTTAAGGGCAACTGACCCCGAAATAGTCGTGAAAAGTCCCGAAATTACCCCGACGGGATCCCGAAAACCATCCAGAAATTATCCCTGAAGGATCCCCAAATGATCCAAGAACAGTCTCGAAATTCCCTGACATTTTCCCGAAAAAGTAAAAAAATAAACCCGACGGGATCTCGGACGGATCCCGAAAACGATCCAGAAATGATGCCGGAAGGGACCCCAAATGATCCCGAAATTCCACCGATGGGATCCCGGACGGATCCCGGATCATCCAGAAATGATGCCGGTTGGTACCCCAAAATGATCCCGAAATAGGCCAGAAATGACCCCGTCGGGATCCCGGACGGATCCCCAAAAGTATACAGAAATGATGCTGGAAGGTGAAATGATCCCCTTAAAGAAAGATGAAAAATGAAATGATCCCCTTATAGTTCCGAAATGATCCTGACGGGATTCCCGACGTATCCCGGAAACTATCCAGAAATGATGCCGGAAAGGTTCCCAAGTTATCCCCAAATAGTCCCAAAATTACCCTGACGGTATCCCGGACGGATCACGAAAACCATCCGGAAATGATGGCGAAAGGGTCCACAAATGATCCCGCATTAGTCACGGGTTCCGAAATGACCCTGACGGGATCCCCGAAGGATCCCGGAAACTATCCAGAAATGATACCGGAAAGGTTCCCAAGTTATCCCCAAATAGTCGCGAAATTACCCTGACGGTATGCCGGACGGATACTGAAAACCATCTAGAAAAGTGGCCGGAAGATACCCCAAATGATCCCGAAAAAGTCCTGAAATGATCCAGACGGGATCCCGGACGAATCCCGAAAACTATCCATCTAGGTACCCCAAATGATCCCGAAATAGTCCCGAAATGACCCCGCCGGGATCACGGGCGGATCCCGAAAAAGTCCTGAAATGACCCCGACGGGATCCCGTACGGATTCCGAAAATCATCCAGAAATGATGAAGGTAGGTACCCAAATGATCCCGAAATAGTCCCGAAATGATCCCGACGGGATCCCGGACGGATCCCGAAAACCAACCAGAAATGATGCCGGTAGGTACCCCAAATGGTCCCGATATGACCCCGTCGGGATCCCGAACGGATCCATAAAACTATCCAGAAATGATGCCGGAAAGGTCCCCAAATAACCCCCTAATAGTCCCGAAATTACGCCGACGGAATCCCGGATGGATCCGGAAACCATCCAGAAATGATGCCGGAGGAGACCCCAAATGATCCCGCTAAAGTCCCAAATTGACCCCGACAGGGTCCCGGACGGATCCCGTAAACCATCCAGAAATGATGCCGGTAGGTACCCCAAATGGTCCCGATATGACCCCGTCTGGATCCCGAACGGATCCCTAAAACTATTCAGAAATGATGCCGAAAGGGTCCCCAAATGATCCTGTATTAGTCGAGAAAAAGTTCCGAAATGACTCCGACGGGATCCCGGACGGATCCCGAAAACCATCTAGAATTGATACCGGAAGGTACCCCAAATGATGCCGAAATAGTCCCGAAATGACATCGACGGTATCCCGGACGGATCCCGAAAACCATCTAGAAATGATGCCGGAAGACACCCCAAATGATCCCGCAAAGGTCCCAAAATGACCCCGACAGGATCCCGGACCGATCCCGAAAACCATCCAGAAATGATGCCGGAGGAGACCCCAAATGATCCCGCTAAAGTCCCAAAATGACCCCGACAGGGTCCCGGACGGATCCCGTAAACCATCCAGAAATGATGCCGGAAGAGACCCCAAATGATCTCGCAAAAGTCCCAAAATGACCACGACAGGATCCCGGACGGATCTCGTAAACCATCCAGAAATGATGCCGGAAGAGACCCCAAATGATCCCGCAAAAGTCCCAAAATGACCCCGACAGGATCCCGGACGGATCCCAAAAACCATCCAGAAATGATGGCGGGAGAGACCCCAAATGATCTCGCAAAAGTCCCAAAATGACCCCGACAGGATCCTGGACGGATCCCGTAAACCATCCAGAAATGATGCCGGAAGAGAACCCAAATGATCCCGCAAAAGGCCCAAAATGACCCCGACAGGATCCCGGACGGATCCCGTAAACCATCCAGAAATGATGACGGAAGAGACCCCAAATGATCCCGCAAAAGTCCCAAAATGACCCCGACAGGATCCCGGACGGATCCCGAAAACCATACAGAAATGATGCCGGAAGAGACCCCGAATGATCCCGCAAAAGTCTCAAAATGATCCCGACAGGATCCCGGACGGATCCTGTAAACCATCCAGAAATGATGCCGGAAGAGACCCCAAATGATCCCGCAAAAGTCCCAAAATGACCCCGACAGGATCCCGGACGGATCCCGAAAACCATCCAGAAATGATGCCAGAATGGACCCCAAATGGTCCCGAAATGACACCGACGGGATCCCGGACGGATAACGAAAACCATCCAGAAATGATGCCGGCAGGTACCCCAAATTATCCCGAAATAGTCCCGAAATGACCCTGACGGGATCGCGGACGGATTCCGAAAACCATCCAGAAATGATGCCGATAGGGTCCCCAAATGATCCTGTATTAGTCGAGAAAAAATTCCGAAATGACTCCGACGGGATCCCGGACGGATCCCGAAAACCATCTAGAATTGATAGCGGAAGGTACCCCAAATGATGCCGAAATAGTCCCGAAATGACATCGACGGGATCCCGGACGGATCCCGAAAACCATCCAGAAATGATGCCGGAGGAGACCCCAAATGATCCCGCTAAAGTCCCAAATTGACCCCGACAGGGTCCCGGACGGATCCCGTAAACCATCCAGAAATAATGCCGGAAGATACCCCAAATGATCCCGCAAAAGTCCCAAAATGACCCCGACAGGATCCCGGACGGATCCCGAAAACCATCCAAAAATGATGCCGGGAGAGACCCCAAATGATCCCGCAAAAGTCCCAAAATGACCCCGACAGGATCCCGGGCGGATCCCGTAAACCATCCAGAAATGATGCCGGAGGAGACCCCAAATGATCCCGCTAAAGTCCCAAAATGACCCCGACAGGGTCCCGGACGGATCCTGTAAACCATCCAGAAATGATGCCGGAAGAGACCCCAAATGATCCCGCAAAAGTCCCAAAATGACCCCGACAGGATCCCGGACGGATCCCGTAAACCATCCAGAAATGATGCCGGAAGAGACCCCAAATGATCCCGCAAAAGTCCCAAAATGACCCCGACAGGATCCCGGACGGATCCCGTAAACCATCCAGAAATGATGCCGGAGGAGACCCCAAATGATACCGCAAAAGTCTCAAAATGACCCCGACAGGATCCCGGACGGATCCCGAAAACCATCCAGAAATGATGCTGGAAGAGACCCCAAATGATCCCGCAAAAGTCCCAAAATGACCCCGACAGGATCCCGGACGGATCCCGTAAACCATCCAGAAATGATGCCGGAAGAGACCCCAAATGATCCAGCAAAAGTCCCAAAATGACGCCGACGGGATCCCGGACGGATCCCGTAAACCATCCAGAAATGATGACGAAAGGTTCCCCAAATTATCCTGTATTAGTCGAGAAAAAGTTCCGAAATGACCCCGACGGGATCCCGGATGGAAAACCATCTAGAAATGATGCCGGAAGGTACCCCAAATGCTGCCGTAATAGTCCCGAAATGACATCGACGGGATCCCGGACGGATCCCGAAAACTATACAGAAATGATCCCGGAAGGGTCCCGAAAAAGTCCCGAAATTTCCCCGGCGGGATCCCGTACCGATCCCGAAAACCATCCAGAAATGATCCCAGAAGGGTCTCGATATGACCCTTACGGGATTACAAATAAGGTGAAGCTAATTATAAAACCATGTTAATAAGGCAGCAGGCGCATTGGAGCGAATGAAAAGTTACATAGAAACATACAGGTAAAGCTAATAAAAGCGTGCTAATAAAAACAATTGAAGGAGGGCGGATGGCGGGTGTAGAAGGAGAGAACTACTGATCGTTCCTCCAAAATTGTCTAGATCTCCATCTGTATGTGCCAGATACCAAAAACTATTGAAGTAGGAGAAAATTTATATTTAGTTATAACAATTTATAGATTTTACACCAGAGGGGGTGATAAAGGGGGGAGGGGGCGGCGGAGTGTTTCACTGCTTACTTTGTAAGCCCTCGACTTATTTGACCCCTTGCGTCTGTGATATTGGTGAAGGCCAGTATACGTAAAGTTATAATGTGTAAAAATTATTAAAAAGTAATTGCTCGAAAGGGTCGTGGGACCCCCACCCCTCTTTCCATGTTCGAAAAAAATTTCGCTAGTAGACTACTGTCTGTGTCCCAAATTTCATCAAAATCCGTGTAGCCATTCTGGCGTGATTCAGTCGCAAAGACGAAAAAATATAATAATTAAATTATAAGTGTTCCTAGGGGGCGGGGCCACGCCCCTTTTGAAAAATATATAGCTAGTAGATCCTTCTAGATTATTGGCTATATGTGTGCAACATTTCATCCAAATCGGTCCAGCCGTTCCTGCGTGATTGAGTCACAAAGACAAACGTCTGGACAAACATCCAAACATCCAAACATCTAAACATCCAAACATCCAAACTTTCCCATTTATAATATACTAGCCTTTACCCGCGGCCCCGTCCGCAAGGAGAAAATAAAATATATGTGCTATTCACGTTAGCCTGCTTATCAAGTTGTCTGTTTAAAAATTTTTTCTGTCAATGTATTTTATTTTTTAATACAGTAAAAAAAAAGAACTAACTGAGCTGATGGGCACGCTTACATGAATAGTACAATACACTTTTTTCGAATTAAAAAAAATACATTTTGTTTCTAAGTTAAATTAATTGATATGACAGGGGTGAAAGAATTACTACTCATAGAACAAAGGAGCTAAAACCAAAAAGAAGTTTTTAAATGAAAGCAGTGTTGCTTTTTCGGGTATTTAGTTGGTTAAAATATTACAAAAATTTTAATTATAGTTGTAATAGTTCGTTACAGGATTCATTTAAAAATAGAACGAAAAAGCTGTGATATATTAAAGATAAAACATACCGAATTTTAATTACGAATAATTTGCCGTAAATCCACGGCCATGTGTGCTGAATTACCGGTTTCGAAGAGACCTAAAATGATCCCGGAAGTGTCCCTAAATGACACCAAATAGTCAAGAAATGATGCCGACGGGATCCTGGACAAATCTAGAAAACTATCCAGAAATGATGCAGGAAGGGTCCCAAAATAATCCCGAAGTAGTCACGAAAAGTCCCGAAATGACCCTGACGGGATCCCGGACGGATCCCGAAAACCATCCAGATTTGATTCCTGAACGGTCCGCAAATGATCCCGATATAGTCCGAAAAAGTCCCGAAAAAACTCTGACGGGATCCCGGACAAATCCCGAAAATCGCCCAGAAATTATCCCGAAAGAGTCCCAAAATGATTCCGAAATAGTAGTCACGAAAAAGGCCCGAAATAACCCTGACGGGATCCCGAAAACCATCCAGAAATGACTCTGGAGGGATCCCCAAATGATCCCGGAAAAGTCCACAAACCATCCAGAATTGATCTCTGAAGGTTCCGCAAATGATCCCGAAATAGTCCCGAAAGTCACGAAAAACTCAGACCCATCCCGAAAATCATGAAGAAATTATCCTGGAAGGGTCCCAAAATTACCCCGAAATAACTCCGACGGGATCCCGGACAGATCCCGAAAATCATCCAGAACTGAGCTCTGAAACGTCCGCAAATAATCCAGAAATAGTCCGGAAAAAGTCCCGAAAAAACTCCGTCGGGATCCCGGACAGATCCCGAAAATCACCCAGAAATTATGCCGGAGGGGTCCCAAAATGATTCCGAAATAGTCACGAAAAAGTCCCGAAATGACCTTGAGGGGATCCCAGACCGATACCGAAAACCATCCAGAATTGATCTCTAAAGGGTCCGCAATTTATCACAGATAAAGTCGCGAAAAAACTACGAAGGGATCCCGAAAATCATAGAGAAATTATCCCGGAAGGGTCCCAAAATGATCCCGAAATAGTCCCGAAAAGGCGCGAAATAACCCTGACGGGATCCCGGAAAGGTTCCCAAGTTATCCAAGTTACCCTGACGGTATGCCGGACGGATACTGAAAACCATCTAGAAAAGTGGCCGGAAGATACCCCAAATGATCCCGAAAAAGTCCTGAAATGATCCAGACGGGATCCCGGACGAATCCCGAAAACTATCCATCTAGGTACCCCAAATGATCCCGAAATAGTCCCGAAATGACCCCGCCGGGATCACGGGCGGATCCCGAAAAAGTCCTGAAATGACCCCGACGGGATCCCGTACGGATTCCGAAAATCATACAGAAATGATGAAGGTAGGTACCCAAATGATCCCGAAATAGTCCCGAAATGATCCCGACGGGATCCCGGACGGATCCCGAAAACCAACCAGAAATGATGCCGGTAGGTACCCCAAATGGTCCCGATATGACCCCGTCGGGATCCCGAACGGATCCCTAAAACTATCCAGAAATGATGCCGGAAAGTTCCCCAAATAACCCCCTAATAGTCCCGAAATTACGCCGACGGAATCCCGGATGGATCCGGAAACCATCCAGAAATGATGCCGGAGGAGACCCCAAATGATCCCGCTAAAGTCCCAAAATGACCCCGACAGGGTCCCGGACGGATCCCGTAAACCATCCATAAATGATGCCGGTAGGTACCCCAAATGGTCCCGATATGACCCCGTCGGGATCCCGAACGGATCCCTAAAACTATCCAGAAATGATGCCGAAAGGGTCCCCAAATGATCCTGTATTAGTCGAGAAAAAGTTCCGAAATGACTCCGACGGGATCCCGGACGGATCCCGAAAACCATCTAGAATTGATACCGGAAGGTACCCCAAATGATGCCGAAATAGTCCCGAAATGACATCGACGGTATCCCGGACGGATCCCGAAAACCATCTAGAAATGATGCCGGAAGACACCCCAAATGATCCCGCAAAGGTCCCAAAATGACCCCGACAGGATCCCGGGCCGATCCCGAAAACCATCCAGAAATGATGCCGGAGGAGACCCCAAATGATCCCGCTAAAGTCCCAAAATGACCCCGACAGGGTCCCGGACGGATCCCGTAAACCATCCAGAAATGATGCCGGAAGAGACCCCAAATGATCTCGCAAAAGTCCCAAAATGACCCCGACAGGATCCCGGACGGATCTCGTAAACCATCCAGAAATGATGCCGGAAGAGACCCCAAATGATCCCGCAAAAGTCCCAAAATGACCCCGACAGGATCCCGGACGGATCCCGAAAACCATCCAGAAATGATGCCGGGAGAGACCCCAAATGATCCCGCAAAAGTCCCAAAATGACCCCGACAGGATCCTGGACGGATCCCGTAAACCATCCAGAAATGATGCCGGAAGAGAACCCAAATGATCCCGCAAAAGGCCCAAAATGACCCCGACAGGATCCCGGACGGATCCCGTAAACCATCCAGAAATGATGACGGAAGAGACCCCAAATGATCCCGCAAAAGTCCCAAAATGACCCCGACAGGATCCCGGACGGATCCCGAAAACCATACAGAAATGATGCCGGAAGAGACCCCGAATGATCCTGCAAAAGTCTCAAAATGATCCCGACAGGATCCCGGACGGATCCTGTAAACCATCCAGAAATGATGCCGGAAGAGACCCCAAATGATCCCGCAAAAGTCCCAAAATGACCCCGACAGGATCACGGACGGATCCCGAAAACCATCCAGAAATGATGCCGGAAGAGACCCCAAATTATCCCGCAAAAGTCCCAAAATGACCCCGACAGGATCCCGGACGGATCCCGAAAACCATCCAGAAATGATGCCGGAATGGACCCCAAATGGTCCCGAAATGACACCAACGGGATCCCGGACAGATAACGAAAACCATCCACAAATGATGCCGGCAGGTACCCCAAATTATCCCGAAATAGTCCCGAAATGACCCTGACGGGATCGCGGACGGATTCCGAAAACCATCCAGAAATGATGCCGATAGGGTCCCCAAATGATCCTGTATTAGTCGAGAAAAAATTCCGAAATGACTCCGACGGGATCCCGGAGGGATCCCGAAAACCATCTAGAATTGATAGCGGAAGGTACCCCAAATGATGCCGAAATAGTCCCGAAATGACATCGACGGGATCCCGGACGGATCCCGAAAACCATCCAGAAATGATGCCGGAGGAGACCCCAAATGATCCCGCTAAAGTCCCAAATTGACCCCGACAGGGTCCCGGACGGATCCCGAAAACCATCCAGAAATGATGCCGGAAGAGACCCCAAATTATCCCGCAAAAGTCCCAAAATGACCCCGACAGGGTCCCGGACGGATCCCGTAAACCATCCAGAAATGATGCCGAAAGGTTCCCCAAATTATCCTGTATTAGTCGAGAAAAAGTTCCGAAATGACCCCGACGGGATCCCGGATGGAAAACCATCTAGAAATGATGCCGGAAGGTACCCCAAATGCTGCCGTAATAGTCCCGAAATGACATCGACGAGATCCCGGACGGATCCCGAAAACCATCCAGAAATGATGCCGGTAGAGACCCCAAATGATCCCGCAAAAGTCCCAAAATGACCCCGACAGAATCCCAGACGGATCCCGAAAACCATCCAGAAATGATGCCGGAATGGACCCCAAATGGTCCCGAAATGACACCGACGGGATCCCGGACGGATACCGAAAACCATCCAGAAATGATGCAGGCAGGTACCCCAAATTATCCCGAAATAGTCCCGAAATGACCCTGACGGGATCGCGGACGGATCTCGAAAACCATGCAGAAATGATGCCGGAAGATACCCCTAATGATCCCGAAATAGCCCCGAAATGGTCCCGACGGGATCCCGGACGGATCCCTAAAACCATCCAGGAATGATTACGGAAAAGACCCAAACTGACCCCGAAAAAGTCCCGTAATGATCCCGGAAACCATCAAGAATTTATCTCTCGAAGGTACGCAAATGATCCCGAAAGTACCCCGACGGGATCCCGGACGGATCCCGAAAACGATCCAGAAATGATGCCGGAAGGGTCCCCAAATGATCGCGAAATAGTCCCGAAATGATTCCGGAATAGTCCCGAAAATGTCCCAAAATAACCCCGACGGGATCCCGGACGGATCCCGAAAACTATACAGAAATGATACCGGAAGGGTCCCAAAATGATCCCGAAATAGTCCCGAAAAAGTCCCGAAATTACCCCAGCGTAATCCCGGACCGATCCCGAAAACCATCCACAAATGATCCCGGAGGGTCTCGATATGACCCTTACGGGATTACAAATAAGGTGAAGCTAATTATAAAACCATGTTAATAAGGCAGCAGGCGCATTGGAGCGAATAAAAAGTTACATAGAAACATACAGGTAAAGCTAATAAAAGCGTGCTAATAAAAACAATTGAAGGAGGGCGGATGGCGGGTGTAGAAGGAGAGAACTACTGATCGTTCCTCCAAAATTGTCTAGATCTCCATCTGTATGTGCCAGATACCAAAAACTATTGAAGTAGGAGAAAATTTATATTTAGTTATAACAATTTATAGATTTTACACCAGAGGGGGTGATAAAGGGGGGAGGGGGCGGCGGAGTGTTTCACTGCTTACTTTGTAAGCCCTCGACTTATTTGACCCCTTATGTCTGTGATATTGGTGAAGGCCAGTATACGTAAAGTTATAATGTGTAAAAATTATTAAAAAGTAATTGCTCGAAAGGGTCGTGGGACCCCCACCCCTCTTTCCATGTTCGAAAAAAATTCCGCTAGTAGACTACTGTCTGTGTCCCAAATTTCATCAAAATCCGTGTAGCCATTCTGGCGTGATTCAGTCGCAAAGACGAAAAAATATAATAATTAAATTATAACTGTTCCTAGGGGGCGGGGCCACGCCCCTTTTGAAAAATATATAGCTAGTAGATCCTTCTAGATTATTGGCTATATGTGTGCAAAATTTCATCCAAATCGGTCCAGCCGTTCTTGCGTGATTGAGTCACAAAGACAAACGTCTGGACAAACATCCAAACATCCAAACATCCAAACATCCAAACATCTAAACATCCAAACATCCAAACTTTCCCATTTATAATATACTAGCCTTTACCCGCGGCCCCGTCCGCAAGGAGAAAATAAAATATATGTGCTATTCACGTTAGCCTGCTTATCAAGTTGTCTGTTTAAAAATTTTTTCTGTCAATGTATTTTATTTTTTAATACAGTAAAAAAAAAAGAACTAACTGAGCTGATGGGCACGCTTACATGAATAGTACAATACACTTTTTTCGAATTAAAAAAAATAAATTCTGTTTCTAAGTTAAATTAATTGATATGACAGGGGTGAAAGAATTACTATTCATAGAACAAAGGAGTGAAACTACAATTAGCTAAAACCAAAAAGAAGTTTTTAAATGAAAGCAGTGTTGCTTTTTCGGGTATTTAGTTGGTTAAAATATTACAAAAATTTTAATTATAGTTGTAATAGTTCGTTACAGGATTCATTTAAAAATAGAACGAAAAAGCTGTGATATATTAAAGATAAAACATACCGAATTTTAATTACGAATAATTTGCCGTAAATCCACGGCCATGTGTGCTGAATTACCGGTTTCGAAGAGACCTAAAATGATCCCGGAAGTGTCCCTAAATGACACCAAATAGTCACGAAATGATGCCGGAAGGGTCCCAAAATAATCCCGAAGTAGTCACGAAAAGTCCCGAAATGACCCTGACGGGATCCCGGACGGATCCCGAAAACCATCCAGATTTGATTCCTGAACGGTCCGCAAATGATCCCGATATAGTCCGAAAAAGTCCCGAAAAAACTCTGACGGGATCCCGGACAAATCCCGAAAATCGCCCAGAAATTATCCCGAAAGAGTCCCAAAATGATTCCGAAATAGTAGTCACGAAAAAGGCCCGAAATAACCCTGACGGGATCCCGAAAACCATCCAGAAATGACTCTGGAGGTATCCCCAAATGATCCCGGAAAAGTCCACAAACCATCCAGAATTGATCTCTGAAGGTTCCGCAAGTGATCCCGAAATAGTCCCGAAAGTCACGAAAAACTCAGACCCATCCCGAAAATCATGAAGAAATTATCCTGGAAGGGTCCCAAAATTACTCCGAAATAACTCCGACGGGATCCCGGACAGATCCCAAAAATCATCCAGAACTGAGCTCTGAAACGTCCGCAAATAATCCAGAAATAGTCCGGAAAAAGTCCCGAAAAAACTCCGTCGGGATCCCGGACAGATCCCGAAAATCACCCAGAAATTATGCCGGATGGGTCCAAAAATGATTCGAAATAGTCCCGAAAAAGTCCCGAAATGACCTTGAGGGGATCCCAGACCGATACCGAAAACCATCCAGAATTGATCTCTAAAGGGTCCGCAATTTATCCCAGATAAAGTCGCGAAAAAACTACGAAGGGATCCCGAAGAGATCCCAAAATCATAGAGAAATTATCCCGGAAGGGTCCCAAAATGATCCAGAAATAGTCCCGAAAAGGCGCGAAATAACCCTGACGGGATCCCGGACGGATCCCGAAAACCACCCAGAAATGATTTTTAAGGGCAACTGACCCCGAAATAGTCGTGAAAAAGTCCCGAAATTACCCCGACGGGATCCCGAAAACCATCCAGAAATTATCCCTGAAGGATCCCCAAATGATCCAAGAACAGTCTCGAAATTCCCTAACATTTTCCCGAAAAAGTAAAAAAATAAACCCGACGGGATCTCGGACGGATCCTGAAAACGATCCAGAAATGATGCCGGAAGGGACCCCAAATGATCCCGAAAAATTCCCGAAATTCCCCCGATGGGATCCCGGACGGATCCCGGATCATCCAGAAATGATGCCGGTTGGTACCCCAATATGATCCCGAAATAGGCCAGAAATGACCCCGTCGGATCCCCAAAAGTATACAGAAATGATGCTGGAAGGTGAAATGATCCCCTTAAAGAAAGATGAAAAATGAAATGATCCCCTTATAGTTCCGAAATGATCCTGACGGGATTCCCGACGGATCCCGGAAATTATCCAGAAATGATGCCGGAAAGGTTCCCAAGTTATCCCCAAATAGTCCCGAAATTACCCTCACGGTATCCCGGACGGATCACGAAAACCATCCGGAAATGATGGCGAAAGGGTCCCCAAATGATCCCGCATTAGTCGCGGGTTCCGAAATGACCCTGACGGGATCCCCGAAGGATCCCGGAAACTATCCAGAAAGGATGCCGGAAATGTTCCCAAGTTATCCCAAAATAGTCCCGAAATTACCCTGACGGTATCCCGGACGGATACCGAAAACCATCTAGAAAAGTGGCCGGAAGATACCCCAAATGATCCGGAAAAAGTCCTGAAATGATCCAGACGGGATCCCGGACGAATCCCGAAAACTATCCATCTAGGTACCCCAAATGATCCCGAAATAGTCCCGAAATGACCCCGCCGGGATCACGGGCGGATCCCGAAAAAGTCCTGAAATGACCCTGACGGGATCCCGTACGGATCCCGAAAATCATCCAGAAATGATGAAGGTAGGTACCCAAATGATCCCGAAATAGTCCCGAAATGATCACCGACGGGATCCCGGACGGATCCCGAAAACCAACCAGAAATGATGCCGGTAGGTACCCCAAATGGTCCCGATATGACCCCGTCGGGATCCCGAACGGATCCCTAAAACTATCCAGAAATGATGCCGGAAAGGTCCCCAAATAACCCCCTAATAGTCCCGAAATTACGCCGACGGAATCCCGGACGGATCCGGAAACCATCCAGAAATGATGCCGGAGGAGACCCCAAATGATCCCGCTAAAGTCCCAAAATGACCCCGACAGGGTCCCGGACGGATCCCGTAAACCATCCAGAAATGATGCCGGTAGGTACCCCAAATGGTCCCGATATGACCCCGTCGGGATCCCGAACGGATCCCTAAAACTATCCAGAAATGATGCCGGAAAGGTCCCCAAATAACCCCCTAATAGTCCCGAAATTACGCCGACGGAATCCCGGACGGATCCGGAAACCATCCAGAAATGATGCCGGAGGAGACCCCAAATGATCCCGCTAAAGTCCCAAAATGACCCCGACAGGGTCCCGGACGGATCCCGTAAACCATCCAGAAATGATGCCGGTAGGTACCCCAAATGGTCCCGATATGACTCCGACGGGATCCCGGACGGATCCCGAAAACCATCTAGAATTGACACCGGAAGGTACCCCAAATGATACCGAAATAGTCCCGAAATGACATCGACTGCATCCCGGACGGATCCCGAAAACCATCTAGAAATGATGCCGGAAGAGACCGCAAATGATCCCGCAAAGGTCCCAAAATGACCCCGACAGGATCCCGGACGGATCCCGAAAACCATCCAGAAATGATGCCGGAGGAGACCCCAAATGATCCCGCTAAAGTCCCAAAATGAACCCGACAGGGTTCCTTACGGATCCCGTAAACCATCCAGAAATGATGCCGGAAGAGACCCCAAATGATCTCGCAAAAGTCCCAAAATGACCCCGACAGGATCCCGGACGGATCTCGTAAACCATCCAGAAATGATGCCGGAAGAGACCCCAAATGATCCCGCAAAAGTCCCAAAATGACCCCGACAGGATCCCGGACAGATCCCGAAAACCATCCAGAAATGATGCCGGGAGAGACCCTAAATGAGCCCGCAAAAGTCCCAAAATGACCCCGACAGGATCCCGGACGGATCCCGTAAACCATCCAGAAATGATGCCGGAAGAGAACCCAAATGATCCCGCAAAAGGCCCAAAATGACCCCGACAGGATCCCGGACGGATCCCGTAAACCATCCAGAAATGATGCCGGAAGAGACCTCAAATGATCCCGCAAAAGTCCCAAAATGACCCCGACAGGATCCCGGACGGATCCCGAAAACCATACAGAAATGATGCCGGAAGAGACCCCAAATGATCCCGCAAAAGTCTCAAAATGACCCCGACAGGATCCCGGACGGATCCTGTAAGCCATCCAGAAATGATGCCGGAAGAGACCCCAAATGATCCCGCAAAAGTCCCAAAATGACCCCGACAGGATCCTGGACGGATCCCGAAAACCATCCAGAAACGATGCCGGAAGAGACCCCAAATGATCCCGCAAAAGTCCCAAAATGACCCCGACAGGATCCCGGACGGATCCCGAAAACCATCCAGAAATGATGCCGGAATGGACCCCAAATGGTCCCGAAATGACACCGACGGGATCCCGGACGGATACCCAAAACCATCCAGAAATGATGCCGGCAGGTACCCCAAATTATCCCGAAATAGTCCCGAAATGACCCTGACGGGATCGCGGACGGATTCCGTAAACCATCCAGAAATGATGCCGGAAGAGACCCCAAATGATCCCGCAAAAGTCCCAAAATGACTCCGACAGGATCCAGGACGGATCCCGTAAACCATCCAGAAATGATGCCGGAAGAGACCCCAAATGATCCCGCAAAAGTGCCAAAATGACCCCGACAGGATCCCGGACGGATCCCGTAAACCATCCAGAAATGATGCCGAAAGAGACCCCAAATGATCCCGCAAAAGTCCCAAAATGACCCCGACAGGATCCCGGACGGATCCCGTACACCATCCAGAAATGATGCCGGAGGAGACCCCAAATGATCCCGCAAAAGTCTCAAAATGACCCCGACAGGATCCCGGACGGATCCCGAAAACCATCCAGAAATGATGCTGGAAGATACCCCAAATGATCCCGCAAAAGTCCCAAAATGACCCCGACAAGATCCCGTATGGATCACGTAAACCATCCAGAAATGATGCCGGAAGAGACCCCAAATGATCCCGAAAAAGTCCCAAAATGACGCCGACGGGATCCCGGACGGATCCCGTAAACCATCTAGTAATGATGCCGAAAGGTTCCCCAAATGATCCTGTATTAGTCGAGAAAAAGTTCCGAAATGACCCCGACGGGATCCCGGATGGATCCCGAAAACCATCTAGAAATGATGCCGGAAGGTACCCCAAATGATGCCGTAATAGTCCCGAAATGACATCGGCGGGATCCCGGACGGATCCCGAAAACCATCCAGAAATGATGCCGGAAGAGACCCCAAATGATCCCAAGACCCCAAACCATCCAGAAACGATGCAGGAATGGACCCCAAATGGTCCCGAAATGACACCGACGGGATCCCGGACGGATCCCGAAAACCATCCAGAAATGATGCCGGAAGAGACCCCACATGATCCCGCAAAAGTCCCAAAATGACCCCGACAGGATCCCGGACGGATCCCGAAAACCATCCAGAAATGATGCCGGAATGGACCCCAAATGGTCCCGAAATGACACCGACGGGATCCCGGACGGATCCCGTAAACCATCCAGAAATGATGCCGGAAGATACCCCTAATGATCCCGAAATAGCCCCGAAATGGTCCCGACGGGATCCTGGACGGATCCCTAAAACCATCCAGGAATGATTACGGAACGGACCCAAACTGACCCCGAAAAAGTCCCGTAATGATCCCGGAAACCATCAAGAATTTATCTCTCGAAGGTACGCAAATGATCCCGAAAGTACCCCGACGGGATCCCGGACGGATCCCGAAAACCATCCAGAAATGATGCCGGAAGGGTCCCCAAATGATCGCGAAATAGTCCCGAAATGATTCCGGAATAGTCCCGAAAATGTCCCAAAATAACCCCGACGGGATCCCGGACGGATCCCGAAAACTATACAGAAATGATCCCGGAAGGGTCCCAAAACGATCCCGAAATAGTCCCGAAAAAGTCCCGAAATTACCCCGGCGTAATCCCGGACCGATCCCGAAAACCATCCAGAAATGATCCCGGAGGGTCTCGATATGACCCTTACGGGATTACAAATAAGGTGAAGCTAATTATATAACCATGTTAATAAGGCAGCAGGCGCATTGGAGCGAATAAAAAGTTACATAGAAACATACAGGTAAAGCTAATAAAAGCGTGCTAATAAAAACAATTGATGGAGGGCGGATGGCGGGAGTAGAGGAGAGGACCACTGATCGTTCCTCCAAAATTGTCTAGATCTCGTTCTGTATGTACCAGATACCAAAAACTATTGATTTAGGAGAAAATTTATATTGAGTTATAACAATTTATAGATTTTACACCAGAGGGGTAGATAAAGGGGGGGGGGGGCGGAGGGTATCACTGCTTACTTTGTAAGCCCTCGACTTATGTGACCCCTTGAGTCTGTGATATTGGTGAAGGCCAGTATACGTAAAGTTATAATGTGTAAAAATTATTGAAAAATAATTTCTCGAAGGGGTCGTGGGACCCCCACCCCTCTTTCCATATTCGAAAAAAATTTCGCTAGTAGACTACTGTCTGTGTCCCAAATTTCATCATAATCCGTGTAGCCATTCTGGCGTGATTCAGTCGCAAAGACGAAAAAATATAATAATTAAATTATAACTGTTCATAGGGGGCGGGGACCACGCCCCTTTTCAAAAATATATAGTTAGTAGACCCTTCTAGACTATTGGCTATATGTGTGCAAAATTTCATCCAAATCGGTTCAGCCGTTCTTGCGTGATTGAGTCACAAAGACAAACGTCTGGACAAACATCCAAACATCCAAACATCTTCACATCCAAACTTTGCCATTTATAATATATATTAGATTAGATATATATATATATATATTAGATTAGATATAGCTCCGATCGAAATGGTTTTTACAGGAAATGTTCTATGATATATTAGAATAAATATCACCAAGTTTAACGTTTTTATATTGGAAACTAAGGGAGAAATGGCCAAAAATCTTTCTATCTGAACGATCGGTTGTATGGGATATAACTATATATAGCTCCGATCAAAGTGATGTTTTCAGGATATCTTCTGTGATATATTAGAATATATATCACCGAGTTTCACGTTTATACTTTCTAAATTGCGGCAGGAATGACCAAAATCGTCTTATCTGAACGATCGGTTGTATGGGAGATATATGTTATAGTAGTCCGATCCTACCGGATCCGATAAATGTCTAATATAATACAAAAATACATCCTTGTGCCAAATTTCATTGAGATATATCAAAATTTGAGGGACTAGTTTGCGTTCAAACAGACAGACGGACGGACGGACAGACGTACATGGCTATATCAACTCAGTTCGTCGCCCTGATCAATTCGGTATACTTAATGGTGAGTCTATCTTCTATATTTCTCTTACAAACATCGGACCAAAGTTAATATACCATTTCATGTTCATGAAGGTATAAAAAGTAATCCACTTGGCTAAGCCGATTAATTGTCGAAGACACTTGTGAAAAAATATATACTATACAAGCATATATTGTACATGTACATACTACATATGAACATCCGTGTAATGATTTTTTTCATAAAACTGTGAAAGGCACAAATCATTGTAGGTCACTAATCGGCTATGGCTTTTGCTTTACAAATTGATTGAGGTGAATCATCAATCAACCTATGAGACGCTCTTCTACGTAGAGAATTTCTAAAGAAAATGTACAAAATGCTTTTCATCAAAACTTTACATCGTTTGTTGTAAAAGTTTGCAAGTATGTTATTGAACAAAAGCGAAGATATATAAATATAAACGAGTGTATGACGGAGTGATTAAAGTAACTCTATCTACAAACATATATACTTATGTACATAATTTGTTGGCCCGATTGCATAAAAGAGCAAGTTTGTTGGGTTTATAATTGAACTGAAAATTTAAAAATGAATGCACAAAATGAATAATACCGAAAGAAAAGAGGAAATTTATAAAGCCTAAACAAAATTTTATGACTTTTAAACCAACCTTGTAAAAATTCATGTAGAAACTTATGATTGATGGAAAATTTAGTATTTTATAAAAGTCTATTTCGTGAGAAACGTAAACTTTTGCAAGAAGAACTTTTTACGAACATTTTCAAATCTGTTTTGGATAAGCATGTATTTGTTCGTGTTTCTCTAGTGAAAAGCTCGTTTTAGTCTTGGTTTCAACAATAGGGTTTTGAAGGCTGTTAAGTTCCGTAACAAGCTTCACGTGAAATGTAGGACATTTCCCCAGCAAGTAAATCGGGAAACTTTCAAAACATAAGGCGCGAAAAGCAAGTTTATTTCAGCGTGGATTTGAACTCGAAACTCCCACCAAAAGTCCAAAGGCGCAATATAAACAATATAAAATCCGAGAGAAACAGAAGCAGGGGCGGATCCACTGGAGGGCTAGAGGCCGAATCCCCCATGGGGATCCAAAAAGTACTTTTCAGTCATTTTTATTTACGCATCTATTTTTAAAACCTTACAATTCAATTCGAGAATTCAATGTTTTTGTGATAAAAAAAATGTTTAACTCTTATTTTATTTAATTTTTGCAAAATGTATGTATGAATTTAAAACAACTTAAATTGTGTTCCACAACCATTCATCCCCACAGAAAGAAAAAAAGATAAGTTAATCTAATCGAAAAAGGTTGTTAATTTTCTACTTACATTGAAAACACAAACAAAAGTACAATTCAGGTGGTTAGTCTAATAAAAAAAAATTGTTAAACGAATTTGGAAATTTTTAACTATAAAAATAGTTTAACCGTTACAATTGTAACTGTACTATTTTGGTTGGTTAAACTAACCGTTAGAATTGTAGCATATAACTTTAACTACAAAAAAGGGTATGGCTAAACTCTAAAATGGTAAAATTACAATTCTTAACAGCCAAAATAGTAAAACTAACCAAATAAAATTGTAACTCTACTATTTTGGTTGGTTAAACTAACTGAAAAGATAGTTTATTCGATGAAAATAATGGCAACCCTTGATGCTTTTTGCAAAATAAAGCAACACATTGTTGATATTCAGTTGTCAAATTTACGTGGACGGTGTTAGTTGCGTGAGCGTTTAATTTAATTGAAATTAATAGAATAACAATGAGTGTTAACAATAGTGAATTGTTTTCGGTAAATATATTGAGTGCTCTTGAAGCGGATGATATGAATAATCCTGATCCAGCAGACACGGAATTTTGTCAACTGATTTTGGAGTGGGGTTTTCCCCAAAAAATCGCAGAACTTAAAGGTGATTTCCAAATATGTCATTGTTTTATTTTTTATTTTATTTTCTGCAATTTCAGCGCAAGCAATAACGCTGACCAATTGGAAATATCTGACGGAGTCGGACCTTGCAGATTTGTTCAAGAACGACACGATTGGTGCTAGAGCAGAATTCCGCCACAAGCTCATAACTTGGAGGAAAGCAAACGTAAGTACTTCAAAGTCTCGGTGAACGTTTCAGCTAATTTTTCGCATAATCCTTTAGGGTTATAGCAACGTTTTAACGTGTAATACATCTTCAGTCAATTCTGACATTGTTGATTTTATGCAGCAGTAGCGACAGCGGAACATTAGCATTGAATCTCTTTCATGTTCACAGACATCCAGTTCTTCATCACATGATTTTGTAAGTGTATATGTGACCCGGCCTATGAAAAGGTGGCTTATGACTCAAAAAAGAAATTGCGAGAAGCAGCTGTTAAAGATAAACAATGTATTTCTTCAGTTTCTTATTAGTTTTTCTTTTGCATTATGAACAGCAGTGTTGCCAGGTTAGCCTTTTCGAGGCTAGATTTAGCCTTTTTTTTTGCCTTTAGCCTCGAAATTTTGGGTTTAGCTTCGTGACTTTTTTCTAGCCTTTTTTAATCCGAATGTATTTTTAATAATTCCTAAAATAAAATAATTTCAATAGTTCCTATGAACACCTAATACCTAATAATATGAGTTCTCTACAAAAGATTAATTCTCTTTCTGCTAAAAATTCGTTGAAAGTTTCAAAGCCAGATGTATTTTCTTACTTTGAAAAAGAGAAGCATAGTTATTCTTCAAGTCAAATAGCATTAATGGAGCTGCAGTGGCGAAAGCTTATAACTACACAATGGAAAAATGTACACTCCACCATGGAATTTTGGTCGGAAATCCGAGAACATAAAAATGCATTAAACGAACCACCTTTTTTAGAACTTGTCGAATTCATATTTAGTTTCTTAGTATTACCACTCAGTAACGCGGAGGTTGAAAGAATTTTTAGTGGCATGAGAATTCTGAAAACTAAATTAAGGAACAAACTAAAAATTAAAATGCTTAATGCGCTGCTTAATATTAGATGCTTGTTAAAACGCTTATCTAAATGTTGTATTGATTTTGAAATTACCAATGATCTCATATCTATGGTAAATAGCGAAACTTTATACGCAGACTTAAGCTCTTCTGATTTTTCAGACGGGGAATATTTTATATAAATAATTAGTTTGTAATATTTTTTTTGTGTGTATACACATATGCAATCATTTAAAGTAATTCCATGTGCTAGTCAAGGAAAATGTGCCTGATATGTTTTGAAACAAGAAGTTATGTTTAAGTTATGTTTATAAGTTTTTATTTACAAATGTGTAAACTAAAATATAAAAAAATAATTTTATGAATTAACCAAAAAAATTTCTGGCCTTTTTTTAGCTTCTTTTTTTCTAAATTTAGCTTTTTCTAACCTTTTTTTTGCCAATCTAGCTTCTTTTCTGAAGGTCAAATGGAAGTGGATGAAAATATCATCTCCAGAACACTTCTAAGCAAGTTAGGACTTTCTACTTTTCACCACGTGAAAGAGCGTCTCAAAAACTATCGAAACCAGAAAAAAAGTGTCATAAGCCACCTTTTCATAGGCCGGGTCACATATAGTGTGCAAAATAAATCAAAAATAATTATAATCTTTTAGGATTTACAACAAGTGTGCTCATCCAACTGGTGAGTATGTTCTGCGGTTGAAAAAGCTAGATGACGCTTAATATAAAATAAATATAAAAATATGTACGCATTTAATAAAAATAATAAATAATAATGTATTTATTTAAAAAATAATGCTTTTTTTTAGTTATTTCTAAACGTGTTTTGTTTTGGTTATTAAAGGTAAAAAACTATTTTTCACGGTTAAAAAATAGTTCTCATGGTAAAAGAACTATTTTCCGTGGTAAAAAAACTGTTTTTCATGGTAAATCAACTATTTTATTGGTACGCGAACTATTTTTGGTGGTTCTCGTACAATTTTTGATGGTACTCGAACTATTTTGACGAACTATTATAATAACAATTTTTAGTCGGTTAGATTTACAACGTTTTTCGTTCACTGCAATTTGAACCATCTTTTTCTGTTAGATTTACCTCTCTTTTTCTTTGTGTGCCGTACTTAGTCGTTTCAAAATGTTCGAGGCTTTTAGAAAAATTCTTTCAGGAATACATCTTAAGTCGAATCAATCCGGTTATGGATGTTCAAAGAATCTAGACCATTGATACGCTCTTGTCCCATCGTATTTCTCAAATAATTCTTGATTCTTCCCAATGTTGTAAATGAAAGATCTGGAGTTCCTCTAGTAACTAACAATGTTGCCAAAACTCGCAATAACGCATTTTCATTTTTGAATGCGTTCATATGATAAAAGCCAAAATTTCAGAGTCCTGGAGATTTTGACTTTAAGAACGCAAATTCGTTGCCTCCACATTTTGACTTCAGATACAAAATCACTTTCGGAACAATCCTATAGTTGTTCATAAAAGTTGTAAAGTTCTGTGCCTTTTCCTTTATCTGGTTCTCCCTTTAGAAATAACTGGCATAGGCTTTTGAAAATTGATTTGTTCTTTTCAAGGCTACTTGAATTCTGTAGTCCGAATTGCTGATAAAAGGTGAGAAGCCTTTTGTGAAGCCTCATGTGCTTTCCACGTTTTTATAACCTCTAAGGCTTCGATTTTTTTCAAGGCTTCGGTAACACCTGGCTGCAGATCAATATATACTACAACTGCTCTGTGAGACTGAGCCTATCTTGTAGGGCATATGGATTTTAATATCTGTCGTTTTCTTCCACTTTTTGTTGTTATTTAGAAAGAGCATCGTTGAGAATTCTTTGCCTTGTCATCCAGTGGAAAAAGGATTGCACCAATAATTCCCATCGCGTTTTTTAGGGCAGATACTTCACAGGGAGTGTTAATTGTTTCGAAATGGGATGCTAAGGGTTTACGTAACTTACATTCGGTCATATTTATACCAACAAATATTTTTTTAAAAAACATGCAAAATGGGCCACCGCTGGCTTTATTGAAAAAAAAAAGAAGTTTTGAGGAGCTGTAAATAAAATATGACCTCGAAATTAAAAGAAAAAAATTTAGACTAGCCCCAGCTGTGTCTGCATACGATGTGGGGAGATATGTATTCTGACGCTGAGGGGTAAGTTGGACTTTCCATAAAATTTATAAAAATTATATTATATAAAAATTTTATTATAAAACAAGTAAGGAAGGCTAAGTTCAGGTGTAACCGAAAATTACATACTCAGCTGAGAGCTTTGGAGACAAAATAAAGGAAAAGCACCATGTAGGTAAATGAACCCAGGGTAACCCTGGAATGTGTTTGTATGACATGGATATCAAATGGAAGGTATTAAAGAGTCTTTTAGAAGGAAGTGGGCCATAGTTCTATAGGCGGACGCCTTTTCGAGTTATCGCCATAAAGGTGTACCAGGGCTGGCTCTAGAATGTGTTTGTACGATATGGGTATCAAATGATAGGAGTTAATGAGTATTTTAAAAGGGAGTGGGCCTTAGTTCATTAGGGGGCGCCTTTTCGGAATATCGCCATAAAGGTGGACCAGGGGTGACTTTAGAATGTGTTTGTACGATATGGGTATCAAATGATAGGAGTTAATGAGTATTTTAAAAGGGAGTGGGCCTTACTTCATTAGGGGGCGCCTTTTCGGAATATCGCCATAAAGGTGGACCAGGGGTGACTTTATAATGTGTTTGTACGATATGGGTATCAAATTAAAGGTATAAATGAGGGTTTTAAAAGGGAGTGGCCCTTAGTTGTGTACGTGAAGACGTTTTCGATATATCGACCAAAATGTGGACCAGGGTGACCCAGAACATCATCCGTCGGGTACGGCTAATTTATTTATATATGTACTACCAGGAACAGAACTTTTTAATTTTCTTCTACTTAATATGGTAGGTGTCACACCCATTTTTCAAAGTTTTTTCCTAAGTTATATTTTGCGTCAAAAAACCAATCCAATCACCATGTTGCATCCCTTTTTCCGTATTTGGTATAGAATTATGGCATTTTTTTCATTATTCGTAATTTTCGATATCCAGAAAGTGGGCACGGTCATAGTCGGATTTAGGCCATTTTTTATACCAAGATAAAGTGAGTTCAAATAAGTACGTGAACTAAGTTTAGTAAAGAAATATCGATTTTTGCTCAAGTTATCGTGTTAACGGCCAAGAGGAAGGACAGACGGTCGACTGTGTATAAAAACTGGGCGTGGCTTCAAACCAATTTCGCCCATTTTCACAGAAAACAGTTATCGTCATAAAAGCTATACCCTTATCAAATTTCACAAGGATTGGTAAATTTTTGTCGACTTATGGCATTAATAGTATTATAGACAAATTAAGTGAAAAAGGGCGGAGCCACGCTCATTTGGAAATTTTTTTTATTTTTGTATTTTGTTGCACCATATCATTACTGAAGTTGATTGTTGACATAATTTGCTCATATACTGTAAAGATATAAAATTTTTTGTTAAAATTTTACTTATATATTTTTTTTTAAGTGGGCGTGTTCGTCATCCGAGTTTGCAAATTTCTGTTTAGCACACATATAGTAGTAGGAATAACATTCCTGCCAAATTTCATCATGATATCTTCAACGACTGCCAAATTACAGCTTGCAAAACTTTTAAATTACCTTCTTTTAAAAGTGGGCGGTGCCACGCCCATTGTCCAAAATTTTACTAATTTTATATTCTGCGTCATAAGGTCAATCCGCCTACCAAGTTTCATCGCTTTATTCATCTTTGGTAATGATTTATCGGAATTTTTCGGTTTTTCGAAATTTTCGATATCGAAAAAGTGGGCGTGGTTCGATTTCGTTCGTTGTAAATATCGATCTGAGATGAGTGCCAAGGAACTTACATACCAAATTTGATTAAGGTACATAAAATTTTACTCAAGTTATCGTGTTTGCGGACAGACGGACGGACGGACATGGCTAAATGAATTTCTTTTTTCGCCCAAATCATTTTGATATATAGAAGTCTATATCTATCTCGATTAGTTTATGCCGTTACGTATTACCGTTATGCGAACAAAATTAATATACTCTCTGAGCTCTGTTCAGCTGAGTATAATTACAAATCATGGCATATCTACAATCTTCTTCCATAGGTTATGGAAAATTTCTACAGTTTTACTTCAAGCTCAAAATAACTCTGCCTGTTCTACTGTAGACTTTGGCGCTTTAAGTATATTGTTCTCACTTTCCAAAGTTTTTAAAATGCTTTTGGCTGAGAAAATTTATTTGCACATCCAAACGAATCACCTTTGCTAGCAGGGCAGAGGAAAACGTATAGCTTTAATACGGCTATGCTTAATATGCTCAACGATATTAGAGTTCTTTTCGATAAAAATGAGCCGAAGAGGCTCTGTCTGCTTGATTTATCGAAAGCTTTTGACACGGTAAACCATATTTTGTTATACGAATATACAAATTATAAATATACGAAACTAGATAAATAATATAGCTTTAGCAGAACCGCACTCAAATTCATGTATACTTATCTGATCGGTCGTTGTGATTTCTCAGATGAAACCCCTTAAAGCTGATGACATCCGTCCAAACAGCCTGATAAACTGATGGCTGATGTTTTAAATTTAGATTTGTTAGCAATTTCCAGTTGGGGGGAAAAATTGTTTGTTTTACCATTTGGTAACACATGAGTCAAGATTTTGAATTTTTGTCATCTATATGAAAGGAGGGTGAGTCACTGAAGGTAGTTAACAAAATTATGAACCTTGGTTTTCTATTTGTTTCCATTTTTACATATGGTAATCATGTCAGCTCGGTTTTAAGTAAGGCATACACTTCTTTAAGGATCCTATGGAACTCGGTCTTTTATACTCCAATTGAAACTAGATTTCAGCTACCTTACAATTAATTTTGCCTATATTAAAATACTCGAAATTAGTTTATATAAGATATCAGATGTTAGATATTATTTTGTCTCGCAAGATCATTGTCTTGAGCTTAGCTTTTATGTACTATTTATAATTACTATGCAAAAAAATGCGATTAGTTTAGGCTGAGTCCGGGATGAGTCGCACAGGAGTAAGCAAGTATAGCTAGTTTTCATCTGTTTATATGGGTTGGTTTGATCTCTTTTGTTTGAGCATGGTGTGTGGAGAATCCAGGCATGAACAGGAAGAATTATGCCCGAACGTGGAATGTCGCACTAGTCCTCTTTATACCCCTACGGTTACCGTTTTTAATGCAATATTTTTACTGATGTTGTAGAAAAGTAAAACCAACACTACGATAAAGGAGCATATTGTATTAGTATTTAATACGTTTCAATTCCATTTAATTGTTATTATTTCTGATTTAACCATTTCTTTGCCTTTTTATAGTTTCTTAATTTACTGCATAAACTTTTAACTGACTAATCTCAAAAGGGACCCGAGGTAGCAAATATATCCCAATGTAGACAAAGGAGCTCAACCGCAGACCACTCTCTCTCTAATCGCACGATTTTTTCAGGATATTGTTGATTGTATATATGTGTACATATGTATGTATCTACAATCATAAATAGATTTGAAGCTTTTATAACTGTTATTATTTTCTACTATAAAATATTGTACTAACATTACTTCGAAATAAACTGAAACAGAAACTGAAATACCACCCGTCATCGGAAAGTTAAATAAATAATTTACTTTCATCCAGCTAGAAGGCTTTTGTAATGTAAAACGATTATTTTCACGATCTCACGTGTCGCGGACGGTGGAAGCGTGCTGAAGAAGGTAACTAAAAAACTCAAAGCGTACACAAACAACATACGGTTTGCCTTCAAGAACAGAAACAACGTAGGGAATGAAAGATAACATCCCAACAAAAAAAACAAAAGAACATTGTATACAAAATTGACTGTCAACGTAAAAGAAGCTATATAGCATTGTAAACTTTACCAAGTAGCGCAACTATAAACACATTCTAGGGGTACCCGGGTCCACGAGAGAGACCCTAGTCACCCAGGCGTATGAAAATTACCCTCTACTAAAGCACTCATCAACAGCTTTCATTTGATATCCATATTGTATAAACACATTGTATGGGTGCCCGGGTCCACGTTTTGGCTTATATCTCGAGACCCTAGTCGCCAATAGGTATGAAAACTACCCTGTACTAAAGCACTCATCAACACCTTTCATTTGATATCCATATTGTATAAACACATTCTAGGGGTGCCCGGGTCCACGTTCTGGCCTATATCTCCAGACCCTAGTCACCAACAGGTATGAAAACTACCCTGTACTAAAGCACTCATCAACAGCTTTCATTTGATATCCATATTGTATAAACACATTCTAGGGGTGCCCGTGTCCACGTTTTGGCCTATATCTCGAGACCCTAGTCACCTAGGGGTACGAAAAGTACCCAGTATCAAAGTACTCATAAACAGCTTCCATTTGATACCCATATTGTACAAACACAACTCAGGATTACCCAGGTCCACGTTTTGATCTCAAGACCCTATCCAAAACACGATAAAAAGTATCCTATGTCCGTTACCTGGTTCTAAGCTACCTCTCCACCAATTTTCAGCCAAATCGGTTCATCCGTTCTTGAGTTATGCGTAGTGTAACTAACACCACTTTCTTTTATATAGTACATATATAGATTTGGGAAAAATTTAAACATATTTCTTAATTCATAAAATATATCACTTTTTTTATACCTCGATTCCCACGAGACATCTTCAGAAGAAAATTTTTTACTCGAATGCACTCTCCTTTGACTAAAAAGCACCATTATATCTATCGCTTCATTGTTCAGCATCAATTAGTAAGACTGACAACCATACACTAACAAAGTTATTCCTATCACTAAAAAGAGAGGACTGTCGACTCATGACGAGTATTCTGATTGGACACGGCCTAGTGGCGAATAGCAAATGTAAGAGTGCGGGAGGGGGAGGGAACGATCGAGCACATTTGTGCTCGTACCATGCGCTTACTAAACTACGACACCAGCTATTGGGAGTGATACAGCTGCCAGATTTACAAGCAGAAAGTGGTAAAGGTTTTTGATAGGATTTTTCAGTTTGGTCGTTAAACAAACTTCTGGTAACACTACTGACTTATTCAGTCTATGTGAGATCCTCATAAACCGGCCAGTTCACCCTTACCTAACAATATCAAGTAAGGAGTACTATTTATAGTTGTGGTTAACTGGTGCCAATAATTTATTTAAAATGACCCTCTTCTTGTGCTTTCATAGGCGGGTTCTGATAAAACTACGTTCTTAACCGGATCATCATCTTTCATTCGCATATCGTGGCCAAGCCAGCGTAGCCGATGCGTTTTAATTCGCTGGACTATGTTGATTTCTCCGTAAAGCTCGTACAGCTCATCATTAAATCTTCTTCGGTACACGCCGTCGCCAACGCATAGGGGTCCTTAAATATTTCAAGGAACTTTTCTCTAGAACACTCACGGTTCATGCTTTTGCACTATATAGCGGGACAGATAGGATAACTGAGTTGTAGAGCATGATTTTCGTTTGCCGAGGGAGGACTTTACTTTTCAATTGCCTACCTAGTCCAAAGTAGCATTTATTGGCAAGAGTGAATCTTCGCTGGATTTTAGAGCTTTTGTGTTGATGCTGGTTCCGAAATAAACGAAGTCTTTTACTCATTGTAAACTTTATCAAGTAGCGCAACTAACAGCTGATCGCTCAAAATTTGCACACACACACAAACATCACTAATGGCCATATTACGGAAGTCTTAGGGAAATTGAAGTTAAATTTTTAAACAGACATAAAATGTTACAATTTTGGAGTATATAGCATCTAGGACACCTTAATTGCAGTAACTGAAAGAAAATGTTTGCTTATACTCAAGTATTTAATTATTTTTTCTAAATTTTTATTTAATATTGATGCAATGATTGAAGTTATATTAATCCAATGCAACTCTGCTCTTCCTACTGTTCTTCATTCCACTCCATTCGAGTGTCTCTTTCACTGAACTCGAGTGCAATCCACTCTATTCGCAACATAACCGCAATTTAAGCTGCCAAACTATATAGTAAACCATGCTATATAGGCACCACTTCACAACAACTATACAAACGACTGGGTCAACATAGCAAAGATGTTCAGCCCAATTCTAAACGAAAATTCCGTGCGAGTTTTTTCCCTTCTCCCATTCGTTGTATTCTAAATAAAAATTACTTGTGAGTTTTTTCACTTCTCCCTTTCCTCCTATTCTGAACAATGTTCGAAAAACCGGTTATGGGAGAAAAGTAGGTATTATGAATGTGAGGGAGAGGGAGATTTCTCTGCCATTTCATAGGAGTTTTTTCACTAGTTAAATTAAAGGGAATGCATCAAAATAGTTAAAGGAAATTGGTTATTTTAAGAAAGAACACTTATTTGTACAAATTTGTGCTAAAATATGTATTTACATTCTACCACAATATTCTCACTGTTAATACAACAACAACAACAACCACAATATTCTTTATTTTAAGTCGAAAAGTATATCATAAGCAACGGAAGAGATCTTCGCATATTTGATGCAGCCATCCAGAAATTGGGCAAGGATTTTTTAAGAAGGCTTAAATAGATTTTGGCATATGGCGAAAGGGGAACTCAACTCGACTTGGCCGCCACAAAATTGCTTTGCTGAATGAATGCAGGCAACTCCGGCGGATTTGTGTTATCCCGCCGGTCTTCTTCTTATGCTCCTCTGTTGATGGTGCTGTGGCACCAATTCATTACTCATTTCAGTGAATACCACATGAAATGCAATAATGTGCATTATTTCTTAATTTCAAACAAATTGGAAACAATAATTAAACTTTACAATTTTTTAAACAAAATAAGAAATGCGCAACGAAATTTCAATTGACAAAACAGCTCACTTCGACAATTCGAAATTCCTATTCCCCAATTATTCTTCTCCCTAGGAGAAGAGAATTGGAGGAATTTTTCCGCGGGAATAAAAAAATCCGCGAGAACAAAATTCTGCGAGAATATTTAGAATTGGTCTGGTTGAAAACAAACGCACAGAAAAAAGTGCTTTTGCTCACCATGCCATTACTTTTGGGCACAAATTTGATTTTGATAATGTCAAAGTAATAGCAAGAGAAACAAACTGGCAAAAGAGATTGCTTCTGGAAGTATAGAAGCAAGAAATATTAGCGACATCTATGCGTGTATATTATAATGAAACTGCAATAATCCATCAAGCATGAATTTGCCTGTGATCAAAAAAGGTCAAATATGTATACATATGTACTTACATACAAATTAGAGTTTGAAGTATAAATTGTTGGTTGTTTATTGAAAATAGTAATTTTAAATTGTAAAATAATTTCCGTTTCCTTAATTGAGCATTAAAGTGACTATGTTTTATTTAAAAACACGTATACATAAAGAAAAACCTGACGAAGAAGAACGCAGAGATTTTAAAGTAAGAAATGTTTTGTCAATTGGATGTCCATATATATATATATATACATATATATATATATATATGTACATTAATGCTTTAGAAATGCGAAACTAAATTGAGTTATTTTAATTTCTTTAAAATTGTAACTAGGCCCTGAAGAAGACCACAATAAACGGTCGAAACGTCGGCAATAAAATAATAAAGGCGTTTTTCCAATTATTTTGACCGGAAAACCGATTATAGAAAATTGTAAATTGTTTTGCTAGGCACGGTTACCACACCATGCTTTTATTTCGGACCAAAATTCATTTAAAAAAAGGACCAGATCTCAAAAAAAAGGACCAAATTTAAGTTTTATTTTATTGGTATACAAACAATTCGGCAAATTACTAGAGTGTCATATTCGTTGTAAAATGTAAAAATTTTAGGATGTTTCCATTGTTTTCTATATAAAATTTTAATAAACATAGCGAATAGGAGATTAATGTGTACCTTTAGATATTAAATTTGCACATTTCTAAGATAAGCCTATGTCTTTCACCAACCAAATGTTGTGAACCTAGTTTTGTTCGATTGTAATGAAATAAAATGTATAGCTCAGTTAAGTTTTAGTAAAGAAAAACTTGCGTTGTGGCAATCTCAAGTAAATCGTATATGAAACTAATGCTATTTTATAGATTCTTTCTTTTCCCTAAACGTTTAAACTTCATACCAGAGCTTAAATTCACTGTAATTTTTGGACTCAGACTAAAAATCAGGCGTTTTACAAGTTTCAGCTATATAATAACTGAACCGTGAACATGTAATTAGGTACGAGAAACTAGTTAACAGTGTTGTGATTGAAGTTTAGCGAGCACCTACGGGAATAATTTTACACAAAACACTTCTTCCGAAATCAAATCTCTTTTGCATTTGCTTCAAAAGCTGAATCGCGATTCGATCCACATTTATTAAGCTATCACTCTCAAAAAGTTTTTCTTTCTTACTTACAGTTAAAATATTTTTTGTGCTAATATACTAAGTTTTCAAGTATCTTGAGTGGCGTTACACCACAATGGTCCTGGGATTCCTTGAACTCATTTAGCTGCTTTGATCTGGGTGAGAAAGATTTAAATATCGACGTTCCAAACGAGAAGTAAATCTTTCAAAATTTGTGCATACGAGTACAATTTTTTTGTAAAAAAATTGAAAGGTATTAATTTTTGTTTGGAACAAATTAGTTTCATCCTTTTACTTACTTTTCTGCTCATTGCCATATTTCTTAGAGACACACGTGTATTTGAAATAAATTTTTTTTGTCGACTAGTCACGAAAAGTGTTTGATAACCGTTCAAAATATCTAGCCACTAAAACAAGACTTTTTTCTAATAAGTCAGCTGTTTCATCAAAAATTAATGACATTTTATTGACTGAACAATTTTCGTGGTCAGAATTCAATTGAAGTAAATTGAAAATTGCACATATGTGGGCTGATGAATTTGTGGAAAATTTTATGAGCAGTATTTTGATTTTTTTTCAGTGAAAAAGAAATAAAAGTACCAAATTCGGCGCTACTGCCAAATGGACCAAAAGTTGTAACCGTGTTGCTAGGCACTGACGGTTATGACGACGACGACCCCCAGCGGGTTAGGGGGGGTCAGAATATACCCGCGGTAGGTATGCCTGTCGTAAGAGGCGACTAAAATACCAGATTCAAGGGGCTGTGTAGCGCAACCCTGCAGGTTGCCAGCGCAACATATAGCTTCTCCAAACCCAATTGTCAACCTCACCTATCCGCGGCGAATCCTGTTTCACTCACAGACGAGGCTCTGGCGACCCTAAGCTCCTTATGGAACTTGGGGTTGGGGAGGGAGGGGATGGCCTGAAGGTTTAATGTGACCACATAAATCGTTCCCGAGATGGTCGGGCCAGCACCTTAATGGTGCTGTGGTACCGGAGCGTACCGGATCTGTATCCGGCAAAGGACCATCACATCGATAACACTCCCCAAAGCCTTCGGGGAGCAACCTTATCGCTACAACAACAACAACAACAACGACGACGACGGTCGCGTCTATTGGATTGGGCGGAGCACTGCTACAATAAAAAGGAATGCACTGTAACATAGTGTACAAGTACAAGTGTGTTGACATGCACTCGCTTAAGTGAGCATAACGGGAAAATCTGGGTTGCCATTGTTGTTTCGGTTGAAAACGGTCAATTAGGGTTCTGTGCAGAGACGTAAAAGATTGAAACATGGTTTATGTAGTCACAAAAGTGTTGCTCCTGTTCCACAGCATTTTAATTTTAGATCACGGCGAAAAGTGTTCAGTTCAGAGTTATTCATTTTCATTAAAAGTTTAATTTATTACGGAGGGTTACTCCTTTAAGTGTAAAAAGCAGAGAAAACGTAGAGTTTTTCTAATTATTGTGAACAACTTTTTAATTTGAATTTCTGTACCCAAGTTTACTATATTTGTGTAACACAAGAATCTGGAGGTCAATTCCTTAACTATGAAAAACTGAAAAATGTACACTTATTGAAAACTCATTTGCACACACAATTTACACTTCGAATTTAGTTGTGTTTTTATGCACAAAATTTTGAAACTAAAAACAAAATTTTCATTTGTCAGAAAAAATAAAGAAAAAACGGCCTAATGTCAAAAAACCCTATCGAAATACAAACTGGCTTGTTTGTTTTAATGAAATACTTTGTATTTTTCTAATATTTCGTGGGTTTTTATATTATACCTTTATATTAAGTCGCTTTCATGTTTGCCCCCTAATTTCCATACGAATTTTTGACCCACGGAAAAGTATTTTTCGGTAACCTCCCGTTGAGCTAGACACTTGATACTTAGAGCATAGTTCAGATCTGGGAGAAATTACAATGCAAGTGAAAAAAAATCCGATAGGTGGCGCACGGGTCGAGATATACAGAAAATTTATTTTAAAATGGAAATTTTACGATCGAATTTTAACTAACTTCTCGGTGATCCAGAGACTTGAAACTTAGCAAATAGTTTGCGAGTCGATGGCACTACAATTCGTGGAAAACAGAATGCCGCCAGGTGGCAGAAGAATCGAAATAAACGAAAATCCCTGAAGAAACGCAGGGAATTTTGCGATCGATTTTTAGGTAACTTCCCGGTGTGCTAGAGACTTGGAACTTGGGCGTGAGTCAGAACCCGGTGACAATGCAATATTTGATCAAAAAAAATTCGCTAGATGGCGCATGGATCGAGATATTAAGAAAATTAGTTTTGATTTGGGAATCTTTCAATCCATTTTTAACTAACTTCCCGGTGACCTAGAGACTTGAAACTTGGCACACAGTTCGAGGCTTGGTGACAAGACAATCTACAGAAAACAAAATTTCGCTAGGTAGCGCACTAAGTGAGATAACTACAAATCCTTGCAAAACGAGGGGAATCTTGCAATCGATTTTATAGGAACTTCCCAGTGAGCTGGAGATAAAGTATTGTCATATAGGAGTTTGATTTCTTTGCACTTACAGCACCATTTTATTTGCAGGAGACTTTCACAGCTACAAAAATTAAGGCGGATTTGCATAGACGCTTTGGCTGTGTTGCATTCATTAATTCATCTGTCGGGCGAAGTATCGAAAAATTTACATAAATGCTTTGGTTGCGTGCCTACGCTTTGACAACGCCATACGAAAAACAATTAAACGCCGTATGTTATCTTTGCTTTGAAGCGACCAAATCGTTTGTATAATTTTGCCCTTATACATTTGTGTAAACAGCCTTAGAAGTGAACATATTCCATGTTACACGTATGGCGCTTTATATTTTGACTTTAATTTAAATAAATTTTGCTATCCGTATGTTTCCGCATTGTTGCAGGCTACAAATCTTCTAGAATTCTTATTTCCGCGGAAATATATGCAACTATTTCATCTGTAAATACTACTAAACTATTAAATGCAACTCAGCTTGAAGTACTCTTACGTACGAAAAATGCAACTCTAGAGCTAAAATTTAATACACATTTTTCTTATAATTTAATGTACTTAGAAGTCGAGTTATGAGGAATGATGTCGAAAAAGATTTTTACCCTCTCTCTATTAAATACATAAATAGTTCTGCAAAAAAAAAACACACACATTTTTTTACTGTGCAAAAGTTTGTCAATTTGACATAATCATGTCAACGATTAATCATTTGCCATGGTATAGCTGAATGTGTCTTTGATGTCAATAGAAGGCAAGTTCATGTCATCAACAGCTTTTGAGAGATATCGTACAACTAATTGAAGTGGGTAGTTAGAAATATTATTTTATCTTGTTTTTGATTTACTCAAAGGTGATAAATTGAGGTGAATAGAAGTCAATAGTTTGCATTGCAACTCACAAAATCTTTAAGCTGTGCCTTTTCAAATATTTGTATGAGATATTTAGTTCTTCTGGCGGCCACCGTGGTGTGATGGTAGCGTGCTCCGCCTAGCACACCTTATGCCCTGGGTTCACACCCCGGGCAAATCAACATCAAAATTTTTGAAATAAGGTTTTTCAATTCGATGACAATTTTTCTAAGCGGGGTCGCCCCTCGGCAGTGTTTGGCAAGCGCTCCGAGTGTATTTCTGCCATGAAAAGCTCTCAGTGAAAACTGCGGTTCGGAGTCGGCATAAAACATGTAGGTCCCGTCCGGCCAATTTATAGGGAAAATCAAGAGGAGCACTACGCAAATTGGAAGAGAAGCTCGGCCTTAGATCTCTTCGGAGGTTATCGCGCTTTACATTTTTAACATTATTATTACTAATTGTAAGTATTGCTTTTAATAAAATCGTATAACTTGATTTTTTTAAATTATTTTATATACTTAAATTTCAATTACAAAATTTGAACTTACGTGCTGCAAATTATTTTGATGTCACTACTACCGGACTTGGAACAAATATGACAGTTCCAAATATGAGCCAAATAGGACCAATAGTAATATCTCGATCCTTACGCCACCTGGCAGCAATTTTTTTATGGATGCGTTTTATTCCTGTATGTAATATGTGTTCCAAATATGGGCTAAATCGGACCAAAAATAAGATTTTTGAAATATATCGATTCATGTGCCCCTAGCGGAGTGTTTTCTTATTATTACATTGTCATCGGAGTCTGAACTATATTCCAAGTTTCAAGCTTTTAGCTTATCGGAAAGTTAATTAAATTTCAATAACAGAATTCGTAAAAAACGCTAGACAGATTCAAGCCAAATAAAGCTGCTTAAAAATTGTATCTAGTTGTACGTGAGTGTAGGGTATAATCATAAACAAATCAGCCAAGATCCCGCATTCCGGAATTGTTGTATTTGTAGTCGAATTTGAAGTTTTTCGATTTATTACATCCCTCTCAGCATTTAGGTGATTCAATTTTGAATTTCCCTACATATCACTACAATTTGATTACTCTTTCTGACTAAATAATGAGTTATCATACAATTGAACAAAAGAAATAATCAAATATGAATACTTTTGATGATCAAAAACTGAAAATCCTTTTTCGATAATTTTTTGGAAAAAAATTTTGGAGTCCTTGGATGATTAAATTTTAATATTTCATAAAAATCAACAAAAAGAATAATCAAATATGCTTACCTTTCGATGAATAAGAACTGAATATAGTTTTTCAATCACATTTTGGAATCATATTTGAATGAAATGTGTCTACTTTAGGTGATCAAAAATTTATAATCATTTTTAACTCAGCTTTCTGAATCTTTTATGAATATACTTATTGACTGAATAATGAATTTTATACTTGTTAAAATTTTACTTTTCATTAAAAATGTTATTTTTTTCACATACAAATATTTTTTCCAATCATGAAGCTAAGAAAAAATATATAAAAATGTTATTATTTATACAAAGATATTCTTCAAGACAAAAAATTATGTAATGCTGCTCGTGACCGAAGATTTCCCCACCCATTTCTCCACCTTCGGCTTGCCATAAAATACATAATTATTGGACAATACAAAGGTGTTTAAAGCTGTTTGAATTCCCCAGGTAAGTGAAACTATCTTGACATACCTGGATACGGCTTCAACATCCCGTATCGTATTCGTATTTTAAGATGTAGACGATAATAGCTGATGTTGGATGTTGGAGTCGCATGTGTCAAGTTTGTTTGCGAGTTACCTGTGGTTCGAATAGCTCACTTCCGCATGCTTTCTTCCCCTAATGAAATAAGATTATTATGTAGTATCTTATTTTGAATGAGATATGAAGAATAAATGCATGACAATCACATTCAAAAATGATTCAAAAATCTGAACCAAAACGATTGAAATACGTTCACGAATATGTTCAGAAAATGACTGTGAAAAGCAGTCAAATATTACTCTAAAACTATTAAAGCTCAGTTTTACAATGATACCAAATATGAATAAAAAGCGTTTCGAAATAGGAATCATAAATGATTATTCAAGAATAATCACATTTATGGTACATTTTTCTCTCGAAGTTACATTAATTTTCGAGCAGAAAATGCTTTTAAATTTGGCCGTTTTTAGTCATCTTGGGGTATGGTATTTAAATATTTTTTGACCAAATTTTCAAAAAATGCGGGCGGGGTTTCTCTCATATTTCGATACCAGTGTTCGGAGTATTTAAAACTGTTACCTGAGTAAACGACTACGGCGGAGTAAAAATAAAATTTTCGGAGTATATTTTTTTTCCTTTTTGAAAGCGGGCGAACAACTAACATCAAATTGATGTGGTGGCTTGCCAATACCTTCGATTGTGTTTTCGTCATGAAAAGTTTCTCAGCAAACAAGTTGTATGCCTTATTAGATGCACATGGAGTCGGCCTAAAACGTGTAGGAATAGCAAATAATGCTCCCATTAGCACACAACATTCTAGAAGAAAAGTGGGCTCAATCTCCCCGGATATTTATCGCGAAAAATATTATTAAGAACTTTTGTTGTTATATCGGCCTACTGATTTGTAAGATCGCGGGTTCGAATCGAGTTCAACGAGCTTTGGCAGTTGTCTAAATTTTTTCTTTCTTTTATTCTAATTTAATAATTTTTTCAATTAAGAAAAAATTTATCATAATAATAATAATGATAAAATAATTATTGTTAGGCCTTGAGCTCGATTCGAACCTGCGATCTGAAAAATGTTATTATTAATAATTTCGGTTTATCATAAATTTTTCATACTCTCTTAATGACAGAAGTTTTCAAGACCGGGGAAGATTTCTGTAGGAATGACAATGGCGACCTGGTAACTGACGTACGGAGTGTGGGGGAAGACGAATCCGATACCCCAATTGGCGATGGTGAAAAACACTCTCCGGCATTCAACTTTGGCAAAGTGAGAATGGCAATATTACGGCTAAGAAATCACAAGGTGCCAAGTAATGACGGGATACCCGCCGGGATGTTCAAACATGGAGGCGAAGAGTTGGTATAAATTGGAGACTGTAGAGGATTTCGTCCATTTGGGAAGCAGCATTAAAAGCAATAACAATATCGGCCTAGAAATCAAACGGAGAATAACTCTTGCCAACAAGTGCTTCTTTAAGGAATTGAAAAGTAAAGTCTTGTCTCGACGAACAAAATTCCCGCTCTACAAGTAACTTATCATAACTGTCCTGATGTATGGCTCAGAATCATAGAAGGTGTCGAGAAAAGATGAGATGGCTCTTGGAGTATTCGATAGAAAAGTTCTCCGGAGGATTTATAGTCCAATCCGTGATGTCGACGGCTAGTATCGAAGGAGGTATAATGATGAGCTATATGAGCTTTTCGCAGATATGACAATAGTGCAGCGAATACAAACAGAAAGCTTCGCTAGCTAGGTCATATTATGAGGAAAGAGAAGACCTTCACTGAGTTTGCTGAGACAGTTGGAGGAAGCTTTGGCCTTGCTTGGTGCTCCCAATTGGTGACTGTTATCGCAAAACAGGGTTAGCTGACCTCACTGACTCAATGTACTTCATTTTTATATAAAACTTCAAGAAGAGCAGTATGTTGAATTTAGGCAGGATTTACAGATCGCGTCCGGACACATTTTTTGCTTGCATTTTACTCCTTCTATTCTGATTCCATACGAAAAATGTGAACAAACATGTCTTAAGACACGAACAATCATTCCGTCCAATCGTCACAATCAGCTTTTCATACGTACATATGCATTGAAAACTACAACCAAATGATATTAGGTAGTAACACTATTTAGTTTTCAACTCGCCCCAAATAAACCTTTAAGATAAAAAATGTAGTAGGAGGTAAGAGCGGAGCAAAATACTCCGATTGCAATAAAGTCTGAACACTGCGTCAGCAATAAAACATGTTGTCAAAAGCGTGACGTCACGCCGAGAAATTTATTTCCCAGCCAACTATGATTTTTTTGCTCTCTCATTTTTTAATGCGGGATCTGTTTACTGGTTCATGGGGTATAATAATCCTAAACAATTCGTTGACAGTTGTAACAATGTAAACGAATCGGGACAGCAATAGACCCTGACCCATATATTAAAATCTCGAAATCGTTTTGCATTCTTTGGTAAAATTTCTTTGCCATTTATGAAATCGAAATGCGTAGTTGGGATAAGGAATAACTTTAACAAATATATTATACCGTTATATCTCTCACTAATTAAAATTAAAGTTTCCTAAGAAGGAAGTAATGCTTTTTTAAATGACGTTGAGCAGTCCCAGCAAGCTTATAGGGATTGGAAAACCCCTGCCCGGTCCATTCGAAACAAAACGATTCTTCAGGCAATTAGTTTCCCTCCCATAAGATTTATATAACTTTATGTTGAAGAAGATAATTCTAGCAGCAGATCTTTTCGTAAGCAGTTTTTCGACGGCAAACTTTCCTTGTGTCACAATCAATATCCATAAAAAAATAAAGCAATGAACCTTTCAAATCAACAAAGCCAATTGCTGTGCTACTTCTGCATTGTGTTAAGCTCATAAATAAACTAGATTTATCTATTTTTATTAACTGTTAAATGTAAGTATTAACTCTATTGTGAACACATTCAATAAATCCTATTAAGTAAATGTAATTCAATCTTTCAACGTGGATTAATTTAATACTCTCAGTAAAATCGATAATATTTCATCGAAGTATTTCTAGTGGCATTTATGATATTGTAACGAATTTTGGGAAATTCCGCTTAATTGAAACCTTTTGGTAACGTTCGAATCGCTAAATAAATCACTCCAATATTCAGTATTGCAAACTGGCCTTTATTTAGATTACTTTGTGAGTAGTACTTCGCAATTATACTTCACAACCAATAGCGTGTTTAAATCACAACTGGCTAGTTATTACCCAGCTTGCACTGCTTTTATACTCTCGGTTTCCTCGTTCACCCATTTCTCTTAAGGTCTAGTAATTTCGCGAACTTCATGCTTGGTTACCAGTTATATACATGTATATTTGTAGTTTGTAGCCATATGCGTGTGTATGTGTGAGTAACTACTTTGGCTGCTGACTACATATTTGGATGCGTGAAACCGGTTAATAATGTGTACATATGTTTTTATGTATGTACGAAAATAATAACTGTCTACAAAACATATGCTTGAATTAGTTGTGTGCCACCAACTCCTTTTATGTTCTTTTCAGTTTATTTGCTTTGAATTTCTTTAACTGGAAATCAATAAGTTGTTACAAAAGAAAAATTAAGCCATGCATGCTGAAACACACATACACATACTTATAGCTCATACTAGAATGACATCCACATTATATGTAGGTAGCAACACAATTCCTTAAATACCACAAGGTTTCTTTATGTCAATTCAAACTCGTTATTTTTATAACAGTTTTATAAGCTCATATTATAAATGACATATGCACACATTTTCTTAAGTCTATACAAACATACGTAAATGCAGGTTTTATTTAAAAATTCTGTGGGGGTTTCGTTGGTTGCTAAAACTTTCTCTTGTTGATATTTTCATGGCAAACCAACTTTGAAGGAATGCGAATGTTTGCTGATGTTGTTGTTGTTGTAGCGACCGATCACGAATTGTCATCAATATATTCTAACGGGACTCCGAGGAAATTTGCAATTTCAACAGGCGTGGTCCATGGTGAGAGGGATGTTAGTGGCGTTGGTTCCACATTGCAATTGAAGAGATGGTTGGGGTCATGTGGGGACACATTGCAAGCAGGACATACATTTTGTGTGTCGGGGTTGATTCTGGATAGGTAAGAGTTTAATATGTTACAGTACCCAGATCAAAGTTGAGCTACAGTGATGCGCGTTTACCTGGGGAGAGTGCGTTCCTCTTCTGCGAGTTCTGGGTATTTTTCTTTAAGAACTGGATTCGCCGGGAAAGTCATGGCATATACGTCCGACGCCTGTTTGTGGATATCACTGAGGACCTGCTTGTGCTTTTTTGCTTCATATGGCTGTGTTACAGGTGCCGTATTTCCTCATAATGCTTACGGAGATGACCTCTTAAGCCCCTGGGAGGTGTGGCCTCATCAATAAGATGTCTGTTGGGAAACCCAGGTTTCTAGGTATTCAATAGAAACTGTTGTTCAGCATTTTATTTCTCTCCCTAATGGGGAGTACTCATTCCTTATTGTGTAGGTGGTGCTTTGGGGACATTTCTGAGCGCAGCGTTTGGGAAGGCCTGTATTTTCTTCCAGTGAGTAAATTTAAGGCTTTGTTTGCTGATGTTTTCGTGTTGTTAATTTGAAAAAAAAGAACGTGTGGCACTCGGGGACTGCCGCGGTAAAGCTATTGCATATGATCAACTTATGCAATTATAATATTTATGCAACATTTTGTTTTCTTTGATATTAATTCAAGTTTTGTCTTAAAATTTAACTTTAAATTTAACTTTAAATTTAACTTTAACTTTAAATTTAACTTTAACTTTAACTTTATGATAGAGATCCAATTTTTTGTATTTGGCCTGTTGCTAACACCTAACCTTTTCGAACCCTTTTTGACAAATATCCGTTACGGTTTTTTTTTTGATTTAGTCGCCAAACCCGCGATAAAATCTATGCAATAGCTTAAAAAAAGTAACGGCATTAGTACCAAGTACACGTGAAGGCCGGCTTATAAACGTACACGCGAACGTCTAGAAAACAAATGTTTTTAATTTAATTGAAGATCGCTGAACTTTACAGGTGAAAGTAACTTTACAAGAAACAAATAACTTCGATCTGTTTGAGAAGAACTTTGTGGACCTCTGACAATTGATACCGATAAGCTTTTGTTTTATTATAATCTAATATATAATAACAAATCGACAATACGCCGATTACAGATCGATATCATTCCGATAAGAAATCGATACGCTTTCGATAATTTTCCTACTACAAATCGATAAATTATTGATAAAAAATGGATAGCCATTTATAATAAATCGAAAACATGCCGATTCCGAACTTATAAAACTTCAATAAGAAATAGATAACTTCAATCGTTTGGGATATTGTACAGTTACGGGTGTTTAGAATCTTCGTCAGTATACCTCTCGCGATTGGACTCATATCTGGTAGTATAACATATTTGGTTGAAATTGAAAATAGTAGGTATTGATCCTTTTTAGTAATTTTAGTGCGCTGCATGAAAGCTTACACGACGTGTATCTTTGCGCTTCTTCTGAATAATAAAAAAAAACATTTAATAAAAAATTTATAGTACATGCACTAAAAAAGCGTGTTTCTTTCATCGATAAAACGATCGTAAGTGACGTCCTAGAAAACAGCAACCAGACTTCGCTTGTTTATCATAGAATAAATAACATAGCCAAGTTTTCTACATTTCAGCCCTTTTTGAACTCAGTCTTTCAAAATTCTTAATTATCTCTTTTCGAATGCTTTATGGAGTCAAAAATTTAGTCGGTTTTGCTCGGTGTTAAAAAATAAAAAAAAAAAAACAATTATTTTCCATAATCTGACGATGTTCAATTGTATACGTGCTATCCTGTCGATTGTAGGAGTTCATGTATAAGTAATTTGAATTATGACCTTAGTAAAATAGGTGTATGGGCTTCTGTGAACGGCTTATGTCTAAATCCTAGGAAGGCGAAGTGTATTGTCATCCACAGAAAGCCGCTAGCTACAAATGGCTTAGACAATACTATGTTCGAAAATTCTTTTATAGAATATGTTGACACGGTTTTTAACAAAACATTGACCTGGAAATACCATATCTTTAGTACTGTAGGAAAAGTGTACGGTATGCTCCGTACACTGCGGTTGACACAGTATTTCACTCCGCTACATCCGCGACAACTTTTATCCAAAGCGTACTTAATGCCTACGCTCCTCCACGGCTGTGAGATTTTTTCTAACTGTGACGCTGTGATTAAAAAGAAGCTTAATGTTGCCTACAATTATATTGCTAGATACGTTAGTGGGCTGAATAGACTCGATCGCGTTTCCTGTTATTCTGAAAAGTTGCTAGACATTTCTTTTGACAACCTGTTAAAGGTTAGAACACTTATTATCTTACATAAGATAATCTACATGAAAAAACCTTATTACCTATACCGAAGTCTTCAGTTTCTTCATTCTACGAGGACAATGGTTCTTGCACATGTAAAATACCGTATTCTAATTTCTGAACGACAATTCTTCGTTACTTCGATCCGTCTTTGGAACTCACTTTCAGCTTGAATAAGACAAATAAGTAATGCACTGCATTTCAAAAAAGATTCAATCCTGTTTTATAACTGACTCATTTCTCCTTCTTCAACTGACTCCCTTTACTGATTTCCTATCCGTTTTTCTCGCCTCCTTTCTATCTTCTCTAAGGATAGAGCCTAATAATTTTTACCGTACTACCATTGCAAAGCCACCTTTATTCTTATTTCTGTTCTGCGTCCCTAGGCTTAGCTCTGTAAATATATATTGTAATCATAATGTCTTACTTTACAAATTATGTATTGTTTGTTAATTACGTTATTGAAATGTTATTGAATTTTCGCTTTTTTTCTCTGTTGCTGTTCTGACTAGCACTATAAATTAAGTTTGCCAAATTATTGTGTTAGGAAAAATTTAACAAATACAAAATATAAATACTGTGACAGGATCTTACTGAAAGTATCAGTACCTTTAACAAATTTTGGAAAGAAATATTTAACAACTCTAAGAACAGCATACGATAACACATGTTTTCGAACCAAATTCTTGTCAGACAATATTATTTTATACAACATTAAGCTTGGTTTTACATTCAGAGTCACAATTAACATAAACCTCAACCCATAGGAGTGAAATAATGTGTTAGCCATAATGTACGAAGCATCCCATACACTTTACATACTGTACTAAATATGCGATTATTCCATACTAAGTCAAATACTAAGTCAAGATATACATATTGTATAACTGCGCCGCCCAGTATCATCTTGCCTATGCTTGTGCATATAAGGATTTCCTGAGAATGAAATGAATTTATATTTGTGGGGAATAACTGATAAACTATTTGAAGATACCCATGCACTTATTTGCGACAAGCCAAAGCTAAGTTCATTAACACAAAAAAATGTATTACTTTTTCTCACTAATTTGGAAACGTTTCAACTTGCTACTGCGTGTTTAATTTTATTCGGTTCAAAAAATTGAAATAAATGTAAGACGCGATAATCTCCGAAGAGATTTTAGGCCGAGCTTCTCTTCAAATCCGGTTTTGATTTTTTACTCAGTTCTGAATCTGCTTAGCTGGAAAAATCTTAATGGCACCACCCATAAGTAAGCTAAGTGCATCAAATGAAATATATCAGTTTTGTGAAATGGATCGGCTCTCATTTTCTGTGAATGCATAGCTCTAATAAGATAGAGACTAGAAATTGTGACTGTGGCTTATACTGTAGTCAAACTCGTTTATTTGAACAAAACTTAAATAAATTTAACTTCTTTACTCTTTAATGTAATGCAGAAATCTAATGAACTTATATTAAATATTACCAACCGAAAAATATATTTAAAATTAATATTGTGCTTGATTGCGCACCTTCGCCCGTGGTTTGATCGATTCGCTCTTTCTCGTGTATATATTTTTACGAAGCCATTAAGTGCACTTGCATTTGCATTTTTGGTGATTTCTTTTGGTTTGTTCTGAATTCGCACTGAAAACCTGGCGTTAGTCAGCTCGTAATATGGGGTAAAAAAAACTGAGGTAGATGTTGTTGTTGTTGTTGTAGCAATGCTCGCCCCACCTAATAGCCGCGACCGATCACAAATTGTCATCAATATCCTCTAACGGGAGTCCAAGGAAACTTGCCGTTTCAACAGGGGTGGACCATAAGGAAAGGGGTGTTAGAGGCGTTGGTTCCACATTACAATTAAAGAGATGGTTGGTATCATGTGGTGACACATTGCAAGCGGGGCATGCATTTTGTATGTCGGGGTTGATTCTGGATAGGTAAGAGTTTAACCTGTTACAGTATCCAGAACGAAGTTGAGCAAGAGTGACACGCGTTTCCCTGGGGAGTATGCGTTCCTCTTCCGCGAGTTCTGGATATTTTTCTTCAAGTACTGGATTCACCGGGCAATTCCCGACATAAAGGTCCGACGCCTGTCTATGGAGTTCACCAAGGACCTGCTTGTGTTTTTCGCTTCATACGGCTGGGTTCTCAGGTGCCGTATTTCCTCAAAATGCTTACGGAGATGACTCCTTAGGCCCCTAGGCGGTGCTGGTTCGTCAATCAGATGTCTGTTGGGATGCCCAGGTTTCTGGGTATTCAACAGAAACTGTTTGGTCAGCATCTCATTTCTCTCCCTGATGGGGAATATTCTCGCCTCATTATGCAGATGGTGTTCTGGGGACATAAGAAGACAGCCCGTGGCGATTCTGAGAGCAGTATTTTGGCAGGCTTGTAGTTTCTTCCAGTGGGTGGTTTTTAGGCTTGGCGACCATATGGGTGACGCGTAGCACGTAATCGGCTGGCTAATTGCTTTGTATGTGGTCAAGAGCGTTTCTTTATCTTTTCCCCAGGTACTGCCAGCAAGGGATTTGAGGATTTTATTACGGCTCTGAATTCTCGGAACAATTGCGGTTGCGTGCGCACCAAAATGTAGATCCTGATCAAACGTCACACCCAAGATTTTGGGGTGTAGGACAGTCGGTAGCGTAGTGCCATCGACGTGGATGTTCAATATGGTCGACATTTGGGGCGTCCATATTGTAAATAAGGTCGCGGAAGATTTAGTCGGTGACAATGCCAGGTTTCGCGAGGCGAAAAAACTGGAGAGATCAGGGAGATAGCCGTTTATTTTATTGCATAGCTCATCGATCTCTGGGCCTGGGCCTGTGGCCATTATTGTGCAGTCATCGGCGTAGGAAACGATTGTGACTCCTTCCGGTGGTGAAGGTAGCTTAGATATGTAGAAATTAAACAAAAGTGGGGATAGGACACCACCCTGTGGCACCCCTTGTTTAATTCTCCTTTGTTTTGGTGTTTCGTTTCTGAATTGCACCGATGCCTGCCGATCACCCAGATAATTTGCGGTCCACCTTTTAAGACCTTCCAGGTCTTGCAGTAACGAGCCATGGTTGACCGTATCAAAAGCTTTTGATAGGTCTAGCGCTACGAGTACTGTTCTATGGTGGGGGTATTGATTCAAACCGCAATTTATCTGGGTGCTAATGACATTTAGCGCGGTGGTAGTGCTATGGAGTTGTCTGAAGCCATGCTGATGAGGGGCTAGCTGCAAATGTGCTTGGAAATAAGGGAGCAAAATGGCTTCAAGCGTCTTTGCCACTGGCGATAGGAGAGATATCGGACGATATGACTCACCTACGTTAGTTGGTTTCCCAGGCTTTAGTAGCGGGACCAACTTGTCCATTTTCCATTTCTCGGGTATGACAAAGGTGGAAAGGGACAGGTTGAAGACATGCGCTAAATATTTGAAACCCTCTTTCCCTAGGTTTTTAAGCATCGGCATGGCTATGCCGTCTGGGCCCACTGCTTTGGATGGTTTAGCGCGACCAATGGCGTCCTCAACCTCTCTAGCGGTGATGGTGATTGGTGACGCGCTGAATTTGTGTTTATGTGCGTGTCTATTGGCTCTCCGTATATCTTTGTCGACCGTAGGATGCATTATATATTGTCGGCAGAAAGCGCTCGCGCATTTTTTCGCATCCGACAGCACCTTATCGCCAAAGGCGATGGAAACTTTGTCTTTGTGCTTAGTCGGATTCGATAGGGACTTTACGGTGGACCAAAGTTTACCTACACCGGTAGAGAGGTTACAACCTCTTAGGTGCTCTTCCCATTTCGCCCGCTTGTGTTCGTCCACAAGCAATCTGATGCGTTGGTTTATATCCCTTATTTGGGGGTCGCCTGGATCAAGCTGTCTTATAAGGTCGCGTTCCCTCGCTAAGCTCGCGGCCTCCGCCGGGAAGTGGGGCCGGATTTCGGGAATTCTCCCGGCGGGAATGAAATGTGCCGAGGCGGATTCAACGACCTTACGGAAGGCACGCTCCCCTTGGCGGGCATCAGTCGGGATAGGGAGGGCAGCAAAGCTGCTGTCTGTTGCAGATTTATATTCTTCCCACTTTCCTTTTTTGAAGTTTATGAAAGTGCGTTTTTCGGTGACGATGAAGTCGGCGGTACGCTCGAACGAAATAAGTATGGGCAGGTGATCGGATGCCAATGTTACCATCGGCTGCCAGTTGACACAGTTTACGAGTTCTGCGCTCACGATTGAGATATCTGGCGAGCTATGACAGATTCCTACCATACGTGTGGGGGCGTCTCCGTTTATTGTGCAGAACGCCGTTTCTTCTATTTGATCCGCCAACATCTCAACCCTACTGTCCGCCCGCAAGTTTGAATGCCATAGGTCGTGATGGGCATTGAAATCGCCTAAGATAATGCGATTGTTGCCAGTGAGTAAGGCCTCGATATTAGGGCGGTATCCACTGGGGCAACAGGTGACAGGAGGGATGTAGATGTTGATGATTTCTAGATTTACATCGACTGACCGGACAGATAGGCCTTGACGTTCTAAGACATTGTCCCTGCGGTCGATGCCAGGATCAAATATATAATATTGCACAGAGTGGTGTATAATAAACGCGACGCCGCCTCCATTTCCGCTCTCGCGGTCTTTCCTGTGGACATTATAACCAGAGCAGGTCTGCAATGCAGATCTTGCTGTGAGTTTAGTCTCTTGAATCGCAGCAATGCGGATGTTGTGCCGCTTCATGAAATCGACTATCTCCGTAATCTTCCTAGTTAGTCCATTACAGTTTAACTGCAGAATTCTGAAGTGCATGAGGGGTGACGCCGCCACTCTAGGGGTAAGTGACGGGTGACTACGCCTAGGTTGTGGAAGGCCAGGACGCAATTGCTGTTTTGGCCTTGGGACTGGGCGCCCTTGGGCAAGCATTGGGGTACCCGGGTGATTTGGGTTTGCGACCTGGCAACATGGCGCGATGAAACCCGTCGAGGGGTTGCCGTCGCGGAGACAAGAACATCTAGGAAAGTGGCAACACCCAAGGCAGGAGCTGCATTGAGCGTATGTCGCAAACCTATATATTCTGTGCTGGCAGACGGTGCAAACGGAGGCAGGGACCAAGAGTCTGTTTCCCTGGCCTGCACGATTGCTGCCAGAAAAGAGGGGGGGGGGGGGGGGGAGAAGACGGGGGCAGGGGCTGATGCTCAGCATTGCTACCAGCTCTACTACGAAGGTAGTAGTTATGAGTGGTATCAGCTGTTTGAGTTGTTGGCGCCGTGGGGCGCGAGCAGCAGCGGGTACTTGTTGTGGCTTGCTGAGCAGCGAGGCTGCTGGAAGGTAGTGGGGGGCGCTTAGGCGTAGACTACGGGACGCCCTTGGACAGCAAGGAGCCACAAAAGATTTATAAAAGTTACGTGGACGTCGGGTTTTGGGATCAATCCCAGAACAACCTGTCCGATGCAACCATCCTTTGCACGGGACACACTGAACAGAGTATGACCGTCCTAAAAAGATTCTTTTCTAGCAAATGCAGCAAAACCATTTCTCAGGACCGGGGTCAGGAGACGGACCCGGATTGGGTTCGATACCTTCCCGGAGTAAGAGAATATGTAGCAGTCCTGCTGCAAGGAGCTGCTGGGAGGATGACAATTTGTGGGAGGGACGAAACAAATTAAATGGGGTCACACTGAAATGACAGTCCTTGGTCGGGAAAAATCCCGAGTCACTCCGGTACATAGAACCGACTGCCTTGGGAAGCGAACTGAGGTAGATCTTCGATAGCACTATAGATCTTATTTGACTCTTCTAAAAATAAATTATCCACTGTTTTACAAATAGCTTTTTGTTCAGCGTCCATATCAGGATGTGAAGTGTTTAATAAGTGAGTGCATCTGTGCTTTCTCTTCTGGTGCGCCATGGCGTATGAGCAACTTTTTTGTTTGTTTCACTGTAAACGAAAATGTTTATCTATATGAACTGAGTTTATTGCTTATGTTTCCGCTCATGTTTTACGAGCTTCCACAACAACAAGAGTCGCTATAAAACAAAAATTATTGGTAAACGGTTTAACTGCTGTCTTGAAATTTATATGAAATTCTCTCGTTGATAGTTAAGAGTCTTCGCGTTTAGTACGAGAAAGAAAATGCCATAAAATTTTGGTTTTAAAGGCCACTTAATATATGTATATGTACATCTGTGATAAGCAGTAGTAAACATAATTACAGCACGATGCTTTATTGCGTAATCAGTGTTTATTGTAAGACTAAATCTTGCTTCCATTATTCTTTCACGGTCTTTGCTTTATATCCGAATCAAAAGCATTTTTTTGCCGCTGCACATGCTTTGTACTTTATTTGTGCATTTTACGCGCCCATCCGTTGTTGTTTGTTTTTAGCTGGCATATTTGCGGTGAGCATTGTGGCTTTTTGAATAGCTGTAAATAGAGCAGTTCATGAATGTTTATCTTGAATAAATGCGCTTGAATGAATTGATGACCAACTGATGGGCTATCAACCAACGCACAGTGTTTCGTGTAGAACAAGCTAGCTGGACAAAAACAAAGTTCTTATTCCAAGAAAAGTGTAATGAGAAATGAAAGAAAAACAAACAAAATAGCGGGATTTTTGCTTTTTTTTTGATATTTTTTCTCATATATATTGAGTAATTGAAGTAAGAAGGCAGGAGTGGCCGTAAAATGCATTGATTAATTTGCAAAAATCTTGTTGAATATTAAGCTTCATATTTCTTTTAAGTGAACATCTTTATATAATTTTTTTGATGGATTCTAAGCTTGAAGGTAAGAAAAATTGTTTAATAGTAATTCTTTCGCAATTAGAGTATTTTCAATATATTTAACATTCCGTTATTAAGAAGAAAAAGTATTTTTTCTCTATATTTTTAAATTTAGGGACAAAAAAGTTACATACATCCGCCGACATCCGGGCTAAATTTTACATATGTTATAGTCGGAAGTATTCTCTAATAGTAAAAAGAAAAAACCATTGCGAATTCTTTGCACATCTATTTTAAATTTTTTTTTGTAGATTTTGTTATCTCCACATATAAAATAGGATGTATGTACGTACCAGCTCCGACGAGATATTTGAACCTTTAAAGCAGATCTACAAACGGCAAAACCAATTCCCAGGTACAGGGAACAAACACGTAGCTATAAAACACACAAAAATAAACGCGCAATTTCAACCAGAGTACGCCAAAAGCAAAAAGGCGAAGATCACTGACTTTAACCTGCCACAACCTACCGCACCAGTCACCAAGGCATAAAAACAGGTACATACAAAACAATCCTAATGCAGGTATAACCACACAGGAACGCTACACAAAGCAACCCCATTTGGTAGCATCTACGCCAATACCTGAATGTAATATAAATACTGCACAACTGGCAGCACAAAAATCATCAGCTATTCACCCTGTCGGAAAATCAACAAAACAAAGCAGTTTAGTTATAACCGTACCAAGAACGGAGTTTTTTGACATTTGGGTTCAACATTTGAAGGAAACCAGATATAAAGAATTATTGAGTTTTGTTGTACTTAAGTACGATTTATGCGAAGCAGCCGAGTATTCGATAAAAAGTTTAAGCTTACAAATATCGGCATATTCGTCGAAGCTGGATCAAAAGTGGAACACTTCTGGAAGACATAAGGAGCGATTTTTGAATAAAAACTCGGAGTGGCTTTCGAGTCCAGACTTCACATTTACAATAACGGTAGGTTCAAAGTTGCCATCAGACCAACCAACCACTTCTTCAGGTAACCCCGACCCCGGAAAACGAAAGAAGGACTTTGTCAGCTGCAGTGAAAACACCAAACGGCGTCGAGTGGATGACCTCTTGTTATCTAGAAGCCCTGGTGAGTTACTTTATGCGGCAGAAGTATCAACGCGTATGTCCAGCAACAGAAATGTTGCTAACATTATAAAAAAATCACAGGAAACCACTCAAATATCCGGCAAAAAGATGACATGTGGGCCAGATGCAAGATAATTGAGCAATGTAGAAGCTTTAACATACTACGTAGATAGCAAGTCGACGACTCATGGGTACAAAACGACTTGGAAGTGGAGCACCAAGGCAAGCCATAACGTTTATCCATCACTTTTTTTGTCTAAGAAAAGCTAAGGCAGAATGCTATCCAAATGAAATTGATGTTTGAAACACGTGCGGAAATTAAAGTCCAGTCTGTATTAGATAAAACTGTTGAGCGTTTAGTTTTAGCAAATTAAGAAGTTTTTGTTAGTTTATTACCTACAAACTTGACGTATACTTTAATCAGCAAGTGGGGTTGCGATGGAAGCTCTGGCCATAGCACATATAAGCAAAAGTTTACATGCAGTTCTGACACTGATGAGTTTTTGTTTATATTTTATTTCGTTCCCCTTCAATTACAGGATGATTACCAATTAAATTTTTTTTTCCAAAGAAACAAAAGATTTTATTCTTTTTCAAACGAACAAAGTTTTAGAGGAGATAAGTGCGTTGTTGCCAATAAAGTACATGCTCGAAGAATACGAAGTTTCCGTAAATCACAATATGCTTCTAACAATGATTGACGGAAAAGTTTGCAATGCTTTGACTGAAACTTCTTCCGCACAAAAGTGTTATATTTGTGGTGCCACTCCAAAAGATATGAATAATGAGTTACGTGACTTTACGCCTAACCGAGATAATCTTGATTTTGGTTTGTCTACTCTCCATGCATGGATAAGATGTTTTGAATGCTTGCTTCATATAAGTTATCGCCTCGAAGTAAAAAAGTGGCAGCTTAGGAATGAGGCAGATAAAGAGAGTGTAAAGCTACGTTCCAACGAAATACAGAATAAATTTAAAAGTGTACTTGGATTGATAGTAGATAAACCAAAACCAGGTTTCGGCAATACCAATGACGGCAACACTGCTAGTAGGTTTTTCGAAAATTCTGAGGCTAGTGCTGAGATTACGGGATTGGATGTAACGCTCATCAAAAGATTCGACACTCTCCTTCGCGCACTAGCATCTGGGTACAATATAAATATCCAAAGATTTGAAAAATTTGCGGTCGAGACTAAAAAACTATACATAGATCTCTATCCATGGTTTAATATGCCTGTTACAGTTCACAAAATCTTAGTGCATAGTACTGATATTATAAAATCAGCAATTTTATCTATTGTTCAACTTTCTGAGGAAGCACAGGAAGCCCGTAACAAAGATTTGAGACGATTCAGGGATGATAACACACAAAAGCAGTCGCGTGAAGCCACGAATAGAGATCTTATGAATAAGTTGCTTATAACATCGGATCCTTTAGTTAACAGTTTTAGGGAGATACCTAAGAAAAAATTTAAAAGTCTGACTTCAGAAGTCCTAAATTTACTGTCCCCCGATAATGTTGAGGAGTCAATAAATACCCCAGTTGTTTCAAGCTTTCACAGTAGTGTTGCTGATGCTCATGACTATTCCAGAAGTGACTCATCGAATGAAAGTGATGATAGCGAATAATAACATAATTATAAAAGATAACCTACCCTATAACTTTTTGTTGGATCAGGATTTATTTAATTTAAATCTATTGTCTTTTCTACTTTGTATTATACTTTACTTTTAAGTTTTTGAAATAAGTTATTTTCACATAATTAATTTAATTATTTACATTGTTGTTATTATTATTGTAATCCACTTTTACATTCCTGACTGGTACTATAAAATAATTTTGTAAAAATTGTAGTGCCAGGATAAATACTCAAATAAATACAAAATATGTATGTACATATGTACCGTCACTCACATAAATAAGTAGACACCCCTTTTTGGACAATTCTTACAATCTTCGCTTTCGCAAATTTACTTTAACTAATTTCCCATAAGAAAATTTGTCACGATCTATAATAAAAACTAAATTATATTTAAACAAGTAAGGAAGGCTAAGTTCGGGTGTAATCGAACATTACATACTCAGTTGAGAGCTATGGAGACAAAATAAGGAAAATCACCATGTAGAAAATGAACCTAGGGTAACCCTGGAATGTGGTTGTATGACATGTGTATCAAATGGAAGGTATTAAAGAGTATTTTAAGAGAGAGTAGGCCATAGTTCTATGGATGGACGCCATTTAGGGATATCGCCATAAAGGTGGACCAGGGCTGACTCTAGATTTGTTTGTACGATATGGGTATCAAATGAAAGGTGTTACTGAGCATTTTAAGAGGGAGTGGGCCTTAGGTCTATCTGTGGACGCCTTTTCGAGATATCGCCATTAAGGTGGACCAGGGGTGACTCTAGAATGTGTTTGTACGATATGGGTATCAAATGAAAGGTGGTAATGAGTATTTTAAAAGGGAATGGGCTTTAGTTCTATAGGTGAACGCCTTTTCGAGAAATCGCCATAAAGGTGGACCAGGGGTGACTCTAGAATATGTTTGTACGATATGGGTATCAAATGAAAGCTTTTAATGAGTATTTTGAAAAGGAGTGATCCTTAGTTCCATAGGTGGACGCCGTTTCGAGATATCGCCATAAAGGTGGACCAGGGGTGTCTCTAGAATTTGTTTGTACGATATGGGAATCAAATGAAAGGTGTTACTGAGCATTGTAAGAGGGAGTGGGCATTAGGTCTATAGGTGGACGCCTTTTCGAGATATCGCCATTAGGGTGGGCCAGGGGTGACTCTAGAATGTTTGTACGATATGGGTATCAAACGAAAAGTGTTACTGAGCATTTTAAGAGGGAGTGGGCTTTAGGTCTATAGGTGGACGCCTTTTCGAAATTTCGCCATTAGGGTGGGCCAGGGGTGACTCTAGAATGTGTTTGTATGATATGGGTATCAAATGAAAGATGGTAATGAGTATTTTAAAAGGGAGTAATCCTTAGTTCTATAGGTGGACGCCTTTTCGAGATATCGCCATAAAGGTGGACCAAGGGTGACTCTAGAATGTTTGTACGATATGGGTATCAAACGAAAGGTGTTACTGAGCATTTTAAGAGGGAGTGGGCATGAGGTCTATAGGTGGACGCCTTTTCGAGATATCGTCATTAGGGTGGGCCTGGGGTGACTCTATAATGTGTTTGTACGATATGGGTATCAAACGAAAGGTGTTACTGAGCATTTTAAGAGGGAGTGGGCATTAGGTCTATAGGTGGACGTCTTTTCGAGATATCGCCATTAGGGTGGGCCAGGGGTGACTCTAGAATGTTTGTACGATATGGGTATCAAACGAAAGGTGTTACTGAGCATTTTAAGAGGGAGTGGGCATTAGGTCTATAGGTGGACGCCTTTTCGAAATATCGCCATTAGGGTGGGCCAGGGGTGACTCTAGAATGTTTGTACGATATGGGTATCAAACGAAAGGTGTTACTGAGCATTTTAAGACGGAGTGGACATTAGGTCTATAGGTGGACGCCTTTTCGAGATATCGCCATTAGGGTGGGCCAGGGTGACTCTAGAATGTGTTTGTACGATATGGGTATCAAATGAAAGGTGGTAATGAGTATTTTAAAAGGGAGTAATCCTTAGTTCTATAGGTGGACGCCTTTTCGAGATATCGCCATAAAGGTGGACCAAGGGTGACTCTAGAATGTTTGTGCGATATGGGTATCAAACGAAAGGTGTTACTGAGCATTTTAAGAGGGAGTGGGCATTAGGTCTATAGGTGGACGCCTTTTCGAGATATCGCCATAAAGGTGGACCAGGGGTGACTCTAGAATGTTTGTACGATATGGGTATCAAACGAAAGGTGTTACTGAGCATTTTAAGAGGGAGTGGGCATTAGGTCTATAGGTGGACGCCTTTTCGAGATATCGCCATTAGGGTGTGCCAGGGGTGACTCTAGAATGTTTGTACGATATGGGTATCAAACGAAAGGTGTTACTGAGCATTTTAAGAGGGAGTGGGCATTAGGTCTATAGGTGGACGCCTTTTCGCGATATCGTCATAAGGGTGGGCCAGGGTGAGTCTAGAATATGTTTGTACGATATGGGTATCAAATGAAAGGTGGTAATGAGTATTTTAAAAGGGAGTAATCCTTAGTTCTATAGGAGGACGCCTTTTCGAGATATCGCCATAAAGGTGGACCAAGGGTGACTCTAGAATGTTTGTACGATATGTGTATCAAACGAAAGGTGTTACTGAGCATTTTAAGAGGGAGTGGGCATTAGGTCTATAGGTGGACGCCTTTTCGAGATATCGCCATTAGGGTGGGCCAGGGGTGACTCTAGAATGTTTGTACGATATGGGTATCAAACGAAAGGTGTTACTGAGCATTTTAAGAGGGAGTGGGCATTAGGTCTATAGGTGGACGCCTTTTCGAGATATCGCCATTAGGGTGGGCTAGGGGTGACTCTAGAATGTTTGTACGATATGGGCATCAAACGAAAGGTGTTACTGAGCATTTTAAGATGGAGTGGGCATTAGGTCTATAGGTGGACATCTTTTCGAGATATCGCCATTAGGGTGTGCCAGGGGTGACTCTAGAATGTTTGTGCGATATGGGTATCAAACGAAAGGTGTTACTGAGCATTTTAAGAGGGAGTGGGCATTAGGTCTATAGGTGGACGCCTTTTCCAGATATCGCCATTAGGGTGAGCCAGGGGTGACTCTAGAATGTTTTTGTACGATATGGATATCAAATTAAAGGTATTAATGAGAGTTTTAAAAGCGAGTGGCTCTTAGATGTATATGTGAAGGCGTTCTCGCGATATCGACCAAAATGTGGACCAGGTGATCCAGAAAATCATTTGTCGGGTACTGATAATTTATTTATATATGCAACACCACTAACAGTATTCCTGCCAAGATTCCAAGGGCTGTTGATTTCGCCTTGTAGAACTTTTTCATTTTCTTCTACCTATTATGCTAGGTGTCACACCCATTTTACAAAGTTTTTTCCAAAGTTATATTTTGCGTCAATAAACCAATCCAGTTACAATGTTTTATCCCTTTTTTCGTATTTGGTATAGAATTATGGCATTTTTTTCATTTTTCGTAATTTTCGATATCGATAAAGTGGGCGTGGTTATGGTCGGATTTCGGCCATTTTTTATACCAAAATAAAGTGAGTTCAGATAAGTGCGTGTGCTTAGTTTAGTAAAGATATATCGGTTTTTGCTCAAGTTATTGTGTTAACGGCCGAGCGGAAGGACAGACGGTGGACTGTGTATAAAAACTGGGCGTGGCTTCCACCGATTTCGCCCATTTTCACAGAGAACAGTTACCGTCCAAGAATCTATACCCCTACCAAATTTGAGAAGGATTGGTAAATTTTTGTTCGACTTATGGCATTAAAAGTATTCTAGACAAACTAAATGAAAATGGGCGGAGCCACGCCCATTTTGAAAATTTCTTCAATTTTTGTATTTTGTTGCATCATATCATTACTTGAGTTGAATTTTGACTTAATTTACTTATATACAGTAAAGATATTAAATTTTTTTGTTAAAATTTGAATTTAAAAAAAAATTTTTTAAAAAGTGGGCGTGTTCTTCATCCAATTTTGCTAATTTTTATTTAGCACATATATAGTAATAGTAGTAACGTTCCTGCCAAATTTCATCATGATATCTTCAACGACTGCCAATTACAGCTTGCAAAACTTTTAAATTACCTTCTTGTAAAAGTGGGCGGTGCCACGACCATTGTCCAAAATCTTACCAATTTTCTATTCTGCGTCATAACGTCAACCTATATACCAAGTTTCATCGCTTTAACCGCCTTTGGCAATGAATTACCGCATTTTTTCGGTTTTTCGAAATTTTCGATATCGAAAAAGTGGGCGTGGTTATAGTCCGATATCGTTCATTTTAAATAGTGTTCTGGGATGAGCGCCCAGGAATCTACATACAAAATTTCATCAAGATACCTCAAAATTTACTCAAGTTATCGTGTTAACGGGCAGACGGACGGACGGACATGGCTCAATCAAATTTTTATTCGATACTGATGATTTTGATATATGGAAGTCTATATCTATCTCGATTCCTTTATACCTGTACAACCAACCGTTATCCAATCAAAGTTAATATACTCTGTGAGCTCTGCTAAACTGAGTATAAAAATGTTTGAAAAATTCGACGAATTTTCATAAAAAATTTTAATTTTTTTTCCGAATTTTTTAGAGTATTGAGATTTGTAGTCCATTCAATTTAAGTACAATAAAGTAATATTCTTAAGTCCTTTAAATTTTTTTGGATCCATGTCACTTATTCACATTAGTTACTGTATATGAAATAAGCAAATGTATGCATATGAAGTAAAATTTTGAAAAAAAAAAGAACATATGCCTGAAAAAAATGGCGTAGTTGTAATAAATGACTGCATATGAAACGGAAAATCTCATAAAATAATTTTGTCCAGCTAGCTTGTTCTACACGAAACACTGTGCAATGGCGACAATATTGAAATGACAACAGATTGACTAAGCATACACAAAAGTGTGTTAGTTGATAAGATTTAAAGTCTACTGAATTTTAGTGACGTAAGCTGCCAGCAGTCCCAGAACTGTATCTTATTAGCCAGAATTTGAAATCCAAGTTCAGCTCATCTTTTAAAGGATAGTGATGTCATGATTTGTGGTATGTTAAAAGTATATGGTGGCAAATGTTTTATAGTATTGAAAGTGGTTAAATGTATATACATATACAGCAAGCTGCCATTAATTATTTTCAAAAACAGAATTGCTTGTTTGGTACCAGAATAAAAAAATAAAAAAAAAAGAACGAATATATAACATTCTTAAAGTTGCCTTTACCTAAGCTATTGCGAATTAAGTTTGGGATGGAGTTCCATATGCGGAAAGCAATGGAAATGAATATGAGGACCGTCTTACATTGTTTCTCAATTTATTTCCGGAATACCGTGATTTGTCTCAACCGGCTGACAAAACTGGATCTGATCAAATTAGCCAAGTGTACTGTGAGCAGGCTTAGAAAGAGCTGGATATTCGAACTCATGGATTCGCATGCCAACCATCGTCATAAATTTTAATCTAAGTAGGATAGTGAAATAATGAATTTTTTTCTTTTTAAAAATTTGCTTAATATTCATTGCTATTAATTAAAAAAAAGGAAGCGTACATCTTTTTATTTTATAATATTTACCACATCAAATGCAGAAAAGATCATAAATATTAGTATGTTAAAATGATGTAAAATTTTTCGATTTAACACTTCAGTAAGATTTCCGGCGGCCACCGTGGTGTGATGGTAGCGTGCTCCGCCTACCGCACCGTATGCCATGGGTTCACACCCCAGCCAAAGCAACATCAAAATTTTAGAAATAAGGTTTTTCAATTAGAAGAAATTTTTCAAAGCGGGGTCGCCCCTCGGCAGTGTTTTGCAAGCGCTCCGGGTGTATTTCTGCCATGAAAAGCTCTCAGTGATAACTCATCTGCCTTGCAGATGCCGTTCGGAGTCGGCATAAAACATGTAGGTCCCGTCCGGCCAATTTGTAGGGAAAATCAAGAAGAGCACGACGCAAATTGGAATAGAAGCTCGGCGTTAGATATCTTCGGAGGTTATCGCGCCTTACATTTATTTTTTTTTAAGATTCCCAAGAACAATCAAATTATTTTAAACTGCTTTAGTATGCAAATTTTAAAATAACTTCTGGCTTAATATTTGCTGTTGATTAAAAGATGACATTTCTGAGTTGAGAGTTCAGTATGCAACAATAACTGTTATGCCAGTTATTATAAGGGCATGTATAAATTTAATTAGCTCGCATCACTATGATTTTGAATGCGAATTAAAGTAGAAAATATACTTAATTAATCAAGATGGCAAAGTGAATTTGAATTAATAAATGTGCATTATGTTAGACTAGCAATGAAATTGTAAATTAATGAATACAAATTATATACTCGTTGTAACTCAAGCACGTTCTGATAATAGAAATGAACCAATTTACTTGAGTGCGCGGGCGGCATACAAATTTTGACGCGTACAAGATATGTCATGTAGATCTGCACAAAGCTAGTTTTAAGCGTCGCTACAAAAAGCAAAATTAATTATTTAGGCAATATCCGTCATCAAAACAAGAAAGAAAAAAGTAAAACAAGGGTGTCTAAGTTCGGGTGTAACCGAACAATATATACTCAGCGTGAGTTTCAATTGTTCAGTTCATTTCAGATAAATTACTTTTTCAAATTTTGTTACAAGGACTTTTTTTTGAGGCTCCAGATATGTTGTGTAATGCTTGAACGGAATAGGGGCATGACACCGCCCATTAAAAATAATGTCTCCTGATTACAAATAACTTGGTAAGGCAAATATCATTATACAAAACTATTTTTCGCTAACACATATTTAGCTTATTATTCTAGTCTACGAACCTTGCAAACATCCTTTTTATGTAAAAATGGGCGTGGTCTTTAACCGATCCCGTCCATTTTACAAGAAATATTCCCGTATTACGATCCGTTAATTTTTCTTCGAGTTATAGCTGCCGAAACAGAAAATTTCCTTCTCAAAAAGAGGGCTAATTTTCAAAAATTTTAATTATTTGCTTTTCTTGTTATAATTCCACTTGAGAAATGAAACACCATTGATATAAAATTCTTTTTTGCAAAGATATAGCTTATTTTATTCATTCGTGACCCTCTTAAACATCTTTTATATAAAAGTGGGCGTGGCTATTAACCGATTTCGTTAATTTTTCTTCTTAAGATAGGTTTAGCGGTTTTTGATTTATGATTAATAATATTTGTAAAATTGATTTTATCACAAGTGGGCGGTGCCATGCCTATTTTCAACAAGTTTTTCAAATTTTTATCAAGAAGATCAATATCAATGCAACCATCAAATTTTAACATTCTAGGTGTATTGTTTACTTAATAAAATTATATATGTAAAAAGTGGTCGTGGTTATCGCCCGATTTCGCTCATTTTAAATAGCTATAGGAGTTGAGTGCCAAGGAACCCATCATTTCAATAATATGTCTCAATATTTACTCAAGCACACGATAAGCACAGACAGACACGATAAGCACAGACAGACGGACATGATTAAATAAATTCCTTTTTTCGTCTTGATAATTTTGATCTTGATAATTTTGATATATGGAAGCCTATATTTATCGCGGTCAACCGTTTATTACGATCAAACGTTTGTTACCAAAGTTAATACACTCTGTGTGTAAAACGCGCTGAGTATAAAAAGTAGGAGTGGCTTTCTGGCGATTTCGCTGATTTTCAGAGCAAATAGTTGTAGCTATGAAAAAAATGTTTACATCAAGTTTCGTTCGAAGTGGGAGATTTTTATTCGATATATGGCATTAACAGTATTTTGGAAAGAGTAACAAAAAAGGGGCGGGTCGCACTCATTTTCAAAACTTGTTTAAGTTTTGTTCTTAGCTCAACCATACCACTACTGAGGTAGATTATCAGCCAAATATAGTTAAACATCATAGAGTTATTGCAAATCTTGTGAAGGTTAGGCCTTCAGGAAAATTGGGCATGGTCCTTAACCGATTTTGATTATCTTCTCTCAGTCTATATAATTTGGCAAGGCTACTAGAGTCTGCCAAATTTCAATGCAATATTTTTAATGGATTTTGATTTATGGCTTGTTAAACTTCAAATTCGTTTTTCTCTAACTGTGGGTGGTGCCACGCTCATAATAAAATACTTATGATTTATCCGATTGCGCTCATTTTCAATACCAATCTATTCTGGGTCCAGATAAGCCCGTATACCGAATTTGGCGAAGATATATCAATATTTGCTCAAGTTATCGTGTTAACGTACGGAAAGGTGGACGGACCGACACGGCTTAATAAATTTTTTTTTCGATACTGATGATTTTCATATATGGAAGTTTATATCTATCTCGATTCGTATATATCTGTACAACCAGCCGTTATCCAATCAAAGTTAATATAATCTGTGTCCAAAACACGGTGAGTATAAAAAGTTGTGTGCATTGCCGTGTATTTAAAAGTTATGAAATTTACCTTTACACCGCTGCGGATTAGTGAAAGAAGAGTTTTGGAGTTTGAAGCACTTTACAACCACTAAATAACCATGTTTTTTTATTTTAAATACATTTTCTCACTAGAAAACGCATACTTCACGTTTTGTAATGACTAAAAAGCATTTTCAAACTAAAAACAGAAGTTTTTTCTAAACATACGTACGCCTAGCGAGAAGCATCGCTGAACGCTTAGCTACATGTTGCTTTGTTGCTTGCATGCAGCCGGCGCACTATGTAAAATAAAGGCCAGTTTATGATTAAAAATCAATAACTTTTTTATTTCTGAATATTATGTTCTAAAATTTTGCACATATATACAATAAGGTATGTGCCTTTAAATGGAATGTAATTTATTATGCTTTAATTTAAAACAATACCTTAAAAGACAAAAGAAATTCAAAATTATTAAAAATATAAAATATTTATTTTTTAACAATGAATAATATTATTTTATGCATTCAAAAACCAAATGTCAAATAGTAAATCAAAATACAAGTCAATTAAAATAAAGAAACATAAAAAAATGGTGATTGAAATTGTACACAGATTATTTAATTTATTGTAATGTTTACTATTCTTATTGTACATATACCTATGTTTATTATGTTATTTATATGTGATGAAATTCGGGATCTGAAATTAGTTCGTTCACTTTCAAAAGACCTAAGGTGTCTTTATCAAGTTCCTTCACGTTTTTAGTATACAGTTTTCTAATGCTGGTTATGTAAGGATCTGAAGTATAAAGAAGAGTATGAAATACGTCCTCGTTTGTAGCGGATTTTGATCATTTTCTAGCATGATGTAAACGAAATTTTTTATAATCCTTATAACGGGATTCTTGTGCATCTTCCGAAAGTTGACCAATAGGAAGTGCTGCAAAATGCTTTATGACACTTTCTCCATGAATAAAAATTTTGTGATCTGAAGATGGCATGTAGTGTTATTCATAATTGCTCACATAGATCCTGGCAGTCTCCATAGCATAACTGCTAAATTTTTCAGCATTTATCATTGAAATAGCTTGCAGAATTATGTTAAGTCGTTTAATCAAATTTATACAATCCTGTAATTTCAGCAGAGCAGCATGCATTGTGGAAAATTCTTCTGGAAGTATTACCGTCATTAATATTACCACTTACTTGCCTTGGTTTGTCGATGATCAATCCTAGCTCTTCACGGAAACGCCTTTGTACCAGGGTTTTCTTCTCTTGCTTTAGTCGTTTCTTTTCTTCGCTTGTGGCTCACCATGTTTGGAATGACAGATTATAGGAAATATGTATAATCATTTCCATACAACGAATCCAGACGTGTAAAGTAAACAGTCCATATTAATAAGAATCTTCATTTTCAGGCCCAGCAGTCACTTTAGTAAAATCATTCATTTGTCCCGTGGTACAAATATTGTGCTTTCGTTAAATCCAAATTAATAAATACGCTCAATGCTTCTTCATCCGTAAACATTTTTGTCTGCCTTGCGTCTTCTATGAGACTCGAGAATAAGGTCTTATTTTCACTGTCAGCAAACCTTAATGTTTCCGCAAGTTTAGCTTCTGTTCCTTCTCCTATCGAACGACCATTGAAGATATGTATTATAGACGTGTTCAAATCCATATTAATTAAGTAGCATTGTATTTTTCTTCTTTTACTGGATTCTGACAAATCTGGATAAGATACGCACGGTCTCCCACGTTTTCCAGAAAAAGTAGATGGTGTGGAGTCCGTTGTAACGTCTTCATATTTCGGTAAAGTTACTGAATATTCTGATTCTAACCAATTACTGTTTTTCATTAAAAATGTATCCTTTTTCCGTGAAGATTCTGCCCATCGTTTATTAAAAGTATGAATAAATGTCTTTGAAAACCACTGAGGATGAAACAAAAGTTGTCTTCAGATACATGATAATTATACTCAGTTGAGCAGAGCTCACAGAGTATATTAAGTTTGATTGTATAGCGTTTGGTTGTACATATATAAAGGAAACGAGATATATATAGACTTCCATATATCAAAATAATCAGGATCGAAAAAAAATTTGATTGAGCCATGTCCGTCCGTCCGTCCGTCATTTAACACGATAACTTGAGCAAATTTTGAGGTATCTTGATGAAATATGGTATGTATGTGTATGTATGTCTCAGATCGCTATTAAAAATGAACGATATCGGACTATAACCACGCCCACTTTTTCGATATCGAAAATTTCGAAAAACCGAAAAAGTGCGATAATTCATTACAAGAGACAGCTAAAGCGACGAAACTCGGTAGATGAGTTGAACTTATGACGCAGAATAGAAAATTAGTAAAATTTTGGACAATGGGCGTGGCACCGCCCACTTTTAAAAGAAGGTAATTTAAAATTGTTGCAAGCTGTAATTTGGCAGTCGTTGAAGATATCGTGATGAAATTTGGCAGGAACGTTACTCCTATTACTAATGTACGCTTAATAAAAATTAGCAAAATCGGGGAAGGACCACGCCCACTTTTAACAAAAATTTTTTTTAAGTAAAATTTTAACAAAAAATTTAATATCTTTACAGTATATAAGTAAATTATGTCAACATTCAACTCCAGTAATGATATGGTGCAACAAAATACAAAAATAAAAGAAAATTTCAAAATGGGCGTGGCTCCACCCTTTTTCATTTAATTTGTCTAGGATACTTTTAAAGCCATAAGTCGAACAAAAATTAACCAATCCTTTTGAAATTTGGTAGCGGCATAGATTTTATGACGTTATCGGTTAATGCACGCCCAGTTTTTATACACAGTCGTCCGTCTGTCCTTCCGCATGGCCGTTAACACGATAACTTGAGCAAAAATCGATATATCTTTAATGAACTTAGTTCACGTGCTTACTTGAACTCACTTTATATTGGTATGAAAAATGAACGAAATCCGACTATGACCACGCCCACTTTTTCGATATCGAAAATTACGAAAAATGAAAAAATGCCATATTTCTATACCAAATACGAAAAAAGGGATGAAACATGTAAGGTAATTGGGTTGTTTTATTGACGCGAAATATAACTTTAGAAAAAACTTTATAAAATGGTTGTGACACCTACCATATTAAGTAGAAGAAAATGAAAAAGTTCTGCAGGGCGAAATAAAAAACCCTTAAAATCTTGGCAGGTATTACATATATAAATAAATTAGCGGTATCCAACAGATGATGTTCTGGATCACCCTGGTCCACATTTTGGTCGATATCTGGAAAACGCCTTCACACCACTCCCTTTTAAAACTCTCATTAATACCTTTAATTTGATACCCATATCGTACAAACAAAGTCTAGAGTCACCCCTGGCCCACCTTTATTGCGATAACTCGAAAAGGCTTCCACCTATAGAACTAAGGCCCACTCCCTTTTAAAATACTCATTAACTCCTTTCGTTTGATACCCATATTGCACAAACGAATTCTAGGGTCACCCCTGCTCCACCTTTATGGAGATATCTCGAAACGGCGTCCACCTATGGAACTAAGGATTACTCCCTTTTAAAATACTCATTAACACCTTTCTTTTGATACCCATATTGTACAAACAAATTCTGGGGTCACCCCTGCTCCACCTTTATGGAGATATCTCGAAACGGCGTCCACCTATGGAACTAAGGAATACTCCCTTTTAAAATACTCATTAACCACTTTCTTTTGATACCCATAATGTACAAACAAATTCTGGGTCACCCCTGGTCCACCTTTATGGCGATATCTCGAAAATGCGAACACATATAGAACTAAGGCCCACTCCCTTTTAAAATACTCATTAACACCTTTCATTTGATACCCATATCGTACAAACAAATTCTAGAGTCACCCCTGGTCCACCTTTATGGCGATATCTCGAAAGTGTGACCACATATAGAACTAAGGCCCACTCCTTTTTAAAATACTCATTAACACCTTTCATTTGATACCCATATCGTACAAACAAATTCTAGTGTCACCCCTGGTCCACCTTTATGGCGATAACTCGAAAAGGCGTCCACCTATAGAACTAAGGCCCACACCCTTTTAAAATACTCATTAGCACCTTTTTTTTGATACCCATATTGTACAAACGCATTCTAGAGTCACCCCTGGTCCACGTTTATGGCGATATCCCGAAAGAACAAAAGCCCACTCCCTTTTAAAACACTTATTACACTTTTCGTTTGACACCCATATTGTACAAACGCATTCTAGAGTCAACCCAGGTCCACTTTTATAACGATATTCCGAAATGCGTCCACCTATAGAACTTAGGCCCACTCCCTTTTAAAATACTCATTAACACCTTTCATTTGATACCCATATAGCACAAACAAATTCTAGAGTCACCCCTGGTCCACGTTTATGGCGATATCTCGAAAAGGCGTCCACATATAGAACTAAGGCCCACGCCCTCTTAAAATACTCATTAAAACCTTTCATTTGATACTCATATCGTACAACCAAATTCTAGAGTCACCTCTGGTCCATCTTTATGGCGATATCTCGAAAAGGCGTACATCTATAGAACTTAGGCCCACGCTCTTTTAAAATACTCATTAATACCTTTTATTTGATACCCATGTCGTACAAAATAAATTCTAGAGTCACCCCTGGTCCACCTTTATGGCGATATCTCCAAAAGACGTCCACCTATAGAACTTAAGCCCACTCCCTTTTAAAATTATTATTAACACATTTCATTTGATACCCATATTGTACAAACAAATTCTCGAGTCAGGCCTGGTCCACCTTTATGGCGATATCCCTAAATGGCGTCCATCTATAGATCTATGGACCACTTCCCCTTAAAATACTCTTTAATACCTTCCAGGGTTACCCTAGGTTCCTTTTACAACATGGTGATTTCTCTTACTTTGTCTCCACAGCCCTAAACTGAGTATGTAATGTTCGGTTACACCCGAACTTAGCCTTCCTTACTTGTTTTATTCTCAGTTGAGCAGAGCTCACAGAGTATATTAACTTTGATTGGATAACGGTTGGTTGTACAGGTATAAAGGAATCGAGATAGATATAGACTTCCATATATCAAAATCATCAGTATCGAAAAAAAATTTGATTGAGCCATGTCCGTCCGTCCGTCCGTCTGCCGTTAACACGATAACTTGAGTAAATTTTGAGGTATCTTGATGAGATTTGGTACGTAGATTCCTGGGCACTCATCTCAGATCGATATTTAAAATGAACGATATCGGACTATAACCACGCCCACTTTTTCGATATCGAAAATTTCGAAAAACCGAAAAAATGCGATAATTCACTGCAAAAGGCGGATAAAGCGATGAAACTTGGTAGATGGGTTGACGTTATGACACAGAATAGAAAATTAGTAAGATTTTGGACAATGGGTGTGGCACCGCCCACTTTTACAAGAAGGTAATTTAAAAGTTTTGCAAGCTGTAATTTGGGTGTCGTTGAAGATATCATGATGAAATTTGGCAGGAACGTTACTACTATTACTACATATGCGCTAAATAAAAATTAGCAAAATTGGATGAAGAACACGCCCACTTTTTAAAAAATTTTTTTTTAAATTCTAATTTTAACAAAAAATTTAATATCTTTACTCAACTCCAGTCATGATATGATGCAACAAAATACAAAAATAAAAGAAAATTTCAAAATGGGCGTGGCTCCGCCCATTTTCATTTAGTTTGTCTAGAATACTTTTAATGCCATAAGTCGAACAAAAATTTACCAATCCTTCTTAAATTTGGTAGGGGCATAGATTCTATGACGGTGACTGTTTTCTGTGAAAATGGGCGAAATCTGTTAAAGCCACGCCCAGTTTTTATACACAGTCCACCGTCTGTCCTTCCGCTCGGCCGTTAACACAATAACTTGAGCAAAAACCGACAACAGCCCTTGGAATCTTGGCAGGAATACTGTTAGTGGTATTGCATATATAAATAAATTACCAGTACCCGACAGATGATTTTCTGGATCACCTGGTCCACATTTTGGTCGATATCGAGAAAACGCCTTCACATATACATCTAAGGGCCACTCGCTTTTAAAACCCCCATTAATACCTTTAATTTGATATCCATATTGTACAAACATATTCTAGAGTCACCCCTGGCCCACCCTAATGGCGATATCTCGAAAAGGCATCCAACTATAGACCTAATGCCCACTCCCTCTTAAAATGCTCAGTAACACCTTTCGTTTGATACCCATATCGTACAAACATTCTAGAGTCACCCCTGGTCCACCCTAATGGCGATATCTCGAAAAGGCGTTCACCGATAGACCTAAGGCCCGCTCCCTCTTAAAATGCTCAGTGACACCTTTCATTTGATACCCATACCGTACAAACAAATTCTAGAGTCAGCCCTGGTCCACCTTTATGGCGATATCCCTAAATGGCGTCCATCCATAGAACTATGGCCTACTCTCTCTTAAAATACTCTTTAATACCTTCCATTTGATACACATGTCACACAACCACATTCCAGGGTTACCCTAGGTGCATTTTCCTACATGGTGATTTTCCTTATTTTGTCTCCATAGCTCTCAACTGAGTATGTAATGTTCGGTTACAGCCGAACTTAGCCTTCCTTACTTGTTTTTAATTTGACTTAAAAAAATTGTTTTTTTAAAGTGGGCGTGGTTTTTGCTTAAACATATATATAGTAATAGGAGTAACGTTCCTGCCAAATTTCACCATGATATCTTCAACGACTGCCAAATTACAGCTTGCAAAACTTCTAAATTACCTTCTTTTAAAAGTGGGCGGTGCTACGCCCATTGTCCAAAATTTTACTAAGATTCCATTCTGCGTCATAAGGTTAACTCACCTACCAAGTTTCATCGCTTTATCCGTCTTTGGTAATGAATTATCGCACTTTTTCGATTTTTCGAAATTTTCGATATCGAAAAAGTGGGCGTGGTTATTGCCCGATATCGTTCATTTTAAATAACGATCTGAGATGAGTGCCCAGGAACCTACATACCAAATTTCATCAGGATACCTCAAAATTTACTCAATGTAACGTGTTAACGGACGGACGGACGGACATGGCTCAATCAAATTTTTTCTCGATACTGATGATTTTGATATATGGAAGTCTATATCTATCTCGATTCCTTTATACCTGTACAAACAACCGTTAACCAATCAAAGTTAATATACTCTGTGAACTCTGCTCAACTGAGTATAAAAACATAGCCTTCCTATGATATATGTATATACCAGTTAAGAAAATGTTTTATATATGTGAAAATTTAGCAAGTGCTCTGCAACAAGTGCTCGGAAAATGAAAATCGGTACAAAATTATTTTTTTTTTTTTTTTGTAATGATATTTAAATGTCAAATTAGACTAAAAAACATCAATGACCTGAATTCCGGCGGTCATCTGAATGGTTGTGCAATGGTATGTACGTATGTGAGTACCCTCAAAAGCTTCGCCAGCTTGGGCCTATCCGAACGGTTCGAAACCAAAAGTGGCTCAAGACAATTTGATTTCGTATAAATAAAGATAATACTAATGTGTGAAAAAGGCTCGAGATCATTGTTAAAAGAAAAGAAAAGTTCTTTATCATATTTATGGTCCCCATAGTTAGCGCACTGCGAGTAGATATTTTAGGAGGATATTTAATGATAACGCATTATTACGCAAACATAAGCACTGCGAATAACAACTCGTTCGCTTCGCTGGTCAAGGCTTGATGTATGAATGGGTGAAGATGTTTCCCCGTTGGAAGTAGTAAAATAGAGAAGCGACCGCCGTGGTGTGATGGTAGCGGGCTCCGCCATCCACACCGAAGATCCTTGGTTCACGCCCCGAACAAAGTATTTCAACGAATTTAGTGCAGTTCCGCTTATTTGCAACCTTCTGTTGAATAAATAACTTCAATATTCAATAATGCAAAATGGTCTTTATTAGACTACTTTGAAAATACTTCTAGGCGTTTCTTCTTCTAGAACTTACTACTTAGTTACCAGCTATAAACTTAATAGCTATAAACTACAGATGTACGTTTATAGCCTCACGCATAGCCATATGCGTATGTATATGTGAGGAATACTTCCACCGATTATTGCATACTTTTGTATCTCAGATATATGCATGCGTTTGTGCGTATCTCTCCGCTGCTTGTGTAGACTTAATGATTGATTTGTTTATGTACTTACCAGTGACTGCTTAGTATCGGCTTAGAGATGAGTGTTGATAATATTCGTGACAGTATTTCGGAAACAAGGTTTTTCAATTAGATGGAAATTTTTTTAAGTGCGGTTGCCCCCGGCAGTGTTTGGCAAGCACTCCGAGTGTATTTCTGGCATGAAAAAATATCAGTGAAAACTCATCTGCTGGCAGATGTCGTTCGGGGTCGGCATAAAACAAGTAGATCCCGTCCCGCCAATTTGTAGGAAAAAATCAAGAGGAGCACGACGCAAATTGGAAGAGAAGCTCGGCCTTAAATCTCATAATGGGAAGCCTCTACTGCATTCGGTAAAACTTGAGGGCTTTAACAGCTTCTCTAATGTAACGGGTATTGTGCTTGCCTATGAAGTCGAAAGTCCCGTGTTAATTCTAAAATAATATTCTAGGTGTATTGTACCATGCTGCGGTATATTTCTGAGTTAACAATTCTCACCAGTTACACTTCTATCTACTCAGCCCAATTACTACTCAAGCATCTACTTGTACATAAGATTATTATAATTTTGAAGGGGCAATGGCTGTTTGCAATGGCATAAAGGAATCGGAATAGACATCGACTTCCTTATATCCTAATTGCGTGCACCGAAAGAGATTTTGATTCAGCCATGTTTGTCCGTCCGGTCGTCCTTCCATTAACACAATAACTTGAGCAAAAATTTAGATATCTTTGTGAAATTTACTGCATTAGTTTATATGGCCCCAGTTTATATTGTATTGAAAATGTGTACCAATTTCGTAAAGATATTTCAATTCAAAACTTCTGTCATGAATTGTTTCTCAGTGAAAATTATCTGCCTCGCAGATGTCGTTCGAAGTCCAAATGAAACATATATGAACAACCGCCCCGACAATTTATAGAAGAAACTAATAAGTAGCATGACGATTATCGTGAGAGAATCTCTTTATTTTAAATATTTATGGATTTTATAAAAAATTTAGTAATCGCTCCGCGATAGCATGAATCAGCTTCGCTTCTTTATGCGATTTTGCTCCCAGCAAAAGAGATAAAAGTATTTACTTCAAAAATGCAAAAGCTAATTACAACAGGTGGAAGCGAATGCAGGTGTTCAAGGGGATAAAGGAGGTGATATTTTGCTGGAGTAGTGATGTTAAGGGCTGAAATTTGCCAACTCACACTTTATTTAATTTTTGTTGTGCATGTGTAATTGAATCATTTTAACGGAAATCATAGTCATAACTTTAACCACTTTTTATGTGAAATAGTTTTATATTTAAAAAATTATTTTATTTGCTACAATTCTTTTCTTTTGCTGCCATTGTTGGCCTAACCTCGCGATGCATCCGAGCACACATGCCCAGCCCAAGACTCGAAACCTTGGTCCCAATCTATGATGTGAGTGGACACAAAAATTTTTATCTGTCATTCGGATTCATATACAAAATATTATATCGTCGCCCGCTTGCCAGAAGCATGAACGTGCCCAAATGACAATTTTGGGAAATCGAGTTTCAAAGTTTATTGCTCCCTCAATATTAGAAGATTTAGTTTCTAATGTAAAAGTGTATCTATAAATTATATTCACACTATGCTCTTTCAACTGAGATAATCGCTCTGCTCGCATTCCTTCTATTTTCCGAGATTTAGAACATTTATTTTTCTGGCACAACAAAAATTTTAAAAACTGATCTAATTTTTTGTTAACACAGATATACATATATAAAATTAAAAGTAGTCGGATCAAGTAATGCGCCTCATGTTTTCTATACATTTTGATGCGCTGAATCCAAATACTCTGTAAGAATTGGCCCAAGTGGTCATGGTATGGCCTTAACTTCAAAACACGTAAACAAATCACTGCAGATTTATTTTTAAATATTGTTAGGGCCAAGCCAATACCAATTCTGTTGGCGGATTGGAATTCGGAGCATCACAGTACTTGGGAAAACATCCGCGGCTTTGACTTATCGAAAGTATGTATGTAAATGAAAAAGTTACACATTCAATTCAATTTCATATACACTAGTGTGTTTTTATTTATGGTAGGTACTATTGCAAACTTATAACTAGTTCTTATTCTCAACAGAATCAGAATCTTCTGAAATGTTGGGTTCGGGTAAAGCGTTGCCCTCAAGATTTTTATAAAAAGAATGATATTCTTTTGATATAACCAGTTTTTCACAAAATTGTTTCAAGTATTTTAGTTTTGATTTGAGAAGAGGCAACACGGCTTCGAATAATTCGGTTTGTCTTCAATTGAACAACTATCTTTCTTTCGGATATTCAGCTATTAAAAATTCTTCATCGGTTAAATTTTTATTGAAGAATACCTCAACTAGCGTATATATCGCATAGATAGTTTTTAGCTCCCTGAGTAAAATAATTATAAATAAAACAAGTAAGGAAGATTAAGTTCGGGTGTACCCGAACCTTACATACTCAGTTGAGAGCTATGGTGACAACATAAGGGAAAATAACCAGGTAGGAAAATGAACAGAGGGTAACCCTGGAATGTGTTTGTATGACATGTGTATCAAATGAAAGGCATTAAAGAGTATTTTAGAAGGGAGTGGGCCATAGTTCTATAGGTGGACGCCATTTGGGGATATCGCCATAAAGGTGGACCAGGGCTGACTCTAGAATTTGTTTGTATGACATGGGTATCAAATGAAAGGTGTTAATGAGTCTTTTAAAAGGGCGTGGGCCTTAGTTCTATAGGTGGACGCCTTTTCGAGATATCGCCATAAAGGTGGACCAGGGGTGACTCTAGAATGTGGTTTTGCGATATGGGTATCAAATTAAAGGTATTAAGGATGGTTTTAAAATGGAGTGGTGGTAGTTGTATATGTGAAGGCATTTTCCAGATATCGACCAAAATGTGGACCAGGGTGACCCAGAACATCATCTGTCGGATACCGCTAATTTATTTATGTATGTAATACCACGAACAGTATTCCTGCCAAGATTTCAAGGGTTTTTTATTTCGCCCTGCAGAACTTTTTCATTTTCTTCTACTTAATATGGTAGGTGTCACACCCATTTTACAAAGTTTTTTTCTAATTTGGTATAGAATTATGGCAGTTTTTTCATTTGTCGTAATTTTCGATACCGAAAAAGTGGGCGTGGTCATAGTCTGATTTCGGCCATTTTTTATACCAATACAAAGTGAGTTCAGATCAGTACGTGAACTGAGTTTAGTAAAGATATATCGATTTTTGCTCAAATTATCGTGTTAACGGCCGAGCGGAAGGATAGACGGTCGACTGTGTATAAAAACTGGGCGTGCCTTCAACCGATTTCGCCCTTTTTCACAGAAATAAGTTATTGTCGTAGAGTCGAAGCCCTTACCAAATTTGTTCGACTTATGGCCTTAAAAGTATCCTAGACAAATTAAATGAAAAAGGGCGGAGCCACGCCGATTTTGAAATTTTCTTTTATTTTTGTATTTTGCTGTAACATATCATTACTGGAGTTGAATGATGACATAATTTACTTATATACTGTAATTGTTTCTTAAAATTTGACTTTTAAATTTTTTTTAAAGTGGGCGTGTTCATCATCCAATTTTGCTAATTTTTATTTAGCACACATATAGTAATAGAAGTAATGTTCCTGCCAAATTTCATCATGATATCTTCAAGGACTGCCAAATTACAGCTTGCAAAACTTTGAAATTACCTTCTTTTAAAAGTGGGCGGTGCCACGCCCATTGTCCAAAATTTTACTAATTTTCTATTTTGCGTCATAAGTTCAACTCACCTACCAAGTTTCATCGCTCTATCCGTCTTTGGTAATGAATTATCCCTTTTTTTCGGTTTTTAGAAATTTTCTATATCGAAAAAGTGGGCGTGGTTATAGTCCGATATCGTTCATTTTTAATAGCGATCTGAGATGAGCGCTCAGAAACCTACATACCAAATTTCATCAAGATAACTCATAATTTACTCAAGTTATCGTGTTAACGGACGGACGGACGGACATCGCTCAATCAAATTTTTTTCGATCCTGATGATTTTGATATATGGAAGTCTATATCTATCTCGATTCCTTTATACCTGTACAACCAACAGTTATCCAATCAAAGTTAATATACTCTGTGAGCTCTGCTCAACTGAGTATAAAAATCTTCATACCATTGTGTGTGAAGCTCGGAAAGTTTTGGTGAGTTACGAGTTGTTGCCCAACATTCAGGCACGTATACCGGAACATTCGAACATACGAATGTGAGCTGTTCTTACTTTTTTTCAAAAATTGTTTAGCCATATCAACGAATGTGTCATACAAACAGGAAAATCATTACCTTGTTGCCAGCGAGAAACATGAATGCGCTACATTCATTTTTCTGGCTCAAGTTTGTGTGACTGAATTGTACATTCATGAAAATGGCATTGCAAATTATTAGGGTTTCCATGTGCGTAGGAAGCTCTAGATTTAAGTAGAACCTAGAGAATGTAAAGGGTAATATAACGAAGCCTATAACACAAAATCGGAAAAATTGCACATTCATTGTTATGGCTAGTGGTCGACGATATTTAATACTCCTATATTGCTACAAAAGGCTAGGTACATTCCCAAACATCAGAGTGCCGATATATTGCTGTTTAAACGTTTTTGTGTTTGTATTCAATAATCGAATGTAGCTAAATTTAAATTTTTCTTGTCACACTTATGCTGGTACAATCACGAAAATTTTACAGGGACATTGCACGCATTTTCTATTAGCAATATAGGAGTATTACATATATGTAAATATGTACAAAATCAAAATATATTATATCAAAAAATTTTTTTTATCGAAACCCGTCAGAAAAATTGAATTTTTTCATGAAATATGTACGTAGTATGTATGTATGTAATATACATATTAGACTGGGTTGGCCCCCATACAAAAAAAAAGTTGCTAATATCCGCCCCTAAATTTTAAGATTATGTTGAGGGGGTTTCGGAAAATTTTTTTAAAAATTTTTTTGATCCTTCGAAATACAGCTGAAACGGTTTTTTCGTTGCAACTTGGCTATTTGACGTCCGATTTTTAAAATTGATATGTCATTATTTTGGTCTTGAGAAGCTTCACATTTCCGTTTAATGTCCTTTTAAGCTATGAAGTCGTTTTCACATGATTAGGTCAGCTAACAAAATTTTACCCCCCCTAATGTATGTTTTTTCCTTACCAAACGAAAGTACTTAAAAATTCAAGAAAATTTTGCTTTGAAACCATATTACTAAAATAATAAACAAAGAAGTTATAGCACTTTCAATATTTATTGCAACTGTTATTTTACCTGATTCTTATTATACTTAGACCTGAAACTCATGATATTTTTGGAGGAAAAATTGCAGGGTTTGCATTGAAAAGTTAATAAAGATATGCCAAATATCATAAATAGGGGAAGTCAAAGTGAATAAGTGAGTGAAACCTGTTGTTTCGTATTTATAATAATAACACTATGCGACAAAATCAACTTTTTTTCTGGGTATTGGACAAAACCCACTTTTTCGTGGAGATTGAGGCTTAAGTAAACAAAGTCTATCTACGTTTTTTTAACTTAGCCTCCAAAAAATAGATATCGGCTTACGAAGTTCGAAATTCTACATTTCGAAATAAAATTTTTTTTTTGTGTACGCGTTTCCCAAATTAAAGAAGTAAAAATGTAGTCGTGGTCCGCTCTTTTCCCTTATTTGATGTGCTGAATTCTATTATTAAAATATTTAGTATAACAGTTGTTATACGAGGTGAAAAGTCAGATAGGTCCATGATAGTGGCTACTACTTTCATGTCTGCAAATATTCTTCACTGGAATTGCTCGTACTGTAATTTTACAAAAAAAGAATTCAGCCATTCAATTAAAAAAAAAAGAAAAAGGCGACCTACGGCTATGATATTTAAATATCATACCCCAAGATGACTAAAAACGGCCAAAATTAAAAGCATTTTCAGCTCGAAAATTAATGTAACTTCGAGAGAAAAATGTACCATAAGTGTGATTATTCTTGAATAATGATTTATGATTCCTATTTCGAAACGCTTTTTATTCATATTTGATATCAATGTAAAATTGAGCTTTAATAGTTTTAGAGTAATATTTGACTGCTTTTCACAGTCATTTTCTGAACATATTCGTGAACGTATTTCAATCGTTTTGGTTCAGATTTTTGAATCATTTTTGAATGTGATTGTCATGCATTTATTCTTCATATCTCATTCAAAATAAGATACTACATAATAATCTTATTTCATCAGGGGAACAAAGCATGTGGAAGTGAGCTATTCGAACCACAGGTAACTCGCAAACAAACTTGACACCTGCGACTCCAACATCCAACATCAGCTATTATCGTCTACATACATCTTAAAATACGGATACGATACGGGATGTTGAAGCGTTATCCAGGTATGTCAAGATAGTTTCACTTACCTGGGGAATTCAAATAGCTTTATACTCCTTTGTATTGTCCAATAATTATGTATTTTATGGGAAGCCGAAGGTAGAGAAATGGGTGGGGAAATCTTCGGTCACGAGCAGCATTACATTATTTTTTGTCTTGAAGAATATCTTTTGTATAAATAATAAAATTTTTATATATTTTTTCTTAGCTTCATGATTGAAAAAAATATGTGTATATGAATAAAATAACATTTTGAATGAAAAGTAAAATTTTTACAAGTATAAAATTCATTATTCAGTCAACAAATATATTCATAAAAGATTCAGAAAGCTGAATTAAAAATGATTATAAATTTTTGATCACCTAAAATAAACACATTTCATTCAAATATGATTCCAAAATGTGATTGAAAAACTATATTCAGTTTTTGTTCATCGAAAGGTAAGCATATTTGATTATTCTTTTTGTTGATTTTTATGAAATATTAAAACTTAATCATCTAAGGACTCCAAAAATTATTCCAAAAAATGATCGAAAAAAGATTTTTAGTTTTTGATCATCAAAAGTATTCATATTTTTTGTAAGTTCGCTCGTGAATTAAGCTGGGTTTGTTTGTGCAGATTTTAGAGTAAAATGTTGATTTTAGCTTGTTAAACCTGCTCGCTTCGAACAATACAGCTTTCAATCTTAGGTGCGTGTGTGTCTCATGGCTGCTAATAGGGTTTTGTTTCTGAAAGAGCAGTTTCGGTTGGAGCAGTTTTAAGATAATATGGAGACAATTTTTGGAAATTAAGGGACGTGTTTGCGGTTATGAACGTTTCTTTTTGTCGGTTGGAGATCCGGTACGTTCCGGTACCAAGCCCGACCATCTCGGGAACTATTTGTTATGAACACATGCGAACTTCTAGGCCATACCGTCCTCCCACCCACCTCGGCTGTTAATGAAACATGATTTGCCACGGATAGGTGGGGTTGGCAATTGGGTTTGGAGAAGAGAAGCTATATATTACGATGGCAACCTCAAAGGGTTGCGCTATACAACCCTTTGAATCATTTTGGTATTTTAGTCGCCTCTTACGACAGGCATACCCGCCACGGGTATATTCTCACCCCCTAACCCGCAAGGTCACGAACAATAGCTAGGCGTCAAGAGCGGTGGGAAGAATCGAGAAAAGGGCACTTGGCATTTATGCTATTTAGGAATATAGCGGAGTGGTACGAGCGAAAACATTGCGAACTAAATTACCACCTCACACAAATATTGAGCGGGCACGGCGGTTTCAAGGAATATCTACATTAGCGTGGGATAAAGGGGATCCTTTCTGTCCACACTGTCCCTCCGAATTGGAAAGCGCAGAACATGCAATGTTTCATGCCGTCGTTTTCACGGCGAAAGACTCTCTGAACGCAGAATTTTTGGGGAAGAGCCTTCCATTAGGAATTTAGTTCCCTGAATGTGTGGACAAATAGACTGTTGGACTGCTGTGAGCAAGATGGCCTTTATAGTTATGGCGAAATTGATGCATGCTGAAAGGGAGCGCAGAGAAATGCGCATACGAAATAGTGGCCTAACGGTGGTCTCACGGGGTGCGGATACATGAACAGGATTAATCCTAACCCGCTTCCCTAAGTGCTGCGGGCAAGAGGCTTGAGGTTTTTGTTGTGGCTCTGGACTAAGGCGCTTGAAAAAAGTCGACTCATTCGACTAGCCGGTTAACCGACTAACCGGAATGTCGATATTTGATTAGTGGCCTAGCAGCGATTAGCGACTACTCGCTTTGCTGCGACTAGTTGACGTTTGCCATGTATTCGGTTACCATTGACCGAATATTTTATTTGAAATTTTTTCACAATCACTTTCTAGAAATTTTGCGCTTCTAATACATTTTCTGCATGCTATCAATGTGTAGCATGCTGTATTTTATCGAATGAGTTTGTCATTTATTCTAAAAAAGTCCGTTAAACTTAATATTGATTCAATTCTTCACTGATATAAAAGTGCAGGTACTAGAAGGCTTGATTTTCGTTTTCTGATAGAGGATTTTGCCTAACTACCTTGTCCAAAGAAGCATTTTGTTAGCAAAAGTTATTCTTCAACAAATTTCTACGCTGACGTTGCTTGTTTTAAAGTTGTTTTAAAGATAAATGAGTTCCGTCAGTATTACGAATTTATGCTGCTAACTGTGACGTGATTGCCAAGACATAATTATGCTTACTCCTTGCTTGAAGGACAGTCAAAACTGTTTATATAGTAAATCGCCTATTATATAACTTCTTTTACGTAAGATGCATTGCGATAGTGTAGGTAACTTCCATTTTCGTATTTATTTCCCTTTGGTATTTATTTGTTCATAAATTCCGATTGAGAATTGACAGCCACTTTCCTAGATTTATCAGCAGTAAATTAATAACCATAAATTTATCAAAATGAAATAAATACATTCACTTACAAAAATGTGTTCAACATATCGTTAGCTTAATGTGAAATTGAGCTAAGTCAACTTTTACGAATTTTACAGGAGACGAAAAAAAAAAATGAATAACTTTTGAAATAACCTTCTTTTTTTCAAAACTGTGAATGGGGATACCTTAATTGCAATACTTTTGAGGTAGAAACTTTGAAAAAGATAAAAAAAAATCATGTATGCTAACTTAGCAGCTATTTTATGACTCAGCACAATTTCCGCACTCAAAAAAATTTTTTTCTCCTGACTTAGCATTTTTTACTCAATATGTTTTCCCATCACTCCTCACATTTAATGATTGAAATAAAACACTAAAACTATATATTTCACAAAAAATACTATTTATTTGTCAAACTACTTCTAACGGTTCTGATCTGGACTCTTTTGCCGGATGGTGCGCAGACAATAATTTATATTCAAATTCCAAAAAGACAGCTGCCACATACTTTATCTACAAACTAAATACTAAATCTCTTAATCGTTGTCAAGTGAGTAAAGACTTGAGTGTAATTTTTAAATCCAAACTCTCTTTTTCTAGAACTATTGACTTCGCTCTTTCAAAATTTGTTCCAACGGTTGGGTGCAGTACTTTACGTATGCTTCACTGGCCAGACGGCCTCCCATCATATACCAGTAGGTTCAAATTCCTTGGTCTTCAGGCTTTGCATGACAGAACAACTTGAATCTCACTCATGCTTGCCTATAATGTAATAAACGTTAGCACGAATTGCTCTGATTTATCTAATTTGTTCATTCCATATATTCCAATGCGTGATCTTCGGCATAATAGATTATTTATCTAAATAACTAATACAACGATTTATGCTATGAATGAACCTATAACTAGGACTATACATCTAGCAAATCGATTCAGTAGTGTTCTTAATTTTAATAACAGCTTAGATAAGTTTAAGCTGTAATTGTTGTCTATTTTTAACTAGTCTGTAACACAGCATGTAGTTATCGACATGTAAGAATTGCAGTAGATTATGGTCAGCGCAAAATATTTATCAAACACCAAAGGCATGTCTCAGTTGGGTGAATCCAATATCAAGGGGTTGTGTAGCGCAACCCTCTCAAGGGGTTCCCAGCGCAATATATAACTTCTTCAACCCAATTGTCAACCTCACCTACCCGTGGCGGATTTTGTTTCATTGACAGCCGAGGCTCTGGCGAACTCAAGTTCCTCATGGAACTAGGGGGTTGGGGAGGATAGGATGGCCTAGAAGGTTTAATGTGGTCATATAAATCGTTCCCGAGATGGTCGGACTAGTACTTTAATAGTGCTTTGTTACCGGAACGTACCGGATCTATATGCGGCAAAGGAGCATCAACATCGGCCCAAAGCCTTCGGGGAGTGTCTTTGTCGTTAATACAACAACAACAACAAAGCATGTACTTTTAGACTGAATGAATTGAATAAGTAAATAAAATGCGCGCCCAAAGAAATTACTAGTAATTCAGAGTGATATTATTGACTGGTTGACTTAGAAAATTTTTTTTGAACAGTTGACAACTTAGCACATTTACACATCATTGCGAAAAGCACGTAAAAATTAAAAATTAAAATATTTTTTTTTTGTGATCGATATATTTTGAATTCAGCTTTAAAATACAATTTTTCAAAAAAAGTGACTTAGCACATTTTCACATTAAGCTAACGATATATGTATGTAAATTTAACATATGCTGTTGTTGGCTACGTGAAATCACAATTAACATCTGCAATTACATCCAATCACCCGAAGCATTTCCATTAATATTGATAAGCGCCTCTATTTATTTTATCGCTATCAATCACGTAACTGCTTATGTATGTAAATATTTTAACGTAAACCACTTAGTAACATACTCACATATCGCCTCTTAAATACGAAAGCACTACAATTAAAAATATGCAAATTTGACAGGAGCTGCATTTGCAAACATATTACAGTTACAGTTACAGAGGCGGTATAAAACAAAACTTACGTGTGTAATATGTAGGCAACACATAAAGAATATGTCTGAAAGCTTCTTGCTCGGGTGAGAGGTCAATGCAGTTCTTTTTCTAAAGTTGTTTAATTAAGGCTTAAATAACTCTACTTTCATTCAAACATTAGGAACATCATCATTAAGCTATTATGGAGCTGTTTTTGGGATTTCTTCGATATTACATAGTTAAGTATTACAGATAGGCCTTTTTTGGCTCAGTTTTTATTTCAAAAAATTTTTCAAACAATTCTCGAAATTATAGGTTTATAATGCCTCGACACTCGTCATGGAACATTAAAGTTAGCTTCGTTCAAAATAAATGGGCTTGAAATCGATTAATTTAATAGTTTAACCATAAAAATTACTCCTAACGTTTCTTGACGACTTGAAAGGGTTGGAAGATTTATAAGCTTTAACCGATAAGTGTACAGAGGAAGATCCTATAGAAGAAATTGTGGATCCATTCTAATATCGGCTTCACCAATATTGTAAAAACGGGTTTCGTAACTTTAGATTCGCTAAACTCTTTTGACAATCTTTTCAAAAATGCTAAAATTCCTCTCGCTTTATTTACTGTGACAGCAATAAGATTGAGAGTTGAGTTTCCAGTTCCCTTTAACGCCCAAGTCGACAAAACAATGACCGCTTTCCAGAGTTTGGCTATTAACTGTGTAAGACGCTGGCTTTACGTTCCCACGTGAAAAACAAATGAACTTACATTTTTATGTATAGAGCGGCATTTTAATTGTATGACATCAAGTCTGGAGTACAGAATATTTTTCAACTGACGCGCATAACTTGAAAAGTTGTATGCGTAGTTTTCTAAATGAAAGCCCTTATTGAACTCAATCTGCAATACAATTTCAAATTCTTAATGAATTATTAAATATTATTATTATTATTATTGCAAATAAAAGGAGCATGGCGTATATTGGAAGAGAAGCTCGGCCGAAAATCTCTTCGCTAGCTATCGTGCCTTGTTTTATGTAAGGCGCTGGCAAATAAAATCTCCACGTATTTTTAAGAAAAAATATTGGAACTATATCAGGACCATATTAGAAGGGCTTTTTCAGGGTCTTAAGGTGTAACAAAACATCATCAGGAAATAAATTTGTAGCATAGATGGTGTTATCGCAAGAACAGCTATTTTGAAACTTTATGGCAAACGGAAACATTTTATTGTCATATAGGGTACCAATGGCTCTGGCTGGATCACAAAGAAAATTTTACATTATTTTGTGGGAGCTTCAGTTTATGTTTTAATAACATCTTGAAAAGTTAGTTAAGGTATTCTATATATCAAACAAATTATTAAAATGAAATTATTTTGTTTTTATGCATTTGAAATATATATAACTCTAGTGGACCGCACAGATTTTGTTCTGTCCGAAAAATTGAACCTCTCTTCACTCTTTTTATCATTATCTTCTACTTAATGTTTCATTGTGTTCTTATTCTTGTCCATGCCATATTCCATTCTTGTCCACGCCATATACCATTCATACTCAAACTACACTCCAACACCCACACCCACTACCCCTCCCACTCCATACTCTCATTCCCGTTTCCACTCCCACACACACTCTAATTGCATTACCATCCCCGTTCCCACTTCCAATCCCATCACCACTCCTACTCCCATTACCATGCCCGCTCCCGGTCCCACTCCCACTCCCATGTGCATTTCGAATCCAATTCTCATTTCCACCACATACTCCCATTCTCGTTCCCACTCCCACAATAACTCCCACTCCCATTACCATCCCTGTTCCTACTCCCTTGCCCACTCTTATTTCCCTCCCACCACCCCTACCAATCCCACACCCGCTCCCACTTCCAATCACAGTCCCTACTCCCATTCCCATTCGCCTTCCCACTCTCATCACACTGCCACTCTCACTCCTACTCCCCCTCCCGTACTCAATTTCCTCATGTCTGGCATCTCTAGACCATATGTTGAAGAGCTGTTTCAAATATTTGCGGGGATAAAGCGAATTTAAATTTTTTCTAAAAGGGGGCGTAGTACCGCCAATTTTTATACTCAGTTGAGCAGAGCTCACAGAGTATATTAACTTTGATTGGATAACGGTTGGTTGTACAGGTATAAAGGAATCGAGATAGATATAGACTTCCATATATCAAAATCATCAGGATCGAAAAAAAATTTGATTGAGCCATGTCCGTCCGTCCGTCCGTCCGTCTGTCCGTTAACACGATAACTTGAGTAAATTTTGAGGTATCTTTATGAAATTTGGTATGTAAATTCCTGGGCACTCATCTCAGATCTCTATTTAAAATGAAAGATATCGGACTATAAGCACGCCCACTTTTTCGATATCGAAAATTTCGAAAAACCGAAAAAATGCGATAATTCATTGCCAAAGGCGGATAAAGCGATGAAACTTGGTAGATGGGTTGACGTTATGACGCAGAATAGAAAATTAGTAAGATTTTGGACAATGGGCGTGGCACCGTCCACTTTTACAATAAGGTAATTTAAAAGCTTTGCAAGCTGTAATTTGGCAGTCGTTGAAGATATCATGATGAAATTTGGCAGGAACGTTACTACTATTACTATATATGTGCCAAAGAAAAATTAGCAAAATCGGATGAAGAATACGCCCACTTTTTAAAAAAAATTTTTTTAAAAGTCAAATTTTAACAAAAAATTTAATATCTTTACTGTATATAAGTAAATTAAGTCAAAATTCAACTCCAGTAATGATATAATGCAACAAAATACAAAAGTAAAAGAAAATTTCAAAATGGGCGTGGCTCCGCCCATTTTCATTTAGTTTGTCTAGAATACTTTTAATGCCATAAATCGAACACATTTTTTACAATCCTTCTTAAATTTGGTAGGGGCATGGATTCTATGACGGTAACTGTTTTCTGTGAAAATGGACGAAATCTGTGGAAGCCAAGTCCACCGTCTGTCCTTCCGCTCGGCCGTTAACACGATAACTTGAGCAAAAACCGATATATCTTTATTAAACTTTGTCCACGTACTTACATGATCTCACTTTATCTTGGTATAAAAATTGGCCGAAATCCGACTATAACCACGCCCACTTTATCGATATCGAAAATTACGAAAAATGAAAAAATGTAATAATTCTATACCAAATACGAAAAAAGTAACATGAAACATGGTAATTGGATTGGTTTATTGACGCAAAATATAACTATAGAAAAAACTTTGTAAAATGGGTGTGACACCTACCATATTAAGTAGAAGAAAATGAAAAAGTTCTACAAGGCGAAATCAACAGCCATTGGAATCTTGGCAGGAATACTGTCCTAGGTATTGCATATATAAATAAATTAGCAGTACCCGACAGAAGATTTTCTGGATCACCCTGGTCCACATTTTGGTCGATATCACGAAAACGCCTTCACATATACATCTAAGGGCCACTCGCTTTTAAAACCCTCATTAATACCTTTAATTTGATATCCATATCGTACACACACATTCTAGACTCACCCCTGGCCCACCCTAATGGCGATATCTCGAAAAGGCGTCCACCTATAGACCTAATGCCCACTCCCTCTTAAAATGCTCAGTAACACCTTTCGTTTGATACCCATATCGTACAAACATTCTAGAGTCACCCTTGGTCCACCTTTATGGCGATATCTAAAAAAGGCGTCCACCTATAGACCTAATGCCTACTCCCTCTTAAAATGCTCAGTAACACCTTTCGTTTGATACCCATATCGTACAAACATTCTAGAGTCACTCCTGGCCCACCCTAATGGCGATATCTCGAAAAGGCGTCCACCTATAGACCTAATGCCCACTCCCTCTTAAAATGCTCAGTAACACCTTTCGTTTGATACCCATATCGTACAAACATTCTAGAGTCACTCCTGGCCCACCCTAATGGCGATATCTCGAAAAGGCGTCCACCTATAGACCTAATGCCCACTCCCTCTTAAAATGCTCAGTAACACCTTTCGTTTGATACCCATATCGTACAAACACTCTAGAGTCACCCCTGGCCCACCCTAATGGCGATATCTCGAAAAGGCGTCCACCTATAGACCTAATGCCCACTCCCTCTTAAAATGCTCAGTAACACCTTTCGTTTGATACCCATATCGTACAAACACATTCTAGAGTCACCCCTCCACCTTTATGGCGATATCTCGAAACGGCGTCCACCTATGGAACTAAGGATCACTCCCTTTTAAAATACTCATTAACGTCTTTCATTTGATATCCATATCGTACAAACATATTCTAGAGTCACCCCTGGTCCACCTTTATGGCGATTTCTCGAAAAGGCGTTCACCTATAGAACTAAAGCCCATTCCCTTTTAAAATACTCATTACCACCTTTCATTTGATACCCATATCGTACAAACAAATTCTAGAGTCAGCCCTGGTCCACCTTTATGGCGATATCCCTAAATGGCGTCCATCCAAAGAACTATGGCTTACTCTCTCTTAAAATACTCTTTAATACCTTCCATTTGATACACATGTCATACAACCACATTCCAGGGTTACCCTAGGTTCATTTTCCTACATGGTGATTTTCCTTATTTTGTCTCCATAGCTCTCAACTGAGTATGTAATGTTCGGTTACACCCGAACTTAGCCCTCCTTACTTGTTACAATTTGTTTTTTCTAAACCATCCCTGAACTATAACGAACGGAACAAAATAAAAATTATATATAGCACAATTAACATTTGTATATATAGATTCTGTGGCGGTACGAAGTATGCCGGGTCAGCCAGTTTTCAATTATTTTATCACACTTACTCACCTTTTTAACCTTTCATGAACTTCCAAAAATAATTCAAAGCCAGAATTAGTGGAATCGGTCCAGACACTCTCTCGCTTTAACGAGACTAACAGAATAGATTTTTATATATACCCCGCTATTTACGTAAGGGTCTGGCTAAACCCATCAGTACTTAATATGACGTTTTAACTAAAACCTTTAATTTAATAACTACTTATAAAATTTTTTAAATATACCCATGAAAAAATACACCCATCAAGGATATCAAAAAGTGTTTAAATAGTTTATTAAAGTTCAAAAATGTTCTGGCTGAACTCACCACTACCAATGAGAGTTAAATCCGCAGAACGTAAGCTTTCTAACATTACTTTATACTAATAAGAGCTTCGTGAAAGATATTGACTTAACTTTATAAGTCAGTCAGTCAGTCATATAGATCTAAGAAGCCGTGGCGGAACTCATTTCGAAATCGACATAAAACATATATGTAGGTCACGTCCTGCTAATTTGAATAAAAACTTGATAGATAGCACGACGCTAATTGAAAGCGAAGCTCATGCTGTCGGAGGTATATCGCGTCCAGTTATCTTTGTTATTATTTTTATACTCAGTTGAGCAGAGCTCACAGATTATATTAAGTTTGATTGGATAACGGTTGGTTGTACAGGTATAAAGGAATCGAGATAGATATAGATATATCAAAATCATCAGGATCGAAAAAAAATTTGATTGAGCCATGTCCGTCCGTCCGTCCGTTAACACGATAACTTGATTAAATTTTGAGGTATCTTGATGAAATTTGGTATGTAGGTTCCTGAGCACTCATCTCAGATCGCTATTTAAAATGAACGATATCGGACTATAACCACGCCCACTTTTTCGATATCGAAGATTTCTAAAAACCGAAAAAGTGCGATAATTAATTACCAAAGACAGATAAAACGATGAAACTGGGTAGGTGTGTTGAACTTATGACGCAGAATAGAAAATTAGAAAAATTTTGGACAATGGGCGTGGCACCGCCCACTTTTAAAAGAAGGTAATTTAAAATTTTGCAAGCTGTAATTTGGCAGTCGTTGAAGATATTATGATGAAATTTGGCAGGAACTTTACTCCTATTACTATATATACGCCTAATAAAAATTAGCAAAATCGGAGAAGGACCACGCCCACTTTAAAAAAACAATTTTTTATAAAGTAAAATTTTAACAAAAAATTTACACCAGTAATGATATGGTGCAACAAAATACAAAAATAAAAGAAAATTTCAAAATGGGCGTGGCTCCGCCCTTTTTCATTTAATTTGTCTAGGCTACTTTTAATGCCATAAGTCGAACAAAAATTTACCAATCCTTTTGAAATTTGGTAGGGGCATATATTTTATGACGCTAACTGTTTTCTGTGAAAATGGGCAAAATCGGTTGAAGCCACGCCCAGTTTTTATACACAGTTGTCCGTCTGTCCTTCCGCATGGCGGTTAACACGATAACTTGAGCAAAAATCGACATATCTTTACTGAACTTAGTTCACGTACTTATCTGAACTCACTTTATCTTGGTATAAAAAATGAACGAAATCCGACAATGACCACGCCCACTTTTTCGATATCGAAAATTACGAAAAATGAAAAAAATGCCATAATTCTATACCAAATACGAAAAAAGGGATGAAACATGGTAAGGTAATTGGATTGTTTTATTGACGCGAAATATAACTTTAGTGTAAAATGGTTGTAACACCTACCATATTAAGTAGAAGAAAATGAAAAAGTTCTGCAGGGCGAAATCTTGGCAGGTATTACATACATAAATAAATTAGCGGTATCCAACAGAAGATGTCCTGGGTCACCCTGGTCCACATTTTGGTCGATATCTGGAAAACGCCTTCATATATACAACTACCACCACTCCCTTTTAAAACTCTCATTAATACCTTTAATTTGATACTAATATCGTACAAACAGGTTCTAGAATCACCCCTGGTCCACCTTTATTGCGATACCTCGAAAAGGCGTCCACCTATAGAACTAAGGCCCACTCCCTTTTAAAATACTCATTAACACCTTTCGTCCACCTTTATGGCGATATCTCGAAAAGGCGACCACCTATACAACTACCACCACTCCCTTTTAAAACCCTCATTAATACCTTTAATTGGATACCCATATCGTACAAACACATTCTAGAGTCACCCCTGGTCCACTTTTATGGCTATATTTCGAAACGGCTTCCACCTATAGAACTAAGGCCCACTCCCTTTTAAAATACTCATTAACACCTTTCGTCCACCTTTATGGCGATATCTCGAAAAGGCGACCACCTATACAACTACCACCACTCCCTTTTAAAACCCTCATTAATACCTTTAATTTGATACCCATATCGTACAAACATATTCTAGAGTCGCCCTTGGTCCACCTTTATGGCGATATATCGAAAAGGCGTCCACCTATAGAACTAAGCCCCACGCTCTTTTAAAATACTCATTAAAACCTTTCATTTGATACCCATATCGTACAAACATATTCTAGAGTCACCCCTGGTCCACCTTTATGGCGATGTCTCGAAAAGGCGACCACCTATAGAACGAAGGCCCACTCCCTTTTAAAAATACTCATTAACACCTTTCATTTGATACCCATATAGTACAAACAAAGTCTAGAGTCACTCCTGGTCCACCTTTATTGCGATACCTCGAAAAGGCGCCCACCTATAGAACTAAGGCCCACTCCCTTTTAAAATACTCATTAACACCTTTCGTTTGATATCCGTATTGTACAAACGTATTCTAGAGTCACGTCTGGTCCACCTTTATAACATCTTAAGTCTAATACTATGTTCAAACAGAAAAACAAATTGAGGAAATTTCGATTTGAATTGAGTGCTGTTCATACAACTCGATTTAGCTTACACAGTAGTAATTTGATAGCTGGTTGGCTCATCTCTACAGCAAGAACATACCTTTGTTCAGACTGTCAAAATTAACACGCACATTATTAGGCGAATGAAATGGTATGAAAACGCAAAACTTTGAAATTTTTGTGTGTTGTAAGAAAATGTGTTCAATGTTTTGGTTTCATTTTGAGTTTGCCATCTTCTTTTGACAATCCCTACTCCAGTGAAATGAAAGACATAAAATCAGCTGATAAGATGAGCCAACCACATAGTTCAACCATGCGTAACTGACGTTAAAATATACTCAATAAACACACTTTACAATGTTGCATTTGCAGTTTGAAACAATTTATTACGCAATTTTTTTAAATTGGCAATTTTTTATTACAATTTATTATATGACAAATTGCGTAATAAATTGCCCAAATAGTATAAATTGCCAATTTGGTGTCTGTTTGAACCTAGTATAAAAATCATGTTTGGAGGTATTAACGATTTTGTTTAAAATTTATTCTGTTGGTGTTTTAAAAAATATTTTTAACTATTTTTAAAGACAAAATCAACTATTTAAAAAAAAATATTCTTTAGAAATGTTATTTTTTTACTGTTTTACAGTTAAGGTGTTTTGTAAAACGAATTCAAAAGAAAAAGGACACCTTAATTAGACTTAAGATTTTATTACAAAAGAGAGAAAATGTAACAGTGGACATAAGATCTTTTGTTAAAATTAAAACGAGTAAGTAAATAGAGATAGGATGTTTGTATATTATTATAATTCTTTAACAAAAGCTATTATGATAAAAAAATATAGTTTCAATTCTTGTTTTTTTTTTATTTAAAACAATAAAAATTCATGGTTGTATAATTAAAAAAAGTAATATTCAAGTTTTTCCGCTTCAAAGTAAGTAAATAATTATTCGTCATTAAACTCATATTCGGTTAGAGCCGGATGGCAATCTAACATATCTTCTGATGTAAAGTTCATGTAAAAGTCTCTATAAACTTCATCCACTAGCGGCAGCATATCTATGAGATCTTTTTTTTTTTTGTGTTAATTTTTTTTTGGAGATACCGAGAAATTTTTTAAATCTTTTATTTTAACACAACTGATTTCTCGCGTTGTTATATTTATGCATTTGAAAGGATCTTCTCCACTTAAAGATGTTTTAAAATATATTTTACCATATTCCTTAGTAAATCTGAACCACTTAGTGTCCTGCCAACCGAATTTATCACCATTTTCTTCTACTTTTCGCCATGTAAAGAAACTTTTCGATGCGTGTGCAAAATCTAATATATTTGATTGATCCATTTCATTAACCAAACTTGTTTTCTTTACTCCGACTGTTCCTATAAATTGAAACCAATCCCGGGGATGATGGATTTTTATTAAAGATTTGTTTTTTTTTCTCTAACGCAGCATGGTAACTATCGCACTAAGTGTGACACAGGGATCATGAATTTATGATCTATAATGCTTACATTGTTGTGTAATTGCAGCAAAATCGCAAACATAGTTGCAATGAAAGAATTTTTGTTTTGATCTGGGCAGAAATCACTATAGAAAACATCATGATCTATATTGGCACCTAATTGCAATAAATGAGTAAATAAGCATGAATCTTTTTCGTTTCCACCTCTTTTGCCCATTTCCTCATGTCACATGTAGCATATTGGTTGATTTGTTGTACAGTCATGTACGGTCAGATTAAAGGTCCACAATAGCCGTTTGTAAAATGACAGTGAAGTTCTCAACAGAGGTGTAGGAAGGCACTGCTGAAGATCAAAACAAAACACTTTGAGTTTAATATCATTTAGAGATTTGTCCTTTTCATTTTTTTAGCATCATAAGCTTGTTGTGTCAGATTGAGGTGTCCCATTTGCTCTAATTTTAGAGATTCCAGTTCTTCAGATTTGGCAAGTTGTATTTTACATTAAAGTAAATCACATTTGTGGCAAGTATCAACCTTTGCTTTTTTGAATTTTAGATTTAGTGTTCCAAACAATTGAGTAAATTTTGAAATGGATATGGAATTGTTGTATTTATCTCTATAGAGGCGATGCATTTCAGCTAGAGACAAATCACTCGGTAGATAGTGCTTAGAGGTATTACGACGAGTATAGTGAGACTCATATGACGGAAAGCTTTTTATGAAATCTATAATTTCCCGTTCTTTTGCCACTGAAAATTTTCTAGAGCACGTATGTTTTCCACGCGAATATCCAGTTACACTGCCTCCTTCAAGTTTTGCTTTTGCAATCGTTTTTCTAAATTGTTCTGTCTCAGCTAACGTAAATCTGGAGAATTTTTGACAAACTGAAATTCTGTTACCTTCAAGCTCTAAAAAGTAATAGTATGAAGTTATAGGACCTTTGCTGCCAATGTTATTCTATCAGCGTATCTTTTTCTACAAGATTTCAACGAGCGCACAACACGAGCAAGAATAAGTTTTCCAGCTTTTGAGATATAACTTTCCCCGAGGTTTCTTAATTGTTTTCGTGACTTGTACGAGGTTTTATTTGGAACCACTTCGTTTACAACACTTTCCGAATTTTTCTAAATTTTAGTTTTTTTATACGCAGCCAATAAATTTGTTTAGAAGTAAAATACTTACAACTTCGCTTTTTGAATCCGAACTGGGCGCCGTGCAATCACTTATATTAAAATTTGGATCAACAACCGAATCGTCAGTTGAAAAGAGTGATGTTGGTACTCACATTGCTAATGTCTAAAAGACTTAACGCATTTTCACTTTCCATTTTTATAGAGAAATAGTGTTAAAAACTCGACAGTATTTCATTACCTGAACAGCTTATGTAGAAAAAGGGAAGAAATTAGCACACACAAAAACAAACTTATGTTGACTTAAAATACCATTATCGGCAAACGAAAATTTAGCAGAGCATTTTAAGTGGACTTAAGATGTTCTGCAAAACGACACATTTTTACTTTTTGATCATTTTTATTCTATTATAAGAACTTATGTTAATTTAAGTTAAGGAAATCTGGAAAGTTATTTCATACATATACGCTTAAGTATTCATAAGATCTTTGATTCTATTTAACTTGATAAATATTGTCCAGTATATATTGAGTTTACGTTGACATAAGTTTTTGTGCACAAAATATTTAATAGCCAATAAGACATTTAAAAAAGCTTAAGCTAACGTAAGATATTTTTTCGTATGAATTATATTCAAAAAATAAAGCCGTTGAAAATGTTAACCGTCATAACTTTTTGGAAAAACGGGGAGTTCGGAAACGGATTGAACCCAAATGTGCATTGTAAGGAAACGAACCCGAATCTGACCTTAATTCGATTTTGACTTAACTCGACTTACGATGTTATAATATATTCCCACAGATATATACATCGTTCGGAGTGTTGAAATTACTTGTTTCCAATAACATACCAAATATCTTCATGCGACAACCTAAAATAATCTTATAAGCGAATATAAGCTTTAACCTATGAAATGGGGCCTCTAACCCGTAACTCCAGATTTTGATGATCTATTAGAAGTTCTGCGCACATGTTTTTGATTCGCTTATAAGATTATTTTAGGTTGTTGCATGAAGATATTTGGTATGTTATTGGAAAAAAGTAATTTCAGCACTCCGAACGATGTTTGTTTCACGTATAGAAATGTCTAAAAACTGTAACAAGTATACCGAATTTTAACAATAACTAATTTCCTTACAAACTTCAGTCCTATCATTAAAACATTTATGGTCAAATGAACTAAGCCATATATAAGGCATGAGGTAAGGAAGTTAACCAAGCACTTGCCATATAAGTAAAAACATATATTTTTTAAATCCCGGTTAATTGTGACACCCACACATAAAGAAATAAGTTATTCAAATAAGCGAAAATAAATGTATACATATTTGTGTGCAGCTGTGTATAAAAATTCATTAAATAAATCAATCGTACTTATCTTTGGTTAATTCCGGATATTTCTTTTGTATAACTTCCACATGTTGGAATTTGGTTCTGATTGATTATTTTTTTTAAAAAGCTGTTACTCGAATACTCGTACGCGTCAATTAACCAATTTAGTGCTCTGTTAAGTGCTGAAAGAAGTTATCTACATTTATACATATGTATGTACATACAATGACGATTCTGCAGACGCGTTTGGTTAATGCTTAAACATGTTAATAGGCCGGACACATACGACTTTTGATCCTGCATGTTGCGCTGACAGATGAGTAGGTTGCATGCATTTTCATGGGGAACGGCAAATAGAGCGACAATATCGCGCCATAGGCGAGCCAGGATCACTTAATTCAGCTCGGCATACCCCATGGAATAGCTACGGATAAGAATTTTCCGAAAAATCTCAAAAAATTACATAATGGACCATTCACAAGCAAAGGGGGAGCTGGGACATGTATTCAAATTGGAGTACTAAATGGCGGATTTACGGCGGGGGGGTTTCGGGTTCAAACCATCACCCCCCTCGTGGAGATGTTGATAGAAAGTACCAAAGTTAAAATGACGGTGTTACCGGTAAAACTTAAATATCTCAAGCTTGATAATTACAAAATTGAAGAAGATGTGAGGTAGTTTTCGTATCTTTTTTATGACATGAAAATTGCTTCGTAGCCAAAATCGGTCAGTAAAATAAGGCCGTATGTTCAAGCTTTAAAGACATACAGCATAAAGAAACTAATTTTTCCCATAACTATTTCCCAACAATCGCCTAGGTTTTTTTAAAAACTCTTCTAGTACTTCGTTTACCGAAGGTGGTGTATCAATATGGATATTCAATGAAGCGAGTCCATTCAAACGTTCTTGACTGATTGTACTCCGCAAGTATGATTTTAACCTTTTGAGGGCAGAAAAAGTGCATTCTGGTGTTGCTGTCGAAACTGTTAGAACAGCTAATATGCGCAATATCTTATTTACATGTTCGAAAGCATTTGGATTCACCATCTGAAAAAATAAGATATATAAGAAAATATAGCATACAAATTTTGTAGGTAATCATCAAAATTGCACCCACCTCAAGTGCATCAAACACGTTTTTAAAATTCTGCCCATCGACTCGCCTTCTCAACATTTTGACTTCCATTGCAAACTCGGTTTTGGAACAATTCACAACACTCTAATAAAATTCATGCAGTTTATTGCATTTTTCAGCGTTGTATTTATTTTTGGGGAACAAAACACCGAAATTTTCGAAAATTAGTTGGTGTTTCACGTAACGGCTCTTGATATGAGTTATGAATGCATGAAGGAATGGAATATAGAATTCTGTAATAATCTTCGACACTCTCAGTATCAACGTTGCATCTATTTAATTGATGTTTACTGATGCGTGGTTTCCTGTGTAGCGCAACTTTCTCAAGGGGTTGCTTGCGCATTATATAGCTTATCCAAACCAATTGTCTCACCTAACCGTGGCGAATCCCGTTTCATTAACAGCCGAGGCTCTGGCGATCCCGAACTCCTGATGGATCAAGGGGGTGGGAGGGCGGTATGGCCTAGAGGGTTTCATGTGGTCATAACAAATCGTTTCCCGAGATGGTCGGGCTGGTGATTTATTGTGATTGTTACGGAACGTACCGGATCGGCATTCGGCAAAGGACCATCAACATCGGGGAGTGTCCTTATCGCTACAACAACAACAGCAACATTTGGAATTGCACGCTAGAAATAGCAGCTTGAAACTGAGAAGCTTGTGCTGAAGTTTTGTCGTTTTTACATTCTGCTATCTCTTCAGAGGCTTCGAATATTGGTGGCTGAAATTTAATGTAAGTGGATACCGCTTCATGACATTGGCCCATCTTGTTGGGCAGACGCTTTGCAAATTTTTTCTTCGACTTTCTTTTTATACCCAGCTGTACTTGCACACAGGGTGTTATAACTTTGATTGGATAACGGTTGTTGTACATGTATAAAGAAATCGGGATAGATACATACTTCCATATATCAAAATCATAAGTATCGAAAAAAAATTTGATTGAGCCATGTCCGTCCGTCTGTCCGTTAACACGATAACTTGAGTAAATATTGAGATATCTTCACCAAATTTGGCACACGAGCTTATCTGGACCCAGAATAGATTGGTATTGAAAATGAGCGAAATGGGATTTGATTATTTAGTAAATAATACACCTAGAATGTTGTAATTTGACGTATGAACTGATATTGGGACTTTTGATACAAATTTGAAAAAAAAATTTTTTTTTAAATAGGCGTGGCACCGCTCACTTGTGATAAAATCAATTTTACAAATATTATTAATCATAAATCAAAAATCGTTAGACCTATCGTAACAAAATTCGGCAGAGAGGTTGCCTTTATTATAAGGAATGCTTTGAAGAAAAATTAACGAAATCGGTTAAGGACGCCGCCCACTTTTATATAAAAGATTTTTAAAAGGGTCGTGGACGAATAAAAAAAGCTATAAGAGCAAAAAGAGCTTTATGTCAATGGTGTTTCATTTCCCAAGTGGATTTATAACAAAAAATAGGAAAAACTTCAAATTTTTAAGAATGAGCCTGGCACCGCCCCTTTTATGACTAAGCAATTTTCTAATTTTTGGAAGCCATAACTCGAAGAAAAATTAGTTCAGAATAGAACCATATATATATATATATATATGTATTATTGCGCAGCCTTGTAATACTATTAAGCACACACAACAAACAACAACTGTATTTCATTTATTTGTTGCATCATCGAAATTTTTTTCTGGATAACGTTTTGCCTCTTTGGCCATCGGCAAAAATCAAAATAAATGCACCCTGCCTACATCATGTTACAATCAAATATACGACATAAAATAATGAAGTAAGCCCCCGCCCCCCTACCCCCGATATTTACGAACGCAGCATCTTGCGCGATTTCGACGATGTTTGCTTCTGCATCAAAACTAATGAACATGAGAAAATCCATTCTGACGAGGGCATAAAATCAAGTAATTGGGGCGCGTATGTTCGTTTCATCATCATCAAAATTTGGCTCTTAATCGCCTGGACATTTAAGTTAAATCAATCATTACATATGTGGGGCTAGCTGATGCCTCTGTGCCAAATGGGGGCGTCGAAAGGAAGACTTGCTGAGTCCGAGAATCTTAATACCTTCGAATATCATGAACCACCCAGGATAGCTCGAAAAACTCACCATTAAACCTTTTTCGATACACGAGTTTTCCATCAAGGATATACCAGAAATCTTGTGAAGCACTTTTTTATCAAGCCCATCTTCTCTCGACACCGTTTATACATCGGAACATGTATGAGATATATCAGAAGAGCAAGATTTTGGTTCGTCGAAAGAGAACTTCACCATTAAAGTTCAAAATTGGAGCTTATGGAAAATTCGGTCTCGGTTAGAATTTTATCCTGAAATTGGGTTTGCGGTTTATAGACGTAGTCCTGCACAGTTTTGAATTTATGTCAGTCAACGGCGACATAGAAAGTACTTTGCATCTTGCCAAAAAGTGCACTTTGGTCTGAGTCGACAGTTTGGGGGTGACGTCTTCGCTCATCGCGAAACGAAGATCATTATATTTTTCGTTTGATCATACCCTGGTGTGTGTCTCACAAAAAATAAAAATTTGCCGAATGGCGATATGATGGCAATTAGAGTATTGCATATAAAAGTTCGCCGAAATATTTGTCTCCATCCTCGCAATAACCACAGCATGCTTCGAAAGAAATTTAATGTACACGCTTGGGTCAGTTATTAAGATGGCGTATAGATAAAGTCCAAATTTATTTTCTGTTTAGGTCCTAGGACCGCTTCAACTGGCCACAAAGGCAATTAAAATTATGACCGGGATTCAATGGGTTGACAAGCTCAATACAAAGCCTAATAGGACTCCTGCTACAAATATTATTGTATCATATACATATTTAGCAGATTGGGCTCAGGGGACCACAAATTTCCCAAGGGGGTGGAGAAATGGCCAGCAAGTTTAACTCTGGTCAGATTAACTTATTCCCCAAATGTTCGGGCTTGTATCTCAATGGTGTTTGTTCCCGGAATTTAACGGATCTATATCCGGCCATTGTCAATGATATTCAAATTCAAATTCAAATTCAAATTCAAATTCAAATTTATTAGTTGAACAAAGTGGTTGTGACAGTAAGACGGAGTCTTTTATAGCACATCGTCCGTTTTATAAATACAATATAATTACCATAAAACTAAATTCGAGCTTAAGATTAACAATAAAACGATTTTCTTATAATTCATATTAATGTTAAAACTAAACTTAATGTTAAACGTTAAATATACACTTAAGACTAAAGAGTAGAGCCATTTAAATATGGTAGGAAAGAAAAAACAGAGATAGAAAGTGAAAGAGATTTAGTCATGCAGTTATGTTGAAATCACAATATTCACGCTGAGCTGAAGTAATCATGGATCACCTTATTGTAATTGCTCCTACTCAAAGCACCCTTGAGAAAATCAGGTATAGAGTTCCAAAGCCTTACAGCATTTACAAAAAATAGCCTCGATGAGGTCAGATAGTAATATTTGGGGATTATCAGATAGCGGTGCCTACAAGACTTTGGGAATTTAAGCTTTTCGTAAAGATATTGAGGGGTTTTGAACTCGATGAGCTTGAACATATAAATACAGTTTCGCGCCTCAATGTACTCAAAAATACTGCATCCTAGTATTTCGCGCTTAAATAGAGAGATGTGATCATATTTCCTTAGGCCGTAGACATAACGCGTGATATTGTTGAACGCAACATCAATTTTGTGGTACGAGGCAGAATCAAACTGACTATAAACTAGCTCTGAGTACGTTATGTGTGGGACTATAAGCTGAACAGCTAGCTTTTTCTTGTCTCTAAGGGAGTAAACGAGGCAGACATTGACATTGATATTGACGTTATAACTTCATAAAGTTGACTATTTTTATTTTCTATCGCACCTAAAATGTTAAGAACGGTTGCATTACATTGACGCTTTATTGTTTTCAATACATTTTTAATTAGTCGAATAAAACAGAATTTTTTTTTATATCAAATCGAATACGGTGCGCCTTTTCCTATATTTCGGTCCTATTATTCTGAAAAATCGAATTAGATGAGATGAACTTAAAAATAGAACAACTAAAAGTTTGCAGAAAATTTGGAATTAAAAGTCGCCCAATTTTTCCCGAAATGGACATAAGATCAAATTGAAATTTTTACATGATCATGAAAGTCATGGAGTCAATTGTCCTTATCCCATTTGAAATGGTCATAAGGCCAATATTTCTTATGGTGATTTGAAGTAATCATAACATCAATTGACCTTTCGGTATTTGAATTTATATCACCTCACCGTCAGTTATCATCTTAATTTGAATCTCTATATCGTTCAATATTAAATGCCAAAAATTCCCTTGCAGTGATGCGGAAAAAAAGTTCTATAACTTTCTTTAATAAACATAATAAAAACGGACTTAATCCTGTTGGTATTGTCTGAGTGAAAGAGTTGCGAAATGTGCCCTCAAAGATCATCATTGTTTATTAACAAAAGTGTTGCTCTCGGTAAAGGCGACAGACTGAGTCGAAAGCAAAATAGAAAACAACAAATGCTATTTAGTACGTAAACCACTTTTGAAATTTAAATATGATTGCTTAGCACAAAGAGTTCATTATTTGGGATTAAAGGATTACAAATAATTAAAATAACTCAAAGCTATTTAAGTAACTCATAATTTTCTTAATTGAATAAAATATCCTAATCAAAGAAGTGGGCAATGAACAAAATTTTGTTGGCTTAATAAAAGAGCTGGCATCAAAAGGGTCACAATAATGGTGGTCATGAGTAATTTCGGTATAACACTCTGCCTTTTTTACGCCCAGCTAGAAATTGTACAAAAGTGTATTATAAACTTTATTGGATAACGGTAGTACGTAATGTCATAAAAAAATCGAAATTTATAGATGTACCAGGAATAGATTGGTACGGAAAATGGACGAAATGGAACGACAAACAATTTTTCGATATCGAATCTTTCGAAAAATAGAAAAAATGCGATAATTCAAATAATCGATAAATCAAAAGCCGTTGAAGTTGTCATGTTGACTATCCTTGCTATTATATATATCTACATACATGCCTACTTAAGAAAGTTTTTTACCCAAAGTCTAATGGCAACAAAAAACTCCGGTTTAGAACTAAATTACGCTGGGCCCGTACCCCCAGCGGGTTAGGGAGCTTAGAATATACATGCGGTAGGTATGCCTGTCGTAAGAGGCAACTAAAATACCAAATTGATTCAAGGGGTTGTGTAGCGCAACCCTATCAAGCTGGAACGTACCGGATCTATATACGGCAAAGGACCATCAACATCGATAACACTCCCCAAAGCCTTCTTTATCGTTAATACAACAACAACAACAGCATGCTGCGCTCGTATCGTGTTACACGATCACGTATCAGCACCAATTTCATTCAAACGATAAATATGAGTCTGCCAAAAGAATCGTAAAAATTATAACAAGTTATGAATCTCATGAGTACTGGTAGCCACAATTTCACATATTTCTCCAATCTGATTAACCAATTCAGGGCTATTGCGATTTGAAAAATTGATTCCGATCACGGGTTGTATAACACCATACGGGCTCTGATATTTAATTTAAATAGCGACGTGGTGTAGCAAAGTACGAAAATTGAAAAGTTTTTGAAAATGGGCGTGGCCCAGTCCCTTTTTGAGTTAATCTCTCTGCTATAAAAGCAATGCCATAAAGCGTACAAAAATGTACCAACCCTAACAAAATTTATTAAGGTATTGTTTAAATGACAAAAACCATTTTTTGGTAAAAATGGACCAAATTGGTTGGAAGCCACGGCCGCTGTTTATACCCAGCCGATCATCGGTCCATTAACACGATGAACAGAAATTGAGAAACCATCACCAAATTAAGTACATGGGCTTATCCGAACAAACATTGGCAATGAGAGGAAACTTGGCTAGCGGATTAACTTTATAATGGAAAGAAGAAAATCTCAAAATTTGCAAGTCTTAGATCCGAAGCAAATAAGGTATATTGTGCGACAATGGTATTCAAATAATATCTAGAAAAAAATTGGACGTACAACATTTTTCTTGAAATCCGTTAAAAACAGTTTTATCTCGTTTTTTCGTATAACTCTCTCAATTGATGTTCGATTTTCCTACAGGTCGAGCCAAGGACTACTACTAGCTCCTGTATACGTTGGCCGTACATTTTTGATGTACACGTCAATTTGGAATGCTATAAATATAAATAAATTTAAAAAGTGATAAAGATCTTATTAAAGAAATTTTTGGCTTTATGCTTAGTCAAACAAGTTAAGACGTACTTATTTCTACGCGGAGATGTGAATTCATAGTTTTTCTTTTAAATATTTTTCGGTAACGTTTTACTTGAAATTTGAAGCATTTCAGTTCACTGAAATGATAAGAACTTAGTTGGAAAACAAAATTCCAACCAATGGCTTTATGAGCTTGCAGTTTCGCTTACAAGAAGATATCCAAGATTATCATTATTTAAACAAAATTATTGAAATCCCAGGTAAGGTTTTCGAAGCATAAATGTACTACATATAAGGGTTCTTGAAAATATTTGAATAATTTGATTACTCAATATTTCGGTTACTCGATTTAAAATTTTTGTACATTTATTAATAGATTTCAACTATTCGAAGAGCTTGTTTGCTTAGATTGTTCGAATAGTCGCAATTCATGTTCAGTTACCTTTTTAAAATCTAAAGTTCGATTATTGCAGGAACCCTGTACGGAAAATCACTAGCTAGACTTCTAGTGCATTCGGAACCACTACTATGTTGCTCGTCATCTCTTTTACTTGCTTTCAAATGGCGCATTTAACATGGTGCAGTCCTAGGCGGTGGAAATTGAATTGCCCCTGCTGCATTACCTTCTCTGTAGATCCGAACTAAATACAAATTTCCACTTTAGAACTAGTTAGTATTTTGGCACTTTTTCGATAGTTCCCAACTAGTTAAAGTCTCGTAAGTATGGATCCAGTCCGCTTATTAATACTACTTCGATAGCTACGAACTTGTGTAAAAATATACGGGCTAGATCTAATTCTTTAGTTGGTACAATTTTGTGGGTCCTGAGCCAGACCAAAATTCATCTACATGTTGTTTTTAGTACGATTTGATGCCCTTTTTCGATAGTTCTGAAGCATACCATTAATACCCCTATTCGAAATATTTACACCAATTGATTTGATCTAAGCGAAAATTAGACTGGTCCCTTTTTCCACAGATTATATAACAAAAGCTATTTTTATACTGAGCTCAGCAGAGCTCACAGAGTATATTAATTTTGTTCGCATAAAGGTACCCCGTAACGGCATAAACTTAACGAGATAGATATAGACTTCTATATATAAAAATGATTTGGGCGAAAAAAGAAATTCACTTAGCCATGTCCGTTCTTTCGTCCGTCTGTCCGTAAACACGATAACTTGAGTAAATTTTGAGGTATCTTAATGAAATTTGGTATGTAAGTTTCTGGGCATACATCTCGCATCGCTACTTAAAATGGACAAAATCGGACTATAACCACGCCCACTTTTTCGATATCGAAAATTTCTAAAAACCGAAAAATTGCGATAATTCATTACCAAAGACGGATAAACCGATGAAACGTGGTAGGTGGGTTGAGCTTATGAAGCAGAATAGAAAATTACTCCTATTACTATATGTGTTCTAAATAAATTAACAAAACTGGATGACGGACACGCCCACTTCAACCTTTAACTACTGAGGTGAAATATTTGGGCGTAGTTATTGTGGTGAGGTAAATTTTACCCTTTTATAAGGTATAAATAATTTTTGTCAACGAAAAATTTTTTTTTAAATTATTTGTTTTTAATTGGAATAATAAAACATATTTTTAAATGAATAAAATAATAAACTTAAAGAAATCGAACTTCTAATTTAACAAAATAAGGACTTTATTTCATAGCCACTTTTCTTAAAACTAAAAAACAGCCAAACATAACTTAAAAATAATTGTAAAAAAAAAAATTAAAAACACATAAAGGCACTTTTCACAACCAAATTTATGACATTAGACTCCCAAAAAAGAAAACAAACAACAATTATGTTATATATATAATTATGTAATACGTAACCTTGGTAATTTTGGCACCAGCACTGGTATATATCCGCTTATACAATAGCGACGACTGTCCAAACACAACTGAATGATACTAATAGGATAAAGAGAAGATACCAAAGGAATGAAATTGATAGCGCTCAGCTGAAGAGAGTAAGAGAGAACACAAACTACGAGGGGTAAAATTTATCACCACCTCAGTAGTTAAGGGTTAAACAAAAATTTTTTTTAAGTCAAATTTTAACTAGAACAATAAGCTCTATCTTAGCGTAAAATAGTATTGTGTCAGTGATATTTCACTTATCAAGTTTTATTGTAAGAGGAAATTGGGAAACGTTTTTTAAATGGGCGGTGCCAGGTGTTATATAGAAAAGTAATTTATCTGAAATTAACTGTACAATTGAAGCTCACGCTGACTATATAATGTTCGTTTACACCCGAACTTAGACACCCTTTCTTGTTCAATTTGCGCTGAATACAGAGTGAGAGCGAGAAACTATAAACATTATTTCTTATGGAAAAACTAAAACATATATAAAAATTATTAATCAGAGTTTTTTCCAATTTCCGGGAATCTTTTTGTGGTCGTCGTGAATATATTTACTTTTCGAAAAAGGAAGTTCCTTTTTTTTCATGAGAACATAGATTTCTCGAAAAAGTTGTTTGTTACTTAAAAGAAGTTTTCTCATATTTTTTATCCGCCTTGATTTTTCTTTATTATTGGGAAATTTTACAGGTTTGTGCCATACTAAAAATGAGCAAGATTTTTCCCTTGTTGTAAGTGAATCTACGTTAGCAATTTTAGACAAAGAACGTCTTTGAAATATTTTTGTCAAATTTCACAGTTGTCAGGAATACTGCGTAACTGAATTATGAAAACACTTCACATGACTGATATTTGATGCAATTTTTATGTTATGAATTATTGAGGATGAATAAATGAAGAGGGTTTTTTGAGCATCAGTTTATTAACTGTAGGGATGCTTATTTGCTTATTTTTTAGCTGCTTGAGCTAAGTGCTAGTATAACCAAGCTTAACCGGAAAAAACTCAAAAATTCATATCTTTTCAATTTACGAATGAGTCTTCAAACCTCATTTGCAAAATCCTCACTATTGTAGTTTTCTTCTTGATCGATATTTCGAATTTATTCTGAAGTCATCGTCAGGGTCATGAATATATGATATTTTATGGGATCTCCAAACCAAAACATAATAAGTAATTAATACCAAGTTCCTACAGAAATGAGAAAAAGTGCCCAGTCTTAATTGGAGTCACATTTTTAAATTATACTTATGATTTTATAGCAATTATGAAAGAACACACATATATACATACAAGGCACAAGTTTTACGCCGATTACGAACGGCATCTGCAAGCCAGATGAGTGTTCACTTCAAAGCTTTTCATGGCAGAAATACTCTCAGAGTGTTTCCAAATCACTGCTGAGGGGCGACCTCGCTTAGAAAAACTGTTTACTAATTGGAAAAACTTGGTTCTAAATTTTGGATGTTGCTTTGCCGATGGCTTGAACCCAGAATCTGCGTGTGGTATACCGAGCGCGCTACCACCACACCACGGCGGCCAGCAATTGGTTTTAGAAAAAGTAAATTTAAGTCCAATCCATATGTCAAAAAAAAATTAAGGGTGCACTTATTTTGTTTTAGTTTGGAAATCCTCATATGTAGGTGTGAGCAATACCAGTTGTAATTACATTACCAGTAGTGATAAAGCGAAAGAAAACAAAGTGGTCATGTTTTGCGAAAGAAAAATGGAGCTCAAGCCAAGAAGGTGCTTAACGGAACCCGCCTGTGGAAGCAGAGAAATATGGTGAACCTCACTCCGCTCGAAGGGCCAGTTAGTCAAACGAAGAAACGACTGGCGCGACTTGTTTTACGCCCCCTAGCGGGTTAGGGGATCAGAATATACCCGCGATAGGTATGCCTGTCGTAACAGGCGACTAAAATACCAGATCCAAGGGACTGTGTAGCGCAACCCTTCAGGTTGCCAGCGCAATATATAACTTCTCCAAACCCAATTGTCAACCTCACCTATCCGCGGCGAATCCTGTTTCACTAACAGACGAAGCTCTGGCGACCACAAGCTCCATGAGGGTGGGAAGGGAGGGAATGGCCTGAAGGTTTAATGTGGCCACATAAATCGTTCCCGAGATGGTCGGGCTAGCACCTTAATGGTGCTGTGGTACCGGAGCGTACCGGATCTTTATCCGGCAAAGGACCATCACATCGATAAAACTCCCCAAACCCTTCGGGGAGCAACCTTATCGCTACAACGACAACGACAACAAACACTTGCTTTACGGCCAAACCATATAAACGGATAAGCTCCAATTAAGTAAGTAAGTATGTGATATAGTAGGACAAATTATGAGAACGTTAAAAAGAATTTAAGGTACGCATGGACTGCTCCTTTTAGGTTAATCTTTTGGTAACAACATTATTTTTATACTCAGAGCTCCCAGAGTTATTAATTTTGTTCGCACAACGGTACCCCGTAATGGCATAAATTGATCGAGATAGATGTAGACTTCTATATATGAAAATGTTCTGGGCGGAAAAAGAAATTCATTTAGCCATGCCCGCCGCCCGCTGTCCGTCCGTACGTCTGTCCATAAACACGATTACTTGAGTAAATTTTGAGGTACCGTTATGAAAGTTGGTATGTTAGTTCCTGGGCACTTATCTCAGCTATTTAAAATGACCGAAATCGGACTATACCCACTTCGAAAGTTTCGAAAAACCGAAAAGGTGCGATAATTAATTACCAAAGACGGATAAAGCGATGAAACTTGGTAGGTGGGTTGTTGACCTTACGACGCAGAAAAGAAAATTAGTAAAATTATAGGCAATGGGTGTGGCACCGCCCACTTTTAAAAGAAGGTAATTTAAAAGTTTTGCAAGCTGTAATTTGGCTGCTGAGTATGCAATGTGCGGTTACACCCGAAATTAGCCTTCCTTACTTGTTAGAATAGTAACTGTTTTATAGTTTCTTATGGAAGCCGCTCGATAGGGTTTTTCAGTTTGGTCAATAAAAAAGCTTCTGATAATAACATGGACTCACTCGGACAGGCCAGTTCAACCTAATCTAACCTAAGGAAGACGGCATTTGCATAAGATTTATTGTTCCCTCTGTGTTGCTTTCGTTGGGTCCAATGAGAGGTGCATGAGTTCCACGCTGACATGAACACAGTGTTGCGAATAAATGCCCATAAATTGTGCTTTCTAGGTCATGCTATGCTAATGTATAAAAACGTTTCCCCCAAAAAGTATTCCCATCGACTCAGTATTATGAAGGAGGGATTTGTAGCAGAAATCCACTCATGCACTCGAAGTACTTGCCATTGTCATTACCGAAAAGCGACTCTATTTATATATAGCAAATATTCTGAGGTATTTTTGATATAACTTGTGCTGAGACCTGAACCCAGAACTTTCGGTAGACCAGTAAACTACCTCAATACAACGCTAGCTGCGTTGATTGAATGGCGTTGAAACTTAAGTAAATTGGTTTAAACAAGTAAGGAAGGCTAAGTTCGGGTTTAACCGAACATTACATACTCAGTTGAGAGCTATGGAGACAAAATAAGGGAAAATCACCTCGTAGTAAAATGAACCTAGGGTAACCCTGGAATGTGTTTGTATGACATGTGTATCAAATGGAAGGTATTAAAGAGTATTTTAAGAGGGAGTGGGCCTTAGTTCTATAGGCGGACGCCTTTTCGAGATATCGTCATAAAGGTGGACCAGGTGTGACTCTAGAATTTGTTTGTACGATATGGGTATCAAATGAAAGGTGTTAATGGGTATTTTAAAAGGGAGTGGGCCTATTTCTATGGGTGGACGCTTTTTCGAGATATCGCCATAAACGTGGACCAGGGCTGACTCTAGAATTTGTTTGTACGACATGGGTATGAAATGAAAGTGTTAATGAGTATTTTAAAAGGGAGTGGGCCTTATTTCTATATCGCCATAAACGTGGACCAGGGGTGACTCTAGAATTTGTTTGTACGATATGGGTATCAAATGAAAGGTGTTAATGAGTATTTTAAAAGGGAGTGGGCCTTAGTTCTATAGGAGGACGCCTTTTCGAGATATCGCCACAAAGGTGGACCAGGGCTGACTCTAGAATTTGTTTGTACGATATGGGTATCAAATGAAAGGTGTTAATGAGTATTTTAAAAGGGAGTGGGCCTAAGTTCTATAGGTGGACGCCTTTTCGATATATCGCCATAAAGGTGGGCCAGGGGTGACTCTAGAATTTGTTTGTACGATATGGGTATCAAATGAAAGGTGTTAATGAGTATTTTAAAAGGGAGTGGGTCTTAGTTCTATAGGTGGAAGGAAGCCTTTTCGAGATATCGCCATAAAGGTGGACCAGGGGTGACTCTAGAATTTGTTTGTACGATATGGGTATCAAATGAAAGGTGTTAATGAGTATTTTAAAAGGGAGTGGGCCTTAGTTCTATATCGCCATAAACGTGGACCAGGGGTGACTCTAGAATTTGTTTGTACGATATGGGTATCAAGTGAAAGTGTTAATGAGTATTTTAAAAGGGAGTGGACCTAAGTTCTATAGGTGGACGCCTTTTCGAGATATCGCCATAAAGGTGGACCAGGGCTGACTCTAGAATTTGTTTGAACGATATGGGTATCAAACGAAAGGTGTTAATGAGTATTTTAAAAGGGAGTGGGCCTTAGTTCTATATCGCCATAAACGTGGACCAGGGGTGACTCTAGAATGCGTTTGTACAATATGGGTATCAAATGAAAGTGTTAATGAGTATTTTAAAAGGGAGTAGGCCTAAGTTCTATAGGAGGACGCCTTTTCGAGATATCGCCATAAAGGTGGACCAGGGGTGACTCTAGAATTTGTTTGTACGATATGGGTATCAAATGAAAGGTGTTAATGAGTATTTTAAAAGGGAGTGGGCCTAAGTTCTATAGGTGGACGCCTTTTCGATATATCGCCATAAAGGTGGACCAGGGGTGACTCTAGAATTTGTTTGTACGATATGGGTATCAAATGAAAGGTGTTAATGTGTATTTTAAAAGGGAGTGGGCCTTAGTTCTATATCGCCATAAACGTGGACCAGGGGTGACTCTAGAATGCGTTTGTACAATATGGGTATCAAACGAAAGGTGTTAATAAGTCTTTTAAAAGGGAGTGGGCCTTAGTTCTATATCGCCATAAAGGTGGACCAGGGGTGACTCTAGAATGCGTTTGTACAATATGGGTATCAAATGAAAGTGTTAATGAGTATTTTAAAAGGGAGTGGGCCTAAGGTCTATAGGAGGACGCCTTTTCGAGATATCGCCATAAAGGAGGACCAGGGGTGACTCTAGAATTTGTTTGTACGATATGGGTATCAAATGAAAGGTGTTAATGAGTATTTTAAAAGGGAGTGGACCTAAGTTCTATAGGTGGACGCCTTTTCGAGATATCGCCATAAAGGTGGTCCAGGGGTGACTCTAGAATTTGTTTGTACGATATGGGTATCAAATGAAAGGTGTTAATGAGTATTTTAAAAGGGAGTGGGCCTAAGTTCTATAGGAGGACGCCTTTTCGAGATATCGCCATAAAGGTGGACCAGGGGTGACTCTAGAATTTGTTTGTACGATATGGGTATCAAATGAAAAGTGTTAATGAGTATTTTAAAAGGGAGTGGGCCTAAGTTCTATAGGTGGACGCCTTTTCGAGATATCGCCATAAAGGTGGACCAGGGGTGACTCTAGAATTTGTTTGTACGATATGGGTATCAAATGAAAGGTGTTAGTGAGTATTTTAAAAGGGAGGGGGCCTTAGTTCTATATCGCCATAAACGTGGACCAGGGCTGACTCTAGAATTTGTTTGTACGATATGGGTATCAAACGAAAGGTGTTAATGAGTATTTTAAAAGGGAGTGGGCCTTAGTTCTATGGGTGGACGCCTTTGCGAGATATCGCCATAAAGGTGGACCAGGGGTGACTCTAGAATTTGTTTGTACGATATGGGTATCAAATGAAAGGTGTTAATGAATATTTTAAAAGGGAGTGGGCCTTAGTTCTATGGGTGGACGCCTTTTCGAGATATCGCCATAAACGTGGACCAGGGATGACTCTAGAATGCGTTTGTACAATATGGGTATCAAACGAAAGGTGTTAATGAGTATTTTAAAAGGGAGTGGGCCTCAGTTCTATGGGTGGACGTCTTTTCGAGATATCGCCATAAAGGTGGACCAGGGGTGACTCGAGAATTTGTTTGTACGATATGGGTATCAAATGAAAGGTGTTAATGAGTATTTTAAAAGGGAGTGGGTCTTAGTTCTATAGGTGGAAGGAAGCCTTTTCGAGATATCGCCATAAAGGTGGACCAGGGGTGACTCTAGAATTTGGTTGTACGATATGGGTATCAAATGAAAGGTGTTAAAGAGTATTTTAAAAGGGAGAGGGCCTTAGTTCTATGGGTGGACGCCTTTTCGAGATATCGCCATAAAGGTGGACCAGGGCTCTAGAATTTGTTTGTACGACATGGGTATCAAATGAAAGGTGTTAATGAGTATTTTAAAAGGGAGTGGGCTTTAGTTCTATGGGTGGACGCCTTTTCGGGATATCGCCATAAAGGTGGACCAGGGCTGACTCTAGAATTTGTTTGATGGATATCAAATGAAAGGTGTTAAAGAGTATTTTAAAAGGAAGTGGGCCTAAGTTCTATAGGTGGACGCCTTTTCGAGATATCGCCATAAAGGTGGACCAGGGGTGACTCTAGAATTTGTGTGTACGATATGGGTATCAAATGAAAGGTGTTAATGAGTATTTTAAAAGGGAGTGGGCCTTAGTTCTATGGGTCGACGCCTTTTCGAGATATCTCCATAAAGGTGGACCAGGGGTGACTCTAGAATTTGTTTGTACGATATGGGTATCAAATGAAAGTGTTAATCAGTATTTTAAAAGGAAGTGGGCCTTAGTTCTATGGGTGGACGCCTTTTCGAGATATCACCATAAAGGTGGACCAGGGGTGACTCTAGAATTTGTTTGTACGATATGGGTATCAAATGAAAGGTGTTAATGAGTATTTTAAAAGGGAGTGAGCTTTAGTTCTATGGGTGGACGCCTTTTCGAGATATCGTCATAAAGGTGGACCAGGGGTGACTCTAGAATTTGCTTGTACGATATGGGTATCAAATGAAAGGTGTTAATGAGTAATTTAAAAGGGAGTGGGCCTTAGTTCTATGGGTGGACGCCTTTTCGAGATATCGCCATAAATGAGAACCAGGGCTGACTCTAGAATTTGTTTGATGGATATCAAATGAAAAGTGTTAATGAGTATTTTAAAAGGGAGTGGGCTTTAGTTCTATGGGTGGACGCCTTTTCGAGATATCGCCATAAAGGTGGACCAGGGCTGACTCTAGAATTTGTTTGATGGATATCAAATGAAAGGTGTTAATGAGTATTTTAAAAGGAAGTGGGCCTAAGTTCTATAGGTGGACGCCTTTTCGAGATATCGCCATAAAGGTGGACCAGGGGTGACTGTAGAATTTGTATGTACGATATGGATATCAAATGAAAGGTGTTAATGAGTATTTTAAAAGGGAGTGGGCCTTAGTTCTATGGGTGGACACCTTTTCGAGATATCGCCATAAAGGTGGACCAGGGGTGACTCTAGAATTTGTTTGTACGATATGGGTATCAAATGAAAGGTGTTAATGAGTATTTTAAAAGGGAGTGGGCCTTAGTTCTATGGGTGGACGCCTTTTCGAGATATCGCCATAAACGTATCAAATGAAAGGTGTTAATAAGTATTTTAAAAGGGATTGGGCCTTAGTTCTATAGGTGGAAGCCTTTTCGAGATATCACCATAAAGGTGGACCAGGGGTGACTCTAGAATTTGTTTGTACGATATGGGTATCAAATGAAAGGTGTTAATGAGTATTTTAAAAGGGAGTGAGCCTTAGTTCTATGGGTGGACGCCTTTTCGAGATATCGCCATAAAGGTGGACCAGGAGTGACTCTAGAATTTGTTTGTACGATATGGGTATCAAATGAAAGGTGTTAATGAGTATTTTAAAAGGGAGTGGACCTTAGTTCTATGGGTGGACGCCTTTTCGAGATATCGCCATAAAGGTGGACCAGGGGTGACTCTAGAATTTGTTTGTACGATACGGGTATCAAATGAAAGGTGTTAATGAGTATTTTAAAAGGGAGTGGGACTTAGTTCTATGGGTGGACGCCTTTTCGAGATATCGCCATAAAGGTGGACCAGGGGTGACTCTAGAATTTGTTTGTACGATATGGGTATCAAATGAAAGGTGTTAATGAGTATTTTAAAAGGGAGTGGACCTTAGTTCTATGGGTGGACGCCTTTTCGAGATATCGCCATAAAGGTGGACCAGGGGTGACTCTAGAATTTGTTTGTACGATATGGGTATCAAATGAAAGGTGTTAAAGAGTATTTTAAAAGGGAGTGAGCCTTAGTTCTATGGGTGGACGCCTTTTCGAGATATCGTCATAAAGGTGGACCAGGGGTGACTCTAGAATTTGTTTGTACGATATGGGTATCAAATGAAAGGTGTTAATGAGTATTTTAAAAGGGAGTGGGCCTTAGTTCTATGGGTGGACGCCTTTTCGAGATATCGCCATAAAGGTGGACCAGGGGTGACTCTAGAATTTGTTTGTACGATATGGGTATCAAATGGAAGGTGTTAATGAGTATTTTAAAAGGGAGTGGGCCTTAGTTCTATGGGTGGGCGCCTTTTCGAGATATCGCCATAAGGGTGGACCAGGGCTGACTCTAGAATTTGTTTGATGGATATCAAATGAAAAGTGTTAATGAGTATTTTAAAAGGGAGTGGGCCTAACTTCTATAGGTGGACGCCTTTTCGAGATATCGCCATAAAGGTGGACCAGGGGTGACTCTAGAATTTGTTTGTACGATATGGGTATCAAATGAAAGGTGTTAATGGGTATTTTAAAAGGGAGTGGGCCTTAGTTCTATGGGTGGACACCTTTTCGAGATATCGCCATAAACGTGGACCAGGGGTGACTCTAGAATTTGTTTGTACGATATGGGTATCAAATGAAATGTGTTAATGAGTATTTTAAAAGGGAGTGGGCCTTAGTTCTATGGGTGGACGCCTTTTCGAGATATCGCCATAAACGTATCAAATGAAAGGTGTTAATGAGTATTTTAAAAGGGCTTGGGCCTTAGTTCTATAGGTGGAAGCCTTTTCGAGATATCACCATAAAGGTGGACCAGGGGTGACTCTAGAATTTGTTTGTACGATATGGGTATCAAATGAAAGGTGTTAATGCGTATTTTAAAAAGGAGTGGACCTTAGTTCTATGGGTGGACACCTTTTCGAGATATCGCCATAAAGGTGGACCAGGGGTGACTCTAGAATTTGTTTGTACGATATGGGTATCAAACGAAAGGTGCTAATGAGTATTTTAAAAGGGAGTGGACCTTAGTTCTATGGGTGGGCGCCTTTTCGAGATATCGCCATAAAGGTGGACCAGGGGTGACTCTAGAATTTGTTTGTACGATATGGGTATCAAATGAAAGGTGTTAATGAGTATTTTAAAAGGGAGTGGGCCTTAGTTCTATGGGTGGACACCTTTTCGAGATATCGCCATAAAGGTGGACCAGGGGTGACTCTAGAATTTGTTTGTACGATATGGGTATCAAATGAAAGGTGTTAATGAGTATTTTAAAAGGGAGTGGACCTTAGTTCTATGGGTGGACGCCTTTTCGAGATATCGCCATAAAGGTGGACCAGGGGTGACTCTAGAATTTTTTTGTACGATATGGGTATCAAATGAAAGGTGTTAATGAGTACTTTAAAAGGGAGTGGGCCTTAGTTCTATGGGTGGACGCCTTTTCGAGACATCGCCATAAAGGTGGACCAGGGGTGACTCTAGAATTTGTTTGTACGATATGGGTATCAAATGAAAGGTGTTAATGAGTATTTTAAAAAGGAGTGGACCTTAGTTCTATGGGTGGACGCCTTTTCGAGATATCGCCATAAAGGTGAACCAGGGGTGACTCTAGAATTTGTTTGTACGATATGGGTATCAAATGAAAGGTGTTAATGAGTATTGTAAAAGGGAGTGGGTCTTAGTTCTATAGGTGGAAGTCTTTTCGAGATATCACCATAAAGGTGGACCAGGGGTGACTCTAAAATTTGTTTGTACGATATGGGTATCAAATGAAAGGTGTTAATGAGTATTTTAAAAGGCAGTGGGTCTTAGTTCTATGGGTGGACGCCTTTTCCAGATATCGCCATAAAGGTAGACCAGGGTGACTCTAGAATTTGTTTGTACGATATGGGTATCAAATGAAAGGTGTTAATGAGTATTTTAAAAGGAAGTGGGCCTTAGTTCTATGAGTGGACGCCTTTTCGAGATATCGCCATAAATGTGGACCAGGGCTGACTCTAGAATTTCTTTGATGGATATTAAATGAAAGGTGTTAATGAGTATTTTAAAAGGGAGTGGGCCTAAGTTCTATAGGTGGACGCCTTTTCGAGATATCGCCATAAAGGTGGACCAGGGGTGACTCTAGAATTTGTTTGTACGATATGGGTATCAAATGAAAGGTGTTAATGAGTATTTTAAAAGGGAGTGGGCATAGTTCTATGGGTGGACGCCTTTTCGAGATATCGCCATAAAGGTGGACCAGGGGTGACTCTAGAATTTGTTTGTACGATATGGGTATCAAACGAAAGGTGTTAATGAGTATTTTAAAAGGGAGTGGACCTAGTTCTATGGGTGAGCGCCTTTTCGAGATATCGCCATAAAGGTGGACCAGGGGTGACTCTAGAATTTATTTGTACGATATGGGTATCAAATGAAAGGTGTTAATGAGTATTTTAAAAGGGAGTGGGCCTTAGTTCTATGGGTGGACGCCTTTTCGAGATATCGCCATAAACGTATCAAATGAAAGGTGTTAATGAGTATTTTAAAAGGGATTGGGCCTTAGTTCTATAGGTGGAAGCCTTTTCGAGATATCACCATAAAGGTGGACCAGGGGTGACTCTAGAATTTGTTTGTACGATATGGGTATCAAATGAAAGGTGTTAATGAGTATTTTAAAAGGGAGTGAGCCTTAGTTCTATGGGTGGACGCCTTTTCGAGATATCGTCATAAAGGTGAACCAGGGGTGACTCTAGAATTTGTTTGTACGATATGGGTATCAAATGAAAGGTGTTAATGCGTATTTTAAAAGGGAATGGGCCTTAGTTTTATGGGTGGACGCCTTTTCGAGATATCGCCATAAAGGTAGACCAGGGTGACTCTAGAATTTGTTTGTACGATATGGGTATCAAATGAAAGGTGTTAATGAGTATTTTAAAAGGGAATGGGCCTTAGTTTTATGGGTGGACGCCTTTTCGAGATATCGCCATAAATGTGGACCAGGGCTGACTCTAGAATTTGTTTGATGGATATTAAATGAAAGGTGTTAATGAGTATTTTAAAAGGGAGTGGGCCTAACTTCTATAGGTGGACGCCTTTTCGAGATATCGCCATAAAGGTGGACCAGGGGTGACTCTAGAATTTGTTTGTACGACATGGGTATCAATGAAAGGTGTTAATGAGTATTTTAAAAGGGAGTGGACCTTAGTTCTATGGGTGGACGCCTTTTCGAGATATCGACATAAAGGTGGACCAGGGGTGACTCTAGAATTTGTTTGTACGATATGGGTATCAAATGAAAGGTGTTAATGAGTATTTTAAAAGGGAGTGGGCCTTAGTTCTATGGGTGAACGCCTTTTCGAGATATCGTCATAAAGGTGAACCAGGGGTGACTCTAGAATTTGTTTGTACGATATGGGTATCAAATGAAAGGTGTTAATGAGTATTTTAAAAGGGAGTGGGCCTTAGTTCTATGGGTGAACGCCTTTTCGAGATATCGTCATAAAGGTGAACCAGGGGTGACTCTAGAATTTGTTTGTACGACATGGGTATCAATGAAAGGTGTTAATGAGTATTTTAAAAGGGAGTGGACCTTAGTTCTATGGGTGGACGCCTTTTCGAGATATCGCCATAAAGGTGGACGAGGGGTGACTCTAGAATTTGTTTGTACGATATGGGTATCAAATGAAAGGTGTTAATGAGTATTTTAAAAGGGAGTGGGCCTAAGTTCTATAGGTGGACGCCTTTTCGGGATATCGCCATAAAGGTGGACCAGGGGTGACTCTAGAATTTGTTTGTACGATATGGGTATCAAATGAAAGGTGCTAATGAGTATTTTAAAAGGGAGTGGGCCTTAGTTATATGGCTGGAGGCCTTTTCGAGATATCGCCATAAAGGTGGACCAGGGGTGACTCTAGAATGCGTTTGTACAATATGGGTATCAAACGAAAGGTGCTAGTGATTATTTTAAAAGGGATTGGGCCTTAGTTCTATTTGTGCACGCCTTTTCGGGATATCGCCATAAACGTGGACCAGGGGTGACTCTAGAATGCGTTTGTACAATATGGGTATCAAACGAAAGGTGTTAATGAGTGTTTTAAAAGAGAGTGGGCCCTAGTTCTATGGGTGGACGCCTTTTCGAGATATCCCCATAAAGGTGGACAAGGGGTGACTCTAGAATTTGTTTGTACGATATGGTTATCAAATGAAAGGTGCTAATGAGTATTTTAAAAGGGAGTGGGCCTTAGTTCTATGGGTGGACGCCTTTTCGAGATATCGCCATAAAGGTGGACCAGGGGTGACTCTAGAATTTGTTTGTACGATATGGGTATCAAATGAAAGGTGTTAATGAGTATTTTAAAAGGGAGTGGGCCTTAGTTCTATGGGTGGACGCCTTTTCGAGATATCGCCATAAACGTATCAAGTGAAAGGTGTTAATGAGTATTTTAAAATGGATTGGGCCTTAGTTCTATAGGTGGAAGCCTTTTCGAGATATCGCCATAAAGGTGGACCAGGGGTGACTCTAGAATTTGGTTGTATGATATGGGTATCAAATGAAAGGTATGTATGTATGTTGAACTGGCCGGTCCATGAGGACCTCACATAGACTGATTGAGTCCGTAGTGTTACCAGAAGTTTGTTTTAACGACCAAACTGAAAAACCCTATCAAAAACCAGGACCTATGTTATAAAATAACTCCGTCCTCTTGGCAAATACTAGAAGCTTCCTAGGACTTAAGCCACTTGCTGCTTCTAGATCTGACAGCTGTATCACTCCTAATAGCTGGAGTCTTAGCCTGGCAAGTGCAGGGCACGAGCACAGAACGTGCTCGATCGTTTCCTCCTCCAACCCGCACTTCCTACACCTGCTATCACTGACCAAGCCTAATTTAAAGGCATGTGACGCCAGAAGGCAGTGTCCAGTCAGAATACCCGTCATGAGTCTACAGTCCTCTCTTTTTAATGATAGAAGAACTGTGTTAGTCTAAGGTTGTAAGACCTACACATAATCTTCGACACTTTACAGCCCCGCGCTTGAACCCACGCCTTTTCTGCTTGGTCGATCATGTGCACCTCTCGCCTTCGCTTAATCTCGCCCAATCTAATTGGGACGTCTACGGAGCAAGCTTCAAGGGATGCGCCCTTTTTAGCTAATTCGTCCGCTTTTTCATTCCCATCTATTCCCATATGCCCTGGGACCCAATATAGATGTACGCTTCTCCCTGTCCCGATTCTCTCCAGAGACTGCTTACACTCTAACACGCATTTAGATGCTGTGCTTTGCGAGATTATTGCCTTAATTGCTGCTTGACTGTCAATATAAAAGTTAACCCGGTTGCAGCTTAAGATATTCTCTTCCAGGGTTTCTACTGCTTTGGTTACGGCTAATATTTCCGCTTGGAAAACGCTACAGTAATCCGGCAGCCTGTAGGATCTGCTTAATTCCGGATCAGCGCAGTATACCGCAGACCCTACTCCTTCCACTATTTTGGAACCATCGGTGTACACATGTATCGCCTCGTCCGCCATTTGCGCACCCTTGCGCCAACCGTCCACCTCTATTGTGGCCTTAAGATCTCCCTCAAAGTGCAGGTAGGGAATCATGTAGTCTGTTCGTCTTGTGACTGAGGACGCTATACTACTATGGCCATATGGTCGGCGCTCAAGCTGCCCCGAAGCATCGAGCCTGGTTGCGGTCGTTAACGCTTTGTTCTTTGCTACCAGGTCTACAGGTGGAATGTGCAGAATGGCATACAGTGCAGCCGTCGGGGTTGTTTTCAGGGCTCCCGTAATGCAAAGCATCGATAGTCTGCATACCCCCTCTAATTTTTTGAGGTATGTTGTTTTTTGTGTGGCTTTCCACCAAACAAGAACTCCATAGTATAGAATAGGGCTTACAATCGCTGTAAAAACCCAATGAGAAAGAGCGGGCGATAGGCCCCACGTACACCCCAGCATTCTTTTACATGCATAGAGTGCCGTTGAGGCCTTCTTGACCCTCTCCTCCACATTGAGCTTCCATGACAGCTTACTGTCTAGGATGATTCCTAGATATTTTGTGCAAGGTTTCTCCTGTAAGGTCACCGCTCCTAACTTAGGCCTGGTCCAATTTGGGACCTTGTACCTCTTTGTAAACAAGACCATATCCGTCTTCTCCGCGTTGACTTTCAGCCCGACATTAGATGCCCAGGTATGAATATCCCGAAGCGCCCGATCCATCAAAGAACTAATCGTTGGAAGGCATTTTCCACTTATGACAATTGCAACGTCATCTGCGTAAGCCGTAAGTTTTACGGGTCCCTCATCGAATTGCCTGAGCAGTTGGTTGATGACCAGTGTCCACAGCAGAGGTGATAGCACCCCTCCCTGCGGCGTGCCCCTGTCCACTGATTTCGTGGCCTCGTACAATCCCCATTGTGATATAATCTTTCTGCAATTTAATATGCAGCCGATCCATCTGATTAAGGCAGGATGTACTTTAATGTAATTAAGACCATCCATAATCGCCCATTTTGCAACATTATTGAAAGCCCCGGCAATGTCCAAGAAAACTCCTAGAGCATACTCCTTATATTCCAGGGATTTCTCTATGCTTATTACCACCCTATGCAATGCGGTGTCTACCGACTTGCCTTTGGTGTACGCATGCTGTGTTGTGGAGAGCAGCTTTTCATCCACGTTGGACTTTATGTACACATCTATCAGCCTCTCAAAGGTTTTGAGCAGAAATGATGTTAAGCTAATGGGTCTATAGTCTTTGGGATACACGTGACCGATCTTCCCCGCCTTTGGTAGAAAAGCTACACGAGCAGTTCTCCAAGAGTGCGGTACATGATTCAGTCTTATGCACCCATCGAATATTATTTTAAGCCATTCCACGACCGCCCTACTTGAGACTTGTAGCATGGCCGGGAATATACCATCTGGGCCCGGCGATTTAAACTTAGAAAACGTCTTCACTGCCCACTCGATCTTGGTATCGGTCACCAAGCCCGGCACCACTAGCTCCGTGATCGAAGTGTGAGTGATGTCTGCTGGTTCTTCTAAACCGTCTCCCGATGGGAAATGTGTATCGAGAAGCACCTCAAGGGATTCCTCACTATCACGTTACCATTCCCCGTTCTCTTTCTTTATTAGTTCCTGGACTATGTTTCCCTTTGCTAGGACTTTTTTCAACCGTGCTGTTTCACTGGAGCACTCTATGTCCGTACAGAAACTTTTCCATGAGTTTCTCTTCGCCCTGGTAATTTCACGCTTGTAGATCCTCAGTAGATCCCTGTACTCGTCCCGACACGCTTCGCTTTCCGCAGTCTTTGCGAGTTTAAACATTTCTTTTACCTGTCTTCTTAGAAGACTCAGCTCATTGCTCCACCATGGCGGCTTTGCTTTTCCTCTGAATCTTCTTAGAGGGCAAGCTTTGTTATACGCAGTCATAAGCGTCCTTGTTAGGAATTCATTCGACTCCTCCAGTTCCTCTACATTAGCGACCTCTTTGGGTTGTCCCAGTTTCGTTTCTACATGTTTCTGGAATTTAGTCCAATTCGTTGCCCTAGGGTTTCTAAAGGTTCCTCCCTTCTCTACCCTCTTTAGTGGGATGCTGAAGCTTATATACGCATGGTCGGAGAAGGATGGTCTATCGAGAACCACCCAATCATATCTTGATATATCACGCTCGGAGCTCAATGTAATATCCAGAACATTGCTGGATGTTGGACCAATGTATGTAGGAACATTTCCCCTGTTGGCTATCTGCAAATTGGTTTGCAGGATGTAACAAAATAGAGATTCGCCTCTCTCGTTCGTATCTGCTCCTCCCCACGCATTGTGGTGCTCATTTGCATCTGCGCCTATGACCAACCGCCCTTTGCGCCCTTCCTCCTGTACTAGCCTTTTGCACTCCATCGGTGGAACCTCCGCAGCATGGCCCATGTAGCAGGACGCCAGGATAAATGCCTGCTTATTCTTTTGCTCAACGGCCACCGCTACGAGATCCTCGGTGGTGTAATTAGGCAGTATATATGAATGCAGCTGTTTCCTTACCATTACTACAGCTCGCACCCGTCCTTCCGTTTGTGCGTAGTAAACGCCAAACCCGCGCGCGCTAAGTCCAGAAACCTTTCCTCCCGATGAGAGCCACGGCTCCTGGATCAGCGCCACGTCAAACGAACCCTCCTCAAGGGTTAGGAGGAGTTCGCTCGACGCCACTTTACTGTGTTGGAGGTTTATCTGTAGGACTCGCAGCACCATTGGGCTGTTTGTCCCCCTCCAGCACCTTCGTCTTGACGTCGTCGTCCTCCTCTTGCCCTTTTGGTTTAGAGTATTCGAGGCCCCCTTCAGCCCCTCGTGAATGTTGTGCCGTGTGTTCCTCTGTGCGAGTCACAGCACCATTTAGCGGTTGGTCCTCTTCTAGCACGTTCGTGGTGACGTCGGGGACCTCCACCTGTCTTTTTTCCCTTAGGCTTCTGAGGTCCTTTTCGACTTCGCCCACTTCCAGCGTGTTAGGATTTTTATCCTCGGGACTTCTTTTCCTGAGTCGCATGTAAATTTTGGCAGTGCCAAAGGACATTTTGCCAAGCTGCGTGTACAAAATATCCTCCGCCTGCTTGTTTATTTGGAAGATGTAGAACTGACCATCCTCGGTAGGCCGAGATACAGTAAGTACCTTCCAATCCTGTGTCGGTATGTTCGGATTCTGATTCTGCAGAAGTCGCAGTGTATCCTCCGACTTCATCACGCATGGTATCCATACCTTAACTTTTGGTACCGTAGGGATTTGCGCTTTATCCACCACCTCAAACCGCGCGTTCGTGCCTTGCCTTTGGAGGTTTGGAACGACTTCCTCCAGCCACCGCAAGCTCGCGATGTTGTCGCACGCTATCATCTTCACACCATTATACCATCCCCCCGAATCAAAGGTTGGAAGGGGCTTACTTGGTTGTTCCCACATCATCTTAAGCATTAAGCTAATAAGCTCCCTTTCCACAGATCTCCACCTTTCAGTAGTCATTTGTCCGAACGGACTGCTACGATCAACCAGCGCCACAGTCAGTGACTGCTTTGCCACATCACTCATCTTCTCGGGAAAAGCAGGAGTCTTAGTGTTATCTCCCTTTGGAACCTCCGAGAACACCGGAGTCTTCGCGTTAACTCCCTTTAGCGCCTCCGAGAAAGCCGGAGTCTTAGCGTTATCTCCCTTTGGCTTATTTCCTACTTCCGTAGTTGGAACTTCCCTCTGACTGGCAGCTTTCGAGGTAGTTGCTACCTCGGTATTGGAACCCATCTGTCTTACAGCTTTGGGCCTACTTGTCTTGTCTATGCGACTGCCCTGCCTCGCGGCTCTAGGACTGGGTCCTTTCTGCCTCTTGAAAGCAGGCTTGTCGCCTTCTGCCGAACGTTGCCTCTTCATTCTGCCATTCGACGCTTCTTCCTCCTCGTACCGGTTGCAGAACCGAGGGTTTCTCGCAGCAAACCTTTTGAACTGCCTTCGACCTACTTCTTCCGCTTCATGGGCCCATTCCAAGCGCTCGATCTCCACTTCTGTTGGGTCGACCACTGCTCCCAAGCGTTGTACAATTCTTAGTGCTGCACGGTACTGCGAGAGAGCTCTTTTACTTCCTCTGCTCCGTACCCTTCTCCACTCTTCTACTCCGTTTTCATTTGTGTGCTTCTCCAACACGGAGTTCATTGAATCAGCACTACTCTCGCTCCCCGAGTCCGACGCATCGCTTAATTCGTATTTGTCGTCCCTGGATTGCGACTCAGTCCTCCTCTTTACATCCTCCTTATTACGTTCAGGTAATGAGTTGTTCATCTTGGTCGTACGACCACCTGCCCGACAAGGCGGGCTCAGCGGTCCAGTATTATATACGGGGAAAGAACCGTCCGCCACAGCAGCGCCCCTTACTGCGGTAAGGCCATAAATACTTCCCGAGATGGCCCGGTATCGGGAAGGCTCCGTTCGAATACAGCCGAATTTATCCCCTGGCTGCAAATCGTCCAATAGGCACGGTCCGCATAACACCCTGGATTAGGGGGTTGGCAGTTCTTGGCCACCGACATCCCGCCGCCCTCCTATGAGGCGAAACGGCGTAGATGTCAGTCCTAAACAGCTCCGCCTCATAGTCGGGCGCTATGGAGTTCGGCTAAGCCCTCACACCAACGACAAGGTGCCTACCCTAGTGAGGGCCAAATGAAAGGTGGTAATGAGTATTTTAAAAGGGAGTGGCCTTAGTTCTGTGGATGGACGCCTTTTCAAGATATCGCCATAAACGTGGACCAGGGGTGACCCTAGAATGCGTTTGTACAATATGGGTATCAAACGAAAGGTGTTAATGAGTATTTTAAAAGGGAGTGGGCCTCAGTTCTATGGGTGGACGTCTTTTCGAGATATCGCCATAAAGGTGGACCAGGGGTGACTCGAGAATTTGTTTTTACAATATGGGTATCAAATGAAAGGTGTTAATGAGTATTTTAAAAGGGAGTGGGCCTTAGTTCTATGGGTGGACACCTTTTCGAGATATCGCCATAAAGGTGGACCAGGGCTGACCCTAGAATTTGTTTGTACGACATGGGTAGCAAATGAAAGTGTTAATGAGTATTTTAAAAGGGAGTGGGCGTAAATTCTATAGGAGGGCGCCTTTTCGAGATATCGCCATAAAGGTGGACCACGGTGACTCTAGAATTTGTTTGTACGATATGGGTATAAAATGAAAGGTGTTAATGAGTATCTTAAAAGGGAGTGGGCCTTAGTTTTATGAGTGGACGCCTTTTCGAGATATCGCCATAAACGTGGACCAGGGGTGACTCTAGAATGCGTTTGTACAATATGGGTATCAAACGAAAGGTGTTAATGAGTATTTTAAAAGGGAGTGGGCCCTAGTTCTATGGGTGGACGCCTTTTCGAGATATCCCCATAAAGGTGGACAAGGGGTGACTCTAGAATTTGTTTGTACGATATGGGTATCAAATGAAATGTGTTAATGAGTATTTTAAAAGGGAGTGGGTCTTAGTTCTATAGGTGGAAGCCGTTTCGAGATATCGCCATAAGGGTGGACCAGGGGTAACTCTAGAATGCTTTTGTACAAGATGGGTATCAAATGAAAGGTGTTAGTAAGTATTTTAAAAGGGAATGGGCCTTAGTTCTATTCGTGCACGCCTTTTCGGGATATCGCCATAAACGTGGACCAGGGGTGACTCTAGAATGCGTTTGTACAATATGGATATCAAATAAAAGGTGTGAATGAGTACTTTAAAAGGGGGGGGGGGCCTTAAATCTATAAGTGGACGCCATTTTGAGATATCGCCATAAACGTGGACCAGGTGTGACTCTAGAATGCGTTTGTACAATATGGATATCAAATGATAGGTGTTAATTAGTACTTTAAAAGGGGGGGGGCCTTAAATATATAAGTGGACGCCATTTCGAGATATCGCCATAAACGTGGACCAGGGGTGACTCTAGAATGCGTTTGTACAATATGGATATCAAATGAAAGGTGCTAGTGGGTACTTTAAAAGGGGGGTGGGGGCCTTAAATCTATAAGTGGACGCCATTTCGAGATATCGCCATAAACGTGGACCAGGGGTGACTCTAGAATGCGTTTTTACAATATGGGTATCAAACGAAAAGTGTTGATGAGTATTATAAAACGGAGTGGGCGTTAGATCTATGGGTGGACGCCTTTTCGAGATATCGCCATAAAGGTGGACCAGGCCTGACTCTAGAATTTGTTTGTACGATAAGGGTATCAAATGAAAGGTGTTAATAAGTATTTTAAAAGGGAGTGGGCCTTAGTTCTATAGGTGAACGGCTTTTCGAGATATCGCCATAAAGTTGGACCAGGGGTGACTTTATAATGTTTTTGATGAGTATTTTAAAACGGAGTGGGCGTTAGATCTATGGGTGGACGCCTTTTCGAGATATCGCCATAAAGGTGGACCAGGCCTGACTCTAGAATTTGTTTGTACGATAAGGGTATCAAATGAAAGGTGTTAATAAGTATTTTAAAAGGGAGTGGACCTTAGTTCTATAGGTGAACGGCTTTTCGAGATATCGCCATAAAGTTGGACCAGGGGTGACTTTATAATGTTTTTGTACGATAGGGGTATCAAAAGGTATTAATTAGGGTTTTAAAAGGGAGTGGTGGTAATTGTATATGTGAAGGCGTTTTCGAGATATCGACCAAAATGTGGACCAGGGTGACCAAGAACATCATCTGTCGGGTACCGCTAATTTATTTATATATGTAATACCACGAACAGTTATCCTTCCAAGATTCCAAGGGCTTTTGATTTCGCCCTGCAAAACTTTTTCATTTTCTTCTACTTAGTGTGTCACACCCATTTGACAAACTTTTTTTCTAAAGTTATATTTTGCGTCAATAGACCAATCCAATTACCATGTTTCATCCCTTTTTTCGAATTTGGTATATTATTATGGCATTTTTTTTCATTTTAAGTAATATTCGATATCGAAAAAGTGGGCGTGGTCATAGTCGGACTTCGGCCATTTCTTACACCAATGTAAAGTGAGTTCAGATAATTACGTGAACTGAGTTTAGTAAAGAAATATCGATTTTTGCTCAAGTTATCGTGTTAACGGCCGACCGGAAGGACAGACGGTCGACTGTGTATAAAAACTGGGCGTGGCTTCAGCCGATTTCGCCCTTTTTCACAGAAAACAGTTATCGTCCTAGAATCTAAGCCTCTACCAAATTTCACAAGGATTGGTAATGTTTTGTTCGACATATGACATTAAAAGTATCCTAGACAAATTAAATGAAAAAGGGCGGAGCCACGCCCATTTTGAAAATTTCTTTTATTTTTGTATTTTGTTGCACCATATCTTTACTGGAGTTGAATGTTGGCATAATTTACTTATATACTGTAAAGATATTAACTTTTCTTTTAAAATTTGACTTTAAAAAAGTTTGCTTAAAAAGTGGGCGTGGTCGTTCTCCGATTTTGCTAATTTTTATTAAGCACACATACAGTAATAAGTGTAAGGTTCCTGCCAAATTTGACCACGATATCTTCAACGACTGCCAAATTACAGCTTGCAAAACTTCTAAATTACCTTCTTTTAAAAGTGAGCGGTGCCACGCCCATTGTCCAAAATTTTACTAGTTTTCTATTCTGCGTCATAATTTCAAGTCACCTACAAAGTTTCATCGCTTTATCCGTATTTGGTAATGAATTATCGCACTTTATCGAATTTTCGATATCCAAAAAGTGGGCGTGGTTATAGTCCGATATCGTTCATTTTAATTAGCGATCTGAGATGAGTGTCCAGGAACATACATGCCAAATTTCCTCAACATACCTCAAAATTTACTCAAGTTATCGTGTTAACGGACGGACGGACGGACATGGCTCAATCAATCGATACTGATGATTTTGATATATGGAAGTGTATATCTATCTCGATTCCTTTATACCTGTACAACCAACCGTTATCCAATCAAAGTTAAAATACTCTGTGAGCTCTGCTCAACTGAGTATAAAAATTACTTTTATTAGTTTTCCAAAGTTCAAACACATACACACATCATTAGTTTGAAATAAATATGAACTGTTGTCAAACTAATAATTTCCTTTTCACTTAAGTTAAGTACCAGGTAAAAACGTGTTAAAACCGCAGCGAAAACTTTCAAGGCAACACAAAAGCATATATTTTTGATATAAATATCTACAGTGAATATGCGTGTATGTACTTACCCAGTAGGGTGCTCGCTTAACTCCAAATGTATTTTGAGTTGACTTCTACACAATCGGCGCAGTTTGAAAATTTCACTTAATTTCAAAGTGCTTTTTTATTAGGCGACTAATCGTCGAGTCTATTTTGGACGTTTCGTAAATAAGCATGCCAGTTATTCTTTCATATCGATAATGTTTATCCTCAACATGTTTTGCAATACTATATGGTCCTCAATACTCCTCTACCGCATAAATGTTATTATAGAAATACCTTCTAGACCGGAGACTATCCAATTATTCACATAACATAACCTTGCTAGCGAATCCGATTGGAGTTTTATTAGGTGCGCTATATTCAAATATGAGTTTCATTGTACATTCTTCGATACTTGCAATTGGTATGGAAGGAAGAATCATATCAATTTTGGTGAATCTTTAAAAGCCATTTAAATGGACAGGTAGGAAGGGAGCACTTCTCCCCATTGCTAGCTAGCGATGTACTTTATTGGTCGAAGTGATTTTGTCCATTTACATAATATGACCTAGCCAGCGAAGTTTTTAATTGATGAGTCATCTTTATGGCTGTATTAAGCTCATACAGCTCGTCATTAAACCTTCTTCCGTTCTCGCCTTCGGCTTCACTGATAACAGCTTAAATTCTTCACGCTTCTTCGACGTGGTAACTGGCGCCAATTGATACCACCAAGGGAGTTTAAATCCATTTCCACATCGTCCTTCCAGCGGAGTGTGGGCCACCCTCTTCCTCTGCTTCCCTAAACGGGTTCCAATAAAAATACTTTCTTAGCCGGAGCGTCATCTTTTATTTGCATAACATGGCCTAGCCAGCGTAGCCGCAGCATTTTAATTCGTTATAGACTATGTTGATGTCTGCGTAAAGCTCGTGCAGCTCATCATTAAATTTTCTTCGGTACTCGCCGTCGCCAATGCGTAACGGACCGTATGCCTCATCATAACATATTATGTTATCAGTGCCTAAGCGTCTGCCTACATGTGCTACTTTCGACTGAATAAATATTACAATTTACAAGTCGGTAGACCTATGTGTGCCGAAGTATGCTATGGAATCTCGCCTTAGAATCGAGAGATGTTGCGATGGCTCTTGGAATGCTCGACAGAGAAGTTCTAAGGAAGATTTTTGGTCTTGACCGTGAAGCCGACGGCAAGTACCGATGTAGGTATAATGTTGAGCTGTATGATATCACAGGAAATTAAATCCCAAAGGCTTCGCCATGGGTCATGTTATGCGAATGGACGATGATGCTCCGGCCAAAAATGTATTCCAAGCGAAGCCGCATTTCGGAACAAGAAGAAGGGGAAGACCTCCACTGAGGGTGGAGATGCGAGCGAAGGAAGATTTCTTTCTATTCAGTTTCTCTTAATAAACAAAATTAACAATTGAATAGTAATTGTTATTAACCGGTATTAAGCTCATGAATTCTTAAATATTAAGTAAAATACTGAACACTCAAGTAAACATACAAACGTTGCATTCAACTACATTAGGCTATAGGAACCGCACGTGAAATACCGTTTTCTTACCATCGGATGCAATAGCTGGTGGAACTCAACGTCGTTCTGCTGTCGCTATACCGAATAGATTGCTTTTTCGGCAGAATCTTGTCGTTAGCCAAAACTGCGACAGTTTAATGACTTAAAATTATTTTGCTGTTATTTTGGCAGAACAACCCACTGGGTAAGTAATTGCTGCAATTGTAAAATATTTTTTCAAACTTTGTACTTTTCACAGCAGTCACCAAAACGTGTTCGATTGTCAGAGCCCATCATGTTTGTGCCTTTGCAGAAAACGTCAGGTCATATGAGTTTCTGCTGCAAACTTACAGTGGGGAATAAAGACGTGAACTTTTGCAAAAATTGGTTGCTGTTATGCTTTTCAAGCAGCAGGTACTCATATCATCTGATCACGTTCTGGTGACTGCTGTGTTTAGACAATTTATAAAAATAATTTACCATCGCTGCAGTAGAAATAATTTTTTATAACGCTGCGCGTTATTCTGTGACCAAAATAACAAAAATATAACAATAACTTTCGCGGTCAGATCACTCCAAAGACATGTAAAACAGAACAGAAAATTAACTTTTAACCTATCCAAAAGGTATGCAAGTGCAAACAAGTTGAGAGCGAAAATTTTGACTTCAAACATACAATTTTGGAATTTTCCCAACCAAGGACTGTATTTTCGGTGCAACACCATTAATTAAGTTACGTCTCTTCCTCACATTTTTATCCTCATAGCAGCTCCTTGCAGCTGGACTGGCCCATGTTCTCATGCTCCGACAAGGTAGTGAACCCAATATCGGTCTAGGTAGTGGTTTTGCTCATCTGCCGGAAAAGATTATATTTAAGAATAGGTTAAACTCCTGTCAGTGTGCCACGAGCCAAGGATGGTTGCAACGATCGGGTTGTTCCGGTTTATATCCCAATACTCGTGGACCTCGTAATTTTTGCAAAAATTTAGTCATCCTTCGATCCCCGCTCAAGCACACCTCCGCCACCTTCTAGCAGCAGTGCTACTCAGCAGGCCTCACCAGCCCCTTTTTTATACCCAGCTGAGCAGAGCTCACAGAGTATTTAACTTTGTTCGCATAACGGTAATCCGTAACGGCATAAACTAGTCGAGATAGATATAGACTTCTATATATCAAAATGATCTGGGCGAAAAAAGAAATTCATTTAGCCATGTCCGTCCGTCCGTCTGTCCGTTCGTCCGTAAACACGATAACTTGAGTAAATTTTGAGGTATCTTCATGAAATTTGGTACGTAGGTTTCTGGGCATTCATCTCAGATCGCTATTTAAAATGAGCGAAATCGAACTCCAACCACGCCCACTTTTTCGATATAGAAAATTTCGAAAACCCGAAAAAGTGCGATACTTCATTACCAAAGGCGGATAAAGCGATGAAACTTGGTAGGTGCGTTGACCTTCTGACGCTAAATAGAAAATTAGTAAAATTTTGGACAATGGACGTGGAACTGCCCACTTTTAAAAGAAGGTAATTTAAAAGTTTTGCAAGCTTTTATTTCGTAGTCGTTGACGAAATTTGGCAGGCACGTTACTCCTATTACTGTATGTGTGCTAAATAAAAATTAGCAAAATCGGATGACGAACACACCAACTTAAAAAAAAAGTCAAACTTTAAAAAAAAATTTAATATCTTTACAGTTTATAAGTAAATTATGTCAACATTCAACTCCAGTAATGATATGGTACAACGAAATACAAAAATAAAAGAAAATTTAAAAATGGGCGTGGCTCCGCCCTTTTTCATTTAATTCGTCTCGAATACTTTTAAGGCCATAAGTCGAACAAAAATTTACCAATCCTTGTGAAATTTGGTAGGTGCATATAATCTATGACTATAACTGTTTTCTGTGAAAATGGGCGAAATCGGTTGAAGCCACGCCCAGTTTTTATACACAGTCGACCCTCTGTCCTTCCGCTCGGCCGTTAACATGATAACTTGAGCAAAAATCGACATATCTTTACTACCTAAACTTATTTACTTATCTGAACTCACTTTATCTTTGTATAAAAAATAGCCGAAATCCGACTATGACCAAGCCCACTTTTCGATATCGAAAATTACGAAAAATGACAAAAATGTCATAATTCTGTACCGAATATGAAAAAAGAGATGAAACATGGTAATTGGATTGGTTTATTGACGCAAAATATATCTTTAGAAAAAGCTTTGTAAAATGGGTGTGACACCTACCATATTAAGTAGAAGAAAATGAAAAAGTTCTGCAGGACGAGATCAAAAGCCCTTGGAATTTTGGCAGGAATACTGTTCGTGGTATTACTTATATAAATAAATAAGCGGTAACCGACAGATGATGTTCTGGGTCACCCTGATCCACATTTTGGTCGATATCTCGAAAACGCTTTAGTCGCCACAACTTCGTATGCGCATTTCTCTGCCATCTTGCTCACAGCAATCCAACAATCTATTTGTCCGCACATTCGTGGAACTAAATTCCTAATGGAAGGCTCTTCTCCAAAAACCCTGTTTACAGATAGTCTTTCGCCGTGAAACGAGGGCAGTGAAACATTGCATGTTCTGCGCTTTCCAATTCGGAGGACAGTTTGGACAGAAATGAACCTCCTCTATCCCACGCTTATGTAGATATTCCTTGAAGCCGCCGTGCCCGCTCAATATCTGTGTGAGGTGGTAATTTAGTTCGCCGTGTTTTCGCTTGTACCATTCCGTTATATTCTGGACTAGCATGAAGTTCCAGCGCCCTTTTGGGCATTATTCGCGTAAGGGATCCACTAACTCTAGAAACTTTCTCCCCCACCGCCCTGAAATGCTCCCTAAAAGGTAGTTTTGAGTCAATGATTACTGCTAGATATTTCAAGGAAGGCTTTGAATTTATTTGTTATCTCCTATGGTTAGGACCAACTCATCCACAGACCGCTTTAAGCTCACCAGAACCACTTCTTTCTTATTGCTAGCCATCTCCAGCCCCATGTTCGTCAACCATTCCTTTATTCTTCCCACGGCGTCACTACATAATGCTTGGAGCAGAATAAGTTCTTGGCCACTGCTACTACGACAATATCCGGCTCGAAGGACCATGTACAATTTCGTGGTGGCGACGGCGCGACGGCGCGCACCCACGGAATTGTATAAGAATAGGATTAGGCAGGAAAAAAGGAGAAAATAAGAAAAAAATGAACGTGAGATTACGTGTACCTTTGCTGGCTACTGGATTCAAAGGGGACGAGCCTCTTTGCGATATGAGCCGATGAACCCACGATACAGCTCCTTCGTTGGGTTTCCCGGCAACAAAGTAGATGTACCGCGGGCTCACAGCGGTAAAAATCTAAGATACATACGTACTACCACTCACATATGCTTGTATGTATTAGTGATCACAAGCATATGTGGGTGGTAGTAAACGAAGGAAAATAAACTAAAACAAGTAAGGAAGGCTAAGTTCGGGTGTAACCGAACATTACATACTCAGTTGAGAGCTATGGAGACAAAATAAGGGAAAATCACCATGTAGGAAAATGAACCGCGGGTAACCCTGGAATGTGTTTGTATGGCATGCGTATCAAATGGCAGGTATTAAAGAGTATTTTAAGAGGGAGTGTGCCATAGTGCTATAGGTGGACACCTTTTCGAGATACCGCCATAAAGGTGGACCAGGGCTGACTCTAGAATTTGTTTGTACGATATGGGTATCAAATGAAAGGTGTTAATGAATATTTTAAAACGGAGTGGGCCTTAGTTCTATAGGTGGACGGCTTTTCGAGATATCGCCATAAAGGTGGACCAGGGCTGACTCTAGAATTTGTTTGTACGATATGGGTATCAAATGAAAGGTGTTAATGAGTGTTTTAAAACGGACTGGGCCTTAGTTCTATAGGTGGACGGCTTTTCGAGATATCGCCATAAAGGTGGACCATGGGTGACTCTAGAATTTGTTTGTACGATATGGGTATCAAATGAAAGGTGTTGATGAGTATTTTAAAAGGGAGTGAGGCTTAGTTCTATAGGTGGACGCCTTTTCGAGATATCGCCATAAAGGTGGACCAGGGGTGACTCTGGAATTTATTTGTACGATATGGGTATCAAATGAAAGGCGTTAATGAATATTTTAAAAGAGAGTGGGCCTTAGTTCTATAGGTGGACGCCTTTTCGGGATATCGTTATAAAGGTGGACCAGGGGTGACTCTAGAATTTGTTTGTACAATAAGGGTATCAAACGAAAGGTGCTAATAAGTATTTTAAAAGGGAGTGGGCCTTAGTTCTATGGGTGGACGCCTTTTCGGGATATCGTTATCAAGGTGGACGAGGGGTGACTCTAGAATGTGTTTGTACAATAAGGGTATCAAACGAAAGGTGTTAATGAGTGTTTTAAAAGGGAGTGGGCCTTAGTTCTATGGGTTGACGCCTTTTCGAGATATTGCCATAAAGGTGGACCAGGGGTGACTCTAGAATTTGTTTGCACGATATGGTATCAAATGAAAGGTGTTAATGAGGATTTTATAAGGAGTGGGCCTTAGTTCTATAGGTGGAAGCCTTTTCGGGATATCGTTATAAAGGTGGACCAGGGGTGACTCTAGAATTAGTTTGTACGATATGGGTACCAAATAAAAGGTGTTAATGAGTATTTTAAAAGGGAGTGGGCCTTAGTTCTATGGGTGGACGCCTTTTCGAGATATTGCAATAAAGGTGGACCAGGGGTGACTCTAGAATTAATTTGTACGATATGGATATCAAATGAAAGGTGTTAATGAGTATTTTAAAAGTGGGTGGGCCTTAGTTCTATGGGTGGACGCCTTTTCGATATATCGCCATAAAGGTGGACCAGGGATGACTCTAGAATGCGTTTGTACAATATGGGTACCAAACGAAAGGTGTTAATGAGTATTTTAAAAGGGAGTGGGCCTTAGTTCTATGGGTGGACGCCTTTTCGAGATATCGCCATAAAGGTGGACCAGGGATGACTCTAGAATTTGTTTGTACGATATGGGTATCAATTAAAAGATGTTAATGAGTATTTTAAAAGGGAACTGGCCTTAGTTCTATAAGTGGACGCCATTTCGAGATATCGCCATAAACGTGGACCAGGGGTGACTCTAGAATGCGTTTTTACAATATGGGTATCAAACGAAAAGTGTTGATGAGTATTTTAAAACGGAGTGGGCCTTAGTTCTATAGGTGGACGCCTTTTCGATATATCGGCATAAAGGTGGACCAGGGGTGACTCTATAATGTGTTTGTACAATATGGGTGTCAAGTTAAAGGTATTAATAAGAATTTTAAAAGGGAGTGGTGGTAGTTGTGTATGTGAAGGCGTTTTCGAGATATCGACCAAAATGTGGACCAGGGTGACCCAGAACATCATCTTTCGGGTACCGCTAATTTATTTATATATATAATACCACGAACAGTATTCCTGCCATGATTCCAAGGGCTTTTGATTTCGCCCTGCAGAACTTTTTCATTTTCTTTTACTTAATATGGTAGGTGTCACACCTATTTTACAAATTTTTTTCTAAAGTTATATTTTGCGTCAATAAACCAAACCAATTACCATGTTTCAACCCCTTTTTCGTATTTGGTATAGAATTATTGCACTGTTTTCATTTTTCGTAATTTTTAATATCGAAAAAGTGGGCGTGGTCATAGTCAGATTTCGGCCATTTTTTATACCAATAGAAAGTGAGTCCATATAATTATGTGAACTGAGTTTAGTGAAGATATATCGATTTTTGCTCGTGTTAATGGCCGAGCGGAAGGACAGACAGTCGACTGTGTATAAAAACTGGGCGTGGCTTCCACCGATTTCGCCTTTTTCACAGAAAACAGTTATCGTCCTAGAGTCTAAGCCGCTACAAAATTTCACAAGGATTGGTAAATTTTTGTTCGACTTATGGCATTAAATGTATCCTAGACTAATCAAATGAAAAAGGGCGGAGCCACGCCCATTTTGAAATTTTCTTTTATTTTTGTATTTTGTTGCACCATATCATTACTGGAGTTGAATGTTGACATAATTTACTTATATACTGTAAAGATATTAAATTTTTTGTAAAAATTTCACTTTAAAAAAAATTTTTCTTTAAAGTGTGCGTGGTCGTTCTCCGATTTTGCTAATTTTTATTAAGCATACATATAGTAATAGGAGTAACGTTCCTGCCAAATTTCATCATGATATCTTCAACGACTGCCAAATTACAGCTTGCAAAACTTCTAAATTACCTTCTTTTAAAAGTGGGCGGTGCCACGCCCATTGTCCAAAATTTTACTCATATTCTATTCTGCGTCATAAGTTCAACGCGCCTACCAAGTTTCATCGCTTTATCCCTCTTTGGTAATGAATTATCGAAATTTTTCGATTTTTCGAAATTTTCGATATCGAAAAAGTGGGCGTGGTTATAGTCCGATATCGTTCATTTTAAATAGCGATCTGAGATGAGCGCCCAGGAATCTACATACCAAATTTCGTCAAGATATCTCAAAATTTACTCAAGTTATCGTGTTAACGGACAGTCGGACGGACGGACGGATGGACGGACGGACGGACATGGCTTAATCAAATTTTTTTTTTGATACTGATGATTTTGATATATGGAAGTCTATATCTATCTCGATTCCTTTATACCTGTACAACCAACCGTTATCCAATCAAAGATAATATACTCTGTGAGCTCTGCTCAACTGAGTATAAAAGTTATGTAACGGGGGGGGGGGGGGGGGGGGGGGGGGGGAGATATATTTAGGCCTGTGGCCTAAACACCGACAATTTCCGTGCTTCCGGGAAGGTCGATTTGTAGCACCCCGTCATACATCGCATTCCAAAGAGTTGAACCTAGAACAGATCCCTGAGGGACACCGCCCGTGATGTTGTGCTTTCTTGGTCCCTCATCCGTATCAAAAAGGACTACTCTGTCACTTAGATAGCTACCAATTATTCGGAACAGGTAAGCAGGTGTGCCAAAGTTTCGTAGCGCTGTCATTATCTGCATCCAGTTCGCGGCATTTCTAATATCCAAAGTTATCAGTGCACAGAGCTTCCTTTTAGTTTGGCCTCCAGTTATGGCTCCACGGGCTATATTGACAACTGTTTGTATTGCATCTATCATGGATCTCGATTTTCGAAATCCAAACTGACTATTTGACAAGCCACCTGGGCTTTGCAGGGTCTGCTGCAGACGCCCACTAATAATACATTCGAGAATCTTTCCTATTGAATCCAACATACAAAGTGGCCTGTATGAAGATGTCTGGTCGGGCATCTTACCGGGTTTCAGCAATAGAAGAAGTCTTTGACATTTGCATGAGCGGGGAAGACGCCTTCTTGGAAACAAGCGTTGAACAGTTCCGTAAATACCGATGTTCTAGATCTTATCGCTGATTTAAGAGCTATATTTGGCACTCCATCGGATCCTGGAGACTTACTGTCCGCAACTCTTTGTGTTGCATATAGTACCTTCTGCTCTATTATTTCTGGGATTTCAATTCCTTCGAGAACCTCACTTTGATAGGTCCGGTAATCTTGTGTCGGAAAAAGAGTTTCTACGATTCTTCTCATTAGTATCGGGAATATAGGCTGCTCTGATTTCCGCCCTTTAATTTTCGCCATCACCGTTCTGTAAGCCAGTCCCCCAGCATCAAGATCAGCACTATCCATCAGTTCCTTGAAGCAGGCTCTCTTGTTCTCTTTATAGTATTTTTAAGCGTCGTTCTTTGGGCTATGTAGGTATTGTGTAGCTCATCATATCGTGGCGACGAGCGTGACCTCTGTGCCCTTCGCCGTGCCTTGTGACATTTTCTACGCTCCTCCGCTATTTTCTCGTTCCACCAATATACCGGAGTACGATTTACTTTTGCGCGACTTCTGGGCATGGCAACATCACACGCCATACCTAATGACTTTGATATTTGAAACCAAAGATCTTCCGCATGTGTCCTTCGTATTACGGCATCGTTCCATACAACATCAAATACTTCTGGTTCAAAAAGGTGTTGTTTCCATCTTATTCTTTGCAGTTGGTTGGAGACGTTCCATGGTGCAGTTTCCACTAGCTCTAAGCTAATAGCTTTGTGGTCGCTGTGTGTGTAGACGTTACTGATGGACCATTTTGCCCGTCTCGTTATTTCGCTACTAGCAAACGTGATATCTATAATGAAGCGTCTATTGCCAGTGTCGAATGTATATTTCCCTGCCTCATTTAGAAGTTCTAGCCTCAGGGATGTAAGGCTTTCGAGAAGAACTCTACCTCTATCGGTAGTTCTACTAGTACCCCATACAGGTGACCATGCATTGAAGTCTCCACATATTACCCTGTGCTTCTATGGTCATCCCAAGAATCATGTTCTCAAACTCTATACTACTCATGCTCGGAGGTGCATATCAACTAAAAATGTATATTCCTTTGATTTTTGCCCACGTGAATCGTGCCACTGTTAGTGCTATCTTTTCCTGCGGAAGAAGTCTTCGTGGTATCCAAATTGAGGCTTTCCCAGCTGAGTCCGTGAGCCAGCTTTGCTCCTGATTATTTTTGTATGGCTCAGAGAATACCGCTAAGTCAAATCCTCCTTCAAACATTGTTTGGGATAAGAGGTATTGGGCCGCTTCACAGTGGTTTAAATTGAGTTGTAACAATCTCATAGGGCAACCTGGCTGCTTCCTTCCCGTTGTGGGTATCTAAAACTGCCTGACGAATGTTCTCCCCCACATAACGCACATTTCGGTACGTTGGAGCAGTTCGCAGCCTTGTGTCCCTCCTGACCGCATTTCCTGCAAAGTTTTGACCTATCTATAGTCTCTTTGCACTTCTGGGCTATATGTCCATAGGCCCAGCACCTATAATAGTATCTATCCTGTTTCACCTCTCTAATTCGACAGATACCTATCCTACTCTTATTCTTTGTGCCTTTAGAACAACTTTAGCATCATCCGCTGTAAGGCTTACAAGTGCCGATTTTGTACCGCTGTACCCTGTGCGTAAACTTTTTATGGCAGTTGAATCAGGCCGTTCTATCCTACATTGCTGATGGTTCGCATCACAAATCTCATCCGGTGTAGTTATTTCATCGAGGTCTCTGAACTGTAGCGTGATCATTTGAGATTTTGCTGAGACCTTCGCTGACTCCTTTAGCACTGCTTCAATCTCCGCTTGGTACGTGCTTGTCTTTCCTTCTTGGGCTCTTTTAAGGTGCAGCAACAAATCTCCTTTACCGTTCTTCTAATTGTTTTGACATCACCCCTAGGGCTTTTAGTTCATCGCAACTCCTCACTTTTCGCAGTATGTCAGCATACGTAGCATCTCCAGCCTTCGAAATTATGATTGCAACCGGCCTGGCTTTAATCATTTTCTTCCTAATCACCTTTTTGGGTTTGGCTACCTGCCACTCTCCCGACTTTTGAGTTGTGGCGCCTTGTGTCCTTTCGGCCTTTTTCTGGTTCAGTGACGCTTGCGATTTTACTCGCTTGTGACTCTCCTCATGTCTTGGCGTAATATCCTTGGCTGAGATCGTGGGATTGGCTACTTGATTTTCCCTTGTCGAATTCTTCCTCGGTCTCTTTCCTGGGGGTGACGAGCTTCCATCCTTAGTCGTATCATTCGAAATTATTTTCTTCTTTAGGTCCTTTACCTCCAGCGCGGACTCTATGTACAATGCCTTGATTATGGAGGCTAAGCGCTTAATTTCAACGTGTATGTTATTACGCCCTTTAAAAAACTCAAACAGATCATCAATTGATCTCCCTAGCTTGGTCATCTTGTTTTCGATCCCTAAATGGGTTGAACGTAGCTTCCCTATCTTGATTTTATTTTGGTTAATCACACTGGTCGACGGCCAAAATTTACCAGAGATGCCGTTACGGAATTCGAATGTAAAACCACCCCCTGATTTCGAAAATCGAGTTCAGTTTTGATTCTATGGTACCGTTTTTGAGATATTTGCAATTTACCGTTATTCGAAAAAACCAAAAAGATGGCTCCATTTAATTACGTATATCTCACGAACGAGTCAAGCAATTGCAAATAAGTTTACAGAATCGGAAAGACGATAAAATTTGCTATAAATGCATAATACATTGTTTTTTGCTCAGCTATATAGTTTTCGAGATATTAGCTCATCATTTCAGATTTTTGTTTTTTTTTATGAAAAAATATGAAAAAAATTACTCTTTGCGAGGGCAGCATTCCAAAACCACAACTTTTTTCTTTACATAAAGCTCCGTTTAATTAGAAAAAAGATAAGCTATCACTGAAGAAAATCGATGTAAAACTACGTAAGTTATAAGCGATCAAATAAAAATACCCAGGTTGCGCAACTTCAATGTATGTATATATACATATATGAAAGGTATAAAGTGCAAATGGGATATTATCCGGATAAACGAATAACACCATAGCAATAATAATACTTTTTCTTTAAATAAATCAAATAGTACTTTTAATACTCGAATTGTTTTATAGTAGGTAGAGTGGTTGCATCGAAAGGAAGAGTGGTTGGGTTCGAAACCTGCTGTAGGCATGTAGTTATAAACATCTATTTCCGTCACTTATGGGTAAGTATGCAGGTAGATTTTCAAAATTATTAGACACAGAAAATTTTTAAAGCCTACATCTAAAGCAGGTAGTATTTTCTTTTCCCGACTTCGTATAAAAAGGAACCTTTCTGTCTAGGTAAGATTTAATTTTTTCGCCGGAGATAGTTCAGTTCATAAGTCAAATTACAAAACCGTGATTTATTAAAAAAAAAATAAAATGAGTAAAAGGATGCGAGAATTTGAGTGTAATAACGATCCAGATATGTTCTGTTTCATGTGGCGACGACGAGTGTTCTCAGATCATATCAAAACTTTATACTCCAAGTATTTTGGCATTGAGCCTAAAAATGCTGAAAAACCATGGACATCGTGTCGAGTAGAATTGATTCAGTCGGAATCAGGACAACAAATAAAATTTGATACACCAATGATATGGAGAGAACCTACTTGCAATTCAATAGAGTGTTATATTTGTCAAACAAAAGTACTTGGCGTTGGAAGATCAAGAAGAGTAACATATGCCAGCGTACCTACAGTGACATTACCAGTACTACATTCAACGGCAGTTGCGGATCCAGTTCCATTGTCAACAGTAATATCTGAGTGCGGGGAATCAAGTTGTACTGAATTTCGCATGGGAAACGAGAGAAACGTTCTGTCACAAGCACAACTTAATGATTGGATAAGAGATTTGGAACTATCCAAGGAAAAGGCCGAGATCCACACTTCTCGTATGCAACAATTTAAATTTGTATCATCCGATGTTAAGGTGATATATTGTAGAACTCGTCACGAACCATTTTCCAAACACTATACCAAGAAAGACAGTATATGCTACTGCAACGACATTCCTGGTATATTCAAAGAGTTTGGTCAAACATATGATTCAAAAGAGTGGCGATTGTTCATACACAGCAATAAACTGAGTTTGAATGCTGTATTATTGCATATTGGTAACAAAAAGCCTTCTATCTCGATCGTACATGCAGTAAATACAAAGGAATCCTACGAGGAAATGCAAAAACTACTCAAATTTATCAAATATGAAGAGCATGATTGGAAAATATGTTCTGATCTCAAAGTCGTTGCAATGATATGCGGTCTACAAAGTGGCTACACCAAGCACTGCTGCTTCCTCTGCAAGTGGGATAGCCGAGCTCGTAAGGACCACTACGTCAGAAAGGATTGGCCGGAAAGAGTCGGCTTTACCGTTGGTGTGGATAACATCAAATACACCCCTCTTGTCAAGAAAGAGAAAATCATACTTCCACCCTTACACATCAGGCTTGGTCTCATTAAAAACTTTGTTAAGGCTTTGGACAAAGAAGGCGAAGCATTCGACTATTTGAAAACAAATTTTCCAGATATTTCTCAAGCCAAGATAAAGGAAGGTATTTTTGTCGGACCACAAATAAAAAAGTTGATCAACAATAATCAATTCAAAGGACTACTCTCATCAGTTGAGGCATCAGCGTGGGAATCCTTTGAAAAGGTCGTTGCTTCTTTTCTCGGTAGACACAAAAGCCCTAACTACGAGCAGATAGTGAATGATTTAATCAATAATTATGCGAAAATGGGTAAATATTAAAGGCCTATTAAAATTAATTTCCCAAAATTCTATAACTTGTTTACCTAACTAATATTTTCTTTCCAGGCCTAAATATGTCGTTAAAAATTCACTTTCTGCACTCACATTTGAGCTTTTTTCCGGCGACGAAAGTGACGAACATGGCGAAAGGTTTCATCAGCAAATGAAATTAATTGAAAATCGATATCAAGGATTCTGGGACGTCGCAATGATGGTTGAGCAAAAAACAATGTATAATGCATTTATAGCAAATTTTATCGTCTTTCCGATTCTGTAAACTTATTTGCAATTGCTTGACGCCTTCGTGAGATATGCGTAATTAAATGGAGCCATCTTTTTGGTTTTTTCGAATAACGGTAAATTGCAAATATCTCAAAAACGGTACCATAGAATCAAAAATGAACTCGATTTTCGAAATAGGGGTGGTTTTACATACGAATTTCATAACGGCGTTTCTGGTAAAGAGAAAAAGTTGAAATTCGTGGTCCAGTGTCATTTATGTGATTGGGTCCCCACTTGGGACCGCTGTCTTAATCCGGATGTACAGTCACCTTGAGTGATCCCGTGGTTATCTATGCGAAGGCAGGGAGGCCGCGTGAAGGTTGGCGCAGTTCCTTATGAAAACTGCATTCAGAGCCAGATCAGCGTTAATCGGGAGAATCTCATCCGAACCTGCACCACCAACTTAATGGTGACGCACTTCGAACGTACCCCAAGGCCTGCCAAGGTTTTAACGGGACGGAGACGAATGTCACATTCATTGTTTACTATATAGTTTGGCAGCTTAAATTGAGCTTATGTTGCGAATAGAGTGGAAGGCAGTGGACTAGGCAGTCGAATGTCATATAATGAAGGAATTGATGTTCGGAGTTTTTTGAAAATTTGCCCGAAATCCTGAATCACAAAAGGAGTGTAGTTAAGTACGAAAATAAAAAAATGTAGTTAGGTTTTGCTCCTTTTTTAGCAGGAGATTTTCATTTTAAAAATGTAATGTACAAACCAATGCTCATTCTATATCTTTTTTAGCAGAATATTTTCATTTTAAAAATGTAATATACAAACCAATGTTCATTTTATTACTCATTTTACCTATGGGGCTTCGCATAATCTTTACAATAACATGATTTTTATTTTTACGATTTATTCCTCATGAAAATAAATGAAACACGTCATTAATCATGTTTTTTACTTCTTATTTTATGTTAAAAATAGCAGAACTAAAATCTCAATGTCATACTACTTTTATATAATAAAAATGATTTAATGCATGCAAGCATTTTATACCTATGCATTACATCTTAACTTTCTCGCTATATAAGGTGAAAATTCCAGGGGCCGTTTTTACCATCTTCGGTTAACGCTAACAAGCTATTTGTTTGAAAGAAATCGTCTAGTTATTTGTCAAATAAAGTGTCATTTTGAAATAAAGCACGTTAAGAGTTTCCCTGCCATAGATAGATCGAAAATTTATTGAGGATTGCACTGCGACCATTGGTCTGTTGTGCCCTTATCAGATTGCGTCGCATTCCAGTAGGATATGTTCTGCAGGCTCTGCAGATCGATCACAAAAGATACATGAATACAAAATTATGTTTTTATTTAGTTGAACGGCGATAGAAGCTGGGATATTTTTCAGAAAATGAATGAAAATTCAAGAATTTATGGACAACTAGAAAAACTTCAGTTTTTTAATTATTTGTATGCTGCTTTGACGTTGCCGTTGCGTTGCTTATGGATTGGAAACATAATAATTAAAGCGCATCTGTTCAAAGTAAGATGTAGATGCAACGCAAGCGCCAAAACAACGCAAACGTCGCCTTAAAGGTCATTTTTAATTTTTTATTTCACTTAATAATTTCAATATTATATATGTACATACAATAATATAAGTCAAGGATGCACCTTAACGTTAAGCTAATCGTTTATCAAATAATTTCCACCGTTTCCGTTGAAACACTTCGAAATATTATCGATAAAGAAATTATCAAGATAAATTGTATCACGTTTTAACCGAAACGAAAAGTTTTCGTTAACGTTAAAAACGTTGCCAAAACGTGATAATTTATGTCTGAATTGTGCTGGCAATGCTATAGCCATGGTGAAGCCGTAAGGCGGTAACAGCGAGCGGACATACATACAAACTCTATGCAATTTGTTTGTGTAATTCGTTGGTGGTAATGTTAAAAATACTCCGAAAAATGTTCGTACTGTCAAAATTCATAAGAAAAGTTGCAATCAGCTTGGATAATGCTTTCACCTTTAATGACTCCGCCATCAAAATGGATAATATAGCATTGCCAGCATAGTTTGAAATTAATAATCAACATAAACGATTTGATTTCGTTTTGATATGGCAGAAAACGAAACAAAATCATTTCGTTAATTTGACGTTCTTAACGTTAATAAACGAAACGAAATGACTTTGTTTCGTTTATTAACGTTAATTATCGTAACGAAATGATAAATGCCTGATATATGTATATACAAACATAAATTCTTAATTTCATATATTCATTAAAGGAAGTATGGCTGCAATTCCAACGAGTTCTTGGACAACTCAAGGAGCGGTTTAAAGCAGCCATTCGCTGCCATGTACAAACGTTTTTCAAAATTATTTGAAACCTTCAAAGTTAAAATACATTGACAAATAGTTATTTCGCGTTTTTTGTAATCATTTACAATTCGCTTTCAGAATTCAATTATTTATATACTTTTGTGTCCAACGCTCACAAAACGTTTTCTGAAAGAAGTTAAAAAATATTTAATACTGAAAACGCACTTATATCGTTTTACAAAGCAAATTTTCTATAAGCTATTTTGAAAAACATTTACAGAAATGCTTGTTGGAAATATTTATGTACATGTCTACTACTATTGCAGTCGCTTGCATACTACTATTTCATTATTTAAAAAAAATTTAGTTCTGAAAAAATGCAACCATGCAACATGCATTTGACAAGTCATGGACGGACAAAATTTAATTATTCATCCAACTGCCGGTAAAGTATTTCTAAATTTTCATGTTATATTATTTGAAAACATTATATTATTAACCTATTATTATTTCTTTATATTTTCAGATTAAATGAGGGTATTTGTCGTTCCATTTTATTTAATAGTGCAATTACTAATCGTTTTTTTCTTACAGAGATCCATTGGACTGTCGTTGCACAACAACTTATTGTTTATACAATGTAAGTATAGAATATTAAATATACTTGTATAGAAACATATATTTATTATACTTTTTTTCAGCATAATGCCATATCGAAGATGCGTCCGGGGCTGTCCTTTGGGAACCACCCTTCACGAGTTTCCTGCGGAAGAAGAAATGTCTAGGTAAGTGAGTGGCTTCTGGGTAATAGTCTAGTTGAGGGGTCGACTGCTAATACGCTACCAAAAATATCGAGAGAGGTGTCAAACGACGTGTATAAATCTCGACAACAATAATCCGAAGGCGGAAAATAAAAATTGTATCTCTGTCCGGAGGTATTTGCAGTTTAAGTTGGCGATTTTCAAGTGGTTGTTGTAATGTTTACCCACAAAAAAAAAGGTGAACATAAGTGATTTGCGCGAATACATTTTTGGTCTCCAAACCGGTGTTGGACCGACCCAGGGTAATTTTTTATAAGCGCGGCCGAAGCCCGACAATGCAAAAAGGTGTTCTGCGCAAAAATACTATGGATTTCACCCCCGGTTTCGGAGGGACTCGTGGGTCATTCCGGTTTTTCGTTAATATCTTTTGAACGAGTTAAAATTTTTATTTTCCGGTTTCGGATTATTAATACTAATGTCAAGACGCGTCGTTTGACACCTCTATATTTTTGGACGCGTATTAGCAGTGTCATGCTGTCGTATAGAATTACCATAATTATAGGTAATAGTGTAGAATTTGGGTAAGAGTTCAGAACAAGGGGGGACCGCTAATACGCATCCAAAAATATCGAGAAAGTTAAGTGAAGTTGACAATTTTCACGTTAAGCACTGAAATAATTTTTCTATAAGCGTGGCCTAAGGTCGCCAACGCAGAAAGGCTGTGCAAAAATACAGGGATTCCACCCCCAGTTTCGTAGGTATCAGGTGTCATTTTTGGGGTTTTCGTTAGTATCTTTTGAATGAGTTAAAATTTTTATTTTCCGCCTTCGGATTATTAATATTGATATCAAGACCCGTTTTTTGACACCTGCCGGTATTTTTGGATGCATATTAGCATTAGAGCCGTGTTCTAGACTTTCTATTACTGAAATTTGTTTCACTGTATTTATTGTCAGTATAGCTATGGGGACTTTTTCGGGATTATTAACTATCTATTACGCAGTTAAAATTTATTGAAGAAAATATGTATTAAATACTCACATGAAAAGTCACGTAATGAAGAAATATGACAATATATTTTTTTTTATACAAAATTCAAAAACAAAAATTGCTATAATTTCAATAGGAATCATTTGGGGACTCTTCCGATATATTTTCTGGATGGCGTTCGGGAACCCGTCAGAAACATTTCGGAACTTTTTCGGCACTATTTCGGGATCCTTCAGGGATTTTCTTTATGTGGTTCTCTGGACCCGTCTAGTATCGAGTCGTTGTCATTTCGGGACTTCGGGATTATTTTGGGTCATTATAGAATAAACATTTAGGTTTCTCGTACTTTGTATAGAATATATATCGATTTGTTTATTTTTTTTTTTACAGAAACGAGCAACTGGTATGACAATTCAGAGTGGGTATTGTTTTTTTCTTTTTCAATTGATTACTTTTGCCCACCTCGCTTTAATTGCTTCTTAAATTTTTTTTCATACTAACAAGACGCTTTTCTTTTTCTTTTTTACTAATTATTCATTAATTCAAGTCATTCCTTTCTTTAGTTTCCCTTTTTATTTCGACATTTCTCGCCAATTCTTTATTTAATTGGTTCTCCTTCGTTTTTTTTTTTATTTTGTTTCTTTTTTATCTTAAATTAAGGGCGATTTTTCAATGTCTTTTTACCGCACATTGAAAAAACAACTAGGTATAATAAATTAATAAAGGCCACCTTTTTTTGTAGGCGACTTGAATGGATGCAGCTGCTGGGCGTAACTGGCTCAGCGAAAAAATTGAAACGTATTTTTGCATGCCGTCGGCATTTCTCCTCCCGCATGTTTAAAGGGAAGTATCTTTCAAAGGACGCTACTCCGGACTTAGATTTAAGTACGAATTCATCTGCAGTGGAAGTAGGCAGGGAAAACAACGGCTGTAGTAGAATACAGATAGAAAGTTCAGATTACCCCGCCGTACAATACCCCCTTATAGAACTAGGCGTTGAAGACTTCGTACCAATAGGTATGTCCAGAAATGTTGAAAGTGCCTCTACGTCAAATAATTATTTGATTGAATATGAGATACTTTCCGAGTCCATCCAACCAATTGGGTTTGAAGAACTTTCTTCTCCTTTAGTCAGTTCTGGGGTACAAACTGAGGCTTTTTTAACGGATGGCACTCCTAGGAAAAGAAAGTACCAGGAAGTTATTGAAGCCAAGGATGAGGAATTAGAGAGGCTACACAATCGGGTGGCATTTTTAGAAAAAAAAGTAGAAAGGCTAGAAGATAGTTCGCATTTACGGGAGAGGCACATCGCAGAGCTTTGCTGTGAATTACCTCCATACCTTGCTGTATGTGTGAGGAATAGTCTGAAAAACGGACCTAGAGCTCCTACTGGTCATCGTTTCGACAGAGATGTTATAACACAGGCTCTAGCGGTAAAGTTTATTTCACCGATTGCGTATAGGTATTTGAAACCAAATTTGGATTGGCCTTCTAGGAGAACTCTTGAACAATTTGTTCAAGAGTGGCCACGTTCCCCTGGCTGCAGTTCCAGCAGCATAAAAGCCCTGGAGCTAAGGAGTCGAGGTTTTTCCGACGCCCAAAAATATGTCTCGATATGCTGCGACGAGATGGCACTGAAGATAAATTTGCAATATGAGAAAAGTACTGATATGATTGTAGGGCTAGAAGATTACGGTGACGAAAACCGTACTTCTAGAGTAGCTTCGAGCGTTCTTTGTCTCTTAGTCCAAGGCATTGGTGGGGAGTCTTGGACCCATCCATTAGCTTACTTTTTTGTCCATGCGGTTTGTGAAGGAGATATTTTGAGGAAGTATATATTAGAGTGCATAACTCAGCTCCAGGGTATTGGTCTTCGTCCGTGCCATTTAGTTTGTGACCAAGGTCCAAACTTCGTCAACTTTGCCAAGATAGTAGGAGTAACATTAGATAGACCCATCTTTGAAGTAAATGGCGAAGAAATTTTCTTTTTCCATGATTCACCTCATCTGCTAAAAAGTACACGCAACTGTTTAGAAAATCCGAAAAATAGAGTTTCTTTTAACGGCCGCCCTGTGGACTGGTTAGATATAGTTCGTCTGCATGACCAATGCTCCACTTCAATTATAAAATGCACTCATAAATTGACTCCCGCCCACCTGAGACCAAATAGTTTTCAAAAAATGAGTGTAAAATTAGCTTCGCAGGTTTTTAGCAATTCTGTTGCAAGTGCTATGTTTGCCCTATATAGCTCTGGGTCGTTAAAAACTTCTAAGTCTCCATCGTTTTTCAACACGGCCGAGTTTGTCCTGTTTTTTGATAAATTGTTCAATATTTTTAATAGTTATAGATTTGGAGCAATAGGAAACTTTAAAGAACCTTTTCAAGCAACTGCGGAACAACTTAGTTTTCTCGAAGAAGCCGAAGTTTTTATAAAGTCAATTAAAGTTTTCAGGAACGGGAAAGATGTAACGAATTCATTTTCCTTTTTAGACGGGTGGGTTAATAATATTAATAGTTTGAAGCGCCTTTGGCGTTTTTGGTCCCAAAAGGGCTTTACGCATCTCATGACTAGGAAACTCACCCAGGATAAAATAGAAAACTTCTTCGGCCAAATTCGTAGAGGAGGGGGATATGATTCGAGAATAACTCCGCAACGTTTCACCTATCTATTTAGGCAGACCTGGAGCGTGGGATATCTTGATTGCGTTAACAAGGGTAACTGCGAGGCCTTACCTGATAGCTTAGAACTTGTTTCTAATAGCGTCCTTCAACGAGTTCGAAACGATAGGTTGGTTCAGGATACTTCGTGGCAAACTTTTCAGAGTCTACCTAGACCTTCCCTTCCCACACTTCATGATATTCAAATAGAAATCAATATCGATATTGATGAAAGCAGTTTTCTTCATCGGAACGCGTTTGTTTACTTTTGTGGCTATTTGTATCATAAATATGCCAAACTGCATACATGTTTAACTATTTTGCCTACATTCGAAGTCGAAGTCACAGAAAAAGATTTTTTTTTTACTAAAGAAAAACAATATAGTAACTGTCACCTAGTTAAACCACCTTCCAATTTTATAAACTTCATTGACAGCATAGAACAAATATTTTCAGAGAACTTCGACTCCACTTGCCATAGAGTGGGCTTTTCTCAAATTCTTTTTGATAAAATGTCAGGGGTAAGCCCATACTCTTGTTGCGAAAATTGCAATTGCGATGCTATTAAGTGTCTTTTTATTCGGATAAGAACTTTTTTTTTGTTAAACGTATTTAATAAAGATGCAACGCAACCTCAATTTAAAAATATAAAGTTTTTGTGTATGACACATCGGTAATCGCTGTTTATTTTCCTTTTTTGTGGTATCAACACATTCTGCTTTCACATATTGTTTATTTTTTTCTATTTGAATTGTGAACTGTGGCTTCTATTTTCTATTCAATATGCGGTTTCGTGTACTTTTTTTTAGCATAGGCCTGCTATCCCCACCATGGGACTGTTTCACAAGAAAATGGTCTTAATAACTTTTGTTAATTTTTTCTGAAATAAAATTTTAATTTTTTAATTTTAAATTGAATTTTTTTCCAAGACTTGTATTTTTGCGAAACGGGCCTTTGTCTTATGTAGGTATTATAGTTGAGTTCCACTTTAGATGAATTCTAAAATGATTTTAAGTTATTGACTATATTCTATAAGTATTTATTAAGTATATATAATTGTTTTGAAAGTACCTGAAGTATTTGTGCAATGTTTTGTTTCAACATGTATTTATGTTTTATTATTATTTAAGTTTATTTTAACTTGTAAATATTGTATATAAATGTATATATTTTATATGGGTGAAAATAGGCCTCCAGGGGAACCGAACACCCAAAAAAAATCGGTAACGCGCCTATATTGCAACCTCATAGGCATACTTGTCAACTTTTTGTTTAAAATGTGCAAATCATAAAATATTAACACTGTAATATAAAAAAAATGAACACTTTAAACACAAACAAAATAGCCATGGTTAAAAGTTGGCAAATATGCTTATAGCTGGTGTGGAAAAGCAATATTAAGATTTTTTATAAGTTTTGTGACTATATACATATAGGGATTAAAAATAGTTAAATAATAACTTAAATAAGGAAAAAAAAAACCTTGATTGATTGTAGAAACTATTTATTAACTGCTTACATTAATGTATAAATAACATATTGTTAGTTTTACACATCGTTATTCCTATATATGTATGTAATTACAAAAATATTTATTTATAGTATATTTGAACATATTTATGGAATGTTAACATTAAATTTATATAATAAACAGTACAAAAATCTTTCAACTTTCATAAAGCAACAGTTATTATAATTTCATGTGGGCAACGCGTTGCATAAAGAAGTAACTTTTATGAAAAATATGTATGTTGCGGCAAAAAAAATGTTTCAAATCTTGTTCTGGTACACGAACAGCACAGAACATATCGCAATCGGCAAAATGCTGTGTAGCAACATCACCAATTGGTAGGTTAGATAACACAACAATCGCGCCTTACTTAGCTAGCTTATTGTACAGAATACGCCATTCAGCATCAACAATTTTCTGATACTCTTGAACATTATAAACACGTACTTCAGCATTGTCACGCTCAGTCTTCAATTCCAATTCTATATTTAATAATACGATTTTATATATTTTGTGCGACTTTGGGTCCATCAAAAGAAGGTACAGCGTTCACAACCATTTTAGAAAAGATGTTGATGAATAAGTTTGGAGGACATTGCTGTGGCAGCTCATTTTTCCAATAAAGCACATTGTTGTTCCTTTGATTGGCGCTTCGACATGTAGAGCCATGTCATATTTTGGTCATGCATAATTGTAATGCTTTGCATATAGCTTTAATGATGATACGTGCATGCATGCCTTCCTCAACATATGGCTTAACTTGTTTTAAGATTTCACCTACTTAAAGTATTACTGAAGTGGTGCCATCGCCGACCTGATAAGAGAAACATTTTTATTCTACACATTCTAATATAACAAAAAACTTACCCCAGCATCTTGAGATTTGGCGATGTCGACTAGAGTTTTACGACTGGATGCACAATATACAATAGTTTCATAATGGTTGCACCATCATTTGAAATTGTCGCCTTACAACTGGAATAAACAATATGCTTGTCCATACTGGGTGGACCCAATGTAGTGCGTACATCGTCCACAATTGATTGCGAGGCATTGATGTTGGATATGAGTGTCTCATATTCACCGTGCGTGCCATTGGTGAGAAGCTGTTGTTTTTAATAAATCAGTTGTTGCAGGTAAGCTATACAAAGAGGACCTGCAAACGAGAAAGATTAATGTAATTACCAAACAAAACATTAATTTCGAATATCAATACCTAACGTAACGTGGCGAGGAGTTATCCTGATCTTGTACCACATATTTTGTGATCACCAATGGTGGTAATAAACCATGTTGATTAGTAATAAGAGCACAACCAGCGCAATTTTTTTTTTCAATGATAACGCTTATCGGATTTGGCATTTGATCGGGATCTAAACAGCGTTGGGCTTGATCATACTGTTGCGGCTGTTGATATATACCAGTACCAGGTGCAGGTGGTAGCTAAAGAAAATAATACAAAAATAATCATCAGCAATATTTGAAATATATTAGTTGTATCAGCATACATTATAACCAGGACGTGCGGGTATTGGGGGTTGACCCGGCATGGATGGCTGACTGGGCATTGGCGCCTGTCCAGGTTGTGTTGATGGCATCATTTGACCCATGTAACCACCTGGTTGTTGTAGAGGATACCCTTGCTGTTGAGTAAAATAACAAAATTAATTAGACAGTAAATTACTTAAAAATATATGTTTATGTATACTGCTTGTTTTGGAGATCAAAACTATATCCGCGCAAAAGACTTATGTTCACAATTTTTTTTGTGGGTATCCGAAATGGTAATAGTCTAGTTAAGGGGTCGACTGCTAATACGCTACCAAAAATATCGAGAGTTGTCAAACGACGTGTCTTGACATCAGTATTAAAATCCGAAGGCGGAAAATATATATTTTAACTCGTTCAAAAGATATTAACGAAAAACCGAAAAAAGACCCGCGGGTACCTCCGAAACCGGGGGTGGGAACCATAGTATTTTTGCGCAGAACAAAAAATAACCCTGGGCTACGCCATGCCAAGTCCGGGTGTGTGGTATAACCGTGGCTACCACCACGGTGATGCACACTTTTTTTGTGGGTACAAACAACGACAACATGAAAATCGTCAACTTCAACTGCAAATATCTCCGGACATAGATAAAATTTTTGTTTTCCGCCTTCGGATTATTGTTCTCGAGATTAATACGCGTCTTTTGACACCTCTCTCGATATTTTTGGTAGCGTATTAGCAGTCGACCCCTCAACTAGACTTTTACCCACCAAATTTCAACAACCACATGAAAATCGCCAACTTCAACTGCAAATATCTCCGGACAGAGATACAAATTTTATTTTCCGCCTTCGGATAATTGTTGTCGAGATTCATACGCGTCTTTTGACACCTTTTTCGATATTTTATGACACGTATTAGCAGTCGACCCCTCAACTAGATTTTTACCCACAAGGCTTCCGAACACGATTGATAAAAGTGCATATCACGCCCTATATCCCGACTTTCCACATCACGTACTTCGACATTAAGATATAAGGCAAAGTATTTTTGAATAAAATCCTCTTGACCACCACAATTCCACAAATTTTACATAAATAATTAATTTTTTACAAAAATTACACCTAATAATTCTAGTTATTGTTTACGAATTTAGAAACAATGAGAATGGCAAATACGAACGATTATGAAATATAATGTCAAAACGTATATGCACATGGTTGTATTTCAATGCACGAAAATGCTTTAAAAACGCATGAAATTGTTAAATTAAAGTTGAAAAAAAAATGATAAAAAATTTAATATAAATAAAAATCATCTTTTAAAAACCACAAATATGCCTTATATATTCTATATATACATCAATTGGTAAGGTTTATCTCCCTTTAAAATTTAAGCTAAATAATCTAAAGTTTTTTTTTGAAACCGAGTCGAGAACTGTGCGTGTGAATGTGCGAATTTCACCGATCAGCTGTTAGTTGCGCTACTTGGTAAAATTTACAATGGTCACATTAGCCGGAAAGTCGTTTTGACGGGGTGTCAAGCCGTGTACTAAGATTTCCCAAAGTCACACTCGCTAGCCCTTAGCAAACATATCCAAATCGTTATTCCAGTATACCTTAATTAAGACCTTACTGGGCTCAGTCTTAATATGCTATCAAATATAAGCTCTCTTAATAATTAAGAATTGACCTTTTTTCCTTCCTGAATGTGCATCCCTCGCCGCGTAGTTGCCTCGCTATCTTGGGTAGGTATTCCATCGGTGCAGCCTCGATGTGGGCTGTGGATGCTTAAATTACGGGCGGTATCTACTCGCCCCGACACTGGGGGTTCACAGGGTGCATGAGGCCGTTTAAGCCAAACCCTCCTCGCCAGCCGCTCTTGGTCAGGGGCTGCTTATTTGAGTATTCGCAGCTAACCTAAATTAATAGGCCGTTCACTGTTTGCCGGCAGTGACCCCCTAGGCCTCATCAGCAGCTCGATGTTGTTAAACGGCGTCTTCAACTCATGCGACTGCTCCAAACCGCTCAAGCCTTCATAGATGTTCGGGCTAAGTAACGGTAGCCATTTAACGTGCGTATTCATTGCACCTTACTCCAACAAGGCGTTCCAATCCATCTTTGACCCTCAGAGTAAAGTCCACCTCCCTGTCGCACTTCGGAATTCTGCAATGAACTTGCACCGACTAACCGAAAATATCGCATAGATAAATGCTTATACGAACAGGCCTAATATACGCATAGCCACATTTCGAATTACCCAACTTAAGATGGCTACATACTCCAGCTTCGCATTTATTACTCTGACATCGCCCATAGGCGACAGAATATAGCGATTAGATATCCATTGCATTTGGAGACAAAACTCTGTCGGAATCGAAGAAATGCTCCAGTGCTTTTATCCTTCAATAGACAAGATTAGACGTCGTGTAAATAAAACGTCACCCCCATATTTTTAAGAACGCATCAAAAACCCAAAAAGCCTTCCAAATCAGTGGGAACGAGCCAGGCCAATTTCCCCGGGGCCCGGAAGGCTTTTGGGGGCCCGTCAAGGCAAAGCAGTATTGACAGTACTCTGACTAGGATTTCATAGATACATACATATTTTGTTGCTACAAAAAATTGTTTTAAAATTGAAAATCATTAGCATCCAATCAAATACTCTGGGGCATAGTCATAGTCCAAATTAAATTTGATTTTAAGTTAGATAAACGTTTTTGACACAATTTTATAAGCGCTATCTGTCAAAAATGCTTCAACTAATTTAAAATCACATTTTATTTCGACTACTAGCTGACCCGGCAAACTTCGTTCTGCCCAAAATAGATTTTTTTATTAATTTCATTTCAAGAATTGTTATTACACCGGTATTAGTATACTCAGTTGAGCAGAGCTCACAGAGTATATTAATTTTGATTGGAAAACAGTTGGTTGTACAGGTATAAAGGAATCGAGATAGATATAGACTTCCATATATCAAAATCATCAGTATCGAAAAAAATTTGATTGAGCCATGTCCGTCCGTCCGTCCTTCTGTCCGTTAACACGATAACTTGAGTAAATTTTGAGGTATCTTGATAAAATTTGGTATGTAGATTCCTGGGCACTCATCTCAGATCGCTATTTAAAATGAACGATATCGGACTATAACCACGCCCACTTTTTCGATATCGAAAATTTCGAAAAACCGAAAAAATGCGGTAATTCATTGCCAAAGGCAGTTAAAGCGATGAAACTTGGTAGATGGGTTGACGTTATGACGAAGAATAGAAAATTAGTAAGATTTTGGACAATGGGCGTGGCACCGCCCACTCTTACAAGAAGGTAATTTAAAAGTTTTGCAAGCTGTAATTTGGCAGTCGTTGAAGATATCATGATGAAATTTGGCAGGAACGTTACAACTATTACTATATATGTGCTGAATAAAAATTAGCAAAATTGGATGAAGAACACGCCCACTTTTTAAAAAATTTTTTTTAAAATTCAAATTTTAACAAAAAATTTAATATCTTTACTGTATATAAGTAAATTAAGTCAAAATTCAACTCAAGTAATGACATGATGCAAAAAAATACAAAAATTGAAGAAAATTTCAAAATGGGCGTGGCTCCGCCCATTTTCATTTAGTTTGTCTAGAATACTTTTAATGCCATAAGTCGAACAAAAATTTACCAATCTTTCTCAAATTTGGTAGGGGCATAGATTCTATGACGGTATCTGTTCTCTGTGAAAATGGGCGAAATCGATGGAAGCCACGCCCAGTTTTTAACCACAGTCCACCGTCTGTCCTTCCGCTCGGCCGTTAACACAATAACTTGAGCAAAAACCGATATATCTTTACTAAGCTTAGTCCACGTACTTATCTGAACTCACTTTATTTTGGTATAAAAAATGGCCGAAATCCGACCATAACCACGCCCACTTTATCGATATCAAAAATTACGAAAAATGAAAAAAATGCCATAATTCTATACCAAATACGAAAAAAGGGATGAAACATTGTAACTGGATTGGTTATTGACGCAAAATATAACTTTGGAAAAAACTTTGTAAAATGGGTGTGGCACCTAGCATATTAGGTAGAAGAAAATGAAAAAGTTCTACAAGGCGAAATCAACAGCCCTTGGAATCTTGGCAGGAATACTGTTAGTGGTGTTGCATATATAAATAAATTAGCAGTACCCGACAGATGATTTTCTGGATCATGTGGTCCACATTTTGGTCGATATCGCGAGAACGCCTTCACATATACATCTAAGGGCCACTCGCTTTTAAAACCCTCATTAATACCTTTAATTTATATATATCCATATCGTACAAAAACATTCTAGAGTCACCCCTGGCCCACCCTAATGGCGATATCTCGAAATGGCGTCCACCTATAGACCTAATGCCCACTCCCTCTTAAAATGCTCAGTACACCTTTCGTTTGATACCCATATCGTACAAACATTCTAGAGTCACCCCTGGCCCACCCTAATGCCGATATCTCGAAAAGGCGTCCACCTATAGACCTAATGTCCACTCCCTCTTAAAATGCTCAGTAACACCTTTCGTTTGATACCCATATCGTACAAACATTCTAGAGTCACCCCTGGCCCACCCTAATGGCGATATCTCGAAAAGGCGCCCACCTATAGACCTAATGCCCACTCCCCCTTAAAATGCTCAGTAACACCTTTCGTTTGATACCCATATCGTACAAACATTCTAGAGTCACCCCTGGCCCACCCTAATGGCGATATCTCGAAAAGGCGTCCACCTATAGACCTAATGCCCACTCCCTCTTAAAATGCTCAGTAACACCTTTCGTTTGATACCCATATCGAACAAACATTCTAGAGTCACCCTTGGTCCACCTTTATGGCGATATCTCGAAAAGGCGTCCACCTATAGAACTAAGGATTACTCCCTTTTAAAATACTCATTACCACCTTTCATTTGATACCCATATCGTACAAACACATTCTAGAGTCACCCTGGCCCACCCTAATGGCGATATCTCGAAAAGGCGTCCACCTATAGACCTAATGCCCACTCCCTCTTAAAATGCTCAGTAACACCTTTCGTTTGATACCCATATCGTACAAACATTCTAGAGTCGCCCCTGGCCCACCCTAATGACGATATCTCGAAAAGGCGTCCACCTATGGAACTAAGGATCACTCCTTTTCAAAATACTCATTGACAGCTTTCATTTGATGCCCATATCGTACAAACATATTCTAGAGTCACCCCTGGTCCACCTTTATGGCGATTTCTCGAAAAGGCGTTCACCTAAAGAACTAAAGCCCATTCCCTCTTAAAACGCTCAGTAACACCTTTCGTTTGATACCCATATCGTACAAACATTCTAGAGTCACCCCTGGCCCACCCTAATGCCGATATCTCGAAAAGGCGTCCACCTATAGACCTAATGTCCACTCCCTCTTAAAATGCTCAGTAACACCTTTCGTTTGATACCCATATCGTACAAACATTCTAGAGTCACCCCTGGCCCACCCTAATGGCGATATCTCGAAAAGGCGTCCACCTATAGACCTAATGCCCACTCCCTCTTAAAATGCTCAGTAACGCCTTTCGTTTGATACCCATATCGTACAAACATTCTAGAGTCACCCTTGGTCCACCTTTATGGCGATATCTCGAAAAGGCGTCCACCTATAGAACTAAGGACTACTCCCTTTTAAAATACTCATTACCACCTTTCATTTGATACCCATATCGTACAAACACATTCTAGAGTCACCCTGGCCCACCCTAATGGCGATATCTCGAAAAGGCGCCCACCTATAGACCTAATGCCCACTCCCTCTTAAAATGCTCAGTAACACCTTTCGTTTGATACCCATATCGTACAAACATTCTAGAGTCACCCTTGGTCCACCTTTATGGCGATATCTCTAAAAGGCGTCCACCTATAGAACCTAGGATTACTCCCTTTTAAAATACTCATTACCACCTTTCATTTGATACCCATATCGTACAAACACATTCTAGAGTCACCCCTGGCCCACCCAAATGGCGATATCTCGAAAAGGCGTCCACCTATATACCTAATGCCCACTCCCTCTTAATATGCTCAGTAACACCTTTCGTTTGATACCCATATCGTACAAACATTCTAGAGTCACCCCTGGCCCACCCTAATGACGACATCTCGAAAAGGCGTCCACCTATAGAACTAAGGATCACTCCTTTTCAAAATACTCATTAACAGCTTTCATTTGATACCCATATCGTACAAACATATTCTAGAGTCACCCCTGGTCCACCTTTATGGCGATTTCTCGAAAAGGCGTTCACCTATAGAACTAAAGCTCATTCCCTTTTAAAATACTCATTACCACCTTTCATTTGATACCCATATCGTACAAACACATTCTAGAGTCACCCCTGGTCCACCTTAATGGCGATATCTCGAAAAGGCGTCCACCGATAGACCTAAGGCCCACTCCCTCTTAAAATGCTCAGTAACACCTTTCATTTGATACCCATATCGTACAAACAAATTCTAGAGTCAGCCCTGGTCCACCTTTATGGCGATATCCCTAAACGGCGTCCATCTATAGAACTATGGCCTACCCTCTCTTAAAATACTCTTTAATACCTTCCATTTGATACACATGTCATACAACCACATTCCAGGGTTACCCTAGGTTCATTTTCTACATGGTGATTTTCCTTATTTTGTCTCCATAGCTCTCAACTGAGTATGTAATGTTCGGTTACACCCGAACTTAGCTTTCCTTACTTGTTTTTAATAGAAAGTTAACGGTTTTTCACTACTTCATTGTGTATGCAACTTCAAAAATATATAATTTTAGTATTCAGTTTAAGGCTGCACGATACACAACATTTTTAGTTTTCTGTCCCGGAGCATAAATAAATAGCGATAGCGAGGACGGTTTTCCAACACGGGAACACGCCACATAGAGCTGACCATGTTAAAAGCATGGCATTTCTAGGTTTATGCCGCATACTTCCAACGACTGCCCTTGTGACTTGTTAATTGTCATCGCAAATGCAAATTTCACTGGGAACTGCATACGTATGAATTGGAAGGGCAAATCTGTTCAAGTTAAGGGAATCCGAGGAAGTAGGCATTCCTCTCCCGTGAACGGGCATTTCAAAATGCTTGCCACTATTAAATTGTCCATTAGCTTCGTAACAATCAGTCGTGTACCATTGCACAGTTTGGGAGCATGAAGATTGCGTAGCATAATAACAACAGACCCAACTTTGAGACCCAAATAATGAGGAGGCATTCCAGGCAAATCCAGAGAGTTTAAAAACTCCACTGGGTAATTTACTACTTCGTCTTCATTTTCAATGCGATCAATAGATTTATAAGAACGCAGATCTCCCGGAATTTGATTTTGAATCCTCCAATTCAAGTCGTTGTTATCAATGTTTTTTGCTGCTAAAATTGCGCGTGCGGCTAACCATTCGTAGTTACCATAATTTTGAGCGATATTTGGATATACACTGCTAATTAGTTCATCCTTCTTTGAAGCGAATTGGCAAATCGCAGTTGAAATCGATATAAATCCACTGCAAGGATCTATCGGAACTTGTCCATTGCCGATTCGTAGCACCTCTTTTGAAAAAACCTCTGCAGTTCTATCGTGTTGCAGCAAAACTCGCATATTGATGGTCAATGAAATGGTTTTAACAAACCTCCACAAATGCGATGACTTCAGACATGCGTTTAGCTCATCCGCCGCTGTTGATTTTGGAATCACGGGTAGTGTTTGTCTGAAGTCGCCCGCCAGCAATATCATCACTCCTCCAAAGCAACGATCATTATTGCGCAAACCTCTCACTGTTCGGTCGAGTGCTTCTAATGATCGTTTGTGGGCCATTGTGCACTCATCCCATATGATCAATTTACAGTTTTTTAAAACTTGTGCCATTGCTGATTGCTTTGAAATATTGCAAACAGGACTTTCGTGTATTTGCAAGTTTAATGCTGAATGTGCCGTTCTTCCACCTTCCAACAGTGTTGCCGCAATTCCGGTAGATGCAAGAGATAATGCAATACCACGTATTGCTGCTAGTATTAAAGACAATAGGAACGTTTTACCGGTCCCGCCGGGCGCATCGAAAAAAAATATGCCACCGTTTCCATTATCTACAACATTTATTAGTTGATTGTACGCACTGCTTTGCTGTTCATTCAACAATGGAAAATTTCTTTGTACTTGTTGCAAGTGAGTTATATCGTAAGCACGCTCGCGTTCCAATTGGCGATTCAGTACATCCCTTGCTTGACGACTTGGCGCTGGCATATGAACTTCAATCAATAGTTTTCCACTCATGAGTAAACATAAATCTTCAATAAGATTGTTGATGTCAGCGTTCATTTGCAACGCGTAATTTCTTGTCGCGAGTTGCAAGCGGTGCAAAATATCTTCTGCCATGTTATCCTTGTACGTATCCCATAATAGACGCGGGTTTGAAGGCTAACATGTCGAAATTATTATAGCGAAAATTTCAGGAACTGCAGTGGCTGGTGAGGAAGCTATTGCATCCGCTAGCGTTTGATTCCAGTGACTATCGTGTTCAAGCAATTGCAATTGTTGACATGCTTCTCGAAATGTTTCACAAATGGTACCATCTATAGTCCTCAAAGATTGAAATGAAGTTGAACCGCGTACATTGACCAGAAGCAAACGTAGGTAAAAGCAATCATCGTTCTTTGGATAGATACTGTAAATTCTTCCCAATGCCCCAGTTGAAGAAACACCTGGATAACCATCTACTGGATGGCCGTACTTCTTGCGTAACCATTTCTTCGACGATGCATTCCATGTATAATACCGAGGCATCTCAGAGTAAAGCAATGTTCTCGCGAACGGATCACTGCCGCAAGTTGCAAAGAAACTTGTTAAAGTGGTTGCTGGTGGTCTTTCCGCTCGCTGTACTATGTTCTTTGCGTTGAAATAAACTCGTTGGCCATTCTCCAAATGAATTGACAGATGCACAACAGTCGGATGGCGTTCATGTATTGCAAATGAAAATATTCTCTAGATTGCAATCGACATATCTGCATATTTGAAATTTGCTAATTTCATCTCGTTCCACGCCAATAACCGCCATATCACTTCCCTTGGTGACGTATTTTCAAACATACTTAATTGACTTTATTGAACTGCAATACTAAACATTTATACGTGTTTTGAATGCCTTAGACAAAATAGGCGAATATGGAACGATCCATGTGTTATCAACCAAGAAATTCTTTCCTTTCAATTGAGTGATGATTGTTCTGCAATTGTCAGCGGGTGAGCGACGCCGATAGAGAGGGTATCCATCGTTTCCAGTTTGAGTTTCCGAAATAAAAGCACGTGGATAGCGTTTTTTGCATTTATTGTCCGACATACAAACCGAAGATGGATCGTGTTGTCCGCATTGCCCATGAACCATATTGGCCATCACCACTTCGTGCAACTCTGGATCTATATCAACATCAGGAATTTCAGCGGCAAGTATGTCATCAATTTGGTCAGGTGTAATTTTCTCCACCATCCAAAGCAGAATGTGTGCGTGGGGTAAACCTCTCTTCTGCCACTCCACTGAGTACATCCAGCATCGAACAGTACCATATACACGTTGCTTCGTAATGAAGTCCATCAAACATCTAAGTGTTTGTTTAAACACTCGTGCTGTGATGTCGTGGCGATCGCTTGGTGATTGGCCGGGATGCAACTCATTCGTAATGTCTGGCCATTTTGGATTGCAAGTAAATGTTACAAACAAATCCGGTCGTCCATAATTGCGCACGTAAGTCATCGCGTCCTGGGAGTACTCATACATGTGTCTAGGACTGTCAATGTATGTCGATGGCAAAATAGTGAGTCGACCAATATCTGTAATATCCCCATCACTATTCATCGCATCTCGTAAGTGAACATACTTTTCAGATCGCAACTTCGACTGATTGTATCGAATGTAATTAAGTCGTTCTATCTCAACTTTAATGTACATATCCACTGCATACTGTTGGAATAATCGTCGATATCTCAGTAAATGGTTGTCATAGTTTTGTCGAATCATCATTCGATATGCGTAAAAATTCATTGAACTGACCTTTTTATTTGTCTCGACACCTAAAAGTTTAAATTACATATATGAAGTAGCAAACAAACATTTTTTTGTACTAACCATTCATTGGATTTATCATCTTATAGCGTAAGTGATATCCGTCTTCCCCACGGCAGAACATTAGCGGATATTGCATTGCGTCGTAAGACCGATGTGTCTCACTTATCCGCTTTAGTGCGTTTTCAGTTCTACGTTTTATGACAATATCACGCGACTCCAAATTTTCTCCAACAACAACAACTAATATTTCGCTAACTGTAGGTGCATTATATTGTCTTTCATGAGTTCCTGTTGGTCTCTTGTCCGCATGTATGATTATGCTATGATCATCTGTTGGCATACGTTCCAACGAAATCGGAAACAGTTTGATGAGGTCATTGTGTTCGTGTAACATTTGCTGCAATTATCGATTATTTCTCTTTTCGTTGCAATGAAGATAGTACAATGTCGATTTAGTTCATCATGTGAATCTCCCAGAAAGTAAATTTGGAAATATTTGTGTTCTTGATCTTGATGCGGCAACAGCGATCCAGCGAGATGAAAAATTTGCCCATGAACCTGTATAATTCGAGGAAAGTTCTTCAGTTTCTGTCAAGTATTGCGCTTAGTAAAATTATCTTAAACATTGGATTGTAGTTTTGTTCATTTACAATTTCACCGCCAAACGACGTCATTTGAAAACAATCGTTGTACATTTTAGTGTGCTGTAAGAAATGCCTCGAGTTGGGGGATTCACCGTAAAGCAGCTGGAACAATGGCTCTAGTGGTGGAAGCAATTCTGGCAACTTAACCTTTCCTCCCGCGAAACATAATCCTGGCGATTCTTTTTGAAATTTGACTGCATTGCAATGTTGACAAACTACTGACATTTGACCGATTTGAACAGATGCGCTATATTGAATGTTTGGCTCATATCGAAAGCCTGCCCGTTCAGTGTTCACCAAAGAAATTTGTTGTTGCCGCTGTTGTCGTCGAATAATCGCATGTTGTGATCTTACTTCATCACTTTCGCGTGCACGAACTTTCTTTCTTCTCAATCATTCTTGCTGATTGTGAACTTCCCTTCTTCTCAATCGTTCTTCCTGATTGTAAGTTTGGTTTACATCATCTAACTGGTGCGCACGATTCTCCAGCAGTCTATTTCGAGCTGATACCCTCTCAATAACACTTTCCCTTTCTGTTTGACGTGCTCTGAAATTTCGTATTCTCCTTATGCTGTGAGAATTCCTACCAATGTTATCATGCACATTGATTCTTGGCATCTTAACAAATATCTAATTGGAAATGATCATACATTTGCATACAGCTCACATAAGGTTTTACAAGCCGTTAACTTACCTTTGAAAAATCCTAAAATGAGCTAACCCAACTAAGGAAAAAGATGCAATTTAGCGATAAACTATATACAGTCCAATGTACTTTTTTAAACGAAATATGAATGAAACCAGTCAAAAAATTATAATCCACACATTCGCTATTTTTTATTTCGTAAACGTTAACTATTTAACACGAAAATATGCAATTGGATGATAAACTATGTATCTATTCCAATGTAAATTGGTATTCGCCGACACACTAAATCACTTTTTTAAACAAAATATCAATAAAACCGCTCAGATATTGATAATCCACACATTCGCAACTGTTTACTTCGTAAATGTAAACTATTTAACACGAAAAGCTACCGCTTTAATTATTACATTAGAAATAATATTGTAAGCTGTCAAATGGAATGGCCGCCTACTACGCTCCAATTTATTTTCACCGAGTATTGGCTATTTTAAGGAAGTAAGTAAGAGTATTGATATAGTATAACTCCATAATGGTTTTCAGGCCGCTCCTCCAACCCTTTTAGATATATTCAGCCTCAAAAGTTTAGTACGTATGGGAGGTACCATGCCCCATTTTTCGATAAATCTTTTTTTTTTTTTTTGGTGAACATGGTATTGATATCGTATATCTGCATAGTGATTTCTATGTACATGCCATGAACGCTTTTAGGGATATTTAGCCTTAAAAATTAAAAACGCATGGGAGGTGCCACGCCCCATTTTCCCATAAATACTGTTTTTTTCATAAGCATGCTATTGATATCGTTAATCTCCTGATCAATTTTCAGGTTCCAACCTTAAACGTTTTTATAAATATTCAGCTTGTAAAATTAAGTTTTTATGGGAGGCGCCACGCCCCTTTTCGTATAACTCCTATTATTTTGCGTTAATATTGAATTGTTATCGTTTATCTCCACACCAATTTCCAAGTCCCTACCTTAAACAATTTTAGAGATATTCAGCATGAAATATTAAGTTTGTATGGGAGGTGCACGCCCTCTTTTCTGATAACCCCCACTTTTCTGCGTGAGAAGGGTTTTGATATCACCTACCTCTATACCAATTTTCAGCTCCCTACCTTTGAACCCTTTAATTTAGAGATAATCAGCTTTAAAAATTATGATTGTATGGGAGGTGCCACGCCCCCTAATATTTTTTAATTTTTTCTTCGACTAAACCTTCGCGGGGTAACAACAAACAAACCCCCCTAAGGAAATATTTGATTTGGTTCAGCCGTTTTCAAGTTTTAGCGTTCCATTTAAACACGAAATCATTTTTATATATATAGATAACTATGCCCCTATCGGTTTGGTCGTATTCCTTCTTCATTGTTGTAAAAGCCCGCAACATCTATAAATACAGGCTGATAATAAACTAGAGCGTTAATTTGAAAAAAAAAAACAAGTAAGGAAGGTTAAGTTCGGGTGTAACCGAACATTACATACTCAGTTGAGAGCTATGGTGGCAACATAAGGGAAAATAACCATGTAGGAAAATGAACCGAGGGTAACCCTGGAATGTGTTTGTATGACATGTGTATCAAATGAAAGGTATTAAAGAGTATTTTAAGAGGGAGTGGGCCATAGTTCTATAGGTGGACGCCATTTAGGGATATCGCCATAAAGGTGGATCAGGGTTGACTCTAGAATTTGTTTGTACGATATGGGTATCAAATCAAAGGTGTTAATGAGTATTTTAAAAGGGAGTGATCCTTATTTCCATAGGTGGACGCCGTTCCGTGATATCGCCATAAAGGGGACCAGGGGTGACTCTAGAATGCGTTTGTACTATATGGGTATCAAATGAAAGGTGTTAATGAGTATTTTAAGAGGGCGTGGGCCTTAGTTCTATATGTGGACGCCTTTTCGAGATATCGCCATAAAGGTGGACCAGGGGTGACTCTAGAATTTGTTTGTACTATATGGGTATCAAATGAAAGATGTTAATGAGTATTTTAAAAGGGAGTGGGCCTTAGTTCTATAGGTGGACGCCTTTTCGGAATATCGTTATAAAAGTGGACCAGGGTTGACTCTAGAATGCGTTTGTACAATATGGGTATCAAACGAAAGGTGTTAATAAGTGTTTTAAAAGGGAGTGGGCCTTAGTTCTATGGGTGGACGCCTTTTCGGGATATCGCCATAAACGTGGACCAGGGGTGACTATAGAATGCGTTTGTACAATATGGGTATCAAATGAAAGGTGTTAATGAGTATTTTAAAAGGGCGTGGTCCTTAGTTCTATAGGTGGACGCCTTTTCGCGATATCGCCATAAAGGTGGACCAGGGGTGACTCTAGAATGCGTTTGTACAATATGGGTATCAAACGAAAGGTGTTAATAAGTGTTTTAAAAGGGAGTGGGCCTTAGTTCTATGGGTGGACGCCTTTTCGAGATATCGCCATAAAGGTGGGCCATGGGTGACTCTAGAATTTTTTTGTACGATATGGGTATCAAATGAAAGGTGTTAATGAGTATTTTAAAAAGGAGTGGGCCTTAGTTTTATATGTGGACGCCTTTTCGAGATATCGCTATAAACGTGGACCAGGGGTGACTCTAGAATGTGTTTGTACGATATGGGTATCAAATTAAAGGTATAATTGAGGGTTTTAAAAAGGAGTGGCCCTTAGTTGTATATGTGAAGGCGTTTTCGAGATATCGACCAAAATGTGGACCAGGGTGATCCAGAACTTCATCTGTCGGGTACCGCTAATTTATTTATATATGTAATACCACGAACAGTATTCCTTCCAAGATTCCAAGGGCTTTTGATTTCGCCCTGCAAAACTTTTTCATTTTCTTCTACTTAATATGGTAGGTGTCACACCCATTTTACCAAGTTTTTTTCTAAACTTATATTTTGCGTCAACAGACCAATACAATTACCATGTTTCATCCCTTTTTTCGTATTTGGTATATAATTATGGCATTTTTTTTCATTTTTCGTAATTTTCGATATCGAAAAATTGGGCGTGGTCATAGTCGGATTTCGGCCATTTTTTACACCAATACGAAGTGAGTTCAGATAAGTACGTGAACTGAGTTTAGTAAAGATATATCGATTTTTCCTCAAGTTATCGTGTTAAAGGCCGAGCGGAAGGACAGACGGTCGACTGTGTATAAAAACTGGGCGCGGCTTCAACCGATTTCGCCCTTTTTCACAGAAAACAGTTATCGTCCTAGAATCTAAGCCTCTACCAAATTTCACAAGGATTGGTAAATTATACTGTAAAGATATTAACTTTTCTTTTAAATTTTGAATTAAAAAAAAAAAATTTTTAAAAAGTGGGCGTGGTCGTTCTCCGATTTTTCTAATTTTTAGTAAGCAGATATATAGTAATAAAAGTAACGTTCCTGCCAAATTTCATCATGATATCTTCAACGACTGCCAAATAACAGCTTGCAAAACTTCTAAATTACTTCCTTTTAAAAGTGGGCGGTGCCACGCCCATTGTCCAAAATTTTACCATTTTTCTATTCTGCGTCACAAGTTCAACTCACCTACCAAGTTTCATCGCTTAATCCGATATCGAAAAAGTGGGCGTGGTTATTGTCCGATATCGTTCATCTGAGATGAGTTCCCAGGAACCTACATACCAAATTTCATCAAGATACCTCAAAATTTACTCAAGTTATCGTGTTAACGGACAGAGGGACGGACGGACGGACGGACGGACGGACGGACATGGCTAAATCGAATTTTTTTTCGATACTGATGATTTTGATATATGGAAGTCTATATCTATCTCGATTCCTCTATACATGTACAACCAACCGTTATCCAATCAAAGTTAATATACTCTGTGAGCTCTGCTCAACTGAGTATAAAAAATCAGCTGATAGCCTCTGATGCTAGCACTGCATGTATTTTAGGTTGTACATATGTTAAATAACATTGTATAAGCTTTTAGAAATAAAAAAAAATAAATAAATAAATTTGAAAAAATTAGTACACTTGACCTGTTTTGCGAAGCAAAAATTTGTGCAAACATATGAGTATGCCGTGGATAAGCTTTCATTGGTGAGTTGAAGAAGTTCAGGGATCAATGGTCGATCATACTCTAAGAATGTAAGGTTCTGGCAGTATAGGAGTTGTCAATACCTTCGCAGAGAAAAGAAGGAAAATAAGAAAGCGCCAGTTCGATGAATTACCTGGCGAATCACCTGAGTGTGATTCCGAAACTTAATTCAAACAACAAGTTTTTACGTTTTTTGGACTGCTTGATTGGTAAAATGACAAAATTTTTCGAAGCCGAAAATGACATTGCAATTAAATTTAGTTTTTTGTGGAAATATTAGAATCTGACGGAAGAAGAGCTCAGAGAAAAGGCAGTGGCATTCTGCACGATTTATGGCATCGATATTTCTACGAATCTGATAGATGAAATCATTCATCTCAAAGCCTTCCACTTAGCAAATTTGGGATGTGATTCACTGCCACCATTTCAACTTCTGAACAAATTTCATGACTTAAAGATGGAAGTATTATTTCAGAACATCTGCATAGCATTAAGAATATTTTGCACACTTCCAGTCAATGTGGCTGAAGGGGAGCGTTCTTTTAGTCTATTGTCTCGCGTGAAAAATTTGTTTACGTTCTACTATGAACCAAAATCGCTTGACAAGCTTTGGAACATTGGCGTTGGAGTCCAGCCTTGCTCGCAGCATTAGTTTTGAATCGGTAATTTCCATATTCGCAAAGCAAAAGCACGGAAGGTTTTCCTTGGCTGATTCAATCTCTTAAAATGTACATATTTATAAAAAGTTAATGTAAGCAATCAAACAATGAAATCTAACATTTCATTCAGAAAATCTTATTTTATATGAAACTAGCGTACCCTCGCCCGCTTCGCTAGGCGATAATTTCAGTGATTTACTGAAAGCGAATAAAATTAATACGAAACAAAGCAAATTCTTTGATACAATTTCATTCGAACTTTATTGTAACACTTTTTCGTAGACAACGTTTTAGGTTTTTCCATCTTTCGCGTAAATGCATAATGACGGTGGTTTGCCTACTCTTGAGCAAACTACATACAATTGTCCATGAGATAAAATTGGGGATTCTAAATTAATACCGCACATTTGCAGAGACTGTCCTTGCGCCTTATTAATTGTCATAGCGAAGGCAAGGCGACTAAGGAACCACAAACGTTTGAAATCGAATGGTAAATCCATCGGAATCAGTGGAATTCTGGGTATAAAAACGTCTTCTCCTTTGTCTTCCCTTTCAAAATAGTTGCTTCGATAACGTTACCCATTACCTTCTTCACAGCGAGTATGGTACCGTTGCAAAGCCGTGGCATATTAATATTGCGCAGCATAATAATCGGTGCTCCAATTTTTAAACGTAAATTATGAGGTGGTTGGCCTGGCAAATCAAGGGAGTTTCAGAATTCAGTTGGATAATTTACGAAATCATCTTGATCAGTAATAGTGTCCATTGACTTATATGCAACTATGTCATCAGGTATTTGATCCAGAATAGTTGCATTTATCTTATTGACGTCGTTATTTTTTTCAGCTAAAATTGCTCTTTCGCTAAGCCAATCATAGTTTTTGTGATGTTGTATTATGTTTGGAAATACATTCTGTATCAATGCCTCTTTAGACTGTGCAAAAGTGCAGAAATTGTTAGGCACTGTAATCATTCCTGTTGGATCGACAGACATTTGGCCATTTCCGATTTTCAGTAATTTCTGTGAAAATTCAGTCGTTTTGTAGTTGAACATGTACGTTTGTAGTAAGTGTAAGCGTGTTTACATGCCTCCATAAATACGATGATTTTAAACATGCATTGATTTCATCTGCAGCCGTGGATTTGAGGATCACAGTGAAATCTCCAGCCAATAAAATAATGGCACCTCCAAAGACTTTTTGGCTTCCTCGTAGATCTTTAAAAGTTCTATCAAGTGCTTCCAATGATTTCTTGTATGCCATAGTACACCTGTCCCATACGATGAGCTTACATACTTTAAGAACTTTTGCCATTCCAGATATTTTCGAAATATGACGTGTTTCATTTACCTGCATATTCAAAGGCAATTTTAATGCAGAATGTGCTGTGCGACCTCCTTCCAGTAATGTAGCCGCAATTCCGGAAGAAGCGAGTCCCAATGCAACGTTATTATCTGATCGAATTGTTGCTAATATCAATGAAATCAAAAAGGTCTTGCCTGTTCCCCCAGGAGCATCCAAGGAAAACAATCCACCAGTTCCATGGCTAACATTATTCATGATTGTATCAGAAACATTGTACTGTTGGAGTACTCATTAACAGCTTCCATTTGATACCCGTAATATAAAAACACATCCTAAGGTTATTCTGATCCACGTTTTGGGCAATATGTAGAGACCCTAGTCACCCAGATGTATGAAAATTACCCTCTTCTAAAGAACTCATCAACAGCTTTCATTTGATATCCATATTGTATAAACACATTCTTGGTGTACCCGGGTCCACACTTTGGCCTATATCTCAAGACCCTAGTCACCTAGGGGTGCGAAAAGTACTCCATATTAAAGTACTCATCAGAAGCTTCCATTTGATGCCCATATTATATAAACACATCGTAGGGTTATCCGGGTCCACGTTTTGACCTATATCTCAAGACCCTAGAAATTAACAACAAAATTTTTTTTGCTTAAAACCTTCCTCTATTTAATATAATATAAATTGGCCTCGTATAGGCCCCAAAACATGGACAGGAACGAACATCATTTCATTTTTATATATATAGATAAAACTGAAAATGTGAATTGAAAAATGTATGTATGTTGTTATTTTTTTACTGGATTGAGTTTATGTTTTAGGGGGCCCGTGAACGCGAACTGTCCCAGGGGCCCGGCTCGGCTCTCTGCGGCCCTGATCGTAGGAGTGCGGGTTCAAATCCCAATCCCGGGAGAAAAGGCTTTGAACAAATTTACAAGGTATAATCGAAACAGCTGTCGCCTTGTCTGTCCTGATGTCACGTTGTTTAAATTTTTTCCAAATTATTAAATAAATTATAAATTAAAAATTGCTTCAAATAAATGTTTTCATACATTTAAAAGCAATAAGGGCAACCCCCGCTTAATTCATACAGAACATCGAAAGATTGGTCAGAAATTTACAATAGTATAGTTTGAAAATCCGGCTAACGAAGGTCGATATAATTCTTTTTGAACCGTTCTGCTCCCTAATTTTACCCCAAGCCATCAGCAGGCCTTCCCTATAATATATAGCACCCTCACTGGGCCATCACCTCCAGTAACACTTAGATAAATTACGGATTAAACAAGCAAAATTTCCATCATAGCCCGTGGTCATATCATTTTCCATGTCAAAAGCTTTTGACACAGTCACCATGCAGGAATGAAACATCCAAATCCAGGAAGATTAAACGGGGTATGCAAGTTTACAAGAAACGAAGTTATTTATTGTTCGCGTTTTTGTTTAGAGCTGCATCGGCCTTAATCAAGACAATACCGAAAAGTTATTGTTTTACCAAAGATTTTTGGATCTCAAATTGATGTTGTTAAAATGTTCATTTCTAAGTCCATTTCATTTCTCTGTGTCTTCTTTCTTCATTTGTTAAATACTATTCGATCTATAACCAGCCAAAGGTTATCATCACTACTGCTGTCTTTTAATATTTATTCATTACTTTTATTTAGTTTTAAGATTTACATTTACATACATAAATATTTCACTATTATCCGTTATATTTAATTTAATTTGATTAATCTAACTTATTATTATTATAAATGTTCAATTTTTTATAGCTCATGCTATTCTTGACTAGCAGTGTTAAATACTTTGTCAAAATTGTTGTGCTGGGAACAAATTTTCAAATAAATACTGTCACGGATATTAGCATCACTAAGCTATACCATCACTAAAGCGATGCTAAGGCATGCTAAGCGATATTTACGTCAATAATCAAATCATGTATACACATATATAAGGCAGCCGAGAGATGTCACACACAGATGCATTTACTTATACGCCTATGTGTGCGCGAGAGACTGTAAACTACAAACATTCACATCAATAATTCAATCATTATGTATCTACATAAACGAATAAATAATTGCGTCTACATATATGTACCATGTACGTATACGAGCAGCGGAGAGTCAATGCACTAACACATGCATATATCTGAGAAGTTTGAGAGCTACTGGACTAGTATATTCTGAAAGCGCCTAAAAGATGTATAAAATTGTGCAATTTTAGTTATAGCTGAGAAGTTTGAGAGCTCATGGACAATGCTAGTAGATTCTAGAAAAATGCGAACGAGGAAACCAAAGAGTATAAAAGGCGGCAGATGTAGAGGCGCTGTAATTCAGTTTGAGTTGAGCTATCAATCAGTTTGCTTAAGAACGCGATCTGGCGGCCAATAGTAGAGTTTCATTTGAGTTATTAATCAGTTTGGTTATTAAGCCAGCGAGTAGCAAAGTATAAGTGTTATTGTGAAGTACTTTAATAAAGGCCATTTTTCCATTATTCAATATTGCAGTTATTTATTCAACAGTTTAGTGATTCGAACTTAGCAAAGGATTGCAAATAAGAGGATTTGCAGCAAATTCGTTACAACTGGTGTCAGAAGAGGAATTGTTGAATAAATTCCGAAGACTTCGAATAAACTTGGACATGCCAAAGTTGAGTGAATTGACGATCCAGCAACTGAAGGAGGAGTTGGAAGTCCGTGGAGTGGCTACTTTTGGCGATAAATCCCAGCTACAAAAACGACTAAGTGTAGCTATGGTATTTGAAGAAATCTACAATGCTGATGAGTATGACTTTCATTATGAGAGCGACAAAACAACAACAAAAATGGAAGGAAAAAACGAAACACCGCAGACAGTGACGAACACAGTATCTGTACAAACATCGACAATGGCATCTCAGCTGGAGTCACAGTAGGCACGCATTTCCGAAATGGCGTCGCAAATGTCATCTCAATTGGAAGAACAGAAGACATATATGTCATCTCAATTGGAAGCGCAAGAGGCACGTATATCTGGAATGTCGACAAACATTTCGGAACAGGTATCATCGCAGCTCTTTGCGAAACTGGACGAGCAGGATGCAAAAATTTTACAAATCGAGGACAAAATTGATGCCGAGATAGAAGCGTTGAAAAGTCTTATGCAACAGTTACAACTAAATCGCTCAGCTGGTCCAGCGAGCAATCCGAAGATAAAAACTCCATCTTTTGACGGCTCTGTTCCTTTCGAGGTATTCAAGCTTCAATTTGAGAAGACGTCAGCAGTGAACAACTGGAATGCTGAAGATAAAGTGAGGGAGAGAGGAACAACTATGAAGCATTGATGGCCGCTGTCGAGAGACGTTATGGAAGCGAGCATAGAAAACAGATATACCAAATTGAGTTGCAAAACCGTTACCAAAAAGCAAACGAGACCTTACAGAAGTTTGCTTCGGATGTTGAAAGATTGGCTCATCTTGCAAATGCGGACGCAACCGTGGAATACACAGAAAGGGTAAAGATTCAGAGCTTTATTAACGGCATACGGGACGTCGAAACGAAGCGAGCCACATACGCGAACCCAAAGTCAACATTTGCTGAAACGGTATCCCATACACTGACTCAGGAAACAGCGTCAGGTTTGAGTAAGCCCGCATACAAAAATCATCGCGTGGAAGTGGAAAGGTCCGATTGGGTAGACACAATTTTGGAAGCACTGAAGGGATTACAACAAAATTATGCCGGAGTTATGAAGTGTTTCAAGTGCGGTAACCCAAGTCACATTGCACGTCATTGCAGAACCGGTCATGGTAGTTCCAAATTGGCTGGTCGTAAACGCAAAGCTGGAGGAGATAAACAAGAGCGAGTCAAATGTAAAAATCGAGGACTTTCCCCAGCTATGGAATGTCGTGTGATACCTATCTCGCAAACTGGAAGGAAATCGAGCAGTCTTACCGTCAAAGGAAATGTGGATGGCAAGGAGCGTGTACTGACTGTAGATACGGGCGCATCTTATTCATTGATCCGATCTTATTTGGTCAACAGGAAAGTAAAGCCATTACCTGGAGCAATATTGCGTACGATTACTGGCGAGTATAACGAAGTCCAGGGAGAATTGGTATGTGAGGTCTTAATTGGGGAGGTCATGGTTCTACACAAATTCGTTGTGGCAGAGATCGTTGATGCAGTCATATTGGAAGTGGATTTCCTAGTTGACTATGACATCAGGATCGACATGCAGAAAAGGATTATGCATTATAAGAACCAGGATGTGCCAATTAACTTCAGTTTGGAAAAAGGTTTCAGCAGTAATCGAGTACTGGTGGAGAAAAGTCGACAAAGGCCACGAAAGTCAAAGGTAAAGGTTGATGAAACGAATGGGCCAAACAAAGCGAAATCAAAAGTACCTGCGAGAAAAACACCGGCATTGACAAACCCTAATGGACGCACTAAAACGACTGCAAGAAATTTGCAGGAAGCATGCAAGGGTGGTTTCAAGTCATCGCGCACTTCTGTTGGGAAACGGCGGAACGATACTGTCAAGCCAATCCGTCAAGCGCAAGCTCTGCGAAGTAGTTCATTGGTCAAACAACAGAGTGCGAGGGAACGACTAAGGATAATGAGTAGTAAGATCAAACGCAGGTACAATGAGAACAATAACCCGGAAGGGTTCTTGGAGGGAGATTTGCTACTGTTAAACAACCCTCACCGACGGAAAGGTGTTCCAGCCAAATTTCGGTGCATTTGGGAAGGCCCGTACAAGGTTGTGAAGAAGATCAGTAATTCCATCTACCGCATACAAACCATTGGGAAACCACGAAATAGAAAGGTGGTTCATTTGGAGATGCTAGCGGCGTTTAGATCGAGAGATTTGTCTGATCGGGACGATCAGACTTAGGTGGAGGGCAGTGTCACGGATATTAGCATCACTAAGCTATACCATCACTAAAGCGATGCTAAGGCATGCTAAGCGATATTTACGTCAATAATCAAATCATGTATACACATATATAAGGCAGCCGAGAGATGTCACACACAGATGCATTTACTTATACGCCTATGTGTGCGCGAGAGACTGTAAACTGCAAACATTCACATCAATAATTCAATCATTATGTATCTATATAAACGAATAAATAATTGCGTCTACATATATGTACCATGTACGTATACGAGCAGCGGAGAGCCAATGCACTAACACATACATACATCTGAGAAGTTTGAGAGCTACTGGACTAGTATATTCTGGAAGCGCCTAAAAGATGTATAAAATTGTGTAATTTTAGTTATAGCTGAGAAGTTTGAGAGCTCATGGACAATGCTAGTAGATTCTAGAAAAATGCGAACGAGGAAACCAAAGAGGATACAAAGCGACAGATGTAGAGGCGCTATAATTCAGTTTGAGTTGAGCTATCAATCAGTTTGCTTAAGCACGCGATCTGTCGGCCAATAGTAGAGTTTCATTTGAGTTATCAATCAGTTTGGTTATTAAGCCAACGAGTAGCAAAGTATAAGTGTTATTGTGAAGTACTTTAATAAAGGCCATTTTTCCATCATTCAATATTGGAGTTATTTATTCAACAGTTTAGTGATTCGAACTTAGCAGAGGATTGCAAATAAGAGGATTTGCAGCAAATTCGTTACAATACATACATACATACAAATATGTTGCATGCGCAAAAAATAGTGGGAAGCAACCTTCACAAAACTCTAGTAGGTCATATTTACGACTCACCACAACAGAATGTGCCAACTTGTAAGAAAAGTTAAAAGGAGCTTGACGCAAATTGGAAGGGAAGCTCGACCTAAAATCTATTCTGAAGTTATTGCGCCTTATTTTATTTATTATTGACAGCGAATTACTATCGTCTTGCTTCAGCTGTATTATCGATTGTATATCGAAGTCAGTTTCATTGTCATAACAGACCGATGAGCCATTGATAACAAATTGGTTACACGCCGATAACAAATTGGTAGCACTCCGATAAAAAATCGATAAATTTTCAATAAGTTTTCGAACCCATTTCGATAACTTTTGATAAATAATCGATAAGTGAAAACTTAACTACTCTTCGCTTTATACCACCATAATGATACATTGTAGTGACTGCATTTACAATGTGTACCTACCCACAAACTAAGCCGATACTAAGTACGCCTACACTAAACTACACATTGCACCTAGCTTACAGACTAAAATCCCAGCGGGGGAGGGGGCTTGGAAAAGTGATTCAAAAGATTTTGTAGCGCAACCCTTTCAAGGGGATGCCACTTCAATTTGTAGCTTCTACAGCCCAATTGTCAACCTCGCCTTACAGTGGCAAATGCTGTTTCATTAAGCAGCCGAGGCTCTGTCGACCCCAGGGTACTCATACAACTAGGGTGATGGAGGGGGTGATTCCCTCAAGTTCAATGGGGTCTTATTAAATCCGTTACGATATGGTCGGCCTTGTACCTTAATGGTGCTTGTTACCGGAACGTACAGGATTTATATCCGGCAAAGGACCAACAACATCGACAACACTCCAAACTACATCTAACGTACACACTAACATAAATATAACATAACAATGCCACACATTACATAAGTCTACACTTACATTTTATACTCTTCTATATAGCATATCACTTCTAAGGACTACGCTTGCAATACGAAATATGAAAAGGGCAGCATTGGTATATGGACCCTCATGGCAGCTCCTGGCATAAAGTAGCCGCGGCTGAAATGGAATATGCTCCATTTTAACAGACGTTACTCCTTTTGTATAGAAAACATATTCACCAGATTTGTTTAGGAATCATACTTTTAATAGATAGAATAGTCAAGTTACGGATTCCTTGAAGTAGTGTAGCACTCGACAAATGTGCAGTGCCACACTCATTCGCCCAAAATTTCAAAAACAAAATATTAGGAAACTCGCTCATTTAAAAACAGGGCCCGTATCGTGTGTTACGATTCGTATCGAAATCAAGTTTTCACTCAAACATTAAATCAAAATAGCTCTGAAATCGTGAGTCCGAATAATGACATATGTAAACTAGAGACTTCTCTTACTATATGGATTTATAATTTATCATAATTTGTATAAATAGTTTGGCAGTTTCATATTTATAAATTGAGTGAAGAATGGATTCCGATATGAATCGTAAAAGACGATACGGGCCCAGTTCACGGTATCAGCCCTCACAGTGGGAAGATTAGCAGGCATACAACTATTTCAGAAGCCTCCTTTTATGTCAAAGAAACTTGAACAGCACCATTGCCTGACATTTGCTAATATTTTATTATCTAGTATAACTTCACCATTATTCACAACTCATTTTGAATTATAGAAACCGCATTAAATCTATCCACTTATTTGGATTAGTTGCTTTGGCTCTTAATCTTTCTAGTGCCCTGTTATCATTGATGCAGCACTTGACATCGATAAATAAGTCCGTATATAACAAATATATATTTATTGTTTTATATACATATTTATGTACATAAAAAGTTAAGTGATGATAAAAATGTAAGGAGATATATATTCTATATTATAAAGTGTTTATCCAAATATGCACTTTAATGGGATTTTTCTCGACTTGCAGTGTTGACATTTTTTATGGATTGCTTGGATAAATGTAAAAACACCCATACTGAAAGCATTTATCAAATATTTGCCAATATGTCCGAAGGCTTGTACTTCCAATGTAAAACTAATAAATAACATGTGTCCAACGCTTATCTCTGGAAAAATAAATAAGTGAAAACATTAAAGGAACATTTTAAATGAAATAACAATAAGGCTATTTTTTTTTGTTAGATATATTGGAGGTATGTACGCCTACGTACTTGTAAAATTTGAAACAGTGCGACGCAGCTTTTAGTTACTTTCCATCATCATATTGTGGCGAATATTAGCAGTTTTATATATAACTATGCTGCTACTAAATAAATGCACAACAATAAAGCAAGCAGCCACACTTGTGTACACGAACACATCAAAGTAAGTCATTTACACACGTGCATAGAAGGCGATGAAGAATATCTCGCATACACAAATATAGTCATCAGCTAAGAGCAGAAGTTGTTACTTACACATACATATATATAGCTAAATAACCAAATATGAAATACAACTGTTCCAACTGTTCGTGAAAAGTCTAGACCTCGGGAGAAATAGGTGAACGAGGCTAGTTGAGAGTATAAAATTAGTTCGGTGCAAGCGATAGTCAATCAGTTTTGATTTCAACTCGCTGTTAGTTGTGAAGTATAATTGTGAGGTACTACTCCCAAAGTAGTCTAAATAAAGCCATAATGTTGAGTGCAATATCTTTACGAACATCGAAAATGACATCCCAACTGGAAGAGCAAGAGACACGTTTAACATCCAAGATGGAATCACAGGGGACATGACACAATTAGCATTCAGGATTGAAGCACAGGAGAAAAGTATATCCCAAATGTCGGGACAAATTTTAGCACAGGTATCATCGCATATCTCTGCACAACTGGAAGCCGGTATGAAACAAAAAATAATGCAGTTTGAGAACAAAATCTAGGCCCAGGTAGATGCCTTAAAATTTTGTATACAGGAGCTGCAACTAAATCGCCCAGCTATTTCAGCAAGCAGGCCGAAGGTAAAACTCCATCTTTTGACGGATCTGTTCCTTTCCAGGTAATTAAGCTTCAATTTGAGAAGATGTCAGCAGCGAAAAACTGTAATGCCGAGGATAAAGTTGCTGCATTGTTCGTGGCGTTAAAAGGACCCGCTGCTGAGGTTTTACAGACCATTCCAGAAAGAGAAGGAAACAGTTATGAAGTATTGATGGCCGCTGTCGAAATATTGGCTCATCTTACAAATGCGGACGCTTCTGTGGAATACACTGAGAGAGTTAAAATTCAAACTTTCACAAATGGATTTCGGGATGACGAAACGAAGCGAGTGACATACACAAAGCCAAAACCTAGGTACATTCGCAGAAACGGTATCACATGCACTGATTCGGAAAACAGCATCGCTTCTGTGTAAGCCAGCTTTCAAAGCACGCCGTATGGAAGTAGAAAGGCCAGACTTGGTGAAAACAATATTGGAGGCGCTGAAAGGATCGCTCGGCAAACGAAAATTATACTCTACTGGACAATGACAATATCAGATGAAGCGGCTCTGGGAGTGTTCGAGGGAAAAGCTCTTCGAAAGATGTATGGACCTCTACGCGTTGGCGATGGCGAGTACCGAAGAAGATTTAACGATGAGCTGTACGAGCTATACGCAGAAATCAACATAGTCCAGCGAATTAAAACGCAGCGGCTGCGCTGGCTAGGCCAAGTTATGCGAATGAAAGATGACGCTCCGGCCAATAAAGTGTTTCTATCGGAACCCGCCTATCGAGGCAGAGGTAGAGGGCGGCCCCCACTCCGTTGGAAGGACCAGGTGGAAACGATTTAAACTCCCTTCGTGTGACCAACTGGCGCCAGTTGGCAGAGAGAAGGAGCGACTGGCGCGCCTTGTTGGACGGCCATAACTGTTTAAACGTTTCAGCGCCAATTAAGTAAGTAAGTAGTAAAGGATCGCTTCAGAAATGCTTCAAATGCGGGAAGCCGGGTCACCTTGCACGTCATTGCGCTTTTTCGTCGCCTCTTACGACAGGCATACCTGCCGCAGGCAACTTGGCAACTTTTTGTATACGTGGGAAAGCTTCAATTTTTCAACGCAAAATACCTGGAATACATGCAATGCATGGACCAGAGGTAACCCTATATTATGTTTTTATGACATGGGTATACAACGAAACGAGTTTTTTAGAGGGTAGGGTGAGAGAAAAATTAGGATAGAGAGAGAAGAAGAGGGAGAGGGAGGGGGAGATGGATACGAAGATTGAAAAGGAGATGAGAGAGGAAGATGGAGATAAAGAAATAGAAAACAAGGAACTATCTTCACATAACAACGTTAACCAAATTTCGTGCAGGCATAATAAGAAAATGTAAGTTGAATTTAGACTGGAACATAATAGACTTAGCTGCGGCTGCATGCTATATCGATTTTTTCTCTCGAAAATATTATGGGCTTTCCATAGTGTTCTTATCATTTCCATAAATTTCTCTGTACAGCGGTTGTATCGAATCGAATATTTTTCATTTTGGAAATATTTAGAATTTTTATAAAACCACTTTAGTGTGTTTTTTTATCATTTGAGAAAAAAGAAAAAAAGAAAAGATGAAAATCTTAGCTTTCTGGAAATAGTTCACGGGGTAGGAACGTCGTGGTGGATAATCTCAATCGCAATCGCGTACAAAAGAGTCAAGTATTGAACTTTCACAACGGCTTGTTAAAAAAAATGTACGAACGTCTCAAATCCGTGCGTGAGAGTCGATAAACTAGCGTTCGCAGCGACTTGAAGAACAAAGTTTAAGAACTACTCACATGCCGGCGCGAAAATAATCAGCGGAGTGTTTACAGCGGCTTGAAAAGCGGAATAGTAGAAATATTCAAGCTCGCGCTGGGGAATCAAATACTGAAAATTCGGAGCGCCTTTGGAATCAGATATAAAGACAACAGACGTTGTTGTTGTAGCAGTGCAAATTAAATGTGGTTACACTGAAATGACAGTCCTTTGTCGGGAAAAATCCCGAATCCATTGTACAGGTTTACAAGTATGATATGTGTGAGAAGGAAACAATTCCTTTCTCTTTCTAACACACTGCCGTTTGACACTTCGGTCAGTGTCAAACTAGCGTGGAACCCAGTGGAACCTGCGTGGAACATGAGTTTGACACTGAACAAAGTGTCAAAATTACAGTTGCTGTCGTCGAAAGCGATGCAGGGAAACAAAAAAAGGAGCGGAATATCAGAAATGGGTTGCTGTGATGATACATTTTTTGAACGAACTTAGTATCAAAATGTAAAGTGCACCTATATGGGTCCATGGTGGGCAGGAAGCAGCGATAAGTTGCATGAAAATGTCGACAAAAAAGGAAAGCGGAGTTGTATTTGGTGATGATTATAGATGGAAAATTCGTTTGATTTGAAATCCTACCTGCTCCTTTTTCAAAAATATTCACATTTTACATATTTCTGATAGCATCAGTTTTTGCGATATAGAAAAGGAGTGTTTTTGAATCGTTGGAACATATTTATGCAATATATTTGATATTTTATACATAAATACATATATACATACATAAATAACAAAATTTGTAAATAAATAAATACATATATGTATATACAAGGGCAAGGTGGGGGTAGGTAGCCTTGGCGTGCCTTGCCTAATGATTCGGTCGAATGTAAATATTCTCATTCTAACATATTTATGTGTCAATATTAAAAGATGTATGAGTGCTTAAGCTGCAAATGTATGTACGTGTGTAAAAATGTCCATTACAGATCCCGGTGATTCGGATATTATTCGCTCATTGGAAACCAACTAAATAGAGTGTTGTAGTGTAATAGTGAATAGATTCAAAAACACGCCATTTCTATATCGCAAAACTGGTGCTATCAGTAATATGTAAAATGTGAATATTTTTGAAAAAGGAGCAGGTAGGATTTCAAATCAAACGAATTTTTCATCTACAATCATCACCAAATCAGCCCCGCTTTCCTTTTTTGTCGACATTTTCATGCAACCTATCGTTGCTTCCTGCCCACCGTGTGTCTTACTGAAAATTATACAAAGTCTTCGATTGGGGTATCTAAGGCGCGTGGTTATGCCAGCATTAAGAATATAAACACGCGAAAAACAGTTTGAAACTGTGGTCGACTGCAATAACCCGTCCAAAAATGGGAAGACGCGTTTTGTCCTGATTTCAATGATCCAAATGCGAAGACTTGTTCGGATTATGGAAACCGTGGCCAAACCGCGTCTATTAGTGCCTCCCTTGGCGGTTTTGGTGGTGTTTTAGCAATCGTCCCCGGTAATAAGGTATCAAAATTTGATAACTAAAACTGTCCAAAACATATGGATTTTGAAGAGAGATGTAATTAAGTGCTCGTTTGGAAGTAGATAAGGGTATTTCTTTGTAATTTTACAATTAAAATTTTACGCAGTTTTCGTTAGCAGCTACTACACTTTTTTTGAGAAGTACAACAGTGCCAAATAGCATCCACAAAAAAAAACGAACAAGAACAAGCATTTTAGTCTGGTGAGCGTGGATGTGTATGTGCGTGCTGCTACATATCCTACTTGTAAACCTTTACAATGTCCCGAGTCGCTCCGGTACATAGAACCGACTGACTTGGGAAGCGAAAGTTGCTTTTGACAACAGACGTCAAAGGCAAGAGTTCAAAAAGATTTTTAGATCATGATAACAGGTCGGTTTTCAGATACAGCTCACAGATTGATTATGCTCAACAGTCTTCCTTTGAAATCGGTGTCATGCTCTTAAAGTTCTTTCAAAAAATTCTTCGATGAATCTAATGGTTTGTGCTGAGCTTTTGGAAAAATCAGTCCCCGTAATATCCAGGAGCCGCAACAGACAGTAAAAGGTTTTTTGATAAATAATAATTACTATCTAGACCTTCTTTAACTAACATGGGTAGATATAAAATGACTTCGTTTGGCGCGAAAGAAATCAGAGAGGAAAATTGTACGCTCACTTTCGAAATAATGAGACAAGTATTCAAACTTATGTGTATTCTTTTGCCAGCATTAGGCCAAAGTTCGCAAGCCTTGCAGATATATTTGAAACGCAGATCAGCAATCGTTCTGTCTAACGTAACTCCAGCACTGAACACCCGTAATATAATCATTCATTGCAGCATACCCCGGAAGATATTATGTTTAGGCTGTAAACGGGGTAACCATTCTTTTGGTCGACGAGGTAAAAAATCCCAGAGATTTTCTGCTGCACGGTAGATACGGCTTTTCGAACGATCCTTCCCAGTAATGATTGATATTTGTAACGGAAGAAGGTAATGCTCATCATAAAACTGTGGCCTGTATATAAAGGTAGAGTACTGACTATCTAAACCTACGCCTGCCTTAGAAGATGCCGTTTGGGGTCAGCATAAAACATGTAGATCACGCCAATTTGTAGGAACAATTATGAAGTAGCTCATTAATTTGAACATAAGCTGGGTCTTAATCTCCTCTGAGGTCGATTGCATCAAATTATTGTTACATTATTACGAACCAAGTTTCTATGTCAAATTGCTTAACTAGCTCTAAGATAATCTGCATGGCAAGGTATGTATGTATGTGTGTTTTAATTTATGCCGACTGATCAGTAGCATAAAAACAACTTGATGAAATTAATTAAGCTTCTACAAAATCTCACCACATATGTATGAATTTACACAATTTGAATAATTCCCACTTGACTCGATAAAATGGAGATAATTTAAACTCTACAATTGTTAGTTATGCAAATGTTATTAATAAGAGCAGAGTTTCTGCTTTTCAATTGTTACTTTTGCTTACTCAAATGCACACATACATACCTACATCAATACATGTTTACCTTCCCATTCACATGCTCCGACGAAACTAAGCAAAGTTCATTTTACAATTGGTTTGTTTGTCATTGCTGCTGGAATGGAAGCATCTGTTCCAAGAACATGTAATTTAGAACAGCCAACAATGAGTCCCTAAGAAGCATTCAAGATGCAAATAAACGGAAGTTAGAAGCAAATGTTCATATTCACTTCATTATTGCCTAAACAATTAGCAAATAATGCGGTTGTAGCTTTATTATTACGTCTGAGGTTAAAAATGTCTGTTTGCATGAATGAATGGACAAATCCAACAAAAAGGGTAGAGTGTGTTTTAAGAGCACGGCTTTTCATCTGGATTTTTCGTATTCGTGCTTCACCCACAATACCTACGGTCCTCGGGGTCGCCCATAGGCAGTGGTTTAGCTACATAAAAAAAAAAAAAGAAAAGCTTCTCAGTGAAACTTCATCCGCCTTGCAAATGCCGTTTGGAATCAGTATTTAACAATTAGGTCCATTCCCAACAATTTATTGGAAAAATTAAATAAAAAGAAGATACAAAATTTTTAAGTACTTTCTTTATGGAAATGGACCAAAAGAAAAAAGACATAATCTTGGTGAACTTTGACATTCAAATTTTAACATATCCACTGTGAAAATTTTAATGAGGAACTAAAAAATAAAGCAGCGCACTTTGATGGACTAAGGTAAAGATTATATCGAAATCCTACTTATTGCAATCCACCTTCAAAGTTTCAGATCATTGGGTTATCGGTATCGTCCTTATTTTGAGTTGTGTAGAATAAAATTTTATGTTTTTATTTACCAATTTGACCATATTTCCACGTCACTATTATAGAGTTTTTCACATAGCTAGGCTTTGAAATGTAAGAAAAACGTTTCCGAGCCGGAGCTTTCTGCAATGAGTTATTGCATTAAAACCACATTTGAGGACTTTATTTTATAATATATATGGATATGACCAAACCTAATTTGGTTCAAAATTTATATAACACCGGCTTCGGTGAAAATGAGTCCGTAATAATATTTGTACTTAAATACTTAATTGGTGCTTAACTGTTTAAACGGTTATGGTCGTCCAACAAGCCGCGCCAGATGCTTCTTCTCTCAGTTAACTGACGCCAGTTGGTCAAACCGAAGGAATTTAAATCGTTTTCCACCTGCTTCTTCCAGCGGAGTGGGGGACGCCCTTTTCTATGGGCGGGTTCCGATAAAAAATACTTTCTTCGCCAAAGCATCATATTTCGTACCCATAACATGACCTAGCCAGCGTAGCCGCTGCGTTTTAATTCCATGGACTATGTTAATGTCTGCGAAAAGCTCGTACATCTCATCATTACATCTTCTTCGGTACTTGCCGTCACCAACGCATAGAAGTACCTACCTAAGTATTTTGAAAAATTTTCTTTAGAACAGTCCCAGAGTTGCCTCGTCTGGTATTGTCATGGTCCATACTTCTGAACCATATAGCAGGACGGGTACGATAAGGGACTTGTAGAGTATCATTCTCGTTTGGCAAGAGAGGACTCAATTGCGTACTTTGTCCAAAGTAGCATTTATTGACAAGATTGATTCTGATAATTGCACGGTTTTATATAATATTGTTCCAGAGCGGTTGAGTTCTGCAGCTTATATAATTTTCTTCAACATCTAATTAAAGAAATCGCACGATTTGGGTCACCCTGTCTGAAATCTCGTTTAGTTTTGAACGGCTCGAAGAGGTCCTTCCAAATTCTGACTGAGTTGATGGAGTTGTTCAATGGCATTTTGCACAGCCGTATACGTTTTACGGGGAAACCAAATTCAGACATAGCGCCATATAGGCAGCTCTTTTTCGTGGCTTTAAAATCAACGAAGAGATGATGTCCGTCAATTTTTTTTCGCGCGTTTTTTTTCCAAGATTGGGCGCATTGTGAAAATCTGGTCGAAGTTTGAAGCCGCGTTGATAAGGTCCACTCAGGCGATTCACGGTGGGCTTCAATCTTTCGCACAATACATTTGACAGGACCTTATATTAGGGCTGTCAGGTCCCCCTGGGGCAAAACCTGGACACTTTGAAAATTCAAGAAATATAAACCCCCTGCCAACAAAAAACGGGGACCTCCTTGTTTTATGCCGACTCTGAACGGCATCTGCAAGCAGATCAGTTTTCACTGAGAGCTTTTCATGGCTTGCCAAACACTGGCGACCCAGCTTAGAAAAATGTTCTTCTAATTGAAAAATCTTGTTTCAAAAATTGTTGGTGTTGCTCTGCCCGGGCGTGAACACAGGATCTTCGGTGTTGTAGGCGGAGCACGCTACCATCAAACCACGGCGGCCGCCTTACTTTTAAAGTGGTTCATATAAATAAGTATGTACATATGTACCTATGTATCTATGTTTAAATACTAGGTTTCGAGAATGGAACAGTTTTTACATAAGTATAAAGGGATAAAATTAAACAGTCATATACTTTTCGTTGCGCAGAACTTGTTCCAAAACTTCTGGCTTATTTTTAATATAATTGTAAAATTCTGTGCAAGTCAGTCTTAAGTTGAATTTGCATTGAATAATACTGTCTAAGGTACCGATATTCAACGAATTTCCTTCCTTTGTCCATTGAGATGAAATAAGAGAAACAATTCATTCCGCATTAGCATTACGACAGGTATCGCATATAAATATTGAACTATTTTAAGTACATTTTTTTTCTCTCCTTTTCTTTAGTTATGTTAGCTAATTAGGAAAAACACTTTACATCGATAATCGATATATGTGTACTAGGGCGGGTCGATTTAAAAATCGCTCAGTGCTCTGTGAAAACCGTATTCTAGGGATCAAAATAATAAACTTTGCCGAAGGAACCATACCTCTAAAATGAATTCTGATGTCCCCCAATTTGGGTAGGGGCAAATTTTGAAATATCTCACTTTGACACATTTAGAGTGCTCCAATCGAGTCCAAATGTATGACCGACCCCCACTAACTTTGGAGGCCCGACCCACCGATGCCAGTGGCACACCCCCTGGGGGTTCAACACACAAACATTTCAAAAAATCGCCGGTTTTGCACTTTACATGAAAAAATCAGCGAAATGCCTATGTTTTTTTCTTTTTGGACTTTATTTTTCTCTTTAGAAATTTATTTAGTCAGAACATATGTAAATGAAAAAATGAATTTAACTTAGTAATAGAAAAGAAATTAAAAAAAATTATTTGAAATTAGCGTTTTTACAACCCTTTTAAAACCAAGGCATCACTGTGATGCATTTGCATGTCGTAAACATAGTTGTGTGGGTTTTTTATTCAACCGTTTTAAAAAATGAAGGTATCACTGTGACACAATTGCAGATTGTAAAATTGCTTGTGTTGTTTTTTGTAAGCCACCACAAGACACAGCAGGTAGAATTGAAATTACCATTTCATTCTTATTACCTCGTCTCGTAGGCCATATATAACGCAACAGTTTTTGTGAATGCATTAAGTCGTTGTGAAGAACTCAAAGTGTGAAGTGCCAATTTCAGACAAAAAAATATTTAAAAAAAAAAAAAATAAATGAATTGACCATTCCAAATCAAAAAGTTTAAAATGAATCCACCATCCTCTACACCGTAAGATGAAACAACTACATCAGCAACTATCGAAAACCCAATGAGTCATATACCCAAGCATGATGTCACTGTTTTTGGTGTGTCTACTGATTTAACTGATCTTAATTTACCAACCCAACTGGATATCTTGAGATATTATTTTTACTTAAGCGAACGTGCTAAAACAGAACAAAAAAAGTTTTCCCATAAATCATTCACTAGTCAAGTACAAGATAAGTTGATTGGAATTTGGGAAAAACTTGGTATGGAAATAATACTGAAAAAAGTGAATTTAATAAATTGAATAAATTGCTTCACAAGTATCAAGAGCAAATCAAGAGAAGAAACAACACCCAACAATTTACAGAGTATGTAAAATCTCTGGAAACAATTTTTTACATTGGAACATGTAAATGCGATTTGAAGGCAGCTCCATGTGCATGCGGCTGGGTTCCCGAACGCCTCAAAGAGTTCATGCACGATCAACATAATCCGAGAAGACTAACAATGGATGCATTTATGATGGAAACTGAATAGCAAGGAGCAACGTCTATGTGATCAATGCCAACATACCAAGATCCCGATGATTCAACATACGCACCGCCACCGGTTCAAGAAGATATGGATAGAAGCACAAGTTCACAATACACAGAGAGATACGATTGTTTTAACTTTGCCTTAGTATGTGACAGATTTGGTGTGCCTGAAAAAGTAGCATCAGCATTGAGAACCGCTCTTTTGCAAGATTTTAAAATTAATGTTTCGTGCATACTCACATGTACACACACATGCACTCATGCATGCCTAATTTCCCAACCAAGTAAAACAACTCAAATAAGGGAAAAGGCCAAAGGCCAGAAAAAACCCTTTTTATTGATTCAATATTGCTCTAGCTCACTTTAATTTATCTACATTACGTTCTTAGCACACACAATACATTAGTTTAGCACACATAAATTTATATTAATCTTTTTTCCGATTTGTACAACAAACACCGTCTAGGTCACATTAATTTACAATCTCTGTACAATAAATATACTTGCACAACACAATTTATTATTCTTCATCTTACTGGCACCGCGTTTTTCTTTTGACTGACAGACTGATTCGCTTTACTTGAATCGTTTTTCAATTCTAATGCGCAATAGTTTCGATCATGGCAAGCCATGACATGTTCCACTCCAACGTATATTTTAAAACGGTAAATTTATTCGGGCAGGCGCATTCTCCCCTGCGCGACATTTATGACGCACAATGAGAAAATGCCCCTGTACGAAACAGTGCCAGCGAAAACCTAGGGTTTTCTTAACTACGCTCAAATATACTTACATAAATATCTACATAATTTATTGCCCCGAATCCTTCATCTTTTTAACGCTGCTCTGCCGTGCCTGGCTCTACTGGCAGTATGTATATCTTTTGTACGGGTCTCGTTAATTTGCTCATTTGCGTCTGCACCACAACAGATCGCACCAGTTTGTCCTTACTAAGGACCAGTTCAGTAACTCGCCCCAATGCCCACTGAGCTGGTGGAAAATTCTCTGCTTTGATTATTACCATTTGCCCAATCTTAACGTTTTCTTGTTCTCTGCGCCATTTCTTTCTCTCTTGTAAACTGTTTAAATAGTCTGCTTTCCATCTATTCCAGAAGTGCTGCAGCATTGTTTGCCTTTACTTCCAGAGTTTTATCCCTAAACTAGTCGGTTGGTCATCCACCAGAAACGGAGGTGGCAAAATCAATGGCTCCACAATAATAAAATGACCCGGTGTCAATGCTTGCATGTCATTTGGATCATCTGACAGTGGATATAAAGGTCTGGAATTCAGTATTGCCTCGATCTCAACTAGCAACGTCACAAGCTGGTCTTGTGCCAGCGTTTTCTGGCCCATGATCCTGGTCAAATGGAATTTCATTGACCTTACAGCTGCTTCGTAAATACCTCCTTGATGTGGCGCTGGTGGAATCATAAAATGCCACTCAGTACCTTTTAGACCAATATCCAGTGATCCATAGCCCTTTTAATCGTCTTGCTCGCACCAACAAATGTCGTCGCATTATCGCTGAATAGTTTTGCACAACGACCTCGCCGTCCAATAAATATTTCAAAACACGCAATGAAGGATTGAGTTGTCAGATCTAGCACCAAGTCGATATGTACAGCCCGAGTTTTCAAGCATACAAACACAACAACCCAACATTTAGTCTTATCGACATAATCGTCTCGCACCCTCACACGTACATTAAATGGACCTGCATAATCTAGCCCACAGTGAAGAAATGGTTTGCACCCTCTCAGCTGGTAGGTCTGCCATCAATTGTTGTTCAAGCTTATAGTTATATCGCACACATACAACACACCCACGTAAGTATTTTCTGAGCTCATCTCTCAAACGTGAAATCCAGTACTTTTGCCGAATAAAATGTGTCAATACTTGCACTGCCCCATGCTTAGTTTGTCTGTGCGCATAATCAGCTATGAAGTGAGCCAACCTCGAACCTTTTGCCACAATTTCCTGATATTTTGCTTCATATCCGAGGTTCGCCTCATTCAATCGACCTCCTACCCTCAAAAGCCCGCTTTTATCCAAAATTGGTCGTAGTGATTCCAACTTACTATGTTCCGGTAACCTGTGCTCCTTTTTTGACAATACCAATTCTCTGTGAAAGTATTTCTCCTGCGAATTTCTCAGTAAGTACTCCATTGCCCACAGTTTTTCTTGCTCACTTGGTAAATCTACCCTCAACTTCATGCCCCTTAATCTGCGCCTCTTCGCTGACTTTCTTATCCTATCACGAGTCGTCAATTTTGTCTTGACTATATCTATAAATCGTATTACATATGCCAATACATTCAAAATTCCTTCTAGCCTGCTTTTATATTTCGTGATAGGAACAATCTCACCACTTCCCCCATTTTTGGCACAAAAATCTCCATCTCCTCATAACATACAGTTACAATGTGCACCTTAATTTCCGCTTGCCCATCCTTATTATTTTTTGATTTAGCCCGTTCAAACTTATCAGGTGGCCACTGTGCCTTAGGAAAAGATAGCCACTCTGGGTCCTCCAACCAAAATCGATTTTCAACCAACTCACCAGGTTCTAATCCTCGACTTAATAAGTCAGCTGGATTATCTTCCGAACCCACATGTTTCCAACTCTTTGCCCTTGAATCGCCGATACGCGATTAGGTACAAATGTTTTCAAATCTCTGGGCATTTTTTCCAACCAGTAAAGCACAACCAGAGAATCTGTCCACAATGTATAATTGATCTCGCCCCAATCCATTGCTCTCTTAACCTCGACGACTAATCTAGCCAATAATTCACATGCCGAAAATTCCAACCTGGGAATAGTTATCTTCTTTACTGGATCTACTCTTGTTTTTGATACCATTAATCTACATTTAAAATTCCCATTTGCTTGCTTCGTTCTAGCATAAACAACTGCACCATAGGCTGATTCTGATGCATCAGCAAAACCACATAATTCAACCTTACCAGACATCCCAGTACCGAGCCATCTTGGAATTCTAAACCTTCCAAGTTTTTTCATCTCCCCCCAATATTTTCTGAATATCATTTCTAATTCAGATGGTAGCTCTTCATCCCATTCTATCTTCAGTCACCACAAATCTTGTATCAAAACCTTCCCTACAACAATTATTGGAGAAGTGTATCCATTTGGGTCAAACAACTGTGCCACGCAGCTAACAACTACGCGTTTTGTTATGATACCTGGCAAGTCTTGTGCCTTAACTACAAATGCATATTGGTCTGGCGATATCAACCATACCAATCCAAGCACCCTAGTTTCATCCTCGAATTTAAACAAACACTCCTCTTCTCCGGACTGTAAGGTCCTTATTAGCTTCTTGCTATTCAATTTCCATTTCCTAAGTGTAAAACTGGTTCCACCCAGGATGTGATCCATTTGTTTTGCTAGTTCAATAGCGTCTTGCTCACTGTCAGCTCCGGTAACACAATCATCCATATACATGTCATTCATAATTGCTTCAGCAGCTTTACAGTAATTTTTCTTTGCATCTCTTGCACACTGGATTACTGCTCTAACTGCATTATATGCCGATGATGTCATACCATACGTCACAACAGTTGGCCAATACTCCTTCAATGGTTCTTCCCTGCTCTCGCGCCAAACTATTCGCTGCATATCCCATTGATTTCTAGTAATCTTAACTTGTCTAATCATCATCTTAATATCTGCACTAAATGCAATCCTATGCCTTGTAAACCTCATTATTGTCTCGCTCAAATCTCTCTGTAACTTGTCCCCTAGTAGTTGCACCCCATTTAGGCAGACCCATTTATTGGTGCAACAACTTGCGCCAAAAACAACACGAAACCTTTTGATCACACAATGATGTGGGATATTATACGCTCTGCCCCGAATATTTATCTATGATCTTCATATGCCCCAGCTCCTCATATTCTCTCATAAACTCTATATATCTCGCTCTCAGCTCTGGCTCCTTCTCTAACCGTTTCTCTAAATATAGAAATGTTCGCAGCGCAGTTTCTCTTGAACTGCCTATGTCTCTGACATCTTTCAGTGGTATAGTAACTACAAATCGGCCATCTTTATATAATGAGTATCCAGGAAAATCTTCTCCACTAGCTCTTCTTCTTCAGTTTGCATTGAGCACTCATGCACCTGCTCCATTTCCCAAAACTTTGTTATTAACTTGTCTAGGTCTCTATTATCTTTGTAGCTCACCCTTGACACAAGCTCATCTATCTGTTCATCCAGGCTTTGCACACATTCCCCAAAAATTACTATGCCCACTGTTGTTTGCATCAAAGCTATCCCATCCAAGCTATTTCGTATTACTTTAACGAAGATTCTTGCAACTAAGCTAGCCCCAAGTAACATATGCACAATTTCTGGTACCCAGTATTTTGGGTCAGCTAACTCACCTTCTATGGGTTGATGTGTTGGACCTTCCATTGTACCTGGTGCAAGAAGCACCGGAGACCACTGGCTCTATTTAGGCAGGATCCAACATTCTACATTGATCTGCACACTCGATGAATACCAAGGCTTTAGCACCAACATAGTCTTCTTGCTCACTTGCAGCGGATTCCCCTCAATGCCAATCATCTTTTTCCCGATCGATTCTGTACTTATACCATACCTTTGCTGCAATGTAAAAGTTATCATATTAATCTGTGCCCCCGTGTCTAGCCACGCTCTAATAGGCCCCAATTCATAACCTTTTATAACGATTTTCATCATTGCCGTTGGCAATAATGTCCTTGCCCGCTCTTGCCCCTTATTAAAATTCACTGAATAGTTTTCATTAATACTAATAAGTTTATTTTTTTTCAATTATAGCTTCAGTTTTCATTAATTTTCTTCTTGGCTCTTCTGTCTCCGAAGCATTTAATATTCTATGGCCATCTCGCCCTTCTTGTCCTCTTCTTGCATCGAATTTGTTTGTCTCCTAGCCCCCCTAATTTGTCAATCTAATTTTCTCTTTGGTCTCGACTTGTTGTGCTGGGTTTGTACCTGCACCGTATTCATCTGTTTCTTCGGTTCCCAATTCGGGCATAGCACACTATTATGCTTTGGCCTACCAGGACACTTCCAACATTCCGCCTGGTAGCAGTTTTCAGCTCCATGCCCCTTCTTAAACAATTTGGGCACAATTTTCTTTTTCCAATGAACTATTTTCTTGCCCTCAGGCTTAGTGCCATGAATTCTGGACAATGATATAGCATATGGTTTTCGCCACATGCATCACAAACCATTGGCATGGCTCTTGCACCTAATAATGACGCCCCTGTTCCTGCCCCTGATGATGACGGTTCTGCTCTAGCTCCTTATTGCCTTGCTCCACTCTGTTTCTTTGTATTATGTCCTGGTATGACAACTGCCGATTCTACGCGCCTACGGATATCAGATGTATTTGCTAGTGCCAGTGCTTTCCTATCCAAAAAGGATAGCATGTCATCTAACTTCAGAGTATCGGTTTTCCTCGCTAGCTTCCATTGTTTGGCTGTTTCAGTGCCTAAGCGCTCGTGTAGCATGTGCACCATGAAAAAATCCCAGTGTTCCACCGGGAGTCCTTGCGCCTGTAGCTGACGTCGCACATCATGAGTTACATTTGACATGCACCTTAAGTCGTACGGGGCCTTTCAATTCCGGCAGCCGAATAAAATTACTCAAATGCTCTCGCCCAATTAAGTAGCCTTGATCATACATTTGATTTAGTCTTTGCCACGCTTGCATATAATTGCTAGCCGAGAATTGCCATTGCCCAAAAGTCAACTTTGTACGCCCACAAGAGAATTCGTCAGCTATAGAAATTTGAATGAGTCTACTTTATCGGCTGCGCAGAATCGATCACGAAAGCCTGTCCATTTAGTAACCATGCCATCGAATTCGCCCCAAGTATTTTTTAGATTATTCTGTTGGACTGACATTTGCACCTGCACATTAATCGGTTGCTTATTGTTATCTGGCCCCTCAATCGGGTTCTCTTTCTTTAGTTTGCTCTGCATTTTCGCATGCGCCTCAAAATAGACTGCCTCAACTGCAGCTAGATTTTTCTCACAAAAGTGGTCTAGCGCCTCCTCATCCACGTCCTCAATTACAGCTGCATACTCTTCGTTATATGCCTGCTATGCTAGCCGTAGTGAGGTAAGTCGCACCTTAATCTCGCCCACTGACACTTGAATAAAATCAGTGTCATTAACAAACTCTAGCGCACGCTGGATTTTAGCTACATGAGACTTCAACTTCTTCTGAAATGCCATGTCTAAATACGAAAAACATAAAGAAAAGAACCAAACAAACAAAATAATATATTTGAATATGGCAATGATAATAGTGAAGCCTCGCACACAGAGTGCAACTTTGTTGTCACAGCTTATTATTTTTCATTTAAACAAGCGCACAATGATTGTTATCACCAAGCCCTCAATCAATCATCTTGACTCGCCCACTGACATTTGATTCAAGCGCTTGCACCAATACTCCCGGCTTGCATATATGTTTGAAAAATTCTAGCCCACCTTAACCGTGCCCACCCATCACTAGCGCCAACTCAAACATGCAACTGCCGAAAGACTTTAAACACCTGCAGGTATACTAGCCCACTCAATACACATGCACCACTATAAAATCTTGCTCCAAGCTCATCTTTTGTTTATGCATAAAGATATTTTTTATTTAAGCCCCAATAACAGCTCAACTTATCTCACCATTCAAATTTATCTCATGCTACCCTTCTTTTTTTTTCTCAACGGGTTTCTTTTACAAACTTTATCACCATTAAAGTGCCACATACAAATATTTGCTCTTACGAACATCCAAGCACACAAGCATTCAAACACAAACATCCAAGTAAGCAACATCTAAGCACACAATTTAATTTAGTATATCGCATACAATCTTACTCATTCATATTTGCTATTTGCAAAAATATATTTTTTTTTGTATCACGCACCATTTTTCACACCAAGCACACATTACATATCTATATATATATATATATATATATATATAACTACGCACATATATGTACACTCATGTCTAGCACACCAAACTTACATTCAGCAATATTTTGCGCACTTGAAACAAATTGCAACATGCCCCTGCATACGCCCCGTTATAACTTTATATATATATATCTTAAACCGACGCGCACACTATGTATTATTTTCTACACGCTCACAATATATGTATATATTTCTTGCGCACTCGAACGAATTTCAACATGTTTTTACATATGCCCCGTTATAGCTTTACATATATCTTAAACCGACGCGCACACTATATTATTTTCTACCTCACAATATATGTATATATTTCTTGCGCACTCGAACGAATCTCAAAATGCTTTTACATATGCCCCGTTATAGCTTTACATATATCTTAAACCGACGCGCACACTATGTATTATTTTCTACCTCACAATATATGTATATGCTCACTATATATGTATAGCTTAATATATTATCTATTCGCGCACAAACCACAATCCCCAAAACGCCCCTCAATATCAATGCATTCTTATTTTACTTTTCGCACCACATATCTATGTCTATGAATTCTATATTTTTCTTTTCATGCACCAACCAACCGTGGACTGTATAAAAAAATATCCCTAACTTTCAACCACTTTTTTTCATTTTTTTTTTCAGCCGATCGCCATTCGGCTCGACATGGACCATAATGTTTCGTGCATACTCACATGTACACACTGCACTCATGCATGCCTAATTTCCCAACCAAGTAAAACAACTCAAATAAGGGAAAAAGGCCAAAGGCCAGAAAAAACCCTTTTTATTGATTCAATATTGCTCTAGCTCACTTTCATTTATCTACATTACGTTCTTAGCACACACAATACATTAGTTTAGCACACATAAATTTATATTAATCTTTTTTCCGATTTGTACAACAAACACCGTCTAGGTCACATTAGTTTACAATCTCTGTACAATAAATATACTTACACAATACAATTTATTATTCTTCATCTTACTGGCACCGCGTCTTTCTTTTGACTGACTGACTGATTCGCTTAACTTGAATCGTTTTTCAATTCTAATGCGCAATAGTTTCGATCATGGCAAGCCATGACATGTTCCACTCCAACGTATATTTTAAAACGGTAAATTTATTCGGGCAGGCGCATTCTCCCCTGCGCGACATTTATGACGCACAGTGAGAAAATGCCCCTGTTCGAAACAATTAAAGATAAGCATGGGAAACCTCTCATCATGGATAAATCGAAAGTTCGCAGAGAAAAAGAGAAATGCAGACAAGAAGTGCTTCGCAAACGGTTAGATGATACCAAATTGTTAGCGTTTTCATTCGATGGCAAAAAAGATGATACTTTAACGATAGATAAAATTGATGAGAAGTATCATACTAGGATGGTAAAAGAACCTCATCTTGTTATTTTGAGAGAACCCAATTCTGAATTGATTGGTTACGTAAGACTGGAACATGAAACCGCTGAATACAAAACAACCAAATTAAATGGTTTTTTCAACGATAAAAATATATCACTGGATGCATTAATTGGAATATGCACAGACGGTGAGCCAACAAACACTGGCCCACGGGGTGGAATTATACGACGATTCGAATTGCTGTTAAAAAGACCATTGCATGTGTTCGTTTGCCTTCTACACTTCAACGAACTTCCGTTTCAGCATTTGTTTGAAGCTTTGGATAAATCAACCAGCACTGGACTAAGATCGGCAACCGGAAAACTGAGCCGTCAAATCGAAACTTGTGAAACTCTTCCGGTAAGTTATTTCTATCACTCATTTATTATAATTGTCAACCATTTTTAATTATTTTATTGTTATATATTTTCAGGTGGTGGTGCTCCAGAAAAAATTGAATTTTCCACCAATTCGAAGTACTTATACGACATGGCCCATATAATTTCTAGCGGCGTGGTTACGGTGGATCTGGCTAACATCAAAACAGGGAAAATTGTACATTCTCGGTGGCTCACCAAGGCCGCTAGATTATTGCGATTATATGTGACAACGGAAAATCCAGATGCAAATTTAAGAATTCTGGTTGAATTTATAATTAAATGTTATGTGCCAATGTACTTCAGTATCAAGTATTACACAAGTTCATTGGTTGGTCACGATTTCTAGAACCTCGTTTACGCAAAATTGTCAATCAAGTAATCAAAGATAATTCATATTATGCGCATTCGGAAAATATCTTGTTATCAATGTTGTTTGATGATAGCAAAGAAAAGTGCGACTGTGCCATCAAGAAAATTCTACGCTGTCGAACCGATATTGACGAGCCAATGGAACTTAGAGTTTATAAAAAACCAGATATAAACTTTAATTGCACAAGTTATACGGAAATGATCAATTTGAATGATATAAATATCGTATTTGAACCACCATTCACGCGAAGCATTCCGTGCGATACATTGAAAGAATATTTAAATCAAGATGATCCACCGTTTAATGATCCAAAACTTCCATCACACATACAAGGAACGGAACGACATGTTCAATTGCTAGCTAGCGTTTCCAAACGGGTTATACCGGAAAATGTAGAGGCTGTTATGGCGACGACATTAGAGAGCCGTGCGAAATTGCCCAGACTTGAAAGTAAAAAAGACTTCAAACAATAATTTTTTTTAGTTTCTTTTCTATAACTCACTTAAATTAATTTTTTCATTTATATATGTTCTGACTAAATAAATTTCTTAAGAGAAAAAATAGATATTATTATAAATAAATAATAAATATTATTATAAATAAATAAATAAAAATAAAGAAAAAACATAGCCATTTAGCTGATTTTTTCATGTAAAGTGCAAAACCCCGAGAGGGGTTCCAGGGGGTGTGCCACTCGCATCGGTGGGTCGGGCCTCCAAAATTATTGGGGGTCGGTCATACATTTGGACTCGATTGGAGTGCTCTAAATGGGTCAAAGTGGGATTTTTCAAAATTTGCCCCTACCCAAAAGTTCGACCCAAATTGGGGGACATCAGAATTCGTTTTAGAGGTATGGTTCCTTCGGCAAAGTCTCTTATTTTGATCCCTAGAATATGATTTTTACAGAGCAATAGCCGATTTTTTGCCTCCCCACAAATCGACCCGGCCTAATGTGTACTATGCAATGTGCAACTATCTAGCGATGCTATAATTTTACAATTAAAGTCGGTCGTTGGTACTTGTATGCAAACTAGTTGGAGCGCACATTATAAGCAAAACAAATAGTTGGTGGATTCCATGGCAATTTACAATCGATTAGATTTAAAAACTGGGACACCTAAACAACGAAAACCGGGACATTTTAGGGTTGGACCGGGACACCGGGACAAATGGCCTAAAACCGGGGCATGTCCCGGAAAACCGTGCTTTGCACACAGAGTATATTAACTTGATTGGATAACGGTTGGTTGTACAGGTATAAAGGAATCGAGATAGATATAGACTTCCATATATCAAAATGATCAGTATCGAAAAAAAAATTTGATTGAGCCATGTCCGTCCGTCCGTCCGTTCGTCCTTCCGTTAACACGATGACTTGAGCAAATATTGAGATATCTTCACCAAATTTGGTACACGAGCTTATCTGGGCCCAGAATAGATTGGTATTGACAATGAGCAAAATCGGATGATAACCACCCCCACTTTTTATACATATAACATTTAGGAAAACACCTGATAATTTAGTAAATAATACACCTAGAATGTTGATATTGAGACTCTTGATAAAAATTTGGAAAAATTGTTTAAAACGGGCGTGGCACCGCCCACTTGTGATAAATTCAATTTTACAAATATTATTAATAATAACTCAAAAATCGTTAGACCTATCGTAACAAAATTCTGCAGAGATGTTACCTTTACTATAAGGAATGCTTTGAAGAAAAATTAACGACATCGGTTAAGGACCACGCCCACTTTTATATAAAAGATTTTTCAAAGGGGCGTGGACGAATCAAATCTATATCTTTGCGAAAAAGAGCTTTATATCAATGGTATTTCATTTCCCAAGTGGATTTATAACAATAAATAGGAAAAACTTCAAATTTAAAAAACGGGAGTGGCACCGACCCTTTTAAGACTAAGCAATTTTCTATGTTTCGGGAGCCATAACTCGAAGAAAAATTAACTGATCGTAATAAAATTGGGTACACAAATTTTCCCTATAGAAGAAAATTTTTCTGTTAAAAATGGACGGGATCGGTTAAAGACCACGACAACTTAGATATAAATCAAATTTAAAAGGGTCGCAGACTAGAATAATAAGCTATAACTTAGCAAAAAATAGGTTTGTGTCAATGATATTTCACTTATCAAGTTTTATTGTAAGAGGAAATGGCGAGACATTTTTTTAAACGGGCGGTGCCACGTGTTATGTAGAAAAGTAATTTATCTGAAATGAAAAGTACAATTGAAGCTCACGCTGATTATATAATTTTCGGTTACATCTGAACTTTGACACCTTTACTTGTTATATCTGGTTATTGCTATTCTGGCTTCGTCATAATCGGATGGGCGCACATTAATTCCATCATCATCGATTGCAGGATCGGGTTCATCATTCCAGTGCGGTACATCGCTGTCTTCAATTGGGAGAGCAGAGAAGTGTTTCCTCCATAATGTAAGTACATTTGGGACATCGGTTAAAAGTTCGCCGTTTTCGTTCTTGCTATTTTAAATAAAAATAAGAAACAAAGAAAAAAACGATCCGTCGGCTGTGCTCTGGATCGGAGTAGTAGGCTCTACCCACTCAGCTATCACATCTGTATAACAAAGCATCTGACCATGATTAGCAGTGATTTTACCAAATGAAATGTTTTAATTTTAATTTTGTAGCAAGAAGTGCGTACAGATTCTTTTGAATTTTTGATTTTGTTTTAACCAGTTTTAAGATTTATTGTTCACTCAAATTTAAAATCTAAAGCGATTAAAATTGAACAATCGCAGTAGTAAATTGGGAGGTTTTAAATTTAGGTAAAACAATTTTTAATTTACGCTTAAAATGTTAACCGTGTAACAGAAAAGAAGTGGTTTTATTAGGAGAGTAGGAACAAATCCGTGTGGTTTCCCAATGGGCCTATAAAGGCCTAAGTGTGCCGCTCCAATGTGGACGGCAGCCACTTGAACCTAACCTAACAGAAAAGAATGTATAATTTATTTATTATTAAATATTTGATAAATTGAAAATAGGTAAATAAAAGAGAATTGATTGCATCGATGTCTATAAAACGAAAAAAAAACTAGATTGATTCACATGTACGTAAAGGATTTTTATTTGAAATAATTTTTCCACTTTTCCTTTTTCCTTTTTAAGTGGCCCTTATCGAACATCGACGCTTTAAGAGAAATAATGATTACGTTTGTTATTTTTTTGTTTTTGTATCAATAAACAAAAATAATGTGTTAGGACGATTGAATCTTCAAATCGACTGCTCCATGATAAAAATATGTAATATGAAATATTTGTATCATGGCTGCTCATTTATCGTCCAAAAGTAAGAAAAACATTTACATATTGTGGTGTGTCATTTGATTCATTTTGTCAATGTGGCTTAGTCAATTTGTATTTAGATGGTCATTGTACTTATGAAGCTCTGTGTTAGTTCAAAATATGTATAAGCAAAGGGAAGACATTCCTAGCGAAAAATTCCGCCTCGGGTGAACATGATAGTGATTGGTTTTTGTCTGGCTTCGCTCTTTTTAAACATAAACCTTTATCGAGCTCCCTTGCTACGTTAAAACTACCCAACTTATTTTTTGTTTACGAGCTTCAAATATTGATTTAAACTTTATGCGGATATGTATAAGCAGATCGGAATGTATAAAAGCCAAGAGCCCTCATTGACTAAGTTAAGGCAACCATTCTTGTCTGAAAAAATGTTAAAGATCGGTCATATACATAATATGGATCCCATACAACCGATTATTCAGATAAGAGGTTTAGAGTAATTATTTTCTTATTTCAACGGCTAGAAGCTGCCTGGCCTGAAGGTTTAATGTGGCCATATAAATCGTCCCCGACATGGTCGGGTTAGCACCTTAATGGAGATGTGTTACCGGAGCGTACCGGATCTGTATCCGGCAAAGTACCATCACATCGATAACACTCCCTAAAGCCTTCGGGGAGTAACCTTATCGCTACAACAACAACAACAGCACAAAAGGTGCGTGATCGTTTCATCCTCCAACCAGCACTTTCTACATCTAATATAACTGACCAGCCTATTTTAACACGTTTGCCGACGTTAAGAATTTAAGGAAGCTGCACAAATACTTTTACATGCAATTTAAATTAGAAATAATTAGTAGTGTGCGGTCTAAACTAGAATACGCTGTTTTTATCTCTATACCATACTATAATTATCACATTAATAGGCTTGAACGTGTACAAAAAGTTGTGTTCGCTTTGCGCTGCGCCCCTTGCACTTCAATCACCCGATTCCTTCTTCAGTAGTCGCCGTCTGCTTATTAGCCTAAAGTCGTTAGACAGCAGACATTCTGTTCTGTCTCCCACCTTTGGTTTTGACTTAATAGGTGGAGCGATTGACTGCCCATTTCTGCTAGCCAGAATTTGTTTCAACATCCCAAAGAGGAGTCTACGAAAACACGATAATTTCTGGCTGGACACGGTTAGAACAAATTACACTGGTCAACAAGATTTTTGTACATGGGTCGTGCGTATATTTCTTTTATTGCTTTTGCAACATTTCCTCTTATTAACGTCCAAATATTGTCCCCCATTATGCTTTCCGTATACTGGCCTTGGTAGCGTTTCTCAAACTCCATTATATCTTGAAGGAATCGCTCCCCGTGTTCTTCTGAATAAGCTCCCATATTATCTTTGAATTTATCCAGATGTGAATGTAACATGTGCATCTTTAGTGACATTCTACATCCGATGGCGGAAAAATTCGTAATCATGCCAGTTATCAGCTCATCATAATTTTCATCCCTATGATTTCCAAGAAAGCCATGAACTACTGCCTTAAAACTGTTCCACGTTAGTTTCTCCTCATTGTTAAGTAGGTCCGGAAAAATATCGCAGTTCATAATGTTTTTTGTTTGAGGGCCAACCAAGATTCCAGCTTTAATTTTCGCCTCTGGCAGCTTTGGAAAAAAAGTCTGCAAATATTTGAAAGCTTTAGACTCAATATTAAGAGCCTTCACAAATTGTTTAATAAGGTCCAATTTAATATGCAATGGCGGAATCAATATATTTTTAGGATCGACAATTGCTTCATGTTTAATATTAAATCTTCCCACTCCATACTCAGTACGTTCAGGCCAATGTTTTTGGCGATAGTGGGCGGCATCATTTCTGCTATCCCATAGGCAAAGATAACAGGAGTGTTTGGTATATCCACCTTGCATTCCAAAAAAAAAAAAAAAGCAAACCATCTTGAAGTCTCCAATAACTTCCCACTTGTATTCCGTATATTTGATTGCAGTTAATAGCATTTTAATACTGTCATAATTTTCTTTGATATGTATGCAATGTGCCAGTGGAATAGATGGAAATTTGTTCCCATTGTGTAGTAGAACTGCTTGTAGACTTTTTGTTGAGCTGTCGATAAAGATGCACCATTCATTTGTATTACAAGGAATACCAATTGCTTCAAATAAACCGTTCACGTCATGGCAAAAACAGAGTCCTTTCCTTACTGTAGAAACAAGAAAATTCTTCATTACGCTTTCTTTGCCGAGATATTCGAACATCAGAAGTAAGTAAATTTCGTTGTTTAAGCCGCGATGCTAATAACTCTGCTTTGTCTTTTGATAGTGTTAAGTCTCTTATTAAGTCATTGAGATCTTCAGAGTTGATGAGATGTGGTATTCCTGTTTCAAATTGAGGAACAAATTCGGAATGTACGGATGCAGATGAACTCGGTGTTTGAAAGCTGCCTTGAGGGAATAGTTTCTTTTCCAACACAGGTGGATCAGGTACAGGATTTTGTTCCGAATGTGGTACTGGAGTGGATGTCGATGGTAGTTCCGGATATATTGTTTTCCTTAAACTTTTCCCTATCAGTGGTTTCACTACATAAAAATAGCAATCAGTGTCATGATCACTCGGTTCCCTGCAAATCCTCGGCACTGCGAATTTCATGGCTCTTTTGTCACCCTGGTACCAAACTATAATAAAACGTAAAGCATTTCATAACAATTTCAGTTATTAAGCAATTATATATGTAGATATATGTATATATATATGAAACAGTTAGTACAATAAAAAAGAGAAAATAAACTTGCGCTTCAGAATGCTTCTGCAAGCGTTACATGAAACATGTGGAGCCAATTTTTTGTCCTGGTTTTTAACAATTAGACCGAAGTAGGCTAGGTAGGTCTCGCAAATCCTTGTGTTTTTAGTTAAATCAAACTTTTTTGTCTTCTTTCAATACATTCGCCACATATATAGCAAAACGAATTAGCCGCTCGTTTACAACTTCTCGAAGACATCATTCCTCTGTGGTATGCAAAAACATAGTGTCGCCCACAACGAGTGACCCAAGAAACTAAAGATTCTTAAAAAAATTTTACTTACAAAAGCGCTATCAGGTAGCTGGCATGCTCTATTTCTAGGTCTGCCAATCCGTCAGTAAAAGTTTCGATGAGTTTCTTAATATGTACTTAACGAGTTGCCAAATCTACCTAAAATCATGTGTATCTGGGACCTTTTATATCCTTTTTACTGTTTCTCAGCCACATTTTTTTGTTTTTTTTAAGATGAGTATGTTGTGCTTTAAGTAGACATTTTTTCGATGCATCGCTGCATCAGGTAGCTACCCGCCGCCCTCTATCGACCGAAATAGCGCGAAAGGACCTACATTAGCCTGGTGCAAAAATGCAAAATTTTTAAATCGCTATAACTTCTACAAACCCAAATATTTTTTTTCGTAATTGCATTTTTTTTATAGAATTGAACATAGAATCCGAATATATAGGGCAAAACCCATGTACAAAAAAACAAAAAAATTTTTTGTTGACCTGTGTTATGCGCCTAATGCTCCGATTTTTAGAGCTTCAAAAGAGGTTAATACGCTTTCAAATCCTGTGGGTCTGAACTTTCCTCCTTTTTATATACGTACACTTTTAGTTAATTTTTAGTTTTTACGCTTAAATACTAGTACATATCTTTTTTTCTTGTAATCTGTGGGAAAATTTCTACATTTTCTAGATTAGTACGAAATAAATAAATAAATGAATTACAAAAACTTAAGATTGTTCAAATTTAAACAAATAAAAATTGGCTTTGAAATTAATTCTATGCATTCACGTCCGCGAACGTGTTGAAGGCATGTGACGACCGAAGTAATGGTCCGGTCAGAGTACCCGTCGTAAGTCTACAGTCCTCTCTTTAGGCGTTACTTTGTTAGCCTAATGTTGTGTTTCCCGCTTGGTCAATTGTGTACACTTCCCACTTCCTCTCAATCTCCCCAAACGTCTACGGAGTAAGCTTCGAGTGATGCGCCATTTTTAGCCAACTCATCCGATTTTTCATTCCCATCTATTCCAATATGACCTGTGATTGATTACACTCTAACACAATTTAAGATGCTGTGGTTAGAGAGATTATTGCCTTAATTGCTGCTTGGCAGATCGACTGAGAATTCGATTAAATCGCTTTGAGTGCATTCAAATTCAACATCGTCCGCGGAAAAAGATGTGACGATTTAATTTTCTTCACGTAGCCCGCTATCACTGGTGCATTGGCTTTCAACTTCGGAAATTTATATTTCATCATCCTTTGGCTCTTAAAGACTCATTGTAGCCTAGCATCAGATGCAGATGAAACCGTACCCAACAATTCCCTGATTCTTCGCAGTTTCAGCCTCTTACTTCATTTTCTTCTCCAGCGTAAGCTTCCGCTTTTGGTGAGCACTTTACTGTCCGGGCTTATCCGAACATGGGTGGATCCAGAGAGGCATTTTGGGGGGAACTTCTGGAAAAAAAGAAATGATATTTTTTTGGTAGCCAGTACCGACTTGTTCGGTGGTACCGCCTATTGATTTTTTGTGATATCCTACTTATCCTACCGAAAACTAAGCCCTCTCGAATCGTTTGAAAATCTTTGCATCGACTTAAAAAACGGTTGAAGATGTTGTGACATTATTTATAACCATGTTTACTTTTCAGAATATAATTGTCCTAGACAAGAAGGACAAAATGAGCAGATTACCACGCCCACTCTCTATATAAAAATGAAAAAATACACATATACCCATATAGAACATGCATACAAGTTCGAGATGTATAGCATCTTTCGCTTTTTCCGATGTACTTGGCGATGAAAAAATGTGCATACATATATTGCCCATAACAGTACTTTTACACAGAAATTTTAGATGTTACTTAACGAAGTTAGGACTTAATGGAGTTAGGGCAATCGACTTCGATGTTTGCCGAAATGCTTTCATAGCCAGCTCAAGCTTAAACATAAGAGATGCATAAAGCTACATGACTGTCACTCGATCGAAAAATACGGCACAGAGTATAGGAAAATTTAAGATGTGCCCAACAATTCGGCGAAAGACTTAAGGTTTCAAGCCCGAAAAGTGTGACTTGTTAACCAATAATCAGAGTGCTCAGATTCTAGGGGGAATTGTCTACATCATCTTAAACGGAGGCAGCTTTGAAGCACCTAGCGAACGTGATAATGTCCCACCCGTTCTTCGCAACAATTGCTACTGAAGCATTCCACAGTTGGTACGGGACAAACTCTACACACTTTTCATTTTTAGACCTTAACTAAAAAAAAACTATAACTTTTTCAGACAAAGTATTAAGTGCATTATTATTGTGTGATACATATCTTAATAAAAATAGAAACCTGCTCTTGAAATATTTTAATGTGTAAGTCGCATAAAAGAATCCGTTTATAAGGGACATAAGTCAGTTGAAACTTCAGCGAAACTAATAATATAAAAAAAGGACAAATACTACATTTGGTAGAATTGACTCAAGGTTTGTTGAAATAAAAAAAAAAATAAGTACATTTATTCGAAAATAAATTTTTTTAATACATTTTTTTTACGGGACACGTAAAAAATTCTGTTTTCAAACTTCGATTTTCCCTTATACTACATATATAGCGTAACATTGCTCGGCAAAGCAACATCAAACATTTAGAAACAAGTTTTCTCAATTAGAAAACTTTTTCTAAGCCGGTTCGCCCCTCTGCAATGATTTCGAGTATATTTCTGCCATGGCAAGTTTCTCGTTGCAAATTAATCTGCTTGCAAATTTCGTTCGCGGTCGGCGTAAAACATGTAGGACCAGCCTGGCCAATTTGTAGGAAAAGTTAAAAAGGGCACTACGTAAATTGGAAGCTCGGCCTAAATTCTCTTCGGAGGTTATCGCGCCTTATTCTTATATGGAAAAATTGATGTAGTGGTTAATAAAATATGAAAATATGTGTAAATATTCGATTTTTTTGCCATGAAAAGTTCTCAGTGAAAACTCATTTGCTTTGCAGATGCCGTTCAGAGTCGGCGTAAAACAATCCCGCCAATTTGTAACAAAAATCAAGGCGAACACGACGCAAATTGGAAGATAAGCTCGTCCTAAAATCTCTTCGGAGGTTATCGCGCCTTACATTTATTTTATTATTTATATGTATACCATATGCGTTTATTCTGAAATTTTTTAATTCCTAACTACGTCAACAGAATTTGAAATCGCAAAAAAAGCAAAATGCTTGGACTTTCGAATTCACTCTCACAAATATTTACTAAGTCTGCATTTACCATGCACAATGGGAGGATCCATAAACAATGTGATTGTTGTTGTACTAACTTTGATTTAGCAAAACTTCCGTTATATTCATTTGAAATCTGGCTTTTGTTTATAAATATTTATGTCTAAGCATCCTCCATTTTAAACAATGTTTCCAAAACCAATTAAATATCTTTCAGGTGTCCATCCATACACACACACTCGGCGTCTAGAGAATTCATTAACAGAAAAAAGTTGTTTACATGCTGCAGTAAATTGAAAAGTGAACTCTAATAAATTAGTGCTTGATGAGAAGAACAAACACAATAGGGGCAATGAACCAGAAGGTAAATAATAGATGCATTTTTTTTAATAATACTTTCCTGTGGATATTAATGCAAAATAAAACATTAAAAATTCACAATTTTTAGAATATGGGGTATTCAGTGGTACGCAACATTTCATCTTTGTAAAAGCATATTGATAACATCAAGGGGAAGTTTTGGGTTTTAAAAGATCTTCCAAATATATAGTAAATTTGCAAGAAATAATAAGTTTTACAGTTTCACAGGTGGAATAAAAAATAAACGCGATCCAATAGTCAAGTTATCTATTAGAAAATCTCTGCGAATATATTAATCTAGCGTTCTTCCTCAACATCCAGTTTCAGATACGGTAAACTGAAGAAACTGGCGGCCGCCGTAGTGTGATGGTAGCGTGCTCCGCCTACCACACCGTATGCCCTGGGTTCACACCCCGAACAAAGCAACATCAACATTTTAGAAATAAGGTTTTTCAATTAGAAGTAATTTTTTCTAAGCGGGGTCGCCCCTCGGCAGTGTTTGGCAAGCGCTCCGGGTGTATTAATGCCATGAAAAGCTCTCAGTGAAAACTCATCTTCCTTGCGGAGTCAGCATAAAACATGTAGGTCCCGTCCGGCCAATTTGTAGGGAAAATCAAGAGGAGCACGACGCAAATTGGAAGAGAAGCTCGGCCTTAGATCTCTTCGGAGGTTATCGCGCCTTACATTTATTTTTTTTTATTTATAAACTGAAGAAACAAATGCAAAAGTGATGTATTTTTTCTTAAATACTTTTAGTCATATAATAAAAAAAAAAAAACGAACTGTCATGGGTGACGAGGTATTTGTCGCGTTGTTGTTGTAGTAGCGATAAAAATACTCTCCCATGGTTTGGATATTTGCCAGATATAGGTCCGGTACGTTCCGGTAACAAGCACCATTAAGGTACAAGCCCGACCATCTCGAGAACGATTTAATATGACCACATTGAACCACGTAGGGCATTCAGCCCCTGGCCAACCACTTCAATAAGGAACATAGGGTCTGCACAGCGTCGGCGAAGCACTGTTAATACAACAACAACAGCGTCGGCTGCTAAGGTTGCAGAATAAGCCAGGGTAAGCGTGCTTGCCAATGGCTGGAGAAGCTAACAATTGCGCTGGCAAACCCTCGAAAGGTTTGCGCTACTCAACCCTTTAAATCATTTGAGTATTTTAGTCACCTTTTACAACAGGCATACCTGCCACGGGTATAGTCTAAGCCCCCTTACCCGCTGGGGAGAAATATTTGCCGTGGCTGGGATATATTATTATTAGAAGAATTGAATATACTTATTTATAATAAATAAATAAGGCAACGCAAAATATGCAAAAAAAAACTGATTTCATTCACTTATGTAATATGCTTTTAAATTCTAAATATAAGTTTAAAATATGCATTAAAGGTTTTGCAAGACCCAAAATATGCTTTCATATTCCTTATGAATGTGCCAATTTGGCAATAAGGGCTAACAATTTATGTCTGGCTTCGGAAATGCTCTACATATCATACACGTTTCACGTCGGTTATAAACACCGTGAGGCCCCGGATTCGTATTAGGCTAAGTTTGGCCTATCTGAATGCACTCTTTAAAACTTTATGCAGGTTTATGTCGTCACAGCAGTAATGACAACAACAACAAAAATATACATAACAAATAAAAATTAATATTTATTAAATTTATACTCAAAATATATGGATATACATACAGAGGTAAAATGAATTTTTTTCCACTTCTTTTGCTACTTAGCCATCTTTGTAAATAGCTCAGAGCGTAAGAAATAAACACAAAATATTAGTTCATTTGGGAAAATATGCCTATAAATAAGCATATATTAAAAAATATGCTGAATTACGCAAGTATTGCAAAAATATGCCCCATGAAATATATGTAGCTCAAACTGCATATTTTTATACCTTTCATGAAAATGAAATGGTATATTAATTTCGTCACGAAACTGAAAATTGTAAGTCCTTAAAGGAAAATAGATAGACCCACCATTAAGTATACCGAAATAATCAGGTTGAAGAGCTGAGTTGATTTAGCCATGTCCGTCTGTCCGTCTGTCCGTCTGTCTGTTTGTATGCAAACAAGTCCCTCAATTTTTGAGATATCTTCATAAAATTTGGTGAGCGGGTATATTTGAGTGTCCGATTAGACATTTGTCGGAACCGACCGGATCGGACCAATATAGCATATATCCTCCATACAACCGATTTTTCAGAAAAAGAGGATTTTTGTAATATCTTACCCAGTTTAACAGATTGAAGCTTCAAACTTCACCATATACTTTCATATATTGCACATATTGTTGCCTGAAAAAATTGATGATATCGGTCGTATATATAGTATATATCCCCCACAACCGATTGTTCAGATAAGGAACTTTTCGTAATTACTGCCCCATTTTAAGAGCTAGAGGCTTCAAATTTCAACGAATGCTTAAGTATATAGCATATATTGTTGTCTGAAAAAATCATAGAGATCGGTGGTATATATAGTATATATATATAGTATATATATATATATTTTCGCAAATTTTAGCCCCATTTTAACAGCTAGAAGCTTCAAATTTCACCGAATACTTACGTATATAGCATATATTGTTGTCTGAAAAAATCATAGAGATCGGTTGTATATATAGTATATATCTCATACAACCGATTGTTCAGATAAGAAACTTTTCGCAATTTCTACCCCATTTTAACAGCTATAAGCTTCAAATTTCACCGATTGCTTACGTATATAGCATATATTGTTGTCTGAAAAAATCATAGAGATCGGTTGTATATATAGTATATATCTCATACAACCGATTGTTCAGATAAGAAACTTTTCGCAATTTCTACCCCATTTTAACAGCTAAAAGCTTCAAATTTCACCAAGTGCTTAAGTATATAGCATATTTTGTTGTCTGAAAAAATCATAGAGATCGGTTGTATATATAGTATATATCTCATACAACCGATTGTTCAGATAAGAAACTTTGCGCAATTTCTGCCCCGTTTTAACAGCTAGAAGCTTCAAATTTCACAAAATGCTTACGTATATAGCATATATTGTTGTCTGAAAAAATCATAGAGATCGGTGGTATATATATTATATACTTCATATAAACTCTCATTTTTGCCCCTTTTTTACGGCTAGAAGCTTCAAAATTCATCAAATTTCATCAAATAGTTACGTTTACGTCATATATTTTTGAAATACGTGATTCGTAGTCATAGTTTTTACATGCAGACCACAAAAAACGTGAAGCTTTGCATCCTCACACAGATTACCTAACTATTTTTTATACCTTTCATGAAAATGAAATGGTATATTAATTTCGTCACGAAACTGAAAATTGTAAGTCCTTAAAGGAAAATAGATAGACCCACCATTAAGTATACCGAAATAATCAGGTTGAAGAGCTGAGTTGATTTAGCCATGTCCGTCTGTCCGTCTGTCTGTTTGTATGCAAACTAGTCCCTCAATTTTTGAGATATCTTGATAAAATTTGGTGAGCGGGTATATTTGGGTGTCCGATTAGACATTTGTCGGAACCGACCGGATCGGACCAATATAGCATATATCCTCCATACAACCGATTTTTCAGAAAAAGAGGATTTTTGTAATATCTTACCCAATTTAACAGATTGAAGCTTCAAACTTCACCATATACTTTCGTATATTGCACATATTGTTGCCTGAAAAAATTGATGAGATCGGTCGTATATATAGTATATATCCCCCACAACCGATTGTTCAGATAAGGAACTTTTCGTAATTACTGCCCCATTTTAAGAGCTAGAGGCTTCAAATTTCAACGAATGCTTAGGTATATAGCATATATTGTTGTCTGAAAAAATCATAGAGATCGGTGGTATATATAGTATATATATGGTGGTATATATAGTATATATATATAATATATATATATATATTTTCGCAAATTTTAGCCCCATTTTAACAGCTAGAAGCTTCAACTTTCACCGAATACTTACGTATATAGCATATATTGTTGTCTGAAAAAATCATAGAGATCGGTTGTATATATAGTATATATCTCATACAACCGATTGTTCAGATAAGAAACTTTTCGCAATTTCTACCCCATTTTAACAGCTATAAGCTTCAAATTTCAGCGATTGCTTACGTATATAGCATATATTGTTGTCTGAAAAAATCATAGAGATCGGTTGTATATATAGTATATATCTCATACAACCGATTGTTCAGATAAGAAACTTTTCGGAATTTCTACCCCATTTTAACAGTATAAGCTTCAAATTTCACCGATTGCTTACGTATATAGCATATATTGTTGTCTGAAAAAATCATAGAGATCGGTTGTATATATAGTATATATCTCATACAACCAATTGTTCAGATAAGAAACTTTTCGCAATTTCTACCCCATTTTAACAGCTAAAAGCTTCAAATTTCACCAAATGCTTAAGTATATAGCATATATTGTTGTCTGAAAAAATCATAGAGATCGGTTGTATATATAGTATATATCTCATACAACCGATTGTTCAGATAAGAAACTTTGCGCAATTTCTGCCCCGTTTTAACAGCTAGAAGCTTCAAATTTCACAAAATGCTTACGTATATAGCATATATTGTTGTCTGAAAAAATCATAGAGATTGGTGGTATATATATTATATACTTCATATAAACTCTCATTTTTGCCCCTTTTTTACGGCTAGAAGCTTCAAAATTCATCAAATTTCATCAAATAGTTACGTTTACGTCATATATTTTTGAAATACGTGATTCGTAGTCATAGTTTTTACATGCAGACCACAAAAAACGTGAAGCTTTGCATCCTCACACAGATTACCTACCTATTTTTTTTATTTTATATTTATCTTAAAAATCGTTTAGATATGTTCAAATTTCACTAAATGCTTATGTGTATAGCATATATTGTTGTCTGAGAAAATCATAGATACCGGTGGTATATATAGTATATATCCCATACAACCGATTGTTCAGATAAGAAACTTTGCGCAATTTCTTCCCCATTTTAACAGCTAGAAGCTTCAACTTCCACCAAATGCTTACGTGTATAGCATATATTGTTGTCTGAAAAAATCATTGAGATCGATGGTATATATAGTATATATCTCATACAACCGATTGTTCAGTTAAGAAACTTTGCGCAATTTCTGCCCCTTTTTAACAGCTAGACGCTTCAAATTTCACCATATGCTTAAGTATATAGCATATATTGTTGTCTGAAAAAATCATAGAGATCGGTGGTATATATATTATATACTTCATATAAACTCTCATTTTTGCCCCTTTTCTACGGCTAGAAGCTTCAAAATTCATCAAATTTCATCAAATAGTTACGTTTACGTCATATATTTTTTAAATACGTGATTCGTAGTCATAGTTTTTACATGCAGACCACAAAAAACGTGAAGCTTTGCATCCTCACAAAGATTACCTACCTATTTTTTTTATTTTATATTTATCTTAAAAATCGTTAAGGTATGCAGATCTGTTCACTATATATTTCTTATCTTATACATCCGATTATTCGGAGATTACGAACGGGATAAGATTATTGTTCAGCCCCATTCATGAAAGGTATGAAGTCTTCGGCACAGCCGAAGACAGTCCCGTTCTTACTTGTTTAAATTGTTTTATTAAACGCTTTTATTTAGCTTGAATCTGTGTAGCGGCCGGTCGGCCGTTGTTTACAAATTTTGTAATTAAAATTTAAGTAACTCTCCAATAAGCTACAAGCTTGAAACTTGGAATGTAGTTCAGAACCCAATGATATTGCAATAATAAGAAAAAAACTCCGATAGGTGGCGCATGGATCGAAATATTTCAAAAAATCGTATATGTGGTCCAATTTGGCTCATATTTGGAACAAATATTACATACTCGTACAGTCCGGTAGAAGTGACATCAAAATACTTTGGATTTCGATGAGGGACAAGCATACGTGGCAAGTAAAGTCTTTGGAAGTATTATGTCTTTGGATGTATTATATATTGTGGACTTAGATTGTAAAAAAAAGTGTCAGGAAAGAGTCCTTGTACTAATGGGTCACTAAATGAACCAAATAGAATGAGAAATAATAGGCAATTAAATAAAGAATAAAGACTTGAAAATAAAATAATTAAAAAAAAATTGTAAGTTTATTGAAAACAATACTTACGTGAAGTAATAATAATACTAAAAGCTAGAAAATAATTAGGTAGGTCCTAGGTAATAGTCACCACACTCCTCATCAATCTAGGGCGTAGAATAGATAATTAAATGAAAGCGTTAGGCGCGTGAGATTTCTAAAAATGTTAGGCGTAGCATAACCTAATTAAGGTTTAGTTGGTCTTACCTACGACTATCAACAGAAATTTGACGCGTCCAACGCTTTTATTTAATTGTCTGATCAACGCCCTAAATTGATGAGGAGTGTGGTGACTATTACCTAGGACCTACCTAATTATTTTCTAGCTTTTAGTATTATTATTACTTCATGTAAGTATTGTTTTCAACAAAACCGTATAACTTAAAATTTTTTATACTCCGCTGAGCAGAGTTCACATAGTATATTAATTTTGTTCGCATAACGGTACCCCGTAACGGTATAAACTAATCGAGATAGATATAGACTTCTATATATCAAAATAATCTGGGCGAAAAAAGAAATTTATTTAGCCATGTCCGTCTGTCCCTAAACACGATAACTTGAGTAAATTTTCAGGTATCTTAATCAAATTTGGTATGTAAGTTTTTGGTAATTCATCTCAAATCGCTATGAACGAAATCTGACTATAACCACGCCCACTTTTTCGATATCGAAAATTTCGAAAAACCGAAAAAGTGCGAGAATTCATTATCAAAGATGGATAAAGCGATGATGCTTGGTAGGTGGGTCGACCTTATGACGTAGAATAGAAAATTAGTAAAATTTTGGACAATGGGCGCGGCACCGCCCACTTTTAAAAGAAGGTAATTTCAAAGTTTTTCAAGCTGTAATTTAGCAGTCGTTGAAGATATCATGATGAAGTTTGGCAGGAACGTTACTCGTATTACTATATGTGTTCTAAATAAAAATTAGCAAAATCGGAGAACGACCACGCCCACTTAAAAAAAATTGTAGGTCAAATTTTAACAAAAAATTGAATATCTTTACAGTATATAAGTAAATTATGTCAACATTCAACAACAGTAATGATATGGTGGAAAAAAAATACAAAAATAAAAAAAATTTCAGAACGGGCGTGACTCCGCTCTTTTTTATTTAATTTGTCTAGAATACTTTTAATGCCATAAGTCGAACAAAAATCTACGAATGATGGTACTGTTTCCTGGAAAATGGGCGAAATCGGTTGAAGCCACGCTCAGTTTTTATACACAGTCGACCGTCTGTCCTTCCACTCGGCCCTTAACACGATAACTTGAGCAAAAATCGATGTATCTTTACTAAACTTAGTTCACGTACTTATCTGAACTCACTACATCTTGGTATTAAAAATGGGCGTCTATGACCACGCCCACTTTTTCAATATCGAAAATTTCGAAAACTGAAAAAATTTCGTAATTCTATACCAAATACGTAAAAAGGTTTTAGTGTTACCATTTGTATGTATCGATGAAAAAGACAATTTTGGCTCCGAAGCTCTCAGATGTGTATGTAATATTCGGTTACACCCGAACTTAGCCTTCCTTTATTGTTCTTCATATTCATGTCCGACCCCTATTCGGTTATATCCATCCCCCTACAAAACCCCTTCCCACTTCCACTCCGGCTCTGACTTCCTCTCCTCGTCCCATTCCGACTACCCACCACCACCCCATCTCACACTCCCGGTTCCATTACTACTCCCTTTTCCACTCCCAAATCCTCTACCTCTCTCCCTTCAATTTCTCATATATGGAAAATCTATACCAAACATTGAATACCTTCTTCTCCTGAGCGACCGGCTTCAATATCCTTGTTTTTTTAAACGTCATATCGCAATAATTTTTATATATAAGATATAGATAGATATTTGAGACGTTCTCTTGGATGGCAATAATCCTCTCTGCTTTGTATCGAGGCTTGGCTCTCCCTCCTCCTCTCAATGTTTGGTCCCTCTCTCTTCTCCGTATCTTGCCCCTTTCTGTCTCTCGATTTTTTCTTCTACTCCCTCTTTCTTTCCTGTACCTCAACCTATTTATATTTTTCTTCATTTACGTTCATTCTCTGGCTTCCTCTCCTTCATATCTTTGCGTTGCACTTTCTCGAATTTTATCCCCATTTCCTACTCCCACTTTGGTTCCTTTCCTTCACCCTCTCCACCTATTTTCCCCTCCTCCTTCTCTTTCTTCTGAATGCGATTTAAAACCATACTTTTGCAATAATAAGCTCGTCAAGGAAGTACCCCTGTAATAGAAAAAATCCTACTCGGATTGAGCTATCACCAAAACAACGATAAAAACGTAGCTTTAGGTTGGTTTCTGAGTGGTTCGGAAATCGAATCGAATGGAAATGTATGAGTGAGAACTTGTGTAGTGACTTTAGGAGAAGATTGGCGTCCTTTTCATTTCAATACAAGGAGCAATTTTTGGCAGTCCACGAAGGATTCGGATGGGATATTACTCCATTGGAAACGTGCCAAAAATTAATTAAAGCCATGCCCAATATAATATGCAAAGTTATACAAAACATGGAAGAGATACCGGTGACCAGGAAAACAATGCCGTTGGGAATTATATTTGAATGGTATACTTTAATTTCTAAGAAAAGTTCAATAGACCTATTATTTTGGCCAACGAAATTTTATTATTATGATACAGTTTTCATTTAAATGGATGAATTATAACTATTTCCACATATTTAGTATAAGTAACTGAAATTATTAATATTACCATACAATTTTCGCTTACGTTTGCAAAATCTTATAATGATAGAGAACCAAAGCTGTGTACACCTATTATTTTGTCCATGAGTGTACATATGTAAATTATTAATTAAAATACTCCTACATGTGAGTGAAATTTATTCATTTTTGTAGCAAACGTGGATTTTTTGATAGCATTTCAAACATTCCTTTTTTTTATTGTAAAATTCTGATTTTAATTTTAATTGGTGGTTCAGAAGACTTTTAATTACATACATTGGTAAAGCATAAGTAAACATGAATTTATGTAAATTAACATTTTTCGTTTTGTTCAAGCCTTTTGGCGCAGCTCATGAATGTCAGATAAACGAATAATTAGCAAACGTGGCTGAGCATTTCGTTTTTAATTTCAGAAACGGAAAACTTCAGCGATACTGACTTGTTATGAACGTACATACATACATCACGTTGTATATTTAATCAATTAACATTTTAATTAGCACAGAAATCTCTCAAATGTAGAGCAAACTGAAAATTATAGAATTTAACTGTAATGTTCTCTTTGACTTTTTTTCCACTAAAGGCTGTTTTCACTCTCTATAGTTATGTTAGAATTTAACTGGAGGGTAGCAATCTGTAAGATGGTTTCATTTGGCATTTTCGTTTTCACCACCAACACAGGGTGACCACCAACCAGTTAAATCGATAATTGTGAATTTTTTGTAGAATACATTGAAAAAATATATTGCGAATACACGAAAACCAGCAAATCAGCTGACTTTTTTGTCTCGCACTTCGCTCGCATTCGGAGCATCACTTAGCATGGAGAAAACGGGAATTTCGATATTTAAGTAATGGTATATTTATTTTTTAATAAAATGTTTACTGCTCAATGCCTGCTAGATACACCCTGACTTCTAACAAAGGCTTAACCCACCTCTTCTGGATAGTAACCCTAGCTTAACTTTGGAAGTATATAGTACACCTAGATCAATTAGGAGCTTAGTCAGAAAACTTAAGTTTTGAAGCTATGCTTACTATTGTTTTCCGCAAATCAATATTTACTTATCTGTTTACGACTGATTTTGTTTTATCGGCCTATTGATAAAGGATTCAAGATTCGATTCGAGCTCAAGGCCAGGACAATACTTTTTATGCTCATTATTGCTTTTTTTTAATTTTTCTGTAATTGAAATTTTTATTTTTTATTTTTGGAACATAAGGTAGAAATTGTAAATAGAGGGAGCAATTTATAAGTCAAACAAACAACAGCTGTGTAGCTGAATGGTTAGCGCAGCGTGCCCAAAGCGTACTGATTATGAAGGCCTAGCAACCTTCGATATGAATCTATTTGCGCAGCTATGGCAGGTTGTCTGAAAAATTGCATAACTTCTATTCCAAAATTAAAAAAAAAAAAAACAATTTTTCAATTATAGAAAAATTAAAAGAAAAAAGAAAAAAAAATCATTAAAATTATTGTTCTGGCCTTGAGCTCGAATCATCTTTTTACTCTATTAAATATTAGTTTCATTACGGGTTTTTGACAGGCAGTTCCCTGCAAATTTTTTAAGGCTCGTCGACCATATCGAAGACGTAGCATACAAGCGGCTGACCAATTAATTTATAAGTGACCCTCTTTCGAATGAGTATTTTGCGTTTTTACTGCTGCCTAGCACCACCACCGCGCTAAATGCGATTAGCACCCAGATAAATTGTGGTTTAAAGCAGAAGCACCACCATAGAACAGTACTCGTTGCGCTAGACCTATAAAAAGCTTTTGATACGGTCAACCATGGCTCGTTACTGCAAGACTTGGAAGGGTATACCCTTCCCCAATGTCTTAAAAGGCGGACAGCAAATTATCTGGGTGGTCGGCAGGCATCGGTGCAATTCAGAAACGAAACATCTAAGCCAAGAAGAAATAAACAAGGGGTGCCACAGGGTGGTGTCCTATCCCCACTTTAGTTTAATTTCTACATATCAAAACTACCTTCGCCACCGGAAGGAGTTACTATCGTTTCTTACGCCGATGACTGCACAATAATGGTCACAGGCCCGGGCCCACAGATCGATGAGCTTTGCAACAGAATAAACGGCTACCTCCCTGATCTCTCCAGTTTTTTCGTCTAGCGAAACCTGGCATTATCACCGACTAAATCATCCGCGACCTTATTTACAACTTGGACGTCCCAAATGTCGACCATTTTGAACATCCACGTCGATGGCACTACGCTACCGACTGTCCCACACCCCAAAATCTTGGGTGTGACGTTTGATCAGGATCTACATTTTGTTGAACATGCAGCCGCAATTGTACCCAAAATCCAGAGCCGTAATAAAATCCTCAAATCTCTTGCTGGCAGTACTTAAGGAAAAGATAAAGAAACGCTCATTACTACTTACAAAGCAATTAGCCAGCCGATTGCATGCTACGCGTCCCATATATGGTCGCCAAACCTTAAAACTACTCACTGGAAGAAGCTCCAGGCCTGCCAAAATACTGCTCTCAGAATGGCAACGGGATGTCTTCTTATGTCCCCAGAGCACCGTCTACACAATGAGGCGCGAATACACCCCATCAGGGAGAGAAATGAGATGCTAACCAAACAGTTCGTGTTGAATACCCAGAAACCTGGGCATCCCAACAGGTATCTGATTGATGAGCCAATACCGCCTAGCGGCTTAAGGAGTTATCTCCGTAAGCATTATGAGCAAATACGGCACCTGAGAACTCAACCGTATGAAGCCAAAAAACACAAGCAGGCCCTCAGTGAACTCCACAAACAGGCGTCGAACCTTTATGCCGGGAATTGCCCGGTGAATCCAGTACTCAAAAAAATTACCCAAAACTTGCGGAAGAGGAACGCACACTATCCAGGGAAACACGAGTCACTCTAGCTCAACTTCGATCTGGATACTGTAACAGATTAAACTCTTACTATCCAGAATCAACCCCGACATACAAAATGTATGCCCCGCTTGCAATGTGTCCCCACATGACACCAACCATCTCTTTAATTGTAATGTGGAACCAACGCCTCTAACATCCCTCTCATAATGGTCCACCCCTGTTGAAACCGCAAGTTTCCTTGGGCTCCCGTTAGAGGACATTGATGACAATTTGTGATCGGCCGCACCTATTGCATGGGGCGAAGCACTGCTACAACAACAACAACAACAAGCGATTTTGTGGCGCAGTCAATCCTTGCTTCGTTTCCCTTTATCAAAGCTGCATTGAAACTGCATTGAAAGTAATATTTTTCAAGCTTTTTCCGCAGTCCGCGTTTATATGTAGCTATAGGACTAACCGACGTGGAACACATACTCTACTGCTGCGCTTTTACCGTGGTCGCATTCTTAGTGTTTAAAAATGTGAGGGTACTCCTTAAAACGCCAGTGCCCGTATAGGAACTTATTTTATATAACAATTTTCAATTTGGTATTGAGGCAATAATGTCATTAAATACCGGTCACGGGCGCTATACACATATATCATAAGAAATCAAAATGAGCAGATAAAACCCAATGGTAGTTGTTGTTTTTTTTTTGTATAAAACGGCCTTTAACAAGAAGAAACTGTTCTTAATTTATGTTTGGTACTATTTTTAGGAAATTATTTCAAGAAAATATGAAATGTTGAAGAAAAATATGCTAGCTTCTCTGGTGTTTACATTTATATCCCACGCCCTACTTAACGTGGGAATTGTATGTGCATATACGGATGTGCTCAGACTTGTTCTGAGCTAACACATAACTGCCCCTCCCCCCCTTCCTGTCCGCTCTGCATCCGGTAAGCAGCAGTTTGGAGGTAGTCATTAAACTTGTAGCGCGAAACTGTCGCTTTGCTTGACTGTCTCCCTTATTCGCTGATTGGCCCGCTATAGAGCGCTGAGCATATGTAACAATGGAACAGAGTTTGACTGATTTATCTATAATAAATGTATTTCCCACAATATTTTCCAGGAGTACAACTTCATTATTGGATTTCATTCATGGATAGCGTATCTACACTGATGAATGAGACAGATTCATGAAATTTTATTGATTTTCTACAGTGTATTTCCCCTGCCAAGTGGCTTTCACATTGTCTAAAATAAATTGATGTTTCTTGTGGCTTGACTTGAACCCGCGTTCTTCAATTTTACAGTTAAGCATACTACCAACATAATGCGTGAGTGTGAATATAAGTTTTAGGACGGAGAAAAGTAAAATTTACTTACTAGCAAAAAAAGAGTCATATTTCATAGAAACACTCCTACATATGCATAATAATGTGGCGAATATTTTAGCATCACTATGATGTTAGTATATAATCACAACAACAAAAACAGCAAGCAGCCACACTTACATAGGAGGCGACGAAGAATATTACACACATATAACCAGCAGCTTAAAGCAAAGGAGATTGTTTTACATACACATATATAGTCACCAGCTAAAAGCAGAAGTTGTTATTCACACATACACACACATATAGCTAAATAACTAAGTATGCGATAAAACTGTTCCATTATTCGTGAAAAGTCTAGACCTTAGGAAAAATATGCGAACGAGACAACTGAGAGTATAGAAGCAGCGCAAACTAATCATTTTTACTTAAACACGCTACTAGTTGTGAAGTGAAGTATAATTGGGAAGTACTATTCCCAAAGTAATCTAATAAAGACCATTTTACAATACTAAATATTGCAGTTATTTTTTCGAGAGTTCAGTGATTCGAATGTTAACAGAATTTGCATAATAATCAGAAATTCCCAAAATTCGTAACAATAATTGGTCGGCCGGGGTGCGTCTAATCCTGGAGGTAGGGGGGCGCACCGGGTCGATCTCAATGAACGGGTTGGGTTTTGGAATAAAGAAGAAAAATGAAGACGAGAATTTCTCGTTATAATAATACGTTTTATTATGTAGAAGTAAAGTAAACTGGTTACAATATTACCTGAGTATCTTGTTGAAAACAGTGGAGATCGCTAGCGGCAGATGTTAGCTGGTTGGCTGTTAGAATCCAAGAGGCCGGTTGTATTGAAAGCTACAACCGTTGACCCGCAAAATACTACGTTTTGGAGGGGAAAGGCACCCACACATCAACCCCGACATGCATATGCATGAGTGCTGACAAAAAGCACACATACACGTGCATGTATATGCATGCACATGCATGTGGCGGTGATGGTGTGGGTGGTTATAAATTAAAACGAGTATCGAGTATCGATTTGCAGAGTTGCATTGGGGGGATCGCAATCAGATACGGAAAAGTTAGGCATCCTGCCTAAACATGCCGGCCCCCTTGCGATACGCAACATCGTTTTACCCCCACCGATCTCCGACCGCTGAAAAGCAACGAGAAAAACGTTTGCATTAAAACTAAATTTAACCTAAATCGCGTATTTCGCCAGCGTCACGGGTGACCGGGAGTCCTGCCCGACTTGCGCAGCATGCCACCTAAGCTAGGATGAAAAATAAACATTAGAAGTGGAGGAAAGTGAATATTTCTTGCCTTTGTTTATACATAATTCTTAGATATATATAGAATCCATGAAGTGATATGACGTGGAAGGTCAATCGTGCTGGACGAAGAGGCCGAGGTCTCCGTTCCAGACTGGCAAAAAAAATTTTTTTTTTTTGTTGGACGGAAAGGCCGCGGTCTCCGTTCCAGATTCGCATTATTTTGTTTGGTTGGACGAAGAGGCCGAAGTCTCCGTTCCAGACTCGCATTATTTTGGTTTAGGTTTTTCTGGGCTGGACGAAGAGGCCGAGGTCTCCGTTCCAGCGTCTAATGTATCGTGTCGCTCTCGGGGCGACTGCCTTTTTTGTTGGAGGAGGTGTGGCATCTTTTGAGGTGCCAGGGCGAGTGACGGTGAGGTTGGTTGGGTGAAACGGAGGTGTTTTATTACCAAACGTATGTTAAGAGATTGAGTAAAGCGAGTTTAAGCGGAGCGTAGAGGCCGACGAAATTATGCATTTAATTTTGTGCGATGAATGTAAAGAGGCCTTTATGCGCTGCCGTGGAACATTCTTTGTGTTGATTTTGGCCATGTTGTGTGAGAAACCCAAATTGTGGGGTGTTTGTCGATTTCAACACAACCCTGGCGGGAAGAGCTTATACTATTGAGTGTGGCAATTTGTAGAGCTGTCAGCTGATAACTCTTCAATTCATTGGAGTGAGACAGCTGTGCGGTGCTGCCAATTTGGCAGCGTAACTAGACCTAATGGTCATGTCGCGAAGTGTTTGAGGACATTCCCGTTTGAGTTCTGACGCGACGTGAATTCTGAAATGTTTCATTTTGTTTGTGGGTTTTTCCCATAAAGTTCATGTGGTTGAATTGTTATTTCATAAAAGTTTCTGAACTTTCCTATAGTTATTTTTATTAATTTTGAAAATTGTATCATAATCTCCAACCAGCTTTTCCGCAGTTAAGTTTAGGCTAATAACTTGAAAGGTCTCCTTCGAAAGTTATTTCTTCGGAGTTTAGGAGACAGTCTTAAGCTAAGTTGGAGTTTAGAAGAAGGCTTCACTATGGAAAGTGAGTTACGTTTTTTTTTTCATATTTTGTTTTGTGAAATTCGGCTTGTCGTCGACCGCTGTTCATGTGACCAGCGCTTTTGGTTTTCCTCATTTGCTGTTGTTTGTCTGGCAGCATTGTATATTTGTGTTGTTATACTCGCTGAGTCTGTGCACATAACCGGCATTTATAGCGTGACAAGCGAAGTGGCAAGTTTCACCCAAGGAGAAAAAACATGTGAGTATATGGGTTGTAGTCCTATTTTTTTTAGTTATGGGATCATCTTCCATAATATAATGATACCACTTTCTTTCCTTTTCGTTTCAGGGCATCGTTCGAACTTCGTCCCAATCTTCGCGTTACATTCTTGAATGTGCCGCGGAACTACAACCGCATAATATTGAAGGTGCGGTATTATGACGAGGGACCCTCGTGGTACACCCGCTTTTATCGGGGTTATGAGGGGGTCCTTTGGGTGCGCGCAGACTCCGCGGGCGGCCAGGAATTTGTGTGCCGGGTGTGTAGGCACACGCTCAGCTGCTTTACCACATTGAAGGCCCACCTCAATCTCCACATGGGTTTCGCACCCTATAAGTGCAGCTGCGGGAAGCGATACCCATCGGCTTCCTCGCTGGGGTTGCATCGCCAGCGAAAGCATAGCTCGCTGTAAGCGGGATTACGTCGGTATCTGCCTTGTCGGTGTGTAAAAATATTTTTGTACAAATGAAGTGGAATTTTTGGACGGTGAATGGACAAAGTTGGTTTTTTTCTTTGTGTCCCGAACCATAGTGGTTGGTAGGGTGTGTCGGCACCTACCTACCTCGCGTAGGACTTCTTTGGGTTCCAGGCTAAAAGGACTGCCGAAACTTTATCGGAACTTCAAAACACACAAAAACAATCTATCATGAAAGCGAGACCACTGTTCCCCAAAGCTTAGGGAATTTGACATGTTCTTGTTTATGTTTGACATTTTGATTTTTCACTAACCTTTTAACAAAGAAAACAATGCAAATAAAATCGAAAATTATTTCGCTCTCGAGTGGTTCATTTTTTTTTTTTTCACAAGAAAGCTGATTCTGATTATGTTTTTATGCACCACATTGTCAAAGTAAACCAAAATTTTCATTTGTCGAAAAAAGTAAAGTTGTACGGGTCCTAACACTCGAGTGTGTTGGATCCCGCGGATCCGATTTGTGATCCCATGGGGTTGCGCGTAATGTGTTTACGGCGTAAGGAAAAACAAAAGCAAATGTCATCGAGTGGGAACCTTGGTTCGTTCATTCAAAAATGTCATTCATTCATGGAAATGAGTATACAGACATTTTTGAATGAATTTTCTTTATGAAGAAAAAAAATGTGTGATGGGTAAGTATGCCGGTATCGTTCCCTTTTAATAATTGTATACATTTTCTAATTTCTTTTTCTTTGTTTCATTTCAGATAACTATTAAACATAATTGCGTCGCCGCCGTCATGCAACAAATTAACTAGCGTAATACTTTTGTTTCCCAAACATAATTTCGTAACCTTTTCCCAATTGTTCGTAGCGGGGCTTCTAAGAAATCTACGCATGCAAAGCGCTGGCATATACAATTGTACCTTGTACCTTATTACAAGTTTGCAATAGTAATATGTTTAATTATTTGAGTTTTTGCATGCATGTAACAAAATAAAACAAATAATATGTATATGTATGTACATAACATAACATCGATGGGCACATTGCACTACAAGCTGAGTTAAAAATCTACTACACTTTTACATTTTAGTCAATCCTCATCAAAACATAGTCTAAAAAACCACTTACGAATCAGCTTTAAATCTGCAATTTACTATCCGATACCTTAGTCACACCTCTAACATTCATTCCCTCTGTACAAATGTGGCCGGAAAATGTTGGTATATGCGCAATTGAGGTGGTATTTCCTTCCCAGTACGTAGATCAAACAGAATTGGAACAATTCGATGGTGCTTCAGCTGGAAAATACATAATTGGTTTGGGACAATCGAAAATGGGTTTCTGCTCTGATCGCGAAGATGTCGCCTCACTGTGCCTTACTGTCGTCTCGCGATTAATAGAACGCAATCAGATCAGACCCCAAGATATTGGACGACTTGAAGTTGGCACTGAAACCATCATCGACAAATCAAAATCAGTTAAATCTGTACTAATGAAATTATTTGCCGATTCCGGTAACACAGATATCGAAGGCATCGATGCAACGAACGCTTGCTATGGTGGTGCAGCAGCACTCTTCAACTCAGTTAATTGGATTGAATCATCCAGTTGGGATGGACGTTATGCGCTTGCGGTGTGTGCCGATATTGCTGTATTTGCAAAAGGTGCAGCGCGTCCCACAGGTGGCGCTGGCGCCATAGCCATGTTGGTGGGACCAAATGCATCACTCATCTTTGAACGTGGCTTACGCGCTACGCATATGGAGCATGTATATGATTTCTACAAACCTGATCTGAGTTCAGAATATCCTACGGTGGACGGTAAATTATCAATACGATCTCTCAGCGCTGGATACATGTTATCAATTGTATCGCAAAAAATTTGAAAAGAAAGATCCAGATGCAGCTCAAGTTGGTTTGGAAAATCTTTCACACACCCTTCTGTAAGCTGGTACAAAAATCAATGGCGCGTGTAGTCTTCAATGATTTCCTGCTCTGCAAAAGTACGAAACGTGCGCTCAAATATTCCGGCCTGGAACGATTCAATGATGTCACGCTAGCGAATACATATTTCGATCGTGATGTTGAAAAAGCTTTTATGACACAATTCAATGATACTTTCGAAAAGAAAACACGTAAATCCTTGTCGCTGGCCAATCAAGTGGGTAATATGTACACACCATCGGTATATTCTGGTCTGGTATCATTACTAATCAGTAATACCCCCGAAGAGCTCTTAGGCAAACGTATTGGCGTTTTTTCATATGGATCTGGTTTGGCTGCTTCAATGTACTCAATTTTGGTAACAAAAGATAAACAAGTCTTCCAGCAATTCGTTTCCAAATTGGATTACGTCTTGCCAATGTTGAATACACGTAAGAAAATAGCACCTGAAGTATTCTCCGAACTGATGGAAGTACGCGAAAAGAACAATCATGCGGCGTCGTATACACCGAGTGGGAGTGTTAGTGCGCTATTTCCTGGCACCTATTATCTCAAGCATGTGGATGATAAATATCGACGCACCTACGAACGCACGTCGGTTATAACGAATGGTGTTCACTAATAGCAGGAGAAGGACCAAGATAGGAGGCGAGCTGTGTGGGATAGATACTAATTTGTATTTGTGTATGACACGTTTTAGCAGTTGGAGTAAGAATAAAGGCCACGTTACGGTTCGGCGATAGAATTACATAGCAGCATGTTTGCTCATACTTATATAATGCAAATGCATCAGAAATTTAAAGATATCTTTGGGTGTAATCCCATATCCATTATCAAATAGACGTTATGTGTTGTGGATGGGAAGTATACACCAGTTCTAAGTATACACCAGAGCAAATGGATACATTGAAAAGGTTACCAACTTTGCTCGCCGACGATCCAAATGTGTTATGCGCCATGCCTATTGAAAATTTGCATCGTAACGAATTTGCAAAAGCACTTCATAGTTATAATAATCAACTGCTTCTGAAGAATTTTAAGTTAAGTAAATATATGTCCTTTGAGTATTTATGTACATACAAACAGATATTGATATCAACTTAGTCTTTACGTGTAGGTACTGTGATACATGGCTCCAGAAATTCTAACAAGCAATGGTCATGGAAAAGCAGTTGAATGGCGATCTTTGGCGCACTTAAGGTTGACATGTTAACCGGCAACAAAATCACCAGGAAAACGCGATGCGCCCACCAAGTCTCGAGGGGACTTTGGAAGAATATGACGGTGAGTAAATATTAATGTGTAGTGGTTGCTGATATGTTGTTTCTTCCCCCTTTTGTGTCACGGTTTGAATGCCTTGATTTGCTTTGATTCAAATGCGAATTGTCAATTTTGGGGCCTGAGCGCCTGCCTTGGCACGTCCGCTATATTTCTGACGACGGACGGTGCTATTGATTCACTACTGACTTTGGCAGAAGAGTTAAGCTTTTGTGCGGGCCTGCTACACAGGGAGTATTTACCCCTTTATTCTGATATTTCGGAAGGCTCATTCCCGCTTAAATATCCATTGAAGTGTTGCGAATAAAACTTTAATTTAGAATATTTGGAACCCGTTAACCTGATACTACCTCGTGAGGTGCAAAATATTTCAAATATAAAACGATTCCACACATTCTTAATAGAGACGTAGGTTCCGAGCCTACGGAGTGAATAACTTAACGTACTCAATGAGTACATTTCGTTATGGCATCTCCATTGGTTTTAACGACATTTTTACGCGAATCGATCGCCTAGGCGAATATTGACGCGGAGTGATGAATGTTAAATTAGGTTTCGGATGGTATAGGTGTCTGTACCGTTCATATAATTACTTATGTCCATCCACTCTAATAGATCATGGCATAGTTAGTAAATTCATCATAAAGGCAAGAAATGTTCCAAGCGATTACACAGTTCTGTACTTATCAGCTATCCGGAAACTAAATTCTGTGGGCCGAGGACGTTTACGTTCTGTGGCATTAAGGTTCTGGTGTTTCTCTCGGGGGAGCGAGTGGTGTGGTTCCGGAGAGGGAGCGTGGGAATTTGGCTTGATTTGATTTGATTCAGACTCAAGTGCGAACTTGCTTACCATTAAAATGGTGAGTTTTCATGGAGCGTTCTCTGGTCCTCCCTGAGGACGTGGGTTGATTTGGTGGAAGTTTAAAAAGGTAAAAAGACCCTTGGATTCTGTGGCAGGTCGGTTCGCCCTTCTGCGGTAGGCTTTTCTGGTGTCCTCGTTCTGGGATAACGAGTGAGTTGGGAGTTTCTGTTGTCCTCGCTCTGGGTCAGCTAGTGAATTGTGGGATTTTCTGGTATCCTCGCTCTGGGTGAGCGAGTGAAGTGTGGGATTTTCTGGTGTCCTCGCTCTGGGTGAGCGAGTGAATTGTGGGATTTTCTGTTCAAGGGGGCTCCCGGTTAATATTGTTAATTGAAAAAAATGCTTTTTGTTTGCGAGCTTTTGGTAAGCTCTCCCGCGTCTTCGTGCGTCTCGCTCCCTTTCCCCATTGCCCACCAGTAGTCAGGTGTAGGATTCCCTCCGGTAGACTCGACACGAGACCGGGGGTAGAGAACAAAAAAAGAAAAGATGTAGGATCGCCCTCCGGTAGACTCGCACCATCACGAGACCGGGGGGTTGATTATAATTCGGGCCTCGGGAGAGACATAAGCTTAGGGATAGCGGGGCATCACGGCGCGTGGTTGAACGCGTCTTTATGTCCCGCGCTCCCTTTCGCCATTGTCATCGCGTAGTACGTTTTTGGATTCCCCTCCGGTAGACTCGCACCATCACGAGACCGGGGGGTTGATTATAATATATGGCTCGGGAGAAACGCAGGCTTAGGGATAGAGAGACACGAAGACGCGGGTTCTTAATATGCTTTCTATGCTATCATCAACCGTGGGCCTCTGATTTTAGGTAGTCGAGGGAAATAGGATTTTGGTTTTTGGGGTTCTGGAAGGCGGGATTTGGCCCCTTACATTTAATCCTCCTTGTCGCGGGACGGAAGGAGTACCAATTTCGTAATTGGTCTAGTTATTTGTCCCCTGGTTGTATGAACGTCAACAACACGCACCCGGTTATCAGAGCCTGGGTGTGTGTTGACGATTCTCCCCATTCTCCACTCGTTGGTTTGGAGGTTGTCCTCTTTGATAACAACTAGGTCTCCGGGTTTTAGATTAGGTTGTGGATGTTTCCACTTGTATCGTTTCTGGATCTCGGTGAGATATTCGGTTTTCCATCGCTTGCAGAATGTGTGATGGAGGGCTTTGAGTTTCTGCCACCGATTGTTCATAGAGGCAGGGCTCTCACTAGCATCCGGCTCTGGCGGAGCCAGTAGATGGCTGCCAGTGAGGAAATGACCTGGGGTAAGTGGCTCTAGGTCCGTTGGGTCATTGGATGCCGGGCTGAGTGGCCGCGAGTTCAGGCATGCCTCGATGTGGCACAAGAGTGTATGGAATTCCTCGAAGGTGAATTAGTATGGTGAGGCTATCTTTTTGAAGTGGCTTTTGAAGCTTTTCACTCCAGCCTCCCACAGCCCCCCATATGGGGAGCGCCCGCAGGGATAAAATGCCAAGTGAGTGATTGGTGGCTGTACTTCGAGACAGCATTGTCTCGGGCTTGTGAAATGAAAGTTTTGAACTCCGATCGTAGGGATCGTGAAGCTCCGACGAAGTTTGTCCCGTTCTCGGAGTAGACGTTTTTGGGACATCCGCGGCTAGATATAAAACGGGCAAAAGCCGCAAGAAATGATGGGGTGCTGAGGTCAGTAGTGGCCTCTAGATGAATCGCTCGTGTGGAAAAACACACGAAAACGCAGACATAGCCTTTGGATAGTCGACACCCTCTACCGCGGTAACTTTTGGTGTCGAAGGGTCCTGCGAAGTCGACTCCAGTATTCGTGAATGCACGGCTGAAGGTCGTGCGTTCGCGAGGGAGAATACCCATAAGTTGGGTCTGAGCACGCTTTCGGTGTATAGTGCAAACTTTGCAATTATGAATGGTTGCCCTAATCATGGTTTTGATGTTAGGTATCCAGTATTGGGTGCGTATCAGACGTAACATGAGTTGGTTTTCCCCAAGCAGACTTTGTTGATGAAACATTAGGACTGTCAGACGGGATAACCGGCAGTTGTGTGGGAGGAGGATTGGGTGGCGTTCAGTAAAAGCTAAGTCCTTTGACGCCCCGCGTCGCCCTCCTACCCGAATGATGCCATGTTGGTCTAGGTAGGGATTAAGTGAGAGTATTGCACTTTTCCCTGCAATTGGTTTTCCGGCTTTTAGATCATTATATTCGGAACTAAAATGTTGTTTCTGATATATTTTAATTAAGAGTTGGGTTACTGATTTGATCTCATTAGGAGAGATTAAAGGTGACTCGACCTGAAATGATTTTTTTGTTTTGGGGTGAGTTCTTCGGTAGAACCTCATAACGTATGAGAGCATCCGTAAAGCCCTAGGTAGGTCTGAAAAGCGTTGGAGAACATCGGTAGTATTTACTGTTGTTGTTGCGCAGGTCTTCGCCCTCTTTTCCTCTACGGAGGTGATGTAGTCACTTTTTTGTGCTGGCCATTGGGAAGTGTCTTCTTACAGCCATGAAGGTCCCTGCCACCACAACGAATTGTTGACCAATTCAGACGCAGGTAATCCTCTGCTACCTAAATCTGCTGGGTTAGACTCTGAGTTCACGTGCAACCAGTCCTTATTTCCGACCATGTCGATGATATTGGTGATCCGATGTGCGACGAAGGTTGACCAGGAACAAGGCGGTTTCCTTATCCATGCGAGAACGATCGTTGAATCCGTCCAAAGGTGAACTCTCACTGGTCCCAATTTAAGGTTTCTGAAAATGGATTCGGTGATTTCCGCTAACAGCACGGCTCCGCAAAGCTCCAACCGTGGAAGAGAAAGGGTTTCCACAGGGGCTACTCGGGTTTTGGCTAGAAGCAGGTTTGTGCAGACGTTATCATCCGTTTTGACGCGCATGTAAACGGCTGCTGCATAAGCCTTCTCGGATGAGTCACAAAATCCATGGATATCGATGTCGGTTCCTGGAGAAAAGTTGACCCATCTAGGTATCCTTATTTTATTGATCTCATGGTATTGGTCGGTGAAGGTTTTCCATCGTTCCAGCGTACTGGTAGATACTGGTTCGTCCCAAGCGGTGCCTTCTAACCAAATACTCTGCATTAGTATTTTTGCCACAATGACCATTGGTGCCAGCCACCCTAATGGATCGAAAAGTTTGGCGATTGCTGATAGTATCGCTCTCTTTGTAATGTTTTCCGGGTTGTCCAGCGTCCCTGCTTTAAAAGAAAATAAATCGGAGAGGGCATTCCACCGAATTCCTATTGCTTTAACTGAACTGGTATCTTCGAAGGCCAGGAAGTTTTCACTGAGCAGGTCTGCTTTGGGAATGTCCCTTAGAATGTCCTCTGAATTGGATGTCCATTTGCGAAGTAGAAAGCCCGCGGAGTGTAGGACTTGACGAATTTTATCTCTGGCTTTAATGGTCGATGTGATCGTATGTCCACCCGCTAACACGTCATCTACATACATGTATTCTCGAAGTATGCTAGCCGCTGTAGGGTGTGAATTTGAGACGTCGTCTGCTAATTGGAGAAGCGTTCTTATCGCAAGGTATGGAGCGCAATTCACTCCGAAGGTAACCGAGTGTTTCATATTCTGACAACACTCGAACATATTCTTTACCTAAATCTGGGTTTTTTATTAGCCGCCCCTCATTCCGGAAGAATTGAGAGCATGCTCGTTTCAGGGACGGTCCAAAATTAATGTTATTAGGGTGATCCTGCCTGAATGGTAGTGATACGGTGTATCTTCCATCTTCATCACGTTTCGTTGTTTCTTTAAATAATTTTTCGCAATACTTCTCATCTTCATTTAATATTTTATTTTTTGGTACATTTTCTACCTCCCAGAAAGTTTTGAGTTGATTGTCTAACGCAACCTCGTTGTAAAAAGACATAATGCTCTTCGTTGGATTCGGTGCTTCTATTCGACCTGTTAGTATCCAACCGAACACTGTCTCTTGTGCCAAGAGTGTGTTTAGTACATTCTTTTTTATACCGTTCATTATAATTTGGGGATATATGTCTCCGCCAAGTATGAGGTCTACGTCTTCGTTGACGTAGAACCTCTTGTCTGCCAAAACCAAGTCTGGGGATGTCTGCATAGTCATTGCGTTGATATGGCAGGATGGAAGATTCCCAGTGAGTTTCGCTAGAACTAGTACGGGTGTAGTCAGGCTGAAGCAGGGATCCACTGGTGAACGTAGTTCGATGTTGGATGCTTCTTTCACCTGAGGTGACACCGCATTTGTGATGCCTGAAACATGGGCATGCATTTTCCTCGCTGGAAAATTGATTCTGCATTTCAGTCTTTCAGTTATAAACGAACATTCAGACCCAGAATCAATTAATGCCCGCGCGGAGAAGTCGGTACCATTATGGTGAATGTGTACGCGAGCAGTTCCTAATAGCACATTTGTGCTGGAATTGGCATGGCAGGATTTGACATTCTTGTTCGTAGAGGAAGGTAGATGTCCCGATTCCTGTATTTTCCGTGCCTGTACCGAAGTTGATGGGGTATTATCCGCATCTTTGAAAGGGTTGCGCACCGCCGGTTGCTGAAGTGTGTCCGCATGCAGGAGCGTGTGGTGACGAGAGTGGCATTTGGAACAGTTGTACGAACTGGTGCACCTCATCACTGTGTGTCCTGGGGATAAACAATTCAGGCAGCTATTTGTGGATTTGACGAATTTAATCTTTTCTACCGGGTTTAAATCGCAAAAACGTGAACAGTTGCGTAATCTGTGCTCCGTAGATTTGCACATTTTACACATTGATTTTGTTGTTTGCTTGATTACTTTTGTTTGAAAAGCACCAAGTCTCTTTGTAGGGGTTTCTGTCGACTGGCGCGACATGTTTGACTTTTGCACTTTAGAAGTGACATTCCCTGTAAAACCAGACACGGTTTCAAGTGTCTGAAAACGATTTGACAAGAATTTGTCCATATCCTCCCACTTGGATATGTCCGTTTTGTGGTCGATGCTCTGCTCCCATAGAGCCAACGTATTCTCAGGTAATTTTGTCGAACATAAATAAGTAACAATCGCATCCCTATTTGAAACGTCAATCTGATGTGTTTTTAAGGATGCTAAACAATTATTTATGTCGCGCTGTAAGGTTTTGATAGAGCTGCCGCACTCGCTATCTATCTTTTTTAGATTAAACAAAATTTGTAGTTGTGAGTTTACGAGAATCCGCTTATTCTCGTATCTCTCACATAGGTTTTCCCAGGCTGTTTCGAAGCCTTCACTTGTCAAAGGACATTTCTTGACAATGTCCTTTGCCTCACCTTGGGTTTTTTGGTTAAGGTGGAATAACTTTTCTACCGGGCTTAAGCGATGGCCGTGAACAGGTCACGAAACGTTGGCCAAGATAGGTAGTCGCCCTTGAATACCTCAGTATCGCAAGCTGGCAGGCGGATACTGTGTTCGCGCGCGCGTTCTCCCTCAGGTTTGACTGCCCTATCTTTTTCCTCCTTTAATTTGGCTTGAAGTTCAGCCATGTTCGACATGCATCGCAAGAATACGGCATATGCGGCTTTATGCTTGATCTTGACCGCTGCAATTTTCTTTGCGTCGAGCGTGTCAGAGCCAAGCAACTCCTCTAGGGCGTTCTCTGCTTTTTCCCACTTGGCTTGCAACTCTTTTTGCTGTATTGCAAGAGTGTGTACAGTGTGCAGAGCCGCATTGATATCATTAAAATCGGCCTCGAATTCGATTATTCGATCGGCCAATCTAATGTTAGAATCCATGTTCATGGTTGAAAGGTGGAGAACAAATTAACCAAGGAATACAACTTTGAAAACCTGAGCGAATCACCCAACCAACAACTATTAAAATTACGCAAAATTGATTTATTACTCTTAATTTGTTTATTTTTGTCTGACTTTGCAGATTATTTGTGCCTTAAAACAGGGAGCAGGGGGAATCAACACCAATGTGTATTGTGCGAAGTAAAGGGGGGCCACTCGCCACTTCAATCGTCAATTTTATTATAAACAAGTAAGGAAGGTTAAGTTCGGGTGTAACCGAACATTACATACTCAGTTGAGAGCTATGGTGACAACATAAGGGGAAAAAACCATGTAGGAAAATGAACCGAGGGAAGCCCTGGAATGTGTTTGTATGACATGCGTATCAAATAAAAGGCATTAAAGAGTATTTTATGAGGGAGTGGGCCATAGTTCTATAGGTGGACGCCATTTAGGGATATAGCCATAAAGGTGGACCAGGGGTGACCCTAGAATTTGTTTGTACAATATGGGTATCAAAAGAAAGGTGTTAATGAGTTTTTAAAAGGGAGTAATCCTTAGTTCCATAGGTGGACGCCGTTTCGAGATATCGCCATAAAGGTGGGCCAGGGGTGACTCTAGAATTTGTTTGTGCAATATGGGTATCAAACGAAAGGAGTTAATGAGTTTTTAAAAGGGAGTGGGCCTTAGTTCTATAGGTGGACGCCTTTTCGAGGTATCGAAATAAAGGTGTACCAGGGGTGACTCTAGACTCTGTTTGTGCGATATGGGTATCAAATGAAAGGTGTTAATGAGTATTTTTAAAAGGGAGTGGGCCTTCGTTCTATAGGTGTTCGCCTTTTCGAGATATCGCCATAAAGGTGGACCAGGGGTGACTTTAGTATATGTTTGTACGATATGGGTATCAAATTAAAGGCATTAATGAGAGTTTTAAAAGGGAGTGGTGGTAGTTGTATATGTGAAGGCGTTTTCCATATATCGACCAAAATGTGGACCAGGGTGACCCAGAACATTATCTGTTGGATACCGCTAATTTATTTATATATGTAATACCTGCCAAGATTTTAAGGGCTTTTTATTTCGCCCTGCAGAAATTTTTCATTTTCTTCTACATAATATGTTAGGTGTCACAACCATTTTATAAAGTTTTTTCTAAAGTTATATTTCGCGTCAATAAAACAATCCAATTACCTTACCATGTTTCATCCCTTTTTTCGTATTTGGTATAGAATTATGGCATTTTTTTCATTTTTCGTAATTTTCGATATCGAAAAAGTGGGCGTGGTCATAGTCGGATTTCGTTCATTTTTCATACCAAGATAAAGTGAGTTCAAGTAAGCACGGGAACTAAGTTCATTAAAGATATGTAGATTTTTGCTCAAGTTATCGTGTTAACGGCCATGCGGAAGGACAGACGGACGACTGTGTATAAAAACTGGGCGTGGCATCAACCGATTCCGCCCATTTTCACAGAAATCAGTTAGCGTCATAAAATCTATGCCCCTGCTAAATTTCAAAAGGATTTGTTAATTTTTGTTCGACTTATGGCGTTAAAAGTATCCTAGACAAATTAAATGAAAAAGGGCGGAGCCATGCCCATTTTGAAATTTTCTTTTATTTTTGTATTTTTTTGCACCACATCATTACTGGAGTTGAATGTTGACATAATTTACTTATATACTGTAAAGATATTAAATTTTTTGTTAAAATTTTACTTAAAAAAAATTTTTTTTTTAAAGTGGGCGTGGTCCTTCTCCGATTTTGCTAATTTTTATTAAGCGTACATATAGTAATAGGAGTAACGTTCCTGCCAAATTTCATCATGATATCTTAAACGACTGCCAAATTACAGCTTGAAAAATTTTAAATTACCTTCTTTTAAAAGTGGGCGGTGCCACGCCCATTGTCCAAAATTTTACTAATTTTCTATTCTGCGTCATAAGCTCAACTCATCTACCAAGTTCCGTCGCTTTATCTGTCTTTTGTAATGAATTATCGCACTTTTTCGGTTTTTCGAAATTTTCGATATCGAAAAAGTGGGCGTGGTTATAGTCCGATATCGTTCATTTTAAATAGCGATCTGAGATGAGTTCTCAGGAACCTACATACCAAATTTCATCAAGATACCTCAAAATTAACTCAAGTTATCGTGTTAACGGACGGACGGACGGACGGACGGACATGGCTCAATCAAATTTTTTTTCGATCCTGATTGTTTTGATATATGGAAGTCTATATCTATCTCGATTCCTTTATATATGTACAACCAACCGTTATCCAATCAAACTTAATATACTCTGTGAGCTCTGCTCAACTGAGTATAAAAATAAGTGCGCGCGTTGAAAAACTCGACGAAAAGTGTAAAAACTCAGTGAAAACTGTTGTAAAAAACTGTGTCGATTGAATTAGTGAAAATTAAAGTGCTTGAAAAAAATGAAAATTGCCACAGCCGTATGACGTGAGATTTAATATGAATGTGAGGTTATGTGCACCTGTTCCTTGTGCTGTGTCCGGAGAGCCTTACCGGTGGTGGGGGGACAGACCAGATAGTCACAAGGAATCTTAAACGACGTTAATGCAACGCGTTTGCACTTTTTCTTTTCGGCACTAAATTTGTTACACTTTTCGCGATTAATTAGAAATCACTACGCGTGTGGCACACAGTATATGGATTATGCTTTTACACGGTTTTTATTTTATTGTAATAACCAAAAAAATGTGGCAAGAAATATTGGACTTACTTGGAACTTTTTTGGTGATTCTTATACTGGCGCTGATGTGGCAAGATGGCTTGATATCTCAGTGTTTTTGCCCGCTGGTATGAAATAATAGACTTTTTGTTGGTTGTGGCAAATCCTTTTCCGGATACATTTTTGTGATAATTTCTTTGATAAACGGCAATTTTGGTGCGGTCAGCTATGATATAATGTTGTGGACTGTAATTTAGGTGCTGTATTTCAAATTCTGGTGAGATAGGACCAAATGGTCGGCCGGGGTGCGTCTAATCCTGGAGGTAGGGGGGCGCACCGTGTCGATCTCAGTGAACGGATTGGGTTTTGGAATAAAGAAGAAAAATGAAGACGAGAATTTCTCGTTATAATAATACGTTTTATTATGTAGAAGTAAAATAAACTGGTTACCATATTACCTGAGTATCTTGTTGAAAACAGTGGAGATCGCTGGCGGCAGATGTTAGCTGGTTGGCTGTTAGAATCCAAGAGGCCGGTTGTATTGAAAGCTACAACCGTTGACCCGCAAAATCCTCCGTTTTGGAGGGGAAAGGCACCCACACATCAACCCCGACATGCATATGCATGAGTGCTGACAAAAAAGCACACATACACATACACATGTACATGCATGCACATGCATGTGGCGGTGATGGTGTGGGTGGTTATAAATTAAAACGAGTATCGAGTATCGATTTGCAGAGTTGCATTGGGGGGATCGCAATCAGATACGGAAAAGTTAGGCATCCTGCCTAAACAATAATATTTATTTTCAATCAAGTTTAACAAGTTTAAAACTTCCACGAATAAAGGAATGGGCCCACAGAAAAACAGACTTAGGTTGGTACGTTGAAATTTGCAAGGAAGATGTTTTGTTGTTGTTGGGAATTATTCTAGGATAGGCATATAAAATAAACTAAATATTTAATTCTGGTTTTTCTCTCAATCGGTTTAAAATCATTCAATCATTGCAGTCTGGAGTCTTGTATATAAATATGTATATGTACGCTAATTAAGATGTTTCACGTGAAATTTTTATAATTGAAGAATAACAGATTTAACTCAAAATATATTCAGATGTAAAAGTTAAGATTGTTCAAATTACTCGAATATGACACACCATTAACGATGAGTTAAGCGTGCCAACTCCGTACAAAAAAATTTTACAATAAAGCGAAAAATTTAAATGGAATGTAAAAGTCACTCAACATTCTAAATTTAAAAATTATGAAAAATGATGTATCCAGAGATTTCATAATTTTTTTTGGAGTAAGCGGGTTTTATGCTTAGTAATTTTTAGCAATTCTACACATTCAACACGAATTTTTCTTTTACAACCATGTGCAAAAATCGTCCCTTATTCCTCCAGTTTTTACCGCATCGTCGAAGATTTCTGGATACCCAGCTTAAAGTTCAGTTCTGACTGTTTTTGTTGTTGGAGTCGAATTATAACAAGTAAAAATTAACGATAATGGTGACTTAGTAACGGACGTACAGAGCGTGCTTATGTTGTGAAAGGAGCACTTCTCCTCACTGCTAGCTAGCGAGAGAGAAGACGAATCCGATATTCCAGTCACCGATGATGGAGAATACGTTCCGACACCATACAATGACGAAGTGAGAATAGCAATATCTCGGCTAAAAATTCACAAGGTGCCAGGTAATGAAGGAATACCCACCAAACTGTTCAAACACGGAGGCGAAAAGTTTGTAAAGAGAATGCATCAACTCCTATTCAATATAGGGATGGATAAGCGCACGCCAGCAGATTGGAAATTAAGAGTACTCTGCCCAATCCTCAAGAAAGGTGATACCACCACTACTCCAATTGCCGCGGAATCAGCCTGCTTAATATGGCGAATAAATTTCTATCTGGCGCCCTGTGCAAAAGACTGAGGCCCATAGTCAACAAACTGATTGGACATTATTAGTGCGGCTTCAGACCTAGTATCGACCAAATTTTCACGGTGCGCCAGATCCTGTAGAAGACGCATGATAAGAGGATCGACACTCTTTTCGTCGACTTCAAAGCATTGCTTGTACGCTGCTATGTCTGAATTTAAGTTCCCTGCAAAGTTAAAAAATAAAACAAAAAATGCAAGGCGCGATAACCTCCGAAGAAATTTTAGGACGGGCTTCTCTTCCAATTTGCGTCCTGCTCCTTTTAATTTTTCCTACAAATTGGACGGCCGGGACCTGCTTGTTTTATGCCGACTCGGAACGGCATCTGCAAGGCAGATGAGTTTTCACTGAGAGCTTTTCATGGCAGAAATACACTCGGAGTGGTTGTCAAACACTGCCGAGGGGCGACCCCGCTTAGAAAAATTTTCTTCTAATTTAAAAACCTTGTTTCTAAAATTTTGATGTTGCTTTGCTCGAGGCTAGAACACAGGATCCTCGGTGTAGTAGGCGGACCACGCTACAATCACACTACGGCGGCCGCCAAATGATGTTGAACAACAACACCAGCTGTGTTTGGATTGGAAGGACCTCTCAAAACCATTCGTAACCAAACGAAGATTCAGCCAAAGCGACTCCCTTTCATGCGATTTCTTTAACAAACCAGTGATGGTGCAATCGATCAGAAAAAACGTGCTGCCACGTCACGGTTGACGGATATAAATTCGGGACTGTGAAGGATTTCGTCTGTTTGGAAGCCAGCATTAACGGAAAAGTCAATGTCAGTTTAGATTTCTAAATGAAGAACAACTCTTGTTAACAAGTGCTCTGTACTAAGTAAGCAACTGAAAAGAAAAGTCCTCTCTGGACGAAAAAATCACGCTCTACAAGTCGCTTATCATACCTGTCCTGATGTATGGCTGGGAGTCATGGATGTTGTGGAGAGAAGACGAGATGGTTCTTGGAATGTTTGACAGCAAATGTATGGCCCTGTGAGTGATACCGAAGGCGAATATCGGAAGAAGTATAATGATGAGCCGTTTGATCTTTACCTAGATATGAAGATAGTGCAGCGACTAAGAACCCAAAGACTAACTAGGCCTTGTTATGCGAATGAACGAAGACACTCCGGCCAAGAAAGTCTTTCAGGCGAAACCGCATTTTGGAAGCAGATAAATTGGGAGACCTCCCTTGAGTAGGGAAAGGTCATTGGTGTACCACTATTACTAGGATGCTAGGGTGCACGTGGAGCCTATCGCCCAAACTCTCTTGTTTGGTATTTACGGTAATTGTGATGTGTGTGCGTATATTTTACTATGGGGTCATTGTTTCGTGTGCAGTCACACAAATACGTTTATTCAATGATTTTAGTATACATAAAACTGTAAAACAAAAACATTCATTAAATCACGCCAAGAGCAGCAATCAAGATTTATAATCTTTTAAAAAACAACCATAATAAATAACAATAATGATGATTATAATCACGGTTGCCATTTTGGTGCATTTGGACCAACAATGGTCCTTTTCAACCACATTTGATCCTCTGGTCCCTTTTTCCAATTTTGGTCCTTTTTAGGCTGTAATCAAGATTGTTTTCACTGAGGAAAAAATGTTCAACACTGCCCACAAAATTTTATACACCTTCATTAATCCTTATATAATTTATAATTTACCTCAATGGACTTCTTACAAAAAAATTGCGGTTATCAAATTGTAGCAGAACAATGGCACTTCACCTAGCAAATAGTTTAGACAAGTGTTGGACCTTGAAGCAAACCAATTTTCGTTAATTGTTGGTGAAACAAGCGGTCAATCAGAAAATTTTGTTGTGGTGGCTAGATGTTTCGCTCGTTTATCAAAAACTTTTCGTGATAGACATTTTTCACTGTTTCAGCTTAAAAAAAATTGTTGCAAATGCACGTGCATCTCAAAGAAATATGACGGAATTGTCCACAGATTAAGACATTCTTGCATTGAAAACTAAATAAAAGTATAAGACTAATTTGTTTCATATTAAGTGGACTTACCACTGTTTTATGTTCAAGTAATGCGGCATATCTTGAATGAGAGTTTTTAAATTTTTCTCACACAGCACAAAACAAATTGATGAGTTTTAGGAATTCCAAAGTCATTGTGTTCTTCACACTGAGATGCGTCTGCACTTTCTGTTTTTGTGTCTGGAAGTTAATAGCATTGCTGCTATACAACTGTCAAATTCAATATCAGTTACAGAATGAAAAATGTCTATATATATCCGACCTGCACTAAGGAGTTCAATCAGAAAAAGTTAGTCAGACTTTTAAGACTTTTCAATAGTAAATCTGAGGACTGTGGCCAGATACAATTAATTTGAATTTTGAAATGTATATTTTTCTCTAACACAAATTATATGGAAAAAATGTACATTTCAATACTCATACTTACTGAATCTAGGCCATAGATATGGAAAGTGAAGCGTGGGGGTGCGCTGGTAAACAGAGGAGTAAAGAATTAAATTAAAAAAAAAAAATTGGAGCACCCAGCTATTGGAAACAATTTTTTTTTAACTTTTAGTCTGATTTTATAATAAAATTGATACAACCGAGCCCTAGAGAAATTTAGTTTAAAAATAAGATTTTTATGTAAATAAAACATAATAAGTTTGGCTTGCGGCACGGGGTTTCCGCTAAGTTTTTCGTTAAAACACTTATTTATATAAGGCTTTTTGTTAGAATGAAAGTGTGTGTGACTTTGTACTTTACCACAACCTGACATTAAAGATTTTACAAAGTATTCGACACATTCGTGAATTGCCGAATCGTTTGTAAGCCAATTAAAACTACAAAAATTTGGTCGATTTCTTTGAGATTTGGTCCTTTTTTTCGATGAATTTTGGTCCCAAATGAAAACATGGTGTGCAACTGTGATTATGTTACATATCTTGACACGTTTATGTATATTAGCCGTGTTTTTTAACACGCGTATATCCGTTTACGCTTAAACTTTATATTGACTGCTAAGAGACAAACTATAAATACACCTCTGAAATTGCTGCGCATAAATTTTGTCCTACTAAATTTCAATACGCATTATACTCAGATGTAACTGAAATATGTGTCTTTGTTTCACCCTGTACACTAATTCTATGTATTATATGTGTGTCCACAATTCATCGCAACTGATTCAGCTATATGTTATACCCTATGGCCATCAGAGCGTTGCGTCTCCGCTTTTCGGTACACCCTGTTGCTGTAGCTAGTTGTTTTACCACAGCCGCTAGATGGGTCTCCTAAGCATTATCTAAGCGAAGATAGGCGTTTTTTAACACGCGCAAACGAAACGTATACGCGCGTGTTAAAAAACACGGCTATTATGTATATATGTATGTATGTATGCATGCTCTGATTTCACACTCATACCGATATGTATGTAAAGGCCGCGGTACAATGACATTTTTCATATAGATGCGTTTAACACAAGCTTAAGCATTCCAATAACATCGCCACAATCAACCAAGATGTTGCGTTTGTAAACATGAAGGAACTTCAGACTTGGGAATTGAAGTTTGTTGCGCCTTGCCCACTCACATACAAAATTTATCGAAGCACTGATGTAAACATTCTCCCTATACAACAAAAATACTTGCTAACATATTTTGTGTCGTAATTATTTCTTAAAAAAAAAAAAAAAATAAAAAAATGTAAGGCGCGATAACCTCCGAAGAGATCTAAGGCCGAGCTTCTCTTCCAATTTGCGTCGTGCTTCTCTTAATTTTCCCTACAAATTGGCCGGACGAGACCTACATGTTTTATGCCGACTCCGAACGGCATCTGCAAGGCAGATGAGTTTTCACTGAGAGTTTTTCATGGCAGAAATACACCCGTAGCGCTTGCCAAACACTGCCGAGGGGCGACCCCGCTTAGAAATATTTTCTTCTAATTGAAAAACCTTATTTCTAAAATTATGATGTGGCTTTGCCCGGGGTGCGAACCCAGGGCATACGGTGTGGTAGGCGGAGCACGCTACCATCACACCACGGTGGCCGCCTGGCGTAATTATTTCTTATAAGTGAAAAATAATTTCACTTGCAAAGTGTGCCAACACCCTTAGCCAAAGCAAATGTCAAATTCTTCTTCTTATTATTTGCTTGGAACAAAATTGGGGAGTTGGCTACTTTTCAATATCAGATGGCGCCAGTGTCGCTCATTCTACCATTCTCCATAAAAATACGTGCAATCTACTCATAATGCACAAGCATGTGTTAGACTCATCTATATGAAAAACTGCTTATGTGCCGCAGCTATAAGTGAACTATAGAAATAAAAATGTTCAAATATAAATATTCACGCATTAAGTATCCCTTAGATGTGGTTGGCATGTTTACTACATTGCAGACTAGGCCATGGCGTATACGCAACTTTTAAATTTGCATAGCTGACAATCTTGATTGAAGACCACAAACGGATATTTGTATAATATGAGCCAGAGTGTGCAAATATATTTCCTAGCATCATTTTTATACTCAGTTGAGCAGAGCTCACAGAGTATATTAACTTTGATTGGATAACGGTTGGTTGGTTGTAGAGGTATAAAGGAATCGAGAGAGATATAGACTTCCATATATCAAAATCATCAGTATCGAAAAAAAATTTGATTGAGCCATGTCCGTCCGTCCGTCTGTCCCTTAACACGATAACTTGAGTAAATTTTGAGGTATCTTGATGAAATTTGGTATGTAGATTCCTAGGCACTCATCTCAGATCACTATTTAAAATGAACGATATCGGACTATAACCACGCCCACTTTTTCGATATCGAAAATTTCGAAAAACCGTAAAAATGCGATAATTCATTGCCAAAGGCGGTTAAAGTGATGAAACTTGGTAGATGTGTTGAAGTTATGACGCAGAATAGAAAATTAGTAAGATTTTGAACAATGGGCGTGGCACCGCCCACTTTTACAAGAAGGTAATTTAAAAGTTTTGCAAGCTGTAATTTGGCAGTCGTTGAAGATATCAGGATGAAATTTGGCAGGAGCGTTACTACTATTACTATATATGTGCTAAATAAAAATGAGCAAAATTGGATGAAGAACACGCCCACTTTTTAAAAAATTTTTTTTTTTAATTCAAATTTTAACAAAAAATTTAATATCTTTACTGTATATAAGTAAATTAAGTCAAAATTCAACTGCAGTAATGATATGATGCAACAAAATACAAAAATAAAAGAAAATTTCAAAATGGGCGTTGCTCCGCCCATTTTCATTTAGTTTGTCTAGAATACTTTTAATGCCATAAGTCGAACAAAAATTTACCAATCCTTCTCAAATTTGGTAGGAGCATAGATTCTGTGACGGTAACTGTTCTGTGTGAAAATAGGCGAAATCGGTGTAAACCACGCCCAGTTTTTATACACAGTCCACCGTCTGTCCTTCCGCTCGGCCGTTAACACAATAACTTGAGCAAAAACCGATATATCTTTACTAAACTTAGCCCACGTACTTATCTGAACTCACTTTATCTTGGTATAAAAAATGGCCGAAATCCGACCATAACCACGCCCACTTTATCGATATCGAAAATTACGAAAAAGGAAAAAAATGCCATAATTCTATACCAAATACGAAAAAAGGGATGAAACATGGTAACTGGATTGGTTTATTGACGCAAAATATAACTTTGGAAAAAACTTTGTAAAATGGGTGTGACACCTACCATATTAAGTAGAAGAAAATGAAAAGTTCTACAAGGCGAAATCAACAGCCCTTGGAATCTTGGCAGGAATACTGTTAGTGGTATTGCATATATAACTAAATTAGCAGTACCCGACAGATGATTTTCTGGATCACCTGGTCCACATTTTGGTCGATATCGCGACAACGCCTTCACATATACATCTAAGGGCCACTCGCTTTTAAAATCCTCATTAATACCTTTAATTTGATATCCATATCGTACAAACACATTCTAGAGTCACGCCTGGCCCACCCTAATGGCGATATCTCGAAAAGGATTCCACCTATAGACCTAATGCCCACTCCCTCTTAAAATGCTCAGTAACACCTTTCGTTTGATACCCATATCGTACAAACATTCTAGAGTCACCACTGGCCCACGCTAATGACGATATCTCGAAAAGGCGTCCACCTATAGACCTCATGCCCACTCCCTCTTAAAATGCTCAGTAACACCTTTAGTTTGATACCCGTATCGTACAAACATTCTAGAGTCACCCTTGGTCCACCTTTAAGGCGATATCTCGAAAAGGCGTCCACCTATAGAACTAAGGATTACTCCCTTTTAAAATACTCATTACCATCTTTCATTTGATACACACGTCATACAACCACATTCCAGGGTTACCCTAGGTTCATTTTCCTACATGGTGATTTTCCTTATTTTGTCTCCATACCTCTCAACTAAGTATGTAATGTTCGGTTACACCCGAACTTAGCCTTCCTTACTTGTTTATACTTATTTACACAAATGTGCGTGCATATGAGTTGATTTAAATTATTCAATATAAAGTAAAAGAAACGCAAGCACACTTAATTCAAGTACTTTCGCTTTATGTCAGTGTAACTTTAGAAGCGGTTTGAAATAGTTCCGCGTGCAACAAAGAAAAAACTCACTCGAGTTTCGTTTTCTTTCAAATGGTTTATTTATAGGTTCATGTGTATATAAAAGTATGTCTATATAAGTTTGAAAGTTCATAAACTTAACATAGTAAATAGGTTTTTGTTGCAAGTGACATCATAAAGCAAAAAACTTAAAACTTTAACCAACTCAAAAAGTTGGCATCTCTTCACTCCACATTCTTTCTATCCTGTTTTATCAAGAGTAACAAGCCAAGAAGGAATGTAAATTTCAGAGCCACATATAGACGAAATATCTCTTAAATATGTACGTAATAATGGATGTGTGTTTACTATTAAGTGCGTCCGTATTTATGAAAAGCGAAATATGATCTGGCGAAGTGCGAATATTTCTTTTCCCCTTCAAAAAATCTTTATAAAATGTTTTAATGTTTTCTCTTTTATATGTAACTATCTGTGTGTCGCAGGTGATGTCAGTAAACAGTAACAACAAAAGTATTACTGTACTCATAGTTCGGTCATGAAATTTAGGATGGTTGGGAGTGGAAACTATTGATACTATTTTGTAACTTTTCTCCTAGTTTCGTAATGACACATACACGGTTTTGCCGAAAAATCAAAATTTGATATATCTCTGCATAAGAAAATGGAAATAGGAAGAAAAGAGTAAGTGAGAGTCAAATAGAAAAGAAAGTAAAAGTATTTAGAAGGAAAAAGATACTAGGCTGTAGGTAAACTAAAAAGGCTAGGGGGAAGGAAACAACAGAAAGTCGGAGAATAAAAACAAGGGTTCCGGGAAGAGTAGGAATAGAAGGTTAGGAGGAAGAGCGAGAAAACAATGTTGATAATTTAATGAGTAAGAGGGAAACCATGCTAAGAGATATTTTGCAATGGTAGGAAGAAAAATGGGAAAAGAGGAGGGAGTGGGATCCCCTGTCCCCTGGGAATGTGCCGGTTAAATTTAGCTGAAGAGACGCTGGGTGGTAGGAGGGGGAAGAGGAACAGGAATAATGTGAGACATAAGTAGAAAAATAGAAAGTTTGAGATGTTTATTTAAGCTGTTTGTCCAGAGCAAAACCTAAAAGACCTTTAAGCAATAACTTTCCAATATTATCAAGTAAATTCAAAAGCTTTGATTTTTTAGCATCTCACCTCTGCTGCTATATATTTTTACTCCATCTACCTCATGGATTATGTGCCCGAGCAGCTTAATTTTTGCACAAATGCAGTACACTACTTAATGAGCCTACCTCCAGATGCTTGGCCCACATTACTGCATGTTGAGTGTTGGGATCGTGGAACGTCATTTTCCAATTTTAAGCATTACAGGCATTCCAGGTATTCAACAGCATCGTGATATTGGTTCAGAATGCAAATGTTTGTTTTCGTACTTCATAATCATGGACAACGAAATGCCCTGAAGATTCAGGCATTAACTTTCGAACGTTGAATAAAGGTGTGTTATTTCTTCTTAGGAGCTCCGTGATTCCGGTGCTGGAAAATGTTACCCTTAGAATTGAGGTCGATGAAACCAAACGAAACGAAAGCTTTATTGCCTCGCATGTTATTTCATATTTCAGGTACGCATTGTATGACATTTATGTTATAAAATTGCAGAAAAGTCAAGAAGCATCTATTTAAGTTATAAAGGCGAGTACTAGGAATATTGACATCACTTGTATGTTAATTATATCACGAGAAAGAAATAAGGATTACTAAAATATTAGGATAAGAATAAATATTTCGTGATTTCGGGGGTGTATTGGCTGGCTTAAAGGTGAGGGTGTCAGCCCTTATTAACAAATATTTAAATTCGTTCTATCCCGTATTACTTCCAGCAGGTATCCAATGTTTGGTATGGATATTTCAAATACCAAAAAAACTATGTCGTAGAGGTGGAGGAAATTGAGTGAAACAAATATTAAACCAGATTTAGATGGGAGGGATAGAGAGTGCGAATGGGAGTTGGAGTGGGAGGGCCATTTTCCATTTTTCGGGAATGACAAAGGTGGAAACAGACAGGTTGAAGACATGTGCTAAATATTTGAAACCCTCTTTCCCTGGGCTTTTAAGCATCGGCATGGCCATGCCGTCTGCGCCCACTGCTTTGGATGGTTTAGCATGACCGATGGCATCCTCAACCTATCTGATGGTGATGGTAATTGGGGACGCGCTGAATTTATGTTTATGTGCGTGTCTGTTGGCCCTCCGTCTATCTTTGTCGACCGTAGAATGCATTATGTATTGTCGGCAGAAAGCGCTCGTGCATTTTTTCGCATCCGACAGCACTTCATCGCCAAAGGCGTCAATGTTCTTAAACGGATTCGATAGGGACTTTACCTCCACCGGCAGAGAGGTTACAACCGCTTAGGTGCTCCTCCCATTTCGCCCGCTTGTGTTCATCCACAAGCAATCTGATGCGTTGGTTTATATCCCTTATTTGGGGGTCGCCGGGATCGAGCTGTCTTATAAGGTAACGTTCTCTCGCTAAACATGCGGCCTCTGCCGGGAAGTGGGGCCGAATTTCGGGAATTCTACCAGCGGGAATGAAACGAGCCGAGGCGGATTCAATGACCTTGCGGAAAGCACGCTCCCCTTGGCGAGCATCAGTCGGGATAGGGAGGGCAGCAAAGCGGTTGTCTGTTCGTCCCACATTCCTTTTTTAAAGTTTATGAAAGTACGTTTTTCTGTGACAATGAAGTCGGCGGTACGCTCGACAGAAATAACTATAGGCAGGTGGTCGGATGCCAATGTTACCATCGGCTGCTAGTTGACGCAGTTTACGAGTGCTGCGCTCACGATTGATATATACGGCGAACTGTGGCAACTTCCTACCATACGTGTGGGGGCGTCTCCGTTTATTGTGCAGAACGACGTTTCTTCTATTTGATCCGCCAACATCCCACCCCTATTGTCTGCCTGCAATGCCATAAATTGTGATGGGCATTGAAATCGCCTAAAATAATGCGATTATTGCCAGTAAGTAAGGCGCTGATGCTAGGGCGGTATCCACTGGAGCAATAGGTGGCAGGAGGGATGTAGATTTGATGATTTCTAGGTTTGCATCGCCTGACCGGGCAGATATGCCTTGAAGTTCTAAGACACTGTCCCTGCGGCCGATGTCGGGATCAAATATATGATATTGCACTGAGTGGTGTATTATAAATGCGAGACCGCCTCCATTTCCGCTCTCGCGATCTTTTCTGTGGACATTATACCCAGAACAGGTATGTAGAGCAGATCTTGCTGTGAGTTTAGTCATTACAGTTTAATTGCAGAATTCTAAAGTGCAACGGGGGGCCGTCGTCACTCTGGGAGTAAGTGACATGTGACTACGCCTGCATTGTGAAAGCCTAGGATGCAACTGCTGTTGTGGCCCTAGGACTGGACGTCCTTGGGTAAGCATTGGGGTACCCGGTGTATTTGGGTTTGCGACCTGGCAACATGGCGCAATGAAATCCGTCGGGGGGTTGTCGCCGCGGACACCAGAACATCTAGGAAAGTGTCACGGTCCAAGGCAGGAGCTGCAGTGGGAGGATGTCGCAAACATATATATTCTGTGCTGGAAAACGGTGCAAAAGGAGGTAGGGACTAAGAGTATGTTTCAATTACCTACACGATTGCTGCTGGAAAAGAGAAGGGAAGAAGAAGGGGCAGGGCTGATGCTCGGCATTGCTACCGACTCTACTAAGGAGATAGTAGTTATAAGTGTGAGCGGTCGTATGAGTTGGTGGCGCCGTGGGGCGCGAGCAGCAGCGGGTACTTGTTGTGGCTTGCTGAGCAGCGGGGTTGATGGAATGTAGTGGGGGCGCTAAGGCGTAGACTACGGGACGTCCTTGGGCGTGAACAGAAAGGAGCCACAAAAGATTTATAAAAGTTACGTGGACGTCGGGTTTTGGGATCAAGCCCAGAACAACCTGTCCGATGCAACCATCCCTTGCACGAGACACACTGACAAGAGTATAACCGTCCTAAAATGATTCTTTTCCGGCAGACGCAGAAAAACTCAAGGACCGGTGTCAGGAGACGGACCCGGCTTGGGTTCGATACCTTCCCGGAGAAAGAGAATATGGAGCAGTCCCGCTGCAAGGAGCTGCTGGGAGGATGACAATTTGTGGGAGGGACGCAACAAATTAAATGGGGTTAAACTGAAATTACAGTCCTTGGTCGGGAAAAATCCCGAGTCGCTCCGCTACATAGAACCGACTGCCTTGGGAAGCGTCATCGTTCACCCATCTCTCCTTACGTCTAAACGTTTTAGGTCCATGACTTCTAGAACAGCTGTATATCATGCTTGGTTATTTAGCTATATACATGTATATCTGTAGTTTATGCTTTTTTTTCTAGCCATATGCGTGTGTATGTGTGAGTAACAACTTCTGCTCTTAGCTGCCGGCTACATATAGGTATGTGAAATAATCCCTGCTTAAAGCTGCTGGTTATGTTATGGAATATTCTTCGTTGCCTTTTACATAACCGAGGCTGCTTACTGTTTTTGTTGTTGTGATTATTTACTAACAGCATAGTGACGCTAATATTCGGCGCAATCCATTTGCACATATGCTCCAGGTCCATTAAACATATGTACGTACATAAATATATCCAGAATGTAATCAGCGATTAAATTAGCCCACTTAAGTTCATTTCAGTTTTACAGCCCACACAGTTTTCATTGAAAAAAAAGCTCATTTAACTTCAAAAACATTTGTGTATTTAAAACCCTGCAATGTGAAGTCACGTAGGCATACAATTTACTTAATATTCGTCGTCCCTTTCAAATGAAGTGAAAGTGCGGTAAAGTTTTTTGTGCTGTGGTTACTGTAAAAATTTTGAATAATTAAATTATTGGCGCGAGAAAAACTTACAAAAGGTCAAATGAACTGCAATGTCGGTAAATTTCTATATTAGGCTGTTCGTAAAATTAATTTTTCTTCTTTTCAAATGCACCCAAAAGTTGCTCTTGTGAGGTCTATATAACTTTTATTGGTCCGCTGTTAGGTGGCTAACATTCACAAAACTACCGGCCGTTTTCTCATGTGAACTTAAAGTGTAAACACGGGTTTGGTCACAAGAAATGATTTTAACGGACTGATTAACCATAAAGTTTACTTGAGAAAACAGCTGTTGAAAGGTAAAATCAATAGCACGTAAATGCAAAAAATTTAAGTGTCGTTGTTCTGCTTGGATGCGACTGAATATGCTTGAGTAGCACCTCATATCCAACGCTACACAAGTGGATAAAGCTACATATGTGATCGTGTTTATACCAGCTAAGGCATTTCCAGATGCCTCGCTTAATCTGTCAATTGATCCAGCTATGTTGTTTTACCAGTCCCCGTATTCCATGTGCAACTGCTTGGTTCAAGGGTCCCTAGAATCGTATTGATGTGCAAGCCTGCATTTTCCGGCTAACGCTGCGTTCTTAAGAGGCAAAAAAAAGAAAACTTCATTCCGTCAGTAATCCTAAACCAGCATACGATCTAATCTACAAACATTATGCTGCTGGTATTTACATAAACTTGTAGGAGCTCCTACGCATGTTTGTGATGGAACTTATTACTGGATGTATGGTGTTCGGTTGGGTGTAAGTTTAGTGCGCAAACATTTTACCCTAATGTATGCAGGTGTTATGAGCGCCATAGTTCAAGGAAATCCTCGAACCAAGCTATTTAAATGCATATGCAAGTATGCATAAATGTGTATGTATGTATGTATATGAGTATGCAGCTGAAATTTAAACCTTACACACTTTCAGTTTGCATTCTCAAGTATTTGTGCATGTAAAATTTGAAATGGGACAAATCTGAGAAAAACATTTTTGTAGACCATTTGAAGTCCTATAAGAAATTAAATATACATATTAAAGGAATTGAAAGTTGCAATTGGGTACAATATCTTTATATGGAAACATTAATGTGCGCTTTTGTTAATTTTTCATTTCGTTTTCGCTGTTGGTAATTTAATCAGATCAACATGTTGATACGCACAAAGGTTTGCTTGTTGAATAAATTTCATGAAAATTAAGCAACAATGGCAAATTGCTGACTTAGGGAGTATGATCTTCAATTGTGTTAAAGACTTACCGCAATATTCATAAACATATGTATATAAAGGTGTTTATGAAGCACCTATAATTGGAAAATGATATGAAAACGTAATTTGTTTAGCTTTATAAACCTTTTGATTTTTTTATGAATAAGGGGCTTTGAGTTACAATGAAGGAAGTAAAAGGACTGTTAAACCCAGTTACCGTCAAAAAAAAGGTTAGCAACAAGGCTATGATCGCAGTGGTGCGGCTTTGAATCCCTCTCTTGGGAGAAAAGAATTTCAAGGGATTTATAAATATAGTTGATCCTGATTTCGCGTCGTATAAACTTTTTCCGAAATATTCGAGATGACTCAAATTTCGTTAAATTTGTAAGGTTTTTATTCGAGTTAAAGTTTTGTGAAGAGATTTACTAAAGGGGAGGTTTATCTTCTTTTCTTTTTATTTTCTTACTTTGCACCGCCATATCATTACTGATAATGATTCTTTTAACTTGACGCGACGAGATCTACTTACCTGTTTTATGCCGAATCCGAAAGGCAGCTGCAAGGCAGATGTACTTTCGTTGAGATACTTTTTATGTCAGAGATACACTCTCAGTGTTTGCCAAATCACTGCGAATGTGCGACCCCAATGAAAAAAGCTTTTTTATAATAGCGGAGCACGCTTTCACCACCCCACGGCGCCGACCGTTACTGTTAATACTGTTAGGTAGTATTAGTATACTAGAGTTGGCCCAATGTTGAAATTTAACCACTACAGAAGTCACTATACCTTTGATTTGCTTTGCTGCCTTTTCCCTTCCTTTCCTTTTCTTTCCTTTATTTCCTTGCATTTCCTTTCCTTTTCTTTCCTTATCTGTCTTTTCACTTACTTTATTTTACTCTATTTTATGTATAATCATTATTTATCCCTTATTATATTATTATATTATAGATTACAAATTTTTTAAGGTAAGACTTTTAAGCAATTGTTTAAGTTTGTGTGTTTGTTAGGTCATAAAAAATGCTAAAAGTATAAGTACTTCCAACATGCAAAGGCCTTTAATTTACGGCTTCCAAAACTTTTAAATTTCTTCGACCAAATGTAGGCGGTGCCAGACCCATGTCACAACATTTTGACGCTTTTTATTATGCGTCAAAAGTTATTTCGTTCGCCAAGCTTCAGCTTTTTATCAGTATTTGTTTATGCATTGTTAAAGCGTGGTTACAATCTGATTTTATTTTCAATACTAATATATTGTGAGATAATCTTTTATCACATGTAACGGACTGATGAAAGAACAGGCGGAAGGGTAGGTATTAAAATATAGGCGTGAACCACAAATACTGTCATGGGATCAATGCCATAACCACACTCATTGGGATTAATCAATTTTTGTTCGTTATATGGCATTAACAGTACTATAGGAAATTAACTAAAAAGGAGTGAAGCGGGATTTTGCCCACGCTTATATTAGCTTTACTTGTATGTATGCTTGTTTGTAATTCTCTAGGTTAGGCGCGCAAAGGAGAGTTACACCCATCTAGCGGCAATTATTGAAAGCTCGCGGCTTTGGTTAAATAACTCGCTACAAAACGAGTTGTGCTTAACAGCGGAGACACGAAATTCTGTGCTACGGTGTTATCACCAACAAATATCTATGTGGATTGTAGATACTAAAACGGCCCCATAATTGCGTGTTTTTTTAGTTTTTTTTAACTATATTATTAATACCAATATATTCTTGGTTTGTATACGCCTATGTAATGGACGAAAGAACGTGCTGATAATTTTGATTATTTGATAACATTACAAATAATCGTTATCCCATTAAATTCACACTACCTCTGGCTATAAAGATAATAAACTCAGTTTGGTCTAAAATCCAAAGATTTACTTTTTGTTATGTACCGACATCACGGCGAGCATGGTCTGAGTTTGTGAAATATTTGTACAAAACTTCGGCAAATTTGTTACGTTTATCCCTGATCTAGGATGATGGAAAGTTTTCCTATACTTTTAGCACTTTAATTGAATTCAGTAGTATTAGTATTCAACAATTCTTATTTAAATGACATAGTGAATGTATAACTACTCTTAACTATTACGAGAAGGCATATCGATATTACAATACCTTGTGCTCTAACCAGTGTTAATTCATTTCCATAATAGAAAAACTTCTTTATTTCGTTACAGTGAAATTAAAAATTATTATATAAGAAGATCATTAATATTCAGTATAAACATGATAATATATAATGGTATAATAAGATTATTTTTAATATCTTTCATGAAAATGAAATGCTTAGATTCTCGGATTTGATCAAATTTCCCGATAGAATGATTTTCGTAATTTCATTCTAATTTTAGTATCTACACACTTGTAGTTTCACCACATAATCACATACATATATGGCAATTATTTCTGTCTGAAAAAATCAGCCTTATGTACCATATGTATCTCACACAATCTATTGCTCAGATAAACGGTTTTATGTTGTTTCTTCTTCGTTTTAACATCTAGAAGCTTGAAAGTCACCCAGATGCTTAAATAAATAGTATACACGGTTTTCTGAAAAAATCACCGGGATCAGGAGCATTTATGTATAATACTGTAAAGAATTATATTAATCTTTGATAGTTCTGCCCTTTTGTTATCGTTCGAATTGCTGAAATGTCGAATAAATAGCTTAAATATTCAGTTCTTTATTGTGTTAAAATCAAATGCTTGATTATTCCTGAGCTTGCGTTGCTTTTATACTCTCAGCTGCCTCGTTCGTTTATTTCTCCTAAGGTAGAGACTTTTCACGACCAGCATTCTCGCATAGTTGTGTCTCAAAATTTGTTATTTAGTTATATATGTACATGCATATGTCTTAACCGATGATTACATGATCTGTGACCGTTTCTCTTTCTTCTTTGCTCTGAGCTACTACATGTATATATGTGAAATATTCTCCTCGCTCTTAGTTTTGTTGTTTACAAGTTTATGTATGTGGCTCCTTGAAGTTGTTGAGCATTTATTTACTAGCAGCATGTGAAGTGCTCATATTCGCCACAATACATATTCCAAATAACCATTTGTTGAGATAAGCAGTTAATCATCGGACCTACCTCTTGGAGATATCAAAAACTGTGAAACTTCGTGTGAGGATCAGCAAGAAGTTTATCAAAAATCGCTTTTATCAGTCTTTATTGGTGTTTCCAGCGTCACGGGTGTTCCATCCTGACACACTTTGTTGGGTATAAAAACTATAGTTGGCATTGGATCAGAAAATTTCCTTTTATTTTAAATGGGACACAATTTTTAAAGCGGGCCACCGAAAACACCGTTTCCTTGGATAACCTAAATAGTTACCTTGTTTGATAGAGGGTGATATATAAACATTTTTTCTATACTTTGTTTTTCAAAAAATTTCATACTTTGCAAAAAATTGCTAGTTTAAATTTCATTTCTTGTCATGTTCATAGCTTCTGAACGGGTGAAGATATTCCAACCATTCTTATTTTAATTAAATAAGCATAAGCTTTTAAGTTTTTGGTAAAGCTACTTTTTCTAGTAATTAGCAGTTTTTTCTGCAAATTTGCAAAAAATTATTCATGAACGAACAGAAATACAATACAACAAAGTAGGAAAAACATTGCATAAAAATAGTTTCTTCAAATTCGCAGAGTAGATGCCTAACAGTTTCAGGCTCTTCTTCGGTGCAGCAGCTTCTACAATAATCATTAAATGGAGCGCCAGTCCTTTCGGCATGCGGTCCAATACAAACGTGACCAGTGAGTAGACCCACAACTAAGACAGACCCACAACTAAGAAAATATCTCTCTTACGTGGATGAGGTGTAGTGAGTAAGAATTTCCCCTCTTTTCTGATTGAAACTTTTCATTCATTTGAGGAATTATTTTTTATCCCGAAGACTTGATTGAATATTTTTTAATAAAATTTTCTCCATTTTTAAGAAAATTATTTTTATAACTAAGGAAAAAACATCATAGTTTTTGAGAATATTACTTGTCTTGACTAAGAGAAGCGTTTCTATAGCGCAAAATCAATCCCATTTTTTCTTCATTTTCAAGAATATTTAAATTTTTTTGAGTGTACTAGCAACAGGTTTCACCGACTGATCGGTTCATCTATCAGTTTACTTTTATCGGAATTAGTTGGTTTATTCGTTGAGTCTGTTACCGTATTTTGTTGCGTTTTTATGCAAGCGAACTTAAATCTTGCATATACATATTCACACTTTTCCAATGCATGTCGTTAATCTTTCAATGCAGTTTCATGCGGTTTTTCGCTAAAACCTCCAAGCTTTTTTGTGGTTCTTTTTAAGTTTTTGTTGCAGGACAGGGATCTGCACCACCATGTGCTGATACTTTGCGCTGGTGAACGTTTTGCGACAAATAATTAATTTTCATCAAAAACAAAACAAAAAGTGTTTAACGTTTCTTTTTATCTTCTTTTAGTTTTCCGCCCTTTGTAGCATTGTTTCGGTGTTTTTAATTACATATACATATGTCAAGTTTGTAGCTCAATAGCAATTCTCATGAAATTTGATCGCTAGATTCACTCTTCCAAAATACCCTGATCGGTGGCGGTTTTTTTATTTGAACGATCCCTGGACCACCTAGCGAAAACTTTTTTACCTCGTATTGCATTGTCAAGACGTTCAGAAGTATGTTTTACGGTCTTATTCTGAACGTTGAAGCTTAATTTGTTATCGGAGTATTATGTAACCGAAAATGATGTTACCGCGATTCTGGGCTGCACGGGAATAAAATGAAAATGTGAACTAAATTTTGTATTATGAGTATTAATACTGTTTAGAGATTTGTATACATTAACAAGGATACCTTTTATGTTTGTTTTTAAGCTATTGCATAGATTTTATCGCGGGCTTTGAGCGTGGCGACTGGATCAAAAAAACCGTAACTGATATATGTACATAAAATCATGGAGTAACATCTGTTAATAACAGCAAAATTTTCGGTGTTAGCAACAGGCTGATTACATAAAATTGGATCTATTTATGCGAATATTAGTTGTTGTATTTGGTGTACATTTATCTTCACTACTGCGCTGTAGATGGCAGCCATTGAATTACGAACAGCAAATATTTCATTAAAATCGGATAGAAAATGTATAGCCAAACGCTAACATTTTCCATTAGCTTCAGCTCTTGCTCTAACTATACAAAGTCGCAAGGTGGAACTTTTGACGAAATAGTATATGAGTATAGTAAAGCACATTCTCAGGAACTCGTTTATGTTGCGCTCTCTCGGGTGACAAATATTGAAAAATTGTATATCACGACAAAAAACGATAATGCGGCATTTAAGTTTTATCATAATCGAAAGCAAGCTGCATCGACTGCATCTTTGTTCAAGAATTCAAAAGGCTGTCTTTAAATAGTGTTCAGACGATAGCTCAAAGTGTCTTAGATTTCATTAGTAATAGAAATGGCATTTCAATAATTACTTTCAATTGCCAAAGTCTAAATAGTCACAACGACGATTTACAAGATTCAGTTACGAGACAAATAAATGTCTTACTTCTTACCGAAACTTGCATGACGCGTGATAATCCGATTGAAATACTCAATTTCAAATGTATTGTTCAATTCAAACGAGACACTGCTCCATAGGGTGGTGTAGCTATTTACCAAAATAACAATAACGTTACTAATATTATGACTCTGAATATTGAAATAAATATTGCACACGTTAGCGATTTCAATTTTAGGTGCTCATTTGTTGGAGATATTTGTGCGTGCTTATGCAAACTTAGAAATGGTCTACACATTGTCATGGTAGCAACTTACATTTCTCCGAATCCAAAATTGGACGAGGTAGAGCATTTTATTCATCGCACTTTACTGGAGTACTCTGAAGAAGGGGCATAAATACTTGGTACAAATGCTAATAAATTTCCACTTATCTTGGCTGGCGATTTCAACATCAATTTCTCTGATAAAACATCAGAGCGGTTGACAAGTTTTCTTTTTGAAAAATTCAATTTGAAAATAAATAATGATCCAAAAGGATCCACAACAAAATATGGGACCACCATTAACGCGGTATTTTCAAGATATTTAGAGGATATCAAGTCTCAAACGTATGTTTCCTATTTCAGTTACCATAAACCTATAATTTCCATTATAAATATTACTGAATAACCTATGTATGTACATATCTTGTAAGATAATAATAAAATTTTTTTAACCAATATTAACTTCTCATTTATTCAATAAAAGTAAAAAATTTGTTTTCTTATCGGTCACCACGCTTAAAAATTTTGACTTGAATTAATATCAAAGACAAAACTTGAATTAATATCAAAGAAAAGAAAATGTTGCATAAATATTATAATTGCATAAGTTGATAATATGCAATAGCTTTACCGTGGCAGTCCCCGAGTGCCACACGTCCTTTTTTTTGTTCAAATAAATATTTAGGAAACACGTGCAATTTTGCTGGTAACATTGTTATCCGCAATCAGAATACAAAAAGTTGTTTGTAATTTTCGTAATTGGTAAATTTAATGTTGTTACCAGCTTACAATAAAGGTGTTAGTGTCAAAAATCTAACTCTATCGGAAGTTACTCAAAAATCGATCGCAAAATTCTAAATAGACTCTAAATATCTCAGAACCTGTCTTATCTAGAAAACTTGTTTATCATAAATATTACAACCGTACAAAAATTGTGAAGTAGTAAAGATGTAAGATTTTGCCATATTAAATGTTGGAGTTACTTATTCGACAGTTCAGCGATTCGAAGCATTCGGTGATTCGGTGCATAATAATCAGGAATTCTCCAGAATTCGTTAAAATATTATAGATACTACATCAGAACTTATTTGTGAACTATTTCTTTAAAATTTTTAGGTAAGCTTGCCGCTGTCAACGTAGCCGGTTTCGCTCAGAACGGGGCGCAATTGGAGTAAGCCCACGAGCCCACCTGCATGTCAAAAGTTCTTATACAAATGATATTTTTATCACCAAAAGCTATGGTGCGTTATGAGATTTATGTGTACTAAATCGAAGGTAAAATGTATTACCTGGCTCAAAGTCACATAAACACATCAATGTTTTTTTTTACTTTTTTATTACATCGATAAGCCATTACATACAAAAACCAAATTGATTGCTGCAAGCGAAGCCCGCTACATTTTTGCCCAGATTGAAGTGAAAGTATATATGTTTCTTTAATTTATAAAAACCATAGTAAAAACAATAAAGGTGTGCATTTAAGGGTGAGCAATAAATTTGCATTTTACTATCTTGCCGCCGTGGTATTCTATCTAAACTGTACATAGAGTTAAAGAGGGGGCGTTGTTGATTGCTTTCGTTTTGCTTTGCTTTTACTAGAATTCAATTAAAACCGCTAAATGGGGAAAGCGTTCGAATATTTGCTCGACGTCTCTTTTACTGCCGCGGCATGGTTATAGTGTGAGAGGCGAACGCGCATTTTCCACTTGAATGGGCAGTTATATTTGCTACTAAATTCACAAATATCCTAAGTACATGATGAATATTTATGTATGTACATATGTATTTGACTGATTTGCATAAAATCCTTGTATTTGATTGAATCTGACAGCCTGAAGGTTTGTATATAGTCAATCAACGTTGCATTTCTTAATTAAATTTTATAATTGTTGTATACTAAAATTAAAATACGGTGAATCCAATTTACTTAACTATGCCTGCAGCGAACTGGAGAGCAATGGTTGTTTTCATACGCCCAAAGTAATACTTGTGAGATGTTTGAAGATTTTTTTTTACATAACCATAAAACAGAATCTCGGTTTCATTGAGAAAGAGCGATTATTCTAGGATAAATCCAGTATGAGTGCGCACAGTTAACAGTTTGAGCCTAAATTTTAAGCCATTCATCGATTTAGGCAATTTTGCAAACTTTTTTGTTATTAATTAGAAACCATCAATTTACTACAATTTTTCTAATTTTATATGGTTTAAATTTTAAACTTGACTGAACCCTAAATCCACCATTCACGAATGGAATTCTATAATAATCTGATGAAATTTAAATAATGCGTTTGTTAAGACCAATGATATCAATGGGCGTTTTCAGCGAACACTACGAAACGAAGCCTTTACACAAAAAAATTTTGTGGAAAAAATCTGCACTTACAGCTCTTTACACAAACGAGTCCTGTTATAGATATGAATGTACCTTACGATATTTATCCGGCGAGGGGGTGGGGTGGTATGATCAAAAAGTTTCAATGTGATCATGTTAATCGTTTCCGAGATGGTGATAGTGATTGGTTACCGGAATGTACCGGATTTATATCCAGCAAAGGGCCATCAACATCGATAAAACTCCCCAAAGCCTTCGTTGAGTGTCCTTATCGTTAATACAACAACAACAACGTTGTTTAATTTACTTATATGTCATTGACATATTGTTTGACTGCTTAGTAGTTGTGTCTAACCAATCTTCACGTTTGTTAAATGAAAACACAGGGACGACCAAAACGCTACCAAAACTGCACTTAAAAGAAGAAAGCATAATCGTAGTAAATTCTACACTCGTAACAGCAACTGAACCTGTCATAAAATTCTACTTCAAAATGTATGGATAATTTAATTCAACCCCACAATATGATGATGACAATAAAAAAATGAAATGAGTAAATGGTGTGCAGGGCTCCATTAAGAGTACATTAAAACTCCTTAATGTGCATTCTAGACTTTAAAAGAGGAAAGACGGTGCATCGTGTATACATGTATACAAATGTTTGGTTGTATGAATATACCCCTTAAAATTGTTTATACAAAATGTTTAAATATGTAACCATGAACTAAGTACTTAACTAGTGGCCGCCGTGGTGTGGTGGTAGCATATCCGCCTACCACGCCGAAGGTCTTGGGTTCAAGTCACGGGCAAAGCAACATCAAAAATTTGAAAACACTTTTTTTGTTTCAATTAGAAAAAGTTTGTATGATTTTAATAATCGGGGATTGCCCATATTGCTTTTTTTTTTTTTAAATGTATGAAAACATTTATTTGAAGCAATTTTTTTTAATTTTTTATAATTTATTTAATAATTTGGGAAAAATTTTAACAGTGTGACATCAGGACGGACAAGGCGACAGCTGTTTCGATTATACCTTGTAAATCTCTTCAAAGCCTTTTCTCCCGGGAGTGGGAGTCGAACTCGCACTCCTACGATAGTTGAAATGGTTATAAACGCATTCAGCTACGTCATGCCTTATTTGTTGTAAAGTTTTTCCCAATTGCCTTCTTTTTTTTTGCATATTTTAATCTTTTACACATTGCATACTTCGTATGCAATTATGTGTTAAAGCTATGCTTGGTACGGCGGTTTCAAAGAAACTTTGGTTTTGTTGCTGTTTTTGTTCTATTTATAGAACTACAACGAATTAACCAATTTTGTCTGTTTGTATGATTTTAATAATCGGGGATTGCCCATATTGCTTTTTTTTTTAAATGTATGAAAACATTTATTTGAAGCAATTTTTTTTTAATTTTTTATAATTTATTTAATAATTTGGGAAAAATTTTAACAACGTGACATCAGGACGGACAAGGCGACAGCTGTTTCGATTATACCTTGCAAATCTCTTCAAAGCCTTTTCTCCCGGGAGTGGAAAAAGTTTTTCCCAAGCGGGGTTACCTCTCGGCAGTCATTTGGCAATCACTCCGAGTGTATTTCTAAGAAAAAAGTGTCTCGGTGAAGACTAATATGCCGTGCAGATGCCCGTTCTTAATTGGCGTAAAACATGTAAGTCCCGTCCCACCAATTTGTAGGAAAAATTAAAAGCACTATGGAAATTGGAAGATAAGCTCGTGCCAAACCTCTTCGGAGGTATATTGCGTCTTGTATTTATTTATTTTATTTTATTCAAGTACTTAACTTAATAAGGCTGTATTTGATTATACCAAGGCCAGACATATTTATATACATATATATTTGTGAACAGACATGGATGAGCTTTGTATGTAGTTCGGGGTCCGTTGTACGTATTTGGTGTTCAGACCAACCAAGTAAATAATGGCGATGTGACGCTAAATAAAAATTTTCATTAACAGTAAATAACTTTGTAGCACAGATTGTGCGTGTAACTGCAGTAAATAAGATTTCAAAATTGTTGAATTATTATACCAAAAATTAGCATACGCTTCATTAAATATTTTTCAGAGAAGATGGACACTATGGGTACAACAGAACTTATTCAACTGAAAATTGTATATGATCGACTCGAAAAGAGAAAATAGTTCTCATTTATTTCTCTAAATAAAAATAACAACAATGTGACAATGAACAAACAACTTTGGTCAAAAACTTCGTAATATATTTCTTTTCTTCTTGTTCGCCTTTATTCATTAAGTGCGCTATATCTGGAAGTACGTTTAAAATTTTAAGCTGCTATCGCCACGGCTCCACCTATCCAAATTTTTCTCAACTACGTGTTAGCTATTAAGTTTGTTTAAGATTCGAAATTTTTTTTTAAGCATATCTGGGTCTTTGCGACACCTAAGCAAACTTGTTGTCATGGATTTTACACCACTGACCGCTGAACCACATTTTAAATTTCAAGTCTATAGCTCACCGGAAAGTTACCTCGTGCTGCATTGTCGTTCGGCTCTGAAGAGCATACTTCAAGTGTCAAGATTCTAGATCGACGAAAAGTTGCTCAAAAATTTGTTTTTGAATCTGCGGAAAAAGTAAGTAGTAACAAGTATTGGTAAATTTTTGTTCGACTTATGGTGTGGCATTACCAGAATACGCCTTACATGCAAATGCATATACAAATATCGGCCACACACAGTCAAGCCACAGCGACCCAAATAAATTATTCTGAACCCAGCTTGAGTTAAACATCATACAAATATACCGACACCTAAGGCACATATCTATTTACATTTGTCAAACCTAATTGTTAACGCGCCACATTGACAAACACAATTATCGATCAGCGTGGCTGATCGACATTGTCGCTTCGTCAATGTGACTGCCAACACACAATAGCTATAATTAGGTCAAAGTAATAATATGCTGATTTGGCATACAGGCATTAGGAATGTAGATACTTTTAGTTTGTAAGTGTTAGTGTACTTATGTATATCCCAGCCAGCATTTTTTGAAAATTTTGATCAAAAAATATTCAAATATCATACCCCAAGATGATTAAAAACGTTCAAATTTAAAAGCATTTTCTGTTCGAAAATTAACGTATCGTCGGGAGAAGAATGTACAATGTGATTATTCTTGAATAATCATTTATGATTCATATTTCGAAATGCTTTTTATTCATATTTGATATCATTGTAAAATTGAGCTTTAATTGTTTTAGAGTAATATGTGATTGCTTTTCACAGTCATTTTCTGATCATATTCGTGAACATATTTCAATCGTTTTGGTTGAGATTTTTTAATCATTTTTGAATGCGATTCTGATGCATTTATTCTTCATATCTCATTCTAAATAGATACTACATAATAATCTTATTTCATCAGGGGAAGAAAGAATGCGGAAGTGAGCTATTCGAACCACAGGTCACTCGCAAACAAACTTGACCTATATACACCTGCGACTACAACATCCAACATCAGGTATGATCATCAATATCTTAAAATACGATACGGCACGGGATGTTGAAGACAGATCCAGGTACATATGTCAAGAGAGTTTCACTTACCTGGTCAAATAGCTCACAACTTTTGTATTGTCCAACTATTATGTATTTTCTGGGAAGCCGAAGTTGGAGAAATGATTGGGGAAATCTTCGGGCACGAGCAGTATTTGCATTACATTGTCTTGAAGAATGTCTTAATAATAAAACTTTTATATACATATTTTTTCTGAACTTCATGATTGAAAAAATGTGTGTATGTGAAAAAAATAAGATTTTCAATGAATATTAAAGTTCCAACAAGTATAAAACTCATTATTCAGTCAACAAATATAGTCAGAAAACATTCAGAAAGCTGATTGAAAAATTATTATAAATTTTTGATCACCTAAAGTAAACATATTTGATTCAAATATGATTCCAAAATGTGATTGAAAAACTATATTCAGTTTTTAGTCATCAAAGGTAAGCATATTTGATTAGTTTTTTGTTGGTTTTTATGAAATATTAAAATTTAATCATAAAAGGACTTCAAAAATGATTCCAAAAAGTGATCGAAAAATGCTTTTCAGTTTTTGATCATCAAAAGTATCCATATTTGATTATTTCTTATGTTCAATTGTATGATAACTCATTATTTAGTCAGGAAGAGTAATCAAATTGTATTTATATGTAGGGAAATTGAAAATTTAATCATCTAAATGCTGAGTGGGATATAAGCTAAGAAATTTTGTATAAAGGGAAATGCATTTCTCCAATGAAATCAATGACATTCTTACGCTACACATCAGCGTTTCTCTTTACTTATTTTAAATATTTCATGGCGATCCTGCCAGTTCGACCCTTAAGCACAAAAATTTACTGAACAAGCGAAAAATTGTTAAAGGCAATCATCTTGAAGGAAGAGCCAGCCAGATCCTGCTAAAGATCTGAAAGGCTAAAGTAATTAAAAGTAACTATCAAAATCCTAAAAAGGATTTAAATCAATTTTTTCGAAAACAAACTATTTAATTTGTTTGCAAGGATGCAAGTGATCCCATTTTACAAAACGTTTACAACAACGGGCGTATGGTAGCGAATGTATAATGGAGTGGAATAGACATTTCGGCTCCAAAAGACGGTACACCAACAATCCCAATCCTGACTGGCAGCAAGCTGGACATAATTTTTATAAGTATACCTTAAAACTTAGGATAAATTGAGCGGCCTTACGGACGCTTAACCATGAGCGAAAACTTTTGTTTTTTCTTAGGAATTTTTCTTTTGAAATTAGGACTAGGTTAATTGAAAGAAGTAACGAAGGCTAAGTTCGGGTGTAACCGAATATTACATACTCAGCTGAGAGCTTGTGTTTGTATGATATGTTGTATGATATGTATGATATGGGTTTTAAATGGAAGGTATTAAAGAGTATTTTAAAAGGGAGTGGGCCATAGTTCTATAGGTGGACGCCATTTCGGGATATCGCCATAAAGGTGGACCAGGGGTGACTCTAGAATGTGCTTGTACGATATGGTTATCAAATGAAAGGTGCTAATGAGTATTTTTAATGGGAGTGGGCCTTAGTTATATAAGTGGACGCCTTTTCAAGATATCGCCATAAAGGTGGACCAGGGGTGACTCTAGAATGCGTTTGTACGATATGGGTATCAAATTAAAGGTATTAATGAGGGTTTTAAAAGGGAGTGGCCCTTAGTTGTATATGTGAAGGCGTGTTCGAGATACCGAACAAAATGTGGACCAGGGTGACCCAGAACATCATCTGTCGGGTACCGCTAATTTATTTATATATGTAATACCAAAGAGTATATATTTGTCAAGAGGCGTCACTCGATACTTTTGTTGTTGGCAAAGCAAATTACTCGATGTTTTCTCAAGGTAGTCGTTGGTTTTTTTTATCAGATGTATTTATAAAAACGCCTTCTATACATTTTCGTGGGGTATTTGTGTTTATTTTATTGATTGTATTAAATTAATTAATTAATTCTCTTTCCAAAAATCGTAATTATGCAAAGTCACTTTACCGCATAACTATATAGGATTAAATTTAAAAAAACTAAACAAAACTTCCTTGAGAATCACATTAGACATGGCAGGGTTGCTTTGGCAACAACAAAGTATCGAGTGACGCCTCTTTGTCACACCCATTTTACAAAATTTTTTCTAAAGTTATATTTTGCGTCAATAAACCAATCCAATTACAATGTTTCATCCCTTTTTTCATATTTGGTATAGAATTATGGAATTTTTTTTTTTATTTTTCGTAATTTTCGATATCGAAAAAGTTGGCGTGGTCATAGTCGGATTTCGGCCATTTTTTATACCAAGATAAAGTGAGTTCAGATTACTACGTGAACTAAGTTTAGTAAAGATATATCGATTATTGCTCAAGTTATCGTGTTAAGGGCCGAGCGGAAGGACAGAAGGTCGACTGCGTATAAAAACTGGGCGTGGCTTCAACCGATTTCGCCCATTTTCACAAAAAACAGTTATTGTCATAGAATTTATGCCCCTACCAAATTTCATAAGGATTGGTAAATTTTCGTTCGACTTATGGCATTAAAGGTATTCTAGACAAATTAAATGAAAAAGGGCGGAGCCACGCCAATTTTTAAATTTTCTTTTATTTTTGTATTTTGTTGCACCATATAATTCTTGGAGTTGAAAGTTGACATAATTTACTTATATATATAAAGATTTTTTGTTATACTTTGACTTTCAAAAAAATTTTTTTAAATGTGTGCGTGTTCGTTACCCGATTTTGCTAATTTTTATTTAACACACATATAGGAATAGGAGTAACGCTCTTGCCAAATTTCATCGTGATATCTTTAACGACTGCCAAATTACGGCTTGCAAAACTTTCAAATTACCTTCTTTGAAAAGTGGGCGGTGCCTCGCCCATTGTCCAAAATTTTACTTGCTTTCTTTTGTACGTCATAGGGTCAACCCACCTACTAAGTTTCATCGCTTTATCCGTCTTTGGTAATGGATTATCGCGCTTTTTGGGTTTTTCGAAATTTTCGATGTCGAAAAAGTGGGCGTGGTTATAGTCCGATTTCGTTCATTTTAAGTAGCGATCTGAGATGAGTGCCCAGGAAGCTACGTACCAAACTTCATCAAGATACCTCAAAATTTACTCAAGTTATCGTGTTTACGGACGGACGGACATGTCTAAATAAAATTCTTTTTTCGCCCCGATCATTTTGATATATCGAAGTCTATATCTATCTCCATTAGTTCATGCAGTTACGGATTACCGTTATGCGAACAAAGTTAATATACTCTGTGAGCTCTGCTCAGCTGAGTATAAAAAAAATTAAGTAAATTTAAAAGCTACAATGTTAAAATGTAAAGAAAAATGTGTTGAAAAAAAAAAATTTATTAAATATAAAAGAATTAATTAAAAATTAAGATTCAAAATTTCAGTTCGTTATTCAAAAAATAACACCTAAATAAACCAATAAATTGGAATGCTTAGGTAACCCTCGTAGAACTCCTTAAATTTGGGAAAATTTTTTTTGATATGTTTACTGATGTTTTTCCAAGATAGAAATGAACAAATGGGAACAAATTTATGAGGAACTATCGGAAGAAAAAACAAAAGCAGAAAAATCGTACAAATGTATAAACACAAATACCACAATAAAACCAAAAACTGTAGTAAAACATTTGTCAAGTATTTTAGAATCATTAAATACTCTAGGAAAATTAATACGAGAAATAGACCCAGTAAAACCGCAAACCAATACACTGCGGAAATAGGAAAAATAACTAGGCCATTGGAGGGAGCCTATATCTCCGATGGACTAAATCCAGACTTGGCAACCAGATACGCCACACAAGCAGCAGTCAAAGCCATGTGCAAGAACTGCTCCAATGACAAAGTCAAAAAGATTATGCAAGCAGGAACGACGCGATCTCCAAGTTCACAAACAGCTGCACGGAAATAACAGGCAGCTCAAACACTATTTTGAATATAAGACATCAAAATCAATATCGGAGTAATTTCCGTGGGGGTTACCGAAGTAATAACTACGGAAGTCATATAAGCAGAAGATTCAGACCGCAACCAAGATATAATAATAACACAAGACGAAATAATAATTCCCAAAGGGTCGCAACCCAAAATGGAAATAGAAATTATAGCCAGACCCGAACGTACGCAACTGTACGCATCAGGAAAACCAGCAGACTCCACTTCAAGAGCAGTAAGCAGAAAAATATTTACACTTTACTATTTACACTTAAATAACTACATCCACTAAAACGACTCTAAGTAACTCAGTTTCAAACCTCCTAGTAGATAGTATGTTAATACAATTACGATCCCTGCTAGATCTGAAGTCATTAGGCAAGTTACAGTGAACACTGATAGTAAAAACATCTTCATACCCCATCAACAATTATCTGAAGGCATTTTCATAGCAAACACAATCACAAATAAAGACCAAACTTTCGTTAGAATTACCAACACAACAAATTAAAACACAACTATCCAAAATTACAAAATTAATACTGAAAATTTAGATGACTATACACGTCATAAGGTCAACCCACATACCAAGTTTCATCACTTTATCCGTCTTTGGTAATGAATTATCGCACTTGTCCGGTTTTTCGAAATTTTCGATATCGAAAAAGTTGGCGTGGTTATAGTCCGATTTCGTTCATTTTAAATATCGATCTGAGATGAGTACCCAGGAACCTACATACCAAATTTCATCAAGATACCTCAAAATTTACCAAGTTATCCTTGTTTACGGACGGACATGGCTAAATGAATTTCTTTTCTTTCTATCTATCTCCTTTAGTTTATGCCGTTACAGGGTACCGTTATGCGAACAAAATTAATATACTCTGTGAACTCTGGTCAAAATGTAAAACATGATAAAACAAGTAAGGAAGGTTAAGTTCGGGTGTAACCGAACATTACATACTCAGTTGAGAGCTATGGTGACAACATAAGGGAAAATTACCATGTAGGAAAATGAACCGAGGGAAACCCTGGAATGTGTTTGTATGACATGCGTATCAAATGAAAGGCATTAAAGAGTATTTTATGAGGGAGTGGGCCATAGTTCAATAGGTGGACGCCATTTAGGGATATAGCCATAAAGGTGGATCAGGGTTGACTCTAGAATGCGTTTGTACGATATGGGTATCAAATTAAAGGTATTAATGAGGGTTTTAAAAGGGAGTGGTGGTTGTTGTATAGGTGGTCGCATTTTCGAGATATCGCCATAAAGGTGGACCAGGGGTGACCCTAGAATTTGTTTGTACATTATGGGTATCAAAAGAAAGGTGTTAATGAGTATTTTAAAAAGGAGTAATCCTTAGTTCCATAGTTGGACGCCGTTTCGAGATATCGCCATAAAGGTGGGCCAGGGGTGACTCTAGAATTCGTTTGTGCAATATGGGTATCAAACGAAAGGAGTTAATGAGTATATTAAAAGGGAGTGGGCCTTAGTTCTATAGGTGGACGCCTTTTCGAGGTATCGCAATAAAGGTGGACCAGGGGTGACTCTAGACTTTGTTTGTGCGATATGTGTATCAAATGAAAGGTGTTAATGATTATTTTCAAAAGGGAGTGGGCCTTAGTTCTATAGGTGGACGCCTTTTCGAGGTATCGCAATAAAGGTGGACCAGGGGTGACTCTAGACTTTGTTTGTGCGATATGTGTATCAAATGAAAGGTGTTAATGAGTATTTTAAAAGGGCGTAGGGCTTAGTTCTATAGGTGGACGCCTTTTCGAGATATCGCCATAAAGGTGGACCAGGGGTGACTCTAGAATGAGTTTGTACGATGTGGGTATCAAATTAAAGGCATTAATGAGAGTTTTAAAAGGGAGTGGTGGTAGTTGTATATGTGAAGGCGTTGTCCAGGGTGACCCAGAACATTACCTGTTGGATACCGCTAATTTATTTATATATGTAATACCTGCCAAGATTTTAAGGGTTTTTTATTTCGCCCTGCAGAACTTTTTCATTTTCTTCTACATAATATGGTAGGTGTCACAACCATTTTATAAAGTTTTTTCTAAAGTTATATTTCGCGTCAATAAAACAATCCAATTACCTTACCATGTTTCATCCCTTTTTTCGTATTTAGTATAGAATTATGGCATTTTTTTTCATTTTTCGTAATTTTCGATATCGAAAAAGTGGGCGTGGTCATAGTGGGATTTCGTTCGTTTTTCATACTAAGATAAAGTGAGTTCAAGTAAGCACGTGAACTAAGTTCATTAAAGATATGTCGATTTTTGCTCAAGTTATCGTGTTAACGGCCATGCGGAAGGACAGACGGACGACTGTGTATAAAAACTGGGCGTGGCATCAACCGATTCGGCCCATTTTCACAGAAAAGAGTTAACGTCATAAAATATATGCCCGTACCAAATTTCAAAAGGATTGGTTAATTTTTGTTCGACTTATGGCGTTAAAAGTATCCTAGACAAATTAAATGAAAAAGGGCGGAGCCACGCCCATTTTGAAATTTTCTTTTATTTTTGTATTTTGTTGCACCGTATCATTACTGGAGTTGAATGTTGACATAATTTACTTGTATACTGTAAAGATATTAAATTTTTTGTTAAAATTTTACTTTAAAAAAAATTTTTTTTTAAAAGTGGGCGTGGTCCTTCTCCGATTTTGCTAATTTTTATTAAGCGTACATATAGTAATAGGAGTAACGTTCCTGCCAAATTTCATCATGATATCTTCAAGGACTGCCAAATTACAGCTTGCAAAAGTTTTAAATTACCTTCTTTTAAAAGTGGGCGGTGCCACGCCCATTGTCCAAAATTTTACTAATTTTCTATTCTGCGTCATAAGTTCAACTCATCTACCAAGTTTCGTCGCTTTATCTGTCTTTTGTAATGAATTATCGCACTTTTTCGGTTTTTCGAAATTTTCGATATCGAAAAAGTGGGAGTGGTTATAGTCCGATATCGTTCATTTTAAACAGCGATCTGAGATGAGTGCTCAGGAACCTACATACCAAATTTCATCAAGATACCTCAAAATTTACTCAAGTTATCGTGTTAACGGACGGACGGACATGGCTCAATCAAATTTTTTTTCGATCCTGATTATTTTGATATATACAACCAACCGTTATCCAATCAAACTTAATATACTCTGTGAGCTCTGCTCAACTGAGTATAAAAAAGGATGCACGTGCATTGTTTTCGTGGCAGGACACTTGTCTAAATATTTACTTAAAATGGAAAAAAAGATGTTGCTAAACATTTAAGGCAACACCCACGAATATCCATAGCTGCAGAGTAAACTTTAAATTTGTGAAACTTTATCCCAAGTTTCCTTCTTACACTTTTGTTTCTTGAAAATTTGATGACATTTATTTACATTATGGCGGGTCATTCATTTTAGAACTGCTCTTTTATAGGAAAGTGCACAGTTCATTAATTACATTCTACATTTTTTTGTTTTATATAGTTATTGATTATTTTGGTATTTAAAATTTGCTTTTACATACTACAGCAGTTTATGTAAGTGTCACCAGTTTTCAAATATTTAGAGTACAACTAACCAAAGAAATAAAGTCGTGCTAAAAAATTCATTTCAGTGAATCGTGAATCGCAAAAACAAAATCCAAATACCCATATATAGCCAGTTCGAAAAAATCCTACTTCAAAATTTGTTTTAAAAAGCCAAGACTCGATCTGTTGTTATAAATGTCATATCCCATCATTAAACGTTTGAAATTCGTGCGTTTTGTAAAGCAAGGGTATTTCATTTTAAGTACATCAAAGATTTCGGGTATGTCTTGAAATGTTACGCAAGTTTTCTATATTCTAACTGCATATCGTCTCCTAATTGGAATTTGACCTTTCCTGAATATAAGCCGGGGTCACGCCTCATTCTTTTTGAACTTGTATCTGGATATTGTATCGTGTTAGACACTTACATTTCCAGAATCAACTCCAGGTTTGCGATCTACATGCGAGAATCGCATGTACATAGATCGGAAGACAAAACGAATCCCCTGTTCAGTAATCAGGTTTATTTATTTATTTTATTTATTTAATTATTTAAAGTCAACTAACAAGTGTGGTCGACTAACAAAATACAAAGGAAAGTAACATAAAAAAAAGATAGCGTAAAAATATATACAAGTATAGAATTAAAAATGGAATTAATTAAAAATTTGCAATTTTGTTTAACATTGAACAAGAACTAAAATTAAACTATCATTACAAATTAAACAAGTAAACTTTAAGATATCAGTTGAGACTGACAAGTATAGCATTGCGTAAGGCAACAAACGAACATTCGATACTAATGCAATTATACAAGTCGTTACAGTACGAGCACCAAACACGTATAGGATCATGTTTGCCAAAATTTATACGACACAGGGGAATGGAAGGGCACGTAGTGTCTGGACACCCTAGCAGGAACTGCAAAGTTCAATCGGCTTAGTAGCTCAGAGGAGTCAACCTCACCTAGAATTAGCTTATGTAGGAACATTACCCCGAGTAATATTCTACGATTTTCCAGAGTTGGCAAATTAATGAGAAGAAGTATACTTCTATAAGACGGAAGATGAAGATTTGAGTCCCAGTTAAAGGCCCGTAGAGCAAAAATTAAAAATTGTTTCTGCACAGACTCAATACGCTTTATATGAGTAATATATAATGGACACAAAACACACGAGCAATACACAAGTATTGGGCGGACCAGCGAAGTGTAGAGGACTTTGGTCAGATACGGATCCTTGAACTCCTTAGCCCAGCGTTTAACGAAACCAAGGGTACACATTGCTTTATTAGTAATAGCTGAAATATGTGAATTGAAGCACAGTTTCGAGTCAAACAGAACCCCTAAATCGTAAATCGAAGATATACGCTACATAGGAGTGCCATAAAGTGCATAAGACGACAGGACAGGCTTCACGCGATGAAATGTCATGAACTTACATTTGGAACAGTTTAGAACTAATGCATTTATTGTACACCAACGTTGAAATGAGTCCAAATGAACCTGAAGTAGATTTGAGCGATTTAAATCCGAAGGCAAGCATGTATAGCAAATTTTTACACCATCGGCATACATTAGAGCTCGTGAATGATTCAAAATCTGTGGCAGATCATTAATAAAAAGAGTAAAAAGCAATGAGCCTAAATGACTGCCCTGAGGTACACCAGAGGTAACATGAATTGATTTTGAAATAATATTTTTATAAAGCACCTTTTTGGTTCTATTAGAAAGATAGCTTGAGAGCCATGAAGTCAGATTCTTCGGAAACCCAGTAAATCAAGCTTCAGAATCAGAAGTTCGTGATTCACTGAATCAAAAGCTTTACTAAAATCCGTATAAATCACATCTGTTTGCTTGCTATCCAAAAAACCATCCCGAACTAAAGAGGTAAACTCAAGTAGGTTTGTGGTGGTTGATATACAACTCACAAACCCATGCTGAAAGGGTGATAATATGGAAGTACACGAATGTTGAAGCTGACAGGTAATTATTTGTTCAAAGGTTTTACGAATAGCTGAAAGCTTATCAATTCCCCTATAATTCTCAATATTAGATCTACTACTTTTCTTGTGCAGAGGTATGATAAATGACTGTTTCCAAATTGATGGAAATGACGCCGATTGCAAAGATAAATTGAACAATTTTACGATCGGTTCTGTTAAGTTCACAGCACAGAACTTAAGCACACAGCCAGGAATACCATCGGGCCCTGGAGAAAAAATCGGTTTCAGAGCTAAGAAAACTCTGAAGTACAGTGGCACTATCAATGACTGGATTGAGAATACAGTTAGAACTATTTCGAACGGATTACTACCGGTTTGTGTACAGGTTGACGAATAGGTCGATTTGAAAAAGTTTGCGAATAAGTCGGCAATATCATGGTCAAGGCTAGCATTATTGCCACCCAAAGATAAAGATGATGGAAATCCCGAATATTTGCGCTTTGAATTAACAAACCCGTAAAATTTTTTAGGATTGTTAAAAAACTCAATTTTGCATCTTGTTAATTACGACTTGTAGCAGTTTTGATTCAGGCGTTGGAAATTAGAACGGGCAACTAAATATTTAGAAAAATCTTCAGAAGAACCAGATCTTTTAAAACGCTTATAGAGCCCCGATTTAATATTGTTCAGGTTGGCAAGTTGCCTCGAGAATCAAGGTGGTTTACTACTGTTAGCCTTAACAAAATGAACCGGAACGCAACGATGAATAAAGTCACTTAGGTAACTATAAAAAATAGACGTGGCAGCCTCAACATCAGTACAAGCATAAAGGTAGACCGATCGTGAGAAGCTAACAGTTGATTAAGAAAATCAAAGTTAGCCTTTTTAAAACATCTCGAACGAGAACGACATGACACTTCTATGAAATTAATCGTAGGCAGTAAATTGTCCAGTGTAACCTCAAGTGTGGGGTGCAAAGGATCTACTTTTTTAATATGTACATATATTATACATATATTTTTACTACCAATATTTGATTTCCTTATTATAGAATTACATATTAACCCGGCGAGAATGTGGCAGGGTATGACATACCCAGTACATTGCTTTTTAGCGGTTTTTATACTCAGTTGAGCAGAGCTCACAGAGTATATTAAGTTTGATTGGATAACGGTTGGTTGTACATATATAAAGGAATCGAGATAGATATAGACTTCCATATATCAAAATAATCAGGATCGAAAAAAAATTTGATTGAGCCATGTCCGTCCGTCCGTCCGTCCGTCCGTCCGTCCGTCCGTCCGTCCGTCCGTCCGTTAACACGATAACTTGAGTAAATTTTGAGGTATCTTGATGAAATTTGGTATGTAGGTTCCTGAGCACTCATCTCAGATCGCTATTTAAAATGAACGATATCGGACTATAACCACGCCCACTTTTTCGATATCGAAAATTTCGAAAAACCGAAAAAGTGCGATAATTCATTACAAAAGACCGATAAAGCGACGAAACTTGGTAGATGAGTTGAACTTATGACGCAAAATAGAAAATTAGTAAAATTTTGGACAATGGGCGTGGCACCGCCCACTTTTAAAAAAAGGTAATTTAAAACTTTTGCAAGCTGTAATTTGGCAGTCGTTGAAGATATCATGATGAAATTTGGCAGGAACGTTACTCTTATTACCATATGTACGCTTAATAAAAATTAGCAAAATCGGAGAAGGACCACGCCCACTTTTAAAAAAAAAATTTTTTTAAAGTAAAATTTTAACAAAAAATTTAATATCTTTACAGTATATAAGTATATTATGTCAAGATTCAACTCCAGTAATGATATGGTGCAACAAAATACAAAAATAAAAGAAAATTTAAAAATGGGCGTGGCTCCGCCCTTTTTCATTTAATTTGTCTAGGATACTTTTAACGCCATAAGTCGAACAAAAATTAACCAATCCTTTTGAAATTTGGTAGGGGCGTAGATTTTATGGCGTTAACTGTTTTCTGTGAAAATGGGCGAAATCGGTTGATGTCACGCCCAGTTTTTATACACAGTCGTCCGTCTGTCCTTCCGCATGGCCGTTAACACGATAACTTGAGCAAAAATCGATATATCTTTACTAAACTCAGTTCACGTACTTATCTGAACTCACTTTATCTTGGTATGAAAAATGAACGAAATACGACAATGACCACGCCCACTTTTTCGATATCGAAAATTACGAAAAATTAAAAAAATGCCATAATTCTATACCAAATACGAAAAAAGGGATGAAATATGTTAAGGTAATTGGATTGTTTTATTGACGCGAAATATAACTTTAGAAAAAACTTTATAAAAGGGTTGTGACACCTACCATATTAAGTAGAAGAAAATGAAAAAGTCCTGCAGGGCGAAATAAAAAACCCTTAAAATCTTGGCAGGTATTACATATATAAATAAATTAGCGGTATCCAACAGATGACGTTCTGGGTCACCCTGGTCCACATTTTGGTCGATATTTGGAAAACGCCTTCACATATACAACTACCACCACTCCCTTTTAAAACTCTCACTAATACCTTTAATTTGATACCCATATCGTACAAACTCATTCTAGAGTCACCCCTGGTCCACCTTTATGGCGATATTTCGAAAAGGCGAAGACCTATAGAATAAGGCCCACTCCCTTTTAAAAATACTCATTAACACCTTTCATTTGATACCCATATCGTACAAACAAAATCTAGAGTCACCCCTGGTCCAGAAAGGCCCACTCCCTCTTAAAATACTCATTAACTCCTTTCGTTTGATACCCATATTGCACAAACGAATTCTAGAGTCACCCCTGGCCCACCTTTATGGCGATATCTCGAAACGGCGTCCACCTATGGAACTAAGGATTACTCCCTTTTAAAATACTCATTAACACCTTTCATTTGATACCCATATCGTACAAACGCATTCTAGAGTCACACCTGGTCCATCTTTATGGCGATATCTCGAAAAGGTGTCCACCTATAGAACTAAGGCTCACTCCCTCTTAAAATACTCATTAACTCCTTTCGTTTGATACCCATATTGCAAAAACGAATTCTAGAGTCACCCCTGGTCCACCTTTATGGCGATATCTCGAAAAGGGGTCCACCTATAGCACTAAGCCCCACGCCCTTTTAAAATAATCATTAACACCTTTCATTTGATACCCATATCATACAAACAAATTCTAAAGTCACCCCTGGTCCACCTTTATGGCGATATCTCGAAAAGGCGAACACCTATAAAACGAAGGCCCACTCCCTTTTAAAAATACTCATTAACACCTTTCATTTGATACCCATATCGTACAAACAAAGTCTAGAGTCACCCCTGGTCCACCTTTATTGCGATACCTCGAAAATGCGTCCACCTATAGAACTAAGGCCCACTCCCTTTTAAAATACTCATTAACTCCTTGCGTTTGATACCCATATTGCACAAACGAATTCTAGAGTAACCCCTGGCCCACCTTTATGGCGATATCTCGAAACGGCGTCCACCTATAGAACTAAGGCTCACTCCCTTTTAAAATACTCACTAACACCTTTCGTTTGATGCCCATATTGTGCAAACAAATTCTAAGGTCACCCCTGGTCCACCTTTATGGCGATATCTCGAAACGGCGTCCACCTATGGAACTAAGGATTACTCCCTTTTAAAATGCTCATTAACACCTTTCATTTGATACCCATATCGTACAAACGCATTCTAGAGTCACCCCTGGTCCATGTTTACGGCGATATCTCGAAAAGGCGTCCATCTATAGAACTTAGGTCCACGCTCTTTTAAAATGCTCATTAATACCTTTCATTTGATACCCATATCGTACAAACGCATTCTAGAGTCAACCCTGATCCACCTTTATGGCTATATCCCTAAATGGCGTCCACCTATAGAACTATGGCCCACTCCCTCATAAAATACTCTTTAATGCCTTTCATTTGATACACATGTCATACAAACACATTCCAGGGTTTCCCTCGGTTCATTTTCCTACATGGTTATTTTCCCTTATGTTGTCACCATAACTCTCAACTGAGTATGTAATGTTCGATTACACCCGAACTTAACCTTCCTTACTTGTTTTTTTTAAATTTGGTGCCCGATTGTCGCGTAGCTCCAAGTAGCTGGAGCTATGGGGGTGCGGGAAGGGATAATGGCGTGATCGCAGTTACGCGCTAACCCGCACTCAACATAGACGCGTGTGAAGTGCTTTCGGGTATGTATATTATTTTAATTTTTATTTATTTGTCTTATTTGATGTTTCTTTTTTAGCTAAAGTGAAAAATGAGTTACGAACAAGGAGAGAGACGACTTGCATCTATGTTGGAAGAAGTGTTTCATGAATCTTCAGCGAAATCGTGTTCTGAATATGAATCTGATCACTGCAGTGAACATAATCTACAACCGGGTGCAGAACAGGAAGTAAGTGATCATGCCACTACCAGCGGGGGAAGTGAGAACGAATGGGATGAGTCTGATGACAATATTCCGTTGTCAATTTTAGCAGCCCGTCGTCTTTCGTATATTCAAGTTCATGTTCCTCATTTTACTTCCAAATATGGCCAAAAGTGGGTCAAGGCTGCTCCTCGAGCAAATTTGCGAACTCGAACAGAAAATATAATTCACGAGCGTCCGGGAATAACAGGCATAGCAAAAGAAGCTCAAACGGAAATTGAATGCTGGAACATTTTTACAACTGAAGAAATTATTAAATTTTTCGAGCTCAAGGCCACGCATAAATAAAAACCAAATATTTTATATCTTTCAATAAATATACTTGTTTAATGTTTAATCGATATTTCGACCTCAATCTGAGATCATCCTCAGGACTAAAAAGATTACAAAACAATAAAAACATCAAAAAGTGCATTTTACGTACATCCCTATAACACAACTTACACTCTTGGCTGTGCCTGATCGACTAATTTTAAAAGATTACATATTAAACGAATATAAACAATATAATTTAAACAAATAAATACCGTAAATATAAACAAATTTTGACAAAAACAACCATGTACAAATTTCTCCAACTGTACGTCGCGCTCAGCATACATATATATGTTCATATGTATATCAGCTACAGGTAAACTGTTGTTGTCTAACATTATAATACGAATATTGGTGGGACATTAAACTAACAAATTACTCTCAAAGCGCTTTTTTGTTTCTGCTTATTAGCTGCCTATAAGCCGAAGCACAATTTTCGGTGTCTGTTTTAAAATTTATCCGTTTGTCGCTCTCTATATTGATAATATGAAGCATTTCAAGTATGTATCTCTTATTATATTGCTTCTCTTGTCGCAAAATTCTCACATTGTCTAAATCTGGACAATGTCCCGTAGCGTAGTATGTATGACGGGACAAGTTCCAAATAGCTTTCACGTACGACAACACTCTACGACAAATATACAGCAACATGAAAAGCAGGATTGAAAAATACGAGAAATCCAACGTAATATACCAAATTAATTGCAATGGTGACGGGTCCCACTTATGCAACAAAGTATATGTGGGAACAACTAAATCTAAGCTTTATACTATTTTCACACAGACGGCTTATTGAATAATAAAGGCAATTTTCTACATTAAGACGCTTATTGAGCTCAATCTTCCCTACAAAATTCGAATCTATTATTATTTCATTAGTAGCTAATCGAATGCCTAATGAAGTCAAAAGCACAATGCAACTCTGTTGGCAGCGTTCCACTTCAGTTTCCGCTTCTTAGTTTTTGGTGTGTTCAGTGCTTAAAAATGTCATTTGTCAAAGCAAATGTCATTGTCTGCATGGCGGAACGATACAAGGTGGCCGCATCGAACAGCTGATTATAACCTTTTTTATTTGATTTGATACATCAACTACCGGCGCAGTACGATTTTGACATTTGTCCATCGAATTTACAAGTACATGGAATTTTTTTTGTTTGTAGGTATGTCACCATGCTCCCACCTTGTATCGTTCCGCCATGATTGTCTGTCTCATCCTTCATACTAATCGAGCAGTTACTTCTGTGTGAAAGCAAAAAATTTACGATTTCATTAGCAGGTGAAATGAGATCATTAAGTTTCTGTGTGAAAACAGTATAAGACAAGGATTTCCGGACACAAGTCGAATATAAAAAACAGAAATAATTTGAACGATAACAAAACAGCCTTAACACATCATTGTAGCGCTACGGGACATTGTCGAGATTTAGACAATGTGAGAATTTTGCAACAAGAGAAGCAATATAATAAGAGATACATACTTGAAATGCTTCATATTATCAATATAGAGAGCGACAAACGGATAAATTTTAAAACATACACCGAAAATTGTGCTTCGGCTTATAGGCAGCTAATAAGCAGAAACAAAAAAGCGCTTTGAGAGAAATTTGTTAGTTTAATGTCCCACCAATATTCGTATTATAATGTTAGACAACAAGAGTTTACCTGTAGCTGATATATGTACATATATATGTATGCTGAGCGCGACGTACAGTTGGAGAAATTTGTACATGGTTGCTTTTGTCAAAATTTGTTTATATTTACGGTATTTATTTGTTTACATTATATTGTTTATATTCGTTTAATATGTAATCTTTTAAAATTAGTCGATCAGGCACAGCCAAGAGTGTAAGTTGTATTATAGGGATGTACGTAAAATGCACTTTTTGATGTTTTTATTGTTTTGTAATCTTTTTAGTCCTGAGGATGATCTCAGATTGAGGTCGAAATATCGATTAAGCATTAAACAAGTATATTTATTGAAAGATATAAAATATTTGGTTTTTATTTATGCGTGGCCTTGAGCTCGAAAAATTTAATAATTTAAATATTGAAGGCCGAAAAACAACAAATAAAAACTGAAGAAATAAACAGCATAAACTTGACATATACAAACCAAAATATAATTAGTCATCGAGAAAAGTGCAAAGATCATAATAAATTATATTATATGAAAAAAAAAACAACTATACTGGAACTAGATGCGTTTATTGGTTTACTGTATATTGCTGGTCTCAACAAATCAATTCGTCAGTCCATAAAAGATCTATGGCGTACAGATGGCACCGGTGTAGACATATTCCGAACAACCATGTCTGTGCAACGATTTTACTTTTTGCAAAACTGTATTCGATTCCACGATAAATCTACCAGGGTCGATGCGGATTTCGTGTTTATATACCAAGTAAACAGGCCAAATATGGCATCAAAATACAAGCTCTTATAGATGCTAAACCTTTTTATACTTTCAATTTGGAAGCAGGAAAGCAGCCTATAGGTCCATATGCAATTAGCAACAAACCGTTCGACGTAGTGCAAAGACTAGTTTAGCCAATATCACAATCGAATCGCAATTTGACAACTCGTTTAACAGTCATGAGTTGATGCTTCATCTGCTAGCTGAGCACAGGCTTACCTCCACAGGAACTGTTCGTAAAAATAAAAGATGCATACCACCCGCACAGTTGAAGACTGGAAAGAAACCAGGAAGTTAAATTTTTTGGTTCCAAAGACATTTCCATGGTGCCTTACGCTTCGAATAAACAGAAAGTGGTCATAGTTATGCCTACTCTTTTTTAGTTATACACTATGCAAGTCTCACAATTTTATTACATTCCAAAAACTTGTAAATTTCACGAATGACAACTATCAGTTAGTTTAATTAAATTACCATGTTGAGATATCTTTTTGCTATGGTGAGAAATCTTTCTGATAGTAATCTGTGAGAAAGTGCAATTATTAATTTCATATTTGCCAAAAACATGCATTTAAATATATTTTGCTAGAATTTGCCACGGTGCCTTGATATTGCATTTCAATTTTATTAGCGTGTGTGAAATTAAGAAAATTAAGTCGGATCATGTGTAAGATTTTTTTACGAAGATTTTTAACTTTAGTAGAATATGAGTAAGTAGAGTACTATTTCGTCTAACTACCCCAACCCTAAATGGCAACCCTACTCAAAAATGTCCCTATTGTAATTCCGAGTGAAATACCTTTCGTTTGATACCCATACCGGCATATCTCATGCAATTTTTTTTAATTTCGAATGGGTGGCAACCTTGTGAAACATTATGAGTGGCAAAACCTAGGCAGAAAGTCTTAGAAGGTGATACATTATCTCTGTGCCAAATTTCAATTAAATCGGTTGAGCTGTTCCCGAAATCGTTCGGCTATACAAACATACAAATATACAAATGGCAACCCTACTCAAAAATGTTCCTATGGTAATGCCGAGTGAAATACCTTTCGTTTGATACCCATATCGGCATATCTCATGCAATTTTTTTTTAATTTCGAATGGGTGGCAACCTTGTGAAACATTCTGAGTGGCAAAAACTAGGTAGAAAGTCTTAGAAGGTGATACATTATCTCTGTGCCAAATTTCAATTAAATCGGTTGAGCCGTTCCCGAGATCTTTCGGCTATACAAACATACAAATATAAAAATATACAAGAATTGCTCGTTTAATGTTATAAGATTAGTACTAAAATCAGTGACTGAAAATGCTACAGTACTCCGGAACTTATTTTCGCTATTGCTTTGACTCTGAACATGAAAAGAGCATGGAGCTGGGCCCAAACATTAAAAGTGATAGCATTTCTAAAGCTCTGCTACGGGCTACCTCTCGTTTTAGAGCGGGGCAAATAGAAGAATAAAATCTTCAAACGAAATGTAATTTGCTATTTGTTTATGCTATTTGCTCTGTTGGGCATTGTAGGTATAGGGGTGAGTGTCCTGATGCAACAACAACAAAAAAAAAGGACAACAACAACTCAAGGATGACAAATAAAACCACAAGTACAAAAACAACAACATCATAATGTTATATCAGCTCCAACAGCAAAAACAAGAGATAATACAAAGTTCTGCCTAACAATGTCCAACAAAGCAAATAGCATTACATTTGTTTTGTTCTCGCTCCACTATAAATTCCATTTTATTTGGGGTTTTTATTATCCTATTTTCTCCGCTTTAAAACATGGCGCAGCTCGAGCAGAGCATAAGAAATGTTATCAGTTTCTTGTGCTTCAGCTCGGCTCTATGCTCTGTTCTTGTTCATAGCGGGAGCAGTAACAGATCATCACCCCTATTGCGAGTGTCGACTGAGAATAGATAATCGACTATTAAGCGATTATCGATTATCACCCCTATTGCGAATGTCGATCGCTCGCTCATTTATCGACTGTGAATACTCTTTTGATCGATTGTCTTTCTACAGCCATTTTGCAGTCGTTGAAGCGTTTAAGTGATAGACAAAAGTGAAAAAATTTAAAAATGGAAGAAAAAAAGTAAAAAATTTGAATAAAAGTAAAAAATGTAAACCTAAATAATAAAAAGTGGTTATTTTAATTGCAGATCAAAAGTTGTAAGCAATAAACGGCAAATCGCAAGACTGGTGCAGCTAATGCAAGAACATCCTGATTTAGGCAAAGGCGTGTGTGGGAAAGCCCAGGGAAAATCAAGATGGGAATTGATAGCGGTTGAGCTCAATAGCTTGGGACCACCGATGCGTTCTTGGGAAAAGTGATTAAAGGTAAAAAAATTTGTATATAGCGTCCATAAAGAAAATACTGAACATTCCTTTGTAGGTGTGGACGGACTTGAAAAGTAAAACGAAGAAAAAATGTTCGCAGAACCGAATGGAGTACCAAGCAACTGGTGGAGGCCCAAATAACGTCCATACGTTTTCGGCGATAGAGGAAGCTATTATTAGTTTTTTAAGTATTGACGCCTATATTGATCCCCCTGGCGAAGAAATTGGAATGGGCAATGTGGTGGTCCAATCAAGAGTTTGTGGTAGGTCGACTGAAATTGTTGAAGATCAGCAGGAAAATGAAGTACCTGAAAGAAGCGTATCATGTGAGATCCAGGAAAGAGCTGCACTACAGGCAACTCCAGCAAGAAGGTCTAAAAATATAAGCGAAAAGGAAAAAAGGTTAGCACTGTTGGAGAAGCAGATTGACATTCAAAGTAAACATTTTAAGGCCCTGAAAAGAAATACATTAGGTATTAAGAAAAGTGTTGTAAATATAGAAGGATACATGAGGAGGTTAGTTGCGCTAAATTTTGAGGCTGTAACTTTAAAGCAAGAGAAACTAGAAATTGAGAAAGAAAAGTTTAAACTGCTAAAAGAAGAAATTATTAATAAGAAAAAGCATAGGAAAGATAAATTAAGTATGAAAGAACAGATTTTGGAGTTGGAGAAGGAGAGAATTACCAAAGCACTAATGTGAATAGTAGTTTTAAGGCAATGTGATATTTTAAATGTAAATAGTAACTTTGAAATAATTTGATTTTTTATGTAGATAGTAGTTTTAAGATACATTTTTTATTCACACCTGAATTTGTGATATTTTTTTTACATGAAGTGATATTTTGATTTATGTTAATAAAAAACATGAATTTTTTTTAGTTAGCCTTAGTTAATTTAAAATAAGTGTACTCTGAATTTAAAATGGACTGAATATGAATTTAAATAAAAATTGTTTTTTATCATCGTAAAACTAGAACTGCATATGTTGTAAAATATTATTTCTAACTGCCCTAGCTTCTTCGTTTGCCACTGAACCACCTTCATATGTTGTGCTATCTTGGAAATCGTCATTCGGGTTGTGATGGTCAGATATTTCTTCATCTGATAATTGAACATTATAAGATAAACAAATGTTGTGAAGAGCTGCGCATACGTTTATTATTTGTGTAGCTTTCTTTGGCTCATAGTGGAGCGCGCGAGCCCCTAACAAACACCTAAATCGATTTTTAAGGACTCCAATAGTACGTTCCACAATATTCCTTCCTTGGGAATATTTTCTGTTAAACATACATTCTGCTGTTCCATCTTCTGGGTTTCGGTATGGCGTAAGCATATAAGATTGTAGGGCGTAACCTGCATCGCCTAAATGTTTACATATTTTACAACCATAAAATTATGAAAATAAGTTAAGCATTAAGGACTCCATACACCTCCTTGCTAACGTGAATATATTTCTTTTGTCTAATATATTTTTTGCTAAACCGCTTTTTACAACACAAATATCTTTCTAATTGTTATATTCAAAACAATGAATATTTTTATTTTCAAGCTCACACTTAAATTTGTACGTATGCAATGCCATTGCATGTAAAAATCTAATGTTCGTATTACCGCCCCAAATTTCTAGTTGAATCACAGATTTTGTTGAAAATGGAATCTATTGGCTGCAGTGCTTTAACATGCAAAGGGATTTGTTAAATCTATACGACCCTGGCTGAGTTTAACACAAAATTTTTTTGTGTGTACAACAAGCACATAAAAATGTTCAACTTCTTTTGCAAATATCTCTTGACAAAAGCAACATTTTTTATTTTATATTTCGGATTCGCAATACTGGGTCCAAAACACATCTTTTGACACCCCTCCAAATATTTTTGGGCGGGTATTAAGAGCGTCATGCTGTCGTATTCATTTGCTAAGAATTCATATGGAATACTGTGCCTTTGGGTAGACTTCAGAAATCACCACGGACCATTTTCACGTTCAAAAATAGGTGTATGGAGTACTTTACATACCTAGTATTATATTTCTTTCACCCCTACGGTAGTCATCTTCCAATCGTGGTTTCAATGTGGACATGTTGAAAACGTTTGCATCGTGCGTTGCCCCCGGATACTTGGCATTGACATAGCGGATTCTCATGGCATTATCGCAAACCTATGAAATAACAAAAATTATCAACTCCACGATTTTTCTTTGTAAAATACTTACTATCATTGCATTCAAACTATAATATCCTTTGCGATTATAGTACAAATGCTGAATGTCTTTTTTGGAGCAACAATTTTGACATGCGTCCCGTCTATGCAACTTATCACGCCTGGTATTCCACTTTTTTCAAAAAAATAAAGCTTTGCTTGACGCTTTTCCTCCTAGTATATTGAATTGTCACCCAATTTCTGCAAACGTATTCCTCCAAAGCTGGGAATACTTCAGATAAAACTAGGGATACTGTAGATTGGCCGAATCCTATATTAAAGTCATTGCCTACACTCAGCTGGTATGATCCGTGAGCACAGAACCGTAAAGTTGCTGCAAGCTTTAAAATTGTTGGGATAGAAGTCTTTCTAACACCAGGTTGTAGTTTGGCATCTAGCAATGCCAGTAAATCCACAAATGCAGCTTTCGGTAAACGAAAGTTTTTCAAAAATCTGTATAAATGGGAGCTTTAATAAATTTTTAACTTTAAGACAAATTAAATCCAGATAGTTACATGTGATCTTCCATTTCCAAAGGATTCGACGAATCCCTCAGCTTGCGTCTTTCCCTTGCCAGCTCTATTAGCCTTGTATGTGCATCTTCATCTTCCTCACTATCACTTAACCACAGCTCAACACAATCCATTTATAATATTTATTATAAAATATCTAATTTAAATTTATTTTAAAAATGTTTTGTTATTTTGGTTTTATCAAACACGGCAAAAATGTAAACAAATGGTAAACAGCTGATTGCAATTCAGCGAGTTTTCTTCCTTCTCGTCTTCTTGCAGCGAGTTATTCACAATGGTACAAATTTTTTTCGATCGAGTTACACAATACGAAAATAAAAGACAATCGACTCGGTCGACAAATTTCTATTCTACTGCTAATCGACACTCGCAATAGGGGTGCATATTTTTCGTTGCTACTGCTTCTCTGGAGTAGCAAATTCAAACACTGATTAAAGTCATAAAAATTATAAATAAGCGAAGACCTTTATTAGGCAAACGAGACTGACTGTGTGGAATAAAGAGGGTTCAACTATATACATATATTGCTTTATTTACTACACATTAAAATTTTAAGCTTAGTTAACTTCAATATTTTGATAATCATATCTTAATTACCAAACTAATAAAAATAGTAATAAGCCATTAAATTTTGTTTGACAATTTGATTTCACGACCAATATAGTTCTTATATACATATATTGCTCATGTTGCCTAATTCTCCTTTTTGTGGAGGCAATAAACACATAATAACCCAAAGAATCTTTATAATCTCATCATTATTTCACAAAAGTCAGTCGCTTGTCAAACCGCAGAAAATTGGCTCCCAAAGTAAAACAAAGAAAATTAAATTGTTCTGCCTGCAAGCGTGTGGGGCCGTGATTGCCCATTCCAATGCAATTCGCATATGATGAGTTGTTAAGTTAAAAGCTAATTTAAATACCCTTTGACCTTGTTCGTGGAGATGGCTAGGAGATTCCAATTTTCACTTAATTATGCCAATGAATATTTTAGAGCACTAAATCTTTGTAAATGGAAATTTAATGCTTCAGTAAATCTTACACAACAAGCAAATATTTGTACTAATTCATTATTTCGAAGGCTTCACATCCAAATTTTAACTGAAGTCTTACAAAAAAATTCAATAAACCCTTGCAGGCTGTAAGGAAACGATTTTAATAACTATTTATAAAAAATGTGCATATATACAAAAGGCATCCTTTTCCGCATCGTTGTTCTCATACGTCAAAGTGTGGGTCCAGTTGGAGAAAATGTTGAACAAATTTGCATTTATGCGAAGGGAGCACATCCATTAGCAAGGAAGTCTTTCTACCAACATATAAACGACGCGTACATATGTATATGCGCTTTCATTCTTTCCTACTCCAATGCATGCCGCAAAGTGCTGTTTTCACATTTCCTTGCCCAGTCTAGCATATCTCTTGGATGACGGTCGGTGATGTAAATATTTGCTTTCACTAAGGCATCTACGAGCCGGGCACATGTAATTTCCACTTAGGGATCGAACATTCCCGACAGGCATCACTAAAATCGGAACCCTTAGAAATTTTGTCATGTCTGTCATCAAACAGTGTGGTCAATGTCCCTGGCTTTCTGATCTTTTTTTTTTTGTTCTGAAGGTTATTGTGGAGTTTATTACATTCCAAGATTTCCTCAGGTTTTTTGTTCTAAATTCTGATATTAAATGTTACACCACCAGGATACGTTAAGTAATGTTAAGAGAGCGGGAACAGGAACTTCGCGCATTACTACTTGGAGCCATTTATCCATTTTGAATACCCTTTGTGAGTACTTGATTCCCATATGAAATTTTAGTTATCTTCTTTGCTCTTTAGCGGCCGCGGCGGTTTTGTGATAGCGTGCTCAGCCTACAACATCGAGGGGTTCACACCCCGGGCAAAACAACATCAACATTTTAGAAGGAAATTTTTTTCAATCGGAGTCGCCCCTCGGCAGTGATATGGCAGGCAATCCGAGTGTATTTCTGCCGTGAAAAGCTTTTTAGTGAAAAATCATCTGCCTTGTAGATGTCGTTCGGAGTCGACATAATACATGTAGGTTCCGTCCCGCCAAATTTGACATCTGATAGCTTTAGCAGATGAGGATGGTTAGTATACGGCATCGTAAAAGCATTTTAACAATACCAAAGTAAATAATGATGGCAATCGTTAGGACTCTATAAAGATCAATGTGATCATACTTAATCGTTCTCGCGAAGGTCGGTCTTGTACCTTAATGGTGCCTGTTACCGGAACGCAAAAAACACTCACCAAAACCTTCGGGGAGTATCCCTATCGTTACAACAACATAACAACAGTATTTACTTAATTTAATATTGATAGGCTCCTCCTAGAATAGGAATTCATAACCCGTTTGCATAGCGAGCCAGCTTGCCTCCTCATCTCATGGTGGATAGACGCTACTGAGAGAATCCTCTACGAAGTTCTTGCAACTATTATACAGGACTACTCTTTTCAGGCAGTTCGACTTAATGCTTCCATCAAAAGGATGCTCACACTACCCATAGAATTCTTTCACACTAGCATACCGGAGTAAATACCAGCTTAAATTTCTCGCAAAAACTTGGGGAATTAAAGGGTAATCTGAAATATCTTCACTCGTGCGAAGTTTTGCACTGACCTATTCTCCAACCTCATTGTTCAGTTTCAAATATATAAATCTTTGGTTTGGAGGATATGTACGACAAAAGCAAAATAAAGCGTATAAATACATACGTACGCACATACAATATTTGCACATAAATAAATATGGGTTTTGATTTATGCAAAAAATTGTGCACTTTTACGCCAATTTGAATGCCCTCAGTTATTATTTTTTGCTCAACTTCCCAAATTATTGGTGAAATTGTATAAACGCCTATGTAGCATTTGATTCGTTAATGAAATTTTAACTATTTTAGTCCAAAACATAAGTAATTTTTATAAACAAATTCTGGTTAAATTCGATTCTTAAATATATACTTTTTCATTCATAATCACACTGGTAAGGAGAATAAATTTATAATTTTGCCGATGCACTATACAATTTTTAAACCAATGTTGCCTACCGGGTTCAATGTACTTGTTATACCAACTGAAACAGTAGATAAAATCGCAAGCCATGGGCCCTCCGCCATTGAAGTGTTTAAATTTAAAAGAAATATGAGAAAACCAACTAATCTAGGAGAAGTTAAGTTAAAAGCTAGAAATGTAACGCATGTTCAATTTGGTTATAGGCATACAAATATGTATGTATTTGCCCTATAAACTTCTTTTTAAATGTGCCTTTTGTGGTCGAATTAAGTAAGAAGTAACTGCTGTGATTAGGAAATCGCGCCTTAGTTTATGGTTAATAAGCAATGGGTTTATTCACGTCACGATGGTTATGAATTAATCTATTTAAAAATAATTTCTGTTCAGAGGGTTTTGTTTTTGTAATAGAACAAAAGTTTTGAGCACATAAGCAGATAAACTGATAAACACACCTGCGTGAAAAGATCGAATAACTTTACCTATAAGTCGTTGCGATATGATGGCATATGGATACCCATAATTAGCTTACATGCCAAAAAGCAGAACTTAATAGCCACGGGTTGCCAACTAACTGGGGTTTGAAATTGAATATTAACTGATTTTTTTTATTATATTAAGCCTGGGTGCAAGTTTGAATTGCTACCTAAAATAAGAAAAACAATTTAGTCACTGGAAAATATTGGTAAGGCAAAAGTTCAAAAGAAAAAATTCTGGGCCCGGATTACGTTTTCCGAAAACTGAGTATTACGTGAACGCATAGCTGACATCGCAATTTGGTATTATGAGTTCAGTGAACGTAGACGACAAATCGTAGAGGTTACAAAATTCTATTCGATCGCAAAAAGCCGTTGGAACGTCCTTGAATTTAGTTATTTCTTTAATTAAACATGGTTTTATGAATAATTTTAAAAATTTAAGCTTTAATAAGCTCAATTTAAATTAAAAAGAAGAAAAGTGGTAAAAAAAAATCCTTGCTCACTCGCACTTGACTCAGTTATCAAAATCAATTTCTTTTTATTGACGTTTTTTGAAATTGCTAAAAGTTTTAAATTATTCTTGTTTTTTGTTTTACAAATATGGAATATGATACTTAGTTGTTACAAACTTTCAGAAATGAAAATATGATACTGAAAATATAGCATTATATGTACAAATATTGACGTGCGTACGATTAGTAACGGAATACGTAATTCGAGACCCAATTTGTGTTCAACACACTTTTCAATCTAAATTCTATTGTAAAATTTTAGAATAAAACAAAAATGAACTTTTTCATTTCTTCTATTTTTCTTAAAATAAATAAAAACAATGCGCGATAGCCTCCGACGAGATTTTGGGCCGAGCTTCTTTTCCAACTTGTGTCTACTGCTTTAAATTTTTCCCTACAATTTAGTGGGACGGGACCTACATGTTTTACGCCGACTCTGAATGGGATCTGCAAAGCAACTCATCTGCTTTCACTAAGAAGCTTTTCATGGCGGAAAACAGTCACTGCCGAGCGGCAACCCCCTTTGGAAATACTTTTTTCTAGGTTAGGTTGAACTGGCCGGTCCATGAGAACCTCACATAAACTGAGTGAGAACATAGTGTACCCAGAAGTTTGTTTTAACGACCAAACTGAAAACCGTATCAAAACCCTATGTTATAAAAAACTCCGTCTTCTTGGCAAATACTGGCAACTTCTTAGGATTTAAGCCACTTGCTGCTTCTAGACCTGGCAGCTGTATCACTCCTACAAGCTGGAGTCTTAGCCGTGCAAGCGTAGGGCACGAGCACAAAACGTGCTCGATCGTTTCCTCCCCCAGCCCGCACTTCCTGCATCTGCTATCACTGACCAAGCCTAATTTGAAGGCATGTGACGCCAGAAGGCTGTGTCCAGTCAGAATACCTTTCCAGCTTGGTCGATCATGTGCACCTGTCGCCTTCGCTTAATCTCGCCCAGTCTAATGGGGACGTCTTTTTATCTAGTTCATCTGCTTTTTCGTTCCCATCTATTCCCATATGCCCCGGGACCCAATATAGATGTATGTTTCTCCCTGGCCCCATTCTCTTTTTTTTTTTGCGGAAGGGCTGAAAAATGCCTATTGCACCGTTATTGCTGCCGTCGCAGCAACCGTGTGTCCGTAGACTAAAAAACAGCCCCGTTTTGGAACCGTCGCCCACCCCGATACCACTTTTGCATTACTTCAAGGTGGCGTTCCATATTTCTCATTTTTTTAAGAGCCTACTGTTGTCCCTGCGTCCAGGCTCCCGCTATTTGCTCTGAGAAGGAGCATCAATTGGTCACACCAAGGCAATTTAAACTTTTCTATCGAACTGCTTTATCTGATGTTGCCATGGTCTATGCCTCTGCACCATATAGCAGGACGGGTACGATAAGTGACTTGTAGGGCATAATCCGCGAGATATGAATTTACTTTTCAATTGCTTACCTATTCCAAAGTAGAAACCAAACCACCACCTATAGAAAAATAAGAACGATCATCTTTGGAAAGCGCAAGCCTCGTACTTGGAGTGCCCCCGAATGATTCAAAACAACTTTTCCGGTACTCGCCGTTATCCAATCCTATGAAGGGAACAAAAAATTTTCAAATCCTTTTTCAGATCACTATTGTTTTCATATTTGAATACAGACGGTTAAGCGCACCACAGCTAAGACGCTAAGAGTGTTCCCAATTTAGTTCAAGCCTGTCGTAAGAAGTGACTAAAACTCTCAGACACTAAAATGTGAGAGCTCAAAAGATCTGCTCCCGCTGTAGTCGGGCTAGTACCTAAGCGTGCCGGCGATATAAACCGCAAAGACCTGCCCACATCTGCAACAGCCCCGTAAATCGGCGAGCTTATTTACGGTTTTTTATAGGCCTATTACTTAGTTTGTGTAACTAAAGGTAATACACAACGAGGCAAGCACACCAAGTTCTGTTTTTGCTTATGCAGTTATCTGTAAAATATAATAACTACGGTCTAATGTTTGCATTCTACTTGTTTATTATTATTTTAAACTTACTTCTCAATTATCGCCAAAGGCTTCTCGAATTTAAATTACAAACTATGTAAACAGACCTACGTGTACCAGTTTTCAAAGAGATTATTGAATTGATTTGCAGTTTGAATTTTATTGGCTTAATACATGCCAATCTCGGAATTTAGCAGTCTCTGGGTTTACATGCATATATATGTATGTATGCGTACAAAAATATATGTGTGCGTATACTGGATTGCATACCTAACAAGCATTTAGAGGATTCGTTGCATACAAGATATTGATTAAGGATGGCTCAAACTAAAAATGCTCATACAGAAAAAGCACCCCTTATATTCACATTCGCTGTATATTCGTGAAAGCGCAATCGATATGGGCCAAATTTTTTCTTACCTAAGTTAAACAGATATAATAGTATGTAATAAACATATCTATGTATGTATATTGAAATATAATATGAAGAGGCCATTTTGGGGTTATAAAATTTGCAGTTGAACAAAAAACATAAATCTGCTTGGTTTAATGCAGATCTGTTACAAATTGGAAACAGCATATACATTTTAAAATAAGAAAAATAAAATTATGAAAAATTCTACTTATACACATGGCGCCAGACACACTCTTGTATAAGAAGTTATCTATGGCCGATAATAAATAAAGTTGGTAAGACAACTAACGTCGTGTTGTGATGGTAACGTGCTCCGCCTAACAAATTTTTTTTATATGTTTACAAAAAAAATGGAAAAATCTGTAATGATTGTTCATTATCTTTGAATCTGCAGGGCCTACCGTTGTATGTGTTGTAAGCACAGTTTATAGCAAATTGTATTACCTTTTAAAAACTTCAAACCGTTTTGGAATTGCTCAATTCGTTCTTGAGATATATATGATTAAGTGGACCAATTTTTTATTTTTTTTTGTGAAATAACGGTAATTCGTAAATATCTCAAAACGTCTCTGGTGCAGAAAATAATTGGAATTTCTGACCCAGTGTAATCATCGATACTACACCTTTCATTTGATAATTTATTAAAGAAATGTGAACGATCAGGTAATTGTGTTTCGTTAAGACGTTCTTCTGAATCTAAGTAGTTATATGGGAAAATACCTTTACGTTTCATTAAATGAGCCGTTTATTTTTAAAGTGGCATAAGTCATTTCATGTCATTTAGGTTCAGTGGTAATTTTTTTGTATCTCTCCTCGCCTCCAGTTTTTTAGCGCCCAATATCCAAAAGATGCAATTCTTATTATTATTTTATAATTGTAGAACCATCTATATATGCATTCATTCAAAAATAACAATGCATTTAAGACCATGAGTTGGAAATGACTTATGCCACTTTCAAAATAAACGGCTCAAATCAAAGTGATGATCGTTGGGGAAATAAGCCTTTGTTATGTCTAAATTATTAGTATTTAAATTCTTAGCTAAACTGTCTAAACTAGAAGGCATGAATCGAAATGAATCTAAAAACCTAAGTTCAATGGTATCTTTATTATTAATATATATTCTCTTTGATATTGAAATATACAACCTTTGTTTAAGGGAATAATATTTATATCTCCCTCTACAGATGACAACTCTTTAATAAATAAATGACAATCATATTTAGATAAATTCTGAAAAAATATTGGAATAAAATTTGATATCTGATATTCTAAATTACATTTATTATGTTCTGGACCTCTATATTCACCAGTTAAATGACAATGGTCTGCTACCCTATCATTTAATAAAAGTTCCACTCCACAAATATGACAAACTATATCCTCGTTTTGACGTCTAAGTTGGTTGGTAGTTAATTGATGCATTTTAACTGTTTTACTCAAATAAAGGTGGTAAATACCTAAAACATCATCGAAAATACTTTTAAACAAGTAAGGAAGGTTAAGTTCGGGTGTAACCGAACATTACATACTCAGTTGAGAGCTATGGTGGTAACATAAGGGAAAATAACCATGTAGGAAAATGAACCGACGGTAACCCTGGAATGTGTTTGTATGACATGTGTATCAAATGAAAGGGGTTAATGAGTATTTTAAGAGGGCGTGATCCTTAATTCCATAGGTGGACGCCGTTTCGTGATATCGCCATAAAGGGGACCAAGGGTGACTCTAGAATGCGTTTGTACACTATGGGTGTCAAACGAAAGGTATTAATGAGTATTTTAAGAGGGCGTGGGCCTTAGTTCTATTTGTGGACGCCTTTTCGAGATATCGCCATAAAGGTGGACCAGGGGTAACTCTAGAATTTGTTTGTACTATATGGGTATCAAATGAAAGGTGTTAATGAGTATTTTAAAAGGGAGTGGGCTTTAGTTCTATAGGTGGACGCCTTTTCGGAATATCGTTATAAAAGTGGACCAGGGTTGACTCTAGAATGCGTTTGTACAATATGGGTTTCAAACGAAAGGTGTTAATAAGTGTTGTAAAAGGGAGTGGGCGTTAGTTCTATGGGTGGACGCCTTTTCGGAATATCGCCATAAACGTGGACCAGGGGTGACTCTAGAATGCGTTTGTATGATATGGGTATCAAATTAAAGGTATTAATGAGGGTTTTAAAAGGGAGTGGCCCTTAGTTGTAAGGTGTTAATGAGTATTTTAAGGGCGTGGGCCTTAGTTCTATAGGTGGACGCCTTTTCGAGATATCGCCATAAAGGTGGACCAGGGGTGACTCTAGAATTCGTTTGTACGATATGGGTTTCAAATGAAAGGTGTTAATGAGTATTTTAAAAGAGCGTGGGCCTTAATTCTATAGGTGGACGCCTTTTCGAGATATCTCCATAAAGGTGGACCAGGGGTGACTCTAGAATTTGTTTGTACGATATGGGTATCAAATGAAAGGTGTTAATGAGTATTTTAAAAGGGAGTGGGCCTTAGTTCCATAGGTGGATGCCTTTTCGAGATATCGCCATAAAAGTGGGCCAGGGGTGACTCTAGAATTTTTTTGTACGATATGGGTATCAAATGAAAGGTGGTAATGAGTATTTTAAAAGAGCGTGGGCCTTAATTCTATAGGTGGACGCCTTTTCGAGATATCGCCATAAAGGTGGGCCAGGGGTACTCTAGAATTTGTTTGTACGATATGGGTATCAAATGAAAGGTGTTAATGAGTATTTTAAAAGGGCGTGGGCCTTAGTTCTATAGGTGGACGCCTTTTCGAGATATCGCCATAAAGGTGGACCAGGGGTGACTCTAGAATTCGTTTGTACGATATGGGTTTCAAATGAAAGGTGTTAATGAGTATTTTAAAAGAGCGTGGGCCTTAATTCTATAGGTGGACGCCTTTTCGAGATATCGCCATAAAGGTGGACCAGGGGTGACTCTAGAATTTGTTTGTACGATATGGGTATCAAATGAAAGGTGTTAATGAGTATTTTAAAAGGGAGTGGGCCTTAGTTCCATAGGTGGATGCCTTTTCGAGATATCGCCATAAAAGTGGGCCAGGGGTGACTCTAGAATTTTTTTGTACGATATGGGTATCAAATGAAAGGTGGTAATGAGTATTTTAAAAAGGAGTGGGCATTAGTTCTATATGTGGACGCCTTTTCGAGATATCGCCATAAACGTGGACCAGGGGTGACTCTAGAATGTGTTTGTATGATATGGGTATCAAATTAAAGGTATTAATGAGGGTTTTAAAAGGGAGTGGCCCTTAGTTGTAAGGTGTTAATGAGTATTTTAAGGGCGTGGGCCTTAGTTCTATAGGTGGACGCCTTTTCGAGATATCGCCATAAAGGTGGACCAGGGGTGACTCTAGAATTCGTTTGTACGATATGGGTTTCAAATGAAAGGTGTTAATGAGTATTTTAAAACAGCGTAGGCCTTAGTTCTATAGGTGGACGCCTTTTCGAGATATCGCCATAAAGGTGGACCAGGGGTGACTCTAGAATTTGTTTGTACGATATGGGTATCAAATGAAAGGTGTTAATGAGTATTTTAAAAGGGAGTGGGCCTTAGTTCCATAGATGGATGCCTTTTCGAGATATCGCCATAAAGGTGGGTCAGGGGTGACTCTAGAATTTTTTTGTACGATATGGGTATCAAATGAAAGGTGTTAATGAGTATTTTAAAAAGGAGTGGGCCTTAGTTCTATATGTGTAGGCCTTTTAGAGATATCGCCATAAACGTGGACCAGGGGTGACTCTAGAATGTGTTTGTATGATATGGGTATCAAATTAAAGGTATTAATGAGGGTTTTAAAAGGGAGTGGCCCTTAGTTGTATATGTGAAGGCGTTTTCGAGATATCGACCAAAATGTGGACCAGGGTGATCCAGAACTTCATCTGTCGCGTACCGCTAATTTATTTATATATGTAATACTACGAACAGTATCTTCCAAGATTCCAAGGGCTTTTGATTTCGCCCTGCAAAACTTTTTCATTTTCTTCTACTTAATATGGTAGGTGTCACACCCATTTTACCAAGTTTTTTTCTAAAGTTATATTTTGCGTCCATATTGGCGGCCACCGTGGTGTGATGGTAGCGTGCTCCGCCTACCACACCGTATGCCCTGGGTTCGAACCCCGGGCAAAGCAACATCAAAATTTTAGAAATAAGGTTTTTAAATTAGAAGAAAATTTTTCTAAGCGGGGTCGCCCCTCGGCAGTGTTTGGCAAGCGCTCCGGGTGTATTTCTGCCATGAAAAGCTCTCAGTGAAAACTCGTCTGCCTTGCAGATGCCGTTCGGAGTCGTCATAAAACATGTAGGTCCCGTCCGGCCAATTTGTAGGGAAAATCAAGAAGAGCACGACGCAACTTGGAAGAGAAGCTCGGCCTTAGATCTCTTCGGAGGTTATCGCGCCTTACATTTATTTTTTTTTTATATTTTGCGTCAATATACCAATACAATTACCATGTTTCCTCCCTTTTTTCGTATTTGGTATATAATTATGGCATTTTTTTCAATTTTCGTAACTTTCGATATCGAAAAAGTGGGCGTGGTCATAGTCGGATTTCAGCCATTTTTTACACCAATACAAAGTGAGTTCAGATAAGTACGTGAACTGAGTTTAGTAAAGATATATCGATTTTTGCTCAAGTTATCGTGTTAAAGGCCGAGCGGAAGGACAGACGGTCGACTGTGTATAAAAACTGGGCGCGGCTTCAGCCGATTTCGCCCTTTTTCACAGAAAACAGTTATCGTCCTAGAATCTAAGCCTCTACCAAATTTCACAAGGATTGGTAAATTTTTGTTCGACTTATGGCATTAAAAATATCCTAGACAAATGAAATGAAAAAGGGCAGAGCCACGCTCATTTTGAAATTTTCTTTTATTTTTGTATTTTGTTGCACCATATCATTACTGGAGTTGAATGTTGGCATAATTTACTTATATACTCTAAAGATATTAACTTTTCTTTTAAAATTCGAATTAAAAAAATTTTTTTTTTAAAAAGTGGGCGTGTTCGTTCTCCGATTTTGCTAATTTTTAGTAAGCAGACATATAGTAATAAGAGTAACGTTCCTGCGAAATTTCATCATGATATCTTCAACGATTGCCAAATAACAGCTTCCAAAACTTCTAAATTACCTTCTTTTAAAAGTGGGCGGTGCCACGCCCATTGTCCAAAATTTTACCATTTTTCTATTCTGCGTCATAAGTTCAACTAACTTACCAAGTTTCATCGCTTAATCCGTATTTGGTAATGAATTATCGCACTTTCGATTTTTCGAAATTTTCGATATCGAAAAAGTGGGCGTGGTTATTGTCCGATATCGTTCATTTTAAATAGCGATCTGAGATGAGTGCCCAGGAACCTACGTACCAAATTTCATCAAGATACCTCAAAATTTACTCAAGTTATCGTGTTTACGGGCAGACGGACGGACGGACGGACGGACATGGCTCAATCGAATTTTTTTCGATACTGATGATTTTGATATATGGAAGTCTATATCTATCTCGATTCCTTTATACCTGTATAACCAACCGTTATCCAATCAAAGTTAATATACTCTGTGAGCTCTGCTCAACTGAGTATAAACAAGTAAGGAAGGTTAAGTTCGGGTGTAACCGAACATTACATACTCAGTTGAGAGCTATGGTGGCAACATAAGGGAAAATAACCATGTAGGAAAATGAACCGAGGGTAACCCTGGAATGTGTTTGTATGACATGTGTATCAAATGAAAGGTGTTAATGAGTATTTTAAAAGGGAGTGATCCTTATTTCCATAGGTGGACGCCGTTTCGTGATATCGCCATAAAGGGGACCAGGGGTGACTCTAGAATGCGTTTGTACACTATGGGTGTCAAACGAAAGGTACTAATGAGTATTTTAAGAGGTCGTGGGCCTTAGTTCTATATGTGGACGCCTTTTCGAGATATCGCCATAAAGGTGGACAGGGGTGACTCTAGAATTTGTTTGTACTATATGGGTATCAAATGAAAGGTGTTAATGAGTATTTTAAAAGGGAGTGGGCCTTAGTTCTATAGGTGGACGCCTTTTCGGAATATCGTTATAAAAGTGGACCAGGGTTGACTCTAGAATGCGTTTGTACAATATGGGTATCAAAGGAAAGGTGTTAATAAGTGTTGTAAAAGGGGGTGGGCGTTAGTTCTATGGGTGGACGCCTTTTCGGGATATCGCCATAAACGTGGACCAGGGGTGACTCTAAAATGCGTTTGTACAATATGGGTATCAAATGAAAGGTGTTAATGAGTATTTTAAAAGGGCGTGGGCCTTAGTTCTATAGGTTCTTCGAGATATCGCCATAAAGGTGGACCAAGGGTGACTCTAGAATTTGTTTGTACGATATGGGTATCAAATGAAAGGTGTTAATGAGTATTTTAAAAGGGAGTAGGCCTTAGTTCCATAGGTGGATGCCTTTTTGAGATACCGCCATAAAGGTGGGCCAGGGGTGACTCTAGAATTTTTTTGTACGATATGGTTATCAAATGAAAGGTGTTAATGAGTATTTTAAAAAGGAGTGGGCCTTAGTTTTATATGTGGACGCCTTTTCGAGATATCGCCATAAACGTGGACCAGGGGTGACTCTAGAATGTGTTTGTATGATATGGGTATCAAATTAAAGGTATTAATGAGGGTTTTAAAAGCGGCCCTTAGTTGTAAGGTGTTAATGAGTATTTTAAAAGGGCGTGGGCCTTAGTTCTATAGGTGGACGCCTTTTCGAGATATCGCCATAAAGGTGGACCAGAGGTGACTCTAGAATTCGTTTGTACGATATGGGTTTCAAATGAAAGGTGTTAATGAGTGTTTTAAAAGAGCGTTGGCCTTAGTTCTATAGGTGGACGCCTTTTCGAGATATCGCCATAAAGGTGGACCAGAGGTAACTCTAGAATTTGTTTGTACGATATGGGTATCAAATGAAAGGTGTTAATGAGTATTTTAAAAGGGAGTGGGCCTTAGTTCCATAGGTGGATGCCTTTTCGAGATATCGCCATAAAGGTGGGCCAGGGGTGACTCTAGAATTTTTTTGTACGATATTGGTATCAAATGAAAGGTGTTAATGAGTATTTTCAAAAGGAGTGGGCTTTAGTTCTATATGTGGACGCCTTTTCGAGATATCGCCATAAACGTGGACCAGGGGTGACTCTAGAATGTGTTTGTATGATATGGGTATCAAATTAAAGGTATTAATGAGGGTTTTAAAAGGGAGTGGCCCTTAGTTGTATATGTGAAGGCGTTTTCAAGATATCGACCAAAATGTGGATCAGGGTGATCCAAAATTTCATCTGTCGGGTACCGCTAATTTATTTATATATGTAATACCACGAACAGTATTCCTTCCAAGATTCCAAGGGCTTTTGATTTCGCCCTGCAAAACTTTTTAATTTTCTTCTACTTAATATGGTAGGTGTCAAACCCATTTTACCAAGTGTTTTTCTAAAGTTATATTTTGCGTCCATATTGGCGGCCACCGTGGTGTGATGGTAGCGTGCTCCGCCTACCACACCGTATGCCCTGGGTTCGAACCCCGGGCAAAGCAACATCAAAATTTTAGAAATAAGGTTTTTAAATTAGAAGAAAATGTTTCTAAGCGGGGTCGCCCCTCGGCAGTGTTTGGCAAGCGCTCCGGATGTATTTCTGCCATGAAAAGCTCTCAGTGAAAACTCATCTGCCTTGCAGATGCCGTTCGGAGTCGGCATAAAACATGTAGGTCCCGTCCGGCCAATTTGTAGGGAAAATCAAGAAGAGCACGACGCAACTTGGAAGAGAAGCTCGGCCTTAGATCTCTTCGGAGGTTATCGCGCCTTACATTGTTTTTTTTTTATATTTTGCGTCAATAGACCAATACAACTACCATGTTTCCTCCCTTTTTTCGTATTTGGTATATAATTATGGCATTTTGGGCGTGGTCATAGTCGGATTTCAGCCATTTTTTACACCAACACAAAGTGAGTTCAGATAAGTACGTGAACTGAGTTTAGTAAAGATATATCGATTTTTGCTCAAGTTATAGTGTCAAAGGCCGAGCGGAAGGACAGACGGTCGACTGTGTATAAAAACTGGGCGCCGCTTCAACCGATTTCGCCCTTTTTCACAGAAAACAGTTATCGTCCTAGAATCTAAGCCTCTACCAAATTTCACAAGGATTGGTAAATTTTTGTTCGACTTATGGCATTAAAAGTATCCTAGACAAATGAAATGAAAAAGGGCGGAGCCACGCCCATTTTGAAATTTTCTTTTATTTTTGTATTTTGTTGCACCATATCATTACTGGAGTTGAATGTTGGCATAATTTACTTATATACTCTAAAGATATTAACTTTTCTTTTAAAATTCGAATTAAAAAATTTTTTTTTTTTTTAAGTGGGCGTGGTCGTTCTCCGATTTTGCTAATTTTTAGTAAGCAGACATATAGTAATAAGGGTAACGTTCCTGCCAAATTTCATCATGATATCTTCTACGATTGCCAAATAACAGTTTCCAAAACTTCTAAATTACCTTCTTTTAAAAGTGGGCGGTGCCACGCCCATTGTCCAAAATTTTACGATTTTTCTATTCTGCGTCATAAGTTCAACTAACTTACCAAGTTTCATCGCTTAATCCGTATTTGGTAAAAAATTATCGCACTTTATCGATTTTTCGAAATTTTCGATATCGAAAAAGTGGGCGTGGTTATTGTCCGATATCGTTCATTTTAAATATCGATCTGAGATGAGCGCCCAGGAACCTACATACCAAATTTCATCAAGATACCTCAAAATTGACTCAAGTTATCGTGTTAACGGGCAGACGGACGGACGGACATGGCTCAATCGAATTTTTTTTCGATACTAATGATTTTGATATATGGAAGTCTATATCTATCTCGATTCCTTTATACCTGTACAACCAACCGTTATCCAATCAAAGTTAATATACTCTGTGAGCTCTGCTCAACTGAGTATAAAAATGCATCAACGCCGCTATATATTTTAAAACGATTAAGTTGGTTATTATATGAGCACTTAATAAAATAACAATAGGCATAAGGAATATGTTCTTGTACACATTGAGTCCTACTAGAATTTTGAATATCTATTGGTTTTAGAATACATTCGAAATCTGCGTATATAGTAAATGGTACATCTAATTGTTTTTTGAAATTTTCAAATTTTAATATTCTTTTCTCAGGTGTAGGCATGCGTGTTACAATTTTTCTACAATGCTTTTTATTGGTTAGTAATTTTTCTTTCTTATTAAAATGTATTAGACATGCATTGCAAAAATATAATTTATGCTCATCTTTGTAACTTGATGTCATGATTGCCGCACAATAGAAAATGATATGCGCGCTTTCATGAGACAAACTCAGAAAGAGTTTAATAATATTTTCATTGGCTTTCGTGACCTGCACGAAAGATTTAAAATGGTGGAGACTCATTTAAGAAAATTGAAAGTAATTTCCGAGTCACGAAAACGCAATAAATGCATGCCCAATAAAAACACCAACTTGGCTTCGGGTCTGGGACAAGGTTGTCCTCATACGTCTGTACCTCCAACTTCACAGACAGATAAAACTAATGTGACTCAGAAATCCCCTAAACGGTCTGCCGACATTTCTAGCGATGCTACGCTGATTTCTAATCATGTTAACACCGTTCCAACAAGCAGTGGAACCTCTGTAGCGACTGCCCCCACGACACCACTGTCTTCCACCTATTTCTCTACCTCCTACAACCACAGTAACCGACAGTTTGGCAACAATTGTGGCTGCCAGCAACCAAAGGTTACTGACTGATTCGAACAACAACGCTAGGCCAACCAGCGCGTTAACTGCCCCTTCTCTTACAGTAGATCCATCTCCTGGTGTGCTACTTGCTACTACTACGCAGGTGACTGCTGTGCCACCAAGTAGGACCATATTTGTGTCACGGCTACATGCATCTCTAACGGAACATGACGTTGGTAATTATGTCTGCTCTAAGCTCGGTGTGTCGCTCACCAGTAACATCAATGTTTATAAATTTAACTTTAAGTATGAGAGAGACATTTTCTCGTTTAAAATATCTCTTTCTGATGCATTCTTCGACAAGGTGCTTGATCCTACTTTTTGGTCTGTACATACGGTGGTACACTTATATACCCGGAAATCGAGGGCTAGACCTGTCATAGCGGTTAATACAAATCCAAAAATGTAATGTCGAACACAGAAACAACAACACAAAGGTAATTATTGATTCGTCCCATCTCATCATTAACTACCAAAATGTTCGTGGCCTACGATCAAAACTCGCCCCTTTTTTCGTTAATAGCTTCACTTTTACGGCACAAGAAGTCGCCTTTTCGGAGACCTGGCTAAAGCCTGATAATTTCAGTTGTGAGGTATTTTCAAATAAATATGCTGTTTATCGGCGTGAACGCATTTCTGGATCGGGAGGTGTCCTTATTGCTGTTGATTCTAACTTCTCATCTGAGTTGATTTTGCTGGACAATATCTCTCATATCGAATTTATAGCAGTTAGGCTTTCATTCGGTACCTCTAGCGTAATTGTTTGCTGTTCATGCATTCCACCTTGTTCTGATATGGCTGTTTATGATAGTCATAGCTCGGCCATCTGCGATTTGCATTCGCAGTTAGGTGATAATGATCCACTTGTTGTGGTTGGTGATTTTAACTTGCCATCAGTTAGTTGGGTTAATATGAATGATTCAAACATTTTAACTCGCACTGCTTAACATGACTTTCTCAATTGCCTGTTAGACTCATCTCTTCTTCAGACTAACAACGTTCCAAATAGTAGAAACAAAATGCTGGATTTAGTATTTGTGGATGGCTCGGTGGGTACTGCCCTTACTCAAATTCCACCTTCATCCCTTCAAGAAGACCCTCTGCACCCTACTCTTGAGATATCACTTGATATCAGTCTACCCCGCAGGATTCAAATACAGGATCGATCCCGTTCTAGATGTTTCTACAAAGCGAATTTCTTTATGCTTAATGATCTGTTGGCTTCCCATGATTGGTCGGATCTCTATGCATGCGCTGATGTGAATTCGGCAATCTCCATATTTTACAGTACCCTTGACGGCTTCTTTGATACCTGTAGTCCTACTCGCTATACCCTGTGTTCGAATAAGCCGTCTTGGCTTTCAAGGCAACTTATCAGACTTATAAGAGATTCAGGAAAACTGGCACATCTGAAAACTTCTCTAAATACCTAATCGCTCGTTCTAACTTTCACCGTCTTAATCAGCTTTGTTATAAAGATTACTTAAGTTGTTGTAAAGCTAAATTTTTTTAAAATCCAAAAAAGTTTTACAGTTTCGTAAATTCAAAACGGAAAACTTCTGGATATCCTTCCTCATTAACCTTTGGTTGTAAAAAAGCTTCCACTGATGACGAAGTTGCTGAACTATTTTCGGAGTTCTTTAAGTCCGCGTATTCATCCAGTGGTTTTCATCCAGGTCAATACCCCTATCGCATAGATAGCTCGAAATCCATTAGAAATCCTGCTATTGTCGGTAATATTGTTCTTTTAGAGTCTTCAATCTTTGAAGTCCAACTTTTCTCCTGGACCAGATGGTGTTCCTGGTTGTGTGCTTAAGTACTGCGCTGAAAACATATGTGAGCCTATTTTAAATTATTTGAGCTATCTCTGGGATCTGCGTCATTCCCGTCACTTTGGAAACAGTATTTTATTATACCCCTATATAAAAAAGGTAGTAGGTCAAAAGTTCAGAACTACAAGGGCATTGCTAAACTTTCGGCTACTCCTAAAGTTTTTGAACAGATTGTTACCAGTCAGCTTCAATATCAGTGCTCTTCCCTTTTATCTCCATGCCAACACGGCTTCATTCGTCAAAGGTCAACCACTACAAACTTGCTAGTATTTACCTCTTTAGTTATGGAAGGATTTTTATCGAACAAGCAAACGGATGTCATCTATAACGATTTCAGCAAAGCATTCGATACCGTCAATCATGAGTTACTTATTCATAAGCTTGCTTTACTGGGCTTTCCGTTTGACCTATTAATGTGGCTGAAAAGCTATCTTCCTAACCGGACCCAAAAAGTTCTTTTCAAGTGCAATCTCTCGGAATCGTTTGGAGTTTCCTCCGGGGTACCTCAGGGAAGTCACCTATGCCCTTTGCTCTTTACCCTATTCATAAACGACTTGCCACAGATAATATTACATTCCCATATGATAATGTATGCGGATGATGTAAAACTTTGCTACACTTACTGTCCTACCGATTTGAGTTCATTGAATCATCTTCAGGCCGACTTAGACTCGTTCCATTGTTGGTGCACAACAAATTTACTAGCTTTAAATTGCTCTAAATGTAAGCATATGACATTTCACCGAGTGAAACCAGTTTTGAAACCGTATGTAATAGATGGTACCCCTTGCATGGTATTTCATAGACAATGTTATTTTGTTGTGAAGTTTTGAGAGGAGTTTTGGTTTTTGTGAAGATACTAGATAACGTATTATTCGATGTGTATGCTCAACATATGTTATTGTTGTCAGACGTAATGTGCTTATAGAAGTATTCGGTTAATCTAGGTATGTACTTAACACTGTAATACTGTTTGGGTTGATCAGTTGTGGTTCTTGTTGTATTTGTATTGATATTATTTTCAACATTTGACATTTTCTCTCGAATTAGACTGTCTATAAGTGTTTTTGGAAAGTTATTGTTTGTAAGAATTTGTTTAATTTTTCTTATGTTTGCTTCCCAGAAGTTTTGATGGCTAATAGTTAAGACTTTGTTGATAAGATTTTTTGCGGTATTTATTTTGTATTTGAAGGGTTGGGCTGATAGAAAGTTTATCAGGCGGCCAGACGAGGTAGATTTTGTGTGCCAATCTAATGTCAGAATGTTATTATATCTATGAACCCGTGTATCTAAAAAGGGTATGCTAAAATTCGTTTCGGTTTCAAGAGTGAACTTTAATTTATTGTGGTACTTATTTAGTGTATCTAGGATAGTATCCACATCATCTCTTTTCACTATCGCGAAGATATCGTCTACATATTTAACCAATAATTTTATCTCGATGTTGTGTAGTGTTTTTAGTTTAGATATGGAGTCGTTGAGTAAGTCGTCCATGACTATATCTGCGATGGTTGGTGACAGAGGGTTGCCCATGGGCATCCCAAATGTTTGGGCATACAGTTTTTCACCCCAAACGAAGTAGTTGTTTTCTTTAAGACAGAATTCTAGCATTTGTTGGAAATTTCTCTTTTGTATGTTTGTTGTTTTTTCTATTTCCCCCCACTTTTTTAAAATTATTTTTGTAGCAAGAATAGTTGGAATGTTCGTAAATAGTGATACTACATCAAAGGAAACTAATATATCTTCGTCATTGACCTTTATGGCATTCAGCCGTTCTTTAAACTCGAAGGAATTTTTAATGTTGTGCTCAATAGATACTAAACTTTTAAGTATATTTCCTATATACCTAGACATGTTGTAGCATGGAGCATTAATTGATGATACAATTGGACGAAGTGGAATATCACGTTTGTGTATTTTAGGAAGCCCATAAATTCTTGGGGCAATTGCAGTGGAACATGGTAATAGTTGTTTTTCTTTTGAATTGATTTGTTTGTTTTTGTGAAGCTCTTCTACTATTTTGTTATTCTTTTTTTGGAGCTCATTCGTGGGGTCACTCCTCATCGTTTTATACGTACTTTTGTCGTCTAGTATTGTTTTCATCTTTGTCATGTAATCATCTTTATATAGTGCCACTGTTTTATTGCCTTTGTCTGCGTCGGTTATCACGATATTTTTGTTTTGATTTAAAAAGGTTTTTGCTTTATTAAAGGCATGAAGGATGAATTTTTCTTTTTCATTGTGTCGGGCATTTCGTTTAAACTGCAATACCCTATTACTTAATTTGTTACGGGCAACATCCTTAGCTTTGTCGTCTTTTATATTTTGTATTACCTGTTCCATTTCAGCTATGATATTTATCGGTGAAAAGTTTGCTTTTGTAGTAGGTATTGAGAATTTCCTACCTAGGGAAAGTAGCCATCTAACTTCGTCCGGAAATTCAATGTTGGTTTTGTTTACAAAAAAGTCGTTGTCTATGTGGATACCAATAGCGCATATTTGTTGGTATTTTAGTCTATTTAATTTTGATTTGTGTGTTTCTTCTCTTTCTTTTGTTATTCTTTGGCTTAAGAAGTTTTGTTTTTCGATAAATTTGGAAAAAAAAAATAAAATTGTCGTTTTAACCTATTTTCCGCATGGTGTATGTTGTTGTTGGAAATTTTTATGTCTATATTTGTTTGTGTAATTTCGATGTTCAATACTTTGTTAAGAAATAGTTTTTTGGTTTTTTCTAGTTGCTTTTTTACTTGGTTGGACGTGGTGTTGATTGTGATGTTTTTGATGGCATTGTTGAGATGGGTTGGCGTTATGCTATACCGCTTGCATTCTAATAAAAACTTGAGTTGACATTTTAAGTTGGCTAACTTTTGTTTTTGCTTGCTAAGATGTTTTAAGGTAATGCAAGTGGCTTCTCCGTATTTATACTTCATGTGTAGGTAGTAGTTCTTCATCTTTTTGTTGTTGTTGGTTCTTGAAAAACGTTTAAATTTATGCTGTATTCTATCGGCAGGCCTTCCGTGATGATTAATATTAGTTGTAGCCGGTCAATAAATTATTGTAAATATTTTTGTGTGTGGGGGGACATCAGAATTCGTTTTAGAGGTATGGTTCCTTCGGCAAAGTTTCTTACTTTGATCCCTAAAATACGATTTTCATAGAGCAATGAGCGGTTTTTAAATCGACCCGCCCTAATATTTATATATGTTTGTCAGTATGTATATACTTTTCCTTTCTCATTGTGGGCTAGAACCGTTATTTCCATACTACTCTCGACTTTCAATTCAGTCGCTGCATTGGCAGTATTCTACACCAGAGCCGGCCAAAAGTTGCACATTGTGCAATTTGAGTTCGTATTTTCACACAGACACTAACGATGTGCGATCGCGATCGTTTGCTTTCGCTTGTCACTCACTAAAATCAACAGTGAATGCAAAAGGAAAAGTTCATGCTACTTTTTGGGCACGTAATAAAAACAATATCCTGCAAGATTAAAATGACTTTTAATACGTTTTAGTTAGTATTATTAAGTTCCTTTGAACATACATATTAATATTGACAATTTAAATATTAATAATTAACAAGTAAGGAAGGCTAAGTTTGGGTTTAACCGAACATTACATACTCAGTTGAGAGCTATGGAGACAAAATAAGGGAAAATCACCATGTAGGAAAATGCACCTAGGGTATCCCTGGAATGTGGTTGTATGACATGTGTATCAAATGGAAGGTATTAAAGAGTACTAGTAACCCCTGTGGTCGAAATTCGACCAACGTGTATTTTTTTCAACTCAGTCTATGCATCAAGTGTTGGAAATATAGCAAACTGGTCTAACTTACTTAACTTTTTCCTTAAAATCTTGAATTTAATCTAAGACCTTGTACTTTTTGATTGTATTTTCTTAAATTTTCTACAAATTTTCGCGTGTAATTATAACGTTTTGGTATGGAGTTCCTTAAACAAAAATATAAAAATTATGTAAAATCAAATGAAATTGACATAGAATTATGGTGAAATTACTTGAAATTGAATTGAAAAATAGGTTTTTCCACACCACCCGGAAGTTCCCCGTTGGCGCGCTACCGAAGTTAATTTTGGGAGCTCGGTTCCCCAGTAGGCCTATATAACCCATATACATATATCGCCCATTTACTTCAATTGTGTCATAATTAAAAAAAAAACGAACATTTAGTTAAAAACGAAGAAATTTGCTAAAGGAATTTAGCCTATTTCACGCCACCCGTTTAATTTTGTATAAATACATATATAATATGTAAGTGTGACACAAAACAAAAATTTCGAGTAGAATAGCGGATACTTTCATAAAAAATAAAATTAAAATATAAAAAAATTATGTAATGAGAAATAAAGCAGAGTTTACTAAAAAATGTTTAATTAAAGAAAAAAATAAAGTACTTAAATTGCGAAAAAATTAAGTGAAGTGAACAAACAGTTCCATATAAAAACGCAATAAGTGCACTTAGACTTTTTCCGCGGTTTAATGTGATCATTGTGGAAATATGAAGATTCTAATGTTCGGATATTTAATGTTGGGATTCCCATTGAGATCTATGTACGTACTTAATTTGTATTAAATTTGTAAACACTCCATTTCATGAATATATATGACCACATCTACGATAAAATATCGTCTGTGAACAATACAATACTAAGATATAACAAAGCAGAATAAATTAGAAAGAAAAGAAAAACAAACAAAAACATTAAAGTTATTCACGCAAACATATTTACTAAAATAAAATTGATTTCATAACTTTAAGCGACATAAAAAAATTAGGGTTATGGGATCTAAGCATCCGATTAATGGATATATAATCCAACAAAGTTAGCCTAATAATAAATATAATGGGTAATATACTGACTATGCACGCTATGATGCCGGTTGCCGTTTTTACCTAAAATCAGACGTTTTTGGGACGTTTTTTTGTTTCGTTTAATATACAATGTGAAATTTTCCGATTCAGTCAAGTTGCAGTTAAATAATAATAAACCAATTTGAAATAAGAAAATATATGATAAAATAAAATAAGAACTAAAATAAATTAGCATAAAAGGCAATATAAAAAATTTAATGTTAAAATTTTTGTAACTTTTTTTTCGTTCAGTATAAGACGTACTTTTTCTAAAATGAGGATTAAATCTGCAAATGCAAAAACATTTTTGGGCAAATGCTTATGTAGGTTTGTGTCTTAGAGCACTTACATAATTTGTCCAAAGATGGCGGGCTTTTGTGCAAGAAAGTAAATATCCATATTTGGAGAGATTGTTGGATTGACAAAAAATTTTTCTATTAATTATAAACAAATAGAGTAATATTTGTTGACAAAAATAGGCCTATGCACTGCGGCTGATCTATACGAATAGATTCATATCAATTTTATATGATTTTACGTATGCTAACTATGCGAAACCGCCTGTCAGTTGTTTATATGGAAATTTTGTTAGCGAATTAATATATAGATAGTGGGTAATATACTGCCTATGCAATAAGGCCGCTATGATGCCGGTTGCCGTTTTTAACTAAAATCAAAAACGTTTTTGGGACGTTTTTTTGTTTCGTTTAATATACAACGTGAAATTTTCCGATTCAGTCAAGTTGCATTTAAATAATAACAAACCAATTTGAAATAAGAGAATATATAATAAAACAAAATAAGAACTAAAATAAATTAGCATAAAAGGCAATATAAAAAATGTAATGTTATATTTTTGTAACTTTTTTTTTGTTCAGTATACGACGTACTTTATCTAAAATAAGGATTAAATCTGCAAATGCAAAAATATTTTCGGGCAAATTTGCCATTAATTGTTATAAATAAATTAGTTAGTTTCAACAAAAGTTAACCCATTAATTGCGATTTCATGTTTTTTTGAAAACAACTAAAATAAAAAACAAAGAATCTGTTAAATAAAGACTTATGTATTTACGTTTAAGTGAAATTTGCCACAAAAAATGGGCCGGTCAAAAATTAATTCTATTTAAGATTTTTTGGTACGCTAAAAATAATTTGGAACAATTTTTTAGGATTTTGGTAGAGACTATTATAGGTAAGCGGCAACAATTGGGAACCATATTTGAATGTAGATGAAACATTTGTGCTTTCGAATTTAGCGAGTATACATAAAATTTGAAATTCACATTAGAAAACTTAGATAATTGTTCCCAAAGACGGCGCGCTTGTGCATAAAGGTTTAGGTCTTTGAAATTCGCCATAGAACACTTAGATACTTGTTCCCAAAGATGGCGCGCTTGTGCACGAAAATGACTTACGATATTTGTATGAATTTTTCGAATTTACAAAAAACTTTTTCTATTAATTATAAACAAATAGAGTAATATTTGTTAACAAAAATAGGCCTATGCACTGCGGCTGATCAATACGAATCGATTCATATAACTTTTATATGATTTTACGTATGCTAAGTATGCGAAACAGACTGTCAATTGATTGTATGGAAATTTTGTTAGCGTATTAATATATAGATAGTGGGTAATATACTGACCATGCACGCTATGATGCCGGTTGCCGTTTTGACCTAAAATCAAAGACGTTTTTGGGAAGTTTTTTTGTTTCGTTAATATACAACGTGAAATTTTCCGATTAAGTCAAGTTGCAGTTAAATAATAATAAACCAATTTGAAATAAGAGAATATATAATAAAATAAAATAAGAACTGAAATAAATTAGCATAAAAGGCAATATAAAAAATTTAATGTTATATTTTTGTAACTTTTTTTCGTTCAGTATACGACGTACTTTATCTAAAATGAGGATTAAATCTGCAAATGAAAAAACATTTTCGGGCAAATTTGCCATTAATTGTTATAAATAAATTAGTTAGTTTCAACTAAAGCTAACTCATTTTTTTTAGGATTTTGGTAGAGACTAGTATAGGTAAGCGGCAACAATGGGTAACCATATAATTTTTTAGGATTTTGGTAGAGACTATTATAGGTAAGCGGCTACAATGGGGAACCATATTTGTATGTAGGTGAAACATTTGTGCTTTCGAATTTAGCGAGTATACATAAAATTTGAAATTCACATTAGAAAACTTAGACAATTGTTCCCAAAGACAGCGGGCTTGTGCATAAAGGTTTAGGTCTTTGAAATTCGCATTAGAAAACTTAGATAATTGTTCCCAAAGATGGCGCGCTTGTGCACGAAAATAACTTACGATATTTGTATGAATTGTTCGAATTTACAAAAAACTTTTTCTATTAATTATAAACAAATAGAGTAATTTTGTTAACAAAATTAAGCCTATGCACTGCGGTTGATCAACACGAATCGATTCATAAAACTTTTATAGGATTTTACGTATGCTAAGTATGCGAAACAGCCTTTCAATTGATTGTATGGAAATTTTGTTAGCGTATTAATATATAGATTTTAAGAGAGAGTAGGTCATAGTTCTATGGATGGACGCCATGAAGGTGGACCAGGGCTGACTCTAGAATTTGTTTGTACGATATAGGCATCAAATGAAAGGTGTTAATGAGTATTTTAAAAATGTGTGTGCCTTAGTTGTATATGTGAAGGCGTTTTCGATATATCGCCATAAAGGTGGACCAGGGGTGACTCTAGAATGTGTTTGTACGATATGGGTATCAAATGAAAGGTGTTACTGGGCATTTTAAGAGGGAGTGGGCCTTAGGTCTATAGGTGGACGCCTTTTCGAGATATCGCCATTAAGGTGGGCCATGGGTGACTCTAGACTGTGTTTGCACGATATGGGTATCAAATGAAAGGTGGTAATGAGTATTTTAAAAGGGAGTGATCCTTAGTTCTATAGGTGGACGCCTTTTCGAGATATCGCCATAAAAGTGGACCAGGGGTGACTCTAGAATGTGTTTGTACGATATGGGCATCAAATGAAAGGCGTTAATGAGTATTTTAAAAGGGAATGGGCTTTAGTTCTATAGGTGAACGCCTTTTCGAGATATCGCCATAAAGGTGGACCAGGGGTGACTCTAGAATATGTTTGTTTGATATGGGTATCAAATGAAAGGCGTTAATGAGTATTTTAAAAGGGAGTGATCCTTAGTTCCATAGGTGGACGCCGTTTCCAGATATCGCCATAAAGGTGGACCAGGGGTGACTCTAGAATGTGTTTGTACGATATGGGAATCAAATGAAAGGTGTTGATGAAAAGTTTAAAAGCGAGTGGGCCTTCGGTGTATAGGTGGACGCCTTTTCGAGATATCGCCATAAAGGTGGACCAAGGGTGACTCTAGAATGTTTATACGATATGGGTATCAACCGAAAGGTGTTACTGAGCATTTTAAGAGGGAGTGGGCCTTAGGTCTATAGGTGGACGCCTTTTCGAGATATCGCCATTAAGGTGGGCCAGGGGTGACTCTAGAATATGTTTGTACGATATGGGTATCAAATGAAAGGTGGTAATGGGTATTTTAAAAGGGAGTGATCCTTAGTTCTATATGTGGACGCCTTTTCCATATATCGCCATAAAGGTGGACCAGGGGTGGCTCTATAATGTGTTTGTGCGATATGGGTATCAAATTAAAGGTATTAGTGAGGGTTTTAAAATCGAGTGGCCCTTAGATGTATATGTGAAGGCGTTTTCACGATATCGACCAAAATGTGGACCAGGGTGATCCAGAAAATCATCTGTCGGGTACTGCTAATTTATTTATATATGCAATACCACGAACAGTATTCCTGCCAAGATTCCAAGGGCTGTTGATTTCGCCCTGCAGAACTTTTTCATTTTCTTCTATTTAATATGGTAGGTGTCACACCCATTTTACAAAGTTTTTTCTAAAGTTATATTTTGCGTCAATAAACCAATCAAATTACCATGTTTCATCCTTTTTTCGTATTTGGTATAGAATTATGGCATTTTTTTCATTTTTCGTCATTTTCGATGTCGAAAAACTGGGGGTGGTTATAGTCTGATTTCGGCCATTTTTTATACCAAGATAAAGTGGGTTCAGATAAGTACGTGGACCAAGTTTAGTAAAGATATATCGGTTTTTGCTCAAGTTATCGTGTTAACGGCCGAGCGGAAGGACAGGCGATGGACTGTGTTTAAAAACTGGGCGTGGCTTGAACTGATTTCGCCCATTTTCACAGAAAACAGTTACCGTCATAGAATCTATTCCCCTACCAAATTTCAGAAGGATTGGTTAATTTTTGTTCGACTTATGGCATTAAAAGTATTCTAGACAAACTAAATGAAAATGGGCGGAGCCACGCCCATTTCGAAATTTTCTTTTATTTTTGTATTTTGTTGCACCACATCATTACTGGAGTTGAATGTTGACATAATTTACTTATATACAGTAAAGATATTAAATTTTTTGTTAAAATTTGACTTAAAAAAATTTTTTTTTAAAAAGTGGGCGTGTTCTTCATCCGATTTTGCTCATTTTTATTTAGCACATATATAGTATTAGTATCAACGTTCCTGCAAAATTTCATTATGATATCTTCAACGACTGCCAAATTACAGCTTGCAAAACTTTTAAATTACCTTCTTTTAAAAGTGGGCGGTGCCACGCCCATTGTCTAAAATCTTACTACTTTTCTATTCTGCGTCGTAAGGTAAATCCACCTACAAAGTTTCATCGCTTTATCCGTTTTTGACAATGAATTATCGCATTTTTTTCGGTTTTTCGAAATTTTCGATATCGAAAAAGTGAACGTGGTTATAGTCCGATATCATTCATTTTAAATGGGGATCTGAGTTGAGCGCCCAGGAACCTACACACCAAATTTCATCAAGATACCTCAAAATTTACTCAAGTTATCGTGTTAACGGACAGACGGACGGACATAGCTCAATCAAATTTTTTTTCGATCCTGATGGTTTTGACATATGGAAGTCTATATCTATTTCGATTCCTTTATACCTGTACAACCAACCGTCATCCAATCAAAGTTAATATACTCTGTGAGCTCTGCTCACCTGAGCATAATAATAATTAATTAATTATTAATAAATATTGACAATTTAATATAAGTAACTTTTTATACGTTCTACTTAGTTTTATTAATTTTTATACATTTTTTTTTTATTGAATAACTTTATGTTTTGAAAATATATATTTCTATCTTTACATTCACTTTGTTTTGTAGTTGTTTCTTAATGAAAAAGTGATTTTTTTAAGTAAATTTTGCATTGAAGTCTTTTATAAAAAAGTTTTATCTGGCTAGCTCGACCTCCGCGTTCTTAGTTATACGAATATAAGTAAATATAGTCAGGATTAGCTTGAAATCAAATAACCAAAGTCCTTTTTAATTTCAAACTTCACAGTCTGCATTTTCTTTTAGCACACTGTTTGGAGTTTTCACTCAATTTTTACACACACTTATGCAATTGTTTTAGTATTTGTGTGGCCAGCTCTGTTCTATACATTTCGGTGGTTTTTGTTGTGGTTTTGTGGGAATTTTCGCTTGTGGTCCAGAAGAATTCGTAAGAAAGTCGAGAAGCTCGCGAGCCTTACGAGTAATTCGAGTTTCGAGAATCTCGCGAGAAGGCGTGACTCGATCTGCTTAAAATAAATAAAAACTAGGCGCGATAACCTCCGAAGAGATTTTAGGCCGAGCTTCTTTTCCAAATTGCGTCGTGCTCCTTTTAATTTTTCCCTACAATTTGGTGGGACGGGACCTACATGTTTTACGCCGACTCTGATCGGCATCTGCAAAGCAACTCATCTGTTTTCACTGAGAAGCTTTTCATGGCGGAAAACAGCCACCGCCGAGTGGCAACCCCATTTGGAAATACTTTTTTCTAATTAAAAAAAACATTTTCTAAATTTTTGCTGTTGCTTTTCGCGGGAATTGAACTCAGGATCTTCGGTATGGTTGGCAGAGCACGCTACCATCACACCACAAAATAGGTAAATATGTTATATGCATATAAAATGCACAGTTTCGACCATGCATCCATGGCTGATACTTTGGATGGCGCGGATGTAATGCAAACAACGTGTGAATGAAACCTTTGCACAATGACCAGCCACGTGGGCCTAATGGTCCAAAAAGAGTTTTTTATGGCATTTGTTACACACGGCTTGGAGGGTGGAGCCGTGCATAGAAGTCCACGAAAGTGGGGAAAGCTTCTGACCGCCATTCACCTGGGAATGGCCAGAGCGATTCTTTTGCATGCGGTTCAAGCAGCTCACTACTGCCGGTCGCTTGCGGCCAAGTATCCTCTGGGTAGCCGCTAAACGGGTGAGCTAATGTGAGAAGGCGACAACCTGGCTAGGCCACTCTGACATAATCGGTTTAAGGGCTAGCCGGGGGGAGATCTCATCGGCAGTGTCTGTACACCTCTAGGTGCGGCTGCAAGCGGGCTTCTGTCTTGGAGCAAGCGGCTCGCTATATAAACGTGCCAAGTAATATTTTCACCCTCGCTGAGCGGGTTGTGCGCTGGGCTTGGGACCCGCCACGTAAAACCATACTCCAATGAAATATAACAACAAGACTCGGATAAATACACTCTCTATTGATGACGACCATGGCAAACGTTTGAAGGACAATGAATTGAGGGCAGGCACCTGGAACGTCCGCTCTTTGAATGGGGCTGGTGCAGATGCCCGGCTGGTTGATGTACTCGTCAAAGCAAAATCTGACATCACCGCCATCCAAGAAATGCGTTGGACGAAACAAGGAAGAAAGAAGATCAAAAATTGTGACATCAATTGGAGTGGCCATACGAATAAGCGCAGTTTCGGCGTCGGATTCGTGGTGGGAGAGATACTTTGTCGCCAAGTTCTGGCGTTCACACCTGTGGACGAACGTCTCGCCGCTATCTGAATAAAAGCAAAATTTTTTAACATATCATCCATCTGCGCCCATGCGCCGACAGAGGAGAAAGACGATGAGGTGAAAGACACTTTTTATGAACAATTGGAACGCACATACGAGCGCTGCCCCCGTCACGATATAAAAGTCGTGATTGATGATTTTAACGCCAGGGTGTGCAAAGAAGGTGTTTTTGGCCCTACAGTCGGAAAGTTCAGCTTACACAATGAAACTTCTCCTAACGGACTGAGGCTGATTGACTTTGCCGGTGCTCGAAACATGGTCATATCCAGCACGAGGTTCATGCATAAAAAGATACATCAAGCTACATGGCTCTCTCCTGATCGAAATACTCGCAATCAGATCCATCACGTTGTGATAGATGGACGGCATGCCTCCAGTGTTTTAGATGTGCGCATGATCCGAGGACCTAATATCGACTCGGACCATTATCTCGTTGCAGCCAAAATACGCACCCGCCTCAGCGCGGCTAAAACCAAGGATAAAAAAACACAAGGAAAGCTAAACGTCGAAAAGCTTCAATCACATCAGACTGCCAATGATTTCGCAACTCGACTCTCACACCTGCTCTCTGAGAGCACAACTCATCCTGAAGGAATACAGAAGCAGTGGGAGCATATCTCAAAGCCCTTCGTACTGCCGTCGTGTAAAAAATTGGTTACCGGCGGCCACGAAAAAACCACTGGTACGATGAAGAATGCCGCGTTACAACCGAAAGAAAAGACGCTGCTTACAGGGCTACGTTAAAAGCAAGAGCGACAAGAGGAGTGTGTGAACGCTATCGTGAGTTGAAAAGGGAAGCGAGATGCCTTTTCAGGAAGAAAAAAGGAGAAGCAGAAAGGCATGCGTGCGAGAAGCTTGAGCTGCTAGCTACCAGGAATAAAAATTTTACCAAGAAATACGGCGACAGACGGAAGGCTTTAAGACCGGGGCAAACTCATGTAGAAACGAAAACAGCGACCTTGTAACTGATGTCCCCAGAGTGCTTAGATTATGGAGGGAACACTTCTCTGCTCTTCTAAATGGAGGCAGCAATTCACCGCGCAGAGATGAAGAACCCGATCCCGCAAACGATGATGATGGAATATATGCCCTCCCCCGCCCCACCCCCGCCCCCCCCCCCCGTTTATGACGAAGTTAGAATAGCAATAACCAGATTGAAAAACAACAAGGCCGTGGGTGCTGATGGATTGCATGCGGAGCTATTCAAGTACGGCGGCGAGGAGTTGGTAAGGCGCTTGCATCAGCTTCTTAGCAAAATATGGGCGGACGAGTGCATGCCCGACGGTTGGAATCTAAGTGTTCTTTGCCCAGTCCACAAGAAGGGGGATACTGCAAAATGCACCAACTATCGTGGAATCAGCCTTCTTAATATCGCATATAAGTTCCTTTCAAGTGTATTGTGCGAAAGATTGAAGCCCACCGCGAACCGGCTGATTGGACCTTATCAGTGCGGCTTCAGACCTGGTAAATCTACCATCGACCAGATTTTCACAATGCGCCAAATCTTGGAAAAAACCCGTGAAAAGAAAATCGACACACATCACCTCTTCGTCGACTTTAAAGCCGCCTTCGAGAGTACGAAAAGGAGCTGCCTATATGCCGCTATGTCTGAATTTGGTTTCCCCGCAATCTTATACGGCCGTGCAAAATGACGTTGAGCTACACCATCAGCTCAGTCAGAATTGGGAAGGACCTCTCCGAGCCGTTCGAAACTAAACGAGGTTTCAGACAGGGTGACCCCATATCGTGCGATTTCTTTAATTTGATGCTGGAGAAAATTATAATAGCTGCTGAACTTAACCGCACTGGAACAATATTCTATAAAAGCGTCCAATTACTGGCATATGCTGATGACATTGATATCATGGGCTTAAACACCCGCGCTGTTAGTTCTGCTTACTCCAAACTGGAGAAAGAAGCGGTAAAGATGGGTTTGTTGGTGAATGAGGACAAAACGAAGTACCTGTCATCGAGCAAAGAGTCAGCGCATACGCGCCTTGGCAACCACGCTACTGTTGGCAGCCATAATTTCGAAATAGTAAAAGACTTCGTTTATATGGGAACCAGCATCACTAGCTACAACATCAGCACTGAAATCCAGCGAAGAATCAATCTTGCCAATAAATGCTACTTTGGACTAGGACGGCAATTGAAAAGTAAAGTCCTCTCTCGGCGAACGAAAACCATACTCCACAAGTCACTTCTCGTACCCGTCCTGCTATATGGGGCAGAAGCATGGACCATGACAACAGCAGATGAAGCGGATTTGGGAGTGTTCGAGAGAAAATTTCTTCGAAAGATTTATGGACCTCTACGCGTTGGCGATGGCGAGTACCGAAGGAGATTTAATGATGAGCTGAACGAGCTATACGCAGTTATCAACATAGTCCAGCGAATTAAAACGCAGCGGCTGCGCAAAGCCATGTTATGCGAATGAAAGATGATGTTCCGCCCAAGAAAGTGTTTCTATCGTAACCCGCCTATGGAAACAGAGGTAGAGGGCGGCCCCCACTCCGTTGGAAGGACCAGGTGGAAAACGATTTAAACTCCCTTGGTGTGACCAATTGGAGCCGGTTGGCGGAGCGAAGAAGCGACTGGCGCGCCTTGTTGGACGGCCATAACCGTTTAGACGGTTAAGCGCCAATTAAGTAAGTAAGTTGTTACATCATAGTAGGGTAACATTGTGTTCGACATCCATGTGTTTCATCAAGCCCGACGAAAAGCTGCTGTTATTAGCTGGAGCTTTGAATTTTCAGACTGTAGATTCTAGAGGCACTCACGTGGATTTCTTTGGCCACGAATTTTAAAATTTCAACTCGCACAATTTTGTTAACTTTTTTCCATAATTGTAGCAGTGCTGACAAGTTCCAATAGAACATTGAATTAAGTACCTAACATTTGGACAAACTGGCATCCAGTCTAAATCGTATTTGTACATATTCATCAAAAGCTTTCAATAGCATTTTTTCCATAGTTTTCAAAGTACATTAGAGATGGCCGAAGGCAAGGCGCTCCAGTCGGTTCTGGCACTGCTTACTGACGTCAATTGGTCACATCAAGGCAATTTAAACTTTTCTATCGAACCGCTTTATCTGATGTTGCCATGGTCTATGCCTCTGCACCATATAGCAGGACGAGTACGATAAGTGACTTGTAGAGCATGATTTTTGTTCCCCGAGATAGGAATTTACTTTTCAATTGCCTACCTATTCCAAAGTAGCAACCAAACCATCACCTATAGAAAAATAAGAACGATCATCTTTGGAAAGCGTAAGCGTCGTACTTGAAGTGCCCCCGAATGATTCAAACCAACTTTTCCGGTACTCGCCGTTATCCAATCCTATGAAGGGAACAACAAATTTTCAAATCCTTTTTCAGATGACTATTGTTTTCATATTTGAATACAGACGGTTAAGCTCACCAGAGCTGAGACGCTAAGAGTGTTACCAATTTAATTCAAGCCTGTGGCCTGTGGTAAGAGGTGACTAAAATTCTCAGACACTAAAATGTGAGAGCTCAAAAGATCTGCTCCCGCTGTAGTCGGGCTAGTACCAAAGCTTGCCGGCGATATAAACCGCAAAGGCCTGCCCACTTCTGCAACAGCCCTGTAAATCGGCGAGCTTGTTTAAGGTTTTTTATAGGCCTATTACTTAGTTTGTGTAACTAAAGATAATACACAACGAGGCAAGCACACCAAGTTCTGTTTTTGCTTATGCAGTTATCTGTAAAATATAATAACTACGGTCTAATGTTTGCATTCTACATGTTTATTATTATTTTAAACTTACTTCTCAATTATCGCCAAAGTCTTCTCGAATTTAAACTACAAACTATGTAAACAGACCTACGTGTACCAGTTTTCAAAGAGATTATTGAATTGATTTGCAGTTTGAATTTTATTGGCTTAATACCTGCCAATCTCGGAATTTAGCAGTCTCTGGGTTTACATACATATATATGTATGTATGCGTACAAAAATATATGTGTGCGTATACTGGATTGCATACCTTACAAGCATTTAGAGGATTCGTTGCATACAAGATATTGATTAAGGATGGCTCAAACTAAAAATGCTCATACAGAAAAAGCACCCCTTATATTCACATTCGCTGTATATTCGTGAAAGCGCAATCGATATGGGCCAAATTTTTTCTTATCTAAGTTACGTACGACTAAAAAGTAAAAACTGTATGAGATAATCTGTGGACCTGTCTTTGGCTCATTTGCGCTTTCAAATGTTAGCTGGGTATTTTTTATTAAATTTCAATGATAGTCTTTCAAATCCATTTGGCAAATTACCTAACGATATTTGTAACTGAAACTTATAGCCCTAATTCGACTTTTAAATTGCTATTTTCCAGAAACAGATATAATATTATGTAATAAACATATCTATGTATGTATATTGAAATATAATATGAAGAGGCCATTTTGGGGTTATAAAATTTGCAGTTGAACAAAAAACATAAAACTGCTTGGTTTGATGCAGATCTGGTTATAAATATGCAATACTAATGACATGTTTCTAACATAGAAGCGTGTACAGATACAAATTGGAAACAGCATATACATTTTAAAATAATAACACGTAAGGAAGGCTAAGTTCGGGTGTAACCGAAGATTACATGCTCAGCTGAAAGCTTTGGAAACAAAATAAGGGAAACTCACAATGTACGAAAATGAACCTAAGGTAATCCTGGAATGTGTTTGTATGACATGTTTATCAAATGGAAGGTATTAAAGAGTATTTTAAGAGGGAGTGGGCCATAGTTTTATAGGTGGAGGCCATTTAGGGATATCGTCATAAAGGTGGACCAGGGGTGACTCTAGAATTTGTTTGTACGATATGGGTATCAAATGAAAGGTGTTAATGAGTATTTTAAAAGGGAGTGATCCTTAGTTCTATAGGTGGACGCCTTTGCGCGATATCGCCATAAATGTGGACCAGGGGTGACTCTAAAATTTGTTTGTACGATATGGGTATCAAATGAAAGGTGTTAATGAGTATTTTAAAAGGGAGTGATCCTTAGTTCTATAGGTGGACGCCCTTGCGCGATATCGCCATAAATGTGGACCAGGGGTGACTCTAGAATTTGTTTGTACGATATGGGTATCAAATGAAAGGTGTTAATGAGTATTTTAAAAGGGAGTGATCCTTAGTTCTATAGGTGGACGCCTTTGCGCGATATCGCCATAAATGTGGACCAGGGGTGACTCTAGAATTTGTTTGTACGATATGGGTATCAAATGAAAGGTGTTAATGATTATTTTAAAAGGGAGTGATCCTTAGTTCTATAGGTGGACGCCTTTGCGCGATATCGCCATAAATGTGGACCAGAGGTGACTCTAGAATGCGTTTTTACGATATGGGTATCAAATGAAAGTTGTTAATGATTATTTAAAAGGGAGTGGGCCTTAGTTCTTTGGTAATAAGCCAAATATTTATTTTATTTTTAAAAATTTATTTTTGTTTATTTTTGAGTTTAGATATTTTAATACTAATTAAAATTTTCTTTTTTTGAAGTTATTCAAAAATTTTAAGTTAACATGAAAGCTCAATTAAAAAGTATTTTAAAAATTTAAGTAAAGAATACAATGTAGTTAACACTATATTTACTCCCCCTCCAAGAAAATTCAAAAGAAACAAATTATTAATTAATTTTAAATATAACCTTTTTTGTTTTTTGTTGTTTAATGTATTTGTATTTAAATTAGTGTTAATAAGTATGTTTGCTGGTTTAAGTAAATCAATTGAAATATTTTTATACTCAGTTGAGCAGAGCTCACAGAGTATATTAACTTTGATTGGATAACCCCTCACTAGGGTAGGCACCTTGTCGTTGGTGTGAGGGCTTAGCCGAACTCCATAGCGCCCGACTATGAGGCGGAGCTGTTTAGGACTGACATCTACGCCGTTTCGCCTCATAGGAGGGCGGCGGGATGTCGGTGACCAAGAACTGCCAACCCCCTAATCCAGGGTGTTATGCGGACCGTGCCTACTGGACGATTTGCAGCCAGGGGATAAATTCGGCTGTATTCGAACGGAGCCTTCCCGATACCGGGCCATCTTGGGAAGTATTTATGGCCTTACCGCAGTAAGGGGCGCTGCTGTGGCGGACGGTTCTTTCCCCGTATATAATACTGGATCGCTGAGCCCGCCTTGTCGGGCAGGTGGTCGTACGACCAAGATGAACAACTCATTACCTGAATGTAATAAGGAGGATGTAAAGAGGAGGACTGAGTCGCAATCCAAGGACGACAAATACGAATTAAGCGATGCGTCGGACTCGGGGAGCGAGAGTAGTGCTGATTCAATGAACTCCGTGTTGGAGAAGCACACAAATGAAAACGGAGTAGAAGAGTGGAGAAGGGTACGGAGCAGAGGAAGTAAAAGAGCTCTCTCGCAGTACCGTGCAGCACTAAGAATTGTACAACGCTTGGGAGCAGTGGTCGACCCAACAGAAGTGGAGATCGAGCGCTTGGAATGGGCCCATGAAGCGGTAGAAGTAGGTCGAAGGCAGTTCAAAAGGTTTGCTGCGAGAAACCCTCGGTTCTGCAACCGGTACGAGGAGGAAGAAGCGTCGAATGGCAGAATGAAGAGGCAACGTTCGGCAGAAGGCGACAAGCCTGCTTTCAAGAGGCAGAAAGGACCCAGTCCTAGAGTCGCGAGGCAGGGCAGTCGCATAGACAAGACAAGTAGGCCCAAAGCTGTAAGACAGATGGGTTCCAATAGCGAGGTAGCAACTACCTCGAAAGCTGCCAGTCAGAGGGAAGTTCCAACTACGGAAGTAGGAGATAAGCCAAAGGGAGATAACGCTAAGACTCCGGCTTTCTCGGAGGCGCTAAAGGGAGTTAACGCGAAGACTCCGGTGTTCTCGGAGGTTCCAAAGGGAGATAACACTAAGACTCCTGTTTTTCCCGAGAAGATGAGTGATGTGGCAAAGCAGTCACTGACTGTGGCGCTGGTTGATCGTAGCAGTCCGTTCGGACAAATGACTACTGAAAGGTGGAGATCTGTGGAAAGGGAGCTTATTAGCTTAATGCTTAAGATGATGCGGGAACAACCAAGTAAGCCCCTTCCAACCTTTGATTCGGGGGGATGGTATAATGGTGTGAAGATGATAGCGTGCGACAACATCGCGAGCTTGCGGTGGCTGGAGGAAGTCGTTCCAAACCTCCAAAGGCAAGGCACGAACGCGCGGTTTGAGGTGGTGGATAAAGCGCAAATCCCCACGGTACCAAAAGTTAAGGTATGGATACCATGCGTGATGAAGCCGGAGGATATACTGCGACTTCTGCAGAATCAGAATCCGAACATACCGACACAGGATTGGAAGGTACTTACTGTATCTCGGCCTACAAAGGATGGCCAGTTCTACATCTTCCAAATAAACAAGCAGGCGGAGGATATTTTGTGCACGCAGTTTGGCAAAATGTCCTTTGGCACTGGCAAAATTTACATGCGACTCAGGAAAAGAAGTCCCGAGGATAAAAATCCTAACATGCTGGAAGTGAGCGAAGTCGAAAAGGACCTCAGAAGCCTAAGGGAAAAAAGACAGGTGGAGGTCCCCGACTTCACCACGAACGTGCTAGAAGAGGACCAACCGCTAAATAGTGCTGTGACTCGCACAGAGGAACACACGGCACAACATTCACGAGGGGCTGAAGGGGGCCTCGAATACTCTAAACCAAAAGGGCAAGAGGAGGACGACGACGTCAAGACGAAGGTGCTGGAGGGGGACAAACAGCCCAATGGTGCTGCGAGTCCTACAGATAAACCTCCAACACAGTAAAGTGGCGTCGAGCGAACTCCTCCTAACCCTTGAGGAGGGTTCGTTTGACGTGGCGCTGATCCAGGAGCCGTGGCTCTCATCGGGAGGAAAGGTTTCTGGACTTAGCGCGCGCGGGTTTGGCGTTTACTACGCACAAACGGAAGGACGGGTGCGAGCTGTAGTAATGGTAAGGAAACAGCTGCATTCATATATGCTGCCTAATTACACCACCGAGGATCTCGTAGCGGTGGCCATTGAACAAAAGAATAAGCAGGCATTTATCCTGGCGTCCTGCTACATGGCCCATGCTGCGGAGGTTCCACCGATAGAGTGCAAAAGGCTGGTACAGGAGGAAGGGCGCAAAGGGCGGTTGGTCATAGGCGCAGATGCAAATGCGCACCACAATGCGTGGGGAGGAGCAGATACGAACGAGAGAGGCGAATCTCTATTTTGTTACATCCTGCAAACCAATTTGCAGATAGCCAACAGGGGAAATGTTCCTACATACATTGGTCCAACATCCAGCAATGTTCTGGATATTATATTGAGCTCCGAGCGTGATATATCAAGGTATGATTGGATGGTTCTCGATAGACCATCCTTCTCCGACCATGCGTATATAAGCTTCAGCATCCCACTAAAGAGGGTAGAGAAGGGAGGAACCTTTAGAAACCCTAGGGCAACGAATTGGACTAAATTCCAGAAACATGTAGAAACGAAACTGGGACAACCCAAAGAGGTTGCTAATGTAGAGGAACTGGAGGAGTCGAATGAATTCCTAACAAGGACGCTTATGACTGCGTATAACAAAGCTTGCCCTCTAAGAAGATTCAGAGGAAAAGCAAAGCCGCCATGGTGGAGCAATGAGCTGAGTCTTCTAAGAAGACAGGTAAAAGAAATGTTTAAACTCGCAAAGACCGCGGAAAGCGAAGCGTGTCGGGACGAGTACAGGGATCTACTGAGGATCTACAAGCGTGAAATTACCAGGGCGAAGAGAAACTCATGGAAAAGTTTCTGTACGGACATAGAGTGCTCCAGTGAAATAGCACGGTTGAAAAAAGTCCTAGCAAAGGGAAACATAGTCCAGGGACTAATAAAGAAAGAGAACGGGGAATGGTCACGTGATAGTGAGGAATCCCTTGAGGTGCTTCTCGATACACATTTCCCATCGGGAGACGGTTTAGAAGAACCAGCAGACATCACTCACACTTCGATCACGGAGCTAGTGGTGCCGGGCTTGGTGACCGATACCAAGATCGAGTGGGCAGTGAAGACGTTTTCTAAGTTTAAATCGCCGGGCCCAGATGGTATATTCCCGGCCATGCTACAAGTCTCAAGTAGGGCGGTCGTGGAATGGCTTAAAATAATATTCGATGGGTGCATAAGACTGAATCATGTACCGCACTCTTGGAGAACTGCTCGTGTAGCTTTTCTACCAAAGGCGGGGAAGATCGGTCACGTGTATCCCAAAGACTATAGACCCATTAGCTTAACATCATTTCTGCTCAAAACCTTTGAGAGGCTGATAGATGTGTACATAAAGTCCAACGTGGATGAAAAGCTGCTCTCCACAACACAGCATGCGTAGACCAAAGGCAAGTCGGTAGACACCGCATTGCATAGGGTGGTAATAAGCATAGAGAAATCCCTGGAATATAAGGAGTATGCTCTAGGAGTCTTCTTGGACATTGCCGGGGCTTTCAATAATGTTGCAAAATGGGCGATTATGGATGGTCTTAATTACATTAAAGTACATCCTGCCTTAATCAGATGGATCGGCTGCATGTTAAATTGCAGAAAGATTACATCACAATGGGGATTGTAGGAGGCCACGAAATCAGTGGACAGGGGCACGCCGCAGGGAGGGGTGCTATCACCTCTGCTGTGGACACTGGTCATCAACCAACTGCTCAGGCAATTCGATGAGGGACCCGTAAAATTTACGGCTTACGCAGATGACGTTGCAATTGTCATAAGTGGAAAATGCCTTCCAACGATTAGTTCTTTGATGGATCGGGCGCTTCGGGATATTCATACCTGGGCATCTAATGTCGGGCTGAAAGTCAATGCGGAGAAGACGGATATGGTCTTGTTTACAAAGAGGTACAAGGTCCCAAATTGGACCAGGCCTAAGTTAGGAGCGGTAACCTTACAGGAGAAACCTTGCACAAAATATCTAGGAATCATCCTAGACAGTAAGCTGTCATGGAAGCTCAACGTAGAGGAGAGGGTCAAGAAGGCCTCAACGGCACTCTATGCATGTAAAAGAATGCTGGGGTGTACGTGGGGCCCATCGCCCTCTCTTTCTCATTGGGTTTTTAAAGCGATTGTAAGCCCTATTCTATACTATGGAGTTCTTGTTTGGTGGAAAGCCACACAAAAAACAACATACCTCAAAAAATTAGAGGGGGTATGCAGACTATCGATGCTTTGCATTACGGGAGCCCTGAAAACAACCCCGACGGCTGCACTGTATGCCATTCTGCACATTCCACCTGTAGACCTGGTAGCAAGGAACAAAGCGTTAACGACCGCAACCAGGCTCGATGCTTTGGGGCAGCTTGAGCGCCGACCATATGGCCATAGTAGTATAGCGTCCTCAGTCACAAGACGAACAGACTACATGATTCCCTACCTGCACTTTGAGGGAGATCTTAAGGCCACAATAGAGGTGGACGGTTGGCGCAAGGGTGCGCAAATGGCGGACGAGGCGATACATGTGTACACCGATGGTTCCAAAATAGTGGAAGGAGTAGGGTCTGCGGTATACTGCGCTGATCCGGAATTAAGCAGATCCTACAGGCTGCCGGATTACTGTAGCGTTTTCCAAGCGGAAATATTAGCCGTAACCAAAGCAGTAGAAACCCTGGAAGAGAATAGCTTAAGCTGCAACCGTGTTAACTTTTATATTGACAGTCAAGCAGCAATTAAGGCAATAATCTCGCATAGCACAGCATCTAAATGCGTGTTAGAGTGTAAGCAGTCTCTGGAGAGAATCGGGACAGGGAGAAGCATACATCTATATTGGGTCCCAGGGCATATGGGAATATATGGGAATGAAAAAGCGGACGAATTAGCTAAAAAGGGCGCATCCCTTGACGCTTGCTCCGTAGACGTCCCAATTAGATTGGGCGAGATTAAGCGAAGGCGAGAGGTGCACATGATCGACCAAGCAGGAAAGGCGTGGGTTCAAGCGCGGGGCTGTAAAGTGTCGAAGATTATGTGTAGGTCTTACAACCTTAGACTAACACAGTTGCTTCTATCATTAAAAAGAGAGGCCTGTAGACTCATGACGGGTATTCTGACTGGACACTGCCTTCTGGCGTCACATGCCTTTAAATTAGGCTTGGTCAGTGATAGCAGGTGTAGGAAGTGGGGGTTGGAGGAGGAAACGATCGAGCACGTTCTGTGCTCATGCCCTGCACTTGCCAGGCTAAGACTCCAGCTATTAGGAGTGATACAGCTGTCAGATCTAGAAGCAGCAAGTGGCTTAAGTCCTAGGAAGCTTCTAGTATTTGCCAAGAGGACGGAGTTATTTTATAACATAGGTCCTGGTTTTTGATAGGGTTTTTCAGTTTGGTCGTTAAGACAAACTTCTGGTAACACTACGGACTCAATCAGTCTATGTGAGGTCCTCATGGACCGGCCAGTTCAACCTGCCTACCTTGATTGGATAACGGTTGGTTGTACAGGTATAAAGGAATCGAGATAGATATAGACTTCCATATATCAAAATCATCAGTATCGAAAAAAAATTCGATTGAGCCATGTCCGTTCGTCCGTCCGTCCGTCCGTCTGCCTTTAACACGATAACTTGAGTAAATTTTGAGGTATCTTGATGAAATTTGGTATGTGGGTTCCTGGGCACTCATCTCAGATCGCTATTTAAAATGAACGATATCGGACAATAACCACGCCCACTTTTTCGATATCGAAAATTTCGAAAAATCGAAAAAGTGCGATAATTCATTACCAAATACGGATTAAGCGATGAAACTTGGTAAGTTAGTTGAACTTATAACTAAAAATAGAAAACTGGTAAAATTTTGGACAATGGGCGTCGCACCGCCCACTTTTAAAAGAAGGTAATTTAGAAGTTTTGCAAGCTGTTATTTGGCAATCGTTGAAGATATCATGATGAAATTTGGCAGGAACGTTACTCTTATTACTATGTGTCTGCTTACTAAAAATTAGCAAAATCGAAGAACGACCACGCCCACTTTTTAAAAAAAAATTTTTTTTAATTCGAATTTTAAAAGAAAAGTTAATATCTTTAGAGTATATAAGTAAATTATGCCAACATTCAACTCCAGTAATGATATGGTGCAACAAAATACAAAAAAAAAAGAAAATTTCAAAATGGGCGTGGCTCCGCCCTTTTTAATTTAATTTGTCTAGGATACTTTTAATGCCATAAGTCGAACAAAAATTTACCAATCCTTGTGAAATTTGGTAGAGCCTTAGATTCTAGGACGATAACTGTTTTCTGTGAAAAAGGGCGAAATCGGGTTGAAGCCGCGCCCAGTTTTTATACACAGTCGACCGTCTGTCCTTCCGCTCGACCTTTAACACGATAACTTGAGCAAAAATCGATATATCTTTACTAAACTCAGTTCACGTACTTATCTGAACTCACTTTGTATTGGTGTAAAAAATGGCTGAAATCCGACTATGACCACGCCCACTTTTTCGATATCGAAAGTTACGAAAATTGAAAAAAATGCCATAATTATATACCAAATACGAAAAAAGGGAGGAAACATGGTAATTGTATTGGTCTATTGACGCAAAATATAAAAAAAAAATAAATGTAAGGCGCGATAACCTCCGAAGAGATCTAAGGCCGAGCTTCTCTTCCAAGCTGCGTCGTGCTCTTCTTAATTTTTCCTACAAATTGGCCGGACGGGACCTACATGTTGTATGCCGACTCCGCAGCAGACGAGTTTTCACTGAGAGCTTTTCATGGCAGAAATACACCCGGAGCGCTTGCCAAACACTGCCGAGGGGCGACCCCGCTTAGAAAAATTTTCTTCTAATTTAAAAATCTTATTTCTAAAATTTTGATGTTGCTTTTCCCGGGGTTCGAACCCAGGGCATACGGTGTGGTAGGCGGAGCACGCTACCATCACACCACGGTGGCCGCAAATATGTACGCAAAATATAACTTTAGAAAAAAACTTGGTAAAATGGGTGTGACACCTACCATATTAAGTAGAAGAAAATGAAAAAGTTTTGCAGGGAGAAATCAAAAGCCCTTGGAATCTTGGAAGGAATACTGTTCGTGGTATTACATATATAAATAAATTAGCGGTACCCGACAGATGAAGTTCTGGATCACCCTGTTCCACATTTTGGTCGATATCTCGAAAACGCCTTCACATATACAACTAAGGGCCACTCCCTTTTAAAACCCTCATTAATACCTTTAATTTGATACCCATATCATACAAACAAATTCTAGAGTCACCCCTGGCCCACCTTTATGGCGATATCTCGAAAAGGCGTCCACCTATAGAACTAAGGCCCACGCTCTTTTAAAATATTCATTAACACCTTTCATTTGAAACCCATATCGTACAAACCAATTCTAGAGTCACCCCTGGTCCACGTTTATGGCGATATCTCGAAAAGGCGTCCACCTATAGAACTAAGGCCCACGCTTTTTTAAATACTCATTAACACCTTTCATTTGAAACCCATATCGTACAAACGAATTCTAGAGTCACCCCTGGTCCACCTTTATGGCGATATCTCGAAAAGGCGTCCACCTATAGAACTAAGGCCCACGCCCTTTTAAAATACTCATTAACACCTTACAACTAAGGGCCACTCCCTTTTAAAACCCTCATTAATACCTTTAATTTGATACCCATATCATACAAACACATTCTAGAGTCACCCCTGGTCCACGTTTATGGCGATATCTCGAAAAGGCGTCCACATATAGAACTAAGGCCCACTCCTTTTTAAAATACTCATTAACACCTTTCATTTGATACCCATATCGTACAAAAAAATTCTAGAGTCACCTCTGGCCCACCTTTATGGCGATATCTCGAAAAGGCATCCACCTATGGAACTAAGGCCCACTCCCTTTTAAAATACTCATTAACACCTTTCATTTGATACCCATATCGTACAAACAAATTCTAGAGTCACCCCTGGTCCACCTTTATGGCGATATCTCGAAAAGGCGTCCACCTATAGAACTAAGGCCCACGCTCTTTTAAAATATTCATTAACACCTTTCATTTGAAACCCATATCGTACAAACGAATTCTAGAGTCACCTCTGGTCCACCTTTATGGCGATATCTCGAAAAGGCGTCCACCTATAGAACTAAGGCCCACGCCCTTTTAAAATACTCATTAACACCTTTCATTTGATACCCATATTGTACAAACGCATTCTAGAGTCACCCCTGGTCCACCTTTATGGCGATATCTCGAAAAGGCGTCCACCTATAGAACTAAGGCCCACGCTCTTTTAAAATATTCATTAACATCTTTCATTTGATACCCATATCGTACAAACAAATTCTAGAGTCACCCCTGGTCCACCTTTATGGCGATATCTCGAAAAGGCGTCCACCTATAGAACTAAGGCCCACGCTTTTTTAAATACTCATTAACACCTTTCATTTGAAACCCATATCGTACAAACGAATTCTAGAGTCACCCCTGGTCCACCTTTATGGCGATATCTCGAAAAGGCGTCCACCTATAGAACTAAGGCCCACGCCCTTTTAAAATACTCATTAACACCTTACAACTAAGGGCCACTCCCTTTTAAAACCCTCATTAATACCTTTAATTTGATACCCATATCATACAAACACATTCTAGAGTCACCCCTGGTCCACGTTTATGGCGATATCTCGAAAAGGCGTCCACATATAGAACTAAGGCCCACTCCTTTTTAAAATACTCATTAACACCTTTCATTTGATACCCATATCGTACAAAAAAATTCTAGAGTCACCTCTGGCCCACCTTTATGGCGATATCTCGAAAAGGCATCCACCTATGGAAATAAGGCCCACTCCCTTTTAAAATACTCATTAACACCTTTCATTTGATACCCATATCGTACAAACAAATTCTAGAGTCACCCCTGGTCCACCTTTATGGCGATATCTCGAAAAGGCGTCCACCTATAGAACTAAGGCCCACGCTCTTTTAAAATATTCATTAACACCTTTCATTTGAAACCCATACCGTACAAACGAATTCTAGAGTCACCCCTGGTCCACCTTTATGGCGATATCTCGAAAAGGCGTCCACCTATAGAACTAAGGCCCACGCCCTTTTAAAATACTCATTAACACCTTTCATTTGAAACCCATATCGTACAAACGAATTCTAGAGTCACCCCTGGTCCACCTTTATGGCGATATCTCGAAAAGGCGTCCACCTATAGAACTAAGGCCCACGCTCTTTTAAAATATTCATTAACACCTTTCATTTGAAACCCATATCGTACAAACGAATTCTAGAGTCACCCCTGGTCCACCTTTATGGCGATATCTCGAAAAGGCGTCCACCTATAGAACTAAGGCCCACGCTCTTTTAAAATATTCATTAACACCTTTCATTTGAAACCCATATCGTACAAACGAATTCTAGAGTCACCCCTGGTCCACCTTTATGGCGATATCTCGAAAAGGCGTCCACCTATAGAAATAAGGCCCACGCCCTTTTAAAATACTCATTAACACCTTTCATTTGATACCCATATCGTACAAACAAATTCTAGAGTCACCCCTGGTCCACCTTTATGGCGATATCTCGAAAAGGCGTCCACCTATAGAACTAAGGCCCACGCTCTTTTAAAATATTCATTAACACCTTTCATTTGAAACCCATATCGTACAAACCAATTCTAGAGTCACCCCTGGTCCACGTTTATGGCGATATCCCGAAAAGGCGTCCACCCATAGAACTAACGCACACTCCCTTTTACAACACTTATTAACACCTTTCGTTTGATACCCATATTATACAAACGCATTCTAGAGTCAACCCTGGTCCACTTTTATAACGATATTCCGAGAAGGCGTCCACCTATAGAACTAAAGCCCACTCCCTTTTAAAATACTCATTAAAACCTTTCATTTGATACCCATATAGTACAAACAAATTCTAGAGTCACCCCTGGTCCACCTTTATGGCGATATCTCGAAAAGGCGTCCACATATAGAACTAAGGCCCACGCCCTCTTAAAATACTCATTAATACCTTTCGTTTGACACCCATAGTGTACAAACGCATTCTAGAGTCACCCCTGGTCCCCTTTATGGCGATATCGCGAAACGGCGTCCACCTATGGAAATAAGGATCACTCCCTTTTAAAATACTCTTTAACACCTTTCATTTGATACACATGTCATACAAACACATTCCAGGGTTACCCTCGGTTCATTTTCCTACATGGTTATTTTCCCTTATGTTGCCACCATAGCTCTCAACTGAGTATGTAATGTTCGGTTACACCCGAACTTAACCTTCCTTACTTGTTAATACTATTTTGGGTATTGAATTGTAAATGTTTTATGTTTCTTAGGGATAACTTTAAAAGGTACTTCATAATGTGATTCTAAATTAGATTTAGGAAGAACTTTAACAAAATCATACTCACAATTTTCAAATTTTTTAGGAACGAAAAAGTTGTCTTTGTTATGATGAAAAACTTTAGAACGAACAAGTGAAAAATATTCTCTTATGTTGTGAAGAGCGTCATAAGAAAAGTCATGTTCTTTATTACTATTTGAAATAATTAATTCACCAGGTATTTTAAGTGTTTGGCCATAAACAAGTTCAGCAGATGAACATTTTAAATCTTCTTTAATAGAAGTTCCTAAACCAAGAAGAATGAATGGTAAAATGTCAGACCAATGAACCGAGTCGTTTGATGTTATAATTGCTGCTTTTAAAGTTCGATGAAATCTCGCTATCATGCCATTTGCTTGGGGATGGTAAGGAAATGTATGAATTTTATGAGAACCTAAAAGTTTAGTTAATTCCGTAAAAAATTTTGAGGTGAATTGTGAACCTTGATCTACTGTAATATTTAATGGTATACCAAATCGTGGTATATAATTTTGAATAAAAGTTTTTACTATAGTATTTGTTGGAATATCTTTAAGTGGATAAGCTTCAGGCCAACGTGAAAATCTATCAATAATTGTTAAAATATAACAATTTTCATTTGAAACTGGAAGAGGTCCAACAATATCCATATGAATATGTTCAAAACGACCTGATGGTATTTGAATTTTTTGAATAGGAGATTTAGTATGTCTTGAAATTTTGGATTTTTGAAAATTGATACAAGATGAAGTTCAATCGTTTATTTCTTTACGCATGTTAGGCCAATAATATTTATTTTGAATTAATTTTCTAGTTGTTCTTATACTTGGATGAGATAATGAGTGAATTTTGTCAAATATAATTCTTCTCATAGATTGTGGAACATAAGGTCTTAAGAGTTGTAGAGAAACATTACACCATATATTTAAATTAAAAACTGGAATATGAATTTCTTTCAAATTGTTTTTAGAATTTTGATCAGAAATGATTTTTTGTAAAAATGTATCAGTTTGTTGTTCTTTATATAAATTTTCTAAATTTATATCTTGAGTTGAAATTGCATTTACTTCTGGAATACGGGAAAGTGTGTCGGCAAAAATGTTGCCTTTTCCACTTATATATTGAATATCATTTGTAAATTGAGCAATATATTCAAGATGACGTAGTTGACGAGGAGATCTATCTACTTTAGAATTTAGACCATGAATTAAAGGTTTATGATCAGTATAAATTGTAAAAGTTCTACCTTCAAGAAAACTTTTAAAATGTTTAATTGAATTATAAATTGCCAAAAGTTCACGATCAAATGTTGAATATTTAGTTTCTGTTGTAGTTAATTTTCTTGAAAAATAAGCTAAAGGTTCTAGTATATTATTGCTAGTTTGTTGAAGAACTGCTCCAATAGCAACATTTGATGCATCTACTGCTAATGATAAAGTACCATTTTTGTCGAAATGTGTAAGTAAAGTATTTTTAGCAAAAAGTTTTTTAACATTTTCGAAAGCTGTTGTGGTTTCATTTGTCCAATTTAATTGTTTGAGTTTGTTTTTAATTGCATGTGTTAACATTTCATGCAGAGGACTAAGTTCTGTTGCTAACATTTTAATATATCTGTGATAGTAATTTATCATACCTAAAAATTTTTGTCATTTATTTATAGAAATTGGTTTTTCAAAACTTGTTATGATTTCAATTCGATCTAAAGATGGTTTAATACCTTCGCCTGAAATTTCGTAACTTAAGAAATTTAATTTATTTACACCGAGAGTACATTTTGAAGATTTGATATTTAAATTATATTCTTCAAGTCTTTTGAAAACTCATTTTAAATGATTTATATGTTAATCTTCATTATCACTGGCAATAAGAATGCCATCAATGTATGTAAATACAAAATCGAAATCAGAAAATACTTCATTAATAAAGCGTTGGAAATTTTGAGCACTGTTTCGTAAACCGAAGGGCATTCTTACGAATTCAAAAATTCCAGAAGGGGTAGTTATTGCAGTTTTATGAATGTCTTCTTCTGCCATTGGAATTTGGTGGTAAGCATGTACAAGATAAATTTTGGAAAAAAATTGTTTCTTTTTAAATCAATTGTTAAATCGTGGATATGTGGTAAAGGATACCGATCTGGTGTAGTAATAAAATTAAGTCTTCGATAGTCTCCGCAAGGTCTCCAATCATTTTGTTCTTTTTTAGGAACGAGATGAAGTGGAGATGCAATAGGAGAATTTGAGGGTCTGCATATACCAGTTTTAACTAAAAATTCAAATTCAGTTTTAGCAATTTTAAGTTTGATTGGATCAAGACGTCTGGGTTTCGATAATGGTAAAATACCTTTTGTTTCTATTCTGTGAACCGTATGGTGTTTAACTTTTTTAGTATAATCTGGTCCACAGGTAATAGATGGAAATTCATTAAGTAATTTTGAAAACTTAATTTCGACAATAGGAATTTTGAGTGAGAAAATATCAGAAAATCCAGAAGATCCAGCAAATTTAAATTTTTGTAGTAGAATCCATTATATCCTTATTTTTAATACTGACAATAATTCCGAATTTTTCTAAAAAGTTTGCTCCTAAAATTGGTGTATCAATATTCGCAATAATGAATGAAAATTCAAAATCTCTTCTTAAACCTAAATCAATTTTAAGTATTTTTGTACCAAAAGTTTCAATTGAAGAACCGTTTGCAGCAGTCAAAGTAAGATCCGAATTTCTTTTATAAATTTTAAATTTAGAAAAAGAAATAATTGATAGAACTGCGCCGGTATCGATAAGAAAATTAAGTTTATTGAATTTATCAAATATGAATAGGCGACGAGTAGATTTAATAATAGTTCCATTATCCGTCACCGTCATAATGGATCTTTTCAGTTTTAATTTTGTTCGTAATTTGAATTATGATTTTGATTAAAATTGCATGGGGGTATACATTTAAGAGCTTTATTCTTAAATTTTTTGTGATACCAACAAATAGTTGTTTGTGAATTAAAATTACGATTGTTTGAAAAATTTTATGATCTTGAAAAATTTCGAGATTTAGATCTATTTCTATCTTTAGATCTTGAACGGATTTGTAATTGTAGGTAGTACATTGTACTGGTAATTTATGAATCCAAAATTTAAAGAGTAATTCTTGGCTAACTATGGAGTCAGAACCTATAAGTGATTTCATAAATCTGAATAATTCAGATGGTGAACGATCACCAAGTTCAGTTTTTGAAAATAATTTTTCTAATCGTTTTTCTTCGCTAAGAGAAAATATTTCACATAAAATTTTTTTGATTGTATCATATTTATTGAAAAGAGGAGGAGGGTTAATAGCGTCTAAAATTTTAGATATGGCATCTCGTTGAAGAGAAACTAAAACATTTTGAAATTTTAAATTATCATTGATATTGTTAATTCCAAATTGTCCTTCAACAAGTAAAAACCAGGCATTGGGAGATTCTTGCCAAAATTGTGGTAATTTAATTGATTTAGTAGACGAAATATTTGTAAAGTTATTTTGTGTTGAAGTATCTTGTGTTGTATTAGATATTGTAATGAATTTACTTGCAAATCCTCTGATTTGCAACCCTCTGCTAAGTTCGAATCACTAAACTTTTGAATAAATGACTCCAATATTTAATAATGCAAAATGGCGTTTATTAAAGTACTTCACAATAACACTCAAACTTTGCAACGAATAGCTTGCTTAATAACCAAACTGATTGATACCTCAAATGAAACTCTACTATTCAAAATAATACTGCTCTTGCTCGCTAGATAGCGTCTTAATCGAAATTTCAAATCAAAACTGAATTCCAGCGCCTCTACAATTGCGGCCTCTTATACTCTCGGATTTCAACGTTCGCATCTTCTAGGCGCTTCCAGAATCTACTAGTACAGCAGCTCTCAAACTTCTCAGCTGTAACTACAATTGCATGATTTTATAGTTTTTCTCATTGCATACTTTCAGGAGTATCTCAGATATATGCATGTGTTTGTGCATTGACTCTCCGCTGCTCGTATACGTACATGGTACATATGTGTAGATGCAATTATTGTTTCGTTTATGTAGATACATAATGATTGATCTATCGATGTGAATTTACGTCACTGCTTAGCATCGGCTTAGAGACGATAGCATCGCTCAGTGGTGCTAACATTCGTTACAATATGTTGTTTTGTGTTGTATTAATGTTAGAACTTTGAGTTGTATTGTGAGCCATTGTGTTATCTGTATAGTTGTTATTTTGATTTTCCGAATAAGTAAAATTACGTGTTCGTATTGGTGAACGTAGAATCATATGAAAAAAAAAAAATAAAAATTAAATGAATAATTTGCAAATTAGAAAATATTTAAGAATTTTTTTGGAAAGGGAGTTAACAATTTAAATAAAATATTTAATTATATACAAAAAATAAGTAAATTTATATAATTTATATAAAAATTTTAAAATATAAAAATAATCTTAAAATAAATTTGAAAATATAAAGGGTTTAAAATTTTAATTTAAATCATAATCGAAAATTTTAAATTCAATATTAAAATAAAAATTATACTTACATAAAATTAAATTTAATAAAAAAAATATTAAAATTAATAAGTAGTTGATTGTTGATTGTAGAGATTTTAAGGGAATCAATTGCGTTTTTTGAACGTGATAACAATTAAATACATCGTTGTTGCTGTTTATGCAATGGCTTTGTGGTTTTCTTTATAAATCTCGTCATTTTCATCGTGATGTCTTATATTTTAAATCCGTTCTTGTGTGTATTGTGCGTAAAATTGTTGTAATAGCTCTTGTTGTAGTGAAGTGGATAACTCAATTGTAAACAGTTTTTAATTTTTAAGTAATTAGTTAAATTTTAAGTTTTTAAATATCGATGATAAAGTTTTTTAATATTTGTATTTACGTAGACAGTTTATTTATATTTGTATATATATAAATATATGTAGTTCATAGTTTATATCTTTGTGTTTGTTTTAGTAAATAACTTCTTTAGTTCACTTCAGAGAGTTATTTTTAGATAAATTTCGTTTTAGAATTCACTATTTAATCTTCACTAATTCTTGTAGATATTTTTGATTTAACATTTCTTTGAGAAATCAGTTCACCCATTTTTGTATTGGATCGTGTATACATTTGCCGAAACCAGTAGATAGTCTGCAATTGGTTCAGACAACTTAATAAGATTTTTCTTTGGTAGCACGTCACTTAGTTGCACTTCTATTTGCGGTATTGTATTGTTCAGTAGATCTGTGATACGTAAAGCGCCACATTCAGCATTTGTATCGAATATAGATTTAAAAATTAGGTCCCTTGGTAGAATCGCCAATATATTTGGTAATAAGCCAAATATTTATTTTATTTTTAAAAAATTATTTTTGTTTATTTTTCAGTTCAGATATTTTAATACTAATTAGAATTTTCTTTTTTTGAAGTTATTCAAAAATTTTAAGTTAAAACGAAAACTCAATTAAAAATTATCTTAAAAATTAAAAAAGTAAAAAATACAAAGTAGTTAACACTATAAGTTCTATAGGTGGACGCCTTTGCGCGATATCGCCATAAATGTGGACCAGGGGTGACTCTAGAATGCGTTTTTACGATATGGGTATCAAATGAAAGATGTTACTGAGTATTTTAAAAGGGAGTGATCCTTAGTTCTATAGTTGGACGCCTTTGCGCGATATCGCCATAAATGTGGACCAGGGGTGACTCTAGAATGCGTTTTTACGATATGGGTATCAAATGAAAGGTGTTACTGAGTATTTTAAAAGGGAGTGATCCTTAGTTCTATAGGTGGACGCCTTTGCGCGATATCGCCATAAAGGTGGACCAGGGGTGATTCTAGAATGCGTTTTTACGATATGGGTATCAAATGAAAGGTGTTAATAATAATCTAAAAGGGAGTAGGTCTTAGTTCTATAAGTGGCCGCCTTTTCGAGATATCGCCATAAAGGTGGAACGGGGGTGACTATAACATGTTTGTACGATATGGGTATCAAATTATAGGTATTAATGAGGCTTTTAAAAGGGAGTGGCCCTTAGTTATATATGTGAAGGCGTTTTCGAGATATCGACCAAAATGTGGACCAGGGTGACCCAGAACATTATCTGTCGGTTACCGCTAATTTATTTATATATGAAATACCAAGAACAGTATTCCTGCCATGATTCCAAGGACTTTTGATTTCGCCCCGCAGAACTTTTTCATTTTATTCTACTTAATATGGTAGGTGTCAGACACATTTTACAAAAAAATTTTTCTAAAGTCATATTTTGCGTCAATAAAACAATCCAATTACCATGTTTCATTACTTTTTTCATATATGGTATATAATTATGGCATTTTTTTCATTTTTCGTTATTTTCGATATCAAAAAAGTGGGCGTGGTCATAGTCGGATTTCGGCCACTTTTTATACCAAGATAAAGGGAGTTCAGATAAGTACGTGAACTAAGTTTAGTAAAGATATATCGATCTTTGCTCAAGTTATCGTGTTAATGGCCGAGCTGAAGGACAGACGGTCGACTGTGTAAAAAAACTGGGAGCGGCTTCAACCGATTTCGCCCATTTTCACAGAAAACAGTTACCGTCATAGAATCTATGTCCCTACCAAATTTCACAAGGATTGGTGAATTTTTGTGCGACTTATGGCATTAAAAGTATCCTACACAAATTAAATGAAAAAGGGCGGAACCACGCCCATTTTGAAATTTTCTTTTATTTTTGTATTTTGTGGCACCATATCATTACTGGAGTTGAATGTTGACATAATTTACTTATATACTGTAAAGGTATTAAATTTTTTGTTAAAATTTGACTTAAAAAAATTTTTTTTAAAGTGAGCGTGTTCGTTATCCCATTTTACTTATTTTTGTTTGGCACACATATATGAATAGGAGTAATGTTCCTGCCAAATTTCATAATGATATCTTCAACGATTGCCAAATTACAGCTTGCAAAACTATTAAATTAACTTCTTTTAAAAGTGAGCGGGGCCACGCCCAATGTCCAAAATTTTACTAATTTTTTATTCTGCATTATAAGGTCAACCCACCTACCAAGCTTCATCGCTTTATCCATCTTTGGTAATGAATTAGCGCACTTTTTCGATTTTTCGAAATTTTCGATATCGAAAAAGTGGGCGTGGTTATAGTCCGATTTCGTTCATTTTAAATAGCGATCTGAGTTGAGTGCCCAGGAACCTACATCAAGATACCTCAAAATTTACTCAAGTTATCGTGTTTACGGACGGACGGACATGGCTAAATAAATTTATTTTTCGCCCAGATCATTTTGATATATAGAAGTCTATATCTATTTCGATTAGTTTATGCCGTTACGGATTACCGTTATGGGAACAAAGTTAGTATACTCTGTGAGCTCTGCTCAGCTGAGTATAAAAAGAAAATTACATATTGTAACGAATTTACTGCAATTCCGCTTATTTCAAATCTTCTACTAACACACACTATTCAGTAATGCAAAATGGCCTTTATTAAAGTACTTCACAATAAATAACTCTACTGTTATCCGACAGATTGCGTGCTTAATCAAAACTGATTGATAGCTTCAATGAAACTAAACTCTCGCGCCTCTGCTGTCGCCTTTTTATACTGTCTGATTTCTTCTAGGCTTTTCCATTCCAGAACTTACTAGTTAGTTATCAGCTACAAAATCACCAGCCACAACTATTTTTTATTGCTTCTCATATGCGCATGAGTAATATTTGCACAAATTATTGCCCTCTCTTGTGAGCACTTCAGATAAAACAAATGCATGTGTTTGTGCGTTGCTTCTCCCTGCGTGTACTTACATGTGACATTGTGTACATTGATTCGTTTATGTAGATACATAATGATTGAATTATGGATGTGCATACAAGGCGCTGCTTAGCATCGGCTTAGAGATGGCAGTACCCCTTAGTGTTGCTAATATTCGTAACAATATGAAAAATTCTATTTGTACACATGGCGCCAAACACACTCTTGTATAAGAAGTTATCTAAGTACAAGGGACATATAACCTAAAATAGGCCACAAAGTGCGCAATACCAGGCCGATGAAAAATACGGTTGGTAAGACAACTAACGTCGTGGTGTCATGGTAACGTGCTCCGCCTACCATACCGAACACCAAAATATTAGAAACAAGTTTTTTCAATTAGAAGAAAATTTGTCTAAGCGGGGTCGCCCCTCGCCAGTGTTTGGCAAGCACTCCGTGTGTTTCTGCCATGAAAAACTCTCAGTGGAAACTCATCTGCCTTTCAGATGTCGTTCAGAGTCGGCGTAAAACATGTAGGTCCCGTCCTGCCAATTTTTAGGCACATCCCAAATTGGAAGAGAAGCTCGGCCTAAAATCTGTTTCGAGGTTATCGCGCATTACATTTATTTACCACTTTTGGCCATATAATGCATACAGCTGTCCATGACAGCATGACACTGTCCATGATTCCGAGTCATATATTAGGACAGGTATGATGAGCGACTTGTATGGTTTGATTTTTGTTCGGCGAGAGAGGACCCATTTTTCAGTTGCCTGCTCAGTCCAAAGGAGCATTTCTTTGCAAGAATTATTCTTTGTTTCTTTTGTTTTCCCAGATAGACGAAATGGATCACAGTCTTTCATAATGAATCGCCGTTCAAACTTTGTTGAGAACTTTCATTCGGACATACCAGTGTCGATTATTTTATATTGAGTCTTCTCCAGGGTCTGGCGCATCGTGGATATCTCGTCGTCAATATTAGGTTATTACTAGGTGTGAAGGCGCACTTCTAAAGTCTTATCAGTTTCTTGACGCTAGATAGACCCTTATACAGGACTTTAAGCAGGCTCATTTCACGGTAGTGAACTCGGTTTGCGGGATCGCCGTTGTTGTTTATTGGGCAGAGTACACTTAAATTCCAATCTGGGCATGCGCTCATCTGACCATATTTTGCATAGGAGTTGATACATGCTCCTTACCAACTCTTTGCCTCCGTATTTAAATAGCTCGGCGGGTAGTCCGTCATTAGCCGGCATCTTGTTATCCTTAGGCCGGGATATTGCCATACTTACGTCTTAAATGTCGTGCCGGAATGTTTTCCGTCACCGGCTATTGTAATATCGAGTTCATGTTCTCCCCTGCTAGCCAGCAATGTGGCTAATTCTGTACACAACTTAAGCACATTCTGTATGTCAGTTACTAGGTCGCTATTATAATTTCTGCAGGAACCTGCCCAGGTCTTAAAACCTTCATCCAGATATTTGCAGAATTTTCAGGCATTATTCCTATCAGCCAGCATCTGAAGCGTCTCGCACTCACGTCATTCTGCCTCGCATGTTACTCTTCTAAGAAGCATCTCTCTCCCATATTCCCAATATACCGCACGTTGCTACACGTAGTGCGATAAATTTCCCAAGCGAGATCACAACAACCAGCCATTCCACATCCCAAATGAAAATAATTTAATTCTAACATAAAAGTTTGTATCAATTTCACGGTTGGATACAACTTACGTACACAGTCAGACTTCACTATTGTCTGTCATCGTAATTTGGATAGCTTGCAAATTGGATACCATATCATACAACTTTTTTTTATTCAATTGTCAGACGTATTATTCACTCGCACAGCGTTTAGGCATTGTATCGTCGGCGTTCAAGCAAACGTTATTAAGTCTATTTTGGCATTTTTCAGTTAAGGACAGCAAACATTCTCAAAAACGCGCCATTTTCTACAGCAATTTTCTACAGAAGTCCACCTCAGCATGTAAAGCTGGTTGCATACGTAGGATTTAAACATCATGCCAGCCAAAACTTACTAAATCATTTTGAACTTAGTGATTTTTGCCAGAACGTCGACTATATACCTCTACAGTTAGTGCAACTCAGAGATGCACACTCAATATTAACACAAAAACTTTCCGCGACTCCTCGAAAGAATACATAACCTCAATTTCAACTGCCAAGCTATATAGTAAACAATAAATGCATGTATTTGATAAAAATATCGTAACTAACAAAATTCTTAAAATAATTTTAGAAAATCCGATGGTGAAACGTACAAGAAAAAAATCAAATGAAAAAATGTGTCCTTAAATACGGACATAATAATAATTAATTTTGACTTATAAGTTATAACAATAGCTGTTGCAAAGACCATTTAAAAATACCTATCTAAGACTGCGTTTACACATGCCCTAATCTATGATAAATCGTCAATAGATAGATAGATCTACGCGTTTACATATGTTCCATCCCTAGGAACTAGATTATTTTCTGTAAAATTTTCACGTTTATCTTGTATTTTGAGCTTCAAATTAGAGATTACACTCTAGAGGTGGAACTTTTTCTATGAAAAAAATCTGCATGTCTAAAATTTTATCATAATTACCAAACAATGTATATGGAAAATCCAGTAATATAATCAACGATTATGGGTTAAGTACGAAAATGAAGATAATCTCGTTATTTGTAAACTAGGTCTAAGCAAAAGTAAAGAAACATGTACCTTAACTCTAGCTAGGTTAGAATAACTTTGATTGGCTAACTGTTAGTTGTAAAGCTATAAGAGAATCGAGAGAGATATAGATTTCCATATATCAGAATCATAAGTATCGAAAAGAAATGTGATTAAGCAATGTCCGTCCGTCCGTTAACACCATAACTTGAGCACATATTGAGATATCTTCACCTATTATGGGCTTATCTGGACCCACCCAGAATAGATTGGTATTGAAAATGAGCGAAATCGGACCATAATCATGTCCACTTTTTCGATTTCGGAAATTTAGAAAAATGGAAAAACTTATATAATTAAAAAATAAATACCCCTAAGCTAATGAAATTTGATAGGTGGATAGGTCTTATGACGCAATATGGTGGAATATGGGCGTGGCACCACTCATATTTAGAATAAGAAAATTTGGAAGTTTAACAAGCCGTAAATCAAAAGTCGTTAAAGATATTACATTGACATTTGGCAGAGACACTATCCTTGCCAAATTATATCAATTAAACCAAGCTCACTTTTGTTTAAAAGATTTTTAAAAGGGACGTGGACGAATAAAATAAGGTATATCTTTGCAAAAAATAAATCCCGTACTAAAATTCGAAAAAGGAAATTATCTGAAATGATCTTTACAATTGTACTTTTGTTGAATTGATTCGAACGGATTTAATATTTCAAAAAATCGTATTTGTGGTCCGATTTGGCTTTTTATACGATAGAAAGATAGAAAACTGCGGTTTGTTCCATTCGAAAGAGCGTTAAATTTCCTATAAGGATCAGTCAAAAAGTGTAAAACGGTATTTTCGCACAATAGGGTCGTTTCATGATTCCCGGTCACATATGCTTAATATAACCTTTTCTACCAGCTAGCGAAAGTTTTTTTTACCCATATGCTACATTGTCATTGAAATCTGAAGTACCTTTCAAGTTTCAAGACTCTAGCTCCACGGAAAGCTAGTCAAGAATCGGTTGCTAGATTTTCCAATTTTGTACTCACTTGTGACGGGTCGATTTATTAACCGATATCGCGCCACTACGCATACCAAAAAAAAATAATTTTCGAGCCTGCGAAATTTCAGTTTTTTTTTTTTTGACTTTTTTCGACTTTTTTTGCTTGACCTACTAAAATATTGTCATTTGATTGTAAAATTTTTATGACAGGGTATACATATGCAAATTTGTTTAGTAGGTCATGAAATAAACCTTAAAAATCAAAGTCAAAGAAAAGTCAAAAAAAATGAAATTTGGCAGGCTCGAAAATTATTTTTTTGGGTATACGTAGTGGAACTTTTTTTCCTGAGCACAAATCTTATCGAAAAATCGATGGCGCGATATCGGTTAACTTTCGTCCATACAAATCGACCCACCCTAATGAGCATGCCAAACTCTGCTTAACTTCTCATTTGATGGACAAACAAGAACTAAATGTCTTCGCTGGAAAGAGAAGGACAAGGGGAAAACCTATTACGCATCAGCAGAGTTAACGGTTTTAAATTTGGTACCTTTAGCATACTTCCGGTTTCTTATCGCTTGGAGGCCGCCAAGGAGAGCGCTTAATTGAAATCATAGCTTTTTTTGATTGCTGGTACAAAAGTTTTGGGGCACATCTCACCACTCAGAAAAAACACTTGCCTAAAATGAGGAAAACATTTCCTAGGCAAACTTTCTTCAAATAGCAGAAAATTTCAGTTTAAGGAGTAAGAATTAATATTTTTTATAGACACTTTTTCATTAATACGAGGAAACATTTTTCTTCTATTTCTTCATCAAGAGTACTTGATTGAATATTTCTCACATATTTACATGTACGAGTTAACTCAGTGAATAAGAGCACTCGAATGTAAAGTTAAGCACCTCGATCAGAAATTCACGACCGTGACAGTTACACAGTTACTGAATTTAAATTTCTAATTTTCTTTCACAATTTTTCCCATTTTTAAGAAAACTATTCCTGTAACAAAGAAAAACAAATATGCAGTTCTAGTTTTTAAGAAAATTACTTCTCAAAAATTATGGAAATATTTCTATGACGAAGAGTAATATACTATATATTTTTCTTCGTTTTGTGCACTTAAAGCATCAAAGGCATGCTTAGTTATTTTTCCATATAAATTTTAAATTACAAAAATGCCAATGTAAGATCTGTCAACATTTGACATGGGGCGGAAAAACTTGAAAAATCTTAAACGCTCTGCGAAAATTTTAACACGCTCTAAGGCAGCTTGACTTGCAACAAAAATTCTATAAAGCGCTGAGCTAAAAAAGGTCGGTTTGTTTACTGAAAGGGATTGTTTTTTTAAAATCCAATCCAAACTGAATATTCTCTCATATACAGATATCGGATTATACACTTACAACTTGTACATACAATTCTCTAAATCAAATAAAACTAGCCCGACAAATCGAACGTTGATAAGAGTGAAAAAAAATAATTTGAAAAAAGTTTAAGTTAAACGGTTTTATTGAAAACAATACTTACATGAAGTAATAATAATACTAAAAGCTAGAAAATAATTAGGTAGGTTCTAGGTACTAATCATCACACTCCTCATCAATCTAGGGCGTTGATCAGACAATTAAATAAAAGCGTTGGACGCGTAAAAATTCGATTGTTAGTCATAAGTAAGACCAACTGAACCTTAATCAGGTTATGCTACGCCTCACATTTTTAGAAATTTCACGCACCCAACGCTTTTATGTAATTGTCTGATCAACACCCTAGATTGATGAGGAGTCTGATGAATGGTACTAGGACCTACCTAATTATTTTCTAGCTTTTAGTATTATTATTACTTCATGTAAGTATTGTTTTCAACAAAGCCGTTTAACTTAAAAATATTTTTTTTCTATTATTTTATTTTCAAGTTTTTGGTCTTTATTTGCCTATTATTTGTCTATTATTTATTGCTTATTATTTCTCATTCTATTTAGTGCATATAGTGACTCATTATTACAATGACTCTTTCCTGACAATTTGTTACAATCTAAGTCCTCAATACATATTCCTTCCAAAGACTTCACTCGACTCTGCGCCACGTATGCTTGTCCCTCCTGGACCTCCAAAATATTTTGATGTCACTTCTACCGGACTATATGTAATATTTGCTCCAAATATGAACCAAATCGGACATCATAGGTCGCTTTCTATTCATGTATGTATTATGTGTTCCAAATATGGACCAAGTCCGGCCGGCCTGTCAAGTTAATCTAAATAAAACCGTTTAAAAACACACGGTTGCTTGGTTTAAATTTTAGTCCCGAAAATTTTCATTTTTCAATCCAAGAAACAGTAATATTGAAACGTCTCGGTTTAGATTCAAAATTTAATTGTTTAAATGTGAAACCAAAAAATAGCAGAATTAAAACATATCTGTTTGCTTTTCAAACCCTTGAGTTTATATTTGGAACCTTCAAAAACTATATCAAAGGTATTTACTCGACTACTGATTTTTAAGTTTTGATCTCCTTGTCTATTTATAAGAGTCTGTTCTTCAAAATAGGTATCTGCATCTTTCAGAAGGTAAGAAGTACAGTCGCTTAATTGTAAAATAAAATCTGCAGTGCTTTCTTATGGTATCTTCAGGAGACGCGCGGTACGAAAAGTTATTTCTTCAAAAATCATCCGGAGGGCCGCCCTCTTCATCTGCTTCCATATGCGAGTTCTGATAAAAATCATTTTTTAGCCGGAGCATCGTCTGTTATTCGCACAACATGGCCTAGCCGGCGTAGCCGCTGCGTTTTAATTTGCAGGTATATGTTAATAAATGCGTAAAGCTCGTACATCTCATCATTAAAACCTCTTCGGTACTCGCCGTGGCCAACGCGTAGAGGTCCATAAATCTTTCGAAGAACTTTTATATCGAACACTCACAGAGCCGCTTCACTTGATATTGTCATGGTCCATGCTTCTGCACCATAAAGCAGGATGGGTACGACAAATGACTTGTAGAGCATGATTTTTGTTTGCCGAGAAAGGATTTTATTTTTCAATTGCCTACCTAGTCCAAAGTACCATCTATTGCGAAGAGCGATTCTTCACTGGATTTCAGAGCTGATGTTGTTGTTTGTGTTAATCCTGGTCCCTTTACTATTTCGAAATTATGGCTACCAACAGTGACGTGGTTGTCAAAGCGCAAATGCTTGATGACAGCTGATATTTTGTTTTGTACTCATTCACCATCAAACCCATCGGGGAAACTAAATTCAGACATAGTGGCTTATAGGCAGCTCCTTTTCGAGCTATGTTGTTTTTGTTGTTATATCAGTGCTTCGCCCCATCCCCTAGGTGTGACCTTTCACAAGTTGTCATCAATACCCTCTAACGGGAGTCCGAGGAAACTTGCACTTTCAATAGGGATGGACCGGAGTGAGAAGGGTGTTAGAGGCGTTGGTTACACATTGCAATTAAAGAGATGGTTTTTGTCATATAGGGACACATTGCAAGCAGGACATCGGGGTTGATTCTAGATAGGTAAGAGTTTAACCTGTTACTGTATCCAGATCGAAGTTGAGGTAGAGTGACGCGGGTGTGTTTTCCTCTTCTGCGAATTCAGGGTATTTATCTTTAAGAGCTGAGTTTGCAGGCAATTCCTGGCATAGAGGTATGACGTTTTTTTTTGGATATCACTGAGGACCTGTTTGTGTTTTTCTTCTATAATCGGCTGTGTTCTCAGGTGCCGTATTTCCTCACAATGCTTGTGGATATGTCTTCTTAAACTAAAATTTTTGACCGTGCGCTGCTGAAATTTTAACAAGTAAAACTTCCAGCATAAAAATTGTTTTATAAGTACTTTCCTTTCTTTTACTGTTACCATTCGATGAAGAAAGTTTTGCATATAAAGATAAGGTAAGCTGCACACATGCAAGCGAACTTTTTTGTTGTTTTCCAATCAGTCAATCAAACTTCATTTCACAATCCGGCTTTAAAAAGTTATGAATGTCACATATATATATTTTCAACTTTTTGTTGCTATAATGAAAACAAGTATGTGAGCTGAAACAGTTATATTGTTACCACAAACGTTTCTAAATCAACATGGCAAATGCTGCACAGAACGAGTTTTTAAATTCCAAGCGTGCATATTTCAATATGTTTGTATTTTAGGGTAACCATGGTAATACAGATGCGATAAGATCGACCCCTTAAGAAGATATAAACATCATATGCAATATCCAACCAATCCATACTTTATTCACGAACTTGGTACTTGCGATTGATTACAACTATGTACATATGGGCACGAGCTTTTTAAGATCACCGTGATTGATCCCTTCTTCGACACATATTAGATGATCCTCCTCGCAACTAGGAACATTAGAGAAGAAGGTGAAATCAGATTCGGCATTCCACTTTGCATGGACATATCCAAAATGACGACTTACAATACTGCCTATACGACTTGTTGTTGCGGTTGTGTTAACATTGATTCACCCTATTCAATAGGCGCAATTACTCACAAATTGTCATCAAAATCCTCTAATGGGAGTTCAAAAAAACTAGCAGCTTCAACATGGGAAGGGGACCATGGGAAAGTTGGTGTTAGAGGCGTGGGTTCCACATTTCAATTGAAAAAATTGTTGGTATCATGTTGGTATGCCTATCGTAAGAGGCGACTAAAATATCAGATTCAAGGGGCTGTGTAGCGCAACCCTTCAGGCTGCGAGCGCAATATATATGTAGCTTCTCCAACCTAATTGTCAACCTGATATATCAGTGGTGAATCCTGTTTCTTTAACAGCCGAGGCTCTGGCGACCCCGAACTCCTCATGGATCTAGAGGGTGAGAGGGCGGTATGGCCTAGTAGGTCACATGTGGTCGTACCAAATTGTTGCCGAGATGGTCGGGCTTGGTACCGGAATGTACCGGATCTGTACGCGGCAAAGGACCATCAACATCGATAACACTCCCCAAGGCCTTCGGGGAGTGTCCTTATTGCTACAGCAACTACAACAGTTTAATTATGTACATATAAGTCATGTTTAAGAAATGAGTTTCCCGAAACTAGCAAATCGAAATTCGAAGCAGTGCACAAGTGAAAATGTTACTTCGTTTGAAATTTTATCTTGAGTAAATATCGGTATAATTCTAAGCCCCGCCTGTTCCAGCTTTGAAAAAAGTGCTTTGTTTACTAGAAGGCGTAGTTTCATTGCATGTTATGATGTAGCGCGTGATATAAATGTTTACATTTTCCAATACTCCTTATTTAAAAATGTATAAATTTATATACATAAATTTGGCATTTTTCTGTCCAATTCCAAATTGCTTATTTTTACTTTTACTCACAATCTCCACCTACCTTTCTTTACTTTTCCGACTTCCCTCGCTTTTCCTCTACTTTTGATCTCCATTCCTCGGGTTTTTCTTCTCTTATCTCTCATGTATTAAATAAGGAAATATATTGAGGTTGGCTTTTTGGGCACATTACACTACTGAGGTAGTAAAAAGGAGTAAAATAGTACCAACAATTTATCCTCAATACTACTTCAAAATTTGATGGCCGAATTATGGGTGCCGTCAAGTTTTTGTTGTTTTATTACTGAACTCACCTGTCTACTTTTATTGTGCGTGCAAAAATTCAAGGACGGTAAAACCTATATAACGATTGAATTCAAACTTGCTTTTAATCATGGCCAAACCCGACACTATGTGTTTTTTCAGTTTTTAGATTTATTTTTTAGCAAAATAACTAAGAATCACTTATGATTCATAGAATAGGTAACTTGCCTTTACCTGATTCTATTTGTCTATGGATTTCCCATTTCATAGAAATCAGCCACGCTTCACTACACCCGATGGCTACAACATCCATAGGAAAAATCGTGTAATGGTGAAAGAGGCCTCGCTTTTATCACTCATCATATTTGGCAATACAATCTATCTCAACTCAGCATCAGCCGCAGCGACAAAACCTTAGAAAGTCAAGGCATGACTATGTGGCAAAGTAATGTTAACCTAGAAATAACTAGCATCTATATTCCCCTTGCCACCTGCTATCTAAGAGACTATCGCCCTGATATCATAGAGGCAGGGATACACACACTTTAATTACAGGCGATACACACACTTGAATTACAGGAAACCGTCACAGCTCGCCAGACATTTCCATAGTAAGTGCAGGATTCATAAAGTTCTTTGAATACCTTAGCATCTAACCACACCGGCCTTAACTCTACTCAATACAGCGGTTAGCAAATTTCATCACCTCTGAATAGCGAACATTCATTTATCTCAAAAAAGAAAATTGGGAAGGCTAGACTAATTTCAAAATTCAATTTTTGCTGCTATCACCATTCCTACTGATATCGGGCGAGGCGACTGCAAACTTCCAAGGATTCCCGTCAAAGGATATCGATGACATCTTTTGAGTCAAGGCACCTCCTGGCTGCCGCAAATCACAGATGGTCTACGAATGAGGGATGTACTTTCATTCCCTATCTTTTTCTAAATTCATTATAAGTGGCAAACCGTTAAGCGCATTACGCAGTAGTTAAGAATTTCACCACTTTGGACAAAAATTGTAATTACCTACTAAACATCTGAGGTGATTCCTCCTAAAAATATGCTAAATTTTCTTCACACCGAAACCAAATTTATTCCGCGCCCACTCCACATTTCAAAAACCAACTGCGTAATTCCCAAATCGCAGCATGTCTGGGGTAAAAATGCATTTGCATAAAATTTCTCAAATGAAAACGATGGAACGTTCGATTTAAATGGCAATTTTCTAAAGGTGTGGCTATGCAGATTATCCTAAGCTTAACGCCTTGAAAATTACCTCAATAGAAGGATTGCATACCATCGTGCACCATCTGCAGGACTAAAGGTCAGCTTTGGCGCCGGTGCTCCGGCCCCATTTAATATTAAGAGCTACAATAGGGATGAAGGATTGCCTCAAGGTTGCCGATAAAACAATAACAAAACAAAATGATTTGCCTGAGGTTATCACAACAAAGCTGTTATCTATAACAATATACATTTTGCCTTTGTTAGTCGCCGCTTTTCAGGACAAGTTGTTGAACACTACAATTTGGTGAAATATGAATTATGTATTCTTATATGTTATAACTTGACACATAGCTTCACTTAACGATTTTAAAAATAAAATAAGACTGTGGTCAAATATTATTACAACAGCTCAGCACAAATCTAACGTCTTTTCAAAAACCACTGCGGGGTAAATGAACAAATTTAGGCACCTCTGTTGAATGTTGATGTGGTCTAAAAATAATTTTAGCATATATGGGCAAATCCCAAAAACTTTTACTTTTTTGGATACTCGGGTTTTACACACGGGCAAAAAACTTAAGGCCAGAAAAAAGTACAAGGACATTAAGTTTGACCTTTTGACTGTCCGATCTGATGATTTTAAAAATCAAGAAAGTTGATAGTAAGTTTTTGCAGAACTTCGAAATGTAAAAAAAGTCGATTTTTACACATTTTCAAGCGATACCCTTGATTTTTTTTTTTAATTTTTTCGATAAAATTATGAGGCATCCCTGAAACGCTATGGAATTTAAACTGAATGTTGTTTTTGAGACGGAGATTCATAAAGTATTAGCAAAATTAATGTGCCCCTCCAATACTCAAAACTATCATCAATCAAAGTAGCGATACTTTTTTTTTGTCATTTTCAATATTGACAGTTTTTTGCTTATAGCTTTTTGAGGCAACTGAGTATTGAAATTTGGATTGTGCACGATAATAGCCTACCAGTGATTAAAAATACCTAGGCCTTCAAATTCGATATTTTCAGTTTTGAAGGTAGAGGAAGAAAAGTGGAAACACTTGGTTGCGTAAATTTTTTTCAGGATCATGTTTTTTCGTGGGCACAGCTACAATTTTACTTTTATCACTTCATAACCGTTTGTTAATTTTTTCTCTACACCACAGTGGTATACCATCAATTGCCTCATCTTGGAATATTCACGCAAGAAAAGTTATTGATGTTTGTACAATGGGCAAATATACGAAATTTCCGACAAAAATTGGCAATCGTCAAAAAGAGTAGAAAACAAAATTTTCTTTTTTTTAAACCAGGTTTTATTTAAAAGTAAATGAAAAGCAACACAAATTTGGTACAAAAATAAAAAAAAAAAAACAAATGTGTACTCTTTTTGACGATTGCCAATTTTTGGCGAAAATTTTGTATATTTGCCCATTGTACAAACATCAATAACTTTTCTTGCGTGAATATTCCAAGATGAGGCAATTGATGGTATACCACTGTGGTGTAGAGAAAAAATTAACAAACGGGTATGAAATATTTGACGGTTACCCGGTTTCATATTTTTGGCGATATCTCTAAAACCGGGCTTCGGGTATCAACAAAATTTTACCTATATATACCCCACATAGATATGTACATCCTGATAAAATTTGAACACAATCGCTTAAGAAGTGTTTATATAAGTAAAAAAATTTAAGGTTTTGCGGGTTTATATTTTTATCAATATCTCCAAAACCGGATCTCGGGTATTAAAAATTGTTTACCTAAACATACCTCGTTCGCATATCTATACGTTTTTAAAGTTTCAAAAGAATCGGTAGAAAGGTATTAAAATAAATGTGTTGCAAACTTTGCAGTAAAAAATATTTGGCGGTTATTCGTTTTTATATTTTTACCGATATCTACAAAACCGGGTCTCGTGTATCAAAAAAATTGTACATAGCTAACAGCTGCATATAATTCCATAGTTTGTTAAAATTTCGATATAATCGGTGCAAAAGTGTTGAAATAAATGTATATTTAACATTGCGACCTCAATTTATATATATTTTGCTCGATCTTTTGACTATATCTTTTTGAGGCATTATGTAAGACGAGTAACGGCGATGCACTATAGCTCCAATTTACCCCTCAATCTTTCTAACAATAAGATATTTGCGTGATACGATGTTTCAAAAAAAATGTTTTTCTCCAAAAAAACCAAAGTTTGGCGGATTTCCCCATATATACGTATGTGCATACATACATACATACATACATACATACAATACTTACAGCCCAGCAATTTTACAATGAATGATAGTCAGCTGCGTATCTTTGGTAATCTCGAGTTTGTTTATTCGTAAATAATAATGTCTTTAGAGTTTTGTAAATATTTAAGCAAAGACAGTTTAAAATTACACTCATAGCATAATTTTCAATAATTGAATAATAATAACAGCGTGAATTTAAATGCCGACTGACGATAAAATTAAAAAGAAAACACATTGTTTGTGTACGCGTGCAAGTCCCTTTTTATATAATAAGGCAATCAAGTGACATAGAATTGTTTTTATAATTCATAATAATCGCATGAATTAATTTTTACATAAAATAAAAAAATATTTTGTAATTTAAAAAAATTAATACAATAACATTACAATAATGTGATTCAATTGGATTTAAATGCATTCACAATTGTTGTCAGGAAAAAAAACGAAATACTTTGATATCCGTGTCTAAGGAAAAATGTGTATACTAAAATAGAAGTGCAAATAATTTTCTTTGTATAAAAACAAGAGAATCATTATTTTTTACAAGGATGGTACTATTCAATAGCTATTGACTTTAATTATACCGACGGAGGACCAATCAAAATTACGGCATATGCAGATGACGTTTCAGTCATCATAAGCGGCAGATGCCTAACAAAGCCTAAAGTTGTAGGGGTAACCCTACAAGAAAAATGTAGCACAAAATATCTAGGAGTCATCCTAGATAGTAACTTGTCGTGAGAACTCCATGTGGAAGAGAGAACGAAGAAAGCTTCAGCAGCACTGTATGCATACAAGAGGATACTAGGATACACGCGGAGCCTAATCCATAAACTGTCTCATTGGGTATATACGGCAACAGTCAAACCCAAACTTTACTATGGGGTCCTTATTTGGTGGATAGCCACACAAAAATGTACGTATACCAAAAAAACTAAAGTAGGTATGCAGATTATCATAACTGGATCCCTAAAAGGGTTCTGGAAGCAACAATTGAGCCGGAGGGTTGGGACCAGACATGACAGAACATACTAAACACGTGTATACCGATTGTTTCAAATTTATGGAAGGGTCGGGTTGGCTGATGACATGTCGATCCAGAGATAATAAGATTCTATAAGCAGCCAGATTACTGCAGTGTTTTTTCAGATGGAAATTGTACCCGTGAACTAAGCAACAGAAATTCTGCAAGAAACGTGCTTAAGCCGCAGTTGCGTTAATGTTCCTATTGAAAATTAAACAGTACTTAACCAAGAAGTGTCCCTAAATTCAAAGAAGCATTGGAAAGACTTCGCTCAGGCCGAGCCATACATCTATACTGTGTTCGAAAAGGCTGATGTGTCCCAATCAGTTTGCGAAAATTAAAAGGAGACAGGAGTTCCATATGATCCATTCAGCTGGAAAATTGTAGACAGAAGCGCGGGGCTGATGTCTAACCTAACATATGTCTGCCGCGTTAAAATGATTTATGTCATATATATATATATATCGGGCAAGGTATATATATATATACCGTCGATATTCACATATCTAAATGCACTCCCTCTAAGCTGTATATGTTGGATAGGGGGTGGGGCGTATGAGCAACATTTGGTTTGTGCATTCAACCGAAATGACAATTCTCTTTGCATTATTAAACGGTCAAAATAGGAAAACATTTTCATATGAAAGTTTTGCAAATGTAGAACAACACAGGGATATGCAAATGGTAATTTAAAACTGTTTTATGTAAGTGTGTATGTATACATATGTATAAACGAATCTGAATGCTGATGCTAGTAAATATGAACTATATTACAAATATTTGCCCTGTGATTGCATGCAAGTAAATATGTGAGTGTAACTTTTTCATTTGTCCAGCACAAAAAGCAAAATTGATGAGCTGACATGTTGGTAAAACGGTTAAAAATTTTCTCATACAAAATGAAATCTATCAAAAATAGGGAAAAAGAACACCAAGAGAAAATAAGGGTGCAAATATGTATGTAATAGCGAAAAAATGTGTGTCACATGATTAAATAACTTAAATAAAACATAGTGAGGAAAACTGAATAATTTCATCTGATGCTTACTTTATTATTGAAAGATGTACATAGTAGGAAAATTTATTTATAATATTGCTAGAATATGTCTGTATAAAATTTGTTTTGTAGTCACAAAACAAGTATTTGCTATATGTACTTCCATAATAAGTAATAAGGAGAAGAGAGGAGCTTACGACTCAAAATAAAACGCAAAAACAAAAATGCTTTGCTGGCCTCGTTTTGTTTTATTACAAGTAAAGAAGCGCGAACTCTAACCTCTTTGGTTACCCTCACGTTTGAATGAAGGTTTTAATCGTGTCTTCCATGAACCCTCATTTTTGAATGACGTCGTCGCATTCACAAAACCCATGAAATATGTCATCTAGGTACCCACAGTTGGCGCAAATCGGATTTTCAATTGTTTTTTTTTATTTTAAACTAGCCCAACTAAATCATCCGTAAGTTATTAAAAAAAAAAAATTGCTAAATTTTCCAAATCGGCATTTAGTTTTCCCTTTACAAACCACTTAGTAATTAATGTTGGGCGGTTGTTCCAGAAAATAACTAAACTTCAAGCTTTTAGCTAATTTACCGTTTTTACACCAGTTTATCAGGCTATTTTGCGTTTGAGGGTATATGATATGCGGTAAAATTTTGCGAAAAGTAAGATCTCCCCCAAGAGATTACTAGTTTGCCGCTCCTTCGTCGATTGTCAAATAGTGATGATGAATATGCAGGCAAGGTTGAAAAGCCCTGTCCCCCGTGCACTTAGACAGGCTGCATATTCATCATCACTATTTGACAATCAAAGAGTAAGGAGCGGCAAACTAGGAATATCTTAGTTACCCTCACAATATTGGTTATTGATTACGGACAAACCAACTAAACACCCAACTTATCAGCCAGCATTTCGAGCTCCCCCATCCCACAATTTCATTCTCATTATTGGGCGTATTTTTGCTTTCATTCACATGACTTTTTTACATAGGCAGCTCTCTCCTTTTTCAAGCCAGCGTGAAGTTTTTTTTTATGATACGACTTCAAAATTTGAAACCGGATAAGAAAACAAGCGCCAGGTGAAAATTCCGAATAAAATGTAGCGCGATTTTGTATTGCAAATTTTCGACTGCGCCCCTTTTATTTTATAAGAACTGTTCAAAAAAAAATTGCACATTTCTGATTAATTATATCTCGAAGTTTATGTTTTGGATCATTACGGGTAAGGAATTGCTATAGGGTATGATTCTATCATATATATATTTCTATCATAGTTTCATCCATACAATTTTAATAATTTCAGTTGTACTGCAAACTGAAAAACAAGAATATGAAAAAAGTGTACAGTTATCTCAGCGAAAACAGTATTTGTATTTAAAATACGCTAAAATTTCAAAATATGGTTGTAGAAGTGTTAAATAATAGTGGATTGTTATATTCTGAAAGACATGTTGGCGTAAGGGTTTTCCAAAAGCAGGAAGAAATGGGCTTCGATAATAAAACTCGTGAAGGCGATCCCGATACCGCAACAAATACCGCGGAACCAGGCTGTTTAATATCGCGTATTAGGTTATATCTTGCATACTGTGAGAAAGACTAAAGTCCTTGTAAACGAACTTGTTTGACCTTATCAGTGCAGCTTCACACCTGGCAATTCTAACGACCAGATCTTCACAATGCACCAAATCCTTATGAAGACTCACTCATCATCTTCTTGTTGATCTCAAATCATCCTTTCACATCGCGAAAATAAGTTGCTTTTATGCTGCTATGCCTTCCTGGCGAAGTTAATAAGTCTCTGCTAAAAGCATCTTTACGAGCCACTTGAAACCAAACGAGACTTGAGACAAGGCGCCTCTTTTCGTGCGATTTCTTTAACATAATGATGGAAAAGATATATCTAGCAGGATAACTACAATTACTGGCGTGTGCAGACGATATAGGGATTATTGACCTTAAAAAGCGCGCCGTGAGTTCTGCCTTCTCTGGATTAGAGGCGAAAAATGTTGGTTTTGATGTAAATGAGGACAAGGCGAAGTACTTGCTGTCATCCAAGAAAGAATTGAATCGAATCTTCTGAAAAAGAGTCGAATGGCTCTTTCTTTTCCGGGAAAAATGCCAACATTATGTTGAAGTCTTACATTCTAACTTTTTAACTAGGTCTGTAAAAAGGTTGAATTTGTGAGCATTCGTATCCTTTTCTGATTACATGGCATACACTTTATGAAGGAGAGAGCTAAAAAGGGCCAACAGAAAAGAAAACGTCATAAGATACTTGCAATAATTTTTATAAATGAAATTAAGCGAAACAGCAAATCTACTACTAGTCAAGTTTAAAGTTTTGAATTTTATTATTAAATAATTAAATATTTAGTTCAGTGGAATTTAAAATTTGAGCCGCATAAAAATTAAAAGTACAGCAGTTAATTGTGTAATGCTAAATTTTTTCAAGCACGCAAAATTTCATTAATTACAGAATTAATAGTAGAGAAGCTTTTAGAAATTCAAACTGCGTTATTATTTGCGGACATATTAGCATAATTTAATTTATTGGTGCTGTGTTCTTGATGTTCACACATCAAACTTAAAATTTTGCTTTCATTCTGCACCATTAGCATGACTTCGTTTAACATAAAGGCTCCGTCACATAAGAAATTTTTCATGTGGATGCATATAACTCAATCTTATGCATTATGACTAGATTGCACGCATTTTTATGGAGAAGGGTAGATTGAGCGGCACTGGCGCCATCTGACATGAAAAAGTAGCCAACTTTCAAATTTTGTAGCAAGCAAAGCATAAGAAGAAGAATTTGACATTTGATTTGGCTAAGGGTGCTGGCACACTTTGCAAGTGAAATTATTTTTCCCACTCGTTGGTAACTTTTCTAACATTTTTCGCAATTAGAAACTGCCATTAAGGCAGCGGCACAATGAAATTTTCATATAGATGCGTTTAACACAAGCTTTTGCATTCCAGTAACATCGCCATAATTAACTAAGATGTTGTTTATAAATATGAAGGCCCTTCAGACTTGGCAATTGAAGTTTATTTCGCCTTGCCCCTTCACATACAAACTTTCGCGAAGCATTGTTACAAACATTCAACCTATACAAGAAATATACTTTGTAACATATTTTTTGTCCTATTCATCTGTTAAATTGCAGTTTTTATACTCAGTTGAGCAGAGCTCACAGAGTATATTAACTTTGATTGGATAACGGTTGGTTGCACAGGTATAAAGGAATCGAGATAGATATAGACTTCCATATATCAAAATCATCAGTATCGAAAAAAAATTTGATTTAGCCATGCCCGTCCGTCCGTCCGTCCGTCCGTCTGCCCGTTAACACGATAACTTGAGTAAATTTTGAGGTATCTTGATGAAATTTGGTATGTAGGTTCCTGGGCACTCATCTCAGATCGCTATTTAAAATGAACGATATCGGACAATAACCACGCCCACTTTTTCGATATCGAAAAATTGAAAAAGTGCGATAATTCATTACCAAATACGGATTAATCGATGAAACTTGGTAGGTGAGTTGAACTTGTGACGCAGAATAGAAAAATGGTAAAATTTTGGACAATGGACGTGGCACCGCCCACTTTTAAAAGAAGGTAATTTAGAAGTTTTGCAAGCTGTTATTTGGCAGTCGTTGAACATATCATGATGAAATTTGGCAGGAACGTTACTTTTATTACTATATGTCTGCTTACTAAAAATTAGCAAAATCATAGAACGACCACGCCCACTTTTTAAAAAAAATTTTTTTTTAATTCAAATTTTAAAAGAAAAGTTAATATCTTTACAGTATATAAGTAAATTATGCCAACATTCAACTCCAGTAATGATATGGTGCAACAAAATACAAAAATAAAAGAAATTTTCAAAATGGGCGTGGCTCCGCCCTTTTTCTTTTAATTTGTCTAGGGTACTTTGAATGCCATAAGTCGAACAAAAATTTACCAATCCTTGTGAAATTTTGTAGAGGCTTAGATTCTAGGACGATAACTGTCTTCTGTGAAAAAGGGCGAAATCGGTTGAAGCCGCGCCCAGTTTTTATACACAGTCGACCGTCTGTCCTTCCGCTCGGCCTTTAACACGATAACTTGAGGAAAAATCGATATATCTTTACTAAACTCAGTTCACGTACTTATCTGAACTCACTTCGTATTGGTGTAAAAAATGGCCGAAATCCGACTATGACCACGCCCAATTTTTCGATATCGAAAATTACGAAAAATGAAACAAATGCCATAATTATATACCAAATACGAAAAAAGGGATGAAACATGGTAATTGTATTGGTCTGTTGACGCAAAATATAACTTTAGAAAAAAACTTGGTAAAATGGGTGTGACACCTACCATATTAAGTAGAAGAAAATGAAAAAGTTTTGCAGGGCGAAATCAAAAGCCCTTGGAATCTTGGAAGGAATACTGTTCGTAGTATTACATATATAAATAAATTAGCGGTACCCGACAGATGAAGTTCTGGATAACCCTGGTCCACATTTTGGTCGATATCTCGAAAACGCCTTCACATATACAACTAAGGGCTACTCCCTTTTAAAACCCTCATTAATACCTTTAATTTGATACCCATATCATACAAACACATTCTAGAGTCACCCCTGGTCCACGTTTATAGCGATATCTCGAAAAGGCGTCCACATATAAAACTAAGGCCCACTCCTTTTTAAAATACTCATTAACACCTTTCATTTGATACACATATCGTACAAAAAAATTCTAGAGTCACCCCTGGCCCACCTTTATGGCGATATCTCGAAAAGGCATCCACCTATGGAACTAAGGCCCACTCCCTTTTAAAATAATCATTAACACCTTTCATTTGATACCCATATCGTACAAACGAATTCTAGAGTCACCCCTGGTCCACGTTTATGGCGATATCTCGAAAAGGCGTCCACCTATAGAATTAAGGCCCACGCTCTTTTAAAATACTCATTAACACCTTTCATTTGATACCCATATTGTACAAACGCATTCTAGAGTCACCCCTGGTCCATGTTTATGGCGATATCCCGAAAAGGTGTCCACCCATAGAACTAAGGCCCACTCTCTTTTAAAACACTTATTAACACCTTTCGTTTGATACCCATATTGTACAAACGCATTCTAGAGTCAACCCTGGTCCACTTTTATAACGATATTCCGAAAAGGCGTCCACCTATATAGCTAAGGCCCACTCCCTTTTAAAATACTCATTAGCACCTTTCATTTGATACCCATGTCGTACAAACAAATTCTAGAGTCAGCCCTGGTCCACGTTTATGGCGATATAGAACTAAGGCCCACTCCCTTTTAAAATACTCATTAACACTTTCATTTGATACCCATGTCGTACAAACAAATTCTAGAGTCACACCTGGTCCACCTTTATGACGATATCTCGAAAAGGCGTCCGCCTATAGAACTAAGGCCCACTCCCTCTTAAAATACTCTTTAATACCTTCCATTTGATACACATGTCATACAAACACATTCCAGGGTTACCCTAGGTTCATTTTACTACGAGGTGATTTTCCTTATTTTGTCTCCATAGCTCTCAATTGAGTATGTAATGTTCGGTTACACCCGAACTTAACCTTCCTTACTTGTTAACTGTAAACAATGTTGGAAAAGTTAACAACTAGTGGGGAAACCAAATCAAATGCCAAATTCTTCTTCTTATGCCGTGCTTGCAACAAAAGTTTGCAATGTATTGAGTTTAGACGCGTTTAACTGAATAATTTCTTATGTGACGGGGCTGTAACATAAGCACCAAATTATTCTATTTATTCCTATTCCAAATGAGCGACTAACCTACTAATAACAAATAAATGTTTATCCTCTTTTCAGCTCCAGCAGCATTAACAAAACAACGAGGGCAAAACAATACAAAAACGGTTCAATAAACCAATAGTTATGGAAGCAAAAAACACATATCAAGGTTCTTTCGCTGTATTAACCGCAGAAGTCTCAGTTAGTGGTCCAGCCAAAGTCAACCACAGCCCCTCCATATGAGTATAGAAAAACAAAGACAACAACAATAACGAAAAAATGCAAAATTCATTACTGTATGGCGCAACTAGCGCCACTTTGGCTGTAGCCATTTTAACGCAGGGCGCCATAGTCACAGAGAGCCTTACGCAGCAAAGCGACATGCAAAATACATCGTCATTGGTACTACAAAATCTCTCGAATCACTCTGACACTACAAATGATGCATTGCTGCCGTGGCTGCTTACGACAAAGTCTGTTACTGCCATGGCAGTAACGAACATCAGCAGCACCAACAACAATAACAACAGTTTAAGCTTTGCTCACAGCAGAATTGTAGATGAAGGTGGCGGCGGTGTTGCAGTTGGAGTACCAACTTTTATAGACAATTTAATGCACGTCATGAGTACAACTGGCGCCGCCATGGTCAACAACGTCAACACCAGCATTAATAATAATGGCGCATCGTTGAATGGAAGTGGAATGGCAGCCACCGAAACTCCATTTCTGCCCTATGTAATGCGCCCGGAAACGTACATTGTTCCAGTGCTGTTCGCGTTTATCTTTATAGTGGGCGTATTGGGCAACGGTACATTGATTGTGGTCTTCTTGGGCGTGCGACAGATGCGCAACGTGCCGAATACGTAAGTATTTTTGATGAAAGTCTAAGCGAAATCGAAATCGGTGGCATCATGTTTTGGCCCATGGATGACAATTCAAAAAGGAATAAAAAAAGTCGTTCAACTAAAAATGAGAAGTAAGAACTGAGAGGCAACTCTAATTAATTGTTTGAAGTGATGAAGCGAAAAGTTACACCTTTTTAAGAATAATCTTAGGAATATTTTTTTCTATTTTATCAGGAAGTTATTTAAAAGTCAATCGCAAAGTTCCTAAGTTCGGAAAGTGCGTTTTTCTTCTGTCAATTGCATTTTCTTTCAGCTCTCTTCATGACTGTATTCAACATAGCAAATTTCAGCTCACTGATAAGCTACATAAACCTATATCGAAAGATTTCCAATTCCGTTTGATATTTATAAATACGCTTGCACCACCTAGCGAAATTTTCTTCTAATATTGCATTTTTATCGCAAGCTTCGGCATTTTTAAGAAATCATCGTCATCATTGATTGGCGCTTAAGCGTTTCGTAAAAAGTCACGCCAACTATCCCTGTTTAGCGATAGCTGACGCAAGTATTTCTCCATCTGCCTCTCCCAACTCAAAGGAGGTCTCTTTCTTCCTTCCTCTGCTTTCAAACTGCTGTATCGACTGAAATACTTTCTTGACCAAAACGTGTTGGCCCATTCGCATAACTCGACCAGCCAGCGAAGCCTTTGGGTTTTTATTCGCTGCACGATCGTCATACCTTCGTAAAGCTTATACACCTCATCATCATACGTCCTTCGAAACTCACCGTCGGCATCCCGGACAGGACCATTAATCTTACAGAGAACACCGTCTATGATTCCGAGCCATACGTCAGGACAGGTATGACGAGCGACTGGTAGTGCGAGATTTTTGTTCATCGAGATAGAAATTGCCTACTCAGTCCAAAGTAGCAACTATAGGCAAGAGTTATTCGCTGTTTGATTTCTAAGCTGATGTTGTTTTTGCTAATAATACTAGTTTCCAAATATACGAAATCCTTTACAGCCTCGAATTTTTGTCCGTCAACAGTGACAGGGCTGTCAAGGCGCAAGTTCCTGGATTATTTCTTGGATCACAGCAAGTTCTTCGCTGTGTCCTCATTTGTCCTCCATAGCGCATTTGTTCAGGCCAATAATATCAATTCTTCAGCATACGCCAGTTGTACCCTCTTGTAATAGATTGTACCTTCACATTTTAGTTCTGCTGCTAGAACTATCTCCTCCGGCATTATGTTAAACAAATCGCATGAAAGGGAATAGCCTTGTCTGAAACCTCGCTTGGTTCCGAATGGCTCCAAGAGGTCCTTTCTAATCCTTACGGAGCTTGTGGTGTTGCTCAACGGAATTTTACAGAGCCCTATTAAATTTGCGGTGAACTTAAATTCACACATAGCAGCATACAAGCAGCTTCGTTCACGCTGTCAAAGGCAGCTTTGCAGTCGACAAAAAGATGGTGAGTGTTGATTATCTTATCGTGAGTCTTCTCCAGGATATGGCGCATCTGGTCGGTAATAGATTTACCAGGTCTGATAAGGTGCAATTAGTTTGCTGACTATGGGCTTCAGATTTCCACACAGTACGCAAGATATAACCTTAAACGCGATTCTATGTAGCCCAATTCTGCGATATTTTGAGCGGTTTGCCAAATCGCCCTTCTTTTGGATTGGGCAGAGTTCACTTAAGTTCTAATCTGAAGGCATGCGCTCAGCCGACCATATTTTGCCAAGGAGTTGGTGCATGCACCTTATCAACTGTTCACCTCCGTTTTTGAACAATTTGACGCGTATTCCGTCATTATATAGCGCCTGATGATTTTTTTTCCGGGATATTGCCATTCTCACTTCGTCATTCGGCGAAGTACCTCGCACTTACGCCCTTCAGCCTCACATTTTTCCTTCTAAACAGGCGTCTTGGTTCCTTCCTCGCCTCACGATAAAGCTCCAATGTACCGAGCGGTGCCACGTACGTACGCAGCGTGCCCTATAGGCAGAGTCCTTCTTTTCCGATGGATCGCGACATTCCCCATAGTAGCAGTTGTTTTTGCGAGCTCACTCGAGACCATCAGCAGCGACAGTACGTAACGCAAGGGAAATATGCTCCCGCAGCTCAGTCACATCGTTTCGTCGAAGATTGCTTTCAGTGAGCTGGTGTGAGAGCCGAGTGGAGTAATCATCAGCTGTCTGTTTCATTAGCAGCTTTTCGACGGCAGCTTTTTTTGTGTCACTGTGTGGATTTTTTTTCCTCAGTCGCGTGTACGTATCACGGCTGCAGCAAGGTGGTAGTTCTAGTCGATATTTGGACCGCTTAGATCACTACATGATCGATTTGGTTTCGTTTTCTTCCATCGCAAGGCAGCCAAGTAGCTTGGTTTAGGTCAGCAGCGTCCACCTTGAAAAAAAGTTTTCGAAGTTTTATGGTAACAAAAAATTGTATATCCTTACATATTTATACAAATAATTCACTTCGGCAGTGATATGGTGTCGCAATGTGCGAAAATTTTAAATCTTTTGGAAAATGAGCTTAGCACTGCCCCTTTTAGGTAATCTATTTAAATACTTATAATTCCATAAATCACACAAAAACAAACCATTTCTAACGAAATTCAGTACAAACATATTTATAAGACAAAACCTTTTTTAAATAATGGATGAAATCGGATGGAAACTACGCCCTCTGTTATACCCAGCTTTCCGTCTGTTCTTCCGTCCGTCCGTTAACCCGATAACCTGCACAAAAATTTTGTTACCTTTACCAAATTTAGTATGCGGGCTTATTTAAATTTAAAATATATTTGTCGTCAAAATGATCCAAATCAAATAATCACCACGCCTACTTTTTCAATATCGAAAAATGGAAAAACGAAAGTTAACTAATCTTTTTGGAAAAAGAGCGTAGCACTGCCCACATTTGGGAGTAAAAAATTCAAAAGTTTCGCAAGCCGTAAATCAGAAGCCATTAGAACCAATTTGCAATTTTGCAGAGGGCGCAATTTTTTTTTAATATGGCTTAACGTTTTGCTGACGCCTAAAAATTGCCTATATACATATCTATGGTATATAACTGCATTACCTTTATTGATATGTTAGTGCAAAGTACAAAAAAATAAAAATATTTTAAGTAGTTCTACCACGCTCCTTTAGTTAAGCCCTTCACAAAGGTAGGTAGGTGAAATGGCTGCGACCCTGGTCGCCCAAGTAGCTATTTAAAGCCGTTTTGTTGCCATGTAACTCGTCTAAAAACCCACGGAATGTTACAGTCAATGTATTACAACCAGCCAGAGTTGTTGATGAAATTAAGGATATTCGGGATCGGTATCACAGATAATCCTCTGAGGTCTTCTAGAAACGGGGTTCCAAGGAACCTTAGCCGGGCTCTAGCTAGAGCCGGGCATTTACACATAAAGTGTTCTGCTGTCTCCCTGGCATTTGGATCTTTGCAGCTTCTGCAGTAGTCGTTATACGGAATTCCCATCTTTTCCGCATGCGTACCTACTGCCCAATGAGCGGTGCAAACTGCTATCAGTTTGCGTGTGTTAGCCCTGGATTTGTTCAGAAGACTTCGCGTCCTCTTTCCATCATAGTTTGACCAAATGGATTTTGATATTGCACAGGTGGTGATGTTATTCCACTTTGTTTTTGCTTTCTTCAAGTAGAAGCTATGGATATTCCCCTTAGCTACTGCTAAGTGTATGCCTACTTCGCCACTGGTTCTTTCCTCGTTCATCTCCGATGAGCCCCTGCGTGCTAGCTCGTCGGCCTTCTCGTTACCCTCTATCCCCCTATGACCCGGGACCCAGTTAACGCGTAGTTCTAGATTGGTGGATAACTGGGATATGAGTCGCTTACAAGCCCACACTAATTTTGAGTTAATGTGTGGCGAGGAAAGCGCTTTTATCGCTGCTTGGCTATCCGACAGGATGCAAACTTTACCAGCTACATTCAAGCCCTCCAGTGATTTGCAGGCTTGCCAAATCGCGAGGATCTCTGCTTGAAACGCGCTGCTGTGCGATGGGAGTCTGAATGATGCAGACAAATATAGGGAATCAGAGAAGACTCCGGCCCCACTCCCGATTCCATCTTGGAGCCGTCAGTGTAGATTTGGATGTCGTCGACCCTTATGCCCGGTTTTCTCTTCCACTCGTTCCTGCTTGGAATGGCGGTATTACAACCGTACTCAAACTTCAGTTTGCGAGGGTAGTAATCTTTCTCGGTACTACATGTACCATCCGGTAGTTTCTTTAGGATACTACTATGCCCTTGCTGAGTATCCTTCCAACACCCAGACTCCCTGAGTCTCAGTGCGGTTTGTGACGATGTACAAAGTATATACCCTTGACAAAACTTTTAATAAAAAAATCGCGCAAAAAGCGACCATTTTATACGAGATGTCATAAGAACATAATAATGAGCATAACCGCACAGTGTATGGGTTACATTCAATTTGTACAAAAATAAAATATTGAATAAAAGTACGTAAAATGAAATACACGGAAACAAAGATTAAAGCAGCAAAAAAATTCACACCGAGTAAGCAAATATTAACATATCGATAGCCAATAAGGTAGACAAAGTAACTAACTCAGATTATCTTAAGAGGTACATGCATACAAATTTACAGACATGCGAATGTGTGAGTTAAGCCAAAAAATTTGAGAACAACCCAACTTCTGAATTTATATAAGCTGATCCATTATTACTGTAAGCAATAATCATATTAAAATACAATACACACATATTTCAAGGAGTCATATTGTGTTCCTGCATTTGGCAGAGTAAAGTCTTCAGTCAAGTAAATGTTCACAGTGCCTGGTTTATCTTGTATACTCGTATCTATGTAGCTTCAATTCTTTTTAGGCATGTGTAAACGCATTTAACGAAAAACTACTACGGTGTGCTTGCTCAGTAAGAAAAGATAAGCCGGTTGAATAATTTTCATACAAAGTCTTCAAATCTATTTTTAAATTTGTTTATTTGGTTTGCGATACTTGATTTAGTACCATGAGCTTCGCCGCAATATGTAAGGAACAGCTTAGGAGCTTTACTTTTTTGATGCCTCTCCTATTTATTTTTTTCTTCAGTCTAGGTGAGGTCTTTATTGACCGGCCAGTTCAACCTAACCTAACCTGTGAAGCAGATAGCTCCAACCCAACAAAAGGCAAGGAAGCATATATCGGCGATGACGAATAAGAAGGGAAATTCGAAGTCGCTTTCCTACGTCCACAAGTAACGAAGAGAGAAATCAAACCACCCAGGCACAAAGAGATGAGTAAATAACAAATCGGACTAATTTTCGAGGGGAAGTACAAAGTTGTTTCTACCAAAGCGACTCTACGCCATCTGGAGGAGGCCATTCGACAACGTAAGAAACAAGGCCGATGAAAGGCCAAGTAAAACTCACCGTCCAACTTCATTACTAAACCATAATTTTGAAACCTTTCATGACTTAGCACGGACACAGTTAAAGTTAAACTTAAGACAAATCAAAAATAAGTAGAAAAATAAATAATCAAAGATTCGGTGCAAAATTTTACATTTTCTCGTATAATTCTTTAAATTCAAATTCTCTTTTCCACCAAGAGATTCGCTAAAGTATCTTAATTTACCACTATATTTTATTTGTTAACCCCCGCAAACCTGGCCATAGCGACACTCCGCAAATATAATGCGCTGACCCGGGTAGCATTACGCTAACCCTCGTCAACCAATTTAAAATGTTATATTTTTTTAACCTGCTGTTCTACTAGCCGCGTATAACCAAACACAGTTGAAAAAAGTTACTTGAAAGAACTGCACTGAGCAAACCACAAAAGGTATGTTGCTGGAAACATCGCAGGGAATCCTCCGTTTAACTCAAAGCAAGAGATTGGCAATACGCTCCCCGCTAAAAAAGAAAGTATCGCCTAGGAGCTTTATACACAAATCCTACACTACATGGCTTGCTAAGATCTCGACCCCAGCCTCATGGCTACCATCAATGTTCCGTTGACAGCACTCAGAAGGTAAAAAAGACACAAACAACTAATTACGGTAAAGTCAACGAGCTTGTGTAAATTTTTAAATAAGAAATAATGATTTCACATACATGGATGTAAATTGAAAATTATATGTGTGACCGTAATAACTTTTTGCTGTCTGTTTACTTTATTATCAGTCCACGGGTATGATGTTATCGAATTTATAAACGAGGACACTTTATATGTCCCTGCATTTAAATCATCACGTACATTTTACATAAACATTAGGCTGGAGCAATTTTTAAGGCGGGTGATTAAGGTAATCGGTGCACTCTAAATTATGATTTCTGTTGTTGATATGATTAAATAATTGTTCTAGAGAATATGGCTAAAATGTATTTCGAGGTTGTTGCTCAAATGCATTTTTTCTACTGATGCTTTTTTTTTTTTTTTTTTTGTAAAATATCCATATATGTAATACTCCTATATTGTTAATAGAAAATGCTCGCAATGTGTTTTGAATTCGAAATCAAAACAAGACAGCCTATAAACTGTTTGTGATTGTAGCAGCATAAGTGTGAAAGGAAAAAATTTAAATTTAGGTACATTCGATTATTGATTACAAAAACAAAAACGTTTAAACAGCAACATATCGGCATCAGGGCTTATCGGTTATCGGCTTGGGAATGTACCTATCCTTTTGTAGCAATATAGGAGTATTACATATATGAAAATATCTTAAGTCTTTTATTGACAAGAAAAATGACTCTGACGGTATGTGCTGAATCTTGATTTGTTATCAGAATGTCGAGTGATTTTAAGATATAGCGAAATTTTTACTTTTAGTCCTGAATAGATGCGCATTCACTTAAATGGATTCATCTGTAAATTTATTTCGAGGAGTTTCAATTGAAAATATGAATTTCAAAATTTAGAACGATATTTCCAATCTGAAACATATCTACAGTCTCTTTATTTATAATAAAACTTTTGTTGTGATCTTTCTATTGACTTTTCGGCGGATATTAAGAAGAAACAAGTAAGGAAGGCTAAGCTCAAGTGTAACCGAACATTACATACTTAGCTGAGAGCTATGGAGAAAAATAAGGGAAAATCACCATGTAGGAAAATGAACCTAGGGTAACCCTGAAATGCGTTTGTATGACATGTGTATCAAATGGAAGGTATTAAAGAGTATTTTAAGAGGGAGTGGGCCTTAGTTCTATAGGTGGACGCCTTTTCGAGATATCGCCACAAAGGTGGACCAGGGGTGATGCTAGAATTTGTTTGTACGATATGGGTATCAAATGAAAAGTTTTAATGAGAATTTTAAAAGGGAATGGGCCTTAGTTCTATAGGTTGACACCTTTTCGAGATATCGCCATAAAAATGGACCAGGGGTGACTCTAGAATTGGTTTGTACGATATGAGTATCAAATGAAAGGTGTTAATGAGTACTTTAAAAGGGAGTGGTGGTAGTTGTATATGTGAAGGCGTTTTCGAGATATTGAACAAAATGTGGACCAGGGTGACCTAGAACATCATCTGTCGGGTACCGCTAATTTATTTATATATGTAATACCACGAACAATATTCCTGCAAATATTCCAAGGACTTTTGATTTCGCCCTGCAGAACTTTTTCATTTTCTTCTACTTAATATGGTAAGTGTCACACCCATTTGGCAAAGTTTTTTTCTAAAGTTATATTTTGCGTCAACAAACCAAGCCAATTACCATGTTTCATCCCCTTTTTCGTATTTGGTATAGAATTATGGCATTTTTTTCATTTTTCGTAATTTTTGATATCGAAAAAGTGGGCGTGGTGTTAGTAGGAATACAAAGTGAGTTCAGATAAGTAAGTAAACTGAGTTTAGTAAAGATATATCGATGTTTGCTCAAGCTATCGTGTTAACGACCGAGAGGAGGGACAGACGGCCGACTGTGTATAAAAACTATGCGTGGCTTCAACCGATTTCGCCCTTTTTCACAAAAAACAGTTACCGTCCTAGAATCTAAGCCCCTACCAAATTTCGCAAGGATTGGTAAATTTTTGTTCGACTTATGGCATTAAAAGTATCCTAGACAAATTAAATGAAAAAGGGCGGAGCCATGCCCGTTTTGAAATTTTCTTTTATTTTTGTATTTTATTGCACCATATCGTTACTGGAGTCGAATGTTGACATAATTTACTTATATACTGTAAATATATTAATATTTTTGTTAAAATTTGACCTAAACAATAATTTTTTTTTTAAATTGGGCGTGGTCGTTCTCCGATTTTGCTAATTTTTATTAAGCATGTATATAGTAATAGGAGTAACGTTCCTGCCAAATTTCATCATGATATCTTCAACGACTGCCAAATTACAGCTTGCAAAACTTTTAAATTACCTTCTTTTAAAAGTGGGCGGTGCCACGCCCGTTGTCGAAAATTTTACTAATTTTCTATTCTGCGTCATAAGTTCAACTCACCAAGTTTCATCGCTTTATCCGTCTTTGGTAATGAATTATCGCACTTTTTCGTTTTTTCGATATTTTCGATATCGAAAAAGTGGGCGTGGTTATAGTCCGATATCGTTCATTTAAATAGCGATCTGAGATGTGTGCTCAGGAACCTACATACCAAATTTCATCAAGATACCTCAAAATTTACTCATGTTATCGTGTTAACGGACGGACGGGTGGACGGACGGACATGGCTCAATCAAATTTTTTTTTCGATGCTGATAATTTTGATATATGGAAGTCTATATCTATCTTGATTCCTTTATACCTGTACAACCAACCGTTATCCAATCAAAGTTAATATACTCTGTGAGCTCTGCTCAACTGAGTATAGGATAGGATAGGATAGGATAGGTTAGGTGGTAGCTGCCCTGATAAGGATAGCTCACTTGGACAACACGAAGGTCCGTTGTGATACCACATACACCAAAAATAACGGTGACTTAGATCTAGCTACTTAGAGAATCGTTGGGTAGCAACGATAAAGCTCCGAATGATACCGATCTCAACTTTGGATATATCCTCGGGAGATCCAAGTGAGTCGCGACCGAAGTACTTTCGCCTAATTCTGGCAAAAGCTGGACAATCAAGCATAAAGTGATTTGGTGATTCCACCTCAACATCCTCCATACAGCTGCAGCAGGATGGAGTTTCCAGTATATTGAGACGTACCGCATGGATACCCATGGGACAGTGCCCTGTCAAAACCCCAATGACCATTGATAGATGAACCTTAGTGAACCCAATTATTTCAGCAGACCTCCTGCCATCCACTTTTGGCCAGAAAGATCTTGCTACCCTGCAAGACGTGGTATCCGCCCGACGTTTGCTGAGCTGATTCGAGGCCCAGCTATGGAGGAGCAATCCACAGGTGGCCAGCGGGATCCCGAAATCCCTACAGCCATCTTCATCCGGTTCAGTTGTACCGATGCGGGCTAAGAGATCCGCTTGACAGTTACCCGGGATATCACTATGGCCCGGGACCCAGATAATCTTAATTGTAAAATAATTCGATGCAATCGCAAGCGAGGTCAGGCACCCCCAGACCACCCTCGATCGCACTGTAGTTGAGCTCAAGGCCTTGATAGCCGCTTGGCTATCAGAGTAGATGTTAAATTCCCTAACCGTGGTAGCACTGGATAGCATTCCATCCACCGCATCCTTAATCGCAGCAATTTCCGCTTGGAATACACTGCAGTGATCAGCCAACTTAAACTTGCGGCTTAAATTTAGCTCTTGACAAAAGCCCCCCCCCCCCCCCCCCCCACCAACCTTTCCATCCAGCTTTGACCAATCCGTGAACAAGTTAACCGGTCCCATGCCCCAGATAATTCCTCTTCCCCAATCCTCTCTCTCTGGAATAACTGGGGTGAAGGTTGTATAGGGAGCAGTTATCGGCATACAGTAGTCCGTTCTGTCCGGGATGAAGTCGAAACCGGTAAGAAGGCTAGAGTGTCCGCGGTCAGAAAGTCTATATCCCATATCACGAAGCCTGACCAACGACCTTGTCGCGGCCGCCTTTCCCGCAATATCTACTGGGTATATGTTCAGCACTACGTTCAGTGCCAAGGTAGGTGTTGTTCTGAGAGCGCCACTGATACCGATCAGCGCCGTCCGTTGCACTGACACTAACATTTTGGAGGTGCTCGCCGTGTCCAGTGCTTTCCACCAGACCAGCACCCCATATAGCAGAATCGGTTTGACCACCATCTCATAAAGCCAGTGTACTATTCTTGGCGAGTCCCCATCTCTTTCCGATAGCTCCTCTGCAGCAGTACAAGGCAATGGCGCCCTTCCTGGCCCGATCTTCCACATTGGGTCTCCAGGACATTTTCTTGTCCAAACAATCCCCAAATATTTAACCCTATCAGAAAGTACCAACGGTACCCCTCCAATCGAGGGAGTTCTGAAATCGGGCATCTTATATCTTCTTGTGAAAAGGACCAATTCCGTTTTTCCCGGGTTGACCGTCAATCCACATGATTCAGCCCAATTAGCCACAGTATTCAGGTAGCCCTGAAGAACATCGCGCAGGGCGCCCAGAAATTTGCCTCTGACTAGGATAGCGAGGTCATCTGCATAGGCAACCACCCGACAACCATTGGCTTCCAGCTCCACAAGAAGCTCGTTGACTACCACAACCCAGAGGCAGCTGAGTATAAAAAAGCAGAGAAATATTCTCTCGGATGAAGATGTAAGACAAACATTTAGGAGAACAAGAAAAAAAGCTAGTTAAGTTCTTTGATATAACCGTTTAGACAAATCTCTAAAAAATATAATCTGCGCAAAATGATCAACAATAAAACTTTTGCCTTTGCGCATATAAACTACCCTTTTTGTCAACAACTCAGTTATTTGGGTCTAATTTCTTTTCTTTCCTTTCCTTTCCTTTCCTTTGATTTCCTTTCCTTTCCTTTCCTTTCCTTCGCTTTCTTTTCCCTTCCTTTCCTTTCCTTACCTTTCCTTTCATTTCCCTTCCTATTCTTTCGTTTATTTCGTTTTGTTTAGTTCTATATTTTTTACTTTTTTTTTTTCTTTTTTAATTTTTAATTTTATTTTTTGCATTTTATTTTATTTTAACGACGGAGCTCATTATGGAAACTGTTAAGTGAATAAAACCAATGCATCAAAAAGCTCTGCGATTCATAAAAAATTTTATTAAAATCGGATTATACCAAATCTATCCAGGCCAAGAGGGGCAACCTCATCGAATACTGGAAATATCAAGAACCACAAAGGCCTTTATTGTTTCAATAACGCGGTATAGGTTGTTAATCGCCCTAGCCTAATAAAAAAATTTACATACAGATATGTATGACATTTTTCACAACCGAAAATTGCATTTCTGTAAAATTGTGGCATCCTTGTCTAGTGAATGTCTTTCTTGTCTCTCATATGCCAAGTACAATTTATATCTTGCCGTTAATTTCTACCAACAATCAGATCTGATTTAATTTTATATAACTTCGTACAAAAAAATGTGATATATGAGTAAATCCATATGAAAACGTCTAATATTAGCAAAAATCGTTGCTGTCTAGTCTCGGATTTCGCTCAAACTTTGAGGGACACTTCTTTAGGGTAATAAAGGAACAAATTGACACACATTTAATTTTTATAACCACTGGTTTCGGACTGGTCGAATTTCAAAGTTTGAAAAACGTCATTTTTAGGCTTACCCTATTATAGCAGCAAAAATGTTTCTATTAGAGATATCCTTACATTCGATATGGCGTTTTAAAGGTAAAAGATAGTAGTTTGTTTAAAAATAAATAATAAATCATATGGCGAGTGTGTATCTAGAATTAAAAACCTGGTACTGAAAATACGTAATTTTTATCCTTTTTTTGTCAATTTTAGCTGGCTCTGGCGTCTTCACTGTTTCAAGTAGCCACTCAAATTTTTTCAGAAGAAAATAACTCATCCATCAGCCAAAAAAACCACTCCTTATAGATAAATTATTATCTCGAAATTTGTAAGTTTTCAAAAATCGTGGGTTTCAGGCTCTAAAACGGACTTGTTTCTCAAGTGATAAAAATACGAATTTCTCATGGACTCCAGTCCTGACCTTTAGCTTTTAACGCCTGAATATTTCGTTTTCTTATTTTCATACTAAGGGCGCCTGCTGATGGATTTTTTGAGGCATAATCTCTCTAATTTTCTTCGTAACACTTCAATAATTTGACTCAAAACTGATTAATTTTTTTTACGAAAATACGGTTATATTTTGCAATTTATATAATGGGAATGTCAAGATGAATGAAGATGAATATTTTCGTAATTTTAATTGCCGCTGAGACACAGCAACGAAGCTATGGTATTTTCTCGTGTCTGATGCTGTTAATGTTTTTAAATCTATCAGTTAAAAACATTTAAGCTGCTTCAACGTCCAAACTAGTTACATAAAAAAATGTTATGCCTTGAATTGCGTTCGAACAAAAGTCAAACATTGATTTTGGGGTTAGTATGTGATCTTCTGCAGTTCGCTGCAAGCTAGCTTTCCTTATGGTCCGTTTGATTGTACCTCCTGCACCGTCACATGGGCTTTTGCCGTGAGAAGTAGCGAAGAAATGTCACTCTGCCTTAAATCCAAAATTCTCGTTGTGATGGCACACATTGACAAAATTTTTTTTATTTTTGTACTGGGAAGCTGCACCGTCACTGAAGTAATACATTTTTTTAAACTGTGGATAGTTTATTTTAATATGGTTCAAAATTATTTTTTGGAGTGAAAAAAAAAGATACAGTGTGGTGGTTTAGATAATCACTAATCACACAGAAAGTATGTTTCTTAAGTACGCCGTCTTCTTTAAAATATATCACAAAAGGGTGAAGAGTGGCTTGATTTTTTGTCCAATGAATCGCTTGTACCTCATCTTGTACCATAAACGAATAATTTTCAGAAAAGTCAACTAATGTTTTGCACTCTGCATTATCTTTCAAATTTTCCTTGAGATTTTTTAGGTAATCAGATTGTTTATTTGAAATAAAATGATGAGCCTTTAAAGCTACTAAGTGTTCCTTTATATCATCCTTGAATTCCTCAATTGTTTTTACTACAGTTACCAAATAGCAGCGATCAGTAGTTACCCATTGTTTAAAATGTATTTCAGATGAAAGTTCACATTCGTCGCATATGTCAGAATCAATATCATCAGTGCCTGGACATATTGTACAACGAGATAACATACAATCTTCACGCGATTCATCACAAACTATTTTTTTAAGTAATTCTTTGTATGTTTTATTAGCCTTGCACTCCATCAACACCAACTTCATATTTTGATGGATCAAACAATCACACACTGAATGTGTGCCACTTGCCCCAGCTAATACACAGTTCTTCGGACGTAGTGAAGCAAATGACGAGAATCCTATCTTTAGCAGTGTATGTATTTGCTTAAATTTTTCATATATTTCTTTAAGATTTAATAGGATCAAACGTTTTTGTTCCTTAGACCTTACATTATTATAGTCACGTACAGTTATACAATCTCTTTATCCCGGCATTAATCTACTTATTTCATCATCTTCATAAAATTGTTTCACTTTTTCCACAGTTTCACTTTTCAACTGATCCCACTCTCTTTTTTTGGAGGCTTCCCTAATACTCCGCAACTTTCTCTAATTTTTTTAGCATTTTTGATGAGATATTCACTACACCCAAATTCTGTCTTTATTTTTGAAATTGTCCACTTCCTTGGTAATAAAGTTAAAATTTGATATTTTTCATCGAACGTTGACGAAGCCTTAAATTTACTTTTCATTTCTTCAATCAACTCCAAATAGTCTAAATTGTGACAATCATGATCACTAGCCTTCACATTTTCTTCACATCTAACAACGTCAAAAGATGATTGTAACGTGTTTCGTATCTTCCTTGATATTTGCTACACTCCTTCATCGATTTTTCGTTTTCTTTGGGGCATACTTAATTTTTGAATTGGCGGAATCGGTGATTCCTCGAGAATTGAACATATTTTGTTCAGTGAATTTAGTGCCTCATATGGAGGTTCAAATGACACTTCACAATTAATGTCTTGAAAATGTGCTTTGCTTAAGTTTTCAATGCAGCGTGAGCAAATTGCTCGTCCCGGTATGAGATTCAAATTTTAATTTTTTTCACAAAATGTTATGGTAATTTCTCTAAGTGACTCTTTAATAGTAGTTTTATGGGTATTCAATAGATCACAGCATTGTTTTCCAAGCAAAAAAAAAATAGTTATCGACATATTTTTTATGATGATAGGTACAGATATTATTAAAAGAAACTGCTTGAATTCGTTTCATTAATAAGTATTTATCGCTTTCACTTATGTCATCTTCACTAATTAATTCCGATTGAGCACTCCATATTATATAAAGCAGATAACACGATTCCGAAAACCACAGAAATGAACGAAAAATACTTAATGAACTTTATAAAAAATGAGTTTTCAAACATAGTTCGTATAAATTAGTTTGAAAAAAAAAAAAAATTTGTAACATTATGCCTTACAAAATCGATCAGCAGAGGCCCTTAGTATGAAAATAACAAAACGAAATATACAGGTATTAAAAGCTAAAGGTCAGGACTGGAGTCCATGAAAAATTCGTATTTTTATCTTTTGAGAAACACGTTCGTTTTAGAGCCTGAAAACACGATTTTTGAAAACTTACAAATTTCGAGATAATAATTTATCTATAAGGAGTGGGTTTTTTTGGCGGGCGGTTGACTTATTTTCTTCTAGGATGTGTACCCTTAATTTCTGAAAAAATTTGAGTGGCTACTTGAAACAGTGAAGACGCCAGAGCCAGTTAAAATTGACAAAAAAAGGATAAAAATTACATATTTTCAGTACCAGGTTTTTAATTCTAGATACATACTCGCCATATGATTTATTATTTATTTTTAAACAAACTACTATCTTTTGCTTTTAAAACGCCATATCGAATGTAAGGATATCTCTAATAGAAACATTTTTACTGCTATAATAGGGTAAGCCTAAAAATTACGTTTTTCAAACTTTGAAATTCGATCAGTCTGAAACCAGTGGTTATAAAAATTGCATGTGTGTCAATTTGTTCCTTTAGGACCACAAAGAAGTGTCCCTCAAAGTTTGAGCGAAATCCGAGACTAGCCACCTTTTTCAATTAGTCGTTTTCATATGGATTGACTCTATATGTAAACATGGACACTACTTTAGCCAGTGACACTATCGACTTGAAAAAAATATGTCCCAAATTGTGATAAATCTTCTCTTTTCCTTAATCCTACCAATAAATTACTTTATACATTCCTAGAGGGCTCAAAGGCGTACATATCTCCTGGTACACTAGAGTAAAGATAATTTTACTTCAACATAAGCACTAGGTTAGGTAAGATTGAACTGGCCGGTCCATGAGGGCCTCACATAGACTGAATAAGTCCGTAGTGTTACCAGAAGTTTGTTTTAACGACCAAACTGAAAAACCCTATCAAAAACCAGGACCTATGTTATAAAATAACTCCGTCCTCTTGGCACTAGAAGCTTCTTAGAATTTAAGCCACTTGCTTATTCTAGATGCTGCTTCTAGCCGTATCACTCCTAATAGCTGGAGTCTTAGCATAACAAGCGCAGGGCAAGAGCACAGAACGTGCTCGACCGTGACGCCAGAAGGCAGTATCCAGTCAGAATACCCGTCATGAGTCTACAGTGCTCTCTTTTTAATTATAGAAGCAACCTTGTTAGGCTAAGGTTGTAAGACCTGCACATAATCTTCGACATTTTACAGCCCCGCGCTTGAGCGCACGCCTTTCCTGATTGATCGATCATGTGCACCTCTCGCCTTCGCTTAATTTCGCCCAGTCTAATTGGTACGTCTACGGAGCAAGCTTCAAGAGCTGCGCCCTTTTCAGCTAGTTCATCCGCTTTTTCATTCCCATCTATTCCCATATGCCCTGGGTCCCAATATAGATGATTGCTTCTCCATGTCCCGATTCTCTCCAGGGACTGCTTACACTCTAACACGCATTTAGGTGCTGTGCTATGCGAGATTATTGCCTTAATTGCTGCTTGACTGTCCATATAAAAGTTAACACGATTGCAGCTTGGGCTATTTTCTTCCAGGGTTTCTACTGCTTTGGTTACGGCTACTATTTCCGCTTGGAAAACGCTACTGTAATCCGGCAGCTTGTAGGATCTGTTTATTTACGGATCAGCACAGTATACCGCAGACCCTACTCCTTCCACTACTTTGGAACCATCTGTGTACACATGTATACCCTCGTCCGCCATTTGAGTACCCTTGCGCCAACCGTCCACCTCTATTGTGGCCTTAAATTCGCCCTCGAAGCGCAGGTAGGGAATCAGGTAGTTGTTGTTGTAGCGATAAGGTTGCTCCCCGAATGCTTTGGGGAGTGTTATCGATGTGATGGTCCTTTGCCGGATACAAATCCGGTACGCTCCGGTACCACAGCACCATTCAGGTGCTAGCCCGACCATCTCGGGAATGATTTATGTGGCCACATTAAACCCTCAGGCTATCAACCTCCCTCCCCGCCCTCAAGTTCCATAAGGAGCTTGGGATCGCCAGAGCCTCGTCTATTAGTGAAACAGGATTCACCGGGGATAGATGAGGTTGACAATTGGGTTTGGAGAAGCTATATATTGCGCTGGCAACCTGAAGGGGTGCGCTACACACCTCATGAATTTGGTATTTTAGTCGCCTCTTACGACAGGCATACCTACCGCGGGTATATTCTGACCCCTTACCCGCTGGGGGTAGTCTGTTGGTCTTGTGATTGATGAAGCTATACTACTATGGCCATATGGTCGGCGCTCAAGCTGCCCCGAGGCACCGAGCCTGGTTGCGGTTTTTAATGCTATGTTCTTTGCTACCAGGTCTACAGGTGGAATGTGCAGAATGGCATACAGTGCAGCTCCCGTAATGCTAAGCATTGATAGTCTGCATACTCCCTCTAATTTTTTGAGGTAGGTTGCTTTTTGTGTGGCTTTCCACCAAACAAGAACTCCATAGTATAGGATAGGGCTTACAATCGCTGAAAAACCCAAAAAGAAATAGAGGGCGATAAGCCTCAGTATTCTTTTACATGCATAAAGTGCCGTTGAAGCCTTCTTCACCCTCTCCTCCGCGTTGAGCTTCCATGACAGCTTACTGTCTAGGATGATTCCTAGATACCTTGTGCAAGGTTTCTCCTGTAGAGTCACCCCTCCTATCTTAGTCCTGATCCAATTTGGGACCTTGTACCTCTTTGTAAACAAGACCATATCCATCTTATCCGCGTTGACTTTCAACCCGACATTTGATGCCCAGGTATGAATATCCCGAAGCGCCCGGTCCATCAAAGAGCTAATCGTTGGAAGACACTTTCCCTTATCGCCTGAGCAGTTGGTTGATGACCAGCGTCCACAGCAGAGATGATAGCACCCCTCTCTGCGGCGTTCACCTGTCCACTGATTTCGTGGCCTCGTACAATCCCCATTGTGATGTAATCTTCCTGCAATTTAACACAGCCGATCCCGGCAATGTCTAAGAAGACTCCTAGAACATATTACTTATATTCCAAGGCTTTTTCTTAGCTTATTACCACCCTATGCAATGCGGTATCTACCGACTTGCCTTTGGTGTACGTATGTTGTGTTGTGGAGAGCAGCTTTTCATCCACGTTGGACTTTATGTACACATCTATCAGCCTCTCAAAGGTTTTGAGCAGAAATGATGTTAAGCTAATGGGTCTATAATCTTTGGGATACATGTGACCAATCTTCCCCGCCTTTGGTAGGAAAGCTACACGGGCAGTTCTCCAAGAGTGCGGTACATGATTCAGTCTTATGCACCCATCGAATATAATTTTAAGCCATTACACGATCCTCACTATTAAGTGACCATTCCCCCTTCTCTTTCTTTATTAGTCTAGGACTTTTCTCAACAGTGCTGTTTCGCTGGAACACTCTATGTCCGTACAGAAACTCTTCCATGAGAATCTCTTCGCCCTGGAAATTTCACGCTGGTGTATCCTCTGTAGATCCCTGTACTCGTCCCGACACGCTTCGCTTTCCGCGGTCTTTGCTAGCTTAAATATTTCTTTTACCTGTCTTCTTAGAAGGCTCAGCTCATTGCTCCACCATGGCGGCTTTGCTTTTCCTCAGAATCTTTTTAGAGGGCAAGTTTTGTTATACGCAGTCATAAGTCCTTGTCAGGAATTCATTAGACTCCTCCAGTTCTTCCACATTGGCAACCTCTTTGGGTTGTCCCAGTTTCTTTAGGGGGATGCGGAAGCTGATATACGCATGGTCGGAGAAGGATGGTCTATCACGAACCATCCAATGATACCTATGATATATCACGTTCGGAGCTCAGTGTAATATCCAAAACATTGCTGGATATTGGACCAATGTATGTAGGGACATTTCCCCTGTCGGCTATCTGCAAATTGGTTTACAGGATGTAACAAAAGAGAGATTCGCCTCTCTCGTTCGTATCTGCTCCTCCCCACGCATTGTGGTGCGCATTTGCATCCGCGCCTATGACCAACCGCCCTTTGCGCCCTTCGTCATGTACTAGCCTCTTGCACTCCATCGGTGGAACCTCCGCAGAATGAGCCATGTAACAGGATGCCAGGATAAGTGCCTCCTTATTCCTTTGCTCAACGGCCACCACTACGAGGTCCTCAGTAGTGTAATTAGGCAGCATATGTGAATTCCTTACCATTACTACAGTTCTCACCCGTCCTTCTGTTTGCGCATAGTAAACGCCAAATCCGCACGCGCTAAGTTCAGAGACCTTTCCTCCCGATGAGAGCAACGGCTCCTGGATCAGCGCCACATCAAACGAACCCTCCTCAAGGGTTAGGAAGAGTTCGCTCTACGCCACTTTACTGTGTTGGAGGTTTATCTGTAGGACTCGCAGCACTATTGGGCTGTTTGTTCCCCTCCAGCACCTTCGTCGTGACGTCATCGTCCTCCCCTGGCGCTTTTGGTTTAGATTGTTCGAAGCCCCCTTCAGCCTATTGTAACTGTTGTGCCGGGTGTTCCTCTGTGCGGCTCAGAGCACTATCTGGCTGTTGGTCCTCTTCTAACACCTTCGTGGTGACGTCGGCTAACTCCACCTGCCTTTTTTCCCTTAGGCTTTTGAAGTCCTTTTCGACTTCGCCCACTTCCAGCGTGTTAGGATTTTTATCCTCGGGACTTCTTTTCCTGGGTCGCATATAAATTTTGCCTGTGCCAAAGGACATTTGTTTGTTGGTTGGAAGGGGTTACTTGGTTGTTCCCGCGTCATCTTAAGCATTAAGCTAATAATTTCCCTTTATACAAATCTCCACCTTTCAGTAGTCATCTGTCCGAAAGGACTGCTACAATCAATCAGCGCCACAGTCAGTGACAGCTTTGCCACATCACTCATCTTCTCGGGAAAAGTCGGAGGCTTAAGGCTCCATTACTGTTACTTAGCATAGACTTGACTTGACTTGAGAACTGTCACTTACAGTTCTGTTAAATGAACAGTGCATGTTACTGATTACTCAAAACTTGGCAACACTTAACTTGACTTAGGAGTCTGTTGAATTTTGATTTTCTATGTAAGTTCTAAGTGACGTTTACATTTTGAGATGCCATTTGTTTGTTTCCATGTCATTTTGACATTTTGTCATACAAATTGACATTTATTTAAAAGTAAATTTCAAACCTGATTATGATGCCAGATTGTATGCGCTAAGTGGAGTATAATCGTGGCTAAGTTGCCAAGTTTACGCCAAGTCAAGTCAAGTCTATGCTAAGTATCAGTAATGGAGCCTTTATGCGGCAGTTACTCACGAAGGTACGTACCAAAAACGTGTCAGCTGACACGACCTATCTTATGAGTGCGCAATGTAAACGAAAACTCACCGACGCCCGTACGTATGTACGTAGCCCGGAACGTAGAAATCAAAACAATTTTGATTTTTTCCGTAAGAATGTGTCAGCTGATCGCTCTCTCACTAGACAGAGTTGCCTAGTAAACTTTTCTGCGCTAGTTTTTGACCGTCTGCAGTTTTATGCAAAAACACCTTATTAAAGTTTGAAAAATTATGAAAATAATTCCAAATAATTATGTAAAAGTGCAGATTATAAATATGTAATCTATTTATATTTATTTAATATTAATTCAAGCCTTTTACAACATCAAAAATTAAATTGGAAAAAGTTCATTTTTCCATAAGCATGCATGGAAAATGATCAATGGCAACAGTGCTTATCTGTAAACAATGCACACACAAATATGTTATATACATGTACACAGACGCACACATTTATTCCTACGGGCATGAGGGTTCGGTCAAACGTGTTTCGTACGACAAACGTCCGTACGTACGGCACACGTCGGTGGTTAATTGCCGCTTTAGTGTTAAATCCCTTTGGCACCTCCGAGAAAGCCGGAGTCTTAGCTTTAACTCCCTTTAGCACCTCCAAGAAAGCCGCAGTCTTAGCGTTATCTCCCTTTGAGTTATCTCCTACTTCCCTCTGACTCGCAGCTTTCGAGGTAGTTGCTACCTCACTATTGGGGCCCATCTGTCTTACAGATTTGGGTCTACTTGTTTTGTCTATGCGACTGCCCTGCCTCGCTGCTCTGGGACTGGGTCCTTTCTGCCTCTTGAAAGCAGGCTTGTCGCCTTCCGCCGAATGTTGCCTCTTCATTCTGCCATTCGGCGCTTCTTCCTCCCGTACCGCTTGCAGAACCAAGGGTTTCTAACAGCAAACCTTTTGAACTGCCTTCTACCTACTTCTACCACCTCATGGGCCCATTCCAAGCGCTCGATCTCTACTTCTGTTGGGTCGACCACAGCTCCCAGGCGTTGGACAATTCTTAGTGCTGCACGGTACTGCGAGAGAGCTCTTTTACTTCCTCTGCTCCGTACCCTTCTCCACTCTTCTACTCTATTTTTATTTGTGTGCTTTTTCAACACGGAGTTCATTGAATCAGCACTACTCTCGCTCCCCTAGTCCGACGCATCGCTTAATGCATATTTTTCGGCCTTGGCTTGCGACTCAGTCCTCCTCTTATCATCCTCCTTATTACAATTTGGTAATGAGTCGTTCATCTTGGTCGTACGACCACCTGCCGACAAGGCGGGCTCAGCGGCCCAGTATTATATACGGGGAAAGAACCGTCAGCCAAAGCAGTGCCCGTTACTGTGGTAAGGCCATCAATACTTCCCGAGGTAGCCCGGTATCGGGAAGGCTCCGTTCGAATACAGCCAAATTTATCCCCTGGCTGTAAGTCGTCCAATAGGTACGGTCCGCATAACACCCTGGATTAGGGGGTTGGCAGTTCTTGGTAACCGACATCCTGCCGCCGTCCTATGAGGCGAAACCGCATAGATGCCAGTCCTAAACAGCTCCGCCTCATAGTCGGGCGCTATGGAGTTCGGCTAAGCCCTTACACCAACACCAAGGTGTCTACCCTAGTGAGGGAACAAAAGCACTAAATGTTTATATATTTCCAAATCTATGTTGGGGGCAGCAAAAAAAAAGCAATATACAATAATTTCATTAAACATGCTGAAAAGCAACAGAAAGTCTGTCTTCTCCGATAAATCTGCAGCATTTGGTGTTCTTTTATGTTTTTATTATTCGCTTTCCCTTAGAAACTCCGATTTGTCGCACTCAAGGCTTACTCCACATGCTTTTGCCAATGCTATGAGAGCAACTGTCTTTCATTGGCATCAGCCATTGCCTAAAGTCGGCAGCAGAGTTCAAATGAAATCAAGAGTTTCTTCATTTTCTTGTGTTTAATCAAGTAACGAAAAACTTACAATTTTAATAAGTTACATTTTTTGTTTAGCTTGAGGAAAACAATTTTACCATTTTTAATAATTTTCTATTAAAATCCCACAAAAGAGATAAAATCCCTTGCATTCCCAAATGAAAGATAAAACATAGCATTGCTTTCTTATCTACAGTACTTGTTATCTTCAATATGTTATCGAAAATGTTACTCATACACCCTGTATTACTTCCATATGCATATGTAACGTCAGATGATTGTACAATTTGCAGTTTTGTGGTTTCATGAGAACCAGGAGTCAGCCTCGGTGTATTGTTTGTATAAAAGGGACCAAGAGTTATGAATAAATATGTGAATATGTATATAAATAAAATAATCAAAGGCTGCTACTATTTCCGAAGAGGTAGAGACCTCGGCTTCTGGCGAGATTCTCGAAGATCTAATTACTCTTAAAGTTCACGAGCTTCTTGAGTTCATGAAAATGAAATGAAAATGAAAAAAATGACCATTTTGAACCTCCTAAGCTATCCCACCCCACCAATCACTTTCGTTAGTAGCTCGGGGTGCCAGAGTCTCGCCTGCTATATACGTATGTGTATGAAGCATGCGTATTTGTAACTGGGCTCACCTCGTATAGGTGAGGTTGAAAATTGGGTTGCGGAAGCTATGAATTCCGCTTAACAACTCCTTAAATCCCTAGCCGCGAGCTCCTCGACATTCAATTAAATCGCTGCATTATATAAATCTCACGATTTCTTCTCAAGCACAAGCGAGAAATTTGAGCATATACTTTGAAATAGTCTCTGCATTTGAAATATATGGACAGCGAACTGATTGAATGTCGAGAAGCTCGCGAATCTTCGAATATTTCAATATTCGAAACTATTGTGAGAAGCCTATCCTGCCCGATATTACTTCTTAAACGAACTCGAGAAATCCTAGGTTCTACTATCTACAGCTAAACTAATTAAAAACGCACTCAAATGGTCTTGTTCTGTCTCCTAATGCGATTTCTCTGCTCTAGTGGGATTCGTAGAAACGCTGTTATTTTGTCTAGTACACAGATGTACCGAATTGATGTGCGTTAGCTTTAGAAGTCGGATTTCTTTTCCGCAAGAACGGGGTTATATGATGCCGTATCTCATTAGAGTGATCACGGATATATACCTTTATTTGCCCCGGGAGGTTCTGTCTTGTGATAGTTTAGCAGAAACTTCCTCCATTTCCTTTTTTCTTTTTTGAGCATTTTCGCTCTCTTTGATTTGACAAATAAATCCTGACAATCAACGAACACAATGAACACAAGCCATACTTGCTAACCAGCTCCTTACAAAATCAATAACCCTAAAGCATAGCATTATTTTATTGCTATAAGAAGAAGACGATTGTCACAACACCAGGAATATCAGCTATAAAACAAACGACACAGGATGACGGGAGTCAGTCAGCCCGGAGCTGTAGCTATAAGATCTAAATACGCCAGATATTGTTAGTTTATACAAGGTAGACGCGGGCTTTGTTTGTTTTTATATATGGCAGAGTTTCTTAGCTCTTCGTCTGTATTTGACAGTTATCTGGTTAGCTTTTGTCAGTTTCGATAAAGACTTCAAGGTTGACCACAGCCTGCCGACAATGGTAGGCAGGCTACTCTATGTAAGATGCTCTTCCTATTTAGCTGCTTTTTGTCTCTCGATTGGGAGGTTGCTTGAGTTATGTTTTCGTACAAAATAACATTCTTTTGCTAAGGTTATAACGGTTAAAAAGTTTTAAATAAATTTAGGCGAGCCAAGGCGGAATCGATGACTTGTGAAAATTACTCTTATTTCCCAGGTATCAATCGAAAATGGTAAAAGCCACCCAAATTTGACTTTTTAAGGTTAATGAAAGTACGTCACTGCTTTCACACTTGCAACACGAATCATGATTTCATCTCTTATCTATATTCGCATATTGGAATGATCTCTTGCCAACCCCTGAAATAGCCATGAGGAAAAGACTGCTCATTTCAACACTTGCCAAGAAAACTCCATGATAAATAACAAATACAAAACGGGAAGGTCACTCAGTAACTGAAGAGATATTTATTAAAGTCAATTTGTTTCTGTATATTTTAATTGAGAACGATGTCATGTGAGGAACCAATACCAATATCTTCTAGTTACATACAAATATTAACAATTTTCCAGTATATTTCCGCCACCATAGTTTGTCTTTCGTGTATTTTATCGCAGTTCCACACACTTCCATTGTGAGTTTGATCCATTTTAGCTTCATTGCAAGTAAACAAATCAATGATTGAGTTAGAAATAGAAATAACATTGAGAATCACCGACATTTTCATTTACTCACCCTAACACATTTTTCAATTTACATTTATGGCATTGAAGCATAAGAGGATTCTTTAAGCTTTTGAGTGCATATATATATGTACGTATATTTGATAAACATTTCTGAGAAACGGATTTGGTAGAATATCAATCTTTATATAGATTTATACAAACACAAAATGGCAGTGAAGTGTGCTTTTTACTTAATACTAACGTGATTTCCCCGATGTATTGCAAACCAGGAAAATATTACCATAAATTTGAGAATAAAATCAAGGTAAGCTTAAATCACATATGAATTTTTAGATAGTCTGTAATGCCCAAGTGGTCTCAAACTTATGCTGCGACAGCTACCGATCGATGGAACCACTTCGTGAAGTCAATAGACGCCATCAAGCAGAATGGCGCTAGTGCGAGGAGTTTTAGATGCCCGAAAACTTAAAAATCAAATCCAACGGAAAACGGAAAGTTTCAAGACCGTAAAGATTCCAGCAGGAATGATAATCCAGCAGGTGGGTGCTTAAATTGTGGAAAGAACACTTCTCCTTATTGCTAGCTAGTGAGGGAGAAAATTAACCCGATACCCGATGGCAGAAAGCTTGTGCTGGCATCCGACTATGACTAAGTGAGAATGGCAATATCCCGGCTACAGGATAACAAGACGCCGGATAATGACGGACTACCCAGCGCGCTGTTCAAATATGGAGGCGAAGAGTTGGTAAAAAGCAAATTCAACTCGTATGCAAAATATGGTCAAATCAGCGCTTGCCTCCACAATGGAATTTAAGTGGGCTCTGCCCAATCTAAAAGAAAATCGATCCCACAAACAGCACCAATTACCGTGGAATCAGCCTGCTTAATATCTCATCCAAGATTTTACCTAGCGCACTGTGCGAAAGACTGAAACATATAGTTAACGAAAGCGAACGAGTTGGAACTTATCAGTGCCTTCAGACCTGGTAAATCGAACATCGACCAATCTTCACGATGAATCAGATCCTGGAAAAGACTCACGATGTAGCTCAGCAAGGACTGGGAAGGATCTCTAAGAGCTGCTTGAAACCAAACAAGGCGTCAGACAAGGCGGCTTCTTTTCCATAATGATGGAGAAGATAATTCTAGCAGCAGAACTGAACTTTAGTGGCACAATCTACTATAATATTGATATCATTAGCGTAAGCAAAAGCGCCGTAAGTTCTGCCTTCAACGGATTAGATAAAGTGACAAAAAAGTGGGTCCTACGGTTAATGGGGACAAGTCGAAGTAACTGCTGTCAACCAAGAAATAATCGGTTCATTCTTGGCTTGACAGCCATGTCACTGTTGACGGATATAAATTCGAGACTGTGGACTTCATCTGGCGAAAACCAGAAATAAATGTTCTCGGGAAGATTTATGGTCCGTGATGTCGGCGGCGAGTGTGGAAGGAGGAATAATGATTACCAGTTAGCGCTTTACGCTGAAAGGCTTTGCTACCAAGGTCTTGTTATGCGAATGGTCGAAGATGTTCCAGCCAAAAAAGTATTTCAGTCGACACCGCTGTTTGAAAGCATAGTAATGGGGGATAACTCCCCCAGAGGAAAACTTGACCTCCCTTGGTGTTGTCAATTGGCGGCAGTTATCACGAAGCAGAGATAGCTGGCTTTACCTGGTACGAAACGATCAAAATCGTTTTGGCGGAGGAAAAAAGCGATTTCGTTGTCTACATAATTATTCAAAAAAAAAAAAATTCACATTCGAATAGGCACTCGCACCTGGAGATGTCTAAACTTCACATTCGTAGCACCCCAACGGAGCCTGTAATAGCCACGAAAAATGTGATGAAATTATAATTTTATCCAAGTGCTAATGGAATCTTAAATACCAAGATGGCTAAATGTGAAATTAATATGTAGCACAACATTACAACAGGCATGACGTAGCTGAATGCCTTTATAACCATTTCAACTATCGTAGGAGTGCGAGTTCGACTCCCACTCACGGGAGAAAAGGCTTTGAAGAGATTTACAAGGTATAATCGAAACAGCTGTCGCCTTGTCCGTCCTGATGTCACGTTGTTTAAATTTTTCCCAAATTATTAAATAAACAACATTCATTGTGTTTGTTTGTCAAATTAAAATAAAACTCTTTGCTAAAGGTAATAGAGATTGCAAGCAAAATACTTAATTTAAGCAGCATTTTAATAATAAAAAGACAAATATCAACAATAGCTGAATGCTTCCATGGGAGCTCGTCGTACTTTCACCTACATCTACATCCGTTTTTGTTGTTTTATTAACGATTAAGACGCTCCTCGAAAGTTTTGGCTACTATTATCGATTTTTATATCGAGAACGATTAACATGCCCACATTTAATCTTATAGATCATACCGCCCGCCGCCCCAATTCCATGAGGAATTTCGGGTCGCCGGAGCCTTGCTTGCTAAGAGGATTTCCCTCGCGTAGGTGAGGTCGAGGAAGGTGGATTGAGAAAGCTCTGAAGTTATAAAGCTTTGTATTGTGCTTATCAACCCCTTGAATCCCATTGATGTTTTTGTTCTAGGTTTTGAATGGGTGAGACTTGGAAAAATATTTATATAGATTTATAAGTACCATCCTAACGTGCATACTTTAGGATTGTTCTTATAAATCAAATAACCTTTTTTTTCTAGCCTTACCCTCTCAAGCGGTGAGATTGGAAGAAATCGTTTCTTTTATTAATAAGGATCGCCCTAATGTGTATACATAGATAAAGTTAGTTTGGGATCACAGAAAAGCGTCAATTTCATAAGATATTCGGAGCTATTTAAAAAAAAATAAGTCGGCATATTGACAACTTATTTGCATTGTTATTTTTGCCCTTATTTCATTCATTCGCTCAATATAACCTAGCCAGCAAAGCCTTTGGTTTTTTATTCGCTGCACTATCGTGATATCTGAGTAAAGGTCATAAAGCTCATCATTATACCCCCTTCGATACTCGCCGTCGGCACCAAGGACAGGATCACACATATTCCGGTGAACTTTGCTCTCGAACACTTTAAAACTATCCCATCTTCTCTCTACGCCCACCTCCTGAGCCATACATCACGATAGGTATTATGAGCGACTTATAGACTTGATTTTTGTTCATCGAGAGAGGACTTTACTTTTCAATTGCCTACTCAATCCAAGGTAAAAGTTTTTCTCCTGACATTGTTTTTGCTCTTAATTCTGGTTCAAAAATAAATGAAATCCCTTACAGTCTCGAATTTATATTCGTCAAAAAAGACGTAGCTGCAAAGGCCCAAACGCGCCTATTCTTTCTTTGGGTGACAGTCTTGTCCTCATTTACCGCAAGACCCAGCTTTTTGGCTTCTTTATCTAAGCCAGAGAATGGCTCGAAGGGATGAGAGGTGAAAATTGCTTCCAGTTACTTAGCACATCGCTGCAGGGCAACGATAAAGCTAAGAGTAAGGCACTCATCGATCTCGAAAATTTCCTGCGTAGAGCCGAATACGTCCCTACCAAGATATTTATACCTCCTCCTAGCATAGGTTGGACAGCTGAGTATACGGTGACTAGATGATTCCACCTCATGTTCATTATAAATATAATATATATAACAACTAGAAGATCCGGCAGACGTGTCCTGCCCTAAATTGGGCCAATCTGCATACATTTTAATAAGCTTTTTCCGTCCGACTCTGCCCTCCCCAGCTCTTCACTTTTTCCTAATCCTTTTATTCACTCCTCCCTCCGTCTTTTTCGCTTCATCTATCTCCATCTTTGTCTCATTCTATCTCTTTCTCAATCTCTTTTCTCTTCTCTCAATTTCTTCTCATTCTTATGCATCCTTTATTGCCTGTCCCAGAAGGTGGTATGTGTTTTATTCCAGTCCTAGTCCCAGTCCCAGTCCTAGTCCTAATCCCAGTCCCAGTCCGTCTCTGGATAATATATTACTCTGTACTAAAGCACTCATCAACAGCTTTCATTTGATATCCATATTCTATAAACACACTCTAGGGTTACCCGGATCCACGTTTAGGCCTATATCTCAGACCCTAGTCACCCAGTCACCTATCCTATATTTCAAGATAGATCAAACTACACACGGGGTGCAAAACAAATTCAAAATCGGTGCAGTAGTTTAGGAGTCCATTGGCCTCAATTGTGTGACACGTGTTTTTCATATATTAAGATTTCAAATAATACCATAAAGCCAACATATATGGGACTGTTCAGAATATTAGGATGTGCGGCATGGACTTCCATTGGGCAGTGCACTGTGAAAGCTCCAATACCAGTGCATAGATACGCTTTTGGAAAAGCTAATAGCCCCACTGAGCGCTTGGTGGCAATAACGAGCCGTAATGACCGCGACACACGGCAAGATGTGAAGTCAGCCCAGCGGTTGATAAGCTGACTCCAGGCCTGCCGATCCAGAAGCAGAGAGAAATAAGCCAGCGGAATCCCAAAGTCCCCACGGACAGACATGTTCAATTGGCCTGGATCTACCCGGGCCAAGAGATCAGCCTATAACTTGCCGAGAATATTCTCATACCCTGGTACTCAGCTAATTTTATCCAAAAAAAGTTCGATGCGGGGTCAAACAAATCCCTCACAGCACTCGAACTCCCAGCGGCAGAGCTAAGCGCTTTGATAGCCGCCTGACTATTTTAGTAGATGTTAAATTTCCTAACAGTTACAACGGCGAATAGCATCCCATCTACCGCATCTTCATAGCGACTACCTCCGTTTGGAAGACGCTGCAGTGATAGGGTTAATACCGGCTAATACCCAGCTCATTCCAGATTACTCCCCACTAACCCTCGCGTCCATATAAATTCCCCTCCTTTCATCTCTTGAGGGAATATGAGCAGTGATTGTAGCAATAGTAACGGAAGACGGCGCATTGTAGCCTATCCTGGGATGAAATTGAACTTTTCGAGTTCCCGCAATTCACAAGTTATATGCGGCGTTACGAAGCCGTACTGCCGTCCGGTCATTTTGACGTCGAGTTTGGTGACCGTAAATGATGTGTCTAGTGCTCTATACCAGACCAGAACGCCATAAATGAGAATCGGTTTAACAGGGAGGAGCGCAAGGCCAGAAAGCTTCAGTTTCCTTGTACTACTGGGGAAATAGGTGAACGCTGGAACTCTCCCGAAGGATGGTACATTGGCTATACGAATTTATGTACAAAAAATTTTAATATTTTTATTTTGTAAAGGCACATTGGTGGAAATTGGTTGTAATGACCAAAGTGTTCCAATTTAGCAACAACGGTATCCCGCAGCCTTATGTTAACGTGAAAATCTGTGGCAATTACTTATGTTATACTTAATCAATGTTGTCGATTTTTCAATCGTTTTGGAGCACAACTTATTTGTATAAAATGCCTGTAGATATCCAACACGAAATAATTTACAGCTCCCTTATTTTTTTGTTGGTTTTACAATATCTTCGTATTACGAGCATTACTATCTTTAATTTGCATTCATATTTTAATATTTTTTACTTTCAGTTACATTCTCTCCTTGGCAATTGCTGACCTACTGGTCATCCTCACCACTGTGCCGCTAACTTCCACCGTTTACACAGTCGACTCATGGCCTTGGGGTAGCTTCCTGTGCACGTTTTCTGAATTTATGAAGGACGTGTCGATTGGTGTGTCAGTATTCACACTTACAGCTTTGTCCGGAGATCGGTACTTTGCTATAGTGGATCCATTAAGAAAATTTCATGCGCACGGTAAGTGGAGTACATTTTCAATTGTACTTTTAAGTTATAAATTGTAAGTGCGTGTACGATGAATCAGAGTTTGCGAAGAGACAAAACTTTTGAATGAAGGTAACGATTTTTTTTTTATAAATGTTTCTGAAACGTTTTTCGATATCCGTTCAGAATCTTTCTAAGCTATGGTTGAGACTATCGGTTTGGGATCTTTTTGAAACATCGATTTCTTCTGCATCTTCTCGGAGCGACTTCGGTACCGCACTTTTTTTTAAGGCTTCGGGATCGTTTCGGTATTAGTCTAGCATGATTTCAATTCATTTTGGAATCATGTAGGACTTTGTAAGAACATTTTGAAATCATGGGCCTTATTATGTAACCCGATTCAGTTGGAAACTAGATTCAAAATCTTTCAAATCACATACAATTTTTTTTTTCAAATCGGAAAGAAATTTCTTTCGAATCGATCTACATAGTAAGTTCCCAGATCGAGATTATTTCAAAATATTTTTTTAATTATTTAATAAAATATTTAATTTTTTTTATGAACTTTTCCAATTGTAGCCCAATAAGTTTTAGTCTAACGAAGTATAAGTTATGGGTCTCTCAAAATTTGTATTTCAGATTTTCTTACATAAATATTAGTCTAAGGTAAGGCTGAGTTGGGTGACCGCTGCTCAACATTATTTTGCATTAACTTGTGGTGTCACAGATTTCTTATCATAAAATAAATCGCTGCGTAGCAACGACATACTTTCGGCTGAGGCAAACAATGATACTGTGACAAATATTACCATCTCTAAGCTGTTACTAAGTACTTGCACAACAGCAAAAACATTAAAGCAAGCAACATAAACACATTAATCATAATTTACTCACATACATATGTACAAGGCAACGAAGAGATAACTCACACACAGGTGTAGTCATCAGTCGAAGTAGTACTCACATATACACACGCATATGGCTATGCGAGAGGCTATAAACTACAAATACACACGCATATAGCTGGTAACCAAGTAGAAAATTCTAGAAGAAAAAACGTCTAGATATTTGGGGCAGAGAGTATAAAAGCAGCACAAGCTGAGTAGTCAGGAATTAGTTTGATTTAACCACGCTATTGGTTGCGAAGTATAAGTGTTATTGTGTAGTACTTTCAAAGTAGTCTAATAAAGACCGTTTTGCATTATTGAATATTGCAGTTATTTATTCAACAATTTAGCGATACGAACGTTAGTAGAAGGTGTAAAATAAGTGGAGTTTCCCTAAATTCGTTACAATACCATAAATTTACCCCGGCAATTCGTATACATCTCTACGGAGACATTTATGCCTTATCTTTGCAAAAGCTTGGCACTTAAGCACGAAGTGATTGGATGACACTACCTCGCTATTCTCAATGCATCTAAAATAGTTAGGGGTTTCCAGAATACTGAGTTGCACTGCATGGGTTTCTATAAGGCAGTTCACATTCAGCTCTTAAATTCTCATTGGAGAGATGGGCTTTGGCGGTGACGCAACAAACTAAATGGCGTACCCTTTCTAACGTTTGCTGAGCGCCCGGTCAGAAGGTTCTCGACACCCGGCAAGATGTGGCGACATCCCAGCGCTTGCTTACCGACCCGAGACCCACCTTCAAGGAGCAAACTTCAAGCGCTATATCAAATGCTGGCATTCGCATCCTGTTCACACGCACCATCTAAGGCTAAGGGATCCACGATCTCTGACACGTGATATGTCCTGGCACCTGGCGATTTCCGCCTTAGTGATCAGCGTTTGGATACCCACCTAACTGTCCCATACATACAAAGATAGCCCAATTTAGAGGAGACTTTTAAGGGGGCAAAACTCTTTTTGGAAGGCAATCGCTGGCAGTCTGGGAGTGACAAGGGAAAGTGCATGTCAATGAGGAACTTTAAGAAAATTTCGCCACTTATTTATCCCTGTGATCTCTCTTAAGGACCCCGTTGGAGCAGAATTGTTCGAGGTTATTTACATGAGCCTAAACGCTCCTTAATTCTGATTAGTAGGTACCCATCGCAACCCTGTACAGTGCCCTGTCTGAGGACAGTTTTCTCCTCCTTGACATGTTGAAAACCCGTCTATTGGCAACCCTGCGGTCATTTATTATCTCCTTCCACTACGGAGGTGTTTGCTTAACGCTGTAATTTTTCAGCGGACAGTAGAAATGATAGGCCATATTACGTGGTATAGTAAATTTGTCAACCACAGCTGTTATGGAAATCTCAGATGGCCCCGAGTCTGCTAGCGATGCCACTAGGATTCCTCAACGTGATATTACTGAGACGCTGTTCATCTAGACTGAACTGTAATCATCTGCGGTTAGAGAAGCAGTGCTCTGAAATAATCTTCCATGCCGATATGGGGGGAACGAGGTCTTCCGGGGTCATCACCCCTATTAAAAGTACATATCCTTTATAAATAAGGAGAATAAATAAATGAATGAATTTAAAAAAAAAACCTTCGGGGAAAAAAATTTTCAAAGAGCAATACGAATTTTAAAATACTTATAATTTAAATTTTGTAAGGCTAAAATTGATTGGGCTACAAAACAAAATACTCAAAAATTCAGAGAAGTCTTAATGAAATTTTTCGAGTGTTTGGATTTTTTTCTAAAACGTTTTTCAGATTTGTTCAGTTACAAAGTTCATGGAAGTGTTTTCTAAAATTATCGCAAAAAAATTAAAATTCATTTGACGAAATTTTATACTTTTCAAAATCATTTTCGTGTTCGCTGTTGTATATATCGTGAATGTTTTATTAAATGTTGAAAATGGTTCAAAATTTTGTTTTCTTTGCATACTCTGCAATGAACATACCAGGGGGCCTACTCTGTATTGCGATGCGAAAGGCAGTGCGATGCGAAAATAAATTGCGATGCGAAAGGTAATTGGAACTCTGTAGCAATATCGCATCGCCAACAATGCCGCTTTTTTATTTTTCGCAAATTTTTTGCTTGAGTATGCATCACTGGCAAAACGTCAAAGAAAGAGAACAAAAGAAACAAGGTGATTACAATTTCGGCAAACGATTAATTTTTGTTGAACAAATTAAAAAATGGATTCTGTAGCATTATGGGACGATTTAAATGAAGAAAGGATTGATAGGAGGATTATAAGAGACAACTCCAACATTATGAGTCTCAGCGATCAAAGGTAATTTAAACGTTACAAAATTACTCATATACTATTACTTTATGTCTATTCATTAGTTTTGTGCAGAATTTTCGGCTTAATAAGGAAGCCTTTTTGTATGTGCTAAATAGCATTAAAAGTGAGTTGAAAACTCCACGGAGAGCAACGGCAGTTCCTGAAATAATAAAAGTTTCTACAACGTTGAGGTTGTTTTCGCGTTGGGTGTTTTAAGTAACCCTTTGGCCAAATCTGGGTTTATTGCCATGAAGTAAACTAGGATTTCAAATTTTTGCTTTTGAGTTTTTGTTTTTTGAGTTGTCCTATATATTTTTAAAAGAATGTACAATGAATATAAAGATATCAATTAATAAAATCATCAATTAATACTTACATATTTGAACAATGCGAATGCCTATTACTTGTAGTAAGAAAAATGCGAAAATTAATGCTGTTTGACATTCGCTTTTGCTATACAGAGTGCTGGCAATGCGAAAAGGGATACAAATTGCGAATGGGCAAAATGTCAATGCAAAAGTCAAAATATGCATGCGAATGTCAAGATACAGAGTACCGATTTCGCGTATTTTTTCTTTCGCATCGCAATACAGAGTAGGCCCCCAGGACCACCAATATTTATACGTGTATGTATTAAACTATATACATATTTACATGGGAGTTTAACCATGTCAATATAAATTATATTATCATATCTTTTTCAATTTTTAAGGTGGCGGCAAACGTGCTACACGCTTAACAATAGCTTTTGCCATGTCCATTTGGTTGTGGGCCATTTTGTGTGCCATACCCGCGCTAATCGGCTCCAATGTAAAGGTGAGAGTGTTTGTCTGATGTTATGATACACACATACATACTCACATATTCAATAAATTTATTAAGCGCTGGAAAAACATTAACTAGATTTAACTTTTTTTTTGCATTTTCACTTTAGAAAATTGATATCAATAAGAGCAAATCGTTCGCTGTATGTTATCCCTTTCCGGGCGAATGGGGAGTAGAGTATGCTAAAATGGTGGTGATGCTACGGTTTTTGGTCTATTATGCTATTCCTTTACTTATAATTGGCATATTTTATGTACTTATCGCGCGGCATTTGATATATTCTGCCAATGTACCTGGTGAGATGCAGGGAGCTGTGAGGCAGGTAAGTCAAACTGACTTCACACCAAATGTGTATTATGTGTAACCAACTTTCCATGATAAGTGTTTAATTTCTGTATCCATTTTTCCGAGTGTGTGCAAGTGTAGTCATTAATAATTGAAGAGTTGTCGCTTGAAAGCGTTGACAAATTCCCCATATCAGTGATCATAAGCAAAAGTCGCCCGAGTCCTTTTCTTTTCCGTGGGTCTTTTTTACGATGGTGCAACTTTCGTTGACATACATAAATAAATTAAAAAGATACTAAGCTGATACTTTTTCGAAATTCGAATTTTTCTCGAAGTTATACAACCTTTCATTTTTCTGAACAACTTATCTTCATGACTCGTGATGGCTGATGCTTATTTTTGGCACATTAGCTAGCACAAGAGTACACCAATGCAGGCGTGGTCTACCATGGCAGACAATTTTAAAATGTCAATAATCTTGTTTTTTTTTTTCTTAGCATTTAATTAAAGCTAATAAAAAAACAGGGACGTGTACTTGTGAACATACGTGAGCATCATTAAAAATTGGCCGGTCGCTGGTCCACTTCTCAGAAAAAAGAAGTATCATTAATACTAATCTATGCAAAGGGCTACATATATGTATATACCCAATCGAACAGAATTTGATAGAATAATTCGGTACCTGGTTAACTTCCCTGAAGGAAACCTCACAGGAACACTCTCCGGGCTCGCACAATAAATACGATTTGTTACAATAGATCAGACCCTGGTCCACTTTCCGAAAAGAAAAGAAGTACCGCTATACCAAATTTGAAGCAAATCGCACTTTACAACTCTTTTATGAGGAATAGCCCCTGGTCCACTTTCCGAAAGGAAAATTTTCTCACGTAATGAACTAGTCACCCATACCACACTTCAAGCGGATCGCACCATAAATACAATTTTTTGGAATACACTTAATGGACCAAATTTTAAATCTAAAGCTTCCTCAAACCCCTTTGAACACATACAAAATTTGATCAAAATCAGTCCGGAGTTCAGTGATAAACACACATTCAGAAGAAATATATATAAGATAGCTTAAATTTTTTTAGTGCACAAACAATATCATAGATATGCACGTACAAACACACCAAAAATAGAGCCGATGTTTCTATTTTGTATATCCATTTATATACATACATCCCACTCAAAGCAAGTTAGCTCGTACAATTCACAGCGAACATACACACGAAATGCATTTTCAAGCTTGTGATTTTTGTGTCACATTTTTTATATTTCACTCTCATCAATTTTTCATAACGTGCCTACGGAAGTATAACTGTGGGATTGGGTCTTAAGACTAGAAGTGGTCGAGAATACTAATTAGCCATTTATTTATTACATAAATAAACCCTAAACATACCAATCAGGTCAAATTATACAAATAACATACAACCTTGCAGGTGTATCGTTTTGTGATAGCAAACTCTGCCAAAATGCCAATTTTGAAATAAAACAGCAGAAAGAGAAGTTGTAAAACTGACGCCGAGCTGAATAGTCGTTGCACCGTGACCTTTCGCAAATTTTCTAAAACTATTAATTGTACTTACAAATAAAATCTAATTGAACTGTAATTCAACTAAACCAACTTTGTTATTCATTATTAATATTCAAATAAATAAAACTTTTTGTGAAACAACCACATAACTTCCAAAAAAACGTATTTTAATAAAACGTTGAAACTCATTCATAGGAAGCACAGATTCAAATTTAGAAATCATTCAGTTCTTTGATAAGAAAAAGTATCGAACTCTAGCTATGGTACCAATAGGCGCAGCGACTAAATCTTCCCATATTTGTTGTTTAATCGTGTTTTTCTTTTTCAGTTGTGTCTAAGATCATCCCAGTTCTGAGTTTAGATTGTCAGGGGAGGGTTTCAATTGATGCACAACGATATAAAAGCGTTTTAATTTAACAAAAATTCATGTAAAAAGTTACGCTTATCAACTATCTCAGCGACTGGCATTAATTTATTCGGTGTATATACATACATATGTTCGTGCCGTTTACAAATACATACATATATTCATAACTACTTTATACAAGAGTATGTCCAACCGTGATAGGGTATCATTCGCGCTTTATAGACTTCACCCTTTGGGTCCAATGGATTTACACGAATATTATGGACACGAGTTCTAATTACTTTTGGTACATTTTTAATACAGACAGTACCATTGTGACACGTATTATGCTCCTATGATCTCCTCCAGTTCCGCGAAGGGCCCACCATCAGGATCCGAGAAAATTGTCGAGTCGTTCAACCAAAATTATTGCTCACAAACCAGAGCTATAAAACCCGGTTAAGCTGCCAGTTCTTCTTCTTCACTTTCAACTACAACAACATCGTAGTTTACATCATGCAGCTCCATAATCTACCTCTCTCCCTGTGCAGTATTCATCATGCAATGCACAAAAATCTTCAAAATAACAAAATTTCAAAATAGCACACCAATACATGGGCGAGCTACTATGGTAGCCCCCGACTTTTCCGCCTGTTCACAGAAGCGCGCGTACGAGTAGAAATCACGAACGGTACTTACCCAGCGGACCAAATGCTCACAAATGATACCCCATTTGAAGGATTTACGATATTTAACCAGATAAAACTCTCGCAAACGCATCTGAAAACGATTGCAATGTGATTCATATGTCGGCAAGTTTGTGGCAGTTAAAGCATTGTTTACGATAGTCGCAACAAATAAAACTAGCGAATATTAAGCAATATTTTTATAGGCTTTTTCTGCGTAGTCGGATAAAATATTTCATTTGATACATTTTCGACCCAAATTAAATACTGAAAAATGTTTTTCCCGAGTCGGAAACAATATTATATAAGTATAAAAAGGATATTGGAAAATGATCACAACAAATAGAATGAGCGAATTTTTCAGTTGTGTCCCCCTATATTAAATACATTGAAGCGCACTTGAGGCGTTTATACTTACTTTGCACAATACCGATTATTTGCCTCGATCGAATTAAATCGACTTATCCTAAATTTACTTCAGCGCTGTGCAAGACTGCTAAACGCTCGACCATGCTCAATCCCAACACTTCCGTCCTGCTGGTCAAAGAATATTTAGCTTTTTGAGCAATCGAGGTCCAAGATTTGGTAATCAGCCTCTTTAATACCGCCTAGGCCTCCAAGAAACAGCATTGATAAAAGACAAACAGAGCCTTTACGCGTATGCTTATCATGAGGAGGCATTTGTCTTGAAACAAACTGTTTGCTATATAAATGTGTAATTACATTTAACTAGACCCATGAACCTATATGCCATGATGTAGACGACGACCATGGCGAACGTTTCAAGGATTGTAATTTGAGGGCACGTACCTTGAATATCCGCATCATTTCACGACTGTGCACGATTGTCTCGACACGATCCCCATTTATGAGAGATTTATCTAAATATGTATAATTTTATCCTACGGATCAATATATAGTAAGGACGACAATTAGCAGGACACATTCTACTACACTAGAAGGGGTGCACATTCGTATAATTATGATACTCATAGAGGAAATTCGTTACAAGCTTTAAATTTAATTTGAGGAAAATCGAATCGAATGGGCTGGACGAATCGATTTCGATTTTATCGATGATATAATTACAACGCTACTTGGTACCAAATCTTGTAATATCCAAAAACAAAACTACTCTCCTCATTGTGCGTTGAAAGCAAATAAAGAATTTCAGGCCTAATACTGTTTTCACACAGAAACTTAATGATCTCATTTCACCTTCTAATGAAATCGTAAATTTTTTGCTTTCACACAGAAGTAACTGCTCGATTAGTATGAAGGATGAAATGTCAAGCGAATAAAATGACAATGCTATATGACAGACAATCATGGCGGAACGATACAAGGTGGCAGCATGGTGACATACCTATAAACATAAAAAAATTCCATGTACTTGTAAATTTGATAGACAAATGTCAAAATCGTACTGCGCCGTTAGTTGATGTATCAAATCAAATAAAAAAGGTTATAATCAGCTGTTCGATGCGGCCACCTTGTATCGTTCCGCCATGCAGACAATGACATTTATTTTGACAAATGACATCTTTAGCACTGAACACACCAAAAACTAAGAAGAGGAAGGCTGCCAACAGAGTTGCATTGTGCTTTTGACTTCATTAGGCATTCGATTAGCTACTAATGAAATAATTATAGATTCGAATTTTGTAGGGAAGATTGAGCTCAATAAGCGTCTTAATGTAGAAAACTGCCTTTATTATTCAATAAGCCGTCTGTGTGAAAACAGTATAACAGACGTTCTGTTGTCAAATTACTGTTTTTAGGTTTTGTTAATTAAGTGACGTCCACTTTTGCACTCTTAAAGTTAAGTGAGCAATTGTTAGCGTCACCGATGATTAATTATATCTGCAAGAAACAACTCTGTAATGGAGTCTTTTTTTCGTATTTGCGAAGCCTTCTTTATATGACAAACTGTAATTTTTTTATCTATTTTTGGCTTATAGTTTATCTAGACCTTACGTAAGCTAATACCCTACAAGACAGATACTCTTTACCTAATCGATTACTTAATAACTTGGTCACCAATTATCGTCTTAATCACTTTTACATTTATGTATGTCGTGAAAAAAGTAACGCCCCTGCAAAAATCGCGAGTACTCCATGCATGCATGTATGGAGTACTCGCTATGGACCAACCGACTACTCCAAAATTAACCACAATTCATACAAAAAATATGGTCCAATTAACATTGCGATGTCCTAGGACTGGACCATATACTCCAGCTCCGCATTACATCAGAGTAATCCATGGAGCACCCACAGTCCAATAAACATCGTCCCTGCAAAAATCGCGAGTACTCCATGCATGCATGTATGGAGTACTCGCTATGAACCAACCGAGTACTCCAAAATTAACCACAATTCATACAAAAAATATGGTCCAATTAACATTGCGATGTCCTAGGACTGGACCATATACTCCAGCTTCGCATTACATCAGAGTAATCCATGGAGTACCCACAGTCCAATAAACATCGTGTAGTAATTACAATCGTTAAAAACGAGCAATGTTCGGCTTACACCCTGCAAAACTCGCGAGTACTCCATGCATACATGGAGTACTCGCTATGGGCCAAGCGAGTGCTCCAAAATTAACCACAATTCATACAAAAAATATGGTCCAATTAACATTGCGATGTCCTAGGACTGGACCATATACTCCAGCTCCGCATTACATCAGAGTAATCCATGAAGTACCCACAGTCCAATAAACATCGTGTAGTGATTACAATCGCTAAAAGCGAGCATTGATCGGCTTAAAATATGTTCGTGTAGAAACATGAGTTGGTCCATTGCTGCATTACAGTGGAGTATAATGGTAAGTACTCCAGTGGACCACATGATCCAACGATTTTTGCAGGGCAATGTGTTCGTGTAGAAACATGAGTTGGTCCATTGCTGCATTACAGTGGAGTATAATGGTAAGTACTCCAGTGGACCACATAATCCAACGATTTTTGCAGGGGTGTAGTGAATACAATCGAGCAATGATCGGCTTACAATGTGTTCATCCCTGCATTTATGGAGTACTCGCAATGGACCAACCGAGTGCTCCAAAATTAACCACAATTCATACAAAAAATATGGTCCAATTAACATTGCGATGTCCTAGGACCGGACCATATACTCCAGCTCCGCATTACATCAGAGTAATCCATGGAGTACCCACAGTCCAATAAACATCGTGTAGTGATTACAATCGTTAAAAACGAGCAATGATCGGCTTACAATTTGTTCGTGTAGAAATATGAGTTGGTCCATTGCTGCATTGCAGTGGAGTACAATGGTAAGTACTCCAGTGGACCACATGATCCAACGATTTTTGCAGGGGCACGCGCTCTCTCAAAATAGTCTACGTTTGACTCGCTTTTTCGCTCTTACCTATTGTGTTTTCGACATTCCTTCTCGCTCGATGTTATTTACATTTTGAAGTTACTTCTTTAGGTATGTTTTCGTTATCGCTAACCAAAACATATGCAACAACAACAACACGGGTTACTGGCTTGCCGGTTACCCGTACCGGTTACCTTCTGTCAATTCGCTTTTTCCATGAATGAAACGCGTCCTTTTTGTTTAAATAATATTTAATTAACAAATAGTTCATATTTGTAATGGTTTTTACAATTTAAGTTATTTCCTTATGACCCTAATAAACTTAACATATAAATAAATAAATTAAATGTTGATATGTACAAGCTACATACATAAATACTTTAACGTCCATTCATAGTCGTGCCCATTCTGCAACCTTGTTTCGAAGCTCATAGTGATGCCCAATTTTTCCTGTGCTGGTGTTGTTCAACATCAGTTTGAAGATCCATATGAGTTTTGTAGCTAAAATACCGGAATATAGGCAGCCCCAATTCGTGTTTTCAAAGTCGATTCATAGGTGATGTTGAGCATTTGCTTTTGACTCTTTTCCATAATATGCTTGGTAGGGCCATATATGTGGTAATAAAAAGGCGGAAGGATAGTTGTCGCAGTTTTCCTGTTATTTGAGCAAATGTGTGTTCTTCTTACAGCCACAGCTGAAATATTTAGAATATTGCTATGCGCACATCGTCAAAATCAAATTACCTAGAATGAAAAAGAAACTAATATCAGTAAGGATAGATTAAAAGTTTTTAATATAACCGGAAAAGTTTCCTATAAATAGGACTCCACAATTATCTCTTTTCTGAGAGGCCAAAGGCTTAAGGGACTCAATGAGATTTCAGATAACCAGAATGAGGATCTTGTAAAGTAAATTCAATTGAACCTCCACCATGCCAAAGTATCTTCCGATGGCAGGGGTACCCGAAGATACTTCGCTGTTGCATTTATAGAAAGCATAAAATTATAACAAGGGTTAATTGATGTTACGAAGTAAATTAGGCTCGCTACAAAAACAAAAACAAATATGCAGATTACTGTTTAATCCATTATCCAAAAACAAAAACAAATAAATGCAGATTACTGTTTAATCAATTATGCGAAGTTCTTGAATGGATGTGCAAATTGAAAAGGGCAAAGTACTGCTAAAACTGCTTTCCCGAGTAACCCGGGAACGAATTGATATGACTACGCTTATCCTTCTTTAGCAGCAGTGCCGAGCACCAGTTCTGTGTTGGACAGGAAAATAAACGTTTGGTTGTCTCCAAGTTGATCATATGATACAAAATATGCTCGTTTGCTGCATCTAATTTTCCCCGATTTTCTGGGCTCTGCAAGGGTATCCTCCTGAAAGGTGCATTTGTTGCACCCTGCTGCCTGACCGCTCACCCAACAAAACCAGGCACAACGGAACTTGTCTTGAGACACCCAAAGTGCACTCACGCTTCTCATGGCTCCAGCGGGTTAGGGAGCGTGGCGAATACTGTTTCTTTAACAGCCGAGGCTCTAGCGACCCCATGTTCCTTATGGATCTACATTTGAAGGCGCTTAGTTAGCTGACATCGCTTACTTAACCGGTTGATTCTAAATTAAAACCCAAAACAAAATATAGGTTAGGTTGAACTGGCCGGTTCATGAGGACCTCGCATAGACTGAATGAGTCCGTAGTGTTACCAGAAATTTGTTTTAACGACCAAGCTGAAAACCCTATCAACAACCAGGACCTATGTTATAAAATAACTCCGCCCTCTTGAAAAATACTATAAGCTTCCTAGGACAAATACTAGAAGCACCTCTGAGGGTGTGACTGATACACATTAATAATTGGCGGAAGTATTTAAAGTAAATAAGTGAAACTCATGTATATTTGTTGGATGTACATACATACCTAATTCCAAACAAATTAAAAGGGAATGGGCAGATATAGTGCCATTACGAAATTTAAATATATATTTTTCTTCTGTATGTGTTTGTGATTGAACTTCTCCTAAAAGACTGGAGCGATTTTGGTGAAGCTTTGTGCGTATGTTCAAGAGGTTTTGAGGATGCTTTAGGTTCACAATTTGATCCGTCTCATTTTTTAACTTTCCGGGCAGTGATCCGAAGACCGACCTATTCTAAAAAAATTGATGGTGCAATCTCTTTGAAAATTGGTAAACGTGTACTTCCTTTACAAGTTTATTATTTAAGCCATTGTAATAAATCGTACTTATGTTGTGATTTCCTTTAAACTCGGTACCAGGGTATCACTTTACCAAGCTCGCTTGCAAAAAAAAGCAACTTAGGTGAAAGAGAGAAGGTACGAAGAAGAGAAAGGGATCAAACACGGATAGGAGGAGCGAGAGAAAAGAATATGAATTTTTAGGAGCTACAATGCGTCAAATGCCTCTGTTTACTGGAAGAGTAGTTACATTGCATTGAGGAATATCACCGGGCAGGAGAACGGGTCAATTACCTATTTATATATAAATCGTCCCGTATATTCCACCACGAAACTACACGTTTTGAGAAAATCGTAAAGGCGAGATGAAAGTCATTTTGTCAAAATAAATTTCCTTCATAGTTTAAAGCTCCTTCCTTTGCCAAGTGTATTTACTTTTTGTTTTCAATACCCAAGTTGTTCGGCTAGTTTTCTCCCCCGAGAATGTCTTGGTTAAAGACACTGGTTAACATATAAACGGGTGGATATAAAAAGGAATCCGAAGCGTGGCAATGAGAGTTGAAGTGGGAGTAGTAGTAAAGTGGTAGTTGTATTGGTAGTGTGGGTGACCGTGGAATTGAGAGCGGAAGTGGAAATGGCTGGAGGTTGGGAAGTGGGATGGAGGAAAATGGAATACGGGTTGGAAAGATAAGTAGAAGAAGATTTGATGGATAATAAAAAGGGGAAGCGAATCCCGATTTTTAAATTTGACAGTAACAACATGACGCAATATACCAGCAAGAAGGTTTAGGCTGATCCCCTCTTCCAACTTGAGTCGCGCCACTATTTAATTTTTCCTTCAAATTGGGGACGGTACCTACATGTCCCAAACCCAATATTCCTGTAGCAGAAATACACCGGGAGTGTTCGCGGCTTAAAATCGACGAAGAAGTAATATGTATATTTTTTCACTGTTTTTTTTTTTTTATTTGTCATGTAGTACAAAAAATGTGTCTGTTTTCAGCATCGTGTTAAGATGTATGTGAAGTATGTTTAAGATAATTTTTATCGATACCTCTAAGCCAGTTTTACAGATATCGTTTACATATAAAACCTGTTAACGGTGCATTCATTAAACAAATAAAAAAAGTAATCAGGATCTACGAAATAATCACGTTTTTCACCATTCAAAAATTTCTCAAACCTGTTTATAAATTGTATTCGTCAATAGTGCAAACTAACTTTAAGTTAATTTTAAAATTTTTTATAACCCAATATCGTTTGATTTATTCCAGGTCCGCGCTCGACGAAAGGTGGCCGTAACAGTTCTTGCATTTGTGGTTATATTCGGAATTTGTTTCTTGCCGTATCACGTTTTCATGCTGTGGTTCTATTACTGGTAAGTGTAAACAAATTAAATCAAATACGAAATACATATTTACAATTATATCCATAAGCGAAGTAAACGTAAAGTTTTTATAAAGGTTGCAGAAATAAAACCAGGAGTTTAATTTTGTAACTCGATTCGAAAAAAAATGTATATGATTTGACAGCTTTCGAATCGTTGATTATAAAAAAAAATATTTCCTTTCCACCTGTGGCGTTCCTCTGTTTATAGATTTCGTTGCCTCGCACATACCCCATTTCTATGTGATCATTCTGCAGCTTAACATGGAGCCGATCCAATTTGCTAAAGCTGGATGAACTTCAATCGAGTTGAGACTATCCATGATTGCTCTTTTCAAGAGATTGATGAAAGCTCCGGTAAACTCCATAAAAGTACCTGGGGTATATTCCTGGTGGCCCATGGCCTTCTCCATATTCATAACCACCCTATGCAATGCAGTATCGACTGACTTGCCTATGGTGTAAGCATGTTGTGCTGAATAGAATAATTTCCCATTCATGGGGTCTTACCTCACTCAATCACGACTTCCAATCAAACACGACACAATTTATGATTTAAAAAATGTATTTTACATGAATTCGGATTATTACAGGTATTTGTTTAATTTTGATTAAATTATATTAAAGAACTTTTATGTTGAATAAATTTGACGATTTAGAAAGTGTTGAACGACCGACGAGTGAATAACGACTCCATTCTATTCTATTTTCCCTACTCCTCGTTCGTATGACGCTTGCTCCGCCGTGGTGTTGCCACGCTGTCAGGATTAATTCCCACATTCGGCCGTCCTGATGGGTTATTGGACCCAATGACGAACCCCAAGGCTTCACAAACTCGCATACGGTGGTTGTTTTATTTGGTCCCTCGCCATTTCCTAGTTTTCTCACCTCATATCGCCCGTGATTTAACTTAGCGGTTATCTCATACGGTCCTAAGTACTTGGCTTTTAACTTCGTATTGGTTCCAAATTGTGTTTTCTCTATGGCAACCAATTCTCCCACAGCATATTCTTTTTCTTTCTTTCGTTTCTTGTTAAAATTTTTCTTATTTTCGGTCTGAATTTTATTTATATTTTCCTGCGTTTGCTCTCTTACCATTTCCCTCTCTAAATTTAATTCTTCAATGTTTAACTCATCATATAATTCCCTTAAATCTGGATAATCTGTTCTACGCATATCTAATCCTGTGAGAACTTTAAACGGAGATGCTTTCGCACTTCTCGGAGCTGTACTGTTTATAATCTGTTGAACTTTGTCGACGTGACTGTACCAGGGAGCAGGATTGCTGTGACATAGTTTTGAAATCATGGGTATGACTATCTTGTGAACCCGCTCCACCTGCCCGTTACCGCGAGGTACCCTCGTCGCTATTTGCAAATATTGTATATTCTCACGCTCACAGTACTCTCTAAACAAGTTCGATGTAAACGCACTTCTCCTATCCGACACGATTCGCTTCGGGTTTCCGAAAGTCGCCGCCTGTTTTTTAGCCGCTCAACTACTTCCTCTGCCCCAGTGGACTTTGTTGCATATAGCCAAACAAATTTGGAAAATCCGTCTACTACTACGAAAATATGGTTATATTTTTTCCGCGTCTCAGTCAGTGGACCTACGTGGTCTACATGATATGTACCTAGAGGATCGCAAGCTTTGTTGATTGTCGTCAACATCCCTTCCCTTTTTCCTGACTTAGCATCCGTTATGATGCACTCAACGCATCCTTTCACCAGCCTACTGACCTTACCGCTCACGTTTGGTATATAATAGTATTTTTCGACCAACTCTTGTGTTTTTTTGGCTGCAAAGTGGCTTTGATTGTGTGCCAGCCGTATGATCTCATCTTCCATTGACGTAGGTACCACTAACAGCTCTTTGACTACATCTTTGTACAATACGTCGTTTTTCAAAAAATGATCTTCATATTCGTCTTTTCCCAAAACTTTCTTAACAGTCCTAATCCACTAATCTTCCGCCTGTGCGTCTCGTAATCTATATTTTAGCGAATCTTGGATTATTAGACAATACACACGGCTGAGAGCATCAACATGTCTCATACGAGTCCCTGCTCTATGTTCAACTGTATAGTCATACTCCTGCAAGTACATGGCCCATCTCATTATTCTGTCCGTCACGTCTCGTTTGCTCATGGTGAGAGCGAAACATTGCAGTCCGTTACAATTTTAAATTTTACGTCTCGGAGATAAATTCTCCATTTCTTCACGGCTTCTATGACCGCCAAAACTTCGAGTTCGTATGAACTGTATCTCTCCTCCGTTGATGTTGTTTTCCTACTCATGTATTCCACTGGGTGTAGTAGCCGATCTTCTCCATCCCTTTGCAATAGCACTGCTCCATATCCATACTTCGAGGCGTCTGCGTGGACCTCAGTATCCGCCGTCGGATTATACAGCCTTAAAGCGGGTGCGTTCGTCAGAGCCCTTTTCAACTCTTGGATTGCTATCAGATGTTCATCAGTCAGAACAAACTTCGCATCATTTCTAAGTAAATCTGTCAATGGCTTAGCTACCGTTGCGTAATTACCCACAAACCGCCTGAAAAATGACGTAAGCCCCAAGAACCGTTGAATTTCCTTCTTGCTTGACGGTATCGGAAAGTTTTCAACTGCTCTGGTTTTTCACTAGACGGTAGAATTTTCCCCATTTCTAGGATATATCCCAGGAAATTTATTTGTCGCTTCAGAAATTGGCATTTTGCCCATTGTACATTTAAACCATATTCGCTTGCGCGCTCTAGAACCAACTTGAGTTTTTGTATACCCTCGTATTCGTCTTTGGACGGAATAACAATATCGTCCATGTATATAATTACCGTACGTCCGTCAATAAATCATGAAAAATTGCTTGTACGTACCGACAAAATACCGCAGGTGAACCCACGAGCAAATATTTTAGCAGCACCTGTCAAAAGTTGTTTCGCATAAACAAACTTTTGCAACTGATTCCAGCCCACCGTATCAGCCACGTCTTCAAACTCAACAATCCAATGTTCCACGTCAATGGAATTGTCACCGCTAAACGCTGATATGCTCTCTTTGATATCACGAAGTGTGAAAGCAACCCTATCACTCCTATGTTGTGCTACTTCTGTAGCTGCATTAGCCACCGTTTCATATGAACGTTCACTACCATCATCACTCTGATAATTTGCTTCATTCGAATTAAAATGTGCTAATAACCCATCTTGCAACTCTTTCTTTGACCCGTTTGCATTCAAATTGAGCTCTCCCAATTTCGCTCTTAACTCGTCAACCGTCAACGCTCTGATTTCGCTTGCTTCCATTTTCGAAATTTTTTTACAATATCAAATCAAATCAAATAAAAACGAATCAAAGTAAAAGACAAATAGATACATACATAAATATTGTTCTTACTACTACAACTGCTGCCTACTTGTCCTCCTCTGATGGTATGCTCTATGCGTCGCCTTTCGTTGCTGCTACTGCTGCCTTCGGTTCTGGCTTGGTGTCGTATTTACTTTTGTTTATATGTCTTGCGTTTGTGTCAATACTTTTCTTTACTCTTTAGTTTGCATTATTTTACTTTTTGTGTTTGTGTCATTACTTTTCGTTATTTTTTCTATTGAATATTAAGCTCTTGCTATGGCCGACTCGCTAACCGGCCAATCTTTTTGGGTTACAGTTATGACGCTAAATTGGCTTTGTCTCGTCACACCGCAGTTCAAAATTTACTGGTCACAAATTTTATATTGTAACGAGTTTTCTGAAAACCTCTTATTTGCCCTTTTGCTAGGCTCGTATCGCTAAACTGTTGAATAAATAACTCCAATATTGAATAATGGAAAAAATGGCCTTTATTAAAATACTTCACAATAACACTAAAACTGTGCAACGAATAGCTTAAATGAAACTCCACTATTCAAAATAATACTGCTATTGCTCTCTAGATATCGTCCTAGTCGTAACTGCTTGACAACTCAAATCAAACTGAATTTCAGCGCCTCTACATCTGTCACCTTTTATACTCTTTGGTTTCCTCGTTCGCATTTTTCTAGAATCTACTAGCATTGTCCATGAGCTCTCAAACTTCTCAGCTATAACTAAAATTGCACAATTTTATACATCTTTTAGGCGCTTCCAAAATCTACTAGTCCAGTAGCTCTCAAACTTCTCAGATATATGCATGTGTTAGTGCATTGACTCTCCGCTGCTCGTATACGTACATGGTACATATGCGTAGACGCAATTATTTATTCGTTTATGTGAATGTTTGTAGTTTACAGTCTCTCGCGCACACATAGGCGTATACGTAAATGCATCTGTGTGTGACATCTCTCGGCTGCCTTATATATGTGTATACATGATTTGATTATTGACGTAAATATCGCTTAGCATGCCTTAGGATCGCCTTAGTGATGGTATAGCTTAGTGATGCTAATATCCGTGACACTGCCCTCCACCTAAGTCTGATCGTCTCGATCAGACAAATCTCTCGATCTAAACGCTGCTACTCTCTCCAAATGAACCACTTTCATTTTGGTTCGTGGTTTGGTAGTGGTTTGTATGCGGTATACTACATCGTTGATCCGTTTTACAACTTTGTATGGGCCTTCCCAGTTACACTGCAATTTCGGGGACAAACCTTTCTTTCGTTGTGGGTTGTATAGCAGCACCAAATCTTCTTCCTGAAACCCTTCCGAATTAATTGCTTTATCGTACCTTGCTTTCATCTTGTCACTCATAATCTTTGCTCGTTGCTTTACCAGATCGTGTAACTCTCTAAGCTCTTCTTCCAAGACACCAGTGGATTTCTTGACATTCCTCTCCGCACCGGCATCTATCCCATACTTCAAATCAGCTGGCAGTCGAAGGTCATTGCCAAAAATTACCTTTGCGGGAGTTTGGCCCGTTGTGTCATGTACTGCCGATCGGTAGGCCATCAAGAATAATAATATGTGTGTATCCCAGTCCTTATGGTACTTGTCTACTACTTTCCTTAAATGCTCCTCCAATGTTCTATTGAAACGTTCCACCATACCATCGGACTGAGGATGCAATGCAGTTGTCCGTGTTTTTCGAATGCCCAACTTCTTGCACATTTCTTGGAACACAGCTGATTCAAAATTCCTGCCTTGGTCAAAAAGTAACTCCATTGGTACACCATACCTTGCAACCCATTCGTTTTTAACCGCTTCTGCTACTGTTTCTGCTTCTTGGTTTGGGATTGGGTATACCTCTGGCCATTTACTGAAATAATCCATAACCACCAGTACGTATTTGTTTCCGCGGTTGCTAGTAGGAAATGGACCTGCGACATCCATGGCGATCCTTTCAAATGGTGCACCTGAAATATACTGCTTCATCTGGCCATGACTTCGGGTTTTGGGCCCTTTCGCTCTGTTGCATACCTCGCAATTGGCAATCCACTCGGTGACCGACTGACGGCAACCAACCCAATAGAATCTCTGCTTAATTTTCTCGAGTGTCTTCGTGATTCCAAGATGACCTCCACTTGGACCATTTTGCAGCTCGCTGAGCACGTCAGGAATCCTCTTTCTGAGAAAAACTATCAGTTTCTTCTTGCATTGACCATCCTCACCCTCCCATACTCGATGCAAGCAACCGGATATCAATTCTAAACTGCTCCACTGTGCCCAATATGACTTCGCAATGGGACTCTCTGCTGACATCTCCTCTCTGCTTGGTCTTTCGATTCGTTCGAGCCTTGCATAACATGTAACAGATCTGTATCTTTTAGCTGACACTTTATTAGTTGTTCCTTGTCCCATTCATCCGTACACGTTATAGTCATTAGCCGGACATCTATAATTTCTTCTTTAGCCTCGGCCTTTGAACAGTGCTTGCATTCCAAACTACATGGCCCTCGTGACATTGCATCGGCATTTCCATGGGTACTACCTTTTCGATGCTCAATGGAAAAGTCATAGCTTTGTAGTCGCTCGATCCACCGTGCCAATTGTCCTTCCGGATTACGGAACTGCAGAAGCCATTTCAATGCTGCGTGATCTGTCCTGACACGGAATCGCTGGCCGTAGAGGTATTTGTGAAAATGTTTAACGCACTCTACCAATGCCAACAGCTCTCTCCGCGTAACACAGTAGTTCCTCTCTGGTTTTCCAATCGAACGGCTGTAATATGCAACTACCTTCTCCTGTCCATCAACCAGTTGTGATAAAACTCCTCCTATAGCATATCCACTCGCATCTGTATCTAGAATAAATGTTGCTCCTGGAATCGGATATGCTAACATTGGGGCAGTGCACAAACGCTCCTTCAATGTTTGGAAAGCCACTTCTTGCTCTTTCTTCCATTCAAAAGCTTTATTTTTTCTTGTAAGCTCATGGAGGCTATGGGCTAAGCTGGAAAAATTTGGAACAAATCGGCGGTAATATGTGCACAGCCCAAGGAAACTTCTTAATTCATGTAGGTTCTGTGGTCTTGGCCAATCCTTTACTGCCTCTATCTTTTCGTTCGCAGTGCAGATGCCCTCTGTCGTTACCTTGTGACCCAAATTCCTTTTTAAACGGCGCACACTTTTTGGGACTTAACTTCAGACCAGCGCCAGCTATTCTTTGGAAAACTTCCTCCAAGTTCCTAAGATGTTCATCAAAATTCTTGCCCAATACGATGATGCCGTCCAGGTACACCAAGCATGTTTTCCAATGTAGTCCTTTCAGTACCTGGTCCATGAGTCTCTCAAAAGTAGCTGGTGCATTACAAAGTCCAAAAGGCATCGCTGTCAATTGCCAAAGACCATCACCGACACTGAAGGCTGTTTTCTCTTTATCTTCCTCCTTCACCTCCACTTGCCAGTAGCCGCTTTTCAAGTCCAGCGTGGAAAACCATTTTATTTATTTATTTATTTATTTATTTAATTATTTAAAGTCAACTAACAAGAGTGGTCGACTAACAAAATACAAAGGAAAGTAACATAAAAAAAGATAGCGTAAAAATATATACAAGTATAGAATTAAAAATGGAATAAATTAAAAATTTACAATTTCTTTTAACATTGAACAAGAACTAAAATTAAACTATCATTACAAATTAAACAAATAAACTTTAAGATATCAGTTGAGACTGAAAAGTATACCATTGCGTAAGGCAACAAACGAACATTCGATACTAATGCAATTATACAAGTCGTTATAGTACGAGCACCAAACACGAATAGGATCATTTTTGCCAAAATTTCTACGACACAGGGGTAAATGGAAGGGCACGTAGTGTCTGGACGTCCCAGCAGGAACTGCAAAGCTCAATCGACTTAGCAGCTCAGAGGAGTCAACCTCACCTAGAATTAGCTTATGCAGGAACATTACTCCGAGTAATATTCTACGATTTTCCAGAGTTGGCAAATTAATGAGAAGAAGTCTACTTCTATAAGACGGAAGATGAAGATTTGAGTCCCAGTTAAAGGCCCGTAGAGCAAAAATTAAAAATTGTTTCTGCACAGACTCAATACGCTTTATATGAGTAATATATAATGGACACCAGACACACGAGCAATACTCAAGTATTGGGCGGACCAGCGAAGTGTAGAGGACTTTGGTCAGATACGGATCCTTGAACTCCTTAGCCCAGCGTTTCACAAAACCAAGGGTACCCATTGCTTTATTAGTAATAGCTGAAATATGTGAGTTGAAGCTCAGTTTCGAGTCAAACAGAACCCCTAAATCGTTAATCGAAGATATACGCTCCATAAGAGTGCCATAAAGTACATAAGACGACAGGACAGGTTTCACGCGATGAAATGTCATGAACTTACATTTGGAACAGTTTAGAACTAATGCATTTATTGTACACCAGCGTTGAAATGAGTCCAAATCAACCTGAAGTAGATTTGAGCGAGTTAACTCCGAAGGCAAGCATGTATAGCAAATTTTTACATCATCGGCATACATTAGAGCTCGTGAATGATTCAAAATCTGTGGCAGATCATTTATAAAAAGAGTAAAGAGCAATAGGCCTAAATGACTGCCCTGAGGTACCCCAGAGGTAACATGAATTGATTTTGAAATAATATTTTTATAAAGCACCTTTTGGGTTCTATTAGAAAGATAGCTTGAGAGCCATGAAGTCAGACTCTTCGGAAAGCCCAGTAAATCAAGCTTCAGAATCAGAAGTTCGTGATTCACTGAATCAAAAGCTTTACTAAAATCCGTATAAATCACATCAGTTTGCTTGCAAGCCAAAAAACCATCCCGAACTAAAGAGGTAAACTCAAGTAGGTTTGTGGTGGTTGACCTACATCTCACAAACCCATGCTGAAAGGGTGATAATATGGAAGTACACGAATGTTGAAGCTGACAGGTAATTATTTGTTCAAAGGTTTTAGGAATAGCTGAAAGCTTAGCAATTCCCCTATAATTCTCAATATTAGATCTACTATCCTTCTTGTGCAGAGGTATGATAAATGACTGTTTCCAAATTAATGGAAATGACGCCGATTGCAAAGATAAATTGAACAATTTTACGATCGGTTCTGTTAAGTTCACAGCACAGAACTTAAGCATACAGCCAGGAATACCATCGGGTCCTGGAGAAAAAATCGGTTCCAGAGCTAAAAAACTCTGAAGTACAGTGGCACTATCAATGACTGGATTGAGAATACAGTTAGAACTAACTATCTCGAACGGATAACTACCGGTTTGGGTACAGGTTGACGAATAGGTCGATTTGAAAAAGTCTGCGAATAAGTCGGCAATATCATGGTCAAGGCTAGCATTCTCGCCACCCAAAGACAAAGATGATGGAAATCCCGAAGATCTGCGCTTTGAATTAACAAACCCGTAAAATTTTTTAGGATTGTTAAAAAACTCAATTTTGCATCTTGTTAAATAAGACTTGTAGCAGTTTTGATTCAGGCGTTGGAAATTGGAACGGGCACCTAAATATTTAGGAAAATCTTCAGAAGAACCAGATCTTTTAAAACGCTTATAGAATAAAATTGTAAAAAATAATCCTTGTGTTGTTTGTGAATAATTATTTTCTATTAATCTATGGTGAGCTCATGTAATTGTGATTCCTGATGTTAATAAAATAATAGTATTTAATAGAGGAATTTGGAAAGGGTTAAAAGGTTTAATCCCTGTAGGTGGTCATGAAATACCTAATTCAATTGATGGAGCTAATCTTCTATGAAAAAAAGCTCAAAAAAATGATAAAAAAAAAATAAAATTTCTGATAAAATAAATAAAATTATTCCTCATCGTAATCCTAGTGTTACAGGTAATGTATGAATTCCTTGGAATGTTCTTTCTCGTGAAATATCCCGTCATCATTGATAAACAGTTAAAATTGTAATAATATTACCTAATAAAAATAGTGATATATCATATTGATGAAATCATTTTACTAGTCCTGATATTGAAGTTATTGTCCCAATAGCTCTTGTTAAAGGTCAAGGGCTAAAATCTACTAAGTGAAATGGATGATTTGCATGTGTTTTCATTTTATAAAAATAATTAATTGATTTCTCTAGAATATAAAGTTCTTAATACTGCAAATACATAAGATTGAATAATTGCAACTGCTGATTCAAGAATTAATAGTGCAATTTGACTAATTAATAATAATATTATAATTATATTATTAATAGAAGATCCTGTATTACCTAATAAAGTTAATAATAAATGTCCAGCAATTATATTAGCAGTTAATCGTACTGCTAAAGTTCCTGGTCGAATAATATTACTAATAGTTTCAATGCAAACTATAAATGGTATTAGAATTTTAGGTGTTCCTTGAGGTACTAGATGAGTGAATATATGTTGAGTATTATTGATTCAGCCATAAACTATAAAACAGATTCATAAAGGTAATGCTATTGTTAATGTAAAAATTAGGTGTCTAGTTCTTGTAAAAATATATGGAAATAATCCTATAAAATTATTTAATAAAATTATTGAAAATAATGAAATAATGATAAAAGTAGATCCTGAGTAACTTTTTGGTCCTAATAAAGTTTTGAATTCTTTATGTAAAGATATTAAGATTAAATTTCATATAATATTCCATCGAGAAGGAATTAATCAATAAGTTGATGGAATAATTAATAATCCAATAAATGAACTTATTCAATTTAATGATAAGTTAAAAATTCTTGATGAAGGATCAAATACAGAAAATAAATTAGTTATCATTTTCAGTTGAATGAATTAATTATTTTATTTTTAAAATAACTAGATTTAGATGTTTGATTAATTAATGAATAATAATTAATAATTCTAAATATAATAAATGTTATTGAAAATATAAAAAATAATATTAATCATCTAATAGGGGCTATTTGTGGAATTAAAAAATATTAACTAAAATATTAATAATTTTAGTTTTACATACTAATGTTATAAATTTAACTAATTTTTTTTTTGTTATGAAATAATTTTATTATAAAATTCATTAGAAGTAATTGCTAATTTACTATTAAATGGTTTAAGAGACCAATACTTGCTTTCAGTCATCTAATGATGAATTATTATTATTAATTCATTTAATAAAATTTTTTATAGGAATTCTTTCAATTACAATAGGTATAAAACTATGATTAGTTCCACAAATTTCAGAACATTGCCCAAAAAATAATCCAGGTCGGTTAATTATAAAATTAGTTTGGTTTAATCGTCCTGGTGTTCTATCAATTTTTACACCAAGAGCAGGAATAGTTCATGAATGAATAACATCTGCTGCTGAAACTAAAATTCGAATTTGTGAATTTATAGGTAAAACTACTCGATTATCTACATCTAATAATCGAAAATTATTATTATTATTATTATTAATCATTTCGTTTGTTGGGATTATATAAGAATCAAATTCAATATTTAAAAAATCTGAATATTCATATTTTCAATATCATTGATGACCGATAGTTTTTAATGTTATTGATGGTTCATTAATTTCATCTAATAAATATAATAATCGAAGTGATGGGAAAGCAATAAATAATAATATAATTGTTGGGAGAATCGTTCAAATTATTTCAATAGTTTGTCCATGTAATAAATTTCGATTTGTGTATTTATTAAAGAATAATATAAATATTAAATAACTGACTAATATTGTAATTATAATTAAAATTATTAATGTATGATCATGAAAAAAAGTTAATTGTTCTATTAAAGGTGATGCACTATCTTGAAGTCTAAAAGTGGCTCATGTTGTCATTTAATTTCTAATAAAAGTAAAATCTTTATATATGAAGCTTAAATCCATTGCACTAATCTGCCATATTAGAAATTAGTTAATAAAGGTAATTCAGAGTATCTATGTTCTGATGGGGGAGTATTTTGAGATCATTCAATTGAAGATCTAAATTGTATAGAATATAAAACTATTCGGTTAGAAATTATACTTTCTCAAATAATAAATAAAAATAATAAGATTCTTATTAATGAAATAGATGAACCAATAGTGGAAGTGATATTTCATGTAGTATAAGCATCTGGATAATCTGAATATCGTCGTGGTATTCCTGCTAAACCTAAATGTTGAGGGAAGAATGTTAAATTTACACCTAAAAATATAATTAAAAATTGAGTTTTTAATCAAATAGGATTTAAAGTTAATCCTGTAAATAAAGAGTATCAATGGATGAATCCAGCTATAATAGCAAAAACTGCTCCTATAGATAAAACATAATGGAAATGTGCAACTACGTAATAAGTGTCATGTAGAATAATGTCAATTGATGAATTAGCTAGTACTACTCCTGTTAATCCTCCTACGGTAAATAAGAATACAAATCCTAAAGATCAAAGTATTGTTGGAGAGTATGTTAATTGAGTTCCATGTAATGTTGCTAATCAACTAAAAATTTTGATACCTGTAGGGATAGCAATAATTATAGTTGCTGAAGTGAAATAAGCTCGTGTGTCTACGTCTATTCCTACTGTAAATATATGATGAGCTCATACAATAAATCCTAATAATCCAATTGCTATTATAGCATAAATTATTCCTAAAGAACCAAAAGTTCCTTTTTTTCTTGATTCTTGTCTAATAATATGAGAAATTATTCCAAATCCAGGTAAAATTAAAATATAAACTTCTGGATGACCAAAAAATCAAAATAAATGTTGATATAAAATAGGATCTCCACCACCTGCTGGGTTAAAAAATGATGTATTTAAATTTCGGTCTGTTAATAATATAGTAATAGCTCCTGCTAGAACTGGTAAGGATAATAAAAGTAAAAGAGCAGTTAATATTACTGCTCATACAAATAAAGGTATTCGATCAAATGTAATACCTGTTGATCGTATATTAATAACAGTAGTAATAAAATTTACTGCTCCTAAAATAGAAGAGATTCCGGCTAAATGTAAAGAAAAAATAGCTAAGTCAACAGATGCCCCTCTATGTGCAATAGTAGATGAAAGAGGAGGGTAAATTGTTCAACCTGTTCCAGTTCCAGTTTCTACTATACTGCTGATGAGTAATAATGTAAGGGATGGGGGCAATAATCAAAAACTTATATTGTTTATTCGAGGGAATGCTATGTCAGGAGCTCCTAGTATAAGGGGTACTAGTCAATTTCCAAATCCTCCAATTATAATTGGTATAACTATAAAGAAAATTATTACAAAAGCATGAGATGTAACAATTATATTATAAATTTGGTCATTTCCAATTAAGTTACCTGGATGACCTAATTCAGCTCGAATAATAATTCTTAATGAAGTTCCAATTATTCCTGCTCAAGCTCCAAAAATAAAATATAATGTTCCGATATCTTTATGATTTGTTGAAAATAACCATTGTCGCGACTAAGTGCGATTTATTTATGGTATATTCAATGGTGTAATTAAATGGCTGAATTTTAGGCGGTAGATTGTAAATCTATTTATAAGAATATTTCTTTTTAATTAAAGTTAGTTTTATAGTCAATAATGACATTAGATTGCAAATCTAAAGGAGTAATTAGATTACTAAGGCTTAAAAGGTTCTACTAATATTTATAGCTTTGAAGGCTATTAGTTTTTTTAACTTAAAACCTTCAAATATTAGTAGAATAGTGGATGGACAATAGAAATTGTAATTAAACTAAATGTTGAAATAAAAGAAATTATTAATATTCATTTAATAAAAAAATTATTTGATTTTATTGAAAATATTCAATTATTCTCATAATAGTTTAATGTGAATGTAGAAAAACACAATCGTAAATAAAAAAATAATGTAATTAATGACATTGTTACTATAATTGTTGTCAATAAGTATTGGTTATTTATAATTAAATGTTGAATTACTAATCATTTTGGTAAGAATCCAATAAATGGTGGTAATCCTCCTAAAGATAGTAAATTTAATAATAAAATAAATTTTAAAATTTTCAAATTGAAAAATGAATTGAATAATTGATTAATATAATAAATTTCAAAATTTTTGAATAAGAAAATTATACTAAAGGATAAAAATGAATAAAATCAAAAATATGTCATTCATAATATTTCATTAATTTGTATTGCTGCCAATATTCAGCCTAAATGAGTAATAGATGAAAAAGCTATTAATTTTCGTAATGAGGTTTGATTTAATCCTCCTAAAGAACCAATAATAATTGATATAATAATAACAATATTTATAAAATTAATATTAATTAAATAAGAAATTAATATTATAGGGGCAATTTTTTGTCATGTTATTAAAATTAAATTATTATTTCATGATAATCCTTCTATGACTGTTGGAAATCAAAAATGGAAAGGAGCAGTACCTCTTTTTAATAATAAAGAAGAAATTAAAATTCATTTACTAAATAAATAATTATTTTGTAATAATAAAGTATCTATATATATTATGATGACACAAAATAATAGAATTGCTGATGCAATTGTTTGAATTAAAAAATATTTTAGAGAAGCTTCTGTAGATATTAGATTATTGTTGTTATTATCTCTTATTAGGGGGATAAAAGATAATAAATTAATCTCTAAACCTAATCAAGCTCTTAATCAAGAATTTGATGAAATTGTGATTATTGTTCTTACTAGTAATATTGAAAAGAATATAATTTTTGCAGAATTATTAATAATTAAAAAGAAAAGGATTTATAGCCTTTATAAATGGGGTATGAACCCAGTAGCTTTATTAGCTTATCTTTTTATATTTTAGTGTAAGATGCACATAAGTTTTTGATACTTTTAGAAATGGTTTAATTCCATTAGATATAATGAATGTAATAAAATTACATTATTTATCCTATCAAGATAACCCTTTTTTTCAGGCAATTCATTAATTTAAAATAGACGGGTTTCATTGTACTTTTTAGAATGCAAAATTATTTATTTTAAAATTAAAGATTAAATTTCATTATAAAATAAATGAGTTTTTTTTTTTTTTTTTACTAATAATTTAGAAAAATTTATGAAAAATTAATTTTAAATATGTAATATATTAAATAATTAAAATTAGTGTCTGAAAAATTACTGATTTTAATTTTATTTAAGTAATAAAAAATTCTAATATAGTTAGGTATGAGAGTTAAAATCACAACTTTAATATAGATATATAGATGTATATCGTTTATTTATATTTAATATTTAGATTTATTAAAATTTCTAATAATAGATTATAATATTAATAATCAAATTTTAATATACTAATCTATATTTTTAAATTTCAGGGGTTTTTGGACAAAATTAGTATGCATCTATTAATATATTAAATATTTATATACATATAGATATTTATTGATCTTTATAGTATATATATAAATTATAACGAGTGAAACATAATTTTTAAATAAAATGTCATGTATATAAAATTATTGAATGGAAAGTGTCTATCTTGGTATAAAGAAAATTAATCAATAACAAAATTTTAAAAATTTTTTTAAAAATTTCGAAATTTTTTGCAATAAAAAAAAAAAAAAAATTATAGAAATGATTAATAACTTAAAATTTTTAATATTGTAAAAATTGGAATTTTGTTAAAAATTAAAAATTTTTAAATTATTTGTCTTTAAAATTGTGAAATTTGATAATTTTAAAATTTATTATTTATAATTTTATATTTTATTTAAGTTTTATTGTTTAATAAATGTAAATTTTATATACTATATTTTATTATTTATTAATATTAAGTATTTTATATTAAAAATTGAAAATTAAATTATTTTATTTTATAAAAAATAAATAAAAATTTTAAAATTATTGATTATTTTTATTTAATATTTTATTATGAAATTCATTTTTATTACAAATTTTAAATTATTAATTATTTTTAATTTTATTTAATAATTAATTAGGGGTTAATTATTAATCATTTATTGAAAATTTTAAATTATTAATCATTTCTAAAAATTATTTGCTTAAATATTTATTAATAATTAAATTTTTATAATTTAAAAATTTTTAATTTATTAATTATTTTGATAATTTTATTTTATTTTATTGAATACTAATTAATAATTAATTAGGGGTTAATTATTAATCATTTCTATAATTAAAAATTTTAAAATTGTTATTTTCATAATATTTACATTTTTATTACAAAATGAATTTATGAAAAAATTTTTAGGGAGGATAATTACTATATTTAAATATTTATTTAAAAATAATTTATTAATAAAAATATAATTTTAATTATTAAATATAATTATCTATTAATATTAAATAATAATAATAAAAATTTAAATTAAATTATTTTATTTTATTAAAATATAATAATTGTAGATTTTAAAATTATTGATTATTTTTGTTTAATATTTTATTATGAAATTGATTTTTATTAAAAATTTTATAATTATTGATTATTTTTAATTTTATTTAATAATTAATTAGGGGTTAATTATTAATCATTTATTAAAAATTTTAAATTATTAATCATTTTTTAAAATTATTTATTTAGATATTTATTAATAATTAAATTTTTATAATATTAAAAACTCTATATTTATTGATTGTTTTTGATAATTTTATTTTATTTTATTGAATATAAATTAATAATTAATTAGGGGTTAGTTATTAATTATTTGTTTTATTAAAAATTTTAAAATTATTATTTTCATAATATTTACATTTTTATTACAAAATGAATTTATGAAAAAATTTTTGGGGAGGTTAATTACTACATTTAAATATTTATTAAAAAATAATTTATTAATAAAAATATAATTTTAATTATTAAATATAATTATCTATTAATATTAAATAATAATATTAAAAATTGAAATTAAATTATTTTATTTTGTTAAAAAAATAATTTAAATTATTAATCATTTCTATATAATTTTTTATTATAAAATTGATTTTTATTAAATTTTTAAAATTATTAATTATTTTTGATTTTAATTAATAATTAAAAATTATTTAATTTTATTAAAGATTTTATATTTATTGGTTATTTTTGATAATTTTATTTTATTGAATATTAATTAATAGTTAATTAGGGGTTAGTTGTTAATTATTTATTTTATTAAAAATTTAAAAATTATTAATTATTTTTATAATATTTAATATTTTATAAATGTGACGAGTTAAATGTTAATATAAATTTTAAATAATTTATAAATTAAGATTTAATTTAAATTATTTAATTTAGTAAGTTTATACCTATTAATAATAAATATAAATTTTAAAAATTTAAATAAATTTTATTTTGTTAGAAAAAATATTTTAGATTCTAGAAATAATAATAGTTTTTATTTTATATTTTATTATGAAATTGATTTCTATAAAAAATTTTAAAATTATTAATCATTTTTATAATAATTTATATTTATAAATATGAGAGATTAATTATTAGAATATTAAATTTAAAATAATTTATAAATGAAGATTTAATTTAAATTATTTAATATATTTATTAGTATTAAATGATTTTAAAAATTGAAATAAATTATTTTATTTTGTTAGAAAAAAATATTTTAGATTCTAGAATTAATAATCGTTTTTATTTTATATTTTATTATGAAATTGATTTTTATAAAAAATTTTAAATTATTAATCATTTCTATAATAATTTATATTAATAAATATGAGAGGTTAATTATTAGAATATTAAATTTAAAATAATCTATAAATGAAGATTTAATTTAAATTATTTAATATATTTATTAGTATTAAATGATTTTAAAAATTTAAATAAATTATTTTATTTTGTTAGAAAAAAAATATTTTAGATTCTAGAATTATTAGTCGTTTTTATTTTATATTTTATTATGAAATTGATTTTTATTAAAAATTTTAAATTATTAATTATTCCTATAATAATTTATATTAAATATTGATGTTAAGTATTAAAGTATAAAATTGAAAATAGTTTATAATTAAATGTTGAATTTAAATTATTTTATATAATTATTTATTTACATAAAATATGAATTTTAATAAAAATTTAAATAAATTATTTTATTTTGTTAGAAAAAAAATAGTTTAGATTCTAGAATTATTAGTCGTTTATATTTTATATTTTGTTATGAAATTGATTTTTTATTAAAAATTTTAAATTATTAATAATTTTTATATTATTTTGTATTTTATATTATTAAATTAATTTATGAAAAAATTTTTAGGGAGGTAAATTACTATATAAAATTATTAATTTGATAATAGTTAGTAATTTATAATATTAAAATTTTTAAATTATTAATCATTTTTATAATTATATTTTTATTATTAAAATTAATTGTTTTTATTATTTGAATTTAATATTTATTATTTATTTTTATATTTTTTTTATAAATTTATTTTTAATACAAAGTTTTATTTTAGCTTATTTTTTATTAGAAATTTATTTTATATGTAAATTTTTGTGTGTATTATTATTTATTTTAATAATCAATAATTTAAATTTTATTCTCAGTAATTAGTTTTATTAATCAATTAATATTGGAATTAGTAATTTTATTTAGTATTGGTTAAATTTGTGCCAGCATCCGCGGTTATACAAATAATACAAGTAAAAATTTTTCGATGTAAGGTATAAATTAAATATATATATAAATTTATTAAGTGAAATTTTAAATTTGTAATAGTTTTTAAATTAATTTTATTTAGTCTTAAAAATTTTATTATTAAACTAGGATTAGATACCCTATTATAAAAAATGTAATTATTTTTCATTAAGGTAGTATTAGTTATGTTCTTGAAACTTAAAAAATTTGGCGGTATTTTAGTCTATTCAGAGGAACCTGTTCTATAATTGATAGTCCACGATGTACCTCACTTAAATTAGTTTTCAGTTTATATACCGTCGTTATTAGAATATTTTATTAGAATAATAATTTTCAATAATTTGTATTTAAATTTATATCAGATCAAGGTGTAGCTTATATTTAAGTAGAAATGGGTTACAATAAAATTATTTAAATGAATTTAAATTTTAAATGTTTAATGAAATTGGATTTGGTAGTAAAATTTTAAAGATAAAAAATTTGACTTTAGCTCTAAAATATGTACATATCGCCCGTCGCTCTTATTCTAAAATAAGATAAGTCGTAACATAGTAGATGTATCGGAAGGTGTATCTAGAATGACAATTTAAAGCTTATATAGTAAAGTATTTCATTTACATTGAAAAGATTTTTGTGCAAATCAATATAAATTGAATTTAATATTTATTTATTTATTTTATGATTTATTTATGTTATTATTTGTTTAATTTATATTAAAAATAATTATAAAAATTAGTGTTTTAGTAATTTTTAATGAAAAAATAAATTTAATTATAGTTTATTTGTATTGTGAAAGATTATTGAAATAATTTGAAAAATTTTTATTTTATAAGAAAAATTTATTTTTTGTACCTTGTGTATCAGGGTTTATTAAATAATTGATATTAAAAATATTGATCTCGATTTTATAAGAGTTAATAATTTATTAAATTTAATGTGTTAAAATTATTTTAAATAAGTTATTAGAAATGAAATGTTATTCGTTTATAAATATATCTGGTTTTTTTAGAAATAAATTTAATTTAGTAATTTTTGATTTATTTATTTATTTTGTTAATAAATAAATTTATTAATTATAATATTTTAAGGGATAAGCTTTAAAATGAATTATTATAAATGAGATAAATTAGTTAAAAAATATATGCTTAGAATTAGCAATTATTATTAATTTTGTTAAAAATTATTTTACTTAAATATTATTTATTAATGTTTTAATTTTTTATAAAAAAAATTTTTTGTAATTTTATTTGAAAAGAAATAATGATTAAATTAGTATATATATATATATATATAAGTAATTTTTAATGAAAAGTTTATATAAAGAACTCGGCAAATATATTACTCGCCTGTTTAACAAAAACATGTCTTTTTGAGTTAATTTTAAAGTCTAACCTGCCCAATGAAAATTTTTAATGGCCGCAGTAATTTAACTGTGCAAAGGTAGCATAATCATTAGTCTTTTAATTGAAGGCTTGTATGAATGGTTGGATGAAGTATAATCTGTTTCATATAAATTTATTATAGAATTTTATATTTTAGTAAAAAAGCTAAAATTTTGTTAAAAGACGAGAAGACCCTATAAATCTTTATAATTTTAAAAATTTTTATTTTTTAGATTGATTTTATATTAATTTTTAAAATTATTTTATTGGGGTGATATTAAAATTTAATTAACTTTTAATTAATTTTTATCATTAATTTATGATTTATTGATCTATTATTAATGATTAAAAGAATAAGTTACTTTAGGGATAACAGCGTAATTTTTTTGGAGAGTTCTTATTGATAAAAAAGTTTGCGACCTCGATGTTGGATTAAGGTAAATTTTAGGTGTAGTTGCTTAAATGATAAGTCTGTTCGACTTTTAAATCCTTACATGATCTGAGTTCAAACCGGTGTAAGCCAGGTTGGTTTCTATCTTTAATATATATTATAATATCTTAGTACGAAAGGACCAGTTATTAAAATAATTATATTTTATTTATGTGAATTTTATTAATATAATTTAATTAACTATTTTGGCAGATTAGTGCATTAAATTTAGAATTTATAAATGTAATTTTTAATTACAAATAGTACTTGTTTATTTTTGAATTATTTTTAACTTTAATTGGTTCATTAATTTTAATTATTTGTGTTTTAGTGAGAGTTGCTTTTTTAACTCTTTTGGAGCGTAAAGTATTAGGATATATTCAAATTCGAAAAGGTCCAAATAAGGTTGGTTTATTAGGAATTCCCCAACCTTTTTGTGATGCAATTAAATTATTTACTAAAGAACAAACTTATCCTTTATTATCGAATTATATTTCTTATTATTTTTCTCCAATTTTTTCTTTATTTCTTTCTTTAGTTGTTTGATTTTGTATGCCTTTGTTTATTAAATTATTTTCTTTTAATTTAGGGTTGTTATTTTTTTTAAGTTGTGCTAGATTAGGTGTTTATAGAATTATAATTGCTGGTTGATCATCGAATTCTAATTATGCTTTATTAGGAGGATTACGAGCAGTTGCTCAAACAATTTCTTATGAAGTTAGAATAGTTTTAATTTTATTATCTTTTGTTTTTTTAATTGGAAGATATAATATTTTTCAATTTTTTTATTATCAAAAGTATATTTGATTTTTAGTAATTTTTTTGCCTATTAGATTTGTTTGATTTTGTATTTGTTTAGCTGAAACTAATCGAACCCCTTTTGATTTCGCTGAAGGTGAATCTGAATTAGTTTCTGGGTTTAATGTTGAATATAGAAGAGGTGGATTTGCATTAATTTTTATAGCTGAATATTCTAGAATTTTATTTATGAGAATATTGTTTAGAGTTATTTTTTTAGGTTGTGATTTATTTAATTTTGTGTTTTATTTAAAATTAGTATATATTTCTTTTGTATTTATTTGAGTTCGTGGGACTTTACCTCGGTTTCGTTATGATAAATTAATATATTTAGCTTGAAAGTGTTTTTTACCGATTTCTTTGAATTGTTTATTATTTTTTATTGGGTTTAAGTTGTTGTTGTTAAATTTTATTTAATTAATTTTGTTAAGTAAAGTTAATAGAAAGTATTTTCTATATTATGTTTTCAAAACATATGCTTATTCAAGCTCATTAACTATTTAATTAAATTATCTCATCATTTATTAATTATAGGATTTGTAATGTAATATAAAAAGTAAATAATTGTTAAAATTTGACCTACAATAATATAAGGAGTTTCTACCGGTCGTGCTCCAATTCATGTTAATAAAATTACTGTAATAATTATAATTCAAAATAAAATTTTATTTATAGGATAAAATTGAATTCCTCGGAAATTTCTTAAGTTATAAAATGGAAGAATTGTTAAAATTGCAATTGATATAATTAGTGCTATAACTCCTCCTAATTTATTAGGAATTGATCGTAAAATTGCATAAGCAAATAAAAAATACCATTCTGGTTGAATATGAATAGGAGTCACTAATGGATTTGCTGGAATAAAATTATCTGGATCTCCTATTAAATATGGGTAGGTTAATGTTAATAATATTAACATTGAAACTATAATAATGAATCCAACAATATCTTTGTAAGAAAAATAAGGATGAAATGGAATTTTGTCAATATTTGAATTTAATCCAATAGGATTATTTGATTCTGTTTGATGTAAGAATAATAAATGAATTATTGTTATAGCTAGTACAATAAAAGGTAAAATAAAATGGAAAGTAAAGAATCGAGTTAGTGTAGCATTATCAATTGCAAATCCTCCTCATACTCATTGGACTAAATTTATTCCTAGATAAGGAATTGCTGATAGTAAATTTGTAATAACTGTTGCACCTCAAAAAGATATTTGACCTCATGGTAATACATATCCTATAAAAGCTGTTGCTATTACTAAAAATAAAATTAAAATTCCAATTAATCATGTAGGTGTAAATAAATAAGATATATAATAAATTCTTCGTCCAATATGTAAATAAATACAAATAAAAAAAAAATGATGCGCCGTTAGCATGTAATGTTCGTAATAATCAACCATAGTTTACATCTCGACAAAGATGATTTACTCTATCAAAAGCTAAATTAATATTTGCGGTGTAATGTATGGCTAGTAATAAGCCTGTTATAATTTGAATAATTAAGCATAATCCTAATAATGAACCAAAATTTCATAAAGTTGAGATATTAATAGGTGTTGGTAAATCAATTAAAGCATTATTAGTAATTTTAATTAAGGGATGTTGATTTCGAAAAGGTTTATTCATTAGTTTATAATTCGTAGTGGTCCATAAAATATATTAGTAATTTTTACTACGGCAATTAATGTAATTAATAAATAGTTTATTAATATAATAGTAATTATATTTGTTGGGTAGTTAAATAATTTATTAAGTATAATAGAATTTTCTTGTATATATGATTTTATATCATATATTGTTTTTATTTCATTATTTTCTATGTAGTTTAATATAAAAGGTTTATCTAAGAAAATTGAAATTATTATTATAATAATGAATATTATAATATATGAAATTGTTATTTTAATTGATAATGAAAATATTTGATGCTAGTGAAGTTACATAAATAAATAAGACTAATATTCCTCCTAAAAAAATTAGAAATAAAATATAAGAAAATCAGAATGTTTTATATAGTATTCCTGTTAATATGCAAATTTGTAGTGTTTGTATAAGTAATATTAGTCCTATAGCTAATGGATGATTTATTTGAATAAAAATTAATCTAGAAATTAATGTAGTAATAAAAAAAAATAATTGAATTATACAAGGGATAGTTTATTAAAATATTAATTTTGGAGATTAATGATAAAGAAGTTTCTTTTTTCTTGAAGTTTTAAAAAATAATTTTTATTTTTGATTTACAAGACCAATGTTTTTATTAAACTATTAAAACTAATGTTAATCATTTTATATTGAATGTTACTTTTTATTTTATTTTTAATTGGAGTTTTGGTATTTGTTTCTAATCGTAAACATTTGTTATCAATATTATTAAGATTAGAATATATTGTTTTGAGTTTATTTTTTATATTATTTATATATTTAAATTTGATAGACTATAGATTATTTTTTAGAATTTTGTTTTTAATTTTTAGAGTTTGTGAAGGAGTATTAGGTCTTTCAATTTTAGTTTCATTAATTCGAACTTATGGAAATGATTATTTTCAATCTTTTAATTTATTATAATGTTGAAATTTATTTTTATATTAATTTTTATATTTCCTATTTGTTTCATAAAAAAAATTTTTTGAACGGTTCAATTTTTATTATTTTTGATAATATTTATAATAATTTTATTTAATTTTAGTTTTAATTATTTTATAAATATTTCTTATTTTTTAGGAATAGATGTTCTTTCAAATGGATTAATTTTATTAAGAGTTTGAATTTGTATTCTTATACTAAATGCTAGTTATATAATTAATAAATTGGATAATTATAAAAATTTATTTTTATTAAATATTTTAATTTTATTAATATTTTTAATTTTAACTTTTAGTTCAATAAATTTATTTATGTTTTATTTATTTTTTGAAAGTAGATTAATTCCTACATTATTTTTAATTTTAGGTTGAGGTTATCAACCTGAGCGTTTACAAGCTGGAATTTATTTATTATTTTATACTTTATTTGTTTCTTTACCTATATTAATTAGTATTTTTTATTTATACAATATTTTCATAAATTTAAATTTTTATTTTTTGTATAATTATTTATTTAATTATGATTTATTATATTTGTCATTAATTATACCTTTTTTAGTAAAAATACCTATATTTTTAGTACATTTATGATTACCTAAAGCTCATGTGGAGGCTCCTATTTCAGGTTCAATAATTTTAGCAGGAATTATATTAAAATTAGGGGGTTATGGTTTATTACGAATTTTTTCATTTTTACAGTTTAGTGGATTTAAATATAATTATATTTTTATTAGAATTAGATTAGTTGGAGGATTTTTAATTAGTTTAGTTTGTTTACGTCAAACTGATTTAAAATCTTTAATTGCTTATTCTTCTATTTCTCATATAAGAATTGTTTTAAGAGGTATTTTAACATTAAATTATTGAGGCTTATCTGGTGCTTATGTATTAATAATTGCTCATGGGTTTTGTTCATCTGGTTTATTTTGTTTAGCAAATATTACTTATGAACGATTGGGTAGTCGTAGATTATTAATCAATAAAGGTTTATTAAATTTTATACCTTCAATGACTTTATGATGATTTTTATTGTGTATTTGTAATATATCTGCTCCTCCATCATTAAATTTATTAGGAGAGGTTTCTTTATTAAATAGAATTATTAGATGATCTTGGTTAAGTATAATTATATTATCATTAATATCTTTTTTTGGAGCTTGTTATACTTTGTATTTATATGCTTATACTCAACATGGAAAAAATTTTTCTGGGTTATATTCTTTTAGAATAGGGAATATTCGAGAGTATCTTCTTTTATTTTTACATTGATTTCCATTAAATATATTAATTTTAAAAAGAGATATTTGTATAATTTGATTTTAAAATTTAAATAGTTTAATTAAAATATTGATTTGTGATGTCAATGATATGATTTATAATCATTTTAAATTGTGAAAAAATTATCTATTTGTAATATTGGATTTTTAATATTAATTAATTTTAGATTTTTATTTTTTTTTATAAGTTTAAATTTTTTATTAAAGAATTTAATTTATTTTTTAGAATGGGAAATTATTAGATTAAATTCTTCTAGAATTATTATAACTTTTTTATTTGATTGAATAAGATTATTATTTATATCTTTTGTATTAATAATTTCTTCTTTTGTTATTTATTATAGAAAAGAATATATAATAAGTGAATTAAATATTAATCGTTTTATTATATTAGTTTTTTTGTTTGTTATGTCAATAATACTATTAATCATTTCTCCTAATTTAATTAGAATTTTATTAGGTTTGGATGGGTTGGGATTAGTATCCTATTGCTTAGTAATTTATTTTCAAAATTTGAAATCTTATAATGCTGGAATATTAACGGTATTATCAAATCGTGTTGGTGATGTTGCTTTTTTATTAGCTATTTCTTGAATGTTAAATTATGGTAGTTGAAGATTTATTTTTTATTTAGAATTTATAAAAAAGGATTTTGAGATGAATGTTGTAATATTATTAATTATGTTAGCAGCTATAACTAAAAGAGCTCAGGTTCCTTTTTCTTCTTGGTTGCCGGCAGCAATAGCTGCACCTACTCCAGTTTCTGCTTTAGTTCATTCTTCAACTCTTGTAACTGCTGGAGTATATTTATTAATTCGGTTTAATATCTTATTATTAGACTCTTTATTAAGTTGTATTTTATTATTATTATCTGGGCTAACTATATTTATAGCTGGATTAGGTGCTAATTTTGAATTTGACTTAAAAAAAATTATTGCATTGTCTACTTTAAGTCAGTTGGGCTTAATAATATGTATTTTATCAATAGGTTTTATAAAATTAGCTTTTTTTCATATATTAATTCATGCTTTGTTTAAAGCATTATTATTTATATGTGCAGGAGCTATTATTCATAATATAAATAACTCTCAAGATATTCGTTTAATAGGGGGGTTAAGAAGTTTTATACCTTTTACTTCAACTTGTTTTAATGTTGCAAATTTAGCTTTATGTGGAATACCATTTTTAGCTGGGTTTTATTCTAAGGATATAATTTTAGAATAGTTTCTATAAATTATATCAATTTTTTTAGATATTTTTTATATTTTTTTTCAACTGGTTTAACTGTATGTTATTCATTTCGTTTAATTTATTATTCAATAATTGGTGAATTAAATTGTGGATCTTTAAATATATTAAATGATGAGGGATGAATTATGCTTCGAGGTATAATAGGATTAGTAATTATAAGAATTTTAGGGGGTAGTATATTGAGATGATTGTTGTTTATTACTCCTTATATAATTTGTTTACCTTTTTATATAAAATATATAACATTATTTATTTGTATTTTAGGGGGGGTATTAGGATATATAATTTCTAATATATCTTTATTTTATTTTAATAAATCTTTAAATAATTATTTAATGGTTAGTTATTTTGGTTCAATATGGTTTATACCTCATATTTCTACTTATGGATTAATTAATTATCCTTTAATATTAGGAAATATAATTTATAAATCTTTTGATCAAGGTTGATCTGAATTTTTAGGTAGTCAAAATCTATATAATAATTTAATTAAATATTCTCAGTTACTTTTTGTTTTTCATAATAATAATTTAAAAATTTATTTAATATTATTTATTTTATGAATTATTATATTAATAATTGTATTATTATTATTGTTTTATTCAAATAGCTTAAATTTAGAGTATAACATTGAAGTTGTTAGGGTAATTAAAAAATTTTTGAATATAAAAATTAATATATGAATATATATATATACACACACACACACACACACACACACACACACACACACACACACACACACACACACATGTATATATGTATGTAATGAATTAATTATAGTAATAGTAATAAAATTTATAAAAAAAAATTTTTTAATTTTACAATGAAAATGTAATGTTTTTATTAAACTATATAAATTATAGAAGTATAAATGGAATTAAACCATTAAAAGATAAAAGTTAGCAGCTTTTTCTTGATCATCTTACTTCTTTAATTGGAGTTTATTTACTCATTTTTATCATTAACAATGATAGGCCTCTTTTTGGCTTCAATTAATATTATGAATAAGGGTATAAATATTTACCTAAGATTAGGTCGAAACTAAATGCAATAAAATTGCTTCATTATTCAAGGTAGATTGAAGAATCAATACTTTTTGAATGCAAATCAAATGTTATTTTTAACTACAACCCTTATTTAATTATTTTGATCAGTTTAATATTCCTTGATTTCATTCATGATAAAGTCCAATAATTAAAATAAAAATGAATGTAATTGAAGTAGTAGTTCATATAAAAATATTAGATAATTTAATAATTATGATTATAGGTAGAATTAATACGATTTCTACATCGAAGATTAAAAAAATAATAGTAATTAAAAAGAATTGTAAAGAGAAGGGTAGACGTGATGATGACTTAGGGTCAAATCCGCATTCGAATGGTGAACATTTTTCTCGATCTCTTAAAGTTTTTTTAGATAAAATAGATGCACTAATTATGATAATTGTTGTAATAATTATAATTAATATTATTATTGTTAAGATTAAATAAATTATCTATACTACTGTTATTAGTAGTCTTTATGATTGGAAGTCAAATATACAATTATATTATATAGATTTATTAATTAATTAATTGGCTGTATTTTATCTATATTAGTAAATTATTAATTTCCTCATCAATAAATTGAGATATATAATAATAATCATACAATATCTACAAAATGTCAATATCAAGCAGCTGCTTCAAATCCGAAATGATGAATTTTTGAAAAATGATAATTTAAGTGGCGTATTAAACAAATTAATAAAAAAGTTGTTCCGATTAATACATGAATTCCATGGAATCCTGTAGCTATAAAAAATGTAGATCCATAAATAGAATCTGCAATTGTAAATGGGGCTTCAATATATTCATAAGTTTGAAGAATTCTAAAATAAATTCCTAATAAAATTGTAAAAAATAATCCTTGTGTTGTTTGTGAATAATTATTTTCCATTAATCTATGGTGAGCTCATGTAATTGTTACCCCTGATGTTAATAAAATAATAGTATTTAATAAAGGAATTTGGAAGGGGTTAAAAGGTTTAATTCCTGTAGGTGGTCATGAAATACCTAATTCAATTGATGGAGCTAATCTTCTATGAAAAAAAGCTCAAAAAAATGATAAAAAAAAATAAAATTTCTGATAAAATAAATAAAATTATTCCTCATCGTAATCCTAGTGTTACAGGTAATGTATGAATTCCTTGGAATGTTCTTTCTCGTGAAATATCCCGTCATCATTGATAAACAGTTAAAATTGTAATAATATTACCTAATAAAAATAGTGATATATCATATTGATGAAATCATTTTACTAGTCCTGATATTGAAGTTATTGTCCCAATAGCTCTTGTTAAAGGTCAAGGGCTAAAATCTACTAAGTGAAATGGATGATTTGCATGTGTTTTCATTTTATAAAAATAATTAATTGATTCTCTAGAATATAAAGTTCTTAATACTGCAAATACATAAGATTGAATAATTGCAACTGCTGATTCAAGAATTAATAGTGCAATTTGACTAATTAATAATAATATTATAATTATATTATTAATAGAAGATCCTGTATTACCTAATAAAGTTAATAATAAATGTCCAGCAATTATATTAGCAGTTAATCGTACTGCTAAAGTTCCTGGTCGAATAATATTACTAATAGTTTCAATGCAAACTATAAATGGTATTAGAATTTTAGGTGTTCCTTGAGGGACAAAATGAGCGAATATATGTTGAGTATTATTGATTCAGGCATAGATTATAAAACATATTCATAAAGGTAATGATATTGTTAATGTAAAAATTAGGTGTCTAGTTCTTGTAAAAATATATGGGAATAGTCCTATAAAATTATTTAATAAAATTATTGAAAATAATGAAATAAAAATAAAAGTGGATCCTGAGTAACTTTTTAGTTCTAATAAAGTTTTGAATTCTTTGTGTAAAGATATTAAGATAAAATTTCATATAATATTCCATCGAGAAGGGATTAATCAATAAGTTGATGGAATAATTAATAACCCAATAAATGAACTTATTCAATTTAATGATAAGTTTAAAATTCTTGATGAAGGATCAAATACAGAAAATAAATTAGTTATCATTTTCAGTTGAATGAATTAATTATTTTATTTTTAAAATAATTAGATTTAGGTGTTTGATTAATAAATGAATAATAATTAATAATTCTAAATATAATAAATGTAATTGAAAATATAAAAAATAATATTAATCATCTAATAGGGGCTATTTGTGGGATTAAAAAATATTAAAATTATTAATAATTTTAGTTTGACATACTAATGTTATAAATTTAACTAATTTTTTTTATATTATGAAATAATTTTATTATTAAAATTCATCAGAAGTAATTGCTAATTTACTATTAAGTGGTTTAAGAGACCAATACTTGCTTTCAGTCATCTAAAGATGAGTTATTATTAATTCATTTAATAAAATTATTTACAGGAATTCTTTCAATTACAATAGGTATAAAACTATGATTAGTTCCACAAATTTCAGAACATTGCCCAAAAAATAATCCAGGACGGTTAATTATAAAATTAGTTTGGTTTAATCGTCCTGGTGTTCTATCAATTTTTACAACAAGAGCAGGAATAGTTCATGAATGAATAACATCTACTGCTGAAGCTAAAATTCGAATTTGTGAATTTATAGGTAAAATTACTCGATTATCTACATCAAATAATCGAAAATTATTATTAATTATTTCATTTGTTGGGATTATATATGAATCAAATTCAATATTTAAAAAATCTGAATATTCATATTTTCAGTATCATTGATGTCCAACAGTTTTTAATGTTATTGATGGTTCATTAATTTCATCTGATAAATATAATAATCGAAGTGATGGGAAAGCAATAAATAATAATATAATTGTTGGGAGAATTGTTCAAATTACTTCAATGGTTTGTCCATGTAATAAATTTCGATTTGTATATTTATTAAAGAATAATATAAGTATTAAATAACTGATTAATATTGTAATTATAATTAAAATTATTAATGTATGATCATGAAAAAAAATTAATTGTTCTACTAAAGGTGATGCACTATCTCGAAGTCTAAAAGTGGCTCATGTTGTCATTTAATTTCTAATAAAAGTAAAATCTTTATATATGAAGCTTAAATCCATTGCACTAATCTGCCATATTAGAAATTAATTAATAAAGGTAATTCAGAATATCTCTGTTCTGCTGGAGGAGTATTTTGAAATCATTCAATTGAGGATCTAAATTGTATAGTATGTAAAACTATTCGTTTAGAAATTATACTTTCTCAAATAATAAATAAAAATTATAAGATTCCTATTAATGAAACAGATGAACCAATTGTGGAGGTGATATTTCATGTAGTATAAGCATCTGGGTAATCTGAATATCGTCGTGGTATTCCTGCTAAACCTAGGAAATGTTGAGGGAAAAATGTTAAATTTACACCTAAAAATATAATTAAAAATTGAGTTTTTAATCAAATAGGATTTAAAGTTAATCCTGTAAATAAAGGGTATCAATAGATAAGTCCAGCTATAATAGCAAAAACTGCTCCTATAGATAAAACATAGTGGAAATGTGCAACTACGTAATAAGTATCATGTAGAATAATATCAATTGATGAATTAGCTAATACTACTCCTGTTAATCCTCCCACGGTAAATAAGAATACAAATCCTAAAGATCAAAGTATCGTTGGAGAATATATTAATTGAGTTCCATGTAATGTTGCTAATCAACTACAAATTTTGATACCTGTAGGGACAGCAATAATTATAGTTGCTGAAGTGAAATAAGCTCGTGTGTCTACATCTATTCCTACTGTAAATATATGATGAGCTCATACAATAAAACCTAATAATCCGATTGTTATTATAGCATAAATTATTCCTAAAGAACCAAAAGTTTCTTTTTTTCTTGATTCTTGTCTAATAATATGAGAAATTATTCCAAATCCAGGTAAAATTAAAATATAAACTTCTGGGTGACCAAAAAATCAAAATAAATGTTGATATAAAATAGGATCTCCACCACCTGCTGGATCAAAAATTGATGTATTTAAATTTCGGTCTGTTAATAGTATAGTAATAGCTCCTGCTAAAACTGGCAGAGATAACAGAAGTAAAAGAGCAGTTAATATTACTGCTCATACAAATAAAGGTATTCGATCAAGTGTAATACCTGTCGATCGTATATTAATAACAGTAGTAATAAAATTTACTGCTCCTAAAATAGAAGAGATTCCAGCTAAATGTAAAGAAAAAATAGTTAAATCAACAGATGCTCCTCTATGTGCAATAGTAGATGAAAGAGGAGGGTAAATTGTTCAACCTGTTCCAGTTCCAGTTTCTACTATACTGCTAATGAGCAATAGTGTAAGGGATGGGGGTAATAATCAAAAACTTATATTGTTTATTCGAGGGAATGCTATATCAGGAGCTCCTAGTATAAGGGGTACTAGTCAATTTCCAAATCCTCCAATTATGATTGGTATAACTATAAAGAAAATTATTACAAAAGCATGAGATGTAACAATTACATTATAAATTTGGTCATTCCCAATTAAGTTACCTGGATGACCTAATTCAGCTCGAATAATAATTCTTAATGAAGTTCCAATTATTCCTGCTCAAGCTCCAAAAATAAAATATAATGTTCCGATATCTTTATGATTTGTTGAAAATAACCATTGTCGCGACTAAGTGCGACTTATTTATGGTACAATTCAATATTATAATTAAATGGCTGAATTTTAGGCGGTAGACTGTAAATCTATTTATAAGAATATTTCTTTTTAATTAAAGTTTTATAGTCAATAATGACATTAGATTGCAAATCTAAAGGAGTAATTAGATTACTAAGGCTTAAAAGGTTCTACTAATATTTATAGCTTTGAAGGCTATTAGTTTTTTTAACTTAAAACCTTCAAAATATTAGTAGAATAGTGGATGGATAATAGAAATTGTAATTAAACTAAATGTTGAAATAAAAGAAATCATTAATATTCATTTAATAAAAAAATTATTTGATTTTATTGAAAATATTCAATTATTTTCATAATAGTTTAATATGAATGTAGAAAAACATAATCGTAAATAAAAAAATAATGTAATTAATGATATTGTTACTATAATTGTTGTCAATAAGTATTGACTATTTATAATTAAATGTTGAATTACTAATCATTTTGGTAAGAATCCAATAAATGGTGGTAACCCTCGTAAAGATAGTAGATTTAATAGTAAAATAAATTTTAAAATTTTTAAATTGAAAAATGAATTGAATAATTGATTCGTATGATAAATTTCAAAATTTTTGAATAAAAAAATTATACTAAATGATAAAAATGAATAAAATCAAAAATATGTAATTCATAATATTTCATTAATTTGTATTGCTGCTAATATTCATCCTAAATGAGTAATAGATGAAAAAGCTATTAATTTTCGTAGTGAAGTTTGATTTAATCCTCCTAAAGAACCAATAATATTTGATATAATAATAACAACATTTATAAAATTAATATTAATTAAATAAAAAATTAATATTATAGGGGCAATTTTTTGTCATGTTATTAAAATTAAATTATTATTTCATGATAATCCTTCTATGACTGTTGGAAATCAAAAATGGAAAGGAGCAGTGCCTCTTTTTAATAATAAAGAAGAAATTAAAATTCATTTACTAAAAAAATAATCATTTTGTATCAATAAAATATTTGTATATATCATAATAATACAAAATAATAGAATTGCTGATGCAATTGTTTGAATTAAAAAATATTTTAGAGAAGCTTCTGTAGATATTAGATTATTATAATTATTATCTTTTATTAGGGGGATAAAAGATAATAAATTAATTTCTAAACCTATTCAAGCTCTTAATCAAGAATTCGATGAAATTGTAATTATTGTTCTTATTAGTAATGTCGAAAAGAATATAATTTTTGCAGAATTATTAAAAATTAAAAAGAAAAGGATTTATAACCTTTATAAATGGGGTATGAACCCAGTAGCTTTATTAGCTTATCTTTTTATATTTTAGTGTAAGATTCACATAAGTTTTTGATAATTTTAGAAATGGTTTAATTCCATTAAATATAATGAATGTAATAGAATTACATTATTTATCCTATCAAGATAACCCTTTTTTCAGGCAATTCATTACGTTAAAATAGACGATTCTCATTTTATTTTTTAGAATGCAAAATTATCTTTTTTAAAATTAAAGATTAAAAATCATCACAAAATAAATGGAGTTTTTTTTTTTTATACTACGATTTTAAAAAAAACTTAGTAAAATTCATTTTAAATATGTAATATATTAAATAATTAAAATTAGTGTTTGAAAAATTACTGATTTTAATCTCATTTAAATAATAAAAAATTCTAATATAGATAGGTATGAGAGTTAAAATCACAACTCTAATATAGATATATAGATGTATATCGTTTATTTATATTTAATATTTAGATTTATTAAAATTTCTAATAATAGATTAAAATATTAATAATCAAATTTTAATATACTAATCTATATTTTTAAATTTCAAGGGTTTTTGGACAAAATTAATATGCATCTATTAATATATTAAATATTTATATATATATAGATATTTATTGATCTTTATAGTATATCTATTAATTATAGTGAATGAAACATAATTTTTAAATAAAATGTCATGTATATAAAATTATTGAATGGAAAGTGTCTATTTCGGTATAAAGAAAATTGATTAGAAACAAAATTTTGAAAATTTTTTTAAAAATTTCGAATTTTTTTGCAATAAAAAAAAAATGTAATGAAAATAATTAATAATTTTAAAATTTTTAATATTGTAAAAAATTGAAATTTTGTTAAAAATTAAAAATTTTTAAATTATTTGTCTTTTAAATTGTAAGACTTAGTAATTTTAAAATTTATTATTTATAATTTTATATTTTATTTAAATTTTATTGATTATTAAATGTAAATTTTATATACTATATTTTATTATTTATTTATATTAAGTATTGATTTTTAAAAATTGAAAATTAAATTATTTTATTTTATATAAAATAAATTAAAAATTTTAAAAATTATTAATCATTTTTGTTGAAATATGATACATAAAATAGCAACCCTAAATTTGTAACAATGCGTATGTCAGATAATCTCACTCTTTTATTGTTTTTGACACTTTGAGTCTCTTATTAAACGTTGAACAGTACACTCGTGTTTTTACTTATTGATCTTTGGGAAACACCTCAACATAACTTTTAACAGGTTATGGGCCCAGTAAGCGCATGTTCAATTGAAAGTTAAAAAGTATATTTTTCGTAAAATGAGTTCGATGTACCAGATCGAGAAGCTGGACGATAAGAATTATGATTCTTGGTCCGTTCAGATGCGCAGTGTGTTGGTGCATTCTGAGCTATGGAAAATAACTTCAGGGGAGTGCAAAAGAGACGACACAGGTGATGCTGACGAAGTGGCAAAGTGGATTGCTCGCGACGAGAAGGCTTTGGCCATGGTCACATTAAGCGTGAAGCCAACGCAACTGAATTATTTGCGGCATTGCAAAACGTCGGAAGAAGCGTGGAAAAAACTTAAAGAAGTTTATCAGCCAAGTGGTCCGGTAAGAAAAGTTTCACTTTATAAAAAGTTATTGAGCCTAAAAATGTCAGAGGGTGAAAACGTTGCGGCGTATTTGAATGTGTTCACCACAATTATGGACAAACTAGCTGAAGTGGGCATAGAGCTAAATCAAGAGCTGGTTGCCATTATATTATTATCTAGTTTGCCAAAAGAATTCGAGAATTTTGTCATTGCGATGGAAACGAGGGACAATCTTCCAGCGGTTGACGTGCTAAAATTGAAGCTTCTAGAAGAAGGCGAGCGTCGTGGTAGCATGCATGAACATACAGCTAACGAATTTAGTGGACAGCAAGCGTTTGCAGCGAAGTCGACGTCTAGCGGCAACAGAGAGAAGAAAAAAGGCAATTACAACAATGTTACTTGCTATCGTTGTGGAAAAAAGGGCCATATAAAAAGCAATTGTTCGGCGAAATTAAACAAATCTACGAAAGAAAACGATTCAGCTAAACAGCAACAACAAAGCTCCTTCACTGTTTTGGGTGCAAAGATTGCGAAAAATTCGACAGAGGAAAGTGGTGTTTAGATAGCGGTGCGACAGCGCATATGTGTTGCGACCGAAAATTGTTCTCGAACTTTGTGAATCATACAGAGTGGATCGCATTGGCCGGTGACAACAGCATTCGTGCAGAAGGTAAAGGCGATGTGAAAATACAAACGGACATGTATGTTGTGACACTAAAAGACGTTTTGTTCGTGCCTGGTATGAGAGGCAATTTTATATCAGTTGGTCGTGCAGTCGAGATGGGCTGCGCAGTAGTTTTTGGCAGCGAATTTGCAACAATTAAGAAAAACGGCGCCGATATTTTGCGTGTAAAAAGAACAAAGCATTTGTTTATGCTGAGTAATGAGAAAAGTGGTTGTTTTGGTGCTATTCAAAGTGACGCAGTAATGTGGCATAATAGATTTGGCCACATAAATTATGCGAGTTTGAAAGAAATGTCAAACAAGTGCATTGTAAATGGTTTAGAAAATGTAGATTTTTCTGTGAAGCCATCGTGTCAAACGTGTATGCTTAGCAAAATACACACACAACCATTTCCAAGTGCAGCAGAAAACAAATCAAAGAATTTGTTAGAATTGATACATACGGATGTATGTGGGCCATTTGAAACAACTTCACTTGGTGGTGCGAAGTATTTTTTACTATTTATTGACGACATGTCAAGGCGAGTTTTTGTTTACTTCTTAAAATCAAAAGATGAAGTTTTTGATAAATTTGTATCGTTTTGCTCAATGGTAGAGCGACAAACTGGCAGAAAAGTGAAAGCAGTTCGTAGTGACAATGGACGTGAGTACGTCAACAAATCATTTAAGGAATATTTTGATAAGCATGGCATAGTGCGGCAATTAACAGTTCCCTACACTACTCAGCAAAATGGGGTGGCTGAGAGGGCAAACCGCACGTTGGTTGAAATGGCCAGGTGTTTATTGGCACATTCGGGTATGTGTGCGGCGCTATGGGCAGAGGCAGTGGCAACTGCCGTGTATTTGCGGAATCGATTGCCAACTAAGGCATTAAATAATATGACACCATATGAAGCATGGTGTGGTAAGAAACCTACAATAAAACATTTGCGAGTATTTGGCTCTACGGCAGTGGCATTAGATAAAACGCAGCGTAGCAAATTTAAAGTGAAGGGTAAACAATACAAAATGGTTGGTTACTCAATGGTTTCAAAAGCGTATAGATTATACGATCCTGATGTTAGACAGGTGGTTGAAAAACGCGACGTATTATTTGATGAATGCCATAGCGTGGAAGCGTGTAACGACGAACAAATAACATTCGATTTTTTTGATAACCATCAGGTTCAAGCTGACACTGGTACTGCTGGTGATGTAGATTCTGATAAAGAAATCTGTAGCGATGATAATAAAGAAATCTGTAGCGATGATAATGCAAGCGATATGTATGCGAGTGCTGAAGAAGAAGTTGAGCACATTGGGCGTGGTAGACCTAAGCTCGTGCGTAATGGTAAACGAGGTCGTCCACGAAAAGTATTTAATGTTTTAAATGCTATGAGTACTAAGGAGGTGCTTGTTCCTCAAACATACGAGGAGGCAATTAGTAGCGATGAAGTTGATTTATGGAATGCCGCCATGAAAAAAGAACACGATCCGTTGGTTGGAAATAATACATGGTCTTTGGTAGACTTACCAAAGGGCCAGTCAATCGTAGGGTGCAAGTGGGTATATACCCTAAAGCGCAACGAACATGGTGGTATTGAGCGGTATAAGGCACGGTTGGTGGCAAAGGGGTGTTCACAGAAATATGGAGTGAATTACTCGGACACTTTTTCTCCAGTATGTCGGTTTGAGACCATACGGTTGGTATTGGCATTAGCAGCAGAGATGAAACTACATGTACACCAGATGGATGTATGCACAGCATATTTAAGCGACGAACTAGATGATGTCGTATACATGAAACAACCACAAGGTTACCGTGATGAAAGTCAACCAACAAAAGTCTTAAGGTTAAACAAGGCCATATACGGTTTGAAGCAGTCTGGAAGAGCTTGGAATTTCAAGTTAGATGAAGCGTTGAGAAGTTTAGGTTTCAGTCAGTGCGAGAGCGAACGCTGTTTGTATAAACAAGATATAGAAGGTAACCTTTGCTTAATCCTTGTTTATGTTGATGATCTGCTTCTAGCATGCCAATCGAAGGAAATCATGACTAGGGTCAAGGCGAATATATGTGATATTTTTGAATGCATTGACAAGGGTCCGTTTCATATGTTTTTGGGTATGCAGATTGAGCGTGAAGGTGAACTAGGTGATATCACCATTGTTCAATCCCAATATATCAAAGATTTATTGGCGCAGCATTGTATGGAAGTATGTAAGTCAGCATCGACACCATTAGATGTTGGTTACCAAGTAGCGTGTGATGATGAACGTTGTACTAGGGTTGATCAGACATTAAACCAATCTACGATTGGGGCGCTGATGTGGCTGGCGCTTTCGACAAGACCGGATATATTCCATTCGGTAGCCAAGTTGGCACAGCGAAAGAAAGATCTACATAGCGAACATTTGGCGAGCATAAAGCACATTTTAAGATACCTAGCATCAACCAAAAATATGAAGTTGCGATATAGAGCATGCGGTCAAGGATTGATCGAAGATCATACACCGGCTACGTGTTCTTCTTTGCAGGAGGGGCGATTTCCTGGAAGTCAGAAAAACAGGATTGTGTAGCCTTAAGAAGTACCGAGGCCGAATACATGGCCATGTCATCGGCAGCAAAAGAAGCACTACATTTAAGACGTATTATAATTGAGATTGGATGTGGTAACGTTCAAACTCCAACGATATTGTACGGGGATAACATTAGTGCTCAACATTTGGCAAAGAATCCAGTGCATCATGCTAGATCGAAGCACATTGATATCAGATATCATTTTATTAGAGAGATTGTTGAGAAAGGTGAAATAAAGTTAGAATATGTATCAACTAATAACATGATAGCTGATATTTTAACAAAAAATTTGTCGAAGAAGAAACATACAGATTTAATGAAATTGTTAAGTTTAGAAGAATAACATTTGCATTGAGGAGGGGTGTTGAAATATGATACATAAAATAGCAACCCTAAATTTGTAACAATGCGTATGTCAGATAATCTCACTCTTTTATTGTTTTTGACACTTTGAGTCTCTTATTAAACGTTGAACAGTACACTCGTGTTTTTACTTATTGATCTTTGGGAAACACCTCAACATAACTTTTAACAATTTTCATTTAATATTTTATTATAAAATTGATTTTTATTAAAATTTTAAAATTATTAATTATTTTTAATTTTATTGAACAATTAATTATAAATTATTAATTTATTTTATTAAAAATTTTAAAATTAATAATTTTTATAATTTTTATAAATTAAATATTAATAATTAATTAGGGGTTAATTATGAATTATTTATTTTATTAAAAATTTTAAAATTATTAATTATTTTCATTATATTAATTATTTTCATTACAAAATTAATTTATGAAAAAATTTTTACGGGAAGCTAAGTACTATATTTAAATATTTATTTTAAGATGATTTATTAATAAAAATATAATTTCAATTATTAAATATAGTTATGTATTAATATTTAATAATAACTTTAAAAATTGAAATTAAATTATTTTATTTTATATAAAATAAATTAAAAATTTTAAAATTATTAATTATTTTCACTTAATATTTTATTATAAAATTTATTTTTATTAAAATTTTAAAATTATTAATTACTTTTAATTTTATTGAATAATTAATTATAAATTATTAATTTATTTTATTAAAAATTTTAAAATTAATAATTTTTATAATTTTTATAAATTAAATATTAATAATAAATTAGGGGTTAATTATGAATTATTTATTTTATTAAAAATTTTAAAATTATTAATTATTTTTATTATATTTATATTTTCATTATAAAATTAATTTATGAAAAAATTTTTACGGGAAGCTAAGTACTATATTTAAATATTTATTTTAAGATGATTTATTAATAAAAATATAATTTCAATTATTAAATATAGTTATCTATTAATATTTAATAATAACTTTAAAAATTGAAATTAAATTATTTTATTTTGTTTAAAAAAAAAATAATTTTAGGTTTTTAAAATTATTAATTATTTTCATTACATATTTTATTATAAAATTTATTTTTATTAAAATTTTAAAATTATTAATTATTTTTAATTTTATTGAATAATTAATTATAAATTATTAATTTATTTTATTAAAAATTTTACAATTAATAATTTTTATAATTTTTAATAAATTAAATATTAATAATTAAACAGGGGTTAATTATGAATTATTTATTTTATTAAAAATTTTAAAATTATTAATTATTTTCATTACATTTATATTTTTATTATAAAATGAATTTATGAAAAAATTTTTACGGGAAGCTAAGTACTATATTCAAAAATATTTATTTTAAGATGATTTATTAATAAAAATATAATTTCAATTATTAAATATAGTTATCTATTAATATTTAATAATAATTTTAAAAATTGAAATTAAATTATTTTATTTTGTTTAAAAAATAATTTTAGGTTTTAAAATTATTAGTTATTTTCATTTAATATTTTATTATAAAATTGTTTTTTTTAAAATTTTAAAATTATTAATTATTTTTAATTTTATTGAATAATTAATTATAAATTATTAATTTATTTTATTAAAGACTTTAAAATTATTAATAATTTTCATAATTTTTATAAATTAAATATTAATAATTAATAGGGGTAATTATTAATTATTTATTTTATTAAAAATTTTAAAATTATTAATTATTTTTAATTTTATTAAATAATTAATTATAAATTATAAATTTATTTTATTAAAAATTTTAAAATTTATAATTTTTATAAATTAAATATAAATAATTAATAAGGGGTTAATTATGAATTATTTATTTTATAAAAAGTTTTATAATTATTAATTATTTTTATAATATTTAAATTTATAAAATATGAGGAATTAAGTGTTAGAATATAAATTTGAGAATAATTTATAAATTAAAATTTAATTTAAATTATTGAATATATAGTTATTGTTGAAAACCTATTGTAGTTGAGAACTACACATGTGATATTTAAGTTTTCTCTTTCAACAACAATACCTTTGAGTTTCATGTATTTGAAAAATTTTCTGAAGTATTTGATGTAATTTTTTCTATCTTGAATAAATCAACGAATTGTTAAGACGTATAAACGTTTAATTCAAGTCTTTTATTTTACATCGAGCTTCCTGCAGAAATAAAGTTTCAACAGGTTATGGGCCCAGAATCCGTGTCGGTGTAAAATTGAAATAAAATATTCGTATATATTCGCGTTTGTCGCATAATAATAATAATAATACCCAACGGATTAAACCCTCCAAAGCCCGCCCGACCGGCGCGAGGGGCGCATCCGCATGACGCACGGATTTGTTATTGCCGAGTTGTTGATAGGCGGAGGTTTGTTAAGCGTCGAGATCTAAAACTGCTCAGCTACAGAATAAAAATCATCAGCTGAGTACTATACATAACAGTTAGAAATTACATAGAAATTATACATATATATACTACATTGTTAAATAAGTGAACATTTTTAATTTATTTGATTTTTTTTTTTTTTTTTTTTTTTGTTAAGAGTTAATATAGGATAAGACAGTTTTCTTTATGGTAAAAAGTGAATCCGTTATATCAAATGAATTAGAATGAGTGTTAAAATCATGACACAAACACCGAAAAGATTCATTTAATTCGAAATTAGTTCTACACTGACTCAAAAGAAGAGGTTTGTAATGTCTTGACACCCGTGATGGGACGTTGAAATTTACTTCGTTCAAAAGAATTGGACTAGAAATCAGTCCATTCAGGAATTTAGCCATAAATATAACGCCTAGCATTTCTCTACGACTTGCAAGAGTTGGAAGATTGATAAGCTTTAACCGACTAGTATAAGGTGGAAGATTATACGCAGAGTCCCACTGAAAATTCCTTGAAGAGAAAAGTAGAAATTGCTTTTGTATTGATTCAAGTCTATCTGCATGAACTCGATATTGTGGATTCCAGACTATTGATCCGTATTCTAGTATCGGTCTAAATAAGGTGATGAAAAGGGCTTTAGTTACATAAGGGTCACTAAATTCTTTGGACCACCGTTTCACGTATGAAAGAACACCTCTAGCCTTATTGACAGTAGCATTAATATGAAGGTTGAAACTAAGTTTAGCATCTATCGTGACTCCCAAGTCCTCAAAATAGTTTAAGAGTCCGTGTCGGTGTAAAATTTAAATAAAATATTCGTATATATTCGCGTTTGTCGCATAGTCTCGTTGATTTAAAAATGGGTTCGCTATACCAGATTGAAAAATTAGACGATACAAATTACGACACGTGGTGCATTCAGATGCAGTGTGTCCTTGTACATGCGGAGATTTGGACCGTGGTAAACGGCGATTTTGCAAAGCCAGAAGATGCCGAATTATTGGTTAAATGGAAAGCCGAAAATGAAAAATCCTTGGCTACGATGATGCTGTGTGTAAAGCCATCACAATTAGGTTATCTTAAAAACTGTACCAATGCCTCCGAAGCATGGCAAAAGTTAAAATGTGTATATAAGCCAAGTGGACCAATAAGAAAGGTGACATTATAAAAAAAACTTTTGAATCTCAGTATGTCTGAAGGTACATCAATGGTACACTATATTCAAGAGTTTATGAATGTATCTGAAAAATTAGCAGAAGTAGGCATAGATTTGAACGAGGAACTTTTAGTTATTATATTGCTATCTAGTTTGCCTGGAAATTTTGAAAATTTTGTTATAGCAATAGAAACTCGTGATTCTTTTCCAACGTTTGAAGTTTTGAAGGCAAAGCTGTTAGAGGAGTTTGACCGGCAGAATCAAAAGGAGAAGGGCAATGGAGTTGTAGCCAATCAGCAAGTTTTTCTCGCAAATTCTAAAGGAGAAAGCAAATCGGGAAAGAAACAATTTAACGGCAAGTGCTTCAACTTTGGCAAGCGTGGACATATGGCGTCGAAGTGTAGAGCGCCGAAAAAGACTAGAAACGAGCAGAAAGAGCAGTGTTCATTTGCAACATTAGCAGCAGCAGATGTCACAGGTTTCAGCAGAACATCATGGTGTCTCGATAGCAGTGCCTCCACTCATATATGTAGTGAGCGAAATATGTTCGTTTCTCTCAGAGAAAGTAAAGAGAGAGTGATGTTGGCGACGGAAACTTATGTGGAAGCTGAGGGAATAGGCAGCGTTGAAATAAATGGAAATTGTAAAATTATTTTAAAAGATGTATTGTTTGTACCAACAATGATTGGAAATTTTATATCTGTTGGAAAAGCTATAAGTAATGGTGTAAGTGTAACATTTACAAATGATTGTGCTATCCTAAAGAAACAATGCGGCTACATTTTGTTAAAAGCTGAAAAGAAAAACAATTTATACATTTTTGACGTAAATACTCGAATTAAAGCACATTCGTGTTTTAGTGCAGCCGAAGAGAATGCAATGATTTGGCATAAGCGTTATGGGCATTTGAACTTTCAAAATCTAGGAGAGTTGTCCAATCGAAAAATTGTCAATGGGTTGGATTTGAAAAGTATGCCAAAAAATATAAATTGTGACGTTTGCATGAAAGCTAAAATATGTGCGCGGCCATTTCCAAAGAACAGCGAGCATTCTTCGGTAAATTTGTTAGATTTAATTCATTCTGATGTGTGTGGCCCTATGCCCACTGTGTCTCTTGGTGGCGCACGTTATTTTGCCACTTTCATAGATGATAAGTCCAAGCGCATATTTGTTTATTTTTTGAAATCAAAAAATGAAGTATTTGAAAAATTCAAAACGTTTAAAAGCCTCGTAGAATGTCAAACAGAGAGAAGAATAAAAGTTCTCAGGAGTGACAATGGGACAGAGTACATAAATCGTGAGTTTGACGATTTTTTGAGTGCATGCGGCATACAGAGGCAGCTAACCGTTCCTTACACTCCTCAGCAAAACAGAGTTGCAGAAAGAGCGAACAGGACGATTGTTGAAATGGCTCGAAGTATGCTTATACAAGCTGGCTTATGCGAATCTCTTTGGTCAGAAGCAGTTGCAACAGCTGTATACATACGGAACAGATCGGTTACAAAGCAGTTAGGTGATAAAACTCCATACGAGATGTGGACGGGGTTCAAGCCCAATGTTAAACATTTCCGAATTTTTGGTGCAAAATCATTTGGACTCGATAAGAGTCAGCACAAAAAGTTTAATGAAAGAGGCAAAGAGTATACGTTTGTGGGATATTCCTTGACAGCAAAAGCATATCGGCTTTACGATTTTGAACAGAGACGAGTAGTAGAAAAACGCGATGTAATTTTCGATGAAGGTGTATTGGGCAATGCAGGGAACGCACAACTGAAAGAGATAGATAGAGATCACGTATTAGTTGAAGTAAATGGAGCAAAGAACAATGGGCAAAATGAGAAAACAACGTTGAGTTCTGAAGAGAAAATAGTGGCACATGAGGCTCATTTTGAGGAGGAGCAATATGAAACAGCATCAGACAAATCAGATAGTCAAGCAAGTGCTGAAGAAAATGAAGACCAAGATGAATACGATAATCGTAGTGTCAGCGAGACAACTACTTATGCGAAACGCGGAAGGGGAAGACCAAAAGTGCTGCGCACAGGCAATCCTGGTCGGCCACGTAAAGAGTACCACTTAGTGAATTTGGCTGAAAGAGATACTATCACAATCCCACGCATGGTATCAGAAGCCTTATCAAGTGATGAAAGTCAAGAATGGAAACAAGCGATGGAAAAAGAGTATGACTCTCTTATAAATAAAGGAACGTGGGTGTTACTTGATTTGCCAGAAGGCAAACGTAAGATTGGATGCAAATGGGTTTTCAATTTGAAACGTGACCAACATGGCAATATTGCGCGTTACAAAGCAAGACTGGTTGCTAAGGGGTGCAGTCAGCAGTATGGTGTAGACTACCTCGAAACATTTTCGCCTGTTGTACGTTATGCAACCATACGTATGTTATTTGCATTAGCCGCGGAGCTAGAGCTGCATATGCATCAGCTAGATGTCTCAACCGCGTATCTCAATAGTGACTTAGAGGATGAAGTTTTCATGGCGCAACCTGAGAGGTTCGTAAGTTCGAGTCACCCAAATCGAGTCTTAAAGCTAAACAAAGCTATTTATGGACTAAAGCAGTCAGGCCGGGAATGGAATCATAAGTTGGATTCTATTTTGCAAAGTTTTGGTTTTGAAAGCTGCAAAACGGAACCGTGTTTGTACAAAAAGAATGAAGGCAATAAATACAATTTGTTAGCAGTTTACGTCGATGATATAATTGTTGCTTGTTCGAGTGAGACAGATCTAGTGATGATAAAGAGAAAAATAGCAGAGAGTTTTGATATAGTTGACAAAGGCAGAGTTCATCATTTTCTTGGTATGGAGATTGAGCGCGTTGGCAGCGTTGGTGCTATCTCTGTTGGGCATACAAATTATGTGCAAGACTTATTAAAACTTTATGGCATGGAGCAATGCCGAGGGGCTTCTACGCCACTAGATCCTGGTTTCACAACTAAATGTTGTATAGATGAGTGCGAGAGAGTAGACACTACAAAATACCAATCCCTTATCGGTATGTTGATGTATCTGGCTGTAACAACTAGACCATATATTCTACATTCGGTTAGCAAATTGGCACAACGCAACCAAGAACCTCATATTGAACACGAGAAAGCGACAAGGCATATTTTAAGGTACCTTTCGGTAACTAAAAACTTGAAGCTTCATTTCAGAAAGACTGGCAAGCAAGCTGAAGGTTTCGTTGACGCAGATTGGGGTAGTAGTGTAGAGGACAGGAGGTCATATACTGGTTATGTTTTCAAACTAGCAGGGTGTGCATTTTCTTGGGAGAGCAAAAAACAAACTTCAGTTGCATTAAGTAGCACAGAAGCGGAATATATGGCGCTTTCAGCAGCTGCGAAAGAGGCTGTGTACTTGAAAAAATTACTATGCGAAGTGAATTTTTACAGAGGCGAAGGTCCATTTACAGTATATGGCGATAATTTGAGTTCAAATCAATTGGCAAAGAATCCGGTTTATCATAATCGGAGCAAACATATTGATATTAGGTATCACTACATAAGAGAAGTAGTTAAGAGTAATATTGTGAATTTAAAATATTTGAGTACAGATAATATGCCAGCTGATATAATGACCAAGAACCTTTGTAAAACGAAACATATTAAATTAATAGATTTACTTGGAATGAAAAATGATTGAAAATATAAAAACGTAATTGTTGTTGAGGAGAAGTGTTGAAAACCTACTGTAGTTGAGAACTACACATGTGATATTTAAATTTTCTCTTTCAACAACAATACCTTTGAGTTTCATGTATTTGAAAAATTTTCTGAAGTATTTGATGTAATTTTTTCTATCTTGAATAAATCAACGAATTGTTAAGGCGTATAAACGTTTAATTCAAGTCTTTTATTTTACATCGGGCTTCCTGCAGAAATAAAGTTTCAACAGTTATTTATTAATATTAAATATAAATTTTAAAAATTGAAATCAATTATTTTATTTTATTAGAAAAAAATAGTTTAGATTCTAGAATTATTAATCGTTTTTATTTTATATTTTATTATGAAATTGATTTTTATTAAAAATTTAAAAATTATTAATTATTTTCATTATGTTATATTTTATATTATTTTACGAATTTATGGAAAAATTTTTAGGGGGGTAAATTACTATATTAAATTATTAATTTGATAATTATTAGTTAATTTATAATATTAAAAATTTTAAAATTATTAATAATTTTTATAATTTATTTTTTTTATTATTAAAATTAATTATTTTCATTACTTGAATTTAATATTTATTATTTATTTTCATATTTTTTATAAATTTGTTTTTAATATAAAGTTTTATTTTAGTTTATTTTTTGTTATAAATTTATTTTATATGTAAATTTTTGTGTGTATTATTATTTATTTTAATAATTGATAATTTAAATTTTATTCTCAGTAATTAGTTTATTGGTGGAGGCTGAGCTCAGGGCTCCACCGGGGTCACAAGGTGGCGGATCGTGAACGGCCTCTAGTAGGTTAGCTGCGAATAACCAATAAGCAGTCCCCGACCAAGAGCGACCATAGAGGAGGGCGTGGCGCAAAAGGCCACACATGCCCAATGAATCTTGGTGGCAGGGCGAGTGGGTGCCGCCCTAAAACTTCAATAAGCATCCTCAGGATTGAGCCCAGTAAGATCCTGACGGCGACAACTGGAAAATGTTAAGGAAAAGATTGCTATGGGCTGGCGTGGACGGTATTCTACCATCTTAGTAGCCGAGGGTGACACCTCGTCGAAACGGCTGGTGGGCTAATATCGTCTTCGTCTCCGTCTCGTTAAAACCTTGGCAGGTCTCCAAGTACGTTCGAAGCCACGTCACCATTAAGTTGGTGGTGCAGGATCAGTTGAGATGACTCCTGACTTACGCCGGATTCTGGCTCTGAACACAGACTCTCATAAGGACCTGTGTCAACCCTCGCGTGGCCTCCCTGCACATGCAAAGATAACCACGGGAATCTAAAACGGCGACTGCACATCGGGCGGAGATAGCGGCTTGGAGCGGAGACCCAACCGAAAAGAAATGAACCAAACAATTGACACGCGTAAAAGTAACGAGGCTAATGATAGCGGTGTAACCGCTTTTCAAAGGAGCAGCAAGGTGCTCCGATCGCCGGTGTTAAAAGCCGCTAGCAATGCGACAATAGCACCAGCAGAGAAACAAGTTGGCGGGTCAGCAATGGCCAGGGACACCCCACGACGAACGCAAGGGGGGAAAAAAGCTAGTAGGAAAGTAGATGCCACCCCATCTACCCCTGGACAGCAAGGTGACGGCAATGACGGGCGGGAAACCTCCGTATGCGGTGCAACATCGGGGAGGACAAGTCAAGTTGACCTCCTCGAGTATGCAAGAGTTGTGCTGCGCAGCATGCAGGCTGCTGCGGCCAAACAGAAAAATGTGTCGATGGACATAAAGAACGGCATGGCACAACTTGAAGAGACACTGAGTCGTATGCGCTCTTTATTAGAGGGTAAAAGCGCAGAGTACACAGAACCGAAAGCGACTCGTGGGAACAAAAGAGCACGAACGAACTCTGGCTCGCAACCGGGGGCCTCGGAGGCCAAGAAAAAGTGCGATGAGGGTTCTGCGAAGATAATCTCGGGCGAGGCCTGGACGACCGTAAGGAACCGGAAAGCCAAACCACGCCCTGAGAAAGGACAAAGGACACCACCTGGGCAAGCCAAGAAGGCAAAAAGAAAAGGCAAGCCCAGAAACAGACGGGCCGCAACTTTCGTAGTTAGACCAGCCCAGGGAAAGAACTACGCCGAAGTCGTAGGAGCCATCCGGGGCGAGCTTCGGCCTGAAGATACAGGAACCGTCATACGCTCCGTCCGAAAAACCAAATCCGGGAGTGTACTTATCGAAACTGCACGTTGCGGCGATAAATCAGCGTTCATCCAAGCGATAGGAAGCGCTGTTGGAGAAGCGGGCGAAACCAAGCAGCTTACACGGCGAATGCGGATAGAGGTGCTGGGCATGGACTGTCTGGCAACCGCCGAAGAAGTTGCCCAGGCTGTTAGGAAAGCTGCTGGCGGGGAAATGACGGGGCATGTCCGTGTGTCTATTTTCTCGGCAAACCAGCGTGAACAGAAGATGGCAGCCATTGAAGTGGACGAAGCTGTTGGCGTCCTTTTACTAGCCAAGGGCAAGATCTGTATCGGCTGGCTGCAATGCAGGCTTAGACAGAGGGTAGACGTGCAGCGATGCTTCAGGTGTCTAGGCTACGGACACCAAAAAGCAGACTGCGAAGGCCCTGATAGAAGCAGTGCTTGCTGGAAGTGCGGACAGAGTGGCCACCAGGCCTCGGCCTGCACGGGAACTCCAAAGTGCTTTTTATGCCAGTCAGAGAAGGTCGACCACCTTCCCGGGTCTGGAGCATGCAGCACCTTCAGGGAGGCACTCGCTGCCGCAAAGGCCAAACAGGCGCGCAAGTGACCAGGTTCATCCAAGGCAACCTGAACCGAAGCAGGTTAGCCGATAGTCTGCTGGACCAATTGGTTCTTGAAAGCAGAGCCAGCTATGCCATCATCAGCGAACCTTATAGAGTCAGGAGTGACTGGCACGTAGACTCAACAGGTGCTGCTGCGATCTGGATCCTAGACGCTGGCGCCCACGTACGAAGCCGTGTTGTCGGAAACGGCTACGTACGCGTAACAGTGGCGCACACCACACTAGTGAGCTGCTACCTGTCCCCAAACGATCCAATTCAAGGGTTTAAAGATAAGCTAGAACTACTCGAAGACGATTTGCGTGAGGAAACCGGTAACGTGGTCGTCGCTGGAGATTTCAATGCTAGGGCTGTTGAGTGGGGAATGCCCCAGACTAACTCCAGAGGAAGGCTAGTGCTAGAAATGGCTGCCCGGCTCGGATTGGTCATTCTGAATACCGGCACGACCCCGACATATCGGCGACCAGGCTTTGGACACTCTATCCCTGATATTACATTAGTATCGGAAAACCTGCTGTCAAAGGCGGCTGGATGGAGGGTGATGGAGGATCTCACGGGTAGTGACCATAACTACATCACCTTCCATCTTAATGACTCAGGGCAAAGTCGGACAGAGAGACCGCCCCGTATGAAAACAAAATGGGACGCCTCTAAGGTTGACGCTGCAAAGTTCTCCGCTGTTGTACAAGCGAGCGCACGACAGATAGTCGACAGTGCCGAAGCGGCGAACGCTACGGTAGAAGCCACCATGCGTTGTCTGAACAACGCATGCAAGACCTCAATGCCACGAAAAGGGCCTAGGAGAGGCAAAAAACAAGTGCACTGGTGGAGTAGCGAAATCGCCGAACTACGCAGGGTATGCCACAGAAAGCGAAGGCTGGCAACCCGTGCACGCAGCAGGCCTGACGCGCTAGAGCATGCGGAGGCATACAAAAGAGCAAAAAAGGTTCTCTGTGCCGCCATAAAGCAAAGCAAACTTGATAGCTGGAAAAAGCTTTGCAAAGAAGTTGATTGTGATCCTTGGGGACAAGGGTATAAAATAGTAATGGGGAAATTCCGCCCACCGAACCAAACGATGGATGAGGGGAAGATGCGAAGTATAGTAGATGCTCTGTTCCTCACTCGCACAAGCAGAGAGGGTGGCCACGTCACCCACGAAGGCCACGACGTGCAGCCGTTCAGTGAAGGTGAGCTAAAAGCGGCCCTACACAGAATGAAGCCCGGTAAAGCGCCAGGACCAGATGGGATACCAGCTGAAGCAATAAGACTGGCTGCTAAGAGAAGTCCTGAGTTGCTGTTGCACATGTATAACAAATGCCTGGAAGCCAGGATCTTTCCTACAAGGTGGAAGACAGCGCACCTCGTGCTAATCCCGAAAGGCAAGGGAGACCCGAACTCCCCGTCGTCTTTCCGACCATTATGCATGCTCGACACGGCCGGGAAAATGATGGAAAGCCTCCTTAAACAACGGCTGATAGCAGCCATTGACGATGGAGGTGGTCTGTCCCATCGGCAGCATGGGTTCCGGAAAGGTCACTCCACAATAGATGCCATAGCCGAGGTTATAAATGCGGTAAGGAAAGCCGAAACCGCGTGCCACCAAGTTAGGCCGGTTGTCTTACTGGTCACGCTGGACGTGAAAAATGCCTTCAATTCCGTCAGGTGGGACGATATGCTCGATGCGCTGAAACACTCTTTCAAGGTACCTCCTTATCTACTAGCCATATTAGGGGACTACCTAAAAGATCGCTGGCTCACGTACGAAACAAACCAAGGTCAGAGAAAGGTGAGGATAACAGGCGGAGCGGCCCAGGGATCGGTGTTAGGTCCCGACCTCTGGAATGCTTCGTATGACAGCCTCCTTCGTTTGCACATGCCAGATAGTGCTTTTCTTGTCGCTTTCGCAGACGACGTGGCTGCCGTAATTACAGCACGGAACTGCGAGCTGGCGCAGCTTAAATTAAACCAAGTAATGCGCAGTGTAAATAGATGGATGAGTGACCATGGACTTCAGCTCGCGACAGCGAAAACTGAGATCGTAATCCTCACGAAGAGACGAATTCCCACCATTACGAATATGATGGTTGGAGAACAACAAGTACAAACACGCAGCTCCACGAAATACCTTGGGGTGAGGCTAGATAGCAAACTAACCTTCTCGGAACACTTTCAAGGAGCCTGTGAGAAAACTGCACAGACCATAGGATACTTAAGTCGATTAATGGCAAACACAGGCGGGCCAAGGCCATGTATAAGAAAGTTGCTTGCTTCCGCTTCGGATTCTATACTCTTGTACGGTGCAGAGATTTGGGCGGATGCAATGAAATTCCGAAAGTATCGAGCAGCTATTACTTCTATCCAACGCAGAGGGGCGCTGCGAATTGCCTCAGCTTACCGCACGGTATCCGCAGACGCAGTTCTTGTTATTGCGGGAACCATACCGATACATCTTCTCGCTGAGGAGAGGAAATCAATTTACCACCTCCGAGGAGAAGTACGTAGAGATGTTGCTGCCGCGCAGGCGCGAAAAGATTCTATCCGACGCTGGCAACAGCAATGGAGCTGCAGCACTGCAGGCAAGTGGACCAGGGAACTGATTCCCGAGCTGGAGCCATGGTTAGAACGGCCACATGGAGAGGTCGACTTCTATCTGACACAGTTTTTAAGTGGCCACGGCTACTTCCGGGAATACCTCCACAGGATGGGCAAGGTTGAAAATCCGAATTGCTTATACTGTGGGCTCATAGACGACGTACGCCACACCTTTTTCGAATGCGATCACTTCGCACAGCAACGAAGAAGAGTGGAAGTAACACTAGGCGGCCTATCCCCGGGCAGTGTCATCCATAAAATGACCTGCGGAAATGACAGATGGGACATGGTCAGCAGATATGCAAGGACTATTCTCCTCGCTAAACGGCAAGATGGTTGCTTAGCCCAATAACGTGAGAGTAGCCAAAGAGCTCACGTAGCGCGCTTCCGTGCCCGAAGTTATGCTAAACGCGGTCCCAGGTGCGGAAAATGCGCGGGCCGTGGGAGGTTAGGTTTTAGTGGGTAGACCATAAAGAAAAAGAAAGGGAGTCCTACACTCGGAGAGGCTCGCTGCTACAGAGAGTAGCACCGAGGCTTAACAACCCGGTTAGTGCATAAAGCATTTCCTCCTTCCACGTAACAAAAAAAAAAAAAAAAAAAAAAAAATTAGTTTTATTAATCAATTAAAATTGGAATTAGTAAATTTATTTAGTATTGGTTAGATTTGTGCCAGCATCCGAGGTTATACAAATAATGCAAATAAAAATTTTTCGATGAAAGATATAAGTTAAAAATATGTATAAATTTATTAAGTGAAATTTTAACTTCATAATAGTTTTTAAATTGATTTTATTTGTCTTAAAAATTTTATTATTAAACTAGGATTAGATACCCTATTATAAAAAATGTAATTGTTTTTCATTAAGGTAGTATTAGTTATGTTCTTGAAACTTAAAAAATTTGGCGGTATTTTAGTCTATTCAGAGGAACCTGTTCTATAATCGATAATCCACGATGAACCTCACTTAAATTAGTTTTCAGTTTATATACCGTCTTTATTAGAATATTTTATTAGAATAATAATTTTCAATAATTTGTATTTAAATTTATATCAGATCAAGGTGTAGCTTATATTTAAGTAGAAATGGGTTACAATAAAATTATTTAAATGAATTTAAATTTTAAATGTTTAATGAAATTGGATTTGGTAGTAAAATTTTAAAGATAAAAAATTTGACTCTAGCTCTAAAATATGCACATATCGCCCGTCGCTCTTATTCTAAAGTAAGATAAGTCGTAACATAGTAGATGTATCGGAAGGTGTATCTAGAATGACAATTTAAAGCTTATAAAGTAAAGTATTTTACATTGAAGAGATTTTTGTGCGAATCAATATAAATTGAATTTAATATTTATTTATTTATTTTATGATTTATTTATTACTTATTAATATTATTTGTTTAATTTATATTAAAAGTAATTATAAAAATTAGTGTTTTAGTAATTTTTAATGAAAAAATAAATTTAATTATAGCTTATTTGTATTGTGAAAGATTATTGAAATAATTTGAAAAATTTTTATTTTATAAGAAAAATTTATTTTTTGAACCTTGTGTATCAGGGTTTATTAAATAATTAATAGTAAAAATATTAATCTCGATTTTATAAGAGTTAATAATTTATTAAATTTAATGTATTAAAATGATTTTGAATAAGTTATTAGAAATGAAATGTTATTCGTTTGTAAATATATCTAGTTTTTTTAGAAATAAATTTAATTTAGTAATTTTTGATTTTATTTATTTATTTTTGTTAATAAATAAATTTATTAATTATAATATTTTAAGGGATAAGCTTTAAAATAAATTATTATAAATGGAATAAATTAGTTAAAAAATATATGCTTAGAATTAGCAATTATTAATAATTCTGTTAAAAATTATTTAATTTAAATATTATTTATTTATGTTTTAATTTTCTATGAAAAACTTTTTTGTAATTTTATTTGAAAAGAAATAATGATTAAATTAGTATATATATACATATATAAGTAATTTTTAATGAAAGGTTTATATAAAGAACTCGGCAAATATATTACTCGCCTGTTTAACAAAAACATGTCTTTTTGAGTTAATTTTAAAGTCTGACCTGCCCAATGAAAATTTTTAATGGCCGCAGTAATTTAACTGTGCAAAGGTAGCATAATCATTAGTCTTTTAATTGAAGGCTTGTATGAATGGTTGGATGAAATATTTATATTCATATAAATTTATTATAGAATTTTATATTTTAGTAAAAAAGCTAAAATTTTGTTAGAAGACGAGAAGACCCTATAAATCTTTATAGTTTTATAAATTTTTATTTTTTAGATTGATTTTATTTTAATTTTTAAGATTATTTTATTGGGGTGATATTAAAATTTAATTAACTTTTAATTAATTTTTATCATTTATTTATGATTTATTGATCTATTATTAATGATTAAAAGAATAAGTTACTTTAGGGATAACAGCGTAATTTTTTTGGAGAGTTCTTATTGATAAAAAAGTTTGCGACCTCGATGTTGGATTAAGATATAATTTTAGGTGTAGTTGCTTAAATGGTAAGTCTGTTCGACTTTTAAATTCTTACATGATCTGAGTTCAAACCGGTGTAAGCCAGGTTGGTTTCTATCTTTAATATATTATAATATCTTAGTACGAAAGGACCGGTTATTAAAATAATTATATTTTATTTATGTGAATTTTATTAATATAATTTAATTAACTATTTTGGCAGATTAGTGTATTAAATTTAGAATTTATAAATGTAATTTTTAATTACAAATAGTACTTGTTTATTTTTGAATTATTTTTAACTTTAATTGGTTCATTAATTTTAATCATTTGTGTTTTAGTGAGAGTTGATTTTTTGACTCTTTTGGAGCGTAAAGTATTAGGATATATTCAAATTCGAAAAGGCCCAAATAAAGTTGGTTTATTAGGAATTCCTCAACCTTTTTGTGATGCAATTAAATTATTTACTAAAGAACAAACTTATCCTTTATTATCGAATTATATTTCTTATTATTTTTCTCCAATTTTTTCTTTATTTCTTTCTTTAATTGTTTGATTTTGTATACCTTTATTTGTAAAATTATTTTCATCTAATTTAGGGTTGTTATTTTTTTTCAGTTGTGCTAGATTAGGTGTTTATAGAATTATAATTGCTGGTTGATCATCAAATTCTAATTATGCTTTATTAGGAGGGTTACGGGCGGTTGCCCAAACAATTTCTTATGAAGTTAGAATAGCTTTAATTTTATTGTCTTTTGTTTTTTTAATTGGAAGATATAACATTTTTCAATTTTTTTATTATCAAAAATATATTTGATTTTTAGTAATTTTTTTACCTCTTAGATTTATTTGATGTTGTATTTGTTTAGCTGAAACTAATCGAACACCTTTTGATTTTGCTGAAGGTGAATCTGAATTAGTTTCTGGATTTAATGTTGAATATAGAAGAGGTGGATTTGCATTAATTTTTATAGCTGAATATTCTAGAATTTTATTTATGAGAATATTATTTAGAGTTATTTTTTTAGGTTGTGATTTATTTAATTTTGAATTTTATTTAAAATTAATATTTATTTCTTTTGTATTTATTTGAGTACGTGGTACTTTACCTCGGTTTCGTTATGATAAATTAATATATTTAGCTTGAAAGTGTTTTTTACCAATTTCTTTGAATTATTTATTATTTTTCATTGGGTTTAAATTGTTGTTGTTAAATTTTATTTAATTGATTTTGTTAAGTAAAGTTAATAGAAAGTATTTTTCTATATTATGTTTTCAAAACATATCCTTATTCAAGCTCATTAACTATTTAATTAAATTATCTCATCATTTATTAATTATAGGATTTGTAATATAATATAAAAAGTAAATAATTGTTAAAATTTGACCTACAATAATATAAGGAGTTTCTACTGGTCGTGCTCCAATTCATGTTAATAAAATTACTGTGATAATTATAATTCAGAATAAAATTTTATTTATAGGATAAAATTGAATTCCTCGGAAATTTCTTAAGTTATAAAATGGAAGAATTGTTAAAATTGCAATTGATATAATTAGTGCTATAACTCCTCCTAATTTATTAGGGATTGATCGTAAAATTGCATAAGCAAATAAAAAATATCATTCTGGTTGAATATGAATAGGAGTTACTAATGGATTTGCTGGAATAAAATTATCTGGATCTCCTAGTAATTATGGGTGGATTAATGTTAATAATATTAATATTGAAATTATAATAATGAATCCAATAATATCTTTGTAAGAAAAATAAGGATGAAATTGAATTTTATCAATATTTGAATTTAATCCAATGGGATTATTTGATCCTGTTTGGTGTAAGAATAATAAATGAATTATTGTTATAAATAAAAAATAAATAAATGTAAGGCGCGATAACTTCCGAAGAGATCTAAGGCCGAGCTTCTCTTCCAATTTTGCGTCGTGCTCCTCTTGATTTTTCCCTACAAATTGGCCGGACGGGACCTACATGTTTTATGCCGACTCCGAACGGCATCTGCAAGGCAGATGAGTTTTCACTGAGAGTTTTTCATGGCAGAAATACAATCGGAGCGCTTGCCAGACACTGCCGAGGGGCGACCCCGCTTAGAAAAATTTTCTTCTAATTGAAAAATCTTATTTCTAAAATTTTGATGTTGCTTTGCCCGGGAGTTGAACCCAGGGCATACGGTGTGATAGGCGGAGCACGCTACCATCACACCACGGTGGCCGCTAATACAATAAAAGGTAAAATAAAATGGAAAGTAAAGAATGGAGTTAATGTAGCATTATCAACTGCAAATCCTCCTCATACTCATTGGACTAAATTATTTCCTAAATAAGGAATTGCTGATAGTAAATTTGTAATAACTGTTGCACCTCAACAAGATATTTGACCTCATGGTAATACATACCCTATAAAAGCTGTTGCTATTACTAAAAATAAAATTAAAATTCCAATTAATCATGTAGGTGTAAATAAATAAGATATATAGTAAATTCCTCGTCCAATATGTAAATAAATACAAATAAAAAAAAAAGATGCGCCATTAGCATGTAATGTTCGTAGCAATCAACCGTAATTTACATCTCGACAAATATGATTTACTCTGTCAAAAGCTAAATTAATATTTGCGGTGTAATGTATGGCTAGGAATAACCCTGTTATGATTTGAATAATTAAACATAACCCTAATAATGAACCAAATATTTCATCAAGTTGAGATATTAATAGGTGTTGGTAAATCAATTAAAGCATTATTAGAAATTTTAATTAAAGGATGTTGATTTCGAAAAGGTTTGTTCATTAATTTATAATTCGTAGTGGGCCATAAAATATATTAGTAATTTTTACTACGGCAATTAATGTAATTAATAAATAATTTATTAATATAATAGTTATTATATTTGTTGGGTAATTATATAATTTATTAAGTACAATAGAATTTTCTTGTATATATGACTTTATATCATATATTGTTTTTATTTCATTATTTTCTATGTAATTTAATATAAAGGGTTTATCTAAGAAAATTGAAATTGTTATTATAATAATGAATATTATAATACATGAAATTGTTATTTTAATTGATAGTGAAAATATTTCATTTGATGCTAATGAAGTGATATAAATAAATAATACTAATATTCCTCCTAAAAAAATTAGGAATAAAATATAAGAAAATCAGAATGTTTTATATAATATTACTGTTAGTATACAAATTTGTAATGTTTGTATAAGTAATATTAGTCCTATAGCTAATGGATGATTTATTTGATTAAAAATTAATCTAGAAATTAATATAGTAATAAAAAAAAATAATTGAATTATACAAGGAATAGTTTATGAAAATATTAATTTTGGAGATTAATGATAAAGAAGTTTCTTTTTTCTTGAAGTTTTAAAAAAAAGATTTTTATTTTTGATTTACAAGACCAATGTTTTTATTAAACTATTAAAACTAATGCTAATAATTTTATATTGAATGTTGCCTTTTATTTTATTTTTAATTGGAGTTTTTGGATTTGTTTCTAATCGTAAACATTTGTTATCAATATTATTGAGATTAGAATATATTGTTTTGAGTTTATTTTTTATATTATTTATATATTTAAATTTAATAGATTATAGATTATTTTTTAGAATTTTGTTTTTAATTTTTAGAGTTTGTGAAGGGGCATTAGGTCTTTCAATTTTAGTTTCATTAATTCGAACTTATGGTAATGATTATTTTCAATCTTTTAATTTATTATAATGTTGAAATTTATTTTTATATTAATTTTTATATTTCCTATTTGTTTCATAAAAAATTGTTTTTGAATGGTTAAATTTTTATTATTTTTGATAATGTTTATAATAATTTTATTTAATTTTAGTTTTAATTATTTTATAAATATTTCTTATTTTTTAGGAATAGATGTTCTTTCAAATGGATTAATTTTATTAAGAGTTTGAATTTGTATTCTTATATTAAATGCTAGTTATATAATTAATAAATTGGATAATTATAAAAATTTATTTTTATTAAATATTTTAATTTTATTAATATTTTTAATTTTAACTTTTAGTTCAATAAATTTATTTATATTTTATTTATTTTTTGAGAGTAGATTAATTCCTACATTATTTTTAATTTTAGGTTGAGGGTATCAACCTGAACGTTTACAAGCTGGGATTTATTTATTATTTTATACTTTATTTGTTTCTTTACCCATATTTGTTAGTATTTTTTATTTATATAATATTTTTATAAATTTAAATTTTTATTTTTTGTATAAGTATTTATTTAATTATGATTTATTGTATCTATCATCAATTATATCTTTTTTAGTAAAAATACCTATATTTTTAGTGCATTTATGATTACCTAAAGCTCATGTGGAAGCTCCTGTTTCAGGTTCAATAATGTTAGCGGGAATTATATTAAAATTAGGGGGCTATGGTTTATTGCGAATTTTTTCATTTTTACAGTTTAGTGTGGTTAAATATAATTATATTTTTATTAGAATTAGATTAATTGGAGGATTTTTAATTAGTTTAGTTTGTTTACGTCAAACTGATTTGAAATCTTTAATTGCTTATTCTTCTGTTTCTCATATAAGAATTGTTTTAAGAGGTATTTTAACATTAAATTATTGAGGGTTATCTGGTGCTTATGTATTAATAATTGCTCATGGTCTTTGTTCATCTGGTTTATTTTGTTTAGCAAATATTACTTATGAACGATTAGGGAGTCGTAGATTATTAATTAATAAGGGTTTATTAAATTTTATGCCTTCAATGACTTTATGATGATTTTTATTATGTATTTGTAATATATCTGCTCCTCCATCATTAAATTTATTAGGAGAGATTTCTTTATTAAATAGAATTATTAGATGATCTTGGTTAAGTATAATTATATTATCATTAATATCTTTTTTTGGGGCTTGTTACACTTTATATTTATATGCTTATACTCAGCATGGAAAAAATTTTTCTGGGTTATACTCTTTTAGAATGGGTAAAATTCGAGAGTATCTTCTTTTATTTTTACATTGATTTCCATTAAATATATTAATTTTAAAAAGAGATATTTGTATAATTTGATTTTAAAATTTAAATAGTTTAATTAAAATATTGATTTGTGATGTCAATGATATGATTTAATCATTTTAAATTGCGAAAAAATTATCTATTTGTAATATTGGATTTTTAGTATTAATTAATTTTAGATTTTTATTTTTTTTTATAAGTTAAAATTTTTTAATAAAAAATTTAATTTATTTTTTGGAGTGAGAAATTATTAGATTAAATTCTTCTGGAATTATTATAACTTTTTTATTTGATTGAATAAGATTATTATTTATATCTTTTGTATTAATGATTTCTTCTTTTGTTATTTATTATAGAAAAGAATATATAATAAGTGAATTAAATATTAATCGTTTCATTATATTAGTTTTTTTGTTTGTTATATCAATAATATTATTAATTATTTCTCCTAATTTGATTAGAATTTTATTAGGTTGAGATGGGTTGGGATTAGTTTCTTATTGTTTAGTAATTTATTTTCAAAATTTGAAATCTTATAATGCTGGAATATTAACGGCATTATCAAATCGTGTTGGTGATGTTGCTTTTTATTAGCTATTTCTTGAATGTTAAATTATGGTAGTTGAAGATTTATCTTTTATTTAGAATTTATAAAAAAGGATTTTGAGATGAATGTTGTAATATTATTAATTATATTAGCAGCTATAACTAAAAGAGCTCAGATTCCTTTTTCTTCTTGATTGCCTGCAGCAATAGCTGCACCTACTTCAGTTTCTGCTTTAGTTCATTCTTCAACTCTTGTAACTGCTGGGGTATATCTATTAATTCGGTTTGATATTTTATTATTAGATTCTTTGTTAAGGTGTATTTTATTATTATTATCTGAATTAACTATATTTATAGCTGGATTAGGTGCTAATTTTGAATTTGATTTAAAAAAAATTATTGCATTGTCTACTTTAAGTCAGTTGGGTTTAATAATATGGATTTTATCAATAGGGTTTATAAAATTGGCTTTTTTTCATTTATTAACTCATGCTTTATTTAAAGCATTATTATTTATATGTGCAGGGGCTATTATTCATAACATGAATAACTCTCAAGATATTCGTTTAATAGGGGGGTTGAGAAGTTTTATACCTTTTACTTCAACTTGTTTTAATGTTGCAAATTTAGCTTTATGTGGAATACCTTTTTTAGCTGGGTTTTATTCTAAGGATATAATTTTAGAAATAGTTTCGTACCAGATAGCGAGTCCAGAGTGTCGTCAATTCTTGGCAGTGGGTAGCTATCCTTTTTCGTTACGTCATTCATAGTCCACGCAAAACCTCATTTTTCCATCCTTTTTCTTTACAAGTACTACCGGTGAGCTCCATGGACTAGCTGATGGTTCGATGACGCCGCTGTCGCTCTTTTCTTGTATGATTTGACTCACAACTTCACGCTTCGCCAGTGGAACACTACGTGGAGCTTGACGGATCGGCCTCGCATCTCCAGTGTCAATTTGATGTTTCACAACGTTGGTGCGGCCTGGTTTGAAACCATCCTGGTCAAAGATGTTCGCGTACTTTAGGAGCAGTTGTTTTGCCTTACTCTGATAGGCTTCCTCTAGCCCTTGCGTCCATGCCGTGATGTAGTTTGAAAGATCAGTATTACTAGATGAAATGTGTTCCTGGAGCTGTTCACAGTTAATAACTACTTCGGCCTCTTGGCATCTTCCCAAAATAGTTCCTTTGGTCAAATTGAATGGTGACTTGAACTCATTGAGTACTCTTACTGGAATACGTCCATCTTGTTTTGTAATAGCCAGGGTTTTTCCTACAAGTATGTTCAGTGCTGATTTATTTGCTGCTTCGACAACCCACAATTTGTTTGTCCCACAATCTCCATCAACCTTTGCCCAGATGACTGCTTCTGATTTTGGTGGTATTTGCTGACTCTCTTCCACCAGCACTCGTTTACTGCTGTAGCCTCTCTCGTAGCCGAAATTAAGTGGCACATCCATGTTCTTATATCGCATCGTCTTGCTTTGCATGTCGATCTTGATGCCCTGGTCGATTAAGAAGTCCACTCCAATTATGATTTCATCAACAATCTCTGCCACTATAAAATTGTGTACTACCGTGACGTTCCCAATTGCGACTTCACATGATACATCTCCTAGAACCGTGCTGTCTTCTCCAGTGGCTGTACGCAATCTTGCTCCATGCAATGGTCTTACCTTCTTGTTGACTAAATCCGCTCGAATGATGGAATGAGATGCACCCGTATCTACAGTCAGTAAACGTTCCTTTCCATCCACATGTCCTCCGACAGAAAGATTCTTTGACCTTCTTCCAATTTGTGAGATAGAGATTATGGGGCATTCAATTGAGGGAGCCAGCTATCGCCCCTTGCGGCTGACTCGCTTTAGTTTAACGATTGAGTGGACTTGGAGATTTGCTCATCTCCTTCAGCTCTGCGTTTATGGCCACCCACATTGTTGGAGCTATTGGGACCGCTGCTGCAATGTCGTGCAATATGACCTGGGTTTCCGCACTTGAAACATTTAATAACTCCGGCATTTTTCTGATGTGATCCCTTCAGTGCTTCCAAAATTGTGTCTACTCAATCTGGTCTTTCCACTTCCAAACGATGAGCTTTGTATGCTGGTTTACTCAATAGTGAAGCCGTTTCCTGAGTCAATGCATGTGATACCGTTTCAGCAAATGTCAGTTTTGGGTTTGCGTATATAGCTCGCTTCGTTTCCACGTCCCGTATGCTATTTATAAAACTCTGGATTTTTACCCTCTCGGTGTATTCCACGGGTGCATCCGCATTTGCGAGATGAGCCAACCTTTCAAAATCCGAGGCAAACTCCTGCAAAGTCTCATTAGCTTTTTGGTGACGGTTTTGCAACTCAATTTGGAATATCTGTTTCCTATGCTCGCTTCCATAACGTCTCTCGACAGCGGCCATCAATGCTTCATAGTTGTTCCGCTCTCCTTCGGGAATCGTCTGTAGGATTTCGGCTGCTGGCCCCTTCAATGCCACGAACAGAGCTGCAACTTTATCTTCAGCATTCCAGTTGTTCGCTGCCGACGTCTTCTCAAATTGGAGCTTAAATACCTGGAATGGAACAGAACCATCAAACGTTGGAGATTTTACCTTCAGAGTAGACGTTGAAGTGATTGGACGGTTCAATTGTAACTCCTGAATCCGATCTTTCAAAGCATCCATCTCGGCCTCCACTTTACTTTGTCGTTCACTAACAGCCTCCAGCTGTGATAAGAATTTTGTTTCCTGTACATCCAGCTTTGTTGAGATACGCTCTTCTTGTGCTTCGAGCTGTAATGTTATGCGTGCCTCTTGTTCTTTTAGTTGTTCTGCAATTTGTGACGCCATGTGTGTTTTCTGTTCTTCCATCTTCGATGTTATTCGTGTCTCTTGGGATTCTATCTGTGATGACATATACGTTTTCTGTTCTTCTAGTTGAGATGACATATACGTTTTCTGTTCTTCTAGTTGAGATGACAATTGCGACGACATTGATGCTACTATATCATGTTCAAGTCTGTGCTGGTAACCGTCTGCGATGTTTCGTTTTTCTCTTCAACTTTTGTTGTCTCCTCGCCATCAAGGTGAAAGACATACTCTTCCACATCAATTCCTTCTGCTTCCATTGCCTCTCGTAGCCGTGCCTGAAGTTCGAGTTTAACGCCGCTTGTATTCAATCCACGGCTCTCCAACTCCTTCAGTTGCTGGATCTTTAATTCACTGAATTTTGCCATATCCTTGTTGTCTTCTGGAATTTATTCAACAATCCCACTTCTGACACCAATTGTAACGAATTTTCTGCAAACCTCTTATTTGCCCTTTTGCTAGGTTCGTATCGCTAAACTGTTGAATAAATAACTCCAATATTGAATAATGGAAAAAATGGCCTTCATTAAAATACTTCACAATAACACTCAAACTGTGCAACGAATAGCTTAATAACCCAACTGATAGCTTAAATGAAACTCCACTATTCAAAATAATACTGGTATTGCTCGCTAGATATCGTCTTAGTCGTAACTGCTTGACAACTCAAATCAAACTGAATGTCAGCGCCTCTACATCTGTCGCCTTTTATAATCTTTGGTTTCCTCGTTCGCATTTTTCTAGAATCTACTAGCATTGTCCATGAGCTCTCAAACTTCTCAGCTATAACTAAAATTGCACAATTTTATACATCTTTTAGGCGCTTCCAGAATCTACTAGTCAAGTAGCTCGCAAACTTCTCAGATATATGCATATGTTAGTGCATTGACTCTCCGCTGCTCGTATACGTACATGGTACATATGTGTAGACGCACTTATTTATTCGTTTATGTAGATAAATAATGATTGAATTATTGATGTGAATGTTTGTAGTTCACAGTCTCTCGCGCACACATAGGCGTATAAGTAAATGCATCTGTGTGTGACATCTCTCGGCTGCCTTATATATGTGTATACATGATTTGATTATTGACGTAAATATCGCTTAGCATGCCTTAGCATCGCCTTAGTGATGGTATAGCTTAGTGATGCTAATATCCGTGACAATATGTATGTATGCACGCCCGATGTATTCACTTACATAAGTACAGCATGTTTCTAGACTTTTCTTCTACGGATTTTTCTTTTGAAACCACGCTAGGTACATTCTTACATACATGTGTATATATGTATTTTGCATATACTGTACGCCTTAGGAATATTTTGCACAGAATTAAAAAAAAAAAACCCTACCTTTAAGTGCGTTAGCTTGCACTTTGTCCACTTCACTCGCAATTCTTTAGTTTTTATTTTAAAAATGCATTTTACGCATTTTGTCCACAGCACTTCTGTAATCTATTTGTGCACACAAATTCTTTTTTATCCACTCGCGCATGTATTACATTTCTGGCCAAATTTCCGGCACATTTAAAAAAATTTTCACTTTTGGCTCGATTTCTGTATGCGAACACGACCGTATTAAACTTTTTAATTTTCACTTTAGCAAAAATTTCACTATTTTTTTTTCCGTGCTAACAATCTTGGCTGAGCCCCCAATTTTGTGGTTCTTACCTCACTCAATCACGACTTCCAATCAAACAACACGACATAGTTTATCATTTAAACAATGTATTTTACATGAATTCGGATTATTACAGGTATTTGTTTAATTTTGATTAAATTATATTAAAGAACTTTTATGTTGAATAAATTTGACGATTTAGAAAGTGTTGAACGACCGACGAGTGAATAACGACTCAATTATATTCAATTCTATTCTATTTTCCCTACTCCTCGTTCGTATGACGCTTGCTCCACCGTAGTGTTGCCACGATGTCAGGATTAATTCCCATATTCAGATTTGATTTTATATACACATCTATTAAATTCTCTAGGATTTCGGGCAGAAAATATGTCAAACTAATAGGCCTGTAGTGTTTCGAATGAAGATGACTGGTTTTGCGCTTTTGGTAGGAAAACTACTCGAGCCGTTTTCCAAGATTGCGGGACGTGGTTCAGTTTTATACAACCCTCAAAGATTATTCTTAGCCATTCTATAATCGGTCCACCGGCCTTCTGCAGCATAGCTGGGAATATCCCATATGGGCCCTGCGATTTGAACATAGAAACCGTTTTTATTGCCCATTCACTTTTGGTATTTGTCACCAACCCTGGTACCTCTCGCTCCGTATTAGGACTGTAGACTTCTCCTGATGAGAAGTGTGTGTTAAGTAGTACCTCAGGGGACTCTTCACTATTGTGTCACCATTCCCCGTCGTCCTTTGTTATCAATCCCTGGACTGCATCTCTTTAGATATGACTTTCGTCAGTCTCGCCGTTTTGCTGGAGCATTTCTGTATTCGTTCCAGTAATTCTCGCTTTCCGCAACATTTGCCAGCTTAAATATATTTTTTACCTGCCCTCTAAGAAGACTCAGCCTCTTACTACACCATGGTGACTTCGCTTTCCCTTGAATCTTCTGATGAGGACAAGCTCTGTTGTACGCAGTTGTTGCACTTCTCCAAATCCTATACGGTGGCAACCTCTTTAGGCTACACTAGTCTTCCTGATACACATTTCTGAACCTGTAGACTACTCTGTAGTATGTAACAAAAAAGGGACTCACCTCTATCATTAATATCGTTCCGTCCCCATACGCTGTGATACGAATCCGCGCCTATGACAAGCGTATTTGTGAATTGGTTGCTTCCTATTTCTACTACTAATATGTTTCGAAAATTTGTAAGGAAGCAGTTAACGGATGTCAATTCGATTAGGGAGCAGTATGGCTGCGATTGCCAAACAATTTGTCAGTCGAACAAAGACCCCTGTGATTTAATCATGAGTTTACTCAAAATCGAATGCTTAAAGGCACAGTAGCTTCATTTTTTTAGTTGGACTTACAAACTGTATGCCGATTCCAAATAGGACCTGGTAATGTTACTGATTTTTGATATCTCTCATTGTGTTTACATATATCATTAACATAAACAGCAAAACTTTACAAAGCATTTTATAGAAAATTTTCAAACTTTATAATACAATCAAATTATATATGTATTTAAGATATTTTTGTAATACTTACACAGTTATATACATACAAATAAGTTAATCATTTTATTTCTCTTTTTTTATATCTTTAAGGCCAACTGCACAGGATGACTACAACGCATTTTGGCACGTCCTACGCATCGTCGGCTTTTGCTTATCCTTCGCCAACAGCTGTGCCAATCCGGTGGCTTTGTATTTTGTTAGCGGCGCCTTTCGCAAGCATTTCAATAGGTATTTGTTTATTCACTACAATGCAGACGCATGACAAACAAACAACTCTTGCCCAAACGGGGTAAGGATGTTACAAAAAATATGAACGAATATAAAAGTAAAAATTCGCAAAAAAAACAACAGTAAATTTAAATAAAACAAATTGCTAAAAAAAAATATTTGATAACAAAGTGAAGAAACATAAAAGGCCAAAATCTTTCTATTAGAATTTCTTAAAAATTAAAAATAATATGTATATAATCTTACAAAAGTTTGATGAGCTAACAAATACATAAATTTGCATCTAATAACGTAGTAAATATAAGCACATTACAAGGCTAGTTCGATACCAGGTGTTGTTATCCCGAGAGGCGAGACCTATCACAAATTGTAATCAATATCCTCTAACGAGAGTCCAAGGAAACTTGCAGTTTCAACATGGGTGGACCATAGTGAGAGGGGTGTTAGATGCGTTGGTTCCCCATTACAATTGAAGAGATGGTTGGTGTTATGTGGAAACACGTTGCGAGCAGGGCATAGATTGGGCATGTCGAGGTTATAGAGTTTACAGTACCCAGATCGAAGTTGAGCTAGAGTGGCGTGCGTCTGTCTGGGTAAAAAGCGTTGCTCTAGGGGTGTGTTCTCAGGTGCGGTATTTCTTCATAACGCTTACTGAGATGAGGTGGTGTTCTGGGGTCATAAGAAGACAGGCCGTAGCGGTTCTCAGAGCAGTGTTTCGGCAGACCTGCATTTTCTTCCAGTGAGTAACCTTTAGGCTTGGCGACAATATCGGGGACGCATAGCATGCAATCGGCCGGCCAATTGCTTCGTAAGTGGTAGTGAGCGTTTCTTTGCCTTTACCCTAAGCGCCGGCGGGAAGGGATTTCAGGATTTTATTACGGCTCTGGATTTCAGGTACAATTGCGGTTTTATGCTCACCAAAATGTAGATCCTGATCGAACGTCACACCCAATATTTTTGGTGTAAGACAGTAGGTAGCGTAATGCCAACGACATAGATGTCCAACCTGGTCGACATTTGCCGTGACCATGTTGTAAATAAGGTCGCCGATGATTTGTCGATGACAACGAAAAGTTCCGCGATGCAAAAAAAACTTGAGAGATCATGGAGATAGCTGTTTATTTTATTACTAAGCTTATCGTTGTATGGACATGTCGCCATTATACCTTCGGCGTAGGATACAATGATGACTCTTTCTGGTGGCGAAGGTAGCTTCACATGTAGAAGTTAAACAAATGCGGGGATAGGACACCACCCTGTGGCACCCCTTGTTTAATTCTTCTTTGTTTGGATGTTACCTTCTGAATTGAAATAGGGAAGCAGAATAGCTTCAAGTGTCTTGCCTAATGGCGATATGAGAGATATCGGACGATTCTCCTATGTTAGTTGGTTTCACAGGCATCATTAGTGGAACCACTCTGGCCATTTTCCATTTTTCGGGGATGGCGAAGGTGAACAGGGACAGGTTGAAGGTATGCGCTAGATAAGTAAACTCCTTTTTTAAGCATCGGCATGGATATGCCGTTTGGGCTTCTGCTTTAGATGGTTTAGCATGAACAATGACATATTTAACCGCTTTGGCGGTGATGGTATTTGAGGACGCGCTGTGGCAACAGTCGGGATAGGGAGGGCAGCAAAGGGATTGTCTGTATAAGTTTTGTAATCTTCCCACTTTCCTTTTTTAAATTGATGAAAACGCGTTTTTCATTAGTAATGAAATCGGCAGATCGCTCCAGCGAAAGGAGTATGGGTAGTTAGTCGGATGCCAATGTTATCATCAGCTGTCAGTTGACGCAGTTAACGAGTCCTGTGCTCACGATGTAAATGTCTAGCGAACTGTGGCAGCTTCCTACCAAACGTGTGGGGCGTCCCAGTTTATCGTGCAGAACGTCGTTTCTTCTATTTGATCCGCCGTCGTCTCACCCCTGACTGTGGGTCAAAATGCCACACATCGTGGTGGGCACTGAAATCGGCTAGGATAATTTTACTTTCGCCAGTAAGTAGTGCGCTAATGTCAGGGCAGTATCCACTAGGACAACTGGTGACAGGTGGTATGTGGATGTTGATGACTTTCAAATTTGCATCGCCTGACTGGACAGATATGCCTTGGCATTCCAGGACACTGTCCCTACGGCCAGTGGCGTACCTAGGGTGGGGAAGAGGGGCGGTCGCCCCGGGCGCAATGATTTGGGGTCGGCAAGCCGACTTTCGCTGTTCCGTAAGATGAAGAAATGATACTCGAAAAAAATTTTTTTACACCAAATTTTTTTTTTTACTGAGAAATCGAGTTTTACATTCATAGAAATATTACATCAACATTGGATCTCAATTTTTAATAGAAAATGAATCTTTTATCTGATGTATGTTATCTTGAAACATTACAATCTTAAAATTTTTTCTCTTACACAATTAAAAAACTCAAAAGTTAACTTTTTTAGCTTTAATCTCTGCAAAGCTACATATTATATCCTCGTTATCCAACATTGCAGCAGTTTTATTTTCGATCGAAAGAATTGCAAGATTTGTTAATCTACTTTGACTCATGGCTGATCTAAAGTAAAATTTGATCACTTTGAGTTTGCTGAATGATATTTCACAGGAAGCAACTGACACAGAAATTGTTAGTAATATTTGCAAAGCTGTCGCTAATGTTTTGTAAGAGTCTCGTCCCATTGACGAAATATATAACAGAAGTTGTTCAGGCGAGAATCCAATTTCCTCTTCGTTTTTCTTCGCTCTTTTCAGTAAGAGTAGGACGTCTTGAATATCGTTGAACAATCCTTCGTTGTATAAGTCATCTGGATAAAACACTGCAAGTTTCTGGCATTTTTCTTTTATTTTGAGAAGCTTATCTTTGTATGAGTCTCTGGGAAGATGTATTATTTTTTCCAAGTCACAAAGAAATCCAAAACGTTCTTCGAGCTTCTTCAAATTTGTGAAACGTGTAGATATTTCCATCGAAAGTTTATTCAAAATTTCAATCAAAGATTGTCGCATTTCTTCTTCTGAATTCAATCCAGCATCTTCAAATATCTCTCCTGGCACATTTCGCTTTTTTCAAATTCTCCTGATGGTACTCACACGCCACTCGTTACATTTTTCTTTAGCCTTGCAAATAGCACGGTCGCACAAGTCAATTCTCCAATCAATCAGTTTGTCTGTCAATATCTGCAGTTGTTCCAGTACATGAGTGAAACTGATTCCTTTTTCTTGTAACCGTTTCTGAACCCTATCAAATGATATGAGAATTTCTGCCCAAAAAAACAAAAGAGCGACGAAATCGAATGTTTCCAAAGCATTGATAACTAACGCAGCATCTTCTCTGGTATCAATATTTTCAGTGACCGTATCCCTCAAGTGTTCCAGCGCTAAGATGACTTCGTCCAATTGTGTTGATACTGGCTTTACAGCTTCAGCTTCCGAACTCCACCTGGTTTTACAATGCCTTTGACCGTTATATTCACGTATTTTTTAAGAACGTCCCATCTGTGGGTGCACGAGGAGAAATAAGCAGGGATGCACCTTAACGTTAAGCTAATCGTTTATCAAAAAATTTCCACCGTTTCCGTTGAAACACTTCGAAATATTATCGATAAAGAAATTATCAAGATAAATTGTATCTCGTTTTTAACCGAAACGAAAAGCTTTCGATAACGTTAAAAACGTTAACGAAAACTTGATACTTTATGTTTGAATTATGCTGGCAATGCTATAGCCATGGTGAAGCCGTAAGGTGGCAACAACGAGCGCACATACACACACAAACTCTATGTAATTTGTTTGTGTAATTCGTTGGTGGTAATGTCAAAAATACTCTGAGAAATGTTCGTACTGTCAAAATTCATGAGAAAAGTTGCAATCAGCTTGGATAATGCTTTCACCTTTAATGACTCCGCCATCAATCAGCTTTGCCAGCATAGTTTGAAATTAATAATCAACATAAACGATTTGATTTCGTTTTGATATGGCAGAAAACGAAACGAAATCATTTCGTTAATTTGACGATCTTAACGTTAATAAACGAAACCAAATGACTTCGTTGAAATGACTTCGTTTCGTTTATTAACGTTGATTATCGTAACGAAATGATATCGTTTCGTTGGTTAAGCATGCCTGGAAATAAGTAAAGAGACGCTGTATTGTTCCAAAAAATGTTACTGCGCGCACATTGACGTGGGCTGCATGTACTCCAACCAAATTGAGTGAATGGCTATCACAAGGAACGAAAACAGCTTGTTGATTCAGGTCGACGATTCTCTGCTGGACTCTTGTATAGATACCGGTCATTGTTGGTGCATTGTCATACGACTGACCTCTGCAATATTTCAGGATCAATCCATCTTCGTCTAGTTTGTTCGTAATAGCTTCAGTTACTCGTTCTGCTGTTTTGACTTTTAAAGGTATAAAATCAATGAAGGCGTCCCTGATTTTGACTGAATTTGGTTTAACTTCGACAAATCTGATAATTTGAGGCATCTGTTCTTCATGTGCGGAAGCCGGAGTTGAATCGAACATAAAACTGTAATATTTCGCATTTTTACACTGGGAAATGAGAAATTCACGCACTTTGTTCCCCATCAGAACGATACGTTAATTTTGAATCTTAGGAGAAAAATATGATATGCATCCTGGTTGCGAAGAAATGCGTTCGAAGTGAGATTTCATGACAGGATCAAATTCGGCCAAATATGTCAGCAGAGCCAGGAAATTTCCAGGATTCTAATCATCAATTGACTCGCGGTATCCTCTCAGAGCCAAATTTTGCTGAGCAATATGGCGTTGTAAATCATCATCGATACCTCCACCTTGATTCAGAGTTCGTGCTAATTCTTTCCATTCTAAGAAAGCTGAATGGTTAGTAGGGCCATTTTCATGATCTTGGACACGTGGATTAAGTTTACGCCACGATGAAAACCCCGAAGCATTGGTAAAGTTACTCTGACTGCTCTGACAATTCTTCTGTGGGACCAAGATGCAACAAAAACAAAATAAAGTATTTTTGATGGGAGAAAAACACATCCAGGTGCGAGTGATCTGTTCACCATTTTTCAAAGTTTTCTCGAACCAAATTTTGGATAAAGATCGTCCGGTACCATCCTATGGAAATTTTGCATCAATATTTTGAAGTTTGCTTGTGCCTTGTCTAACCAACAAATTGCGAAAAGATGTATCGATTTTATCCGGCCGAGGTCCTACATCTTGTGTAAAAGTAGCAGTTGAACCACTTGCATTTGGACTCTTGTCATCTTCTTCAGGATCACATCGGTTAACATCATTTGCAGGATCACTCCAAGGAATATTATCTTCAGGGAGATGTGAGGAAATATCATGTCCATCGGTGGTTCCACATACGTTTGAAAAATGTTTCTCCGATTTTTGTTCAATATTATTATTGACTTCATCTGCATCCTTATCGAATTCGATGCCGGTTTCCCCAGCTGAAGTCGAGTCCTCACTCGAAGAAGTAGGACTTTGTGCAATGGTTCCTTTTTTAATGAAAGCTTCCATCAAGTTTTTTGACCTCGCGGAATTCTGCAGTTTCTGCTTTTTCATTTTTCGAAACTGCGCACCACTGGGTTTATTCCTCTTCATTTTATTCTGTTTTTATTAGATTTATCTGAAACCGAAACATATCGAAATTATTCATCATATTGTAACGAATTTAGTGCAATTCCCATTATTATAACTTTTTACTTTCGTTCGAATATCTAAACTGTTGAATAAATAACTCCACTATTCAATAATTCAAAATGGCCATTATTAATAACACTTCTACTGCTCGATAGATAGCGTGCTTAAATCAAACTGAATTGTCGTGCCTCGACTGTTGCTGCTTGTATACTGGTTGATTTCCTCGTTGACGTATTTCTAGGCGCTTCTATTTCTAGGATTTACTAGTTAGTTAGCAGCTATACATTTCTCAGCTATAACTACAGATGCACGATTTTATAGTTTCTCTCACAGCCCATGCGCGTGTATATGTGAGTGATTCTTGCACAAATGATTGCATACTTTTGGGAGTATCTCAGATATATGCATGTGTTTGTGCGGTACTCTCCGCTGCTTGTATGGACATATATATAGCCATAATGATTGATTTATTGATGTGCATACAAGTCACTACTTAGTGTTGGCTTAGAGATGATAGTATCCCTCAGTGTTGCTAATATTCGTCACAATATTATGTTATTAATGATAAGAAAAACTATCTGAAAAAAATTGCAAAGTTCCAAAGAGATAAATATATTTTATGCACAACAAGCTTGTAATGAGCTGGAAATACCACCTAAAAATGCAGGTTATGTTAGTTCATAATATAAAACAACAGAGTAATTAGTTCCAACATCAGCCGCCTCATCACCCATAATGTAAAACGAACGGCTGCCGGAACTCAATACCTATCGCTGTCGCGTTATGAATAACATAACCTCATTTTTCAGGTGACTCTTCAGATTAGTCACAGACTTTGTTGTGAAAGAAATATAAAACATTACTGGTAATACAAGAAGTCACGAAGAAATTTGTGATTTGATACGAAGCGTGCCCTTGTTTTAAAATTCAAATCACTGGTAAAGCACAATTCACATGTTAACAATACCTCACTGTATTACAATATTATGTAACATTGTGGCCACGAGAGAATATCAAACCGTTCGAAACTATTGAAAGTATTGTTTATTGATAATGAAATAAAGCATGAAAATTGTAGAAAATTATCTGGAAAGGTCTTACGGAACTTAGTCTACGGAGTTTGTAAAATGAGAAAGGTGTAAAACAATATATGGGTGGGGGCGGGAAATCATCCATCGCTCCGGGCGCTCAATATTCTAGGTACGCCACTGCCTACGGCCGATGTAGGGATCAAATATATTGTATTGCACTGAGTGGTGGGTGATAAATGTGAAACCGCCTCCATTTCTACTCTCGCTATCTTTTCTGTGGACGTTATACCCAGAGCAGGTCTGCAAAGCAGATATTGCCGTGAGTTTAGACTCTTGGATCGCAGCAATGCGAATGTTGTGCCGCTTCTTTAAATCGACTATCTCCGTGATCTTCCCAATTAACCCGTTACAGCCTAACTGCAGTATTCTGAAGTGCAACGGGGGAGACGTCACTCTAGGGGTAGTTGACGTCGCTGAGACCAGAAAATCTGACACCGTAGAAGGAAGGAAGGTTCCACAAAAGATAGGTAAACGTTAAAGGGACGGGCTTTGAGGTCTACCTCAGAACATCCCGAGCGGTGAAACAATCCTTTACATGTGACACACTGACAATTTTTGGGAGGGAGGAAAGAAATTATAAGGGGTTACAAAGAAATAACAGTCTTTGGTCGGGAAAAATCCCTAATCGCTCCGGTACATAGAACCGGCTGCCTTGGTAAGCGATTGCTTCCTTTTGATTATATTCCATACAACGCTTATTACAACAATATGTCAGTTAATCGAAATCAATGAACATTTTTTTTTGACTTGACATTCTTCTGCTGTGCGAATTGGTTTAATTCAGTTTGCCTCCACCTTTAATAGATTCTACTTGGTACTTCGATTGTTTGAAAATTTTTGATTTAAATTTTGCTTCCGATCCATGATTCAATATACTAGACAGGTGAAGTCAATCACCCCTATTCTGCATTTCGATTACGTTCCCGTTCTACGCTCAGCTTTAATCGAAGTTGGGTATTCTGCATTACGACGGAATTGTAACGAGAAGAAGAAGAGCAAATGATTTTTCGAAATCAGTTGTTTGTACGGAATGTGTTAACATTGGAACAAAATAAATAAAGAAAATTTGTAAAAAACACTGAAAAACATTTATATTTTATTATCCACGCCATTTTGTACAAACAAAAAGTAATAAAATTTATTGCTTGTATTTTTTTGAGTGAAGTGCTTTCACAATTGTAAGTGTGTTTTTGTCGTTTTTTTGGCGAATTCCCTGCCGTGCCCACCAAGTTTTGTTAAAACGGATTCCTGCACGAACATAGTTGACATTTTCTGAATTTTATGGATGCTAGCTCATCGCACTATCCTAAAATACTTTATAAAGATTTATTTATTCTTTCCGCAAGGATTGTTTACGTTTTCGCTGCACCTTCCTCTACTCCGGCAGCTTGCTTTGGCATATAACTGGACCCAACGAACAGACACAAATTATAGCTGTCTGTTATAATGGAATCAATAGCCGCGCATTATTTGTGGAGTTGGAAAGCAACGCATACGAAAATGGCCAGGCGAGAATGGAAAAGCAAATATTGCGAAATTTGTGTAATCCATTTGAGATGAGTGACGAATTGTAAGAAATTGAACTTAAAAGTGGCAAAGTTTAATGACTTATTTTCTTATTTAGTTTCAAAAAAACTTTCGACTTAATAAGGATGCTTTCAAGTATGTGTTAGAAACTTTTGTGGGGCAAATTCGTCCAAGGACTTCGGCACCGATATCTGCCCTTAATATTGTAGTAGCTGATTTGAGATTTTTTGCAGAAGGCAGTTACCAGCATGGAATAGGGGCGGATTATAATGTAGGAATGGGAGAGTCAACAGTGTCAAAGTCACTGTCTACGTTTCTGGATGTAATGCAACCAAAATTATGCCCTCAGTGGATAACATTTGAACAAAGTGAAGAGGAGAAAATACAAGCGAAGCAAGAATTTTATGCGAAGGCTGGCTTCTAAGGAGTCATCATATCCCGCTTTGTTGCCATTAAATTAGCCATTGTCTCATACTAAACTTGTGTTGGATACATATAAAAAAAAGGACGTGTGGCACTCGGGGAGTTCCGCGGTAAAGCTATTGCATATTATCAACTTATGCAATTATAATATTTATGCAACATTTTGTTTTCTTTGATATTAATTCAAGTTTTGTCTTTGATATTAATTCAAGTTAACCTTTTTAAGCGTGGTGACCGATAAGAAAACAATTTTTTTACTTTTATTGAATAAATGAGAAGTTAATATTTAACTTTCACTTTAACTTTAACTTTATTTTTAACTTTAACTTTAACTTTCACTTTAACTTTAACTTTATTTTTAACTTTAACTTTAACTTTCACTTTAACTTTAACATTCACTTTAACTTTAACTTTAACTTTATTTTTAACTTTAATTTTAACTTTAACATTCACTTTAACTTTAATTTTAACTTTACCTTTAACTTTAACTTTGACTTTAACTTTAACTTTAACTTTAACTTTAACTTTAACTTTAACCTTAACTTTAACTTTCATTTTAACTTTAACTTTGACTTTAACTTTAACTTTAACTTTAACCTTAACTTTAACTTTAACTTGGACTTTAACTTGAACTTTCATTTTAACTTTAACTTTAACTTTATTTTTAACTTTAACTTTCGCTTTAACATAAACATTCACTTTAACTTTAACTTTAAGTTTGACTTTAACTTTAACTTTAACCTTAACTTTAACTTTGACTTTGACTTTAACTTTCATTTTAACTTTAACTTTAACTTTATTTTTAACTTTAACTTTCGCTTTAACATAAACATTCACTTTAACTTTAACTTTAACTTTGACTTTAACTTTGACTTTAACTTTAACTTTAACTTTAACTTCAAATTTAACTTTAACTTTGTTTTTAACTTTAACTTTCGCTTTAACTTTAACATTCACTTTAACTTTAACTTTCACTTTAACTTTAACATTCACTTTAACTTTATTTTTATACTCAGTTGAGCAGAGCTCACAGAGTATATTAAGTTTGATTGGATAACGGTTGGTTGTACATATATAAAGGAATCGAGATAGATATAGACTTTCATATATCAAAATAATCAGGATCGAAAAAAAATTTGATTGAGCCATGTCCGTCCGTCCGTCCGTCCGTCCGTCCGCCCGTCCGTCCGTTAACACGATAACTTGAGTAAATTTTGAGGTATCTTGATGAAATTTGGTATGTAGGTTCCTGAGCACTCATCTCAGATCGCTATTTAAAATGAACGATATCGGACTATAACCACGCCCACTTTTTCGATATCGAAAATTTCGAAAAACCGAAAAAGTGCGATAATTCATTACAAAAGACAGATAAAGCGACGAAACTTGGTAGATGAGTTGAACTTATGACGCAGAATAGAAAATTAGTAAAATTTTGGACAATGGGCGTGGCACCGCCCACTTTTAAAAGAAGGTAATTTAAAACTTTTGCAAGCTGTAATTTGGCAGTCGTTGAAGATATCATGATGAAATTTGGCAGGAACGTTACTCCTATTACTATATGTACGCTTAATAAAAATTAGCAAAATCGGAGAAGGACCACGCTCACTTTTAAAAAAAATTTTTTTTTAAAGTAAAATTTTAACAAAAAATTGAATATCTTTACAGTATACAAGTAAATTATGTCAACATTCAACTCCAGTAATGATACGGTGCAACAAAATACAAAAATAAAAGAAAATTTCAAAATGGACGTGGCTCCGCCCTTTTTCATTTAATTTGTCTAGGATACTTTTAACGCCATAAGTCGAACAAAAATTAACCAATCCTTTTGAAATTTGGTACGGGCATATATTTTATGACGTTAACTGTTTTCTGTGAAAATGGGCCGAATCGGTTGATGCCGTCCGTCTGTCCTTCCGCATGGCCGTTAACACGATAACTTGAGCAAAAATCGACATATCTTTAATGAACTTAGTTCACGTGCTTACTTGAACTCACTTTATCTTAGTATGAAAAACGAACGAAATCCGACTATGACCACGCCCACTTTTTCGATATCGAAAATTACGAAAAATTAAAAAAATGCCATAATTCTATACTAAATACGAAAAAAGGGATGAAACATGGTAAGGTAATTGGATTGTTTGATTGACGCGAAATATAACTTTAGAAAAAACTTTATAAAATGGTTGTGACACCTACCATATTATGTAGAAGAAAATGAAAAAGTTCTGCAGGGCGAAATAAAAAACCCTTAAAATCTTGGCAGGTATTACATATATAAATAAATTAGCGGTATCCAACAGATAATGTTCTGGGTCACCCTGGACAACGCCTTCACATATACAACTACCACCACTCCCTTTTAAAACTCTCATTAATGCCTTTAATTTGATACCCACATCGTACAAACTCATTCTAGAGTCACCCCTTTATGGCGATATCTCGAAAAGGCGTCCACCTATAGAACTAAGCCCCACGCCCTTGTAAAATACTCTTTAACACCTTTCATTTGATACACATATCGCACAAACAAAGTCTAGAGTCACCCCTGGTCCACCTTTATTGCGATACCTCGAAAAGGCGTCCACCTATAGAACTAAGGCCCACTCCCTTTTAAAAATACTCATTAACACCTTTCATTTGATACACATATCGCACAAACAAAGTCTAGAGTCACCCCTGGCCCACCTTTATGGCGATATCTCGAAACGGCGTCCACCTATGGAACTAAGGATTACTCCCTTTTAAAAAACTCATTAACACCTTTCTTTTGATACCCATATTGTACAAACAAATTCTAGGGTCACCCCTGCTCCACCTTTATGGCGATATCTCGAAACGGCGTCCACCTATGGAACTAAAGATTACTCCCTTTTAAAATACTCATTAACACCTTTCTTTTGATACCCATATTGTACAAACAAATTCTAGGGTCACCCCTGGTCCACCTTTATGGCGATATCTCGAATATGCGACCACCTATACAACAACCACCACTCCCTTTTAAAACCCTCATTAATACCTTTAATTTGATACCCATATCGTACAAACACATTCTAGAGTCACCCCTGGTCCACCTTTGTGGCGATATTTCGAAACGGCATCCACCTATAGAACTAAGGCCCACTCCCTTTTAAAATACTCATTAACACCATTCGTTTGATACCCATATCGTACAAACGCATTCTAGAGTCAACCCTGATCCACCTTTATGGCTATATCCCTAAATGGCGTCCACCTATAGAACTATGGCCCACTCCCTCATAAAATACTCTTTAATGCCTTTAACTTTGACTTTAACTTTAACTTTCATTTTAACTTTAACTTTATTTTTAACTTTAACTTTAACTTTCGCTTTAACATAAACATTCACTTTAACTTTAACTTTGACTTTAACTTTAACTTTAACTTTAACTTTAACTTTAACTTTAACTTTAACTTCAACTTTAACTTTAACTTTATTTTTAACTTTAACTTTAACTTTCGCTTTAACTTTAACATTCACTTTAACCTTAACTTTATGATCCGGGGTGGGCGTGAGCTTAGCACCTGCTAACAAGCCAACCTAATATAAACGCACGCAAGTCATTTTCTATCAAAAATGTCTCATGCACATACAACTTGTATGAGAGCAACTCAAATTGAATCTGCTGCGTGAAAACCTAACTCGATTTCCAATTTTTCTTCTGCGTGACATTTAGATTTGACGTTTGCACACATGCTTTACATTGTCGCAATGCATGCTTATTTGGGTTAGGGCAAAAAACACCGGTTGTTTGCGTGCGCTAAAAAAACGCAGTGCGGTTTTATTAGGTTGGCTTGTAAGCGACCATATATGTATACGATAAGCGATAGCACAATGGCTACTTCGTGAAAATCAACGACAGCTCTTTTAGTTTGATTTCGATGGTCGTACGGTGAGGAATTGTCGCACGCGCGCTTAAAACAGAGTACCAAAGAGTGCGTGTGACACGTGTTAACCGTTCAAGCATTGAAATCAAACTAAATAAATAATTGATTTTGCTTTCGTGCTCGCTACGCGTTCATGTTTACTAACACATTCTCAATTTGGTAACCGTGTAAATGTAGTGGTGCCCACCGCTGTTTATGATAGAGATCCAATTTTATGTATTTGGCCTGTTGCTAACATCGAAGCTTTACGAACCTTTTCGAGCCTTTTCGGATCTTTTTTGACAAATATCCGTTACGTTTTATTTGATTTAGGCGCCAAGCCCGCGATAAAATCTATGCAATAGCTTAAAAACCATCACCATCAAGCCTTTTACGTTTCTCAACAAATTTTACTTACATTTTTGTTAAAATTCTGTTATAAATTTATAAAAAAACAAGTAAGGAAGGTTAAGTTCGGGTGTAACCGAACATTACATACTCAGTTGAGAGCTATGGTGGCAACATAAGGGAAAATAACCATGTAGGAAAATGAACCGAGGGTAACCCTGACATGTGTATCAAATGAAAGGTATTAAAGAGTATTTTAAGAGCGACTGGGCCATAGTTCTATAGGTGGACGCCATTTAGGGATATCGCCATAAAGGTGGATCAGGGTTGACTCTAGAATTTGTTTGTACGATATGGGTATCAAATGAAAGGTGTTAATGAGTATTTTAAAAGGGAGTGATCCTTATTTCCATAGGTGGACGCCGTTTCGTGATATCGCCATAAAGGGGACCAGGGGTGACTCTAGAATGCGTTTGTACTATATGGGTATCAAATGAAAGGTGTTAATGAGTATTTTAAGAGGGCGAGGGCCTTAGTTCTATATGTGGACGCCTTTTCGAGATATCGCCATAAAGGTGGACCAGGGGTGACTCTAGAATTTGTTTGCACTATATGGGTATCAAGTGAAAGGTGTTAATGAGTATTTTAAAAGGGAGTGGGCCTTAGTTCTATAGGTGGACGCCTTTTCGGAATATCGTTATAAAAGTGGACCAGGGTTGACTCTAGAATGCGTTTGTACAATATGGGTATCAAACGAAAGGTGTTAATAAGTGTTTTAAAAGGGAGTGGGCCTTAGTTCTATGGGTGGACGCCTTTTCGGGATATCGCCATAAACGTGGACCAGGGGTGACTCTAGAATGCGTTTGTACAATATGGGTATCAAATGAAAGGTGTTAATGAGTATTTTAAAAGGACGTGGGCCTTAGTTCTATAGGTGGACGCCTTTTCGAGATATCGCCATAAAGGTGGACCAGTGGTGACTCTAGAATTCGTTTGTACGATATGGGTATCAAATGAAAGGTGTTAATGATTATTTTAAAAGGGAGTGGGCCTTAGTTCCATAGGTGGATGCCTTTTCGAGATATCGCCATAAAGGTGGGCCAGGGGTGACTCTAGAATTATTTTGTACGATATGGGTATCAAATGAAAGGTGTTAATGAGTATTTTAAAAAGGAGTGGGCCTTAGTTTTATATATGGACGCCTTTTCGAGATATCGCTATAAACGTGGACCAGGGGTGACTCTAGAATGTGTTTGTACGATATGGGTATCAAATTAAAGGTATTAATGAGGATTTTAAAAGGGAGTGGCCCTTAGTTGTATATGCGAAGGCGTTTTCGAGATATCGACCAAAATGTGGACCAGGGCGATCCAGAACTTCATCTGTCGGGTACCGCTAATTTATTTATATATGTAATACGACGAACAGTATTCCTTCCAAGATCCCAAGGGCTTTTGATTTCGCCCTGCAAAACTTTTTCATTTTCTTCTACTTAATATGGTAGGTGTCACACCCATTTTACCAAGTTTTTTTCTAAAGTTATATTTTGCGTCAACAGACCAATACAATTACCATGTTTCATCCCTTTTTTTCGTATTTGGTATATAATTATGGCATTTTTTTCATTTTTCGTAATTTTCGATATCGAAAAATTGGGCGTGGTCATAGTCGGATTTCGGCCATTTTTTACACCAATACGAAGTGAGTTCAGATAAGTACGTGAACTGAGTTTAGTAAAGATATATCGATTTTTCCTCAAGTTATCGTGTTAAATGCCGAGCGGAAGGACAGACGGTCGACTGTGTATAAAAACTGGGCGCGGCTTCAACCGATTTCGCCCTTTTTCACAGAAAACAGTTATCGTCCTAGAATCTAAGCCTCTACCAAATTTCACAAGGATTGGTAAATTTTTGTTCGACTTATGGCATTAAAAGTATCCTAGTCAAATTAAATGAAAAGGGCGAGCCACGCCCATTTTGAAATTTTCTTTTATTTTTGTATTTTGTTGCACCATATCATTACTGGAGTTGAATGTTGGCATAATTTACTTATATACTGTAAAGATATTAACTTTTCTTTTAAAATTTGAATTTAAAAAATTTTTTTTTTTAAAAGTGGGCGTGGTCGTTCTCCGATTTTGCTAATTTTTAGTAAGCAGACATATAGCAATAAAAGTAACGTTCCTGTCAAATTTCATCATGATATTTTCAACGACTGCCAAATAACAGCTTGCAACACTTCTAAATTACCTTCTTTTAAAAGTGGGCGATGCCACGCCCATTGTCCAAAATTTTACCATTTTTCTATTCTGCGTCACAAGTTCAACTTACCTACCAAGTTTCATCGCTTAATCCGTATTTGGTAATGAATTATCGCACTTTTCCTATTTTTCGAAATTTTCGATATCGAAAAAGTGGGCGTGGTTATTGTCCGATATCGTTCATTTTAAATAGCGATCTGAGATGAGTGCCCAGGAACCTATATACCAAACTTCATCAAGATACCTCAAAATTTACTCAAGTTATCGTGTTAACGGACAGACGGACGGACGGACGGACGGACATGGCTAAATCGAATTTTTTTTCGATACTGATGATTTTGATATGTGGAAGTCTATATCTATCTCGATTCCTTTATACCTGTACTACCAACCGTTATCCAATCAAAGTTAATATACTCTGTGAGCTTTGCTCAACTGAGTATAATAAAAAGGAAATATTTTTCCGCCACCAAGTTTGCAACTTAGAAAAACGGAACTAGGATCGAAATGCAGAATACACAAAATCGAACGATTCGAAGTTGGATCGAAAGAGATTGGAACACAGAATACCAAAGTTGCCAAATCGAAAAAACTCCAATCCAAGTCTAAATGCAGAGTAGGAGTGAATATTACAAAATGGAGCCACGTTTGAAAATACTCGCCCTCATAAATTTAAGTGTTGTTTCTTGATTTGTCTGCATCGTGTCTTTCAGAGACAAGAAGTAATGCACAGGAAAAATCGCCCGCCTCAATCTCCGCTATTTTCTTTTAGCATATAAAATAAGGCCCGATGGAAGAATTACTTGATTTTTTTGGCGTTTATTCCGAGGCCATCAGAATTAAGAAGCTCTTTAGAGGAAATTATTAATTTTTGGTCAGCGAAACGGAATTGCTGGATCTTTAAAGAATCTCATGAAATACTTCCAGCCTTGTGATTTAACATGCAGACGTTGTTCCGATCTTCTCTATCCATTCGCCGGCCCATACCATTGATCGCGAGCTCACCATTTCATTCGTCTTATTTTCTCTCCCCTCTGCTCTCTCAGGTTTATCTTCTCTATGTCTCTATCTTTTTCGTTATACTGTAGATTTACTGCCTTCTTCTCTTACTATTTCTTTTCATTCTTTTATATAGGTCTTAGTCTAACTATTACGCTTAATCTGGTCTTTATAATGTTCTTAGTCTTCCTACTAAGCTCTTATTCCTACTTTTCCTTTATTTTTTATTCCCCCTTTTCCTCTTGTTCCCTTTTCTCTATACTTTTCCGACTTTCCACCAATTTCCTCCATTTTTATACTCAGCTGAGCGGAGCTCACAGAGTATATTAACTTTGTTCGCATAACGGTAATCCGTAACGGCATAAACTAATCGAGACAGGCATAGACTTCTATATATCAAATTGATCTGGGTGAAAAAAGAAATTCATTTAGCCATGTCCGTCCGTCCGTCCGTCTGTCCGTCTGTCCGTCCGTCTGTAAACACGATAACTTGAGTAAATTTTGAGGTATCTTGATGAAATTTGGTATGTGGGTTCCGGGCGCTCGTCATATCTATTTAAAACGAACGAAATCGGACTACAACCACGCCCACTTTTTCGATATCGAAAATTTCGAAAAACCGAAAAAGTGCGATAATTCATTACCAAAGATGGGTAAAGCGATGAAGCTTGGTAGGTGCGTTGACCTTATGACGCAAAACAGAAAATTAGTAAATTTTTGGACAATGGGCGTGGCACCGCCCACTTTTAAAAGAAGGTAATTTAAAAGTTTTGCAAGGTGTAATTTCGCAGTCGTTGAAGATATCATGATGAAATTTGGCAGGCACGTTTCTCCTATTACTATATGTGCGCTAAATAAAAATTTGCAAAATCGGATGACGAACACGCCCACTTTTAAAAAAAAATTTTTTTAAAGTCAAATTTTAACAAAAAATTTTAAATCTTTACAGTATATAAGTAAATTATGCCAACATTCAACTCCAGTAATGATATGGTGCAACCAAATACAAAAATAAAACAAAATTTCAAAATGGGCGTGGCTCCGCCCTTTTTCATTTGATTCGTCTAGAATACTTTTAAGGCCATAAGTCGAACTAAAATTTACCAATCCTTGCGAAATTTGGTGTGTGTATAGATTCTATGACGGTAACTGTTTTTAGTGAAAATGGGCGAAATCTGTTGAAGTCACGGCCAGTTTTTATACACAGTCGACCGTCTGTCCTTCCGCTCGGCCGTTAACACGATAACTTGAGCAAAAATCGATATATCTTAACTAAACTTAGTTCACGCACTTATCTGAAATCACTTTGTCTTGGTATAAATATGGCCGAAATCCGACTATGACCACGCCCACTTTTGCGGTATTGAAAATTACGAAAAATGAAAAAAATGTCATAATTCTGTACCAAAAATGAAAAAAGAGATGAAACATGGTAATTGGATTGGTTTATTGATGCAAAATTTAACTTTAGAAAAAGCTTTGTAAAATGGGTGTGACACCTACCATATTAAGTAGAATAAAATGAAAAAGTTCTGCAGGCTGAAATAAAAAACCCTTGAAATCTTGGCAGGAATACTGTCCCTGGTATTATATATATAAATAAATTAGCGATACCCGACAGATGATGTTCGGGGTGACCGTGATCCACATTTCGGCCGATATCTCGAAAACGCCTTCACATATACAACTAAGCGCCACTCCCTTTTAAAACCCTCATTAATACCTCTAATTTGGTACCCATATCGTATAAACACATTATAAAGTCACCCCTGTTCCACCTTTATGGTGATATCTCGAAAAGGCGTCCACCCATAGAACTAAGGCCCACTCCCTTTTAATATACTCATTAACACCTTTCATTTTATACACATATCGTCCAAACACATTCTAGAGTCAACCCTGGTCCACCCTTATTGAGATGTCTCGCAAAGGCACCACCGGACTCAATTCAAGATTTTCATGTTCTTACTTTTTTGTTCTTGAAACACGACCGACCTGTTCTCAAAACAACAACCTTGTTCTTGAACTGACACCATTTTCTTGAAAAGAGAACGGCTGGTCTTAAAACATGAACAAATGTTCTATTAATGAGAACAATGTTCTTAAATTAAGAACAATGTTCTTAAATTAAGTTCAAGTAAAAAGAAAGGGTAAAATTCGTTTGTACTACAATGTTAAATAAAACATTTGGCGCAAGCTATCAAGCAGTCGTAGTGGCCCAGCGGTTATGATGTTGTGGTTGTGATCGCGTGGCGCGAGTTCGATCACCGGCAAACTATAAAATTTTTTAAAGCAATTTTTTAACTTTTATTTTTCGTTCAATTGTTTTTCCATTCACTTATGCACAGATAATTCTCAAACTTGTTATGAAATGTTTTAAGTATATATGCAGATTACATCTGCAAATAAGAATAATTTCTTAATAAGAGAAACATAAGAAAAATGCATATTATGCATTTTCTCTTAAATTTTTGGACTGTAATAAACATTTTTTTGTTATAAATATTTTTTATTTATGACAAAAAAATTATTATTAATAAAAAATAAATGGGTACTTATTAAAAAAAATAATTTCCCCTCCCATCAATTAGCAAGCCCAAACCGTTCTTGAATTGAGAACGAAAACTGTTAAATCGACCACACATCGTTCTCGAAGCGTGAGAACGAAAAATCTTATTTTAAGCACAAGTAGTGCTTGAAATGAGGACAGAAGGTTCACACATCAATGCCAAACTGGTCATAAAATACGAACGGTGTGCTTAGAAAAACTGTTCTTGAAACAAGCCCATCGGTCATAAGTTAAGAAAAAACGTACTTAACAAACTTTTGTCAACGAATGTTCTTAATTTTGAACTTGTTTCGTTCGTTTTAGAACGATTTTTTCTCTGAGTGTATAGAACTAAGGCCCACTACGTTTTAAACAATCATTAACACCTTTCATTTGATACCCATATCGTACAACACACATTCTAGAGTCACCCTTGGTCCACCTTTATGGCGATATCCTTAAATTGCGTCCACCTATAGAACTATGGCGCACTCCCTTTTAAAATACTCTTTAATACCTTCCATTTGAAACCAATGTCATGCAAACACTTTCCAGAGTTACCGTAGGTTCATTTTGCTAAATTATTATTTTCCCTTATTTTGTCTCCAAAGCTCTCAACTGAGTATGTAATGTTCGGTTACACCAGAACTTAGTCGTCCTTACTTTTTCTATCGATTAAATTTTTCCAATATATAAACATATTGAGCTAGGCTTTGTTCCGCACATTTCATCACAAAAGTAAGGAAAGAGTAGCAAATTTGTCTATTACCCTAAAATTCATGGCCGGATTAGCGGGGCGTCAAACTTTTAGTGCTTTGCTGCTGACTTCACCTGTCTGGTTTTATTCCGTCATGTTCTAGTCTTAAAATTTTGAATAGAATATGTAAATATTCATATTAGGGGTACGCAGTCACTCACATTCACGTCGACACAATATAATACCAAAAGCTCCCTAATACTGTTTTCACACAGAAACTTAATGATCTCATTTCACCTGCTAATGAAATCGTAGATTTTTTGCTTTCACACAGAAGTAACTGCTCGATTAGTATGAAGCATGAGACAGACAATCATGGCGGAACGATACAAGGTGGGAGTATGGTGACATACCTACAAACAAAAAAAATTCCATGTACTTCTAAATTCGAAATTAAAATGTCAAAATCGTACTGCGCCGGTAGTTGATGTATCAAATCAAATAAAAAAGGTTATAATCAGCTATTCGATGCGGCCACCTTGTATCGTTCCGCCATGCAGACAATGACATTTGCTTTGAAAACTAAGAAGCGGAAACGGAAGCGGAACGCTGCCAACAGAGTTGCATTGTGCTTTTGACTTCATTAGACATTCGATTAGCTACTAATGAAATAATAATAGATTCGAATTTTGTAGGGAAGATTGAGCTCAATAAGTGTCTTAATGTAGAAAACTGCCTTTATTATTCAATAAGCCGTCTGTGTGAAAACAGTATAAAGGCATTCGGGTTACCTGTCACTCGCTGAAGTGAACAAATATTATTAAATGATAGGAATTTTGGTTCACATGAGAAAAAAGTACTCATCGTGTTATACATAATTTGACCTTAAGCTTCAAACCATTAGTTTGACCTAACCTACATTTTCTCAATTAACTACTAAGCTTTTCACGTTATTTATTTTTTTTTAGTAATTCAGTCTACTGATTACAAATCTTACAGACTAGAATAATTATTTGTTAAATAATATTTGAGCTTCTTAATTAATTTATGAATTTAACATTCTCAATTAAATATTGTAAATAAAACAAGCTTGAACATATTAAAACTCACATTTAAATCTACCACTTCGGAATATTTTTTACAAAGACGAACACATCTTGTAATAGGCTCATTCATCGAGTAGTTGGTTCTACTAAATGGGTCGACAAACAGATGAACTTCGCTGAATCTATATAAGGCAAAATTCGTGATAACTTTATGCACTCTTTCAATTTTTTCGGAATATACATCGTTATATGGATTCCATATAAGAGAACAATATTCGAGGCGACTTCGTACGAGAGCAGTATATAAAGATTTTATGGTATAAGGGTCTTTAAAATCCCGAGCATTCCTTTGAATAAAGCCTACCATTGCAAATGATTTGGACACAATGAAATCAATGTGCTTACTGAACGAGAGATTTGTGTCGAATCACTCCTAAATCTTTGATGTCGGAACAACGAGTGAGAACATTGTTGTTCAACTGATAATTGTACAGAAGTACATTAGTCTTCCTTGTGAAAGGTACGACAAAACATTTGTTGATATTTAAATATAGGTGATTTGATGTACACCAAATCTCAAAAGTACTCAAATCAGATTGTAGATTTATGCTATCAGAGATACTATTGATTTAAAATAAAACACAAAACCAAAAAATTAGAAAAATCTAAAAATAGAAACTAATGTACTCTTCTGGTTTTAAAACAAAAAGTTTTTATTTCTTGTTCAGAACCGGAGTAATAGGTTCTGAATATGATGACAATTTGTGACCACAACTTTTGGATGAGGCAAAGAACTGCTACAACTACAATAACCACGACTCAATGGATAGAACATACTACTGCAATTGGTGCACTGAGCTTTTCGCCCCTAATTGGATTATGTGGCAACTCTGGACACCAACACAGAACATGCTCAAATATTTCTTCCTGCAGCTCGCACTTCCTACCTCTGCTGTTACTGACTAGCCCTAACTAATAAGGATGTGACGCCAAAAGGCAATGTCTAGCTAATTTCCACATGTGGAGTCTAAGGTCTACTTCCTTTAGAGATATATGTAAGCAACTTTATCAGTCAAACGACGTAGGATTTGCACATAATGTTAGCAGTTCCCGAAATGATTCTATAGCGACCTTATATTTCCTATAAGTTTTTTATATAATGGATTTGATGTAAACGAATCTGCAATCAAAAAAAATCTTAAAAATTCTGCAATGCGAAGAACAGATGGGATTGATATTGCGCCATAGTAAAGCTTCCCTTGATCTAAACAAGTAATTTTCAAAAAAACTATGGTGTTTTCTTCCTTGGTCATAGGAACAATTGTCGAAAAGTTTTATTATTAAAAGAGGGTTTCATTTGGCTCCACAAGCCATATAACGAATAAATGTAAAATTTCGAAATTTGGTGTGCAAATTTCTTATTAAATTTTGATCTACCCAGCAGAAACTAAATAGAAAAATTCGTGTTGGAAGTACATATATGGTGCCATCTCTGTAACCTGCAAAGATGCATTGCTAAAATTTCAGACGCTGAATATCGTATGTGACCTGAAAATAATAATCATGTGGAGAAATGACTGCGGCAACGCCTAGACCATCACTAAGGACCACACACACGCATACAAGGAAGTTAGCGTCGTTTTCCACCGCTTTTTTGTTTTTTTTTAAATTTTTTTTTTTTTTGGCAAATTGTTTACGGTAGACGCATACTCAATGTTAATTTTACATCTTCAACCGTTCTCAAGGAATCCGTACCAAAATTCGATGCAAATCGTTTTAAGAAGATATACACGACATAAGTAGGCGCCGCCACAACAATTTTTTAAACTTGTTTAAGATTTATTTTTGGTCTACTTACTAGATTAAAATAAATAACTGTAAGGCGCGGTAACCTCCGAAGAGAATTTAGGCCGAGCTTCTCTCCAATTTTCGTTGTGCTTCTTTTACTTTTTCCTACAAATTGGCGGGAGGGACCTACTTGTTTTATGCCTAATCCGAACGGCATCTGCATGGCAGATGAGTTTTCACTGAGAGCTTTTCATGGCAGAAGTACACTAGGAATGATTGCCAAACATTGCCGAGGGGCGACCCCGCTAAGAAAAATTTTCTTTTTATTGAAAAACTTCATTCTAAAATTTTTGACGTTGCTTTGCCCGGAGCGTGAACCCAGGATCTTCGGTGTAGTAGGCGGAGCACGCTACCATCACACCACGGCGTCCGCCACTTACTAGGTTGGTCCTTTAAAATTTTACCATTGTATCTTTACCAGTTACAGAGGTATTTTGATATACGTGCCTCCAACTCGCATGTTTATTATATAAAATGTGGGCGTGGTTAATATTCGTCTGTCAGACTATCCGGATATCCGGATTTATGTAGATCCGGTTAATAACCGTATTTTTGGATATCCAGTGAAAGCACCAAATTGATGTACCATATATGTTTATTTAACATTAATAACAATAAATTCGTGGGGCATTTAAATCAATTAACAGTGAATACAAAAAAGGCTCGTATTGAGAAATATGTAATATGATGTTAAATTATTTTCTTCTTGTTCTGGTGGAAGAAAACTAGTGCCGATATCATTTCCCGACTCAAACAATTTCGTGTGGGACGAACTATATTTCCAGTACTTGAAAATACCCTATCAGAAGCTGTTGAAGTGGCAGGTACCGCAAGCTATCTTTTGGCGATTTTCGACAGATTGGAAAATATTTTTTCATGGTGTTGCAACCAATTGCTGGCACTGAGATTGTGGTTTATTTGTTCTTCGAATAAGTAGCGCTGAAACTCGTCTTCCTTCCTTGTGTCGCTGTCATTATCATTTAGGAGTATATCCATGCCCGTGAGATCACTGTTTTCCGGAGCTTCTTCTTGGGCATTCATATCAGCAGTACACATTTTATTGCACATTTTTCCACATGATTTTGTGCGTTTAATCGAATGATTGAAACTCATCACCAGTTTCGAAACTCAATTGAAGTGTATGTGCACTGCATGGATGATTGGTTATGTCAGAGCTCAAACCCCGAACAGCATTTGTTATATTTTTCGCGTTGTCGTGTACAGTAATTGTGACTTTTTCTTTGTGACCATTCTTGCATGCCATCTCGAAACGAGTCTTCTAAGTTCTCAGCTGTGTGGCTTTCAGTTATTTCTTCGGTGAGCAAATTAAAAGAGCGAGGCGTCCAATTGGAATCTGAATATGCGCTGTAAGTCCCATATAGGATCGGGTGGATCTTGATGTCCAACAATCAGTGGTCAAAGCTATATCAGATGCTGAACTGAGATTTTTCTTAACTTTCTCTATTTCACGATTATGCATGGCTTGAATTCTATCGGAAATTGTTTTGCGACAAGATTGTGGTTTATTTGTTCTTCGAATAAGTAGCGCTGAAACTCGTCTTCCTTCCTTGTGTCGCTGTCATTATCATTTAGGAGTATATCCATGCCCGTGAGATCACTGTTTTCCGGAGCTTCTTCTTGGGCATTCATATCAGCAGTACACATTTTATTGCACATTTTTGCACATGATTTTGTGCGTTTAATCGAATGATTGAAACTCATCACCAGTTTCGAAACTCAATTGAAGTGTATGTGCACTGCATGGATGATTGGTTATGTCAGAGCTCAAACCCCGAACAGCATTTGTTATATTTTTCGCGTTGTCGTGTACAGTAATTGTGACTTTTTCTTTGTGACCATTCTTGCATGCCATCTCGAAACGAGTCTTCTAAGTTCTCAGCTGTGTGGCTTTCAGTTATTTCTTCGGTGAGCAAATTAAAAGAGCGAGGCGTCCAATTGGAATCTGAATATGCGCTGTAAGTCCCATATAGGATCGGGTGGATCTTGATGTCCAACAATCAGTGGTCAAAGCTATATCAGATGCTGAACTGAGATTTTTCTTAACTTTCTCTATTTCAGGATTATGCATGGCTTGAATTCTATCGGAAATTGTTTTGCGACATACTCTGGTTCGAGGACATTAACAAACTTCTTGAATCCATCACATTCCACCAATGAAGTAGGAATAAGTCAACAGCAATCATATTAGCCAAGGCTTGTGTTATTATCTCTTGACGTTCTTTGGACATACATATACTTATTGCGAACAGTTTGAGCTACCCGTGATGTTCGAACTTTCTTCATTGGTGGTTCTAAACATTCCGAATTGTGATCAAAATTACTTTGTGATGAACTGCTACTCGGCTTATATCTGGCGCAGATTCAGATAGAAAAGCTGCGTCTATACCGTTCTCTTGAAGATGGAAAAACTGATAGTGGCTCCATAGACTTGATATCGATCCTGTATTTTGTAGCGTTTTTTCACAATATAAACATACTGTTCTTATTTTCACTTTTTTGTAAATGTTCCCAAATCTTGCTGACGATTTTAGCACTCATTATTAGTTTAAATTGACGCTTTGTGAAATCGTTGATGTTTGTAAAATTATAGCTTTTTAATTTTTGATGTTAATTTAATAATCTACAAACATATTTTGTGAACAATTTTTCGATGTTTGCTTCGTTCAATTCTCATATGCAGATATTCAACTTTTATATTCCAGTATCCGGACATACGGATATCCGGATTTTCCATTACGAATCCGGATATCCGGATAGCCGGATTGTTTGCTTAGCTATCCGGTTATTCGAATATCCAGTTTATCCGGATAGTTGAAAAATCCGGATGCAGTTCACAGCCCTACCCGCAAGTAATTGCGCTCCACTTTTATATTTTTATTTCTCATAAATATTTTTATAATTTCTATGTCAAAATTTTAAGATCAAACTGCAGCAAGAATATGTCTTTATATAAGGATACCATTTTCGCGGATTTTGTCCATTTATATAAAGGAAAGGCTTAAAATTTTTTTATTTTCTTTTTGTGTATTATGTTTCTTAATTTAAGTCGTTTTTTTAACTGTACGGGAATTGTTAATAGCCTGTAAGAATTTATTGTAATAGTATGCTGTATAAGTTTTTACTTTTTATTATCGTTTATCATTCGTAGTCTGTAAGAACCACAGGTCCTCAATAAATAAAGAAATTAGAAATCCGCATACCAAACTTCACAATTTTACCTTTAACCGTTCTGAAGATATCGCTAGCGGAGGCATATGAAAATCTCTTTTAATAGAAGACGTTGCCTCGCCATTTTTCTGAAGTTTAATGTTTATCGAGTAACCTTCATTTAGCCAGTCAACATGCCAAATTTCAAGATAATACCCCAGTTTTGTGGGTATCGAAATATCAAAAAAATTCCTTAATGGAAAATATTTCATTTATAAAAAGTGGGTGTGGTTATATGCCGACTGTGCCCATTTTACCTGTGGTCAGCAAAAGTAGTATGCCAATTTCATAACAATACCTTCCTTCAAAAGAGAGTTCGGAACGATAGGCGAACAGATGGGACAATGGATGCATAAGCATCGCCAGCTTTCAATTTATTTCGGTTGAGACTACCGATTTGTATACCTTTCATGAAAATAAAATGGTTTATTAAGTTTGCCACGAGTCAAAAAATTGTAAGTCCTCCAAGTAGAAGAGAGCTGTACTTGTACACAGGGAATTGATTGGATAACAGTTGGTTTTTGAGGTATAAAGGAATCGAGATAGATAGATATATCAAAACCATCAGTGTCAAAAAAAAATTTGATTGAGCCATGTCCGTCCGTCCGTCCGTCTGCCCGTTAACACGATAACTTGAGTAAATATTGAGATATCTTCACCAAATTTGGTACACGAGCTTATCTGGACCCAGAATAGATTGGTATTGAAAATGAGCGAAATCGGATGATAACCACGCCCAGTTTTTATATATACATAACATTTTGGAAAACACAAAAACCGGATTATTTAGTAAATAATACACCTAGAATGTTGAAATTTGACATGTGGACTTATATTGAGACTCTTGCTAAAAATCTGAAAAACAATATTTAAATGGACGTGGCACCGCCCACTTGTGATCAAATCAATTTTACAAATATTAATCAAAAATCAAAAATGGTTAAACCCATCGTAACCAAATTCGGCAGAGAGGTTGCCTTTACTATAAGGAATGGAAGAAAAATTAACGAAATCGGTTAAGGACCACGCCCACTTTTATATAAAAGACTTTTAAAGGGGGCGTGGACGAATAAAATAAGCTATATCTTTGCGAAAAAGAGCTTTATATCGATGGTATTTCATTCCCAAGTGTTACTGCGCGCACATTGACGTGGGCTGCATGTACTCCAACCAAATTGAGTGAATGGCTATCACAAGGAACGAAAACAGCTTGTTGATTCAGGTCGACGATTCTCTGCTGGACTCTTGTATAGATACCGGTCATTGTTGGTGCATTGTCATACGACTGACCTCTGCAATATTTCAGGATCAATCCATCTTCGTCTAGTTTGTTCGTAATAGCTTCAGTTACTCGTTCTGCTGTTTTGACTTTCAAAGGTATAAAATCAATGAAGGCGTCCCTGATTTTGACTGAATTTGGTTTAACTTCGACAAATCTGATAATTTGAGGCATCTGTTCTTCATGTGCGGAAGCCGGAGTTGAATCGAACATAAAACTGTAATATTTCGCATTTTTACACTGGGAAATGAGAAATTCACGCACTTTGTTCCCCATCAGAACGATACGTTAATTTTGAATCTTAGGAGAAAAATATGATATGCATCCTGGTTGCGAAGAAATGCGTTCGAAGTGAGATTTCATGACAGGATCAAATTCGGCCAAATATGTCAGCAGAGCCAGGAAATTTCCAGGATTCTAATCATCAATTGACTCGCGGTATCCTCTCAGAGCCAAATTTTGCTGAGCCAAAATTTGAATCGTTGCAATAATTCTTTCGAGTATATTTCTCCAATTTTTACCTTTTTAGCAATATGGCGTTATAAATCATCATCGATACCTCCACCTTGATTCAGAGTTCCTGCTAATTCTTTCCATTCTAAGAAAGCTGAATGGTGAGTAGGGCCATTTTCATGATCTTGGACACGTGGATTAAGTTTACGCCACGATGAAAACCCCGAAGCATTGGTAAAGTTACTCTGACTGCTCTGACAATTCTTCTGTGGGACCAAGATGCAACAAAAACAAAATAAAGTATTTTTGATGGGAGAAAAACACATCCAGGTGCGAGTGATCTGTTCACCATTTTTCAAAGTTTTCTCGAACCAAATTTTGGATAAAGATCGTCCGGTACCATCCTATGGAAATTTTGCATCAATATTTTGAAGTTTGCTTGTGCCTTGTCTAACCAACAAATTGCGAAAAGATGTATCGATTTTATCCGGCCGAGGTCCTACATCTTGCGTAAAAGTAGCAGTTGAACCACTTGCATTTGGACTCTTGTCATCTTCTTCAGGATCACATCGGTTAACATCATTTGCAGGATCACTCCAAGGAATATTATCTTCAGGGAGATGTGAGGAAATATCATGTCCATCGGTGGTTCCACATACGTTTGAAAAATGTTTCTCCGATTTTTCTTCAATATTATTATTGACTTCATCTGCATCCTTATCGAATTCGATGCCGGTTTCCCCAGCTGAAGTCGAGTCCTCACTCGAAGAAGTAGGACTTTGTGCAATGGTTCCTTTTTTAATGAAAGCTTCCATCAAGTTTTTTGACCTCGCGGAATTCTGCAGTTTCTGCTTTTTCATTTTTCGAAACTGCGCACCACTGGGTTTATTCCTCTTCATTTTATTCTGTTTTTATTAGATTTATCTGAAACCGAAACATATCGAAATTATTCATCATATTGTAACGAATTTAGTGCAATTCCCATTATTATAACTTTCTACTTTCGTTCGAATATCTAAACTGTTGAATAAATAACTCCACTATTCAATAATTCAAAATGGCCATTATTAATAACACTTCTACTGCTCGATAGATAGCGTGCTTAAATCAAACTGAATTGTCGTACCTCGACTGTTGCTCCTTGTATACTGGTTGATTTCCTCGTTGACGTATTTCTAGGCGCTTCTATTTCTAGGATTTACTAGTTAGTTAGCAGCTATACATTTCTCAGCTATAACTACAGATGCACGATTTTATAGTTTCTCTCACAGCCCATGCGCGTGTATATGTGAGTGATTCTTGCACAAATGATTGCATACTTTTGGGAGTAGGAAAATGAACCGAGGGTAACCCTGGAATGTGTTTGTATGACATGTGTATCAAATGAAAGGTATTAAAGAGTATTTTAAGAGCGAGTGGGCCATAGTTCTATAGGTGGACGCCATTTAGGGATATCGCCATAAAGGTGGATCAGGGTTGACTCTAGAATTTGTTTGTACGATATGGGTATCAAATGAAAGGTGTTAATGAGTATTTTAAAAGGGAGTGGGCCTTAGTTCTATAGGTGGACGCCTTTTCGGAATATCGTTATAAAAGTGGACCAGGGTTGACTCTAGAATGCGTTTGTACAATATGGGTATCAAACGAAAGGTGTTAATAAGTGTTTTAAAAGGGAGTGGGCCTTAGTTCTATGGGTGGACGCCTTTTCGGGATATCGCCATAAACGTGGACCAGGGGTGACTCTAGAATGCGTTTGTACAATATGGGTATCAAATGAAAGGTGTTAATGAGTATTTTAAAAGGACGTGGGCCTTAGTTCTATAGGTGGACGCCTTTTCGAGATATCGCCATAAAGGTGGACCAGGGGTGACTCTAGAATTCGTTTGTACGATATGGGTATCAAATGAAAGGTGTTAATGATTATTTTAAAAGGGAGTGGGCCTTAGTTCCATAGGTGGATGCCTTTTCGAGATATCGCCATAAAGGTGGGCCAGGGGTGACTCTAGAATTTTTTTGTACGATATGGGTATCAAATGAAAGGTGTTAATGAGTATTTTAAAAATGAGTGGGCCTTAGTTTTATATATGGACGCCTTTTCGAGATATCGCTATAAACGTGGACCAGGGGTGACTCTAGAATGTGTTTGTACGATATGGGTATCAAATTAAAGGTATTAATGAGGGTTTTAAAAGGGAGTGGCCCTTAGTTGTATATGCGAAGGCGTTTTCGAGATATCGACCAAAATGTGGACCAGGGCGATCCAGAACTTCATCTGTCGGGTACCGCTAATTTATTTATATATGTAATACGACGAACAGTATTCCTTCCAAGATCCCAAGGGCTTTTGATTTCACCCTGCAAAACTTTTTCATTTTCTTCTACTTAATATGGTAGGTGTCACACCCATTTTACCAAGTTTTTTTCTAAAGTTATATTTTGCGTCAACAGACCAATACAATTACCATGTTTCATCCCTTTTTTCGTATTTGGTATATAATTATGGCATTTTTTTCATTTTTCGTAATTTTCGATATCGAAAAATTGGGCGTGGTCATAGTCGGATTTCGGCCATTTTTTACACCAATACGAAGTGAGTTCAGATAAGTACGTGAACTGAGTTTAGTAAAGATATATCGATTTTTCCTCAAGTTATCGTGTTAAATGCCGAGCGGAAGGACAGACGGTCGACTGTGTATAAAAACTGGGCGCGGCTTCAACCGATTTCGCCCTTTTTCACAGAAAACAGTTATCGTCCTAGAATCTAAGCCTCTACCAAATTTCACAAGGATTGGTAAATTTTTGTTCGACTTATGGCATTAAAAGTATCCTAGACAAATTAAATGAAAAAGGGCGAGCCACGCCCATTTTGAAATTTTCTTTTATTTTTGTATTTTGTTGCACCATATCAATACTGGAGTTGAATGTTGGCATAATTTACTTATATACTGTAAAGATATTAACTTTTCTTTTAAAATTTGAATTTAAAAAAATTTTTTTTTAAAAAGTGGGCGTGGTCGTTCTCCGATTTTGCTAATTTTTAGTAAGCAGACATATAGTAATAAAAGTAACGTTCCTGTCAAATTTCATCATGATATTTTCAACGACTGCCAAATAACAGCTTGCAAAACTTCTAAATTACCTTCTTTTAAAAGTGGGCGATGCCACGCCCATTGTCCAAAATTTTACCATTTTTCTATTCTGCGTCACAAGTTCAACTTACCTACCAAGTTTCATTGCTTAATCCGTATTTGGTAATGAATTATCGCACTTTTCCGATTTTTCGAAATTTTCGATATCGAAAAAGTGGGCGTGGTTATTGTCCGATATCGTTCATTTTAAATAGCGATCTGAGATGAGTGCCCAGGAACCTATATACCAAATTTCATCAAGATACCTCAAAATTTACTCAAGTTATCGTGTTAACGGACAGACGGACGGACGGACGGACATGGCTAAATCGAATTTTTTTTCGATACTGATGATTTTGATATGTGGAAATCTATATCTATCTCGATTCCTTTATACCTGTACAACCAACCGTTATCCAATCAAAGTTAATATACTCTGTGAGCTTTGCTCAACTGAGTATAATAAAAAGGAAATATTTTTCCGCCACCAAGTTTGCAACTTAAAAAAACGGAACGAGGATCGAAATGCAGAATACACAAAATCGAACGATTCGAAGTTGGATCGAAAGAGATTGGAACACAGAATACCAAAGTTGCCAAATCGAAAAAACTCCAATCCAAGTCTAAATGCAGAATAGGAGTGAATATTACAACATGGAGCCACGTTTGAAAATACTCGCCCTCATAAATTTAAGTGTTGTTTCTTGATTTGTCTGCATTCGTGTCTTTCTGAGACAAGAAGTAATGCACAGGAAAAATCGCCCGCCTCAATCTCCGCTATTTTCTTTTAGCATATAAAATAAGGCCCGATGGAAGAATTACTTGATTTTTTTGGCGTTTATTCCGAGGCCATCAGAATTAAGAAGCTCTTTAGAGGAAATTATTAATTTCTTGTCAGCGAAACGGAATTGCTGGATCTTTAAAGAATCTCATGAAATACTTCCAGTCTTATGATTTAACATGCAGACGTTGTTCCGATCTTCTCTATCCATTCGCCGGCCCATACCATTGATCGCGAGCTCACCATTTCATTCGTCTTATTTTCTCTCGCCTCTGCTCTCTCAGGTTTATCTTCTCTATGTCTCTATCTTTTTCGTTATACTGTAGATTTACTGCCTTCTTCTCTTACTATTTCTTTTCATTCTTTTATATAGATCTCAGTCTAACTATTACGCTTAATCTGGTCTTTATAATGTTCTTAGTCTTCCTACTAAGCTCTTATTCCTACTTTTCCTTTATTTTGTATTCCCCCTTTTCCTCTTGTTCCCTTTTCTCTATACTTTTCCGACTTTCCACCAATTTCCTCCATTTTTATACTCAGCTGAGCGGAGCTCACAGAGTATATTAACTTTGTTCGCATAACGGTAATCCGTAACGGCATAAACTAATCGAGACAGGCATAGACTTCTATATATCAAAATGATCTGGGTGAAAAAAGAAATTCATTTAGCCATGTCCGTCCGTCCGTCCGTCTGTCCGTCTGTCCGTCCGTCTGTAAACACGATAACTTGAGTAAATTTTGAGGTATCTTGATGAAATTTGGTATGTGGGTTCCTGGGCGCTCGTCATATCTATTTAAAACGAACGAAATCGGACTACAACCACGCCCACTTTTTCGATATCAAAAATTTCGAAAAACCGAAAAAGTGCGATAATTCATTACCAAAGATGGGTAAAGCGATGAAGCTTGGTAGGTGCGTTGACCTTATGACGCAAAACAGAAAATTAGTAAATTTTTGGACAATGGGCGTGGCACCGCCCACTTTTAAAAGAAGGTAATTTAAAAGTTTTGCAAGGTGTAATTTCGCAGTTGTTGAAGATATCATGATGAAATTTGGCAGGCACGTTTCTCCTATTACTATATGTGCGCTAAATAAAAATTAGCAAAATCAGATGACGAACACGCCCACTTTTAAAAAAAAAATTTTTTAAAGTCAAATTTTAACAAAAAATTTAAAATCTTTACAGTATATAAGTAAATTATGCCAACATTCAACTCCAGTAATGATATGGTGCAACCAAATACAAAAATAAAACAAAATTTCAAAATGGGCGTGGCTCCGCCCTTTTTCATTTGATTCGTCTAGAATACTTTTAAGGCCATAAGTCGAACTAAAATTTACCAATCCTTGCGAAATTTGGTGTGTGTATAGATTCTATGACGGTAACTGTTTTTAGTGAAAATGGGCGAAATCTGTTGAAGTCACGGCCAGTTTTTATACACAGTCGACCGTCTGTCCTTCTGCTCGGCCGTTAACACGATAACTTGAGCAAAAATCGATATATCTTAACTAAACTTAGTTCACGCACTTATCTGAAATCATTTTGTCTTGGTATAAATATGGCCGAAATCCGACTATGACCACGCCCACTTTTGCGGTATTGAAAATTTCGAAAAATGAAAAAAATGCCATAATTCTGTACCAAAAATGAAAAAAGAGATGAAACATGGTAATTGGATTGGTTTATTGATGCAAAATTTAACTTTAGAAAAAGCTTTGTAAAATGGGTGTGACACCTACCATATTAAGTAGAATAAAATGAAAAAGTTCTGCAGGCTGAAATAAAAAACCCTTGAAATCTTGGCAGGAATACTGTCCCTGGTATTATATATATAAATAAATTAGCGATACCCGACAGATGATGTTCGGGGTGACCGTGATCCACATTTCGGCCGATATCTCGAAAACGCCTTCACATATACAACTAAGCCCCACTCCCTTTTAAAACCCTCATTAATACCTCTAATTTGGTACCCATATCGTATAAACACATTATAAAGTCACCCCTGTTCCACCTTTATGGTGATATCTCGAAAAGGCGTCCACCCATAGAACTAAGGCCCACTCCCTTTTAATATACTCATTAACACCTTTCATTTTATACACATATCGTCCAAACACATTCTAGAGTCAACCCTGGTCCACCCTTATTGAGATGTCTCGCAAAGGCGTCCACCTACACTCAGAGAAAAACGCCGTTCTAAAATCCAGCACCACCGGACTAAATTCAAGATTTTCATGTTCTTACTTTTTTGTTCTTGAAACACGACCGACCTGTTCTCAAAACAACAACCTTGTTCTTGAACTGACACCATTTTCTTGAAAAGAGAACGGCTGGTCTTAAAACATGAACAAATGTTCTATTAATGAGAACAATGTTCTTAAATTAAGAACAATGTTCTTAAATTAAGTTCAAGTAAAAAGAAAGGGTAAAATTCGTTTGTACTACAATGTTAAATAAAACATTTGGCGCAAGCTATCAAGCAGTCGTAGTGGCCCAGCGGTTATGATGTTGTGGTTGTGATCGCGTGGCGCGAGTTCGATCACCGTCAAACTATAAAATTTTTTAAAGTAATTTTTTAACTTTTATTTTTCGTTCAATTATTTTTCCATTCACTTATGCACAGATAATTCTCAAACTTGTTATGAAATGTTTTAAGTATATATGCAGATTACATCTTCAAATAAGAATAATTTCTTAATAAGAGAAACATAAGAAAAATGCATATTATGCATTTTCTCTTAAATTTTTGGACTGTAATAAACATTTTTTTGTTATAAATATTTTTTATTTATGACAAAAAAATTATTATTAATAAAAAATAAATGGGTACTTATTAAAAAAAATAATTTCGCCTCCCATCAATTAGCAAGCCCAAACCGTTCTTGAATTGAGAACGAAAACTGTTAAATCGACCACACATCGTTCTCGAAGCGTGAGAACGAAACATCTTATTTTAAGCACAAGTAGTGCTTGAAATGAGGACAGAAGGTTCACACATCAATGCCAAACTGGTCATAAAATACGAACGGTGTGCTTGGAAAAACTGTTCTTGAAACAAGCCCATCGGTCATGAGTTAAGAAAAAACGTACTTAACAGACTTTTGTCAACGAATGTTCTTAATTTTGAACTTGTTTCGTTCGTTTTAGAACGATTTTTTCTCTGAGTGTATAGAACTAAGGCCCACTACGTTTTAAACAATCATTAACACCTTTCATTTGATACCTATATCGTACAACACACATTCTAGAGTCACCCTTGGTCCACCTTTATGGCGATATCCTTAAATTGCGTCCACCTATAGAACTATGGCGCACTCCCTTTTAAAATACTCTTTAATACCTTCCATTTGAAACCAATGTCATGCAAACACTTTCCAGAGTTACCGTAGGTTCATTTTGCTAAATTATTATTTTCCCTTATTTTGTCTCCAAAGCTCTCAGCTGAGTATGTAATGTTCGGTTACACCAGAACTTAGTCGTCCTTACTTTTTCTATCGATTAAATTTTTCCAATATATAAACATATTGAGCTAGGCTTTGTTCCGCACATTTCATCACAAAAGTAAGGAAAGAGTAGCAAATTTGTCTATTACCCTAAAATTCATGGCCGGATTAGCGGGGCGTCAAACTTTTAGTGCTTTGCTGCTGACTTCACCTGTCTGGTTTTATTCCGTCATGTTCTAGTCTTAAAATTTTGAATAGAATATGTAAATATTCATATTAGGGGTACGCAGTCACTCACATTCACGTCGACACAATATAATACCAAAAGCTCCCTAATACTGTTTTCACACAGAAACTTAATGATCTCATTTCACCTGCTAATGAAATCGTAGATTTTTTGCTTTCACACAGAAGTAACTGCTCGATTAGTATGAAGCATGAGACAGACAATCATGGCGGAACGATACAAGGTGGGAGCATGGTGACATACCTACAAACAAAAAAAATTCCATGTACTTCTAAATTCGAAATTAAAATGTCAAAATCGTACTGCGCCGGTAGTTGATGTATCAAATCAAATAAAAAAGGTTATAATCAGCTGTTCGATGCGGCCACCTTGTATCGTTCCGCCATGCAGACAATGACATTTGCTTTGAAAACTAAGAAGCGGAAACGGAAGCGGAACGCTGCCAACAGAGTTGCATTGTGCTTTTGACTTCATTAGACATTCGATTAGCTACTAATGAAATAATAATAGATTCGAATTTTGTAGGGAAGATTGAGCTCAATAAGTGTCTTAATGTAGAAAACTGCCTTTATTATTCAATAAGCCGTCTGTGTGAAAACAGTATAAAGGCATTCGGGTTACCTGTCACTCGCTGAAGTGAACAAATATTATTAAATGATAGGAATTTTGGTTCACATGAGAAAAAAGTACTCATCGTGTTATACATAATTTGACCTTAAGCTTCAAACCATTAGTTTGACCTAACCTACATTTTCTCAATTAACTACTAAGCTTTTCACGTTATTTATTTTTTTTTTAGTAATTCAGTCTACTGATTACAAATCTTACAGACTAGAATAATTATTTGTTAAATAATATTTGAGCTTCTTAATTAATTTATGAATTTAACATTCTCAATTAAATATTGTAAATAAAACAAGCTTGAACATATTAAAACTCACATTTAAATCTACCACTTCGGAATATTTTTTACAAAGACGAACACATCTTGTAATAGGCTCATTCATCGAGTAGTTGGTTCTACTAAATGGGTCGACAAACAGATGATTATTTCGTAAACTTCGCTGAATCTATATAAGGCAAAATTCGTGATAACTTTATGCACTCTTTCAATTTTTTCGGAATATACATCGTTATATGGATTCCATATAAGAGAACAATATTCGAGGCGACTTCGTACGAGAGCAGTATATAAAGATTTTATGGTATAAGGGTCTTTAAAATCCCGAGCATTCCTTTGAATAAAGCCTACCATTGCAAATGATTTGGACACAATGAAATCAATGTGCTTACTGAACGAGAGATTTGTGTCGAATCACTCCTAAATCTTTGATGTCGGAACAACGAGTGAGAACATTGTTGTTCAACTGATAATTGTACAGAAGTACATTAGTCTTCCTTGTGAAAGGTACGACAAAACATTTGTTGATATTTAAATATAGGTGATTTGATGTACACCAAATCTCAAAAGTACTCAAATCAGATTGTAGATTTATGCTATCAGAGATACTATTGATTTAAAATAAAACACAAAACCAAAAAATTAGAAAAATCTAAAAATAGAAACTAATGTACTCTTCTGGTTTTAAAACAAAAAGTTTTTATTTCTTGTTCAGAACCGGAGTAATAGGTTCTGAATATGATGACAATTTGTGACCACAACTTTTGGATGAGGCAAAGAACTGCTACAACTACAATAACCACGACTCAATGGATAGAACATACTACTGCAATTGGTGCACTGAGCTTTTCGCCCCTAATTGGATTATGTGGCAACTCTGGACACCAACACAGAACATGCTCAAATATTTCTTCCTGCAGCTCGCACTTCCTACCTCTGCTGTTACTGACTAGCCCTAACTAATAAGGATGTGACGCCAAAAGGCAATGTCTAGCTAATTTCCACATGTGGAGTCTAAGGTCTACTTCCTTTAGAGATATATGTAAGCAACTTTATCAGTCAAACGACGTAGGATTTGCACATAATGTTAGCAGTTCCCGAAATGATTCTATAGCGACCTTATATTTCCTATAAGTTTTTTATATAATGGATTTGATGTAAACGAATCTGCAATCAAAAAAAATCTTAAAAATTCTGCAATGCGAAGAACAGATGGGATTGATATTGCGCCATAGTAAAGCTTCCCTTGATCTAAACAAGTAATTTTCAAAAAAACTATGGTGTTTTCTTCCTTGGTCATAGGAACAATTGTCGAAAAGTTTTATTATTAAAAGAGGGTTTCATTTGGCTCCACAAGCCATATAACGAATAAATGTAAAATTTCGAAATTTGGTGTGCAAATTCCTTATTAAATTTTGATCTGCCCAGCAGAAACTAAATAGAAAAATTCGTGTTGGAAGTACATATATGGTGCCATCTCTGTAACCTGCAAAGATGCATTGCTAAAATTTCAGACGCTGAATATCGTAGGTGACCTGAAAATAATAATCATTTGGAGAAATGACTGCGGCAACGCCTAGACCATCATTAAGGACCACACACACGCATACAAGGAAGTTAGCGTCGTTTTCCACCGCTTTTTTGTTTTTTTTTTTAATTTTTTTTTTTTTTTGGCAAATTGTTTACGGTAGACGCATACTCAATGTTAATTTTACATCTTCAACCGTTCTCAAGGAATCCGTACCAAAATTCGATGCAAATCGTTTTAAGAAGATATACACGACATAAGTAGGCGCCGCCACAACAATTTTTTAAACTTGTTTAAGATTTATTTTTGGTCTACTTACTAGATTAAAATAAATAACTGTAAGGCGCGGTAACCTCCGAAGAGAATTTAGGCCGAGCTTCTCTCCAATTTTCGTTGTGCTTCTTTTACTTTTTCCTACAAATTGGCGGGAGGGACCTACTTGTTTTATGCCTAATCCGAACGGCATCTGCATGGCAGATGAGTTTTCACTGAGAGCTTTTCATGGCAGAAGTACACTAGGAATGATTGCCAAACATTGCCGAGGGGCGACCCCGCTAAGAAAAATTTTCTTTTTATTGAAAAACTTCATTCTAAAATTTTTGACGTTGCTTTGCCCGGAGCGTGAACCCAGGATCTTCGGTGTAGTAGGCGGAGCACGCTACCATCACACCACGGCGTCCGCCACTTACTAGGTTGGTCCTTTAAAATTTTACCATTGTATCTTTACCAGTTACAGAGGTATTTTGATATACGTGCCTCCAACTCGCATGTTTATTATATAAAATGTGGGCGTGGTTAATATTCGTCTGTCAGACTATCCGGATATCCGGATTTATGTAGATCCGGTTAATAACCGTATTTTTGGATATCCAGTGAAAGCACCAAATTGATGTACCATATATGTTTATTTAACATTAATAACAATAAATTCGTGGGGCATTTAAATCAATTAACAGTGAATACAAAAAAGGCTCGTATTGAGAAATATGTAATATGATGTTAAATTATTTTCTTCTTGTTCTGGTGGAAGAAAACTAGTGCCGATATCATTTCCCGACTCAAACAATTTCGTGTGGGACGAACTATATTTCCAGTACTTGAAAATTCCCTATCAGAAGCTGTTGAAGTGGCAGGTACCGCAAGCTATCTTTTGGCGATTTTCGATAGATTGGAAAATATTTTTTCATGGTGTTGCAACCAATTGCTGGCACTGAGATTGTGGTTTATTTGTTCTTCGAATAAGTAGCGCTGAAACTCGTCTTCCTTCCTTGTGTCGCTGTCATTATCATTTAGGAGTATATCCATGCCCGTGAGATCACTGTTTTCCGGAGCTTCTTCTTGGGCATTCATATCAGCAGTACACATTTTATTGCACATTTTTCCACATGATTTTGTGCGTTTAATCGAATGATTGAAACTCATCACCAGTTTCGAAACTCAATTGAAGTGTATGTGCACTGCATGGATGATTGGTTATGTCAGAGCTCAAACCCCGAACAGCATTTGTTATATTTTTCGCGTTGTCGTGTACAGTAATTGTGACTTTTTCTTTGTGACCATTCTTGCATGCCATCTCGAAACGAGTCTTCTAAGTTCTCAGCTGTGTGGCTTTCAGTTATTTCTTCGGTGAGCAAATTAAAAGAGCGAGGCGTCCAATTGGAATCTGAATATGCGCTGTAAGTCCCATATAGGATCGGGTGGATCTTGATGTCCAACAATCAGTGGTCAAAGCTATATCAGATGCTGAACTGAGATTTTTCTTAACTTTCTCTATTTCACGATTATGCATGGCTTGAATTCTATCGGAAATTGTTTTGCGACAAGATTGTGGTTTATTTGTTCTTCGAATAAGTAGCGCTGAAACTCGTCTTCCTTCCTTGTGTCGCTGTCATTATCATTTAGGAGTATATCCATGCCCGTGAGATCACTGTTTTCCGGGGCTTCTTCTTGGGCATTCATATCAGCAGTACACATTTTATTGCACATTTTTCCACATGATTTTGTGCGTTTAATCGAATGATTGAAACTCATCACCAGTTTCGAAACTCAATTGAAGTGTATGTGCACTGCATGGATGATTGGTTATGTCAGAGCTCAAACCCCGAACAGCATTTGTTATATTTTTCGCGTTGTCGTGTACAGTAATTGTGACTTTTTCTTTGTGACCATTCTTGCATGCCATCTCGAAACGAGTCTTCTAAGTTCTCAGCTGTGTGGCTTTCAGTTATTTCTTCGGTGAGCAAATTAAAAGAGCGAGACGTCCAATTGGAATCTGAATATGCGCTGTAAGTCCCATATAGGATCGGGTGGATCTTGATGTCCAACAATCAGTGGTCAAAGCTATATCAGATGCTGAACTGAGATTTTTCTTAACTTTCTCTATTTCACGATTATGCATGGCTTGAATTCTATCGGAAATTGTTTTGCGACAAGAAATTACATACTCTGGTTCGAGGACATTAACAAACTTCTTGAATCCATCACATTCCACCAATGAAGTAGGAATAAGTCAACAGCAATCATATTAGCCAAGGCTTGTGTTATTATCTCTTGACATTCTTTGGACATATACTTATTGCGAACAGTTTGAGCTACCCGTGATGTTCGAACTTTCTTCATTGGTGGTTCTGAACATTCCGAATTGTGATCAAAATTACTTTGTGATGAACTGCTACTCGGCTTATATCTGGCGCAGATTCAGATAGAAAAGCTGCGTCTATACCGTTCTCTTGAAGATGGAAAAACTGATAGTGGCTCCATAGACTTGATATCGATCCTGTATTTTGTAGCGTTTTTTCACAATATAAACATACTGTTCTTATTTTCACTTTTTTGGAAATGATCCCAAATCTTGCTGACGATTTTAGCACTCATTATTAGTTAAAAATGACGCTTTGTGAAATCGTTGATGTTTGTAAAATTATAGCTTTTTAATTTTTGATGTTAATTTAATAATCTACAAACATATTTTGTGAACAATTTTTCGATGTTTGCTTCGTTCAATTCTCATATGCAGATATTCAACTTTTATATTCCAGTATCCGGACATACGGATATCCGGATTTTCCATTACGAATCCGGATATCCGGATAGCCGGATTGTTTGCTTAGCTATCCGGTTATTCGAATATCCAGTTTATCCGGATAGTTGAAAAATCCGGATGCAGTTCACAGCCCTACCCGCAAGTAATTGCGCTCCACTTTTATATTTTTATTTCTCATAAATATTTTTATAATTTCTATGTCAAAATTTTAAGATCAAACTGCAGCAAGAATATGTCTTTATATAAGGATACCATTTTCGCGGATTTTGTCCATTTATATAAAGGAAAGGCTTAAAATTTTTTTATTTTCTTTTTGTGTATTATGTTTCTTAATTTAAGTCGTTTTTTTAACTGTACGGCAATTGTTAATAGCCTGTAGGAATTTATTGTAATAGTATGCTGTATAAGTTTTTACTTTTTATTATCGTTTATCATTCGTAGTCTGTAAGAACCACAGGTCCTCAATAAATAAAGAAATTAGAAATCCGCATACCAAACTTCACAATTTTACCTTTAACCGTTCTGAAGATATCGCTAGCGGAGGCATATGAAAATCTCTTTTAATAGAAGACGTTGCCTCGCCATTTTTCTGAATTTTAATGTTTATCGAGTAACCTTCATTTAGCCAGTCAACATGCCAAATTTCAAGGTAATACCCCAGTTTTGTAGGTATCGAAATATCAAAAAAATTCTTTAATGGAAAATATTTCATTTATAAAAAGTGGGTGTGGTTATATGCCGACTGTGCCCATTTTACCTGTGGTCAGCAAAAGTAGTATGCCAATTTCATAACAATACCTTCCTTCAAAAGAGAGTTCGGAACGATAGGCGAACAGATGGGACAATGGATGCATAAGCATCGCCAGCTTTCAATTTATTTCGGTTGAGACTACCGATTTGTATACCTTTCATGAAAATAAAATGGTTTATTAAGTTTGCCACGAGTCAAAAAATTGTAAGTCCTCCAAGTAGAAGAGAGCTGTACTTGTACACAGGGAATTGATTGGATAACAGTTGGTTTTAGAGGTATAAAGGAATCGAGATAGATAGATATATCAAAACCATCAGTGTCAAAAAAAAATTGGATTGAGCCATGTCCGTCCGTCCGTCCGTCTGCCCGTTAACACGATAACTTGAGTAAATATTGAGATATCTTCACCAAATTTGGTACACGAGCTTATCTGGACCCAGAATAGATTGGTATTGAAAATGAGCGAAATCGGATGATAACCACGCCCACTTTTTATATATACATAACATTTTGGAAAACACAAAAACCGGATTATTTAGTAAATAATACACCTAGAATGTTGAAATTTGACATGTGGACTTATATTGAGACTCTTGCTAAAAATCTGAAAAACAATATTTAAATGGACGTGGGGCACCGCCCACTTGTGATCAAATCAATTTTACAAATATTAATCAAAAATCAAAAATGGTTAAACCCATCGTAACCAAATTCGGCAGAGAGGTTGCCTTTACTATAAGGAATGGAAAAAAAATTAACGAAATCGGTTAAGGACCACGCCCACTTTTATATAAAAGACTTTTAAAGGGGGCGTGGACGAATAAAATAAGCTATATCTTTGCGAAAAAGAGCTTTATATCAATGGTATTTCATTTCCCAAGTGGATTTATAACAATAAATAGGAAAAACTTCAAATTTAAAAAAATGGGCGCGGTACCGCCCTTTTATGACTAAGTAATTTGCTATTTTTCGGGAGACATAACTCGAACAAAAATTAGTTTAGGATAGAACCATTTGTATATGTATTATTGCGCAGCCTTGTAACACTATTAAGCACACACAACAAACAACGACATAATTTCAAGTGTACAGCTGGTTATATAATGTTCGGTTTCACCCGAATTTAGACTTCCTTACTTGTCTTGGTTTAAATTTAACGAGTAAAAAATTTCTTCCTTTTGTATAAAATATTTCATGAATTTTTTTGAAATCAAGAATACTTGATTGAATATTTCTCACAATATTTACATGTACGAGTAAGCTCAAAGAATAAGAGTAATCGACTGTAAAATTGCGGACCTCGACTAGAAATCTACTACCGGGACAGTTACGCAATTTAATATTTAAATTTGTTTAATACAATTTTCTCGATTTTTAAGAAAATTATTTCTATGAGCAAGGAAAAGAATCTCAGTTTTTTAGAAAATTATAGCATATCTCCATCATATCTGTGAAGATTTATTAAATCTCAATAGGCCGATAAAAACATCAACCATTGTTAATAAATCAAGAGCACTTAGGAATGTCAAACAAATCCAGCATTATCAGTGATTTACAACAGATGGCGCAACGCTGGTTAAATATAGTTGGTCAGGCAAACAGACCACCGCTGTGTAGCTAAATGGTTACCGCAGCGTGTCTAAAGCGTACTGATGATGAAGGCTTATTACCCTTCGAAATGGATCTCTCTGGAACCATCTATGGCAGGTTGTCTGAAATTTTTTCTACTTACTATTCCAAAAACAATAAAAAGATGATAAACAAATTTTAACGACTACCTTTATATAAATGGACCAAAAAATAGAAGGCAATTTTTCCTTTAATACAGACATAGTCCTGTTGAATTTTGACTAAAAACTTTAACAATAGCTCTTGTAAAAGAATTTTGGGATTTAAATCTATAAAGGTGGAACGCAATATTTCCATTTAAGGCAAGCCATGTATGTACTTATGATTAACTAATTGATTATTTAAAATTTAAACACGCCTCTACCTTTATAATTTTAAATCCCAAAAATTTTTAAAAAAGCTATTGTTAAAGCTTTTTAGTCAAAATTCACCAAGACTATGTCTGAATTAAAAAGAAAAATTGCCTTCTATTTTTTGGTCCATTTATATAAAGGTAGTCGTTAAAATTTTTTTATCATCTTTTTATTTTCAATTTTTTAGTACTGCCCAAAAAAAGGCAATTGCAACTTTGATTAGTAATTTAAGTAATTCCTAAGTGAAAATGCTTATCTTTATTTATTTGTTTAAAATAGCAAGATTTAAGAGAATTGGTGGAATTTTCGCTAACAACAGAATTCCATGTCGCATCATAACAAGAGAATTCCACCTCGTTTGTCACCTACTTAATTTGCACAGCTGAAAATCGTTGTGAAATTCGCATAATACTGAAAGTCTAAAACAATCGTGGTGAAATTCGCGTACGCCTAAAAGTATGCAAAGACGTGCATTGAGTTGGGCCTTCAACGAGGTCGAATTCTACTACAACGCCTGCAACACTCAGGAGGGTAGCCATGAAGGTATGGCCTAATCTTCTAAATAGTTCGACTTGTGCGTTACGTAGCTCAAATTTTATGATCAAACATTGCACTGTCACCGAGTTTTAAACTATATTTCAGGCTTAAAGTATCTAGATATGGAGGAAGTTATTTAAAAAACGATTGCAAGATTCCCAATTTAAAACCAGTTTTCTCATGATCTCGATCCGTGGGCCACCTAGCGGAATTTGTTTGATAAAGTATTGCATTGTCACCGGATTCTGACTTACGGCCCAAGTTTCATGTCTCTAGCTCATCGGCAAGTTACTCAAAAATCGATCGCAATATTCCCCCCGTTTTTAAAGGATTTGCAGTTATCTTGGCTAACGCGCCAACTAGCAGAACTTTGTTTTCTCTAAGCTATATTGTCACCAGGCCTCTAACTAAGTGCCAAGTTTCACGTCTCTAGGTAACCAGCAAGTGGATTTAAAGATTCCCAAATTAAAACGAATTTTTCTAATATCTCGATCCACGCGCCACCTAGCGGAAATTTTTTGATAAAAGATTGCATTTTCACCGGGTTCTGACTTACGCCTCATATCTCCAGCTCAACGGGAAGTTACTCAAAAATCGATTGCAAGATTCCCCTGGTTTTTCAAAGATTTGTAGTTATCTCACTTAGCGCGCCATCTAGCGGAACTTTGTTTTCTGTAAGTTGTATTGCCACTGGGTCTCGAAATATGTGCTAAGATACAAGTCTCTAGGGAAGCTGGAAGTTAGTCAAAATGGATTGAAAGATTCCCAAATTAAAATTAAAAAAATAAAAATAAATGTAAGGCGCGATAACCTCCGAAGAGATCTAAGGCCGAGCTTCTCTTCCAATTTGCGTCGTGCTCCTCTTGATTTTCCCTACAAATTGGCCGGACGGGACCTACATGTTTTATGCCGACTCCGAACGGCATCTGCAAAGCAGATGAGTTTTCACTGAGAGCTTTTCATGGCAGAAATACACCCGGAGTGCTTGCCAAACACTGCCGAGGGGCGACCCCGCTTAGAAAAATTTTCTTCTAATTGAAAAATCTTATTTCTAAAATTTTGATGTTGCTTTGCCCGGGAGTTGAACCCAGGGCATACGGTGTGATAGGCGGAGCACGCTACCCATCACACCACGGTGGTTTTTCCTAATATCTCGATCCATGTGCCACCTAGGGGTATTTTTTTGATAAAAGATTGCATTGTCACCGGGTTCTGACTTACGGCTCAAGTTTCATATCTCCAGCTCACCGGGAAGTTACTCAAAAATCGATTGCAAAATTCCCCTAGTTTTTCAAGGATTTGTAGTTATCTCAATTAGCGCGGCACCTAGCGGAATTTTGTTTTCTGTAAATTGTATTGTCACCGGGTCTCGAATTATGTGCCTAGTTCCAAGTCTCTAGGTGACCTGCAAGTTAAAAATGGATTGAAATATTCCCAAATTAAATTTAATTTTCACAATACCTCGATCCATGCGCGACATAGCGGAATGTTTTTGGTAAAATATTGCATTGTCACCGGGTTCTGACTCACGGCCCAAGCTTCAAGTCTCTAGCTCACCGGCAAGTTACTCAAAAATCGATCGCAAGATTCCCCTCGTTTTTCACGGATTTGTAGTCATATCACTTAGCGCACCACCTAGCGGAATTTTATTTTCTGTAAATTGTATTGTCACCAAGCCTCGAACTATGTATGTGCTAAGCTTCAAGTCTCTAGGTCACTGGGAAGTTAGTTAAAAATGGATTGAAAGATTCCCAAATCAAAACTAATTTTCTTAATATCTCGATCCATGCGCCACCTAGCGAATTTTTTTTGATCGTATATTACATTGTCACCGGGTTCTGACTCACGGCCCAAGTTTCAAGTCTCTAGTTCACCGGGAAGTTACTTATAAATCGATCGCAAGATTCCCTGCCTTTTTTCAGGGATTTTCAGGGTTATTCGTTTATCTTCGTCTGCCAACTGGCGGCATTTTGTTTTCCACGAATTGTAGTGCCATCGACTCGCCAACTATGTGCTAAGTTTTAAGTCTCTGGATCACCGAGAAGTTAGTTAAAACTCGATCGCAAAATTTCCGTTTAAACATTAATTTTCTGTATATTTCGATCCGTGCGCCACCTAGCGGATTTTTTTCTCTTGCATTGTAATGTCTCGCAGATCTGAACTATGTTCTAAGTATCAAGTGTCTAGCTCAATGGAAAGTTACCGAAAAGGACTTTTCCGTGGGTCAAAAATTCGTATGGAAATGAGGGGACAAACAGGAAAGGGGCTTAATATAAAGGTAGTAATAAAATAAAATTTTTCAATTATAGAAAAATTAAAAAATAATAATAATCATTAGAAAAAAAAATTATTTTTCTGGCCTCGAGCTCGAATCGAACTTTGAATCATTTATCAATAGGCCGATAAAAACAAAAACAATTGTGAATCTCAAAACTTAACGTACCATGTCATCATTTTAGTTTTACTATTTGACGTTTGGTTTTTTCATATTGAAAAAACTATGAATTGGGACCACATGCGCAGTTTTAACTTTTAAGAAGTTTTTCAGCCAAAAAAATATCACCTTTTCGGATTAACACATACATTTTCGCATCTTCTATAAAGCAAAAACATATCTGAGTATTTTATAAATTTTTATATTACTCAAGTTTGGCGATAAAAATCTATCAAATCAGAAATTGCTCCTACCTTAAAATATTTTCCTATCAAAAAATCAAACGACACATTGTGGATAAGACAAGTCTGATAACTTCTGCATAAACGTCAAAATTACAAATAGAATGGATCACCTGTTTTTTTATTGACTATCTCATTCTGTATCTCTTTCTATCACCCGCTGAAGATAGCCGGCCCTATGCGCCGCCATATTGAACACCCTGTCAAAACGCTGCCATATCGCAACCATATTGAACATTCTGTCAGGCATTTGACGGATAAGATATCACACTTGTTTTATCCACAATGAAACGACATATGAAGGTTGCCATACCTGAAATATTGTAATGATTGAACCAATTGCTGAAGATTTATTGGAAATTTAACTTAAATCTTCTACGTTTCGAGATTTAATTTTTTATGATTAAACTTGCAGAACTTCACCTTAAATCCTTTCAGCTGCCTAGATCTTGAATAGAGCTCTAATTGGAGATATTACTTGTCTAGATCAAAGGAAACGTTTCTTTTGCACAAAATAAATTCCTTTATTTCTTTGTTTTCAGGAATTTTTATGAATTATCTTTTTAGTGTGCCTCTTGAAGTGCGTGCACACTAAGCGACGCGATACGTAGCGACAAAATATTCTTTGCATGTATTCTTATCGAACCATGCACACCTAGCGGCAGCAGCACTGCGCGACGCGGCCATGAGCGGCAATGTTAATCAAATAGGCAAAAAAGTGAAGCGCCGCTTAGTGTGTACGCACTTTTAATCAACATCAACCCCGAATTCTCTACTGGTACTTTTCTTGAGGTAGTACTGTAGTACTGGTTTGCTCTACGTACGTGCATATATATAGGTTCCCTATGCACTTTTTCCACAGATATTTGGGCAATCTAAAAAAACGGAATAAAATTAGTTTTATGCTGTCAAACCATAACCCAACCTGTACCTTTGTGCACTTTACCGACAAAAAACCATTCCCTACACTTTGGACTATTTATAAATAAATTAATTTTTTTGCGAGTTTTACACAATTCCCTGTTTTCTTCCTGTCTTTTGCATTCCCCTTTTTAGATACCTGTTTTGTCAAGGATCCGTTATACGTCACAAAAAACGACACCCAAACAACGATACACTTTGCATGCACCGCAATACATCGCTCACTAGCACCGCATCGAAACGTTATTATTCATCGACGCGGCGTTCGAAATTCCATCATCAGAGTACAATAAGAAGGTGAATATTTGTATACAGCGATTATAAGTATATATGTATGTATGAATGTATAAATGTATCCTTTAGTTAAACTTTTCGCAGTAACAAACTTTAATCTTCATCAACTAAAAACACAAAAGATAAAAATTTTGATTGATTTGACGTCGTGCTAAAATGAATTGGACTTGAGCTTCACTGAAACAATGCAATTTACTATAGAACACCTTAACTAAAGCGAATTTATAGAATTCAATTTAACTGCATGAATCGTACCTTCAGTGAAAAGAACAATAAAATCCAAGCTCTTCCCCTTTGCAAACTACACCTAGGAATTTTAATAAAATATTTACGCTCCGTTTATTTCTTCCATGCACAGAGGGTAAAGCGTAGAGGGTTGAGTTGTTCTGTTTATTAAATACGATTGGTTACTTGAAAATATTTATTTATTTAAAATGAACGGAATTTCTATTGAACAGACAATGACATTAAAAACAAGTAAGTGTAGTGGGACTTTTCGGCTGTGCCGTAGACCTCAAACCTTTCACGAACGGAGCTGAACAATAATGTGTTGAAATTTCAAAAATTCACAAAATTTGAACAAGCGGTTGTATGGAATATATATTATATATATGATCGATCTTGAATATTTTTTCGAAAGCAATGTACGAGGTGGGTTCAGAAAGTATCTCTCACTTATGCCGACAAGCTCGGCCATTTTGAAAGTTCACTTAATTGTTGACAGCTGCTTTGCTTGCACGAGTTTTTGCACGTCTTCGATTTTTACCTATTAAAAAAAAAATGATCAAAGAACTCGCATCAAATTTTGTGTGAAAAACGAAATTAAGTGGGCGGATGCATTGCGAATGTAGACTGACATACGGAGAAGCTAACTTGGACCGAAGCACCGTTTATGGGTGGTACAAAATATTCACAGAAGGCCGAGAAGATGTGAACGTCGAAGAGCGTGCCGGACGCCCGAGCACTTCAACAACAGGGGAAAAAATTGATGAAGTGAAGAAAATGGTATTGGCCAATCGTCGATCGCCGTTAGAGAAGTTGCGGAGGACCTAGACATATCGTTTGGCTCCTACCATTCAATTTTTATCAATGATTTGGGCATGATACAGGTCGCCGCGAAATTCGTACCAAAACTGCTTAACTTCGACGCGATTTTTCGTCCAAAAACAACACACTAATCATGCCGCAGCCACCGCATTTCCCAGATCTGGCCCCCTGTGACTTTTGCTTGTTCCCTAAACTGAAGAGGCCCATGAAAGGACGACACCACTCTACGATTGACGAGATAAAGACGGCATCGAAGGAGGAACTTAACAAGGTAAAAACAGGTAAAGAAGGCCAAGTTCGGGTGTAGCCGAACATTACATACTCAGCTGAGAGCTTTGGAGACAAAATAAGGGAAAATAACCATGTATGAAAATGAACCTAGGGTAACCCTGGAATGTGTTTGTATGACATGGGTATCAAATGGAAGGTATTAAAGACTATTTTAAAAGGGAATGGGCGTTAGTTCTATAGGTGGACGTCTCTTCGAGATATCGCCATAAAGGTGGACCAGGGGTGTCTAGAATGCGTTTGTACGATATTGGTATCAAATGAAAGGTATTAGTGAGTATTTTAAAAGGGAGTATCTCTAAGTTGTATATTTGAATTCGTTTTCGAGATATCGACCAAAATGTGGACCAGGGTGACTCAGAACATCATCAGTCGGGTACCGTTAATTGATTTATATATGTAGTACCACGAACAGTATTCCTGCCATGATTCCAAGGGCTTTTAATTTCGCCCTGCAGAACTTTTTCATTTTCTTCTACTAATATGGTAGGTGTCACACCCATTTTCAGAGCTTTTGCCAGAGTTATATTTTGAGTCAAAAAACCAATCCAATCACCATTTTTCATCCCTTTTTTTGTATAAAAAAGTCCTGGTCAAAAAATTGTCCTAGGTGAAAATATTTGAGTTCCCAGCTATACCTATAGCAATATCATGTCGAATCATGCATCCTTTTTATTTTTCGAACTTTTTCCATAAAAGTCCACATATAAAAGTAAAAACTGTATTTTTATTTTTTGAGTCCGATAGAACTAGTTAAACTCGGACTTCTAAAAATAAAAGTTCGGAAATAAAAGTTAAATCCGGACTTTTATTTTTTAAATTTTCTTAAATTCGGATAAGCCATTTCTTTGTTATCAAGCCGGACTTTTATTTTGGCCTTAAAAAATAAAAGTCCGGATTTAATATTTATTTCCGGACTTTTATTTTTAAAAGTCCGAGTTTAACTAGTTCTATGGGACTCAGGTAATAAAAATCCGAAAATACTTTTTATCTTGATCCAAATATATTAAAAGTCCAAAATTAATAGTTTTGCAAGGAATTATATTATAAAAGAAATAACATTTTCTGCCCCTGCTGTAAAGATATTCAATTTTTTGTTAAAATTTGACTTGAAAAAAAAATTTGTTTAAAGTAGGCGTGTTCGCCATCCGATTTTTCAAATTTTATTTAGCGCACATTTCATTTCATTTCATTTCATTTCATTTTCAAATTACCTTCTTTTAAAAGTGGGCGATGCCACGCCCATTTTCCAAAATTTTACTAATTTTCTATTCTGCGTCATGGGTCAACGCACCTACCGAGTTTCATCGCTTTATCCGTCTTTGGTAATGAATTATCGTACTTTTTCGGTTTTTCAAAATTTTCGATATCGAAAAAGTGGGCGTGGTTATAGTCTAATTTCGTTCATTTTAAATAGCGATCTGTGATGAGTGCCCAGGAATCTACATACCAATTTTCATTAAGATACCTCAAAATTTACTCAAGTTATCGTGTTTACGGCAGACGGACGGACATGGCTAAATGACTTTTTTCGCCCAGATCATTTTGATATACAGAAGTCTATATCTATCTGATTAGTTTACGCCGTTACGGGGTACCGTTATGCGAACAAAGTTAATATACTCTGTGAGAATAAACTCTGTGAGCTCTGCTCAGCTGAGTATAAAAAATGATTTTTTGAAATACTTCGATGATTGGAAAACCCGTTGGCACAAGTGGGAGGGAGGAAAATAGATATTCATGAATAAATAAATAATTTTATTTTATATATGAGTGTTTATTTAATTAATGAAATAAGTTAATTGTTACATTTTAAAGTTAATGCGTCAAAGTACATCAATTGAAAGATAAGAAAGTAATAAAGAAGAAGGTAAAGAATGTTCTGGCAACACAGTTGCCAGATGTATATATAAATAATTTATTTTCGTGGCGCTGCCATCTCGTTTCATACATAACATTTTTCCCTCCTTTGCAAGGGCTAAGGTGAGTATCCGACAGGTGCCCTTCTCTGTCTGGTTTATCGCCGTGGAATTTGAGGTATCCTACTTGTTTCGGGTGTTGTATGCGGTGTCGATGTAGGATTTTGTCCTATTGTAATATTGGCCGAAGCAAAGCCTTCAAAATCTTCCGATCCCCACGATTCGTTTTGCGCCGTTTCAGTAACCACCGGTTGCGTTATTGCTTCAGTGCTATCTACTTCAACTGATGCCTCGGTTTCGTTAGTGTTGTCTTCGGTTGACAGCCTCGCCTTGTAATAATCAACTTCCCGGTCCAACCGGGGCTTTGCGTATTTGTTCCACATGCCGTTTTACACTTTTCGCATTGAAGAGTATTTCATAGTGCAGATCACCTAGACGTGCGTTTATGGTTCCCCTGAGCCACTTACAAATTCGTGGATTTCCAGACAAAAGTACACATTTTGATTTGGTTCAAACTCTCTAATAGTTTTCTTGGACTTTACGTATTGCTTCTCTTCTACCTTCTTTGAAATTTCCTCTGGTCGAATCAGGTTCAACCTTGTGCGTAACTGTAGCTCTTCGAAAGTCGTTGGCTTGGGAGCGTTTAGTACCGCTTCAATTGTTTTTCGGATTTATGTACGCCCTGTTCGTCGATGCGGTGGCCAAGGAACTCCACCGGTGGTGTCGCAAAGACACACTTTGACTTTTTCAAATGCAAACCATGTGATTTAATGCGATTTAGTGTCGTTTCCTAAACTATCAGTAGCTGCTCGAAGTTTTCAGCAAACACCAAGATATCATCAAAAAAAAATTAAAACATTTGAGACTCCCTGTAACACAGACTCTATTTTTCTTTGCCAGATAGCTGGATAATTTGCTGCTCCATATACCACACGAGTAGGTCGTATTAACCCATACATCACTGTATTTAATGTAAATACATGCGCAAATTCATCGTCAATTGTTAAATGCGTATATGCATCTGTTATATCTAAGTGACAAAATATTGTAGCGTTTTTCATTTTATTAAACAAATCTTCTGCTTTTGGAATCGGGTGTTCGTCGATGATCATTTTTGGATTGACAGTGGGCTTATAATTACCGGTAATGCGAATACCCCCATTCTTTTTTGCTACTACGTATGTTGTTGAGGCCCATTCTGAATGATCCACTCTCTTGTGAAAACCTGATTGAATTTTACGATCTTTTTCCTGGGCATACTCGTCTCTCAGAGCCATCGGTACATCGCGCTCTCGCGCGAAAACTGGTATTGCTCCAGCTTTGAGTTTTACTTTTGCAGGTGGCCCACTCAACTTCCCAGCTGTCGTACTGAAGATGTCCTCAAAACGTGTAATGAGATGTTGCAGTCGCGTTTGTTGGTTTTTGATAATTTTGGTGCTGTTGAATTTATAGCATTGATTCAGTTAGACGATGACAACAGTTCAGTGAAGTTTATTTCTGGTGCGAATTGGGATATCCATTCTCGGCCTCAAAGTCTATCACAATCTCCTTGAACGACATACAAATTAAGTCGTCTTGAAGTTTTCCTCATTGTCGCAGTTACTACGACCCGTCCAATGCCATAGCTTGTAAATCGTCGATCTGTCTTTAACAACCTAAAATTTGGTTTAATCGAACGCAACGTTTTGCAATTCATTACAGCACATGGTGCACCCTTATCTAATTCCATCTGAATTTGTTTCCCATCTATATATATAGGAATCATTTTTCTATCTACTGCATTGCATGCATTAAGACTGTTTAGTTTTTGAACTGATTCACATTCATCCTCTGAAATCTGATCTAATTTGGTCTTGCACACTTTGGCGATGTGGCCCACTCTTCCACATGCAAAGCATTTGGAATTATTAAATTTGCAATCTTTTCTAAAAAATTACTTCGTTATCTACCTGTTGGGAATTTCATGATGTTCAACTTCGAACATTTCATTTCCGTGAAGGTGTAATAAAAAAAACAAAAATGTAAGGAGCGATAACCTCCGAAGAGATATAAGGCCGAGCTTCTCTTCCAATTTGCGTCGTGCTCCTCTTGATTTTCCCTACAAATTGCCGGCCAATTGGGACCAACATGTTTTATGCCGAGTCCGAACGGCATCTGCAAGGCAGATGAGTTTTCACTGAAAGCCATTTCGTTTCGTTTATTAACGTTAAGAACGTCAAATTAACGAAATAATTTTGTTTCGTTTTTTGCCATATCAAAACGAAATCAAATCGTTTATGTTGATTATTAATTTCAAACTATGCTGGCAAAGCTGAATGATGGTGGAGTCATTAAAGGTGAAAGCTTAGCCAAGGTGATTGCAACTTTTCTCATGAATTTTTACAGTACGAACATTTCTCAGAGTATTTTTAACATTACCACCAACGAATTACACAAACAAATTACATGGAGTTTGTGTGTATGTCCGCTGTTACCACCTTACGGCTTCACCATGGCTATAGCATTGCCAGCACAATTCAAATATAAAGTATCACGTTTTTGTTAACGTGTTTAACGTTAACGAAAGCTTTTCGTTTCGGTTAAACACGAGATACAATTTATCTTGATAATTTCTTTATCGATAATATTTCGAAGTGTTTCAACGGAAACGGTTGAAATTTTTTGATAAACGATTACTTTTAGGAGCACGATAGGTGTTCCACTCATTATCTAAGTTCCCTCTAGGCATCGGTTACGAGGTCGGCGTTATCGTTCTTACAGGAGTTTGCTCCGGACTGAAAACCTTAAATCTGTCTCCGAATTTTTTGTTCATTTTTCTTGATGGCCAGCAGCTCAAGTTCCTCGGGCTCACGCCTTTCTACCGCTGCTTTTTTATTCTCTTCCCGTCGTCGCTGTAACAACGTAGCCCTAGAGGAGTTTCTTCGGTTGCAACTCGGTATTCTTTATCGTACCAGTTGTTTTTCCGTGGTCGCCGGTAACTAATTGTTTTCTCAGCGGCTGTGACAAGTGGTTTAGAGATATGGCTCACTTCTCTTGCATTCCGTCGGGTTGCGAAATTTTTGACAGTCTGTTGCGATTGCAGCATTTCGACTTCTAGCTTTTCCTGTTTTTTATTCCTTGCTTTAAGTCACGCAGACCCGATAGCACATTTTGGCAGCGAGGAGATAGTGACCTAAGTCGATGTTAGGTCCTCGAATCTTGCGCACATCTTAAACACCAGAGGCATGCCGTCAATCTATCACAACATGGTCGATCTGATTGCGTGTGTATCGATCGGGGGACAGTCATGTAGCTTGATTAATATTTTTTTGCATTGTCCTCGTGCAGGATGTGACCATGTTTCGTGGACCAGCGAAGTTGATCAGCCCCAGTTAAATAGGAGTGGTTTCCTTTCAGAGGCTTAACTTTCCGACCATGGGGATAAAAAACGCCTTCTTTGCCCACCCTGCCACTGAAGTCGCCAAGCACGGCCCCACCCTCCTCTATAATACTATATAATCTCCCCAGCATATATATTATATGTCTTACACCTGGTGTGTCCCCACATGGACCGAACTATTTATTCAACTGTAATGTGGAACTGTACCTGAAATAGCTAGCTTTCTTGAACCTCCATTGAAGGACATTGATGACAATTTTTTAAGTGGACAAAGAAAAGCATTTCTAAAATAGCAACAAAAATAACATAATGTGAACTTATGACATACTCCTAATTCCTTAATATTTATACTATGTACAAACACACACCCAATTGGCAATTTATACCATTTGGGCAATTTATTACGCAATTTATCATATAATAAATTGTAATAATAAATTGCCAATTTAAAAAGAATTGCGTAATAAATTGTTTCGAACTGCAAATGCAACCTTGTAAAGTGTGTTTATCGATTAGATTTAAACGTCAGTTACGCATGGCTCAACTATATGGTTGGCTCATCTCATCAGCTGTTTTAATTTTGTTCATTTCACTGGAGAAGGGATTGTCAAAAAAAGATGGCAAACTCAAAATGAAACCAAAACATTGAACACATTTTCTTAAAACACACAAAACTTAATGGCTTCATTCCATTCCATTCGCCTAATACCAACACGCACGTTTTGACAGTCTGAACAAAGGTATGTTGTTGCTGTAGAGATGAGCCAACCAGCAATCAAATTACTGTTGTGTTAGCTAAATTGAGTTGTACGAATACCACTCAATTTAAATTGAAATTGCCTCAATTTATTTTTCTGTTTGAACATAGTATTACGCTTCCCAAGGACCCACTGAGACAGTGACCAACTTTTTCACCCAAACGCCATCCGCTGCATGTTTTTGGTGACAGTTTTTTTAATAAAGCCTTTGTCTTAAGTGTAGAGGACAAATAAGTTATTGGATCGATTTACCATGGAAGAGACTTATGCCGACTCCGAACGGCAGCTGATACGCAGATGAACTTTCATGACAGAAATACTCTCGAATTGTTTGATAAACCACCGCCAAAGGCGACCCCGGCCTAATTGGAACGTCTACGGAGCAAGCTTCAAAGGATGCGCCCTTTTTAGCTAGTTCGTCCGCTTTTTCATTCCCATCTATTCCCATATGCCCTGGCCCCCAATATATATGTATGTTTCTCCCTGTCCCGATTCTCTCCAAAGACTGCTTACACTCTAACACGCATTTAGATGCTGTGCTATGCGAGATTATTGCCTTAATTGCTGCTTGACTGTCAATATAAAAGTTAACACGGTTGCAGCTTAAGCTATTCTCTTCCAGGGTTTCTACTGCTTTGGTTACGGCTAATATTTCTGCTTGGAAAACGCTACAGTAATCCGGCTGCCTGTATGATATGCTTATTTCCGGATCAGCACAGTATACCACAGACCCTACTCCTTCCACTACTTTGCAACCATCTGTGTGCACATGTATGGCCTCGTCCGCCATTTGCGCACCCTTGCGCCAACCGTCCACCTCTATTGTGCCCTAAAGATCTTCCTCGAAGTGCAAATAGGGAATCAGGTAGTCTGTTCGTCTTGTGATTGATGACGCTATACTACTGTGGCCATATGGTCGGCGCTCAAGCTGCCCCGAGGCACCGAGCCTGGTTGCGGTTGTTAATGCTATGTTCTTTGCCACCAGGTCTACAGGTGGAATGTGCAAAATGGCATACAGTGCAGCCGTCGCGGTTGTTTTCAGGGCTCCCGTAATGCTAAGCATCGATAGTCTGCATACCCCCTCTAATTTTTTGAGGTATGTTGTTTTTTGTGTGGCTTTCCACCAAACAAGAACTCCATAGTATAGAATAGGGCTTACAATCGCTGTAAAAACCCAATGAGAAAGAGAGGGTGATAAGCCCCGCGTACACCCCAGCATTCGTTTACATGCATAAAGTGCCATTGAGGCCTTCTTGACCCTCTCCTCCACGTTGAGCTTCCATGACAGCTTACTGTCTAGGATGATTCCTAGATATTTTGTGCAAGGTTTCTCCTGTAAGGTCACCCCACCTAACTTAGGCCTGATTCAATTTGGGACCTTGTACCTCTTTGTAAACAAGACCATATCCGTCTTCTCCGCATTGACTTTCAACCCGACATTAGATGCCCAGGTATGAATATCCCGAAGCGCCCGATCCATCAAAGAACTAATCGTTGGAAGGCACTTTCCACTTATGACAATTGCAACGTCATCTGCGTAAGCCGTAATTTTTACGGGTCCCCCAACAAATCGCCTGAGCAGTTGGTTGATGACCAGCGTCCACAGCAGAGGTGATAGCACCCCTCTCTGCGGCGTGCCCCTATCCACTGATTTCGTGGCCTCGTACAATCCCCATTGTGATGTAATCTTTCTGCAATTTAACATGCAGCCGATCCATCTGATCAAGGCAGGATGTGCTTTAATGTAATTAAGATCATCCATAATCGCACATTTTGAAACATTATTGAAAGCCCCGGCAATATCCAAGAAGACTCCTAGAACATACTCCTTATTTTCCAGGGATTTCTCTATGCTTATTACCACCCTATGCAATAGTGTCTACCGACTTGCCTTTGGTGTACGCATGCTGTGTTGTGTAAAGCAGCTTTTCATCCACGTTGGACTTTATGTACACATCTATCAGCCTCTCAAAGGTTTTAAGCAGAAATGATGTTAAGCTAATGCGTCTATAGTCTTTGGGATACACGTGACCGATCTTCCCCTCTTTGGTAGGAAAGCTACACGAGCAGTTCTCCAAGAGTGCGGTACATGATTCAGCCTTTTGCACCCATCGAATATTATTTTAAGCCATTTCACGACCGCCATACTTGAAATTTGTAGCATGGCCGGGAATATACCGTCTGGGCCCGGTGATTTAAACTTAAAAAATGTTTTCACTGCCCATTCTATTTTGGTATCGGTCACCAAGCCCGCCACTTCTAGCTCAGTGATCGAAGTGTAAGTGATGTCTGCTGGCTCTTCTAAACCGTCTCCCGATGGCAAATGTGTGTCGAGAACCATCTCAAGGGATTCTCCACTATTACGTGACCATTCCCCGTTCTCTTTCTTTATTAGTCCCTGGACTATGTTTCCATTTGCTAGGACTTTTTTCAACCGTGCTGTTTCGCTGGAGCACTCTATATCCGTACAGAAACTTTTCCATGGGTTTCTCTTCGCCCTGGTAATTTCACGCTTGTACATCCTCAGTAAATCCCTGTACTGGTCCCGACACGCTTCGCTTTCCGCGGTCTTTGCGAGCTTAAACATTTCTTTTACCTGTCTTCTTAGAAGACTCAGCTCATTGCCCCACCATGGCGGCTTTGCTTTTCCTCTGAATCTTCTTAGAGAGCAAGCTTTGTTATACGCAGTCATAAGCGTCCTTGTTAGGAATTCATTCGACTCTTCCAGTTCCTCCACATTGGCAACCTCTTTAGGTTGACCCAGTTTTGTTTCTACATGTTTCTGGAATTTAGTCCAGTTCGTTGACCTAGGGTTTCTAAAGGTTCCTCCCTTCTCTACCCTCCTTAGGCGGATGCTGAAGGTGATATACGCATGGTCGGAGAAGGATGGGCTATCAAGAACCATCCAATCATACCTTGATATATCACGCTCAGAGCTCAATGTAATATCCAGAACATTTCTGGATGTTGGACCAATGTATGTAGGGACATTTCCCCTGTTGGCTATCTGCAAATTGGTTTGCAGGATGTAATAAAATAGAGATTCGCCTCTCTCGTTCGTATCTTCCCCTCCCCACGCATTGTGGTGTGCATTTGCATCTGCGCCTATGACCAACCGCCCTTCCTCCTGTACTAGTCTTCTGCACTCCAACGGTGGAACCTCCGCTGCATGGGCCATGTAGCAGGACGCCAGGATAAATGCCTGCTAATTCTTTTGCCACCGGCCACCGCTACGAGGTCCCCAGTGGTGTAATTAGGCAGCATATATGAATGCAGCTGTTTCCTTGCCATTACTACAGCTCGCACCCGTCCTTCCGTTTGCGCGTAGTAAACGCCAAACCCGCGCGCGCTAAGTCCAGAAACCTTTCCTCCCGATGAGAGCCACGACTCATGGATCAGCGCCACGTCAAACGAACCCTCCTCAAGGGTTAAGAGGAGTTCTCTCGACGCGACTTTACTGTGTTGGAGGTTTATTTGAAGGACTGGCAGCACCATTGGGCTGTATGTCCCCTCCAGCACCTTCATCGTGACGTCGTCGTCCTCCCCTTGCCCTTTTGGTTTAGAGTATTCGAGCCCCCCTTCAGCCTCTCGTGACTGTTGTGCCGGGTGTTCCTCTGTGTGAGTCACAGCACCATTTGACGGTTGTTCCTCTTCTAACACCGTGGTGACGTCGGGAACCTCCACCTGCCTTTTTTCCCTTAGGCTTTTGAGGTCCTTTCTGACTTCGCCTTCCTGTAGCCAGTTAGGGTTTTTATCCTCGGGACTTGTTTTCCTGAGTCGCATGTAAATTTTGCCAGTGCCAAAGGACATCTTGCCGAGCTGCGTGTACAAAATATCCTCCGCCTGCTTGTTTATTTGGAAGATGTAGAACTGACCATCCTCGGTAGGCCGAGATACAGTAAGTTCCTTCCAATCCTGTGTCGGTATGTTCGGATTCTGATTCTGCAGAAGTCGCAGTATATGCTCCGACTTCATCACGCATGGTATCCATACCTTAACTTTTGGTACCGTGGGGATTTGCGCTTTATCCACCACCTCAAACCGCGCGTTCTTGCCTTGCCTTTGGAGGTTTGGAACCACTTTCTCCAGCCACCGCAAGCTCTCGATGTTGTCGCACGCTATCATTTTCACACCATTGTACCACCCCCCCGAATCAAAGGTTGGTTGTTCCCGCATCATCTTAAGCATTAAGCTAATAAGCTCCCTTTCCACAGGTCTACACCTTTCAGTAGTCATTTGTCCGAAAGGATTGCTACGATCAACCAGCGCCACAGTCTCATCTTCTCGGGAAAAGCCGGAGTCTTAGTGTTATCTCCCTTTGGCACCTCCAAGAAAGCCGGAGTCTTAGCGTTAACTCCTTTTAGCATCTCCGAGGAAGCCGGAGTCTTAGCGTTATCTTCCTTTGGCTTATCTCCTACTTCCGTAGTTGGAACTTCCCTTTGACTCGCAGCTTTCGAGGTAGTTGCTACCTCGCTATTGGGGCCCATCTGTCTTACAGCATTGGGCCTACTTGTCTTGTCTATGCGATTGCCCTTCCTCGCGGCTCTAGGACTGGGTCTTTTCTGCCTCTTGAAAGCAGGCTAGTCGCCTTCCGCCGAACGATGCCTCTTCATTCTGCCATTCGGCGCTTCTTCCTCCTCGTACCGGTTGCAAAACCGAGGGTTTCTCGCAGTAAACCTTTTGAACTGCCGTCGACCTACTTGTACCGCCTCATGGGCCCATTCCAAGCGCTCGATCTCCACTTCTGTTGAGTCGACCACTGCTCCCAAGCGTTGTACAATTCTTAGTGCTGCACGGTACTGCGAGAGAGCTCTTTTATTTTCTCTGCTCCGTACCCTTCTCCACTCTTCTACTCCGTTTTCATTTGTGTGCTTCTCCAACACGGAGTTCATTGAATCAGCACTACTCTCGCTCCCCGAGTCCGACGCATCGCTTAATTCGTATTTGTGGTCCTTGGATTGCGACTCAGTCCTCCTCTTTACATCGTCCTTATTACAATCAGGTAATGAGTCGTTCATCTTGGTCGTTCGATCACCTGCCTGACAAGGCGGGTTCAGCGGTCCAGTATTATATACGGGGAAAGAACCGTCCGCCACAGCAGCGCGCCTTACTGTGGTGAGACCATAAATACATCCCGAGGTGGCCCGGTATCGGGAAGGCTCCGTTCGAATACAGCCGAATTTATCTCCTGGCTGCAAATCGGCCAATAGGCACGGTCCGCATAACACCCTGGATTAGGGGGTTGGCAGTTCTTTGTCACCGACATCCCGCCGCCCTCCTATGAGGCGAAACGGCGTAGATATCAGTCCTAAACAGCTCCGCCTCATAGTCGGGCGCTATGGAGTTCGGCTAAGCCCTTACACCAACGACAAGGTGCCTACCCTAGTGAGGGAATTTATTACTTAAGTAATAAACCAGAACATTCTATGTTTATGCTTGTTGAGAGTGGCGTTACGCCAATTTAGGCAGACATTATTTTGTCATACCAACGGATATTTAACTTTTTTTGATGACTGCTATAAGAAGAAATGCTTGATTAACTGTGTAATTACACATTTAAAAGATGGATACTTACAGCTTACTAACATTTCCATTAGCTAATTTTTTTCCGAACTTGTGCTACTTTCATTAAAAGCCCGCTCCAATATTAACGGCCATCAGTATTCACGCACAACGTATTTCTAATTACACAAAACTTAGCAACATTCTTAACAGTTACGTCTTAATTAGGGTTCGGTGCCCTGACACGTTCGTCCCAGTCGCCACAAGGCAGAGAAAATGTTGCCTTTTGTAAATACGTTCTGATATTTGAAGCATATTCACAAAATGATTTTTTGCTTAAGTGGAAACCGTCGTAGTGGTGGGAGCATTTGATTTTCGTAAGGATATTAAGTTGCTTTATCTGCAATATGAAATAATTTCTTAAATCAAATATTTAGTATGTATTCCGATTATTGCTAATATCAGTAAACGTTATAACAGCACGTATTCGATTTACTGTAAATCTCAATGATTGTTCTGTGGGGAATTTCGAAACATGGCTTTAAGTTTTAACAAAACATCGCTAGTAGCAAAATCTTTAAATGAATAACAAGGGTTTTTGAAAAAAAATTGATATACTCCTACACATGTATGTATGTATGAATGTACGTATATCCTAGCCCTACCCACGATTAATTTTTACTCCCTGAACCTCTCTAAAGGAGCATTCGTTCAATGTTATTTTAATTTTCATATATTTCTTAAAGAAATCTTATCCTTAAGCGTAATAAAATAAATAAAAAAAATTAATAAAAAAATAAAAAATAAAAAAACACAGAGTATATTAGTAGTATAGCACTAGTATTTGATTGGATAACGGTTGGTTGTACAGTTATAAAGGAATCGAGATAGTACACATATATATCAAAATCATCAGTATCGAAAAAAAATTTGATGGAGCATGTCCGTCCTTCCGTCCGTCCGTCTGTCCCTTAACACGATAACTTGAGTACATATTTACCTTAATATTCTCCAAATTTGGTACACGAGCTTATCTGGACCCAGAATAGATTGGTATTGAAAATAAACGAAATCGTATGATAACCACGCCCACTTTTTATATATATAACATTAGTAATAATACATTTAGACTGTTGAAATTTGACGTGTGGGCTGATATTGAGACTCCTGATAAAAATTTGAAAATTTTTTTAAAATCGGTGGGACACCGCCCACTTATGATAAAATCAATTTTACAAATATTATTAATCCAAATTCGGCAGAGATGTTGCCTTTACTATAATGCTTTGAAGAAAAATTAACGAAATCGGTAAGGACCACGCCCACTTTTATATAAAAGATTTTTAAAAGGGTCGTGGACGGAGCTTTATATCAATGGTATTTCATTTCCCAAGTGGATTTATAACAATAAATAGGAAAAACCCCAAATTTTAAAAAATGGACGTGGCACCGCCCCTTTTATGACTAAGCAATTTTCTATGTTTCGGGAGCCATAACTCGAAGAAAAATTTACATATCCTAACAAAATTGGGTACACATATTTTCCTTATAGCAGAAAATATTTCTAGTAAAATTGGACGGGATCAATTAAAGACCACGGCAACTTAGTATAAAACAAGTTTAAAAGGGTCGTAGACTAGAATAATAAGATATAATTTAGCAAAAATAGTTTTGAATCAATGATATTTCACTTATCAAGTTTTATTGTAAGAGGAAATGGAGAGACATTTTTTTAAACGGACGGTGCCACGTGTTGTGTAGAAATGTGATTTATCTGAAATGAAATATACAATTGATGCTCACGCTGAGTATATAATGTACGGTTACACCCGAACTTAGATACCTTTACTTGTTAGTACTGCCTACAAAAAGGCAATTGCAACTTTGATTAGTAATTTAAGTAATTCCTAAGACACAAACCCTTCTGGTTATATGTATATGACCATTATATCCAGCAGATGTCACCGTAATTCTCTTGGCTGTGGTGCATCACACAGCGACATCTGTTGTATATAATGGCATTTAACCAGAAGGGGTTGTGTCTTGTATTTGCATTGTGTATTGCTATGGTTAGTTTCACAGCTTTCAGCTGTTCAATTTACACATCTAAAAATCCTGCACTGAGGGAAATGCTTGGGCTGCTATATCATTTTTGCTATTGATAGCGACGTATTTCGGGCGATATCTATTTGAAATGGATCCACTTACCGTTTAAACGGTTATGGCCGTCCAACAAGGCGCGCCAGTCGCTCCTTATCTCTGCCAACCGGCGCACAATGGCGCCTTTTGAGTTTTTTCTTTGCAAAAATTATAACTTTTGAACCAATGAAGATATTTTAAAAATTTAAAATGCAAAATAAAGCCAATTAAAAGTTTTATTGTGTGAAAGCTCAGAATGTCACAAATACAGGGTGCTTCAAAAAAATTCGTCAAATTCGAAAATTTTTAGAAAAATGCAAAAACAAAATGTTTTTAGTAAAAAATAAAAAAAATAAAATGATATTTGTCTTATAATGACGTATTTAAGCATTAAATAAGATAAACTAATGATTTGGATAAGATAGCGTGGCGCTGCTCACTTATGATAAAAAGTTGTATCTAAGTAGTCAGGTAATCAATAGCTACCAAAATCGATAGACGTATTGTTTCTTTTAAATGGCAATACTCTTATAAAACTCAAATGTCCATTTTTAGTGCCACAATAACAAGGTGCTTCAAAATTCATCGTAAAATTTTACATGTTTTTTTTTTTAATTTACAATCCCAATATGTATTTTATTAATAACTAAAAGTTATTGAAAGTGGTTCAATGAAATTTTATTTGAGCTAAAGATTAAGCAGCCAACGAATTTTTGAAAAAGGGAGTGGCACTGCCCATTTATGCTAAAAAGCTTGATCTTAGTAACCGCTTTACCAATTTGCACCAAAAATAAATAGACGTATTGATTTCTATAAAAATTTAATACTCGTTTGAAGGCGAAATGCCTAAGCTTTAAAATAAATTTGATAAACTTTAGAGAAATGCAATAACGAAAAGTATATATTTATAAATTACTAAATTAATTCTTTTTTTTTAATAAAAAATTAACTTGTACATAGATATCTTATTTTTCAGTAAAGTAACAAAATAGATTAGTAAATCTCTTTTTCATTGTTGTGATAAGAAGTGGGCAACTTATTTTATCTTAACATAGTCATCGTCACTGGAACCATTTCTGAGCTATACGCATCTGTAAGATCTTTCTGTGTTCTTACATACCTCATAGATGATATGACTGGATCAGAAGAGATAGCTAACATGTTGAAAAGTTTTCATTTTGTCTAACTCGTGATACTTTGCAGGTGTTCATACATCTATATCTTTTGTAGGCCTTGTTCTTAGATTCTTGAGCTTCTTCAGACAATTCTCCTAATGGTAAGCACTGGTACTCTATTAAATCTTTTTCATGTGCTAAAATTGTATGTACCGTGGGTATAAGTTTCTTCTCAGGTTACTTTTGATGCAGCAACTCTGTAGTTTTAGATGCATATTCTCCAAATTTGGGTCCATTAACTGGTTCATGGCAGTTTAAAATATTTAAAATTACTCCCAATCTTTTCACAATATCTCTATCAACTCCTGTTATGCGAGCAGTCACTTCATCGTTTTCAAAAAATCTTCTTGAGGAGTTACCATCATTTGTATTTCCGTATCCATACTTTGGACAGTCAACTCTAAGGCCAATCTCTTTATAGAATGCATCCTGAATTATTTTTTTCTCCTGTTTTGTTTCTCCTTACATGTTGTATTGTCGTCGAAAACTTCCCCATTTTGTGGTAGTGTATAAGCCAGCTTCAAAAAAAATTTCATACATCTTATCCTAGCATGCAAAGGAGATATTCCATACTCATAAGTTAGTTCGTCAGTTATTGAGTCATCAAGATTTTCAAGACTCCTTCTCGTATTTAAATAATATCGGGCGGCACAATGTAGTTGATGACGGACGTGGATTTTTCCAATATTCTGAAGCTTCATCTTTTAGTCGAAATGGAACAATAGAAGCCATAAACATATTACTCCTATCTGTAATTGTTTCATTGTCTACATTTATTCTTTGTTTATATGCGCTTTGTCCTGATGATCCATCACAGCCGCACTTAGTTATCAATGCTAGCTCCTTTGGCAGTGATTTCAACTTTTCTTCAGTAAAACTTTGAAGGAGTCGTGTAGACGCATGATCCATTAGGTTTTCTAGCTCAATTTCAGCTGATAAAAAAAAATGTAAGGCGCGATAACCTCCGAAGAGATCTAAGGTCGAGCTTCTCTTCCAATTTGCGTTGTGCTCCTCTTGATTTTTCCCTACAAATTGGCCGAACGGGACCTACATGTTTTATGCCGACTCCGAACGGCATCTGCAAGGCAGACGAGTTTTCACTGAGAGCTTTTCATGGAAGAAATACAATCGGAGCGCTTGCCAGACACTGCCGAGCGGCGACCCCGCTTAGAAAAATTTTCTTCTAATTGAAAAATCTTATTTCTAAAATTTTGATGTTGCTTTGCCCGGGAGTTGAACCCAGGGCATACGGTGTGATAGGCGGAGCACGCTACCATCACACCACGGTGGCCGCCCAATTTCAGCTGATACTTCGGTTATTTTGGGACTTAGAGGAACTGCTTCTTTCTTGGCTTGAGTAATTTTTTTGTATCCAGGTAAAATATCGGCATTACGTTGCAATAATGACTTACGCAATATAATAAATTTTTTCTTCGTTAAACCGATATTTATAAATAGCGCCAAAGCTTCTTGGGGAGTGTATTTCCTAGGTAGCGAATTTGGTGGTGTGGGAAAGCTGTTTTTGATCCTCGTCAGTCGCACTGGACTTGCTACCGCAACTGCTTCTGTTATATGAGACTTCACGTTTTCTTCGTCTTTTTTATATTTAATAGCCAGTGCTTCTGATAGATTAGTCGTGGCCATAGCTTTTGTGGTATCAGACAGCTTCCTTTTCCTTGTGTAGGTAGAACACTCTTCTATGGGTTTTCTTGGTCTCCCTCTAGTGGGATTGGTTGACGTGCTAGGCGTTTCTCTGTCCCAAAAAGTTTTGTCAGCTAGCCACTTTTCATGCTTACTTAGTAATTTTGAATTGTTACGATAGACGTCCTTCCATTTTCTTTCTATCATAATGTATTGTAACCCAATTTTTTCTTCCAGGCCTTCCTTTTCTTTAATGCTTGTTTCACTCGCTAATTCTCTCATAATAGCCTCAGCGAAGCCCCGTCTTGACTTTGTAGATTTAAACACCGCAAATAGTTTCGAGTTTTCTAGATACATATTAGAATTGGCTTCGAGTGTATCTGACTAAATATTAAACTGTGAACTATATTTAAAAATACTGTTCACTTTATTCAAGTAAACAGAATACTTAGTTCCTTAATCTCAAAAAGACGAATGATAATGTGCATTGTATGATGGATAGCTTTATATACCTACTCAAATTATTAAAATGAGTTTCAGCTATACAATTCGTAACTAAAAAAAATGTATGTTGTTAACAAGTTCCAATAACAAAAACGACCTTACAGCCGTACTGAATTATATATGAGCAGGTAATATTATACCTGCGCGTATTTATGCCCAAGGTTGTTTAACTTTATTTGATTTAAAAAGTGAAGTTGAAGCTGGACGCAGGTAGACTTTATGAATTTAGGTAACTGAATATTTCACAAATAACTTCTGTTAATTTCACGGAGCACATATTTTAACTTTTTTTTTTTTCTTCAAAGTTTTAAAAAGGGCCTAAAAATAGGCATTTCGAAAAACAGGTCCGCCAACTTTTAACAAAAAAAAAAAACACAATTTTTTTTTCGTTTCAATCCGAAATTAAATTGCCTTTAATTGCTATACAAGAAAACGACAACCGGCCGCCTTATTTACTCACAAAACAATTATAAATACAACGAAAAAGAAGAAAAATTTCAAATTTTTCCCAATGTTGAAAATTGGTCAACTTTGAGCGGCCCTACCTGGTAAACTGTAATTTTCTGTGAAAAAACAGTTGTATATTCTTGATCCCTGGAAAATTCTCTATTAGAAACATGTATTAGATTTAGCGAACGCTTTCATGATTTTTTTGATTTTTGCCATGCTTTAACGGCAGAGGCGCCACTGTGCAGCGCCAATTGGTCACACCAAAGGAATTTAAATCGTTTTCCACCTGGTCCTTCCAACGGAGTGGGGCCGCCCTCTACCTCTGCCTCCATAGGGCAGCAGCGCAGTCGCTGCCTTTTTAATTCGCTGGACTATGTTGACGTCTGTGTATAGCTCGTACAGCTCATCGTTAAATCTTCTTCGGTACTCGCCATCGCCAACGCGTAGAGGTCCATAAATCTTTCGAAAAACTTTTCTCTCGAACACTCCCAGAGCCGCTTCATCTGCCGTTGTGTGGGATGGATCCACTATCAAATCTTATTTGCATCTAATAAAAAGTCATATCGCAATTTAATTTTTTTTTTTGATGGGACTTTACTTTTTTTATTTGTATAAGAAAATATTTACGGACGGCACTGTACTATCCAATATTGGCGTGGGAGCAATATTACAACTTGTTGAAATTCTTTTTGGATTAAAAATTTTTTTATATTTCATATATTTGAATATTAGCCCAGACGAACAGGGTTCCAATCATGCTGAAGCCAAATGTCAAATTTAATTTTTTATAAGAATGCCGAATATATCAATACCCTGCAAAAATTGTTGGATCATGTGGTCCACTGGAGTACTTACCATTATACTCTAATGTAATGCAGCAATGGACCAACTCATGTTTCTACACGAACATATTGTAAGCCGATCATTGATCGTTTTTAACGATTGTAATCACTACACGATGTTTATTGGACTGTGGGTACTCCATGGATTACTCTGATGTAATGCGGAGCTGGAGTATATGGTCCAGTCCTAGGACATCGCAATGTTAATTGGACCATATTTTTTGTATGAATTGTGGTTAATTTTGGAGCACTCGGTTGGTCCATAGCGAGTACTCCATACATGCATGCATGGAGTACTCGCGCTTTTTGCAGGGTAATTAATTGATTTCTTACGCATACTTTGTTTGGATACCAGTTCAATACTAATTCATCATTCGTACAGTGATATCATATTCATATTTATTGATGGGACAGGATTAACAATTTGTATTTAATTTAGTATCAATAGTTGTGGGTGATCGAGCCATAGATTTCCATCCGTGTGGTGAAAGTTGCGAACGCCTGAAAGGCCTTTAAAGCCCAACTCCATGCGCGTCATTTCAAGCTTTCATGCGTATGCGACTTTCACCACCATTTTTAGCTCTGTAGATTGAATAGCTAACAAACGAGGTGGAATTCTAGAACGCCTGCAACGCCCACAAGGCTATCCATGGAGTTCTGGCTTAACTCAATAAGCATAACAATTTTGTGCCATTTTAAAATTTATTTTCTGTATACATATCTCGATCCGTGCGCCACCTAGCGGATTTTTTTCCTTGCATTGTAATGTCCCCCAGATCTGAACTACGTTCTAAGTATCAAGAGTCTAGCTCAACGGGAAGTTACCGAAAAAGACTTTTCCGTGGGTCAAAAATTCGTATGGAAATGAGGGGACAATCATGAAAGGGACTTAATATAAAGGTAGTAAGTAGTAAAAAAAACACTACATGGAAGTACACGCTGGCTACTACATCACCCAATAGGCTTACAGAATGTACCATGCACGAATAAAATTTGTATTCTAATTTACTTCCAAGGTTCTTGCCTGCATTTCTTTGTGCTTGGCGCTGATTTCGATGCTATGTTTTTGTAAATCAAAAGTTAAGTATATGCCATGTTTTCACGCGTGTGCCTACAATTTTGGAAGAAAGTCAGAAAGTGTTCGATCGGATTGATGCTTTCCATGTACATACATATCTGCTACTTACAGTCAGTTGATCAATGTGCGCTTCATCTAGTGTTAAATCAACAGAAATATAATAGTTAATTTTTTTTTTTGTCATCTTGTGAGGGTCTTTTATATGAAGGGGGCCAGGGCTGCGGTCCCAACGGCAAGCTCTTCTGATATCTGTTTAGTACTATTGGTTGCATTTTTGTTTCATTGTCGGAGTGGTCGGACGAAAAGGATATACATAGTTGGGATATAACACCAAAGGATAATAGGTATAATATAAGTGGGGATCGGTCTACTAGCCGGTTGGCTGAATTGTTAAATAAGTGTGCTTTGGATGTGTTTAGACTTAGACGGAGAAGATGCAGGATAATAACTGGTAGTGTTAAGGGTGTTTGGGGCTCTAATCCCATCTCATTTTCTTTTTATTTTCATTTTGAATTTTGCTAGACCAACGACCAAAACTCCAAAGATAGTAACATGAGGAGCAGATAGCCCGCGAGCTAGCTCCGTTTCTGCTCATTTTGGAAGGCCCTTCGGGAACATCGTGGTGGCTGCTGTAAGAGTTGTTTAGCTCGAATATGGATTGCATTGCAACTAGGAGCCGTAACCCATAGTTTGGATAGGGTTTGGATGATAAGAAATGTCGCCCCAATATCAGAGACGTCAATGATGAGCATATTGACCACTAAATTTTTATTTGCAATACAGGTTTTTACTCCAGTTCGCTTCTTCGTTCAGTTATTTCGATCATAGCCTTGTCTTAAAACGAGGTAACGCTACGTAATAAACAAAAAGATAAGATATTAAAAAACGTCAAATTGTTTTGAACTTACAGGTGTTTATATATAGGGATAAGGCTATGTACATTAATATAGAAAGTTTTAAAAACTGGAAAATTTAAGCCAGAAGCACACGTTGTGGTTGCGACCTTTATATATGTACCTGCTGTTCAAGCAAGTTTTTACTACTGTTCAAAAGCTCTTTAGCTCACGCCATATTAAATGTCACAAAAGTGTTCAAAATCTTGCAAGTGTGGCATTATACGTTTGACCTCCTAAAAGTAGACATCATTGATTGATTTGTGACTTAATTTCTTTTATGTTTTGCTTTCTTTTTTCTTCTCATCCATACTTTCGCTCTACATTTTAAACTTGGCAGTCTATTACAAGAGACCACCATAACAATGGTGGCGAATGGCAATCACAGTGGTGGACCGTTAACCGATATGTCTGACGTCGCATTAGCCACCGAGTTTTGTGATCATACGCCTCATCCCTACTCGCAACAAATACAATCCAACCATCAGCAACATCCATCATATCGCCAGATGCCACTTATGTGAGGACGCCATATAAAGGTGTGCCGTTACCAGTTTAAGGCAGACACAATTCAGAAACCAACAAAAGAAACAGCAGCCACAATATGTTGCTCAAATGTAAACGGAAAATTTGCCACAGCTACAAGTGATTCGATATTAAAAAGGTCAGAAGCAACAGAAAATTGTATTGAGATGCGCGATTTAACCGCATTGACACGGGACGATATTACTCCACAGGAGCATAAACTGTGCAATTGCAACAACAGAAAGAACAACAACGAACTGAATTTGAACAAAAAGTAAGACGAGAATAACGACGCATACATTTTCATGAGGTTGGATGTGCACAAATTTTATGGTGTGAATTGAAGTGCTTGAATAAGTTAACAGCAAGTGCACATGAATTTAGATATAAGAAATGCATAAAAAATTATTTAAGATTTACTTAACTGAAAGTATTATTTTAGACAAATATAATATAAGGGGTTTATATTTGAAGAAAATTATTTTATTAAATTTTACACAAAACAAAAAGCATGTACAGTCTTTTTTTGAAATATGTTTGTCAAAAGTAGGTGTGCATATACTCGCAACAATTTAATGGCCTATGAAATATTATAAGTTTATCAAAATCCCTGAACACTTCTTGAACTTAGTAGCTAATGCTCAACGTTCCTATATCATTTCAAGTCAATTGTTTGCAGGTGGGAAAAGCCTAACTCAGTAAAAGTCTCGGAAGTCAACTTTAGATAATTTTTTTAGAACGATTATTGAAATTAACATGTGAATGAATAGGGACATACCCCAATATAATGTTCGAAACTTTAAACTTTTCTTTAAAAATACGTAACTGGACTGCTATGTTAAAATGCTGATATCTCGGAGCTTTCCCTAAAAAAGTGTAGCAACTCAGATTTTTGACATGAATTATGAACGTCGAGTTGAGGCAGACGCCAAATGAAATAAATGTTCTTAAATTTTAAGGAAAATGACATCTTACATTTTTATTTGCACCTCATTACAATATTAACAAAGAGTATATATTAATAAGAGACGTCAGAACGCATACTTTGACAAATTACTCGATGTTTTCCCAAGGCAGTGGTTGGTTTTTTTTTTGTCAGATGTATTTATAAAAACGCCTTCTATAAATTTTCGTGGGGTATTTGTGTTTATTTTATTGATTGTATTAAATTAATAAATTAATTCTGTTTCCAAAAATCGTAATTATGCAAAGTCCCTTCACCGCATAAATATATAGGATGTAGTTAAAGAAAACTTCCTTGAGAATCACATTCGACATGACAGGGTTGCTTTGGCAACAACAAAGGTATCGAGTGACGCCTCTTAACAAATATATACTCTTTGGTTTGACCAAAGAGGATAAATATAATAAGAGACGTCATTCGTTACTTTGTATCATTGTGAATGATAACAAAGTGTGATATCTTCTGCATAGACGTCAAAATTCCAAAGTGATTGAATCACATGATTTGTAATTGACTATCGCTGTCTCATTCTGTATCTCTTTCTATCACCCGCTGAAGATAGGCGCCGCCATATTGAACACCCTGTCAAAACGCTAAAAAGTTGCCATATTGAACATCCTGTCATGCAGTTGACAGATAAGATATCACTCTTAGTTATCATTCACAATGGTTTGTATAATGTTTTCGTTATGGTCATTGTTTACTATATAGTTTGGCAGCTTAAATTGAGGTTATGTTGCGAATAGAGTGGAAGGCACTTGAATTCAGTGAAAGAAACACTCGAATGGAGTGGAATGAAGAACAGTAGGGAGCGCAGAGTTGCATTGGATTAATATAACTTCAATCATTGCATCAATATTAAAGATACATTTAGAAAAAATAATAAAATACTTTATTATAAGCAAACATTTTCTTTCAATTACTGCAATTAAGGTGTCCTAGATGCTATATATTCCAAAATTATAACATTTTATGTATGTTTAAAAATTTAACTTCAATTTCTCTTAGATTTCCGTAATATGGCCATTAGTGATGTTTGTAAAAGTAAAGTTTACAATGGTTATGGTAGTGGGAGGTATTTTTTGGGCGAGATGTACATAAATGTCTTCTATACATTTTCGTGGGGTATTTGTGTTTATTTTTCCGGCTGTATTTAATTAATTAACTAAATCTCTTTCCAAAAATCACATTTGCCTAATGTGCCTACACGGCATGGATAAATGCGAGACAATTGAAAATGTCCCTCTTAGAAAACATTAGGCATCAATTTTTTTAATTTCTAGCGAATTACTTTTTTATCCTCTTTGACTATACCAGTGAGTTGAAGAAAAAAAAAATGCGTTGGTTGTGTGTAGGTACATATGTCAACCTGCCATAACCTTAACATTTTAGCCATCATCCAGTAAGTTTTCTAGCTCGGTATCACGTTCAATTCTCACGGGAATGCTCTGGATCATTGGAAAAAGCATAGGTCGTGAGTTGTTGAAAGCAGATGTCGTTGTTGTGTTTCATTTAACACGGTATTAGACAAATTATAAAAAATCATTAAGTTGAAGAAATATTCTTTTTCTACATGTGTATGTTTAATGATGTGTTCAATTTAACATCACTTTTAAGTATTCATGAGCTTAACAAGTGTTAAAAATATATGTTATTCAATTATTATTTATAATTAATAATTTCTGGTATTTTTATATTAGCTTTTTACAACTCTTTTAAATTTTGGATCGTTTTCAACCGGCATAACTCAATCTTGGCATTATAAAAGAAAAATTTTAAATTAGATGGTTGAATTAGAGTGTAATGCGAATTTCAGGTAGAGGCTTAATGAAATAATTAGTCAGGTTTTCTGCATTAAGGCCCTTATTGAATTCAATCTTACATACAATATTCAAATCCTTAATTATCTCATTATTGCTTTATTGAATGCCTAATGAAGAGGAAAATCTGGTCTGTTTTGCTTGGTGTTTCGAATTCTATTGTCAATATAGCAAATGACAAAAATAAATTTTTTAAATAATTTACGACAAATGGAAAATTATCAGGAAAGTGCAAATTTTAATTTTTGTAGCATTTGCAAAAAGATAATATGGCTTTCTTGAAAATAGGCACATATCGGGCTAGATGCAACATCTATGAATAGTTATACGTGCGTTTTATTTTGATTGTTTTTAAACTTTAAGAGAAACGGGCTGCTATCCATTGTAAATATTTTTTGGGGCTGATGACAGATTTTCGTTGATGAAGCAAAAGACTCTGTGTGAAAAGGAAAAATAAATTATTTTTTTATACGGTATAAACCTCTTAAGTGACTTACAAAATTTTGTACGCCAAAAAACTATAATTATACTCAGCGTTATTTGCACACAGAGTATATTAACTTTGATTGGATAACGGTTTGTTGTACAGGTATAAAGGAATCGAGATAGATATAGACTTCCATATATCAAAATCATCAGTATCGAACAAAAATTTGATTGAGCCATGTCCGTCCGTCCGTCCGTCCGTCCGATAGCACAATAACTTGAGTAAATATTGAGATATCTTCACCAAATTTGGTACACGAGCTTATCTGGACACAGAATAGATTGGTATTGAAAATGAGAGAAATCGGATGATAACCACGCCCACTTTATATATATATATAATTTTGGAAAACACAAAAAACCTGCTAATTTAGTAAATAATACACCTAGAATGTTGAAATTTGACATGTGGACTGATACTGAGACTCTTAATAAAAAATTGGAAAACATTTTCAAAATGGGCGTGGCACCGCCCACTTATGATAAAATCAATTTTACAAATATTATTAATCATAAATCAAAAATCGTTAAACCTATCGTAACAAAATTCTGCAGAGAGGTTGCCTTTACTATAAGGAATGATTTGAAGAAAAATTAACGAAATCGGTTAAGGACCACGCCCACTTTTATGTAAAAGATTTTAAAAAGGGTCTTGGACGAATAAAATAAGCTATATCTTTGCAAAAAAGAGCTTTATATCAATGGTATTTCATTTCCCAAGTGGATTTATAACAATAAATAGGAAAAACTTCATATTTAAGAAAATGGGCGTGGCACCGCCCCTTTTATGACTAAGCAATTTTCTATGTTTCGGGAGCCATAACTCGAAGAAAAACTAACATATCGTAATGAAATTGTGTGCACATATTTTCCTTATAGCAGAAAATGTTTCTAGTAAAAATGGACGGGATCGGTTAGAGAGCACGGCAACTTAGATATAAAACAAGCTTAAAAGGGTCGTATACTAGAATAATAAGCTATAACTTAGCAAAAAATAGTTTGAATCAATGATATTTCACTTATCAAGTTTTATTGTAAGAGGAAATGAGGAGACATTTTTTTAAACGGTGGTGCCACGTGTTATGTAGAAAAGTAATTTATCTGAAATGAAATGTACAATTGAAACTCACGCTGATTATATAATGTTCGGTTACACCCGAACTTAGTCACCTTTACTTGTTTTCCATTAAAATTATAGGAAGCAGATCGAGCGGCGGCCGTGGTGTTGTGTTAGCGCGCACCGCCTACCACACCGAAGATCCAAGGATCACGTGCCATGCAAAGCAACATCAAAATTTAAGAAACTATTTTTTTTTTTTTTCAATTAGAAGAAAGTTTTTGTAAACGGGGTCGCCCGTCGGCAGTGATTTGGCAAGCACTCCGAGCATATTTCTGCTATGAAAATCTTCTCAGTGAAAACTCGTCTGCCTTGCAGATTTTTTGGAAAAATTAAGAAAGAAGCATTTCGAAAATGGTAGAGAAACTCGGCCTAAAATCTCTTCGGAGGCTAGCGCGCCTTGCAATTATTTTATTTATAAATCGAGCACAAATTTGGTTTACTTTGTGTATAGCCACCATATGATGTTACCGTTAACACTGGTGGATGTTATATCTCCTGCTCTGCGAAGTTGCATCAGAAAAACATTGTTGAAGAAAATTCCACTTAGCAGGTTTACACGCGAAGCTGACACTATACGCTTTTACAGGAAACGTACAAAAATTCCGATTATAAGACAAAATACAAGCTTTTTGTGTCTAAGTTTTTATTTACTTTAAACTAGAGTTGATTATCCGCATATTCGATATCCGGATATTTATACGGATATCCGTTGACACGGATAAAATCCGGACGGCATGGATATCCGGTTAATATTCGTTTGTGAAACTATCCGGATATCCGGATTTATGAAGATCCGGTTAATAACCGTATTTTTGGATATCCAGTGAAAGCAACAAATTCATGTACCATATATGTTTATTTAACATTAATAACAATAAATTCGTGGGGCATTTAAATCAATTAACAGCACTTGTTTGTAAAATTGTAGCTTTTTAATTTTTGACGTTAATTTAATAATCTACAAACATATTTTGTTAATAATGTTTCGATGTTTGCTGCGTTCTATTCTGATATGCAGATATTCAACTTTTATATTCCAGTATCCGGATTTTCCGTTTACGTATCCGGATATCCGAACAGCGAATATGCGGATTTCCCATTTGTGAATCCGGATTTTTTGCTTAGCTATCCGGTTATTCGAATATCCAGTTTATCCGGATAGTTGAAAAATCCGGATGCAGTTCACAGCCCTACTTTAACCCTAACCCTAATCTGTCATTGTGTATGTATGTACATATAATATTATTAAAATATAAGTAATTTAAACTAAAACAAAAAAGTTTTTAATTCTAAAAATTTTTGTATACACAATACACAAATGTTATAAGATAATAATTACTTAGCAAACAATTTTTCTGTGGTAATCATATATTGTTATTGTCTTTTCATCTTAATTGTTATAATGTAAAATAAGTTGAGCAATTCACAAGAGAGTCGTATTAATGTAAAACTTTAAGATTTGAGTTGTCTCCATAGCTTATAGTATAACATTTGATTAAAGCATAGCACATACGACGAATAGGAGACCTTGTGAATTGCCTTAATGTAAAATAAAAGGTGAAATGTATTAAAGAGAAAATAAAATCAGTTTATGAGAGAATTAAAAAAACGTAAAGCTTATGAGGTTTTAATATGGTGAATTTTAATATATATAAAAGCAAGAAATGTTAATAATATTGGAAATGTGAAAGCTGGAATGTTATGATTTATTTATGTTTGGATGCCGGAGCCGATTTGTATCCATACAACCTTTAGCGGGAAGAAATCTGTCGAGATTTTTTTTTTTTTGATAATTGGCCGAGGTCCTCAGACGGTGGGAACAGATATTTTGTAATCTCTATAACTCTAAGGTCAACGATACTTAATATATGAGTCATATATATTTATTAAGGTCTAAGCAATTTCGGGATGTTGGGCAGTGCCACATCCCGCCAGAGGTTAGGATAGGTTAAACTGGCCGGTCAATAAGACCTCACATAGACCGAACGTGTCCATAGTGTTACGAGAATTTGTTTGACGACCAAACGTAAGAACCCCAATCAGTTGCCAGGACTTATGATATAGAATAACTCCGTCCTCTTGGCAAACACTAGAAGTTTCCTAGGACCTAGCTTAATTGCTGCCTCGAGTCCTGGCAGCTTTGCCGTCTCTAATAGCTGGATTCTTGACCTACGAGCACAGGTCACGAACACATAACATGCTCAACCATTTCTTCCTTCAGCTCACATTTCCTGCATCTGCTGTTGCTGACGAGGCCTAACTTATAAGCATGTGACTCTAGAAGGCAGTGTCCAGTTACTATGCCCATCGTGCGGCCAAAGTCTTCTCCCTTCAGAGATATGCGGCACTTTGTGAGTCTAATATCGCATTTCCTGCTTGATGAATCCTATGCAACTACTGTGTGCTTTTGATTTCTCCCAAACGGATTGGGACGTTTACCGCCGATTCAACGAGTGCTGCACCCTCCTTTGCCAACTCATTGGCCTTTTCGTTACCTTCTATCCCTTTATGACCGGGATCCCAATCCATGTGGGTGTTCCGGCCTAAGCGAAGTTTTTTCAATGCTTCTTTACATTCCAGAATACTTCTTGATGAAGTACTGTGTGATATTAAATATTGGCTTAATCGCCGGCTGACTATCAATTTATATATTGACGCGAATGTAGCTTGTGCACGCATAATTTCTGCTGCTTTCTTCACAGCAATAAATTCCGCCTGAAAGACGCTGCAGTAATCTGGCAACCTGTAAGATCGCCGTATTTCCGGATCGACACAGTAAACAGCAGACCTGCCCCCTTCCGTTAATTTGGAACCATCGGTATATACAAATAGAGTATGTTCTACCATTTCTGCACCTTGGCGCCAACCCTTCGGCTCAATTTTGAACTACAAAACTTGTTCGAGGCTCAGGCACGGGATCACATATTACGGTTGCTCGATATTAGATGGCCCTATATTGCTTTGGCCATACGGCCTGCACTCAACGTGCCTCGAGGCTTTAAGCCTTGTTGCAGTAGCTAACGCGGTGTATTTGGTTTCCCCGCAAAACTTATACGGCTGCGCAAAATGACGTTGATCAAGACCATCAGCTCAGTCAGAATTGAGAAAGACCTCTCCGAGCATTTCGAAACTAAACGAGTTTACAGACACGGTGACCGTTTTGAGTGCGATTTCTTTAATTTGATGCTGGAGAAAATTATTCTAGCTGCAGAATTTTACTGGCGTGGCCGCGCAGTAAGTTCTACTTACTCCAAACAGGAAAATAAAGCGGAAAAGACGGGTTTGAAGGTGGATGGGAACAAGACGAAGTACCTGCTGCCAGCAAGCAAAGAGTCAGCGCATTTACGTTTTGGAGACCATGCCACTGTTATAAATAAATAAATGTAAGGCGCGATAACCTTCGAAAAGATTTTAGGCCGGGCTTCTCTTCCAATTTGCGTCGTCCTCCTCTTTCAGGTTTTCCTACAAATTTGCAGTTCCATAAACTCCGAACGGCAACTTCAAACCAGATAAGTTTTTACTGAGAAGGTTTCAGGGCAGAAATACACTCGCAATGATTGCTAAATGACTCCCGAGAGGCGGTCCCGCTTAGAAAAACTATCTTCTAATTCTGCTTTCTTCGGAACGTGAACCCCAGGTCATCGGTGTGGCAGGCGGAGCACGCTACCACCACACCACGATGGCTGCCACGCCACTGTTGGCAGCCATAATTTCGAAATAGTAGAAGACTTCCTTTCCTTTCAGTTTTTCCATCATAATAAAAAATAAAATAATTTATTTAAAAAAATTGTGAATATGTCTTAACGTCATTAAATTTACGAGTGTAGTAAAAGACTTCGTTTATTTCGGAACCAGCATTAACACAAGCAATAACATCAGCTCTGTAATTCAGCGAAGAATCACTCTTGTCAATAAATGCTACTTTGTACTAGGTAGGCAATTGAAAAGTAAAATCCCCTCACGGTAAACGAAATTCATGCTCTACAAGTAACTTCTCGTACCCGTCTGAAACATGATAATCCGGCTAAGAAAGTATTTCAATCGGAACACGCCTATGGAAGCAGTGGAAGAGGTCAGCCCCACCCCGCTGGAAGGAGCAGGTGGAAAATGACTTAAACTCCCTTGGTGTGACCAAAAACTTACTTACTTACTAATGGTTAAGCGTCGATTATGTTAGTGAATAAATGCTGGATATAGCCCCTTTCGCTTGGACTCGCGCAGTTACTTAACATCCCATCACAATATTCCCGTAATTTTGGGTTTGAACTGAGAGAAAACTAAAAAAGTAACGAATAATAATGAAAAACTGTTCAAAAATGAATAACGAAGATTTATTTATATTTAGTGGCCTTTGATTTCCCTCGTTGATGAAGAAATTGTCTTTAGCAGCAAACAAAAAGTTTGTTATCTTCGAGAAAACGAAATAAAAGCTGTATCATAAATTCACTTTTAAGCAGGCATGCTTAACCAACGAACCGATATCATTTCGTTACGATAATTAACGTTAGTAAACGAAACAAAGTCATTTCGTTTATTAACGTTGATTATCGTAACGAAATGATATCGGTTCGTTGGTTAAGCATGCCTGCGCGAAATGACTTTGTTTCGTTTATCGGTTCGTTGGTTAAGCATGCCTGCTTTTAAGCCTCATACAATATGATTAACAGAATTTTTATCGGAAATCCCAATTCAACGAAGTTTTGTTTCCGATTTCTGCTTCCAATTGAAATTTATCGACCACCCATAACCCACTTTACTCCCTGTCCCATTACTTACACATAAGCTTCAGCAGTGTAAAGGTCAAATGTTTCTACATAACGAGCTATTGATTGGTACATATTGTGACGAATATTAGCAACACTAAGGGATACTATCATCTCTAAGCCGATGCTAAGCAGTGACTTGTGTGCACATCATTAAATCATTCATTATGTCTACCCATATATGTCCATACGAGCAGCGGAGAAGAGACGCACAAACACATGCAGATATCTTATCTGGATGCTCCCAAAAGTATGCAATTATAATTGTGCTCACATATACATGCGCATATGAGAAGCTATAAACGTAGTTATAGCTGGTAATTTCATAGCTGATAACTAACTAGTAAATTCTAGAATAGAATATCTTAGAAATATGCAACGAGGAAACCAAATAGTATAAAAGGCAGCAACAGTAGAGGCACGACAATCAGTTTGATTTAAGACGCTATCTGGCGAGCAATAGAAGTGTTATTTTGAAAGTAGTCTAATAAAGACCATTTTGCATTATCGAATATTGGAGTTATTTATTCAACACCTTAGTGATTCGAACGTTAGCAGAAGGTTCGGAATTGCACTAAATTCGTTACAATTGGTGTCAGAAGAGGAATTGTTGAATAAATTCCGAAGACTTCGAATACAACTTGGAAATGGCAAAGTGGAGTGAATTGAAGATCCAGCAACTTAAAAAGGAGTTGGAGAGTCGTGGATTGAATACAACCGGCAATAAGATCGAACTCCAAGCACGGCTACGAGACGCTATGGAGTCGGAAGGAATTAATGTGGACGATGATGTCTTTCATCCTGATGGGGAGGAGACAACAACAAAAATTGAATGGAAAAATGAAACATCGCAGACAGTTACGAGCACAGACTTGAACATTATTTTGGCTGCAATATCTGCTCAAAGATCGACAGTGTTATCTCAACTGGCAGAACAGAAGACACATATTGCAGAAATGTCGTCAGAAATAACATCGAAGATTGAAGCACAAGAAACGCGTATTTCAGAAATGTCGACACAGATTACATCGAAGATGGAAACTCAACTGAAAGAACAAGAGGCACGCATAACAGTACAACTCGAAGCGCAAGAGGCGCGTATATCATCAAAACTCGAGAAAATAACGCAGTTTGAGGAAAAAACCGAAGCCGAGGTGGATGCTTTGAGAGGTCGTATACAGGAGTTGCAATTAAATCGCCCAACTGTTTCAGCAAGCAACCCAAAGGTAAAAACACCATCCTTTGACGGTTCTGTTCCTTTCCAGGTCTTTAAGCTACAATTTGAGAAGACCGCAACAGTGAACAACTGGAATGCTGAAGATAAAGTTGCTGCACTGTTCATGGCGTTGAAAGGGCCTGCAGCTGAGATTTTACAAACCATTCCAGAGGGCGAACGGAACTGTTATGAAGCATTGACGATACGGAACTGAGCATAGGATACAGATATATCAAATGGAGTTACTGAACTGCTTCCAGAGACCTGGTGAAACATTGCAAGAGTTTGCGTCGGATGTTGAAAGGCTGGCACATTTAGCGAATGCGGACGTACCCGTGGAATACACTGAAAGGGTAAAGATTCAGAGCTTTATAAATGGCATACGGGACGTCGAAACAAAGCGAGCTACATACGCAAACCCAAAGCCAACATTCGCAGAAACGGTACCATATGCTCTGATTCAGGAAACAGCGTCGCTTCTGTGTACGCCAGTTTTCAAAGCACGCCGTGTGGAAGTCGAAAGGCCAGAGTGGGTAGACGCAATTTTAGAAGCTTTAAAAGAAACGCAACAGAAGAATAATGGTGCAATCAAATGTTTCAAGTGCGGTAACCCAGGTCACATTGCTCGTCATTACACCACCGGTCCTGGTAGTTCCAACTTGGGTGGCCGTAAATGCAAAGCTGGGGGAGATAAGCAAGAGCGAGCCAGATGTAAAGATCGGAAACTTGCCCCAGCTATTGAATGTCCTGTGATATCTGTGTCGCAAATTGGGAGGAAATCAAGCAGTGTTACCGTCACAGGGAATGTCGATGGCAAAGAACGTGTACTGACTGTAGATACGGGCGCATCTCATTCCTTCATCCGATCTGATTTGGTCAATAGGAGAGTAAAGCCATTACCTGGAGCAAGGTTGCATACGGTCACTGGCGAGTATAACCAAGTCCAAAGAGAAGTGGTATGTGAGATATTAATTGGAAAAGTCATGGTTCTCATGGTTCGAGTACTGGTTGAGAAGACTCGACAAAGACCACGAAAGTCCAAAGTAAAGGTTGATGGATCGAATGGGCCAAAAAAGCGAAATCAAAAGCACCTGCGAGAGAAACACCGGCATTGACAAACCCTAATGGACGCACTAAAACGACTGAAAGAATTTTCCAGAAAGGATGCAAGGGTGGTTTCAAGACAGCGCGTACTACTGTTGTGAAACTTCAAGACGACACTGATGATGCAAAGTCAATCCGTCAAGATATGGATCTGCGAAGTAGTTCTTCATTGGCCAAAGAACAGAGTGTGAGGGAACGGCCCAGGGTAATGAGTAGTAAGATGAAACACAGGTACGAATTGAACATTAATTCGGAAGGTTTCCGGGAGGGATATTTGGTATTGTTATACAACCCTCACCGGTGGGAAGGTATTCCATCCAACTCTTGGTGCCCGTACAAAGTTGTGAAGAAGATCAGTAATACCATCTACCGCATACAAACCATTGGGAAACCTCGAAATAGAAGGGTGGTTCATTTGGAGATGCTAGCAGCGCTTAAATCGAGATCAGACTTAGGTGGAGGGTAGTGTGACGAATATTAGCAACACTAAGGGATACTATCATCTCTAAGCTGATGCTAGGCAGTGACTTGTATGCACATCATTAAATCAATCATTATGTCTACCCATATGTCCATACGAGCAACGGAGAAGAGATGCACAAACACATGCAGTTATCTTATCTGAGATGCTCCCAAAAGTTTGCAATTATAATTGTGCTCACATATACCCGCGCATATGAGAAGCTATAAACGTAGTAATTTTATATCTGATAACCAACTAGTAAATTCTAGAAATGGAAGCGCCTAGAAGTATGCGAACGAGAAATCACAGAGTATAAAAGGCTGCAACAGTAGAGGCACGACAATCACTTTGATTTAAGACGCTCTCTGGCGAGCAATAGTATTGTTATTCTGAAGTACTTTAAAAAATGCCATTTTGCATTATTGAATAGTGGAGTTATTTATTCAACAGTTTAGTGATTCGAACGTTAGCAGAAGGTTGCAAATAAGCGGAATTGCACTAAATTCGTTACAATATGGTCAATTGATAAGAGATTATTCATTGCCATTTCGTTGAATTTGAAAATTCGAAATCCATGCCTTACCACATCATGTTTGTTCAGATGCGCATTAATAGCTTCGAAGGAAGAATCTACGAACTTTCCTTGAATCAACAGCAAACGAATAAAGATATAGTTAGTGACTGCAGACCTAAGAAGTCTATAAGCTCTTTAAAGATTGAGATTTAGGTCGTTTTGCATTTTTTATGAAATCAGATCATGCGTTCTTTCAACAGGCAGATTTGTATGATGCTTCAGAAGAAGGGTGTGCGAACCCGAAATTTGGATGTGATCAGACAAATCATTCGTGCGGTAGTCGGAGCTATTACCGGACTTATATCAGACAAAGGATTGCCCACCCAGCTGTTTTGCAGGTATAATAACAGCGAAGATAACAGGAGCAATTCCTAGTGAAAAACAATAGTGACCTTGTAAAACACTTTCATTTGAAAGAGAATAGAAAAACTCGGCCTAAATCCCTTTGGGGATAAATCGCGCCAAGTCCTCTGTTTTACGTTATTGCTATGCATATTTGCTATCTGCACCACCAGTGCACAGTAGAATTGGTATACTGACTAAAATATCTCAAAGGTGTATGGCAGGACGGAGAAGTTTGTAATCTGTTAAGAGCTAGGGCCATCCGGAAAATGTTGGTTGCTTGGAACTGGAGCATCTTACAAGAGGATGTCGCTATCTTTATAGATGAGTTGGACATTATGCTATCCAGTGCCCTTATATCAAGTTATTTCAGAAAACGGGCCGAAGGACCCGATATGTTGTTGTTGTTGTAGCAATGTTTCGCCCCAACTAATAACTGCAACCGATCACAAATTGTCATCGATATCCTCTAACGGGAGTCCAAGGAAACTTGCTGTTTCGACAGGGGTGGACCATAATGAAAGGGGTGTTAGAGGCGTTGGTTCCACATTACAATTAAAGAGATGGTTGGTGTCATGTGGGGACACATTGCAAGCGAGGCATACATTTTGTATATCGGGGTTGATTCTGGATATGTAAGAGTTTAACCTGTTACAGTATCCAGAACGAAGTTGAGCCAGAGTGACTCGCGTTTCCCTGTGGAGGATGCCTTCCTCTTCCGCAAGTTTTGGGTAATGTTTCCCGAGTACTGGATTTACCGGGCAATTCCCGGCATAAAGGTCCGAGGCCTGTTTGTGGAGTTCACCAAGGACCTGCTTGTGTTTTTTTGCTTCATACGGCTGAGTTCTGAGGTGCCGTATTTCCTCAAAATGCTTACGGAGATGACTCCTTAAGTCCCTAGGCGGTGCTGGCTCATCAATCAGATGTCTGTTGGGATGCCCAGGTTTCTGGGTATTCAACAGGAACTGTTTGGTTAGCATCTCATTTCTCTCCTTGATGGGGAGTATTCTCGCCTCATTATGTAGTTGGTGTTCTGGGGACATAAGAAGACAGCCCGTGGCGGTTCTGAGCGCAGTATTTTGGCAGGCCTGTAGCTTCTTCCAGCGAATTAAAACGCAACGGCTACGCTGGCTAGGCCATGTTATGCGAATGAAAGATGATGCTCCGGCCAAGAAAGTGTTTCTATCGGAACCCGCCTATGGAAGCAGAGCCAGAGGGCGGCCCCCACTCCGTTGGAAGGACCAGGTGGAAAACGATTTAAACTCCCTTGGTGTGACGAATTGGCGCCGGTTGGCAGAGCGAAGGAGCGACTGGCGCTCCTTGTTGGACGGCCATAACCGTTTAGACGCTTAAGCGCCAATTAAGTAAGTAACACGCAAAAGGCTGGCCAATTGCTTTGTATGTGGTAATGAGCGTTTCTTTGTCTTTTCCCCAAGTACTGTCAGCAAGGGATTTGAGGATTTTATTACGGCTCTGGAGTTTCGGAACAATTGCGGCTGCGTGCTCCCCAAAATGTAGATCCTGATCAAACGTCACACCCAAGATTTTGGGGTGTAGGACAGTCGGTAGCGTAGTGACGTCGACGTGGATGTTCAAAATGGTCGACATTTGGGACGTCCAAGTTGTAAATAGGATCGCGGATGATTTAGTCGGTGATAGTGGCAGGTTTCGCGAGGCGAAGGACCCAATATCGTTTTAAATGGTGTCGAAATACTTGAAAACCAAAATAATCTTAATCCCAGAATTTCCCAAGTGACTATGAACTTATATCAATCTGTAAGCGTATTGCCGGTGGATATGACGGGCTGTAGGGTCTATGACAGAGGATCATATGCAGTTACTTTTGTAGTCTTTTTGTATTATTATTAATCTCTATGTTTTAAGCAGTGTTCCACAAGGAACTTGCCTGTGATAAAAGTGGCAGCTTGGCAATGATCGGCTTGAGAGATAGATGAAGGTTTTCATCGCCAGCGTCAGATAACCATAGGAGCGGCTGCAAGCGGATATATTTATTGGATCAAGCGGGTCACTATACAAACGTTTGTCGGTATAGGTCCTTTCCGCACTTTGTAGGCTGTGTATAGGCTAGAGATTTGCCTCGTAATACCTTACCCATTTAAATGGTTGTGGCCAAACAAGGCACGCCACACAATTGGTCACACAAATTGAGTTTAAATAGTTTTCCACCTGGTCCTTCCAGCGAAGTGGGCCGCCCTCTTCCTCTGCTTCCATAGGTGACTTCCGATAAAACTATTTCCATAGTCGGAGCGTCATATTTCATTCGCATAACATGTCCTAGCCAGCGTAGCCGATGCGCTTTAATTCACTAAACTATGTTGATGTCTGGTGAAACTCGTACAGTTCATCATTAAATCTTCTTCGGTACTCGCCATCGCCAACGCGTAGAGGTCCGTAAATCTTTCGAAGAACCTTTCTCTCGAACACTCTCAGAGCCGCTTCCTCTGATGTTTTCATGGTCCATGCTTCAGCACCATATATCAGGACGGGTACGATAAGTACATTTCAATTGCCTACCTGGTCTAAAGTAGCATTTATTGACAAGAGTGGTTCTTCGCTGCATTTCAAAGCAGATGTTGTTGCTTGTGTTAATGCTGGTTCCGAAATAAACGAAGTCTATAAGTATTTATGGCTGACAACAGTAGCGTGGTTTCCAAGGCGCAATTGTTGACTCTCGATGACACCAGGTATTTCGTTTGGTCCTCATTCACCATCAAACCCATCTTTTGCACTTCCTTTTCCGTCTTGGAGTAATTGCACGCTTTTATAGAATATTGTTCCAGAGCCGTTCTGTAGCTAGTATAATTTTCTTCGGCATTAAATTAAAAAATCGCACGATAGGGGCTCACCCTGTCCAAAACGTCGTTTAGTTTCGAAGGGCTCTTCCCAATTCTGACTGAGTTGATGGTGTTGCTCAACGTCATTTTGCTCTGCCGTATAAGCGGTGCGGGGAAACCAAATTCAGACATAGCGCCATATGGGCATCTTCTTTTCGTGCTGTCAAAGGCGTTTTTTAAATCGATGAAGAGGTGATGTGTGTCAATTATTTTTTCCCCAGCCTTTACTTTTAAATATAGTAAATTCTATGGATAATGGAATTTTTAAATGTAAAAAAAAAACAAAATGGAAAGCTAATAAAATTAGAAATTTTCCAATCGAGATCGGTCCTCGAAAGTGATTTGGCAAACACCCCGAGTGTATTTCTGCCATGAAAAACCTCTCATTCGAAATTCCTCTGCCTTGCAAATACCGTTCGGAGTCGGTATAAATATGTAGATCCCGTCCCCCCAATTTTTAGGGAAAATTAAGAGGAGCACGACGCAAATTAGAAGAAAAGATCGGCCTTAACTCTCTTCGGAGGTTACCGCGCCTTGCAATTATTTATTTTTTCTCTTTAAATGTATATTTTATGTAATATGAGATCACATGCTGGGTATATAATGCTTAGTTGGCGTTTTCTTTCCTGGGAAAAATATTGCCTGCATGTTGCACTCCTGAGAAGAACCCGCAGGGCGACATTATTTCAGAAAAGAAAACACCCTAAAACCTGCTTACTTGTTTATTTTAATTGCAAATTCTTAAATGTTGGTTGAGCTGATAAATAAAAACCTCACAATAAACTGAATGGCGCATAGTCATAGTCAAAATAAAATAAGTTTTAAATTTAGTTGCAGCTATTTGACATAATTTTCTATGAGCTCTCTGTCAAAAAAGCTGCAACTAAATATAAAACCTTTTTTATTAACACGCTTCTATTAGCTTGGCCTGTATATAGCGTAATCTTTGAGCTTAATTTTCACCGGTTTCTAGAAGTCTGATTAATTTGAAACTTTGCATACGTATCAAGGACCGATGACAATGCATTAATGTGATGGTGTGGTGACATAAGGTCAACGGCCATAAGGTCAATTGGCCGTATTACCACTTTGAATGGCCATAGGTTTGATCTGCCGACCCTTGGCAATTTCGGCGAAAGACCGCGTCCAGCCTCCCTGCATCTTGGCCCTTTTCGGTGCCGTGGGGTTGGATTCATCCATGGACCGTGGCGTTTCGAGGTTTCATCACTCTCGACTAAAACTTTTAAAATTATTTGAACTAAAAAATTAAAAATAAATAATAGTTTAAAAAAACTAAAAAAACACGCTTTTATAGCAAACCGAACTAAAAAATAGAAAATAAATTTCTATTAAAAAAGTTTATATAACAGTAGTAGAAGGTTAAACAATCGTTTATAGTTAATCACCTCGAAATAAAATTATAATAAAATTTAAGTTGTAAACAGAATAATTTAATTCAGAGTAAAAAGCGTGGGGTGCATTTGACTACATTTCATATCTTTCCTCTCAGATAGTTGCCAATAGGATGATTGTAACATTCAATATCAAGCACCCCACGCTTTTTACTGTGAATTAAATTATTCTGTTAATAACGTAAATTTAATTATAATTTTATTTTGAGGTGATTAACTATAAACGATTGTTTAACCTTCTGCAACTGTTATATAAACTCTTTTTAATTGAAATTTATTTTCTATTTTTTAGTTCGGTTTGCTATAAAAGCGTGTTTTTATAGTTTTTTTAAACTATATTTTATTTGACTATGACTATGGGCCAAAGTGTCCATAGGATTAAACTTAAAAAACAAAAAACTTTAAAAAAGTTAGCTATGAGTATGTTTTAATGCTAAGGAAACTTTAACATCGAAATATTACAAAGCTTAAAATTTCCTACTATCTTTTATATGAAAATTTAAATTTAGCTCACTGCGTGTGTATTGAAATTGTCTTATCAACTGTTGATCGGAAAATGTTATCGTCATCAAAGAAAAAGTTAAATATTTTGTGGCTTGAATTCTCGACTTAAATTTCCTACAACCGTTAGCAAAAAATACGTTGCCAAATATTTATGCGCTTCGGCTTTGAAATGTGGTTAAGAAAAGCAGATAAAATCATTATAAGCATTAGGACTTTTCGAAATAACTTAATTTTTTGTTTTTCTGCGAAACCGTACAGACAAAATTGCTTACACAAGCAAATTGCAAACTAACATCAATCACAACAAATCCTGCACTTTGTTGACATTTTTATGGCTTCCGACATGAGCAAAAATTACAAAACGGAAACAGGTAGCTTCCTTGTATGCACGCGATCCCTCCTTTTACTGTTATCCTTGGCGCAAATGTGGTTATAAAACTCTACATTATATGAGCTTTAAATGGGTTACTTGTCTGCATTTAGTTTTGATTGTCTTGACGCCGCATTTAAAAGGTGCTTGGTATTAATTCAAATTCTTCCGGTAACACAATATGCACGAGAAGTATTTAGGAATTCGAGTTGTAATATTTGGATGTCATGGCTGCAGAGAAATTTGGATATACGTACATATACATATGTAGGTGCATCTGTGCATATCGAGCAAACACATTCACATTATAGACATTTCGATACTTGAATCGAGAAAATTGTAGCAAAGCTGCATTGGTATGTAATCGGATCGCAAATGACTAAAGGTTTTAATTTAATTTCAATTCACCTTAGAATCTTATTAATGAGGCCTCGGCGATTACAGGCGAACAAACTACATGGTTCACTGCCTGATCTTTGAAGGAGATATTGTGGCCACATCAAAGTCGGAAGGTTGGAGCAAGAGTGCGGAAATGGCAGAGTATACTATACACATGTATACCAGTGATTCTGAATTTAAGGTAGGGGTCGCAGTCATGAGCAAATCCTACGACGTAAGACACTCAAAGTGGCTCATGTCTCTAAACAGACAAGGCCTAAAGCTCACGTTGGGCATAGTAACTGGCCACTGCCTTCTGGCGTCACGTGCTTATAAGTTAGGCCTCGTCAGTAACAACAGAAATAAGAAGTGCGGGGCCGCAGGAAAAAATGGTTGAGCATGTTCTGTGCTCGTGGTCAAGACTCTAACTACTAGGGAGGCAGGGTGGCCCGATCACTAGGCAGCTATTAAGCTATGTCCTAGAAAATTTCTACTAATTACCAGGAAGACGTAGTTATTTTATAATTTTTATATAGGACCTATGGTACCTAATTGGGGGCTTTGCGTTTCTTCGTCAAAAAAATTCTGGCAACACTATATACACATTCAGTCTATATGAGGTCTTTATTGACCGGCCAGTTCAACCTGACCAAAGTTATTAGAGAATTGCATTATTACTCGCGATTTCTCTCGATTTTATATTTGTCTTAGATCGCTATGTTTCACCAGTATTTTTCGAGTCGTCCTCTAACTTTGGAAATAGTTATCTTATCTTCTTCTAAATGATATTTGCCTTTAGTGTTTGTTAGGTTTGTAAGTGCGCAAGAGAGTGAAATTGCTTGGTGCATATACAAATATAGGACTTATATATTTTATTACAAATAAAAGAATTCCTATCAAAACATGAAAGACTTTTACCACAGTATTGCCAAAAATATGCATACACAATTGTGTGTAATATAAGTAGGGTAGGTTTAGGTTGAAATTACCGGTCTAGAGGGCCACACATCGTCTGAATGAGTCCGTAGTGTTACCAGAAGTTTACTTAACGACCAAACTGAAAACCCCTATCAAAAACCGGAACCTATGTTATAAAATAACTCCGTCCTCTTGGAAAATACTAAAAGCTTTCTAAGACATATGCCACTTGCTGCTTCTAGATCTGACAGCTGTATAACTCGTAATAGCTGGAGTCCTAGCCTGGCAAGCGCAGGGCACGAACACAAAACGTGCTCGATCGTTTCCTCAACCAACCCGCACCCATTTATTTATTTTTTTATTAATAATAATTTTTTTGTCATTAATAAAAATATTAATAACAAAAAAATATTATTAAAGTCCAAAAATTTAAAAAACGCATAATATGCATTTTTTATGGCTTTCTTCTAATCTGAATATATACTTAAAACATGTCATAACAAGTTTGAGAGTTACCCGTGCATATGTGAATGGAGCTGAACGAAAAATATGAGTTAAAAAATATAACATAAAAAAATCGTTTTAACAAACTTCAGAGTTTGACGGTATTCGAACTCTCGCCACACAATCGCAATCGCAACATCATAGCCGCTGGGCCACTACGAATGCTTGGTGGCTTGTGCCAAATGTTGTACTTAACATTGTAGTGCGCACGAATTGTACCGTTTATTTTTTCTTGGGCTTAATTTAAGAACATCGTTCTCATTAATAGAACATTTGTTCATATTTTAAGGCCAGCCGTTCTCTTTTCAAGAAAATGGTGTCAGTTCAAGAACAAGGTTGTTGTTTTAAGAACAGGTCGTTCTTTTTCAAGAACAAAAAAGTAGGAACATGAAAAGTTTAAATTGAATCCGGTGGTGCTGGATTTTGGAACGGCGTTTTTCTCTGAGTGTATAAGATTTTTTTTTAATGATTGAAAAGGAGATAGGAAAACATGCTTTCCACCTCGACTGGAGACCGTTAAGAGGTGTCGCACGGTAATCAGAGGTAAGACTACCCTATGGAGACTCAATAATGGAAATTGAGTTTTTTGATTACTAATGCCCAAAGTCAGTACAATTCTCTTCTTTTGGAGGAGAACGCTATCACTCGCGCCTGCTCCTAAGTAAAATATGAACACATAAACAGTCCTAGTACGTAGAATATTGTTACGAATATTAGCAAAACTAAGGGTGCTGCTATCTCTAAGCCGATGCTAAGCAGTGACGCGAATTCACATCAATAATTCAATCACTATGTATCTACAAAAACGAAGCAATAATTGCGTCTACACATATGTACCATGTACGTATACGGGCAGCGGAGAGTCAATGCACAAACACATGCATATATCTGAGATATTCCTGAAAGTGTGCAATGAGAAAAGCTATAAAATTGTGCAATTGTAATTACAGCTGAGAAGTTTGAGAGCTTATGGACTAGTAGATTCTGGAAGCGCCTAGAAGAAGCGAACGTTGAAATCAAAGAGTATAAAAGGCAACAAGTGTAGAGGCGCTGGAATTCAGTTTGATTTGAGTTGTCAAGCAGTTTCGACTAAGACGCTATCTAGCGAGCAAGAGCAGTATTATTTTGAATAGTAGAGTTTCATTTGAGCTATCAATCAGTTTGAGTTAAGCAAGCTATTCGTTGCACAGTTTGAGTGCTATTGTGAAGTACTTTAATAAAGGCCATTTTGCATTATTAAAAATTGGAGTTATTTATTCAACAGATTAGTGATTCGAACTTAGCAGAGGATTGCAAATAAGAGGATTTTCAAGTAAAATCGTTACAATTGGTGTCAGAAGAGGAATTGTTGAATAAATTCCGGAGGACTGTGAGGACCAAATATAATCCATTAATTTGGCCAACACAAAACCACCGCCCCATAACACAGGAGTAGTACTACAGACAACACGAGACACAAACAAGTCTCTGAAACATCATAAAAACACGATTAGCAACATTGCCAACACAACACGGGACACAAATAAGTGTCAGAAACATCACTAGCGCAACAAGTTTCCGCAATATGCCACAGCAACACCGTAACCATGGCAACGCAACGAACTATGCTAGCAACATCAAGAGCATTGGCTATAAGAAGGGCAACACGAGAAGACAGGAGTCAGTCAGCACGCGGTTGTGGTTGCGACCGGAGCTACTATTGGAGCGCTCTGGAAGGCATATCGTTTTGACCATTGCAAGCCAGTGCGTTTCATAGGAGAAAGTCGTGGACTGAAGATTGTGGGTAAGCAGGTTTCGACCGCTCTACAACGCTTTAGATCACGCTTGCTCCCTCGTAAGCAAACGCCCTCCACAGCATCGTGATCCCGCGCTCAGCCAAACGTCATCCGCGGCAGAAGTACGTCGGCAACCGCAGTAGGAGTGAGTCGAGGTGAAACGCAACAACGTGACTGTACCGAGGCTAACGGATCTCACCTAACGGGGCGCAAAGTTGCGACTGTCACCTGAGGAGCAATTGAAGGGCATCTGAAAGGCGTATCGGTTTTGACCATCGCAAGACAGTTCCCGTCATAGGAGAAAGCCGTGGGTTGAGGATTGTGGGTAAGCTGGTTTTGACCGCTCTACAACGCCTTAAACTACGCTCGCTCCCCGCTAAGCGAAGGCCCACAACGTCACGAGCCCGCGCGCCTTCGCCATAAGCCTCGGCGGCAGAGTCACGCATACACACGACGCCAGCAGAGTTACGCATACACACGACGTTGGCCGAGCCACGAATACGCACGACGTTGGCAGCAGCAGAACTACGCGTACATACGACGTTGGCCGCAGCAGAGATACGCGGGCATACGACGCTGGCCGCAGCAGGCTTAGCACCGCCACTAACCATAATAGGAACACGCCGGCGCAAGGCGTCACCGAGACACATTCACACATACCTAGACGGCGACCAGTACGGCGACCAGTACGGCGACCTAACAGAACGTTCCTAACGGGACACGAGGGACCGCTAGCCCATCACGAATTATAAATTTTAGGGAATTTACCAATAAAGTGAATTTATATGAAAACGATTTGCAAGGTGCCCCGAAATACAAATTCATTGTAAACGAACCTTGGATACGACGAGTATACCCCAGCAGTTACTGAAGAAGCACCGGGGCAAGGAAAAGCTTCGTTACAATTGGCGCCCGAGCAGGGACCCTGCAAATCGTACAACGTCATAAGGAACATTCCTGACTAGAAACCTAACAGAAAAATGGCCGACCAGATTGACACCACGTGGCTAGACAATATTTCAAAGGAGCAGCTGATATCCATTACACAGGAGCTGGGCATTGAGCAGACAGGCACCACCCGAGAAATCAGAAAACGCATAGCAGCCATGGCTTCAAAAGCAAATGTTGACTCGGAAATACACACAAAATTTTTATCCTTAGAAGCCGCGTATAGGAAGGAAAATACAGCAAACACGATTGAGGAAAATGAGTCTAAGACACCGATCCCTCCGAGCGGAGGCGGAGCCATGAATATCGCCGATAGACCAGCTGAGCACAACCAGTTTGCGTTCCCTCCCAGGAACACAGTACCCCCACAACAGTGCGCATCATCCGGAGTAGCGGTACCACCCAACGGCGCATCTCAGGCACCGACCGTTATATTCGCACCCATCATCGACCAAGTAAGAAAGTGGTCAGTGAAATATGAAGGTGGACGGGACCCTCTAGCTTTCGTCGAACTGCTGGAAGAACTAGCCGATGTCTATACGCTAAACGTAGACTTGCTCCCAAAAACGATGCCCGAATTGCTAGGTGGCACCGCTCTTCAATGGTACCGCAATAACAACGTACACTGGAGCAACTGGACGACCTTCAAGCGCGACTTTTTAAGCTTCTTTCTACCAGCCAAGTACTTCGAGCGTCTCGAGGACGAAATACGGCAACGAAGGCAGCACGCCCGCGAAAGATATAAAGATTATGTCCTAGGGATACAAAGCTTGACGAGACACGCCGGATACAGCAACGAGCAACGCCTGGAAAGAATTTTCCGCAATAGCCACCCCGATTATTTACTCTACATTCGCCGAAGAGATTTCAACACCCTAGGAGAACTCATCTCTCTCGCCGAGGAATATGAAGGTATCCACGAAGGTTACCGACGGACATCAGATGGATCACGTCGCGAAATAGCGAGACACGTCGTTGGTGACAAAACTACAGCTTCATCACCGCAGTCGGAACGATCATGCCACCAGCAGCCACCGAGGGTACAGCGCCACTCACCACCAGAAGCTCGGGTTTTCGATCCGAGCCGGGTATGTAGAAGGTGTGGCCAAGAAGGACACTATGCAAGGAGATGTCGTAACCCAAGGAAAATTTTTTGTTGGGAGTGCGGTCGAAACGATATACGCACGATTGAATGCTGCCGTCGACGTCAGGGAAACGACGGAGGGCTTCACCAAGGACAAGGCGCGGTGAGCCCACTGAACCCAGCGCCGAATCAGCGGTAGTCATGTACCAGGAACACGGTCGCTTATATGCCCCAGCTCAGATTGGAGCAGTATCGTCGGAGGCAGTTATCGATACAGGGGCCTCAAGGAGCTTCGTTTCAGCCACCCTCGCGAATCACGTGGTGAGTTCTGGAAGCGGGGAGAGGGTAAGAGTGGCCATCGAAATAACAATGGCCAACGGAGTCAGCACTACGATTTTCGATGCCGTAAGGACAGAGGTACGCCTCGGAGATTCGTCATTGCACACAGTCCTACATGTGATGCCCGGGGCAATCGACGACATTATACTTGGCCTAGATACATTGGGGAGCCTAGGAGCAGCCATATCATGTGGAGGAGGACACCTCGTGCTAACCAGACCCCTTGCTCAGCACACACCGCCTCCTGGAGCCACGGCGGAGACCATTCAGAGTATAATACCACCGAGTGCGAGGAACGGCAAGTACGACGTCAGGAACGGAATTAACGGCGACACAACCAGCAATGAACATAGTGGTATAAAAGGCGAGGCGGATCGCATACGAGAATTTCTGGCAGTAGAACTCAAAAAGTTCGAGGCCATGAGCGGAGTGACGACGGTAGCCGAACACAAGATTATCCTGACTGGCGACCGTTCCATCAAGCAACGGTATTTCAAGCGCAATCCAGCGATGCAGAGCATAATTAACAACGAGATCGACGAGCTCCTCGCGAAGGGATGCATCGAGCCATCCTGCAGCCCACATAGCGCCCCGATCGTGTTAGCTAAGAAAAAGAACGGTAAGTGGAGGCTTTGCGTGGACTACCGACAGCTCAATGCCAAGTCAGTTCCCGACGCATACCCGCTGCCAAGGATACAGCACATCTTGGACAAACTACGACAAGCGAAATATATAAGTAGCCTCGACCTGAAGAACGGCTACTGGCAAATACCGCTGGAATCAAACAGTCGCCCCTACACGGCTTTCACGGTACCCGGACGCGGCCTGTTCCAGTGGCGTGTCATGCCCTTTGGTTTGCACTCGGCACCCGCAACGTTCCAGAGGGCGCTCGACCAGGTCATTGGGCCAGAAATAGAGCCCCATGCTTTTGCGTACCTGGATGATATTATCGTCATAGGCACAACTTTAGAGGAACACTTCCGAAATTTAAGAGAGGTGATGTTACGACTACAGCGCGCCAACCTCAGGATCAATCCAGAGAAGTGTGATTTCTTTAGGAAAGAACTCAAGTACCTGGGCCACGTGGTCAGCGATAAAGGGATCCACACGGACCCAGAAAAGGTTGCCGCTATTCAGGAACTGAAGCCACCGACCAGCGCGAAAGAAGTACGCCAATACCTAGGAATAGCCTCGTGGTACCGCCGTTTCGTGCCCGATTTCGCCACTATAAGCCAGCCGCTCACCGCCCTGTTAAAGAAAGGCAAGCATTGGAGATGGGGAACCGAGCAGCAAGAAGCCTTCGACATCATCAAACGGAAACTCACTGAAGCACCCATACTTGCATGCCCGGATTTCACGAAAACGTTCACCCTGCAGACGGACGCGAGTAACTACGGCCTGGGGGCAGTGCTGACACAGGAGTTAGAAGAGGGCGAGCGAGTGATCGCTTACGCCAGCCGGAAGCTCAACCAGGCAGAGGCCAACTATTCACCCACCGAAAAGGAGTGTCTGGCCATCGTTTGGGAATCCGTAAGATGAGGCCATACTTGGAAGGCTACAAAGTAATAACCGACCACATGTCACTAAGGTGGCTAAATTCCATTGAGAGCCCTTCTGGCCGCATAGCGCGATGGGCCTTAGAACTACAGCAGCACACCTTCGACATTGAGTATCGTAAGGGAAAGCTCAACCTGGTGGCGGACGCTCTATCTCGACAGCCGCTGGAAGCATTACGATTTACCACGACGACGGAACCACAATGCAAGTGGTGGCACAAGCGGGTCAGCGAGGTACGCACCAACCCGGAGAAATACGCCGACTATACGATACAGGATGGACACTTATACCGCCATATTCCCTGCCGGTCACACGACGAAGAGGCGGTACCATGGAAATTGTGTGTGCCCACACCACTCAGACAGCGAGTGTTACAGGAAAATCATGACATACCAAGCGCGGGACACATGGGTATCCGCCGGACAGTAGCACGAGTCGCCAACCGATATTATTGGCCCGGTATGTTCCGTGACATCATCCGGTATGTACGTCAATGCGAATCCTGCCAGAAATACAAGGAAACACAACAAAAGCCAGCCTGAAAGATGCTCTCACAGGTAGCCCAGGAACCATTTGCCACGGTCTGCGTCGACTTCGTTGGACCCCTACCACGGTCTACACACGGAAACAACATGTTACTGGTATTTTTCGACCGATTCAGCAAGTGGGTGGAATTGATCCCCATGAGGCGTACTACCGCAGGCGGCCTTCGCCGAGCTTTCAGGGAACGGATACTCGCAAGGTTTGGCGTCCCCAAAGTACTCATATCCGACAACGGCGCACAGTTCTGTAGCACGCTCTGGCAGCGCTACCTTAAGGAAGTTGGCATACGACAACAATACACCGCACCCTATACTCCCCAAGAAAACCCAACAGAACGAGCAAACAGGACCATCAAACGGATCATAGCGCAGCTCACCAACTCAAAACATAAGCGATGGGACGACCTCCCCCGGAAATTGGGCTAGCGATAAATAGTAGTGTCAACGCAAGGACGAGAGCCACGGCTGCCAGGAGCCCTATCCGATGAAGTCAACGTTGGGACGGGTGCAGCTCTCGCTACGGCGGAGGAGAAGTCCAACAGAATGCAGGAGGCCTTCAGAATAGTGAGGCAGAATATGGAGCGAGCAGCAGTAGATCAAGCACGTCATTACAACCTACGGCGGAGAAAATGGACCCCCGTAGTCGGCGAGTTGGTCCTTGCCAAGGAGCACCACTTGCCAAAGGCTGCGGAGGGATTTGCAGCGAAATTGGCACCCAAGTATGATGGCCCTTACCAAATCCTGGGGTATGTCTCCCCAGTAATTGTCAAACTAAGGAAAATCGATAGCGGGAAGGAGAAGACGCCAAGCATTGCCGAACTAAAGGCATACCATTCATCGGAGACCGGAGAGACCACGAAACCAGGAAATAATAAACACAACCGAAATTAAAATAAATTCAGGGGAAAACAAACATATATTAATTAATGCCAAGGATGGGAGGATAAGCAAGCACCGGTCATTCTATCGCAAACCACCGAGGTGACAACACGTTCTTTTGCTACGAATTTCTTGACAAACCAACAATCTACAAAGGAGGGTTATAACGCGAAATTATCCAACAGCGCCAAGCGTATGCGCCAGCGCTACGAGGAGGAGCGCGTGGACCTACACACGCAAACTCGTACGCTGACGTCGCACGCAACATCACACCACTGAAAACTACGGGCGGCGACGTCAACAACATGCGTGCAACTACTCGCGCAAATACGTACGTTGATGTCGCACGCACCATTACACCACCAAATGCTGCGAACACCGACGCCAACGGCACGCGTACTACGGAACAAGACCGAGCAGCGATCACTGCCTACGCCAGCGCCGCCGGTATGCAGGCACACACAGACGCCCCGAACACCACCGCCGACGATATGCGCCCCGCAGCACGCGCAACCGCTCAGGACGCCGACATTGATCCCAAGGCAGCCGTATACGCCGTTCGTATAGCTGCGGCAAAAGCAGCCACCATCGTAGCGAACGCCCGACGCGCTTCCGTCTCGCACGCGCAGACAGCACGCATAGTCACGGCGAACACAGCTATCGCCGGATCCATAGCCAGACGCGCAATTGCTTCGTTTGCGAACGCCACACTCGCAGCAGTACGGGAGGTTGCCTCGGTCGAGGCCGACATGCCAACAACCGGACCACCGACAACAACCAACATCCTGGGAAGGGTACGGGTAGACCAGGCCGCCACAATTGGCAAGGGCAATGCCAACCGGCCACATAGCCCAATAAAACAGGCCGACACGATCGAGCTATCATCGGACGATGAGCAATTAGCGCAGGAGAAGGAAGGGCCGGAGATAAGTTTCCCACCGGGACCACGAGGTATCGCACTCTACGCGACCGATCCCCGTTCCCTCGAGGGAAGCCGCTGGCTCACCGACACGGTCATCGACGCGTGGGCGAAGGAACTGGAGATCATGTACGGGCAACAGGGTACAACATTAAGCCCATTCGTAATTTGGCAACTCACCCAGAAGGATAACGAGGATGAAAACCATCGGCGCATACACCGATGGCTGAGGAATACGGACCTGTTTGGTAAGCGCATCATACTGGCACCCCACAATGTATCGAGCCATTGGTACTTACTGGCGCTAGCGAATCGGGAAATGACCCACCACGTGGCTGATGTGGAGTGCTGGCAAGAGCGCTACATATGGATAGCCGATTCCAGGGTCAGGGGCAAGGTCACATCCGCGACTGAGGCGTGGCTGAAGTTCCTGCGGTGGGAGTACCAGCAGAGATACGGGAGTTCGGACTTCATGGCCCAGGAGTTACAGTTAGCCGTGCCGCAGCAGAGCAATGACAACGACTGTGGCATATACATGCTGGAAAGCATCGACAGAGTCCTACGCTATACAGGACGGCGAGAAGGGGGACCTGGGCTCATACAGCAGCCGTTTACGGAGCATATGGCAGCCCGGAAACGCGCAGAAATCTTAGCCACGATCCGCCGCAGCCATGCACGGAACAGAAAACGAGCACATACCACCACCACCGTCGACCAGCCTTATCCTGTAGCACAAACACACGCCAAAACAGTGCGCGCCCAGCCCAGCCATAAGCCTCCGCAGGCAGAACCTGGTTCAAACCCTGCGGAGGGACCGGAATACGGCCGAACAATAATACTCGCCGAGGATGCAGAGGGCCCAGCGCTAGAACAATTCCCGGAGGTAGCAAGCAAAGTACGAGAGTTGCTCACCGACATCGCCGACGGGAGGTGCAACCCTCGGGTGAATTTCCGAACCGATAGGTACAAAATCACGATGAACAGAAGGAAGGTAACGATCCAAGTAGCAGACACGGGGGTTTAAATCGCCGAAGTGGGTGGGGGGGGGAGTGTGAGGACCAAATATAATCCATTAATTTGGCCCACACAAAACCACCGCCCCATAACACAGGAGTAGTACTACAGACAACACGAGACACAAACAAGTCTCTCAAACATCATAAAAACACGATTAGCAACATTGCCAACACAACACGGGACACAAACAACTGTCAGAAACATCACTAGCGCAACAAGTTGCCGCAACACGCCACAGCAACACCGTAACCATGGCAACGCAACGAACTATGCTAGCAACATCAAGAGCATTGGCTATAAGAAGGGCAACACGAGAAGACAGGAGTCAGTCAGCACGCGGTTGTGGTTGCGACCGGAGCTACTATTGGAGCGCTCTGGAAGGCATATCGGTTTTGACCATTGCAAGCCAGTGCGTTTCATAGGAGAAAGTCATGGGCTGAAGATTGTGGGTAAGCAGGTTTTGACCGCTCTACAACGCTTTAGATTACGCTTGCTCCCTCGTAAGCAAACGCCCTCCACAGCATCGTGATCCCGCGCTCAGCCAAACGTCATCCGCGGCAGAAGTACGTCGGCAACCGCAGTAGGAGTGAGTCGAGGTGAAACGCAACAACGTGACTGTACCGAGGCTAACGGATCTCACATAACGGGGCGCAAAGTTGCGACTGTCACCTGAGCAGCAATTGAAGGGCATCTGAAAGGCGTATCGGTTTTGCGAGAGAGCCGTGGGTTGAGGATTGTGGGTAAGCTGGTTTTGACCGCTCTACAACGCCTTAAACTACGCTCGCTCCCCGCTAAGCGAAGGCCCACAACGTCACGAGCCCGCGCGCCATCGCCATAAGCCTCGGCGGCAGAGTCACGCATACACACGACGCCAGCAGAGTTACGCATACACACGACGTTGGCCACAGCAGAGTCACGCTTACATACGACGTTGGCCGCAGCAGAGCTACGCAAATATACGACGTTGGCCACAGCAGTCACGCATACACACGACGTTGGCAGCAGAGCCACCCATAAATACGACGCTGGCAGAGCCACGAATACGCACGACGTTGGCAGCAGAGATACGCGGGCATACGACGCTGGCCGCAGCAGGCTTATCACCGCCACTAACCATAATAGGAACACGCCGGCGCAAGGCGTCACCGAGACATATTCACACATACCTAGACGGCGACCAGTACGGCGCCCTAACAGAACGTTCCTAACGGGACACGAGGGACCGCTAGCCCATCACGAATTATAAATTTTAGGGAATTTACCAATAAAGTGAATTTATATGAAAACGATTTGCAAGGTGCCCCGAAATACAAATTCATTGTAAACGAACCTTGGACACGGCGAGTATACCCCAGCAGTTACTGAAGAAGCACCGGGGCAAGGAAAAGCTTCGTTACAGGACAACAAGGACATGGCAAAGTTCAGTGAATTGAAGATCTAGCAACTGAAGAAGGAGTTGGAGAGCCGTGGATTGAATACAAGCGGCGTTAAACTCGAACTTCAGGCACGGCTACGAGAGGCAATGGAAGCAGAAGGAATCGATGTGGACGAGTATGTCTTTTATCCTGATGGGGACGAAACAACAACAAAAATTGAAGAGAAAAACGAAACATCGCAGACAGTTACGAACACAGACTTTAACATGATTTTGGCTGCAATATCTGCACAACCATCGACAGTAAAATCAATGTCGTCGCAAATGTCAGAAATGTCGAAACAGATTACATCCAAGATGGAAACACAGCTCGAAGAACAGAAGACAAATATGTAGGCACAGCTAGAAGAACAGAAGACATATATGGCATCACAACTTGAATCGCAGGATAACCGTATAACAGCGAAGATTGAATCACAGGAGACACGTATCTCAGAAATGTTGTCAGAAATAACATCTAAAATTGAAGCACAAGAGGCACGTATATCAGAAATGTCGACACAAATTTGAGCACAAGTATCATCGCAGATCTCTGCACAACTAGAACCGCGTATGGAAGAGAAACTAACGCAGTTTCAGGAAGGGTTCAGTGGTCGACAAGATAACATGGAGGCCGAGATACATGCTTTAAAAGATCGTATACAGGAATTGCAACTTTACCGGCCGGCTGCTTCAGCGAGTAATACGAAGGTAAAAACTCCATCTTTTGACGGTTCTGTTCCTTTCCAGGTCTTCAAGCTACAGTTTGAGAAGACCGCAGCAGTGAACAACTGGAATGCGGAAGATAAAGTTGCTGCACTATTCATGGCGTTGAAAGGGCCTGCAGCTGAGATTTTACAAACCATTCCGGAGGGCGAACGGAACTGTTATGAAGCATTGATGGGCGCTCTAAAGAGACGATACTGAGCATAGGAGACAGATATACCAAATGGAGTTGCTGAACCGCTTCCAGAGGCTTGGTGAAACATTGCAAGAGTTTTCGTCGGATATTGAAAGGCTAGCACATTTAGTGAATGCGGACGCACCCGTGGAATACACTAAACGGGTAAAGATTCAGAGCTTTATAAATGGCATACGGGACGTTGGAACAAAGCGAGCTACATACGCAAACCCAAAGCCAATATTCGCAGAAACAGTGTCACAAGCTCTGATTCAGGAAACAGCGTCGCTTCTGTGTAAGCCAGTTTTCAAAGCACGCCGTGTGGAAGTAGAAAGGCCAGAGTGGGTAGACGCAATATTGGAGGCGCTGAAAGGATCGCAAAAGCGGAGTGAAAAAGTTATCAAATGCGGGAATTCCGGTCACATTGCACGTCATTGCGATCTTGGTCCTAATAGTTCCAACAATGTGGGTGGCCGTAAACGCAAAGCTGGAGGAGATGAGCAAGAGCGAGTAAGAGGTAGAGATCGAGAGCGATATCCAGCTATTGAATGCCCTGTGATATCTGTGTTGCAAATTGGTAGAAAATCGAGCAGTCTTACCGTCATAGGGAATGTGGATGGTAAAGAACGTGTACTGACTGTAGTTACGGGCGCATCTCATTCCTTGATCCGATCTGACTTGGTCAACAGGAGAATAAAACCGTTACCTGGAGCAAAGTTGCGTACGGTCACTGGCGAGTATAACCAAGTTCAGGGAGAAGTGATATGAGAAGTCTTGATTGGAAAGGTCACGGTTCTACACAAATTCGTTGTGGCGAAGATCGTTGAAGAAATCATATTGGGAGTGGACTTCTTGGTTGACCATGACATCAAGATAAATATGCAGAGAAGGGTGATGCGTTATGAGAACCAGGATATACCACTTAATTTCAAGTTCGAGAAAGGGTTCAGTAGTAATCGAGTACTGGTGGAGAAGACTCGACAAAAACCACGGAAGTCAAAGGCAAAGGTTAATAGGTCGAATGGGCCAAATAAAGTAAAATCAAAAGTACCTGCGAGAGAAACACTGGCATTGACAAAACCTAAAATACGCAGGAAAACGAAGCAACGAATTTCCGAGAAAGAATGCGAGGGTAGTTTCAAGCCGGAGCGCACTACTGTTGTGAAAACGAAAGGTGTTCCATCCAAATATCGGTGCAGTTGGGAAGGCCCGTACAGAGTTGTGAAGACGATCAGTGAGGTCATCTACCGCATACAAGCAATTGGGAAATCACGAAATAGAAGAGTGGTACATTTGGCGATGCTAGCAGCGTTTAGATCGAGAGATTTGTCTGATCGGGACGATCAGACTTAGGTGGAGGGCAGTGTTACGAATATTAGCAAAACTAAGGGATGCTGCTATCTCTAAGCCGATGCTAAGCAGTGACGCGAATTCACATCAATAATTCAATCATTATGTATCTACATAAACGAAGCAATAATTGCGTCTACACATATGTACCATGTACGTATACGGGCAGCGGAGAATCAATGCACAAACACATGCATATATCTGAGATACTCCTGAAAGTATACAATGAGAAAAGCTATAAAATTGTGCAATTGTAGTTACAGCTGAGAAGTTTGAGAGCTGATGGACTGGTAGATTCTGGAAGCGCCTAGAAGATGCGAACGTTGAAATCAAAGAGTATAAAAGGCAACAAGTGTAGAGGCGCTGGAATTCAGTTTGATTTGAGTTGTCAAGCAGTTTCGACTAAGACGCTATCTAGCGAGCAAGAGCAGTATTATATTGAATAGTAGAGTTTAATTTGAGCTATCAATCAGTTTGAGTTAAGCAAGCTATTCGTTGCACAGTTTGAGTGTTATTGTGAAGTACTTTAATAAAGGCCATTTTGCATTATTACAAATTGGAGTTATTTATTTAACAGTTTAGTGATTCGAACTTAGCAGAGGATTGCAAATAAGAGGATTTGCAAGTAAAATCGTTACAATATTTTAACTTTCTGAGTCATTGTAAAGAAAATGTCTAAATGGAGCTAAGTTCGATGCGCAATATCCATAACAAAGAATGTAAATAATATTATCCCTAACATAACGAAAATACGCGAGTTTTTTATTTAGTATCTACACATTACATGGTCGTCCCTTTAATATATGGGACCCGACCTATGAAAAGGTGGCTTATGACTAAAAAAAAAATAAATGTAGAAATGCATTATTTATCTTTAACAGCTGTTTCTCGCAATTTCTTTTTTGAATCATAAGCCACCTTTTCATAGGCCGGCCCACATATAAATAGTCAAAATTTTCCAACTGGGGTAGCAAGTGCAATCGAAGGCAGGAACCGTTTCTGTACATTTAATTTTTTTCTGATTATTTGCCAATTATTTGCGGTTGTGTTAGATGAAAAATGTGTAAGAAAACGTGCCAAGAATGAAAGCAAAAACAAAAAGGGCACCACAACACATGCTAAATGCCTTCGGACTCTAAACAAAAAGCGAAAGGAAGAAACATGATATGGGAATATAGAATTGAAACAAATTGTTATCGAGTAAAATTAAAAGGAAACAAACTTGACATAAAACCACAAAACAGGTTGAGAATGTTAACAAATATGTGTTTGTATGTGTGTACTTATGTACGTTCATGTGTACTCCTTTAAGTCGAATAAACCTGAAACATTGTTGGCGAAATTGTAAGACTGACGGCGTAAGAATGTAGGTCTTACAAAGAAAAGGACACAAAATATAACAAGAAGGATGAGCAACTCGACCATAATACAACAACAACACACTTGAAACAACTTTGTGGCAAACAAAAACTTTGAGATAATCCAAGGCGGGAGTTGAGAAAAAGAATTTATAGTCGAGTTAAGAGAAGCGCAAATCGAGCAGCACTTCCTAGCCGTTACAAAAGCAGATTTACAGACAGACAGGGCTTTGGTATTGCTGTATATTTTAGAAGCAACAATTTCCAAGCCAATGCGTTTACTGCACTAAAATCGGAGTCGACGCACTTGACATTGCAGCATATGCTATTTATGACGGTGGCGTTTAAAGCAGTACTGGTCGATAGGTCGGTCAGACAACTTGGCTTAATATTATTTGGTAGGCAGTCTTAAGTACAACAACAACTATAAAATAACAATGCAGTTGCATGGAATACTTAGCGTGGCTTTAGCGCACAAGAAGGCCCAACGGCTGTGGAGCAGATGTTTCCTGCTAGGCAATGCCAATAAAGAACAAAACGCATCACAAACAGGCCTTTGAGTCAATCAATTGAATAGATCGGAAATTTGAAGTCATGCTGCAGTATGTAAGCATAAATGTACATATGTAGGTGCATACAAACATACAAGGCAGCGAGTCGATAAGTCAGCCGTGCAGATATTGATGCAAACTACGTAGGTTAGGTCTGTAAGCATACCTTTTCATAACAGATAAACCTTAGAATAGGGTAAAAGTAGTACATCATACGCCTTATAGAAACGCGTTATTTTATGCTTGTTTACGCTACAAATAAGCCTTATCCCTAAGGTAAAACAAACAAGTAAGGACGAGACCGATCTCTATGATTTTTTCAGACAATATATGCTATATACGCAAACATTTGGTGAAATTTGAAGCTTCTAGCTGTTAAAATGGAGAAGTAATTACGAAAAGCTTTTTATCTGAACAATCGGTTGTGGGGGATATGTGATATATATACGACCGATCTCAGACTCCAATATGTGCAATATACGAAAGCATATGGTGAAGTTTGAAGCTTCAATCTGATAAATTGAGGAAGATATGACAACAATCGTCTTTTCTGAAAAATCGGTTGTATAGCATATATCCCCCATGCTATAGTGGTCCCATCCGGCCGACCAAATTGTATTAAGATATCTCAAAAATTGAGGGACTAGTTTGCATACAAACAGACAGATGGACACGACCAAATCAACTCAGCTCTCCATCCTGATCATTTCGGTATACTTATTGGTGGATCTATCTATTTTCCTGTAAGGTCTTACAATTTTGAGCTTCGTGACAAAGTTAATATACCATTTCATTTTCGTGAAAGGTATAAAAATAAAAAATAAATGTTGCCACAACTTAAAGGATACGTGATAAATAGAACCGAGCTCTAGCCAATTAAATTTTCGTAATATTTTTAAGGAAACAGGATTTTCGTTTTTACCTTTCTTATTCTTATAATCAGAAATAAGGCCATAAGTCTTGCGGGAATATGAAATAAGCCTTATATAAGTTTAAAAAAATCTGGGAATGCAATGTATAAACGAAGGCAGCTGTTGCCTGTAAATTTATAAAAGCATGAAGGATGCCATACATATTTCCGTTAATCGTTCTTGCATTCGTTGCCATATGTAGAGGCAAGTGCCCTTTGAAATATCCATTGTATATCAACTCTACAGCCGCCAGCATTATTGTAGTTGGCGGCGTCGTCTTTGGGATTATCTAATTTACAGGCAACCGCCTTTTCAATGTACATATGAACACACACACATACAAATGTATTTGCATCGAGGATATCACGCACAGCCTCCCTGAAGTCAAACCATGTAGCTGTTAGCTACGTCGGAACTAGTATGAGCCGCAAGCAATTTAGGCAGCCAACTGTCCTTTATCCACAAAACATTTCGTATCGTGAGGATCTCCTACGAGATGTTGATTTTTAGATATCAGACCGGAATGAACGAATCGCAAAGTAGGCAGTTGAAAAGAAGGTCTAAATGTCGATATGTAACCAAACAGCTGTATATCTAGAAATCTAATGTTTCCAAGCTAACCAGAGCTCGCCCACAACGGAGGCAGATTTACCAGAAACTACTAATTTCGGACTTTATAAGAAGATCGTTGTCAGTTTCTTATCTGAAAAACCGATACCCAGAAGCTATTGTTTTATAACCGGCTTGTTATCTCTGAATCTTCGGTTTCTCATTGGTTTTTTTTTTCGGCTTCTCATTCGTTTTTTTTTTTTTTTGGCTTGTTATAGCTAGGTTAAAGATGTGTCATCGATTTTTTACTGAAGTATCATCGATATCTGTTACATATCAAACCGATATGTCGCCAAAAAAAAGCGACCACGTTGAAAAAACTTTGGTAAAACTCCGATAAGAAAGCGATATCTTTTTGATAGCATTTCGATAACTTTCTATAGTAAATAGATAAATTTTCGATAACATATCAACAAATTTTTGATAACTTTTTTAATAAAACAATAATAAGTCGATAACAAACCGATAACTCGTCAAAAAATCAACACAAATCGATAATTCGTCTATACTTTGTCGATAACATATCTACAGCAAACCGATAACAAAGCATACCACTTACAAAGACTACGTTTACGCTTTAGCTTACACTCTAACAAATTACGCTTACATTAGGGACTCTCCCATACCGTGAGCAAGGATGTTTACACATCAAATACTATTTTCAAAACATCTATCACCTGCGACCAAATCAAAAAAACTATTACTACTGACCATTTAGAATATAATTTAAGCGAAAAATATTAGTGGGCAATTTATATTATAACCGGAACTCTGGCGAGGAGACCAATTTTATAAATTTATCCATTTATATCATCGGCGATACCTCAGCCCTCCTTATGTAAGCCTTCATGCAAAATCTGGAAGAAAGGTTAGGTTAGGTTAGGTTGAACTGGCCGGTCCATGAGGACCTCACATAGACTGAATAAGTCCGTAGTGTTACCAGAAGTTGGTTTTAACAACCAAACTGAAAAACCCTATCAAAAACCAGGACAAATGTTATAAAAAAACTCCGTCCTCTTGGCAAATACTAGAAGCATCCTAGGGTTTAAGCCACTTGCTGCTTCTAGATCTGACAGCTGTATCACTCCTAATAGCTGGAGTTTTAGCCTGGCAAGCGCAGGGCAAGAGCACAAAACGTGCTCGATCGTTTCCTCCTTCAGCCCGCACTTCCTACATCTGCTATCACTGACCAAGCCCAATTTAAAGGCATGTGACGCCAGTGTCCAGTCAGAATACCCGTCATGAGTCTACAGTCCTCTCTTTTTAATGATAGAAACAACTTTGTTGGTCTAAGGTTGTAAGACCTGCACATAATTTTCCACCCTTTTTACAGCCCCGCACTTGAACCCACGCCTTTGCCGCTTGGTCGATCAGGTGCACCTCTCGCCTTCGCTTAATCTCGCCCAGTCTAATTGGGACGTCTACGGAGCAAGCTTCAAGGGATGCGCCCTTTTTATCTAGTTCGTCCGCTTTTTCATTCCCATCAATTCCCATATGCCCTGGGACCTAATATAGATGTATGCTTCTTCCTGTCCCGATTCTCTCCAAAGACTGCTTACACTCTAACACGCATTTAGATGCTGTGCTAGGCGAGATTATTGCCCTAATTGCTGCTTGACTGTCAATATAAAAGTTAACACGGTTGCAGCTTAAGCTATTCTCTTCCAGGGTTTCCACTGCTTTGGTTACGGCTAATATTTCCGCTTGGAAAACGCTACAGTAATCCGACAGCCTGTAGGACCTGCTTATTTGCGGATCAGCACAGTATACCGTAGACCCTACTCCTTCCTCTACTTTGGAACCATCTGTGTACACATGTATCGACTATCTGGTTTATTACTGACACAATTTCAAGAAAGCAAAAACATCAGGATTACACAATCTGAAGATGTTTTCTCTATTTTATACGGTCTTTACCTTAACATTTATAAATGCAAAATTTTTAAAGATAGTGGTGTCCAGATTTTCCATGGCTTGTGAGTCTTTTTTGGCGTAGGTGGGAACAAATTGGTTTGACTTCAGGATTGGTATCCATATTGAAATCGATATACAAACGCAGTTAATATGCAGCAAAGGCATTAGTGCCATATTCATGCAAATTACAAATCCGATTACACATAAGTCAACTAGCATAAACATCAATACGCATATGTATCTTTGTCGCTATTTGGGTGCAAGTTTTGGCCTTAAAAATTTAAGAGCAATAATTCTTAAATAAATCGATAAACGATTTCAAAGCATTAAAATGTAGTATTGTATTCCACTGCATAAGAGTTTGATACTGTATATGATTATTGGAGACATCTTCAACGTTACGGACGTTCTCTCGTGACACACTCCCTTTAAGTATATAACTTATTCCAGGCTTGATTCAGAGAATTTTTCTTTTGTTATAAACGAAAATCTTAGCTATCAATCCAAGGCATCACACAGATGTATTTTGGTATTTTCCATAAATGAGATACAGAAACTTTATGGCGACCTAAATTTGTTTGGACGCTCCGAAAACGGACCAAATTGTCCTAGGAGACATTAGAAAATCTCTTGTTATTTCAATTGAATAAGAGGCTATATATATAATTTTTTTTAATCGATGTAAAAAAGATTTTTGCATAAAATGGGCAATATTTAATTGTTGGGAAAGGTTGAGATTATGGATATTTTTGCAGGAAAAACTTCTTAATTACTTAACTTAATTGTCGCTAAACCATTCAAACGGTTATGACCATCCACCAAGGTGCGCCAGTCTCTTCTTCTCTGGCTTAACTAGCGCCATTTGGTCACACAAAGGGAATTTAAATCGTTTTCCACCTGGTCCTTCCAGCAGAGTGGGGCCGCCCTCTTTCTCTGCTTCCATAGGCGGGATCCGATAAAAATACTTTCTTAACCGGAACATCATCTTTCATTCGCATAACATCGCCTAGCCAGCGCAGCCGCCGCGTTTTAATTCGTTGCACTATGTTGATGACTGCGTAAAGCCTGTGCAGCTCATCATTAAATCTTCTTCGGCACTCGCCGTCGCCAACGCGTAGAGGTCCGTAAATGTTTCGAAGAACTTTTATCAATGTATGTGAAGATAGGTAGAGAACGCTACTACAATCTGTGCCAAATCAGCTCTAAACCACGCTACCGACCGCCAAGTTTTTTTTTTTTATACCTTTCATGAAAATGAAATGGTATATTAATTTCGTCACGAAACCCAGAATTGTAAGTCCTTAAAGGAAAATAGATAGACCCACCATTAAGTATACCGAAATAATCAAAATGAAGAGCTGAGTTGATTTAGCCATGTCCGTCTGTCTGTCTGTCCGTCTGCCCGTCTGTCTGTTTCTATGCAAACTAGTCCCTCAATTTTTTAGATATCTTGATAAAATTTGGTGAGCAGGTGTATTTGGGTGTCCGATTAGACATTTGTCGGAACCGGCCGGATCGGACCACTATAGCATATATCCTCCATACAACCGATTTTTCAGAAAAAGAGGATTTTTGTAATATCTTACTCAATTTAACAGATTGAAGCTTCAAACTTCACCATATACTTTCGTATATTGCACATATTGTTCCCTGAAAAAATTGATGAGATCGGTCGTATATATAGTATATATCCCCCACAACCGATTTTTCAGATAAGAAACTTTTCGTAATTACTGCCCTATTTTAAGAGCTAGAGGCTTCAAATTTCAACGAATGCTTACGTACATATATAGCATATATTGTTGTCTGAAAAAATCATACAGATCGGTGGTATATATAGTATATATATGGTGGTATATATATATAGTATATATATATATATATATTTTCGCAATTTTAGCCCCATTTTAACAGCTAGAAGCTTCAAATTTCACCGAACGCTTACGTATATGGCATATATTGTTGTCTGAAAAAATCATTGAGATCGGGTGTATACATAGTATATATCTCATACAACCGATTGTTCAGATAAGAAACTTTGCGCAATTTCTGCCCCGTTTTAACAGCTAGAAGCTTCAAATTTCACCAAATGCTTACGTATATAGCATATATTGTTGTCTGAAAAAATCATAGAGATCGGTGGTATATATATTATATACTTCATACAAACTGTCATTTTTGCCCCTTTTTTACGGATAGAAGCTTCAAAATTCATCCAGTTTCATCAAATAGTTACGTTTACTTCATATATTTTTGAAATACGTGATTCGTAGTCATAGTTTTTACACGCAGACCACAAAAAACCTGAAACTTTGCATCCTCACACAAAGTACCTACCTATTTTTTATTTTATATTTATCTTAAAAATCGTTTGGATATGATCAAATTTCACCAAATGTTTACGTGTATAGCATATATTGTTGTCTGAAAAAATCATAGAGACCAGTGGTATATATAATCTCATACAACCGATTGTTCAGATAAGAAACTTTGTGCAATTTCTTCCCCATTTTAACAGCTAGAAGCTTCAAATTTCACCAAATGCTTACGTGTATAGTATATATTGTTGTCTGAAAAAATCATTGAGATCGGTGGTATATATAGTATATATCTCACACAACCGATTATTCAGATAAGAAGCTTTGCGCAATTTCTGCCCCGTTTTAACAGCTAGAAGCTTCAAATTTCACCAAGTGCTTACGTGTATAGCATATATTGTTGTCTGAAAAAATCATAGAGATCGGTGGTACATATATTATATACCCCATATAAACTGTATTCTTTTGCCCCTTTTTTACGGCTAGAAGCTTCAAAATTCAAAACATTTCATCAAATAGTTACGTTTACGTCATGTATTGTTGAAATACGTGATTCGTAGTCATAGTTTTTACACGCAGACCACAAAAAACCTGAAACTTTGCATCCTCACACAAAGTACCTACCTATTTTTATACCTTTCATGAAAATGAAATTAATTTCGTCACGAAACCCAAAATTGTAAGTCCTTAAAGGAAAATAGATAGACCCACCATTAAGTATACCGAAATAATCAGAATGAAGAGCTGAGTTGATTTAGCCATGCCCGTCTGTCTGTCTGTCCGTCTGTCTGTTTGTATGCAAACTAGTTTATAACTGCAACTGTAGACCTCTCAGGTTTAAAATTGAAACCTAGTTCAGGAAGACGGGCATAATCTACCTTTAAAAACAAAGAAGTTGTATATTTAGGCTCAAGGTATTACCCGAGTTGTTATTGTTGTTGTAGCGATAAATACAAGGCCGCATATAGATCCGGTACGTTACGGTAACAAGCATCATTAAGTTTCAAGCCTGAACATCTCGGAAACGATTTAATATGACCACATTGAACATTGGCCAACTTGGGGTCGCTAAAGCCTCGGCTTCTAAAGAAACAGGATTCGCTTCGGGTAGGTGAGGCTTATTATTGGGTTGGAGAAGCTTTAAATTACTCTGGCAACCCCTTGAAAGGGGGTTTCGCTTCTTATTCTTGATGTAATTTAGTTGGCATAAAAAAGATTGCACAGAATTTTATAACGCACTGCACGAAACACCGACAATCAGAAATAAACATGATTAAGTAAGCCTAATGAGTTCGACTAGCCGACAGTACTAGTACTGACCATCCGACATTAATCTTTGTCATCTCAATGCTCGCTTCGCTGATCCTAGACCGATCTGTTGAAGAACAGACTGCAAGAGAGAAGTGGAATTTTAATGCGTCCCGCCCATTTTGAGTAGAAAATAATGGTTTATCTTGATTCGATTTTATCCGTTTGTTTGTAACCTAAACGTGCTTTCGCATTTTTTCCATATTCACAAAACCTGATGTCAACTAATTACTCGTTATCTAGACTATGAAAAGCTAGAAATACATAGCAGCAATCGTGCATTGCTCCGCTAACAAAAAACTTCTGATGGCGACAAAGATTAGATATTGCCATGCCTTGGGAAGAACCATTTCATTTAAACATCCTTACTGACTTCATCGGTGATTTAGCGGCATAATCCTGGAACTACAAAGCCACAAATTTTACTGCAAAACAACAAATGAGAGCGTAAACAAAACAAAATAGAAAAGAAAGCACAATATGAAGAAAAACACAAGTTGACAAAGCGTTACACACAACATTAACAGATGCACAGAAAAGAAAAAAATTATAAATGAAAGTATTTCAACCCTCCTCAACGAAGCAAAAGGCAAATTAAGTAGACCGAAAAATAGAAGGGGAAAAAACAACCACACAATGCGTATCTGTACGATCAGTAAATAGGTAAGCAGTTAGGGCAAAACCGTATATTAAACGAGACAACAACAAATCGCCACTTAAATGAAGCCAACACCAACAATAACACGTTCTGTTCACTAAGCAACCCAACATTTGCCATCATCCGGTGGCAAAATCCTGATCCAGATAAATAATTTTGCATGTAAATGCAACAACAACGATTTGAGCCAGATAATTTGTGAGCCAGATAATTTGTTAATTACTTCTTTTTAGTTTAGCAACGCTACCTTTAATAAACCTACTTTTTCAAAAATAGATGTCGCTGCTTAGCCTTTCGCCGTATGAGTTAAATGAAAAACAGCGGCGGCATCTGCCTATCACATTTCACGTGTGCGAAAATTTCACGACATCTGCTTCTCAAGTCTCTCAATGATCCAGAGCATTCCCGTGAGAATTGAACGTGAGCCGGAGCTGTGAAACTCACTGGAAGACGGCAATTGGCGCACGTGAAAATATCTCATAGAACGTTTTTTGTATGCGAATGGCACAAACGTACGATCGACCGAAGTTACTTCAATAAGAACAAAGAGAGCTAAAAAATTCAGTGCATGGAGGCAAAAATGCAATGCGAGCATGCAATGAATTTTGAAAAATAAATAAATAACAAATGCACTTCGGTTGCTGCCAAATTACATTCGAACGAATGTTTATAAATATGTGGGGGTTTTTTCAGCATAATTGAGCATTAGAGATGTTAAGCCTGAAATGAAAAAAGTTTACGCACCTACTATGTACGAATTACTAGCCGTGTAATAATTTTCTGCGCAGGAATTTCAGAAGAGTAGATAGTTTTACGCTTAGCAGTCCATATAAAGTTTAAGCGTATATGTATATAGATATAAAAAAAACACAGCTATAGTTGTAACAATTTTACACCGAAACTTAACTACATCATATATTTGTTAAATGTTATTTTTTTTCACACATGGCAACTTTCCTCATTGACGAAAAATGCTTACGCTTTTTGCAAAACCCATGAATTCTAACAAAAGCAAGAGCTTGAAGATACCCCGTAAAGAATAAAAAGACCAAACAGTTGAAAACGAGTTATAAACTTGCAAAGTGCGTTAATGGCCTGTTGCGCTAAACGTCAAGCCTGCAATGTGTGGATCGCTGATGATAAACCGTTATGGGTTTTGAAATATTCGGCTATACGGTCTATGAACTTTGTTCTTTTCTGATTTACTCGTTTTCTATGTATAATAATTTAATATAACTTGTAAAATATACATTTTACAAAAATAACAAACTTGGTCTTGAAGACAACAAATTAATATACAGTGAAATTCCTTATAACCGGACACTCACCGTCGCAGTGTTCTTGTCCGGCTATGGGAGATGTCCGCTTATAAGGGATGAAGTCACAAAATATATACCACACATATGAATTATATTGTACATAGTTCAGGCATGCTTAACCAACGAACCGATATCATTTCGTTACGATAATTAACGTTAATAAACGAAACAAAGTCATTTCGTTTCGTTTATTAACGTTAAGAACGTCAAATTAACGAAATGATTTTTTTTCGTTCTCTGCCATATCAAAACGAAATCAAATCGTTTATGTTGATTATTAATTTCAAACTATGCTGGCAAAGCTGATTGATGACGGAGTCATTAAGGTGAAAGCATTAGCCAAGCTGATTTCAACTTTTCTCATGAATTTTGACAGTACGAACATATCTCAGAGTATTTTTGACATTACCACCAACGAATTACACAAAGTACATGGAGTTTGTGTGTAAGTTCGCTCGCTGTTACCACCTTACGGCTTCACCATGGCTATAGTATTGCCAGCACAATTCAAACATAAAGTATCACGTTTTTGTTAACGTTTTTAACGTTAACGAAAGCTTTTCGTTTCGGTTAAAAACGAGATACAATTTATCTTGATAATTTCTTTATCGATAATATTTCGAAGTGTTTCAACGGAAACGGTGGAAATTTTTTGATAAACGATTAGCTTAACGTTAAGGTGCATCCCTGACATAGTTTATCTAAGAAATTTTTGGAAGTAAAGAATATTTGCATACTTTAGTATTACATATAAATACATATACATATATCGATTAAGTACACTGTACATTGCACTCCTTATCTCCAGCCATGATAGCACAGAACAAAATTGTGAGTCTTTCCTTTGATAGTTTACCGTCCACGCATTTTTCGGATTTAAGCGAGGGTTTTGTCAAGCAAGGCACGAAAGAAAAAGCCACTTTTGTCTGCGTTGTAAATGTCTTGAGGCTTGTAACCGGTCAACAGAGATGGCAGTTTTGTCCTCAACTGTTCGACACCTTCCTGGTTTACATCTGCAGCTTCACCAAATACGCATTTGAAAGCAACATTACTCCTTATTCGCCACTTGTTTAACAATCCATCTGAAGCATTAAAATTAGGTACACCCAGTTTGCCTGTAATTTCCATTGCCTTTGCTTCCAAAATGGGACCACAAATCGGAATGTTTTGACTGCTAGCCTTAGCGAGCCAATTAAAATACATCTTATCTATTTCAAAGCCGCCTTCTTTAAGAAAACTTCGCTTTTGATTAACATTAACTCCAGATTCCCATTTATAAAGATTTTTTCTTTATTTTTATTAATTTCAGCAGCTTGTGTTTTGCCAATATTGAACCTTTCAAAGCAAAAGAAATGCAACCTACTACCATTAAATTTTTGGGCTCACTATACTTTACCTTTTTGCAACTCCAAGTACTGATAATTTATCTTTTTCGAAAACAATAATTTCCATTTTTTCTTTAATAGAAAGTACCTTCTTTTTCGGCGCCATATTATTACGAACTTTAAACGCAACCATTCACATGCAACTGACTTAACAAACTGAATTGAAAACTACCCTTAATTTGAAACACGCGGCTTAAATGTGTGCATACATGTTAAAAGGGGAATCACCTATTTCATTTTTATAATGAACAACAAAGCATGCTTGTGATATTTTCGAATTTTGTCCGGTTATGAGAAATTTTTTTAAGAAAATGGTTTGAAATACGTTGTCCGCGTCCGGTTATTAGAGTGTCCGTTTATTGGGATGATATTTGTATGAAAAAATTAATGAAAAACCTGTGTGCCCAAAATCTGTCCGGTTATTGGGGCTGTACGGTTATAAGGACTGTCCGTAATGGGGAATTTCACTGTAATAACTTTTTAAAAAAAAAATAGTTAAAATGAATATCAGCCAATTTCTTCTTAACTTTAAAGACAGCGAAATAAAATCCTTTCGCAACTATGTATTCATAGACGTTTTATCAAAGAGTTTTTCTTTCTTTAGAATAGTTAACTAAAAGGGGCCCCTGTGTACGTTTTATGGGTTCCTCGAATTTCGGGATTGCCCAGTAATATAATAATAATAACATCTCTAGCGAGACAACAGGAACATATACATACATAATAAAGAATACTTGTGCAATCTGCGCCTAACGCACACACTTTCGTATAAACTCTGCTACCGACCAGATCACTAAAGACTTCGCCATCAAAATTCAATGTTGTGGGCAAGGTACAAACGGTAAGCCATACATACATACATAAATAAGAGTACATATCGACGGTAGTAAATTCAGCAAACACATTGGGAATAATTTTCAGCAAAGCAGCCATACATTGCTGTACTATGGCTGAGCCAAGGTGACTGAATGACTGAGTGACTGTCTGACTGGATTGGTGGTTGAATTGCTTGGTAGTCTGGCCTGCTGCCAGGCAGATGATCGAGTACCTGGCGGTAAGTATGAATATATTACCTCTGCGAAATGTGCTTAGGTCAAAATGCATTCGGGACTTGTTAGAGTGTAACATGCGACAAGTTAACCGCTTATGTTAAACCAACCGCTTCTTGCCAAAAATATTACAGCCGATTCTAAAAGGATTTTTCACGTCGAGTCGGAATCCGATCATCAAAATGTTTGATTTGCTCTGATTTTCACGATATTTAAAATGCTGAAAAGCTGCTACAATATATCTGTATGCACGAGATAAATTGAAAAATAGTACCTACCCTGCTCTGCATACAAATTAGAATATGTTTTTTATAACAACGCTTCTCTCCAAACTTCACTCTTGTAAACTTTAAAATTAGTTTATAAGCATGTGACGCCAGAAAGCAGTGTCCAGTTAATATTATCGCGAGCTTAAAGTATTCTCTCTTTAGCAGCCCCGCGTGTCTGTGCACGCCTTTCCTGCTGGATGGGTTATATGCAACTCTCTCCTTATGATTTCTTCCAAACCGATTGATACATACATCTACCGTCGATTCATGCTGCACCCTTCTTTACCAACTCATCGGTATTTTCGTTACCTTCTGTCCCTTTATGACCAGGAACCCAATATAGGTGTATGTTGCGGCCTGGGCGAAGACTCATCTGCATACGCCTGTCCTCTGTCGAACCGCCTAAGCAATTTTTTGATGACCAGCGTCAACAACGTTGCGATAAAACCCCAAACTGTGGTGTTCCTCTGTTTACAGATTTTGTGGCCTCACATAAACCCCATTGCGGCATGATTATTCTGCAGCTTAACATGGAGACTCCATCCTTTCTCCAAGTTCTTAATTACTTCAAAGTAATTAAGTAATCCCTGAATACTTCACAAGTAGTTTTCCCGATCTATCAAGAGATCGCTGAATTCAATTTCACTAGTACGGGACAACTCCCTTTGGAAACTAGTAACACAGTTCTTTTGAGGGTAGCTATTTATGAATAAATGTATACGAATGTATAGCTACATATGAATGTAGTTGGCGGTTATTCACGAGCAAAGAGGGAACGAAGGAAGCCGCAAATGTTGGCTTTAGTTGGCACGTTCAGGTTGAACACGTTCTGCCAAAGGCACGCAGACGCAGTTTTAAAGGGATATGCGCGCCGTGTAGAATTAAACGAAATATTAAACGGAGATATAATTGGAAGGAATGAAGAAATTAAGGTTGAGTGAATGTGTTTCATATAATGAAATCGTTGTTTAAAATGATTTGTTGAAAGTGAAAAAATACACACAAATCGGATATTAAAAAAAGAAAATTTGTGAAAATATTGGAAAAAACAAAGGAAATAATAATGAAAATTTTAAAAGAAGTATGTAGCATATTAAAATGACTTCCTCTCCAACCAGAAATATTAAGCTAGACCAAGTCCTGTGGAGGACGTCGTAAACAAATTAGAATAGCTATTGCGAAATATTCTTTAATGCAGCTGTGCACACGTCTAAAGCATTCAAAAGCAACAACAATCGATACCAACTAGTGAACAAGTCGTGTGACCTTTCAAGCATTTGCTGCATCTGCAAGATTCGCTGCGTCGCGCCTCTGCATCAACGAAGCGAAGAAGGGTGCACAAGCAAATTGAGTAAATGAGTGACGCATGCGCAAATGCAAAACTACCAAAAACCAACAAAAAAACAATAAGAGCCCCTATTTATTTTTGACTGTGTGTAGATATTATAGCATATAGCTACACATTAATATCCAAAAATAAAATATCGTTAAGGTAATAAAAACGAGGGAGCTCATTTTAGCTTGGGGGAATGAATTTTGATAATAGTGGCAGCTGCTATATTTCGGTTTCCACGCAGGCACCTTTAAAGGAAACAGCAGCTAAGTAAAACGAAATTAAATTCAAATCCAAAAATAGCGGCAATAGCACGAGATATTTGTGAAGTGATCGCATTTTTAAAATTATAATTTTTTATTTTTCCAAAGTGAATACTTCGTCAAGAGTTATACGTAAAATTGCTAAATGTGGTTCACAAATACATAAAAAAAATTGCTGTGTAAAGAATAGATACTTTAAGTTTAGTGAGTCAGTGAAGAAAAATTTTAAGCGTCAACAATCAACGAAAAAGCATTTATCAATATTTTATTTCCTTAATAGGCGTCAATAGTGTATTAGTGTATTAGTTGCGCTTTTAAGTAGAAAGTGTATGAATTCATAAATTTTGTTTATGAAACCAATAATAAATATTACAACTTAAACACCTCAAACATATATAACAAGAATTAACTATCATTAGTTTTACAAATTTTATCCATGCCAAGACTTAAAATGTCCCACTATAAAGAACAAACAAAGCGACTGCGCTCAACAACTGTCACATCTCGAGACACGAACTACACCAGCGTTTCAACAATTGCTGTCATCACATTCACAATTTATCTAACAATAATGCAGCCGCCGTTTGCAACTGCGCTACCAGAATATCAACACTCTTCACATCAACATCATCACAGACATCAGCTGCATAACGGCGGTGGTGCTGTAACAAATACCACTGTGGCTACATCAACTAAACATGTCACCGACAGCAGCAACGGCAACATAAATGATGGCTCTTTATCTCCAAACACTATCCCATCGGGCATTCATCACACCAATTGGCGCCGCATCGAAATAATGGATGCCAATGGCCTGTACTGGCTGGAATGGTGGCTAAAAGGGTCCACCACATCGAAGGAAATACATTTTCGTACAACTGTCAATACGCGCGGTTTCATTGGGCTCGGCTTTGCGCGCAAGAGTCCACGCATGGCTAATGCCGATTTGGTATTGCTTTGGGTCGATGATCGCACTGGCAAAGCAAATGCATTGGTAAGTTAACAAACAAAATTTGACAGATCCATAAAATAGTCCCAATAAACGCTTTAAGTTCAATCTCGTAGATTTTCCACTAAATAAACAACTAGGATTGAGGCACATTACAGCTAAGCTAAGACTAACATAATCCTCAAGATGTAGATCAAAACTTTCTCAACAACGAAGACATTTTTTTGTTTGGCAACATTTTTTTTTTCTTTTGACATGTTGAGAAAAGGCAGCTCTCACGTTGTACTCAAAACTGACTCTCTAATTGGACTAAAATGTAAATTTTCATGAAAATAAAACAAATTGAATAACTATTAATTTTTAACGCTTCATCAATGATACCAACCACGGTTTTATTTCTGCACACTAAATAGCTGTTTTGGTGGTACCTTCTTGGATATAATTTTTATTTAAAATTGCATCCCAACTAAATATACAGTATGGGATATCAACTGGAGAAATATATTTTATATTCATTTAGGAACTCATAATAACCCTAAAGTTGGAGAATAATTGGAGCACGATGTTGGTTACAATTTGATTAATAATAAGAGATTGATTTTGGATATCAACTTGAGAACTTTAAATTTCTCGCAGGATGTATAAATATTTTTGTTTGTTAAGAATATGGAAAACATTTAATTTAAGCCTTGTTCATCCCAAGCTTCTGGCGTCAAGTGCTAATAAATAACTTTCTGCGGTCATGTCCTACGCTTGCGAGGTCATGGTTTCGGCTACTAGGGTCTGCAGAGTTGGTAAATCTCAAGATAACAATTAAGTCCGGTCCAGGGCTCAATCCTGTTAACCAGCATGTTTTATTAGCTATCAATATAACTGCTATATCTTTGGGCACCATATTGAAGATAAAATGTCTGACAACGCTCCATAAAATATTATTTACTGAAGATTCTCAAAGATCGTTTACAGTGGACTAGATCGGAAAGATTACTTCAGCGACTCTATTTTAAATTCAATTCTGTTTTATCTGAGTACCATTTTTTTTATTTTCGGATTTGTCTTAGGAGTAAGCCTTCCATCGAACCGTGAGAGTCCGACCTAAGCACGTTTTTTCAGAGGCTGATGCCGATTCAGACTAATTTTGCGGCCGATACCGATGTCGATACAAATTATTCGGCTTGTCCGCCGATTCCATTACAAAATGATAAGAAAATTTAATAATTAATGAACATTTTTGTATCTATGTATCTATCTACCGGACACAATCCTGATGTTTTAACATATCGCTTTGAGGTACAAACATAGGTGTATTTTAGAAAACAAAAAAGGAACGTAAAATTTTGCTTGAAAGAAATTCTCGAAACCTTGAATCAAGCAGAGCCTTATGCGCCTTGTGTTTGATGCCCTTTATGGCGCATTTAGACACCACGCCTAGGTCGGTAGTAAATTTTGATTTGTATACTTGTTAAAAAATAATATAAGTATTAAATAACTAAATAATATTTTAATTATAATTAACCCCCCCCCCCCCCCCAGCCGGTAAGGGGGCTTAGAATATATCCACGGCAGATATGCCTGTCGTAAGAGGCGACTAAAATACCAAATTGATTCAAGGGGTTGCCAGCGCAATATATAGCTCCTCCAACCCAATTTTCAACCTCACCTACCCGTCGCGAATCCTTCTTTAACGGCCGAGGCTGTGGCGACCCCAAGTTCCTTATGGATCTAGGGTGTGGGAGGGCGGGATGGCCTAAAAGGTTTCATGTGGTCATACCAAATCGTTCCCGAGATGGTCGGGCTAGTACCTTAATGGTGCTTGTTACCGGAACGTGCCGGATCTGCATCCGGTAAAGGACCATCAACATCGATAACACTCCCCTATCGCTACAACATCATCAATAAAATATGATGCCAATGCCGATTAAACGATCGGACCCTGACTCCTGATACAAATATAGAGAGGTAGTTCCACTTCATCTTCTTGGCCCCCATTGCCCCCATTTGACATTAACTGTGTTTTTGAGATTCACTTTTGAAACAGCGCAACCATATCCTAAAAAATAGAACTGGGAAACATTCCGGGAGGATTATTCATAAATTATGTAAGTATATGGATTTTTTGACGAGATCGCGACACATGATACATTTCCGTCATCATTCTTTATAAGACCGCTATATCCGAGACATATAGGGCTAGCACTTTTATACGCCAATTTCAAAGGAGGAAAGGCAAACTTCAATAATTATGTGAATATATTGTTAAGAAATATATCTATATTTTATTTTGAAGAAATTTCTTCATTTTTGCCTGTCATTATATCTTTCATGAACATTAAATGGTATATTTACTTTGGTCCGATGTTTGTAACCTTGAGAAATATAGAAGATAGACTCACCATTAAGTATACTGAATTAATCAGGGTGACGAACTGAGTTGATATAGCCATGTCCGTCTGTCCGTCTGTCTGTTTGAACGCAAACTAGTCCCTCAAATTTTGAGATATCTCAATGAAATTTGGCACAAGGATGTATTTCTGAATTATATTAGACATTTGTCGGATCCGGTAGGATCGGCCCACTATAACATATATCTCCATACAACCGATCGTTCAGATAAGACGATTTTGGTCATTCCTGCCGCAATTCAGAAAATAAGAACGTGAAACTCTGTGATATATATTCTAATATATCATAGAAGATATCCTGAAAAAATCACTTTGATCGGAGCTATATATAGTATATATCCCATACAACCGAACGTTCAGATAGAAATATTTTTGGCAATTTCTCCCTTAATTTCCAATATAAAAACGTTAAACTTGGTGATATTTATTCTAATATATCATAGAAGTTTTCCTATAAAAATCATTTCGATCGGAGCTATATATAATATATATCCCATACAACCGATCGTTCAGATAAGGGGGTTTTTTGCCATTTTTTTATATTTATCTTAAAATCGTTTAGGTATGTACATCTGTTCACTATATATTTCTTATCTTATACAGCGCATTATTTGGAGATTACGAATGGGATAAGATTATTGTTCAGCCCAATTCATGAAAGGTATGAAGTCTTCGGCACAGCAGAAGACAGTCCCTTCCTTACTTGTTTTTCATCTATAGTTAATCACTTTATTATAAACAAAAATTACCCAGCCAAATATATGCAACTTTCATAGTAAATTCCTATTGATCATGATACAAAAATGTAGGTATTTCTACTTACTTTGTCGGTAACCACTTGACTTTTGCGGAGACAATGACATTTTCATGTAAATCATGAAACCAGACATGGTTCAACTACATGATTAGCTCATCTCATCAGCTGATTTTTTTTTTTCACTGGAGTAGGGATTGTCAAAAGGAGACGACAAACTCAAAATGAATCCAACACATTGACAATATTTTCTTATAACACACGAAAATTGCAAAGTTTTATGTTTTCATTCCATTCCATTCGCCTAACACCAACACGCAGATTTTGACAATCTGAACAAAGTTATATAGTTGAGACATGGAACTACACTGAAAATTTTATAAAAAAATTTTATGCGATGAATTTTATCGACGTCCCAAATAATAAAAATTCATAAAATATCTAAAGAAAAATAGGGTTCTCATAGTCACGTTTAAGAACGAGATCGTCCCATACAGGAACTCAAGCAAGTTTCCCAAACTCGGTTTCGAATCTCGGAATCAATTCCGCTAGTATTGCGAGAAATGTTTCGGTATCGCCCGGGAAATATGTTTGGATCTTCACGTCGATGGTGTTACGCTACAGACTGTCAGTCAACCATAGATCTTAAGGGTAACGTTCGATAACACTCTCACCTTCAAGGCGCATACCTTCGAAATTGTATCTAAAGTACAAAGCCGCAAAAAAATCCTCAAGTCGTTTGCCGGCAGCACTTGAGCAAAAGATAAAGGAACATTGCTAACCACGAACAAATCAGGCCAGTCTGGTCGCCTGGTTTTAAAATTCACACCGAAAAATGCTGCAGACCTGAAAGCGGTGCACTCAGAACTGTCACAGCATCCACTTTAAACAGCGAATCATGAAAATTGTTGATAGTTTAAAGTTGATATTTATACTTCTTAAACTTTATCCTTAACATATAAGATGCTTTCTATGTTTACTAAAAATCCATATAAACCAATGTAATAAATGCCCTTTGTGTTTTCTAAGGATATTTTTTTATATTTTACCCATTTTCTGTGAAAGAAATTTCCATACCGAAATTCCATAATTTTTTTTTTTAATACTGAAGGACTACGAAGAAAACAACACTATTTATGATAGTTCGAAAATCCTAAAATACACCGAAAACTGAGAAATTGAGCTATTTTTTATACCATGATGTGATTTCATGTACATGATTCAATCAAAGAGATATGCTCAGCTGATAATATTTGACAATTGCAGCCATCTTGCTCCCAAATCGAATTGACATCCATTAACTGTGTTTGTTCTTTGCAAACTTATGAAAAGTACTAGTAGTAGAAACAGGAGGACAACAATTTACAATTGCCAAATAAGTACTGAACTGCATAATTCCTTAGTATTATTTTTCTTATTTTATGGTGGTGATTATGTGGTAGTATATCCTATCCTATATGGCGGCCGCCATGGTGTCATGGTAGGGTGCTCCACCTACCACACCGACGAGCCTGGGTTCACGCCCCGACAAAGCAACATCAAAATCTTAGAAACAAGTTTTTTCAATTAAAATGAAAATTTTTCTAAGCGGGGTCGCCCCTCGGCAGTGTTTGGTAAGCACTCCCAGTGTATTTCTGCCATAATGCCGTTCCGAGTAGCATAAAACAAGTAGGTCCCGTCCCGCCAATTTGTAGGAAAAATTAAAAGAAGCGCGACGCAAATTGGTAGAGAAATTCGGCCTAAGATCTCTCCGGAGGTTATCGCGCCTTACATTTATTTATTTTTTTTATCCTGGACTAGCCGGGATGAAGAAAAGAAATTTTGTAAAAATTACGGAATCGTTCATTTCCGTAAACCTATGAACATACAAACCTTAGTCAAAATGTAAATGCATGACCCAAAATAACCTGAACTTTTCTGTGAAAGTCAAACCTAAGTTTAAAGTTCCAAACAGGTCAGCATGTTCTCTATTTTGCTAGTCTATTTCGGCTGTCAGTTCGAACTCGCCCTATCTCAAAGTATGTTTCAAAAACTGCCTATATCAGGATTTGTTATAAGGGCGCCCTATCTCAAAATTAGATTGAGAAACGATCTATCTCAAAATGGCTTTCGTAAACCTCTTGTTTCATGTCACATTGTATTGAATTTATGCTCAGACAGGGCAAGCTTGAAACAAATTTTGAGATAGTGTGTTTTTGAATAAAATTTTCAAGTACCATGATAAAAGCAATATATCTCCTTATAATTTCAAGAAATACTAAGCAAAAAATGTATAATTTCCCCAAAATTTGTTCGCATTTACTATCACTACTAATATGCTAATTAAGGTACTTTTCTACTACGATTTTCACTGAAGGAGATTATTCCCCGTTTTTCTTGCTTCGTAAAAGCAACCCATCCCGATTTTTAGTTTTAGGAGTGTTAAATCTCTGCTGACATTTTATCTCCGCCATTTGTATGTCATTGAATATTACATGAGGCTCAATATAATGACATCAGCCTGTTATTAAATTAAAAAAAAAATTTGTAAAATATGTAAAACTAACGAATTCACTTTTTGAACTAGCCAGGGCTATCTCTTCAGAAACGCATTATTTCAACATTTATATTTTCGTTGCAATTTTTTGCCTAGTCACAAAAGTGTAGGCAATTTTTGATATTTTTTTGGTAAAAATATTTAATAAAACAAAACTGTTTGGATCAAATTTTCTACTAATTTTCATTATGAAAAGAAGATCACACTTTAAACCAATTCAGATTAGATTCTTATATTAACAGTTCTAAATCCAAACTTTCTTTGTTTAAAATGTAAACATTTTCATGGTTTCGACTCAAAATCTTGAAATTTAAACCAAACTCAGCGCACTAATTTTTTCGAAGACTGAAAAAGTCTAAATTTTAAATCAAGTTTGGCTAGGTGAAGTACAAAAATTTTATATTTTTACTCAAATTTCCAACAGTGTAATAAATTATGTACGTACATATGTATTTAATAGGTAAATAAATAACTCGTATTTCTGCTACTCCTATTTACCGGCTTTCATCTTCTGTAGCAGCACCGTCTCACACGCCATTAAAAAATATTATATGTGCTCCTGTATTGAATTAAATTTTTAAAGGCTTCTATCCGCTTTATTTTAAAACGCTATTGTTTGTTTATTATTTTTGTGTTGTTTTTGCTTTTGTTATAATTGCCAGTGAAAACAAAAACCTCATGAAATTAACCTCTTAGGTAGGTAGGTTGAACTGGCCGGTCCATGAGGACCTCACATAGACTGATTGAGTCCGTAGTGTTACCAGAAGTTTGTTTTAACGACCAAACTGAAAAACCCTATCAAAAACCAGGACCTATGTTATAAAATAACTCCGTCCTCTTGGCAAATACTAGAAGCTTCCTAGGACTTAAGCCACTTGCTGCTTCTAGATCTGACAGCTGTATCACCCCTAATAGCTGGAGTCTTAGCCTGGCAAGTGCAGGGCACGAGCACAGAACGTGCTCGATCGTTTCCTCCTCCAACCCGCACTTCCTACACCTACTATCACTGACCAAGCCTAATTTAAAGGCATGTGACGCCAGAAGGCAGTGTCCAGTCAGAATACCCGTCATGAGTCTACAGTCCTCTCTACACATAATCTTCGACACTTTACAGCCCCGCGCTTGAACCCACGCCTTTTCTGCTTGGTCGATCATGTGCACCTCTCGCCTTCGCTTAATCTCGCCCAATCTAATTGGGACGTCTACGGAGCAAGCTTCAAGGGATGCGCCCTTTTTAGCTAATTCGTCCGCTTTTTCATTCCCATCTATTCCCATATGCCCTGGGACCCAATATAGATGTATGCTTCTCCCTGTCCCGATTCTCTCCAGAGACTGCTTACACTCTAACACGCATTTAGATGCTGTGCTATGCGAGATTATTGCCTTAATTGTTGCTTGACTGTCAATATAAAAGTTAACACGGTTGCAGCTTAAGCTATTCTCTTCCAGGGTTTCTACTGCTTTGGTTACGGCTAATATTTCCGCTTGGAAAACGCTACAGTAATCCGGCAGCCTGTAGGATCTGCTTAATTCCGGATCAGCGCAGTATACCGCAGACCCTACTCCTTCCACTATTTTGGAACCATCGGTGTACACATGTATCGCCTCGTCCGCCATTTGCGCACCCTTGCGCCAACCGTCCACCTCTATTGTGGCCTTAAGATCTCCCTCAAAGTGCAGGTAGGGAATCATGTAGTCTGTTCGTCTTGTGACTGAGGACGCTATACAACTATGGCCATATGGTCGGCGCTCAAGCTGCCCCGAAGCAACGAGCCTGGTTGCGGTCGTTAACGCTTTGTTCTTTGCTACCAGGTCTACAGGTGGAATGTGCAGAATGGCATACAGTGCAGCCGTCGGGGTTGTTTTCAGGGCTCCCGTAATGCAAAGCATCGATAGTCTGCATACCCCTCTAACTTTTTGAGGTATGTTGTTTTTTGTGTGGCTTTCCACCAAACAAGAACTCCATAGTATAGAATAGGGCTTACAATCGCTGTAAAAACCCAATGAGAAAGAGAGGGCGATAGGCCCCACGTACACCCCAGCATTCTTTTACATGCATAGAGTGCCGTTCAGGCCTTTTGACCCTCTCCTCCACGTTGAGCTTCCATGACAGCTTACTGTCTAGGATGATTCCTAGATATTTTGTGCAAGGTTTCTCCTGTAAGGTCACCGCTCCTAACTTAGGCCTGGTCCAATTTGGGACCTTGTACCTCTTTGTAAACAAGACCATATCCGTCTTCTCCGCATTGACTTTCAGCCCGACATTAGATGCCCAGGTATGAATATCCCGAAGCGCCCGATCCATCAAAGAACTAATCGTTAGAAGGCATTTTCCACTTATGACAATTGCAACGTCATCTGCGTAAGCCGTAAGTTTTACGGGTCCCTCATCGAATTGCCTGAGCAGTTGGTTGATGACCAGTGTCCACAGCAGAGGTGATAGCACCCCTCCCTGCGGCGTGCCCCTGTCCACTGATTTCGTGGCCTCGTACAATACCCATTGTGATGTAATCTTTCTGCAATTTAACATGCAGCCGATCCATCTGATTAAGGCAGGACGTACTTTAATGTAATTAAGACCATCCATAATCGCCCATTTTGCAACATTATTGAAAGCCCCGGCAATGTCCAAGAAGACTCCTAGAGCATACTCCTTATATTCCAGGGATTTCTCTATGCTTATTACCACCCTATGCAATGCGGTGTCTACCGACTTGCCTTTGGTGTACGCATGCTGTGTTGTGGAGAGCAGCTTTTCATCCACGTTGGACTTTATGTACACATCTATCAGCCTCTCAAAGGTTTTGAGCAGAAATGATGTTAAGCTAATGGGTCTATAGTCTTTGGGATACACGTGACCGATCTTCCCCGCCTTTGGTAGAAAAGCTACACGAGCAGTTCTCCAAGAGTGCGGTACATGATTCAGTCTTATGCACCCATCGAATATTATTTTAAGCCATTCCACGACCGCCCTACTTGAGACTTGTAGCATGGCCGGGAATATACCATCTGGGCCCGGCGATTTAAACTTAGAAAACGTCCTCACTGCCCACTCGATCTTGGTATCGGTCACCAAGCCCGGCACCACTAGCTCCGTGATCGAAGTGTGAGTGATGTCTGCTGGTTCTTCTAAACCGTCTCCCGATGGGAAATGTGTATCGAGAAGCACCTCAAGGGATTCCTCACTATCACGTGACCATTCCCCGTTCTCTTTCTTTATTAGTCCCTGGACTATGTTTCCCTTTGCTAGGACTTTTTTCAACCGTGCTGTTTCACTGGAGCACTCTATGTCCGTACAGAAACTTTTCCATGAGTTTCTCTTCGCCCTGGTAATTTCACGCTTGTAGATCCTCAGTAGATCCCTGTACTCGTCCCGACACGCTTCGCTTTCCGCGGTCTTTGCGAGTTTAAACATTTCTTTTACCTGTCTTTTTAGAAGACTCAGCTCATTGCTCCACCATGGCGGCTTTGCTTTTCCTCTGAATCTTCTTAGAGGGCAAGCTTTGTTATACGCAGTCATAAGCGTCCTTGTTAGGAATTCATTCGACTCCTCCAGTTCCTCTACATTAGCAACCTCTTTGGGTTGTCCCAGTTTCGTTTCTACATGTTTCTGGAATTTAGTCCAATTCGTTGCCCTAGGGTTTCTAAAGGTTCCTCCCTTCTCTACCCTCTTTAGTGAGATGCTGAAGCTTATATATGCATGGTCGGAGAAGGATGGTCTATCGAGAACCATCCAATCATACCTTGATATATCATGCTCGGAGCTCAATGTAATATCCAGAACATTGCTGCATGTTGGACCAATGTATGTAGGAACATTTCCCCTGTTGGCTATCTGCAAATTGGTTTGCAGGATGTAACAAAATAGAGATTCGCCTCTCTCGTTCGTATCTGCTCCTACCCACGCATTGTGGTGCGCATTTGCATCTGCGCCTATGACCAACCGCCCTTTGCGCCCTTCCTCCTGTACTAGCCTTTTGCACTCCATCGGTGGAACCTCCGCAGCATGGGCCATGTAGCAGGACGCCAGGATAAATGTCTGCTTATTCTTTTGCTCAACGGCCACCGCTACGAGATCCTCGGTGGTGTAATTAGGCAGCATATATGAATGCAGCTGTTTCCTTACCATTACTACAGCTCGCACCCGTCCTTCCGTTTGTGCGTAGTAAACGCCAAACCCGCGCGTGCTAAGTCCAGAAACCTTTCCTCCCGATGAGAGCCACGGCTCCTGGATCAGCGCCACGTCAAACGAACCCTCCTCAAGGGTTAGGAGGACTTCGCTCGACGCCACTTTACTGTGTTGGAGGTTTATCTGTAGGACTCGCAGCACCATTGGGCTGTTTGTCCCCCTCCAGCACCTTCGTCTTGACGTCGTCGTCCTCCTCTTGCCCTTTTGGTTTAGAGTATTCGAGGCCCCCTTCAGCCCCTCGTGAATGTTGTGCCGTGTGTTCCTCTGTGCGAGTCACAGCACCATTTAGCGGTTGGTCCTCTTCTAGCACGTTCGTGGTGACGTCGGGGACCTCCACCTGACTTTTTTCCCTTAGGCTTCTGAGGTCCTTTTCGATTTCGCCCACTTCCAGCGTGTTAGGATTTTTATCCTCGGGACTTCTTTTCCTGAGTCGCATGTAAATTTTGCCAGTGCCAAAGGACATTTTGCCAAGCTGCGTGTACAAAATATCCTCCGCCTGCTTGTTTATTTGGAAGATGTAGAACTGACCATGCTCGGTAGGCCGAGATACAGTAAGTACCTTCCAATCCTGTGTCGGTATGTTCGGATTCTGATTCTGCAGAAGTCGCAGTGTATCCTCCGACTTCATCACGCATGGTATCCATACCTTAACTTTTGGTACCGTGGGGATTTGCGCTTTATCCACCACCTCAAACCGCGCGTTCGTGCCTTGCCTTTGGAGGTTTGGAACGACTTCCTCCAGCCACCGCAAGCTCGCGATGTTGTCGCACGCTATCATCTTCACACCATTATACCATCCCCCCGAATCAAAGGTTGGAAGGGTCTTACTTGGTTGTTCCCGCATCATCTTAAGCTTTAAGCTAATAAGCTCCCTTTCCACAGACATCCACCTTTCAGTAGTCATTTGTCCGAACGGACTGCTACGATCAACCAGCGCCACAGTCAGTGACTGCTTTGCCACATCACTCATCTTCTCGGGAAAAGCAGGAGTCTTAGTGTTATCTCCCTTTGGAACCTCCGAGAACACCGGAGTCTTCGCGTTAACTCCCTTTAGCGCCTCCGAGAAAGCCGGAGTCTTAGCGTTATCTCCCTTTGGCTTATCTCCTACTTCCGTAGTTGGAACTTCCCTCTGACTGGCAGCTTTCGAGGTAGTTGCTACCTCGCTATTGGAACCCATCTGTCTTACAGCTTTGGGCCTACTTGTCTTGTCTATGCGACTGCCCTGCCTCGCGGCTCTAGGATTGGGTCCTTTCTGCCTCTTGAAAGACCTTAACCTCTTACACTTTTTGTTGTCTTTACGTACAGCGCCGTTATCCAACAACAACTCTGCTCAAATAACAATCTGTGTTTACTCATTTCTTCATTCTGTAGCAATTTTAATTATTACTTCCTTTATACTAAAACGGATTGATGTTTGTCCGCAAATTTCAGTTCAAACTTAGCAAGTCGTGCAATCCCTTTTCGAGTACATTGCTGTGAATTTAGAGTCTTAAATTCGGAATATCCTCCAGAGTCGGATGAAAATGCAACTTCCGAATTTGGAAATTTCGAGGACGGGTAACTTTCCAATAACGAAGAGATTTATTACTTTGAGAAAAAGCTGCTATATTAGGTAGGCATCGAGAAACTCAGAGATTTTTAGGAAATCCATATAAAGGCGTTGATTTCGTTAAGCAGAGACATTATGTTAATGAAATTTTATTTTGAAATTTTAGCTATATTAATTGTAAACAACTTGTCAGAAACAAAACTCATAAGGAAGAGTGCGATTGCCGAATCCAGGCGAATAAGTACTTAAAAGTTTTGAATCATTAACAATTTAGTTGTTATATCGGCCTACTGATTTGTAAAATCGCGGTTTTGAATCGAGCTCAAAGCCTAACAATAATTATTTTATCATTATTATTGTTATGATACATTTTTTCTTAATTGAAAAAATTTTAAATTAGAATAGAAGAAAGAAAAATTTAGACAACTGCCAAAGCTCGTTAATTTATATGGATCTATACAACGAGCTTTGGCTGTTGTCTAGATTTTTTCTTTCTTCTATTCTAATTTAAAGTTTTTTCAATTAAGACAAAATGTATCATAACAATAATAATGATAAAATAATTTATGTTAGGCCTTGAGTTTTGAATCATTTATATAAATGAAGTGCCTTAATTAAATTTTTTTCTCCTCTTTATTTAAGCTTCTTTCGCGTAAAATTGTGCCATGTCCTGTATTATTTTGTACATTTCTTCATTTGTTTTTAAGCAAAGTTAAAAGAGATGTTTGCGCTTCTTTTTTTTTGTGCTTCAATTTTCTTATGACTAGTTTCAAGAAATTTCGTAACCTTATTCCCTGCGTAGACGGGCAACGTATCATATAACAGGTAACCTTTACAATTAAAGATATTTAGATCTGTTGAACAGATCATCACCATCATTACTTGGCGCTTTCGTAACAAGTCACGTCAGTTATCCCTGTTTCTTAAACGCCGATGCTTATTAAGGGCAGCAAGCAATATTAAATTCTATGAACACAGCCCATGATTCCGAACTGTCGCGCAGTATGCTATACATAACCTTATACGCGATATTAAGCAGGCTGATCCCGCCGTCATCAGCGTTCAGAGTATTTTCATCCTCTCCGTCGCTGGCTAGCAATGGAACCCTATGGTACCAGCGGCTGCACGCATGTACGTAATGAGAAAGAAAACGGCTCCGAATGCTTGGCTGATTAAAGAGCCGAGAGGATTGATAATCACCTGCCTCTTTTGTGAGCAGTTTCTCGACGGCAAAGGTTTATTCTTTCATGGGAGTATCATAGCTGCCACAAGGAAATGGTCCATGTGGATATTTGGATATCGTAGAGTGCGCTCATTTAGGACACTGGTGACGTGATCGATTTGGGTTCGTGTTCTCTGATTAAATGGAGAGTGTTGATTTATCTTTTTATATTGGAGTCCGGCAGTTCCGATGAACATATTTCGAGCCGAGGCGAAATCAGCGTGAACCCGGTGGAAGATATTACATCGTAGAGGCTAAACTTTCCGAAAGCAGGTCCATAGAAACTCTTCCTTGCTCACTCTGACTTTTAAGTCGCCAAACATGATGCTGATATCATTGCGAGAGCAATCATCGCATGTCTTTCATAGTTTCTCATAAAAGGAGGTCTTATACATGTCATCCGCATCTGCTTTTGTTGCGTAAGCGCATATAAATTTTATTTTGAAAAACCATGTCTTGATGTGGATTTCGGCGAGAGGCTTGGGTACTTTGCGGCGAACTACACTACAAAACCAACACCTTGGACCCGAACGGCACTTATCTTAATATGCACACGGTAGTATGCGTCGCAAGGCCCAATCATTCTTCAACGACCCAAAACAACCCTCTCTAAAAATAGTTCGAACATTCCAGGCTACATAACCCTTAAATTGACTTGTACTACAAGACTTTTGTTTTCTGTCAGGAAACCGACTTCAGGGTAGTTCGTAGGAAGATTGGCCTGGAAAGTTAAAATTGTCTTTTCGATACCTCATACCCGATATGTCGCGAAACCTTCTCATACCTACAAAATAAGTACAAATTTACAAAAAAATGTGGATGCGCACATTTAAAATGTTATAGTGACATATTCAATTAATTACAACGTTCTTAGGAAAACGTGACAGCAGTGTATTTGAAGATAATCAAGAACGTGCATAAATAAGCAAGTCTATGCATGTGCAAGGATGATTTTGTATGTACAAATCTGCATTCATATTTTCATGCGCGTTATTAATAACAATTGTACCATGAATAATTTCAATGCTTAAAGATGAAAAACGACGCAGTTTTACTACCTTCTTCGAAAAATGTTTTCAATTTGATAAACATACACACATACATACATGTATAGCTAACTAATATGTTTATGTGTAAAAACTAATTTTGTTTAAAAAAGAGCTTACTTGTCTGAAAATTTCAATGGAATCCTTTAGAACCGCTGCAATGAAATAAGGGGAAACTCACCGTTGAGTAAAATAAATACACACTTGGAAATGAAAATATATGAAACAAGTAAGGAAGGCTAAGTTCGGGTGTAACCGAACATTACATACTCAGTTGAGAGCTATGGAGACAAAATAAGGAAAATCACCATGTAGGAAAATGAACCTAGCGTAACCCTGGAATGTGGTTGTATGACATGTGTATCAAATGGAAGGTATTAAAGAGTATTTTAAGAGAGAGAAGGCCATAGTTCTATGGATGGACGCCATTTAGGGATATCGCCATAAAGGTGGACCAGGGCTGACTCTAGAATTTGTTTGTACGATATGGGTATCAAATGAAAGGTGTTACTGAGCATTTTAAGAGGGAGTGGGCCTTAGGTCTATCGGTGGACGCCTTTTCGAGATATCGCCATTAAGGTGGACCAGGGGTGACTCTAGAATGTGTTTGTACGATATGGGTATCAAATGAAAGGTGGTAATGAGTATTTTAAAAGGGAATGGGCTTTAGTTCTATAGGTGAACACCTTTTCGAGAAATCGCCATAAAGGTGGACCAGGGGTGACTCTAGAATATGTTTGTACGATATGGGTATCAAATGAAAGCTGTTAATGAGTATTTTGAAAAGGAGTGATCCTTAGTTCCATAGGTGGACGACGTTTCGAGATATCGCCATAAAGGTGGACCAGGGGTGTCTCTAGAATGTGTTTGTACGATATGGGAATCAAATGAAAGGTGTTACTGAGCATTTTAAGAGGGAGTGGGTATTAGTTCTATAGGTGGACGCCTTTTCGAGATATCGCCATAAAGGTGGACCAAGAGTGACTTTAGAATGTTTGTACGATATGGGTATCAAACGAAAGGTGTTACTGAGCATTTTAAGAGGGAGTGGGCATGAGGTCTATAGGTGGACGCCTTTTCGAGATATCGTCATTAGGGTGGGCCAGGGGTGACTCTAGAATGTGTTTGTACGATATGGGTATCAAACGAAAGGTGTTACTGAGCATTTTAAGAGGGAGTGGGCATTAGGTCTATAGGTGGCCGCCTTTTCGAGATATCGCCATAAAGGTGGACCAAGGGTGACTCTAGAATGTTTGTACGATATGGGTATCAAACGAAAGGTTTTACTGAGCATTTTAAGATGGAGTGGGCATTAGGTCTATAGGTGGACGCCTTTTCGAGATATCGCCATTAGGGTGGGCCAGGGGTGACTCTAGAATGTTTGTACGATATGGGTATCAAACGAAAAGTGTTACTGAGCATTTTAAGAGGGAGTGGGCATGAGGTCTATAGGTGGACGCCTTTTCGAGATATCGTCATTAGGGTGGGCCAGGGGTGACTCTAGAATGTGTTTGTACGATATGGGTATCAAACGAAAGATGTTACTGAGCATTTTAAGAGGGAGTGGGCATTAGGTCTATAGGTGGACGCCTTTTCGGGATATCGCCATTAGGGTGGGCCAGGGGTGACTCTAGGATGTGTTTGTACAATATGGGTATCAAATAAAAGGTGGTAATGAGTATTTTAAAAGGGAGTAATCCTTAGTTCTATAGGAGGACGCCTTTTCGAGGTATCGCCATAAAGGTGGACCAAGGGTGACTCTAGAATGTTTGTACGATATGGGTATCAAACGAAAGGTGTTACTGAGCATTTTAAGAGGGAGTGGGCATTAGGTCTATAGGTGGACGCCTTTTCGAGATATCGCCATTAGGGTGGGCCAGGGTGACTCTAGAATGTTTTTGTACGATATGGGTATCAAATGAAAGGTGGTAATGAGTATTTTAAAAGGGAGTAATCCTTAGTTCTATAGGAGGACGCCTTTTCGAGATATCGCCATAAAGGTGGACCAAGGGTGACTCTAGAATGTTTGTACGATATGGGTATCAAACGAAAGGTGTTACTGAGCATTTTAAGAGGGAGTGGGCATTAGGTCTATAGATGGACGCCTTTTCGAAATGTCGCCTTTAGGGTGGGCCAGGGGTGACTCTAGAATGTGTTTGTATGATATGGGTATCAAATGAAAGATGGTAATGAGTATTTTAAAAGGGAGTAATCCTTAGTTCTATAGGTGGACGCCTTTTCGAGATATCGCCATAAAGGTGGACCAAGGGTGACTCTAGAATGTTTGTACGATATGGGTATCAAACGAAAGGTGTTACTGAGCATTTTAAGAGGGAGTAGGCATGAGGTCTATAGGTAGACGCCTTTTCGAGATATCGTCATTAGGGTGGGCCAGGGGTGACTCTAGAATGTGTTTGTATGATATGGGTATCAAATGAAAGATGGTAATGAGTACTTTAAAAGGGAGTAATCCTTAGTTCTATAGGTGGACGCCTTTTCGAGATATCGCCATAAAGGTGGACCAAGGGTGACTCTAGAATGTTTGTACGATATGGGTATCAAAAGAAAGGTGTTACTGAGCATTTTAAGAGGGAGTGGGCATTAGGTCTATAGGTGGACGCCTTTTCGAGATATCGCCAGTAGGGTGGGCCAGGGGTGACTCTAGAATATTTGTACGATATGGGTATGAAACGAAAGGTGTTACTGAGCATTTTAAGAGGGAGTGGGCATTAGGTCTATAGGTGGACGCCTTTTCGAGATATCGCCATTAGGGTGGGCCAGGGGTGACTCTAGAATGCTTGTACGATATGGGTATCAAACGAAAGGTGTTACTGAGCATTTTAAGAGGGAGTGGACATTAGGTCTATAGGTGGACGCCTTTTCGGGATATCGCCATTAGGGTGGGCCAGGGGTGACTCTAGAATGTTTGTACGATATGGGTATCAAACGAAAGGTGTTACTGAGCATTTTAAGAGGGAGTGGGCATTAGGTCTATAGGTGGACGCCTTTTCGAGATATCGCTATTAGGGTGGGCCAGGGGTGACTCTAGAATGTGTTTGTGCGATATGGATATCAAATTAAAGGTATTAATGAGGGTTTTAAAAGCGAGTGGCCCTTAGATGTATATGTGAAGGCGTTCTCGCGATATCGACCAAAATGTGGACCAGGTGGTCCAGAAAATCATCTGTCGGGTACTGCTAATTTATTTATATATGCAATACCACTAACAGTATTCCTGCCAAGATTCCAAGGGCTGTTGATTTCGCCTTGTAGAACTTTTTCATTTTCTTCTACTTAATATGGTAGGTGTCACACCCATTTTACAAAGTTTTTTCCAAAGTTATATTTTGCGTCAATAAACCAATCCAGTTACCATGTTTCATCCCTTTTTTCGTATTTGGTATAGAATTATGGCATTTTTTTCATTTTTCGTAACTTTCGATATCGATAAAGTGGGCGTGGTTATGGTCGGATTTCGGCCATCTGATAAAGTGAGTTCAGATAAGTACGTGGGCTAAGTTTAGTAAAGATATATCGGTTTTTGCTCAACTTATTGTGTTAACGGCCGAGCGGAAGGACAGACGGTGGACTGTGTTTAAAAACTGGGCGTGGCTTTCACCGATTTCGCCCATTTTCACAGAGAACAGTTACCGTAATAGAATCTATGCCCCTACCAAATTTGAGAAGGAGTGGTAAATTTTTGTTCGACTTATGACATTAAAAGTATTCTAGACAAACTAAATGAAAATGGGCGGAGCCACGCCCATTTTGAAATTTTCTTTTATTTTTGTATTTTGTTGCATCATATCATTACTAGAGTTGAATTTTGACTTAATTTACTTATATACAGTAAATATATTAAATTTTTTGTTAAAATTTGAATTTAAAAAATTTTTTTTTAAAAAGTGGGCGTGTTCTATTTTGCAAATTTTTATTTAGCACATATATAGTAATAGTAGTAACGTTCCTGCCAAATTTCATCATGATATCTTCAACGACTGCCAAATTACAGCTTGCAAAATTTTAAATTACCTTCTTGTAAAAGTGGGCGGTGCCACGCCCTTTGTCCAAAATCTTACTAATTTTCTATTCTGCGTCACAACGTCAACCCATCTACCAAGTTTCATCGCTTTAACCGCCTTTGGCAATGAATTATCGCATTTTTTCGGTTTTTCGAAATTTTCGATATCGAAAAAGTGGGCGTGGTTATAGTCCGATATCTTTAATTTTAAATAGCGATCTGAGATGAGTGCCCAGGAATCTACATACCAAATTTCATCAAGATACCTCAAAATTTACTCAAGTTATCGTGTTAACGGACAGACGGACGGACGGACATGGCTTAATCAAATTTTTTTTCGATACTGATGATTTTGATATATGGAAGTCTATATCTATCTCGATTCCTTTATACCTGTACAACCAACCGTTATCCAATCAAAGTTAATATACTCTGTGAGCTCTGCTCAACTGAGTATAAAAACAAGTGGGCGTGATCGTTAACGCACTTTTCTCAAAATTTGCAAAGTCGTACTAACTTTCTTCTTCTTGCCAAATCCTCAATGGCTTTTCGTTTACGGTTTGCAATATTTTAAAATTTTCTTCCGCCAAATGTGGTCGGTGCTACGCTCGTTTTCCAAAATTTGACCAAATTTATATTTTTCGTCATAAACCACGTATCAAACTTCATCAATTTATCAGTCTTTGGTGATAAATTATAGCATTTTTCGAAGTTGCGATAGTTTTGTTTGAAGGCCCACAGTCCTCAAATGATTCCGTTCACAAAGCATATATGTATGTATAGGGTAAACGCACTAGTATCCGGATAGCGTTAGTGTCCGGACACTTTGTCCTGTTTTTGGTAATATTAGGAAAATCACTCACAAAAAGTCTCAAATAAGAACGCAAATGCAACCCTATATGTTTTCTGTATACACACACAAATTTTCAGTTAAATCAAAATTATATTTTACGAGCTACGCGTCAGTTCGGTGTGTCAAGTTTTAGAGTGCGGTTTATTCGGCGTTTTGTGTATAAAAAAATAGTGGGAGTATTTTGCAAAGGTAATTAAATTAACAAGTATTGATTAATTTATTGTAATAAACGTTATAATATATGTTTGAAATATAATAAACTGCAATTCTATTAGCGAAAAAATCAGACTAATCAAACTATTCACCGAAATTATTGGTGTCCGGATCCTGAAACCAAAATTGGAGATGATTTTTAATTTCCGGACAGGCTGTCCGGCTACTGAAAATATAGGAGAAATATCAATTTATGTTTTTATTGCTTCTAAATGATAGCTTATTATATTTTCTATGATTTACCAAAGAAAAATGTGTTTTTCTCTTATTTTTTTAGTATTCAGACAGTATAAATATCTATGTTTTGTATGAATTTTGTCGGTTTCATTCAAAAGAATACATTTGTTCTTTTTGCTACTTGTTCAAGAAATGAATGCGGAAACCTTAGCTCGTGCCCTAGAGGATACACGGGAAAATAAAATAAGTATCCGACAAGCGGCAAATAAATACGGTATATGCCGCCCAACTTTTACATGACCGATTGACAGGTAAAACAAAAGTCGGAGAGCGGGCAACAAAGAAGGGTCCAGATCCTTATCTAACACCTGAAGAGGAGCGACAGATTTCGCAGTGGTGTAGCGATCTTTCTTAATGTGGGTTTCCGCTAAAAACTGACGACTTATTAAATACTGTCCAAAAAATTATTCAGGACTCGAAACGAAAAACTCCATTTAAAAATGATCGCCCTGGGAGAACATGGGTGCAAGCTTTCTTGAAGCGGAATCCCACTTTAGCACTCAGAGAAGCGGAAACAATCAGAAAGGGCAGAGCAGTGGTTACGCAGGAGGCAATCTTGAAATGGTTCAGGGAACTTGAGGAGTACCTCAAAGATATAGGCCAGGAAAACATTATGAATGACCCTTCAAGGATATTAAATGGACACGAAACCAGCTTTTGTCTATGCCCGAAAACAGGGAAAGTTATAGCCCACAAAGGCTACAAAAATATTTATCAAATCGCGCCCGGAAATGAAAAAGAGACTCTAACGGTTTTTTTCAGCTGATGGAAAACTATTTGAACCAATGGCGGTTTTTCCATACATGCGCCCACCAAAGGAAATTGTTGAAAGCATGCCAAAATCTTGGTTTTTGGGACGAAGTGAGAGTGGCTGGATGAAAAGCGAAACATTTTTTTAGTACGTCGCAAACTGTGTTCATAACCGATTGCTTGCTGATGAAGTTGAACGGCCAGTTATCTTATTTTTCGATGGCCACAAATCACATTTGACCATGGAATTGAGCGAGTTTTGTAACAAGATTCAAATTATTTTATATGCATTGCCGCCGAACACCACGCATATCATGCAGCCCGCGGACGTCAGTGTGTTTAAGCCGTTGAAATCAGATTGGAAAAAAAACGGTTCGAGACTGGCAGTCAAAGAATTTAGGACAAATGGTTACTAAAAGAAACTTGTCTCCCCTTTTAAACGAAGCTATAATTAGAATTAGGGCGGCCACCGTGGTGTGATGGTAGCGTGCTCCGCCTATCACACCGTATGCCCTGGGTTCGCACCCCGGGCAAAACAACATCAAAATTTTAGAAATAAGGTTTTCCAATTAGAAGAAAATTTTTCTAAGCGGGGTCGCCCCTCGGCAGTGCTTGGCAAGCGGTCCGGGTGTATTTCTGCCATGAAAAGCTCTCAGTGAAAACTCATCTGCCTTGCAGATGCCGTTCGGAGTCGGCATAAAACATGTCGGTCCCGTCCGTCCAATTTGTAGGGAAAATCAAGAGGAGCACGACGCAAATTGTAAGAGAAGCTCGGCCTTAGATCTCTTCGGAGGTTGTCGCGCCTTACATTTATTTTATTTTTTATAATTAGAAATTCCGATATTGAAGGTACTATAAAAAGTGGATTCCGAAAATGTGGTTTGTATCCATTGAATCCAGCTGCTGTCGATTTTTCAAAATGCGTCAAGAAGAACGTTGAGAATTTACATCTCACTCAAGCTCCACTCTCATCTTCACAAGAACATCCAGTTGACTGCTCAAAATTTGAAATAGCTACTGAGGTTATTAAATCACTGTCAGGGCAGCTTAAAGATAATGGTATTGATGCTGAAATTGTTTTAAAAGTGATTGAAACTGAAGCCTCGAAAGCGCCAAAACTTGACATAACAATTGAGCTAGCCGTTGGAGATATCCCAGGAGAATTACGTGACCTAAGCGCAGGAGTTTACGTGTTAAACAGGGACGGAACATTGTGTAAAGGATCTGGAGAACTACATGCAACCACTGAGATCAACCGCACTGAAGGTAAGACTGACCCAAAATCCTCGAAAAACGACAATCAGGATCAAAACTTAATAGACCTGCAAGAAAGTTCTACAACAAACAATCGAAAAAGCTTACAAATACTTACCCCAGGAACATCTAAATCCTCAATAAATGAAAATCAAGATCCAAACTTAATAGACCTGTAAGAAATCTCTACAACAAACAACAGAAACAACTTACAAATACTTTCCCCAGGAACATCTAAATCCTGAATAAACGAAAATCAAGATCCAAACTTAATAGACCTGCAAGAAAGCCCTACAACAAACAACAAAAATAATTTACAAATCCTTTCCCCAGAAACGTCTAAAGCCTGCCTATCTCGACTCCTGGGCGCACACAGTTCACCGAAAAGTTCAATCGCTACTCATTTGTTTTATCCAAAGCTTGCCTTTTTTAATAATAAAGGGAAAAGACACCAGAAAAACAGTCCGTGCAGATCGCCGAGTGCAATTTCATCGGATAATTGGCTAGAAATTCACTCCAAAAAATAAAAGGAAAAACAGGACAAATTAGATGCCATAGCAAAAAGAAAAAACGAAAGATTATTGAAAAAATCAACCCAGAAGCATGCGTCACGAAAGAGGAACACAAAAAGAGGAAATATGCTAACATTGCTTTGACGATCTTCAAAGTGATGTGGAGGATGACAATTTGAAGAACATTGTATGCGATTCCGGTACAAGATCGTTTCATCTAAGCTGTACTTCGATGGCATGTTTGGAGTACTAAGAGGCCTCTAAAAAAGACTATAGATGTAACTATTGCTGTGATAACATTAACATAAATACTGACTAAGCTTTACATTAAATAACTTAATTAATTTTTTCCTAGTTACCGAACAAATGAAGTATTATTTTTAGGTTTAAATGTTTCGAATAAAATTTTTTATTTTTTTTTTTAAAAGATATATTTTGCGTTTAACCTTGATTTATGAAGGCGTACCTGAATTTTAATTTATCAGATGAAATCTATACGTTTATAATCGAATAAATTATTTTTACCTGTATTGGATTTTTTATTTGTTAATTTTAAAATATTTTATTATTTATTTACCTTTAAGAGATATAAAAGCTATAAAAGCGCTGATGTAGAACTATCTATTAAACTCCTTAAGTTGCCTGAATTTCTGATAAACATATTTAAAAAATGAATTAATAAATTTTTCACATAAAGTAACATAAAATTTATTTATTTATGGCGCAAATTCTTGCAAATTTCCTCAAAAATTAAACGTCCGGATACTAAAAAAATGTCGGAAACTAAATTCCTGTGTCCGGATTCTAGTGAAAATCGATTTTTTTTGAATTTCTTTATTTTTTTCTTTAAATAATAATATACTTGAACTTTTTGTGGAAGTGATATTATTAAGAGATTTCTACACTATTCCATGAAACAAACCCAGTGGCGGTAGCGTTTATAGCAAGAAAATTAGCAGAGGTCAAAGTTAGAAAATACTTAAGTGTCCGGATACTAGTGCGTTTACCCTATAATAGTAAAGATAACCTTCGTGCCAAATTTCAACATGATTTTTTCAAAACTTTACAATATTCTCTTACAAATATAGGCGATGCCGCGCCTATTTTCCAAGATTTTACTGAATTTTTAATTCTCGCCATAAAGTCAACCAACGTATCAAGTTTCGTCACTTTATTCGAAATTTCGATATCTATATTTTTCTAGTCGACGTGGTCGCCAACCGATTCAATTTCTTTTCACAATGTATACATATACATATACCATAGTGATTACAATCTACATACATACATGTCAGATTTCAATATAATATCTTCAGCTGCTTTAATTTACGTCTTAATAACTTTTAAATTTCGTCTTCTACTAAATGTGGACAGTGGCACCCTGTTTTTGGTTATAAACTCAAAAACCATATCAAGTTCTAGCACCTTATCTATCTTTGATAATGAACTACCGCATCTTTCCATTTTTCGAAATTTCAATATCGGTTTCCATAAAATTAATGTATAATAGTAATAATACGCATTTCGGCGTGATATCTTTAACGACATAGGATTTCAGAAAACTTACAAATTTTCTTCTTCCAAATTTCAGCGGTGCCACGCTCATTTTCCAAAATACTTCAAAATTGCTGTTTATTAGTCTTTGGGGGTTGTTATCGTGCAATTTCGCCCATTTTCCATACTGTTCTATCCCACATATTTAACACGCTTTTATTAGCTTGGCCTGTATCTATGTATGTAACGGAATTTTTGAGCTTAATTTTCAACGGTTTCTAGAAGTCCGATTAATTTGAAACTTTGCATACGTATCAACGTCAACGGCCATAAGGTTAATTGGCCTTATTACCACTTTGAATGGCCATAAGTTTGATTGAAACTCTGCACACGTATCAAGGCTCGATGATAATGCATTAATGTAATGGTGCGGTGACATAAGGTCAACGGTCATAAGGTCAATAGGCCTTATTACCACTTTGAATGGCCATAAGTTTGATTTAAACTTTGCACACGTATCAAGGCTCGATGACAATGCATTAATGTGATGGTGTGGTGACATAAGGTCAACGGCTATAAGGTCAATTGGCCTTATTACCGCTTTGAACGGCCATAAGTTTGATCTAAACTTTGCACACGTGTCAAGGCTCGATGACAATGCATTAATGTGAGGGTGCGGTGACATAAGGTCAACGGCTATAAGGTCAATTGGCCTTATTACCACTTTGATGGCCATAAGTTTGATTTAAACTTTGCACACGTATCAAGGCTCGATGACAATGCATTAATGTGATGGTGCGGTGACATAAGGTCAACGGCCATAAGGTCAATTGGCGTTATTACCGCTTTGAACGGCCATAAGTTTGATTTAAACTTTGCACACGTATAAAGGCTCGATGACAATGCATTAATGTGATGGTGTGGTGACATAAGGTCAACGACTATAAGGTCAATTGGCCTTATTACCGCTTTGAATGGCCATAAGTTTGATTTAAACTTTGCGCACGTATCAAGGCTCGATGACAATGCATTAATGTGATGGTGCGGTGACATAAGGTCAACGGCCATAAGGTCAATTTGCCTTATTACCGCTTTGAACGGCCATAAGTTTGATTTAAACTTTGCACACGTATAAAGGCTCGATGACGATGCATTAATGTGATGGTGTGGTGACATAAGGTCAACGGCCATAAGGTCAATAGGCCTTATTACCGCTTTGAATGGCCATAAGTTTGATTTAAACTTTGCGCACGTATCAAGGCTCGATGGCAATGCATTAATGTGATGGTGTGGTGACATAAGGTCAACGGCTATAAGGTCAATTGGCCTTATTACTGCTTTGAATGGCCATAAGTTTGATTTAAACTTTGCGCACGTATCAAGGCTCGATGACAATGCATTAATGTGATTGTGTGGTGATATAAGGTCAACGGCTATAAGGTCAATTGGCCTTATTACCGCTTTGAATGGCCATAAGTTTGATTTAAACTTTGCGCACGTATCAAGGCTCGATGACAATGCATTAATGTGATGGTGCGGTGACATAAGGTCAACGGCCATAAGGTCAATAGGCCTTATTACCACTTTGATGGCCATAAGTTTGATTTAAACTTTGCACACGTATCCAGGCTCGATGACGATACATTAATGTGATGGTGTGGTGACATAAGGTCAACGACTATAAGGTCAATTAGCCTTATTACCACTTTGAATGGCCATAAGTTTGATTGAAACTTTGCACACGTATCAAGGCTCGATGACAATGCAAAAATGTGAGGGTGCGGTGACATAAGGTCAACGGCTATAAGGTCAATTGGCCTTATTACCGCTTTGAATGGCCATAAGTTTGACTTAAACTTTGCGCACGTATCAAGGCTCGATGACAATGCAAAAATGTGAGGGTGCGGTGACATAAGGTCAACGGCTATAAGGTCAATTGGCCTTATTACCACTTCGAATGGCCATAAGTTTGATTTAAACTTTGCGCACGTATCAAGGCGCGATGACAATGCATTAATGTGATGGTGTGGTGACATAAGGTCAACGGATATAAGGTCAATTAGCCGTATTACCGCTTTGAATGGCCATAAGTTTGATTTAAACTTTGCGCACGTATCAAGGCTCGATGACAATGCAAAAATGTGAGGGCGCGGTGACATAAGGTCAACGGCTATAAGGTCAATTAGCCTTATTACCACTTTGAATGGCCATAAGTTTGATTGAAACTTTGCACGCGTATCAAGGCTCGATGACAATGCAAAAATGTGAGGGTGCGGTGACATAAGGTCAACGGCTATAAGGTCAATTGGCCTTATTACCACTTTGAATGGCCATAAGTTTGATTTAAACTTTGCGCACGTATCAAGGCTCGATGACAATGCAAAAATGTGAGGGTGCGGTGACATAAGGTCAACGGCTATAAGGTCAATTGGCCTTATTACCACTTTGAATGGCCATAAGTTTGATTTAAACTTTGCGCACGTATCAAGGCTCGATGACAATGCATTAATGTGATGGTGTGGTGACATAAGGTCAACGGCTATAAAGTCAATTGGTCTTATTACCACTTTGAATGGCCATAAGTTTGATTTAAACTTTACGCACGTATCAAGGCTCGATGACAATGCAAAAATGTGAGGGTGCGGTGACATAAGGTCAACGGTTATAAGGTCAATTGGCCTTATTACCGCTTTGAATGGCCATAAGTTTGATTTAAACTTTGCGCACGTATCAAGGCTCGATGACAGTGCAAAAATGTGAGGGTGCGGTGACATAAGGTCAACGGCTATAAGGTCAATTGGCCTTATTACCACTTTGAATGGCCATAAGTTTGATTTAAACTTTGCACACGTATCAAGGCTCGATGACGATGCATTAATGTGATGGTGTGGTGACATAAGGTCAACGGCTATAAGGTCAATTGGCCTTATTACCACTTTGATGGCCATAAGTTTGATTTAAACTTTGCACACGTATCAAGGCTCGATGACAATGCATTAATGTGATGGTGCGGTGACATAAGGTCAACGGCCATAAGGTCAGTTGGCCTTATTACCGCTTTGAACGGCCATAAGTTTGATTTAAGCTTTGCACACGTATAAAGGCTCGATGACAATGCATTAATGTGATGGTGATGGTGTAAGATTTGGTACTTTGTACCTCCTCGTGAAGAGGACAAGCTCGGTTTTATCCGGCTTGACTTCCAAACCTGTGGCGGGTTGTACTCCTGGAACCCAGGCTCTAGCCCTTTGTCGTGAGGGTATATCACGCGCCTCCACTACCTTGAGGCGCGCGCCCGGTTATACCACCCCTATCAGCGTGACGGCGGCTCTGTAGAGGTTTACCGACCTTGCGTCGTCACAGGCAATTAGATTGACATTGCCCTGAAAGCACCCTGCATCGGTGTAAGATGGCGGTGGACCAGGGTTGTCTTTCTTAACCTTAACGGCCACCGTAGCGAGTGCGACCTGGATCCACTTCCACTGTTGTTTCGGGATCCTGCCATCTTCGCTGCTCTCGACTATAATGCCAATGATCTGCCGACCCTTGGCAATTTCGGCGAAAGACCTCGTCCAGCCTCCCTGCGCCTTGGCCCTTTTCGGTGCCATGGGGTTGGATTCATCCATGGATCGCTGGCGTTTCGAGGTTTCATCACTCTCGACTAAAACTTTTAAAATTACTTGAACTAAAAAGTTAAAAATAAATAATAGTTTAAAAAAACTAAAAAAACACGCTTTTATAGCTAAGCGAACTAAAAAAAGAAAATAATTTTCAATTAAAAAGAGTTTATATAACAGTAGTAGAAGGTCAAACAATCGTTTATAGTTAATCACACCAAAATAAAATTATAATAAAATTTAAGTTTAGAACAGAATAATTTAATTCACAGTAAAAAGCGTGGGGTGCTTGATATTGAATGTTACAATCATTCTAGAGTCACCCCTGGTCCACCTTTGTGGCGATATCTCGAAAAGGCGTCCACCTATAGAACTAAGGCCCACTCTCTTTTAAAATACTCATTAACACATTTCATTTGATACCCATATCGTACAAACACATTATAGAGTCACCCCTGGTCCACCTTTATGGCGATATCCCGAAATGGCGTCCACCTATATAACTATGGCGCACTCCCTTTAAAAATACTCTTTAATACCTTCCATTTGATACCCATGTCATACAAACACATTCCAGGGTTATCCTAGGTTCATTTTCCTACATGGTGATTTTCCCTTATTTTGTCTCTAAAGTTCTCAGCTGAGTATGTCGTTTACACCCGAACTTATCCTTCCTTACTTGTTTTATGTTGTGTATGAATGTTTGTGTCTACTAGTAACTAAACTAATTGCACGAATAACTAAAAATGTAACATGTTGCATATCAACGATGCGGATGCTGCACATGTTACATAGCAATGTAAGTATTTGACACCATGCATCATCATACTTACATACGTTACTAATATACTTGAGTATAATATGGTGCAGAGATGGGCCGTATCAAAAACCGTGTGACGCGCTTTCTCGAATGTTGACAAGGACAGTTTAGGTTTTTTGCTGAGTCAGAGTTTTATTTACATATATTCGATTTGCGAGCAAAGCTCTTTGTGTTTTAACTTTTTTAATTGATATTAAAGAACAATTACAAAACTGCACCGCGAGATGGTAAGTAGTACGTGTTTAATGTCTTTTGAGTAAACTTCACGTTCATATTGAGTTTATGAAACAATGATTCACGGTTGCCACAGCCTGTTTTCATTTGGGACCAAAATTCGTTGAAAAAAAGGACCAAATTTCAAAAAAAAGGACCAAAATTTGTTTTCATTTATTGGTATACAAACAATGTAATAACCAACAACTTAAAAAATTAAAATTGATGATAATTATTGATGATGATAATTAAATACATTTTATCAAATATGGGCATATTTTTCAGTCTTATACACATACGTATATATTTAAAAACTTAAAGCATATATGTTTATAATATATTCTGGGCTACATCGAAAAAAACGTATAATAAAAACAGTTTTATATAGTTCATTGTATAACTTTTATAGGAGCAGCCTATGTCTTTCACCGACCAAACGTAATGAGGATCTGGGTTTTGGGTACAAAGTTCTTTGGCTAACATTATGTGGAGAAAATTGATTGAAGGAGATTGAAATAAACTCCAATTTATTGCGTAATTTGGTTTTAATAAGAGACAATTCAAAAAATGTTCGCTCTGCGGCCGCTGAACTATGTGGCAGACTTAGTAAATCATATTCAAAACCAAGCAATTCTCTAAAACACTTTTCGTTCATACCATTTCTATAAAAGCTTACTTTTTCTCAAAAAGCTAAAACGTCTATATCAGGTTAAAATCGCAATTTAACAGTCTTAAAAGCTTCCATTGTGTAACAATGGTATCTTGATAGCACTTTATCAAGTACGAAAAGTTATTTTTATTATTTATTTATTAACGGTATTATAGAAGTTTCGGTTTCTGCTAATACCTTTTCGGGAGTAATTGTACATAAAACTTGTACACACATCTAGAAAAATCAAAGCGTTTTTGCATTTGCGTTAAGAGTTCAATATAAAAATCTAAAATATTTTTTTTACCGCAAGTCGTTATACATCTGTAAAGTTATCGCTTTCAAGAAATACTTCAGCTTTACTTCCAACAAAAATATTTTTTAATTCAAGGTAGTAAGTTTTATCACTTAATGTAATCATTATGCATGAAGTTGTTGAAGATAAGCTTGAGGTGTGCTTCAATTTGATGGTATAGGAACGGCAGACGAATCTTTTATGATTGGAACTCTTTATTTAAGGTATTTATAATTTTAAGAATATAGGCGAGAAACAGCATATACGCTATTATTTCGGGATCTGACATTAAATTTGTTAATTATATTGCTCTAACGGCATTTACTTCGAGACACGAAGATAAAAAATAAAGACGCAGTGCCTCCCATTGTTCATTTATCCGAACTATCACACTCTCCAGAGCGAGCCAACGAGTAAAAGAAATACCAAGTATTTTGTGTGGCTTAACACTCACTAATTCGCTTTGGGCTGTGTAAAAAAATTTTTTATATATTCCTATACAAACTCTCAATTTATGCCAGTATTGGCTTGCACGCATAGCTTGAACATAAATGTAGTGAGTGACAGGTGCACCTAATATAAAACAAATTAGTATCACTCTTTAATTTAGTTTTAAGTCCATTAAATTCCCCGGCCATCGTATTGGCTCCATCAGTGGCGAGCACTATCATATTACTTATTGGCACACCGTGCGTTTGAAAAAAATTCTTTATTGTCTGATATATCGAATCCACAAAAATTTGTTTGCTCTAAGATCCGACACTGTTCTGTTCAACGTCTACCTAAGCTACCTGACTTGCCTTTGTTCAGCCGCATTTTACTGATCGTGCAATGCAAATTTTTTATCAGTGTCGAGTATTGTTATGAAAAAATTTAAAAAAATTCAAATCAAAGTACCGAAATCATGACGGCTCGCCCAAAAAAGACCAAAATAGAAAAAAAGGACCAGCGGACCAACGGACCAAACGGTGTTGGAGCGGACCAAATTTGGTCCAAATGGACCCAAAGTAGCAACCGTGCAATGATTGTTCTTAGAAGAACTTCGGTAAAACTTCGAGATTACTTCTGGACTAGTCCGATACTGTTTCCGGGTAAAATTTATGACCATATTTGCCCCACTTCGGGCCAGTTAAGGATTGTTTTAGGAATAATTTCAGATTGTTTCCAGGATCAGTCTGGACGCTGGTGGGAATGTTAATACTTAAAATTTCACCTAAAATATAATAACCGAACATTCACAATTGGCTAAAAACATAATTTGGATTAAAAACATAAAGTAAAAAAGGCAATATTTACCGAGCAGAGGAGGATTCACATGGCTGAGTGGACAGAGGCATTTGCGTATAAAGTATGGATGTTGGAGATTTCGAGTTCAAAACTTAGCTGCAGAAAAGCTGGCTGATGAAGAAGTGAAACTCAAAACCACGTCCCAGCAACCATCGCCGTGTCACGTCAATCATTTTTACCAAACGAAAACTTTGGCATCGTGGTAGGGTGGATGCAGCAGTAGCCGGACCTTTTTTTTTTTTTGAACTCTTCTTGACTATTGCTTAATTCTAAATCTAATAAAGTCAGCCGCTACAAAAACCTCTCTATTTTTTGTAAAAATTAATGTTTTGATACAAGTCAGAATATGATTTAAAATAAAAATAATTGTTTTATAACGTTTAAAAACATTTCATAACGTTCTTTTTATTTTTATTTCATATTTAAACCAAATAAATAAATACAACAACAAAAAATAAACTTTTGCACATTCTTCATTAATTTCATTGACTTACATAGGTACTTATTATTTAAACATTAAGAAAAACAAACGAATTTAAAGGCATGTGACGCCAGAAAGCAGAGTCCAGTCAGAATACCCGTCATGAGTCTACAGTCTTCTCTTTTTAATGATAGAAGCAACTTTGTTAGTCTAAGGTTGTAAGACCTACACATAATCTTCGACACTTTACAGCCCCGCGCTTGAACCCACGCCTTTCTTGCTTGGACGATCACGTGCACCTCTCGCCTTCACTTAATCTCACCCAGTCTAATTGGGATTATCACACATACTATAATTAATTTTAATATAAACAAATATTATTAAAAAAGGGCTAAAGAAAGAGCATGTCCGGATACTAGCATTGTGCGGTTGTTAACTATTTCTAGTAACCGTACACTTTGTCCTGGAAAACACTATTATTTTTATTCCAGTATACGGACAGGTGCATTTACAAAAATATATACATATTTTCATTAATTTTAAACTGTTATCACGTATTTTTATCAGAATAACAATCATTTAAAACACTGTTGTCACCAAATTATTAGTAAAAACTCGCCTGATAGAATTGAAGTACATCTAGCAAAAAAATTGAAAAGTAGCACGTCTTAACACTTCAATTCACACACGTAAACTAAAAGTGAAACGACAAAGCTTATTTTGAAAATAAAGCAAAAGGCAAATTGCGAAACCGATATAAATGAGTGGCTTCTTCCAATGAATTTTTCGAATTTTAAAATAAGTCAACGGTTTGTTTATTTCAAACGATTAAAGTAAAAAACTTCCGGTTACTGAGGGGTGTCCGGTTACTGGTACATCTACCCTAATCGCTTGAAAAATTACAGAGTAACATACTAGTCATGTGTGCAAATATACAGGTACATAAAGACATCTATGTATTTATCCATGAAGACCAAACACTTGTATGTAATTTTGCGTTGTTTGTGTATGTACAAACACCTCAAAACACGTGCAACAACTTTACTTTGCCTGAGTTAACCATGTCCTTTCAGTATCATCTCAGCTTCTACTAGTTTTGCGTTTGAAATATTTAGCTACTCAACGCATGACAAAGCGTAGGCAGAAAGTAGGAAGTCATGCATGTTATGTAGAAGTTTTTCAAAAATTAACAGGTAGACCAGAAGATACAAATATTACACCTCAGACAAATTACGCAAATAGAGTCCTCAGAATGTTAATTATATGTAAAAATATAAGTGTTTAGAAAACTGATGGCAATCTTTTGAAGTAAATATATAACAACCTTTATGATTTCTAAATAGTAATTAGAAGTATTGGCGGCCGCCATGGTGTGGTGGTAGCGTGCGCCGCCTACCACACCGATGAACCTGGGTTCACGTCCCGGGCAAAGCAATATCAAAATTTTATAAATAAGGTTTTTTCCATTTTCTAATTGGAGAAAGTGAAGTTTTTTTAAAGCGCGGTCGACAGTGATTTGGCAAGCACTCCGATTGTATTTCTGCCATGAAAACCTTCTGAGTGATAACTCATCTGCCTTGCAAATGCCGTTCGGAGTCGGCATACGACATATAGGTCCCGTTTGCACGCTCTGTTTAATGAAAACTAAATTATGCAATAACTAAGGGCCATATCAGGGGCTTAATTCTTATGCCACTACCTTCTAATTGAAGGGCCGCACGTGTCAGTTCTTACATAAACTCAAAGGAAGTCACCCGTGCGTGTAATCAGATTGGGTTTTGGAGAAAGTGAAGTTGTACTATGGATTAGTATAAAACTGCGAAACTATAGTTATCGTTCCCGAACTACTCGAATTCCCGCTAAACAAAATCTAAATGACAATTGTTAAGCTCAGAATCAATCAACAAAAAACATTCGAAGAAACCCGTTCAATCTCCGTCAGAGTTCGGTATAAAGATAATGCTTTCATATAAATAACATTGCTAATTTAAATTTTATTTTGAGAAATACTAAAATTAGTCAAACTAAAGGTCAGTTTGGTTTATTCCAACATAGTTTCCAATGAACTCTCTAATCAATCTTTTCATTCTTTTATTAATTAAATAAAAATACAACAAAAATAAAAAAAAGCAAATGGAAGGCGCGAAAACCTCCGGAGAGATTTTAGGCCGAGCTTCTCTTCTTTTAATTTTTCCTACAATTTGCCAAGACAGGACCTACTTGTTTTATGCCGACTTCCAACGGCATCTGCAAGGCAGATGAGTTATCACGGAGAGATTTTCATGGCACAAATCAGGGATGCACCTTAACGTTAAGCTAATCGTTTATCAAAAAATTTCCACCGTTTCCGTTGAAACACTTCGAAATATTATCGATAAAGTAATTATCAAGATATATTGTATCTCGTTTTTAACCGAAACGAAAAGCTTTCGTTAACGTTAAAAACGTTACCAAAAACGTGATACTTTGTGTTTGAATTGTGCTGGCAATGCTATAGCCATGGTGAAGCCGTAAGGTGGTAACAGCGAGCGGACATACACACACAAACTCCATGTAATTTGTTTGTGTAATTCGTTGGTGGTAATGTCAAAAATACTCTGAGAAATGTTCGTACTGTCAAAATTCATGAGAAAAGTTGCAATCAGCTTGGCTAATGCTTTCACCTTTAATGACTCCGCCATCAATCAGCTTTGCCAGCATAGTTTGAAATTAATAATCAACATAAACGATTTGATTTCGTTTTGATATGGCAGAAAACGAAACAAAATCATTTCGTTAATTTGACGTTCTTAATGTTAATAAACGAAACGAAATGACTTTGTTTCGTTTACTAACGTTAATTATCATAACGAAATGATATCGGTTCGTTGGTTAAGCATGTCTGGCACAAATACACTCGAAGTGCCTGCCAAACTCTGCCGAGGGGCAACCCCGATTAGAAAAATTGTCTTCTAATTGAAAAAACTAGTTTCTAAAATTTTGATGTTGCTTTTTCCGGGGCGTGAACCCAGGATCTTTGGTGTGGATGGTGGAGTCGCTACCATCACACCACGGCGGTCGCCAATACAACAAAAGGAAATATAATTATGCAGAACGAGAACAACCGCATCTTTTCATTCATCTAAGTTATTAATTTGGTAATTTTACTTGGTCTATACAGCAAATTGTTTTCAAATTTAGTTTAATTAAATCTCAGCTTAATGAAGCACCATGGAAGGGATGATGCGAATATCCGCATAAGCAAAATGGAAGTTCCGCATCAGGTTTATCATTCAAATTAGCTTCGTTTATATTTCTTTTAATGCGAATTTTGTACAAACACTCCCAGAAGGCCCTAAGGAGTGTTATCGATGTTGATTCTCCTTTGCCGGATGCAGATCTGCTACGTCCCGGTAACAAGCACCATTAAGGTATTAGCCCGACAATCACGGGAACGATCTTTATTATTAGGGTTTGCATTGAAAAGTTAATAAAGATATGCCAAATATCATGAATAGGGGAAGTCAAAGTAAATAAGTGAGTCAAACCTGTTGTTTCGTATTTATTATAATAACACTATGCAACATTATCAACTTTTTTTCTGGGTATTGGACAAACCCCACTTTTTTGTAGAGATTGAGGCTTAAGTAAGTAGACTACTATCTCCGTTTTTTGAAGTTAGCCTCCAAAAAATAGATATGTACAACTTTGTTAGCTGACTTAATCATGTGAAAACGACTCCGTAGCTTAAAAGGGCATTAAACGGAACTCTGAAGCTTCTCAAGGCCAAAATATTGGCATATCAATTTTAAAAATCGGACGTCAAATAACCAAGTTACAACGAAAAAACCATTTCGGCTGTATTTCGAAGGATAAAAAAAATAAAAATAAAATTTTCCGAAACCCTCTCAACATAATCTTTCAATTTAAGGGCGGACATTAGCAACTTTTTGTTTCGACCCAGTCTAGAAGGTAGTGTGGCGAATTAGCATTTCTACCATCAATATGCTGTTAGTAAATAAAACTACGACAGTAAGCCATTTACACACATACAGAGAAGGCAACGAAGAATATTTCACATGCATAACCAGCAGCTTGAAGCGAAGAGATTATTTCACATACGCATATGTATTCAGCAAATAAGAGCGAAGAAGAAAGAGAAACAATCGCGCATCACGACCTCACCAGCTAAGAGCAGAAGCTGTTACTCACATATACACACGCATATAGCTAGAAGAAAAACATAAAGTACAGATATACATATAGATAGCTAAGTAGCCAAGTATGAGATACAACTGTTCCAAAAGGCATGTTCGTGAAAATTTTAGACCTTAGGAGAAATAGGTGAATGAAATTAACTGAGACTATAAAAGCAGCGCGGTGCAAGCATGCACTCGTAAGGGTGTATGTGTAGAATTTCAAACATTTTTTTTATACGATTCAGTGTGGGCCTTGGGAGGTAGATTGAACACTAAGCGCTACGTCTGCCGGGGTCACTTTGCCGTACCTTGATAGTCCCGTGGCATACTTAAAGCGGGGTACCGAAGAAGATTTAACGATGAGCTGGTAGAGGTAGAGGCCCCCACTCCGCTGGAAGGACCAGGTGGAAAACGATTTAAACTCCCTTGGTGCGACCAATAGGCGCCGATGCAGAGAGAAGGAGTGACTGGCGCGCCTCGTTGGACGGCCATAACCGTTTAAACGGTTAAGCGCCAATTAAGTAAGTAAGTTAAAGCTGGAACTGGTGCTTGTTGCATGTTTGTTACGCGGGCTGTGCGTTCAACTACTTGCATTGTAGGGTTTTTGTGTGTGTTTTTTCCCTTGGTGTTTTTTTTGTTTTATTTAACTGGTTATCGGACAAGTAAGGAAGGCTAAGTTCGGGTGTAACCGAACATTACATACTCAGCTGCCAAATTACAGCTTGCAAAGCTTTTAAATTACCTTCTTTTAAAAGTAAGCGGTGCAACGCCAATTGTCCAAAATTTTACTAATTTTATATTCTGCGTCATAAGGTCAACCCACCTCCAAGTTTCATCGCTTTATCCGTCTTTGGTAATGAATTATCGCACATTTTCGGTTTTTCGAAATTTTCGATATCGAAAAAGTGGCTTGGTTATAGTCCGAATTTATTCATTTTAAATAGCGATCTGAAATGAGTTCCCAGGAACTTACATACCAAATTTCATTAAGATACCGGACGGACGGACGGACATGGCTAAATGAATTTCTTTTTTCGCCCAGATCACTTTGATATATAGAACTGTATATCTATCTCGATTAGTTTATGCCGTAACGGGGTACCGTTATGCGAACAAGATTAATATACTCTGTGAGCTCTGCTCAGCTGAGTATAAAAATGTTAAGCACTTCCTTTTTACAAATGGACAAAAGTTAGCGAAAAATATGTCCTTATACAAAGACATATTCATGCTGAACTTTGATTTTAAAATTTTGACATAGAAATTGTAAAAATTTTTATGAGAAATAAAAATATAAATGTGGAGCGCTATTAATTGGCTAAGTATGTACTTATTGATAAGTTGACTCCATTCTTGCCAGCTTTCCAATCCAAATATTGTGCGCTCAACTTTTATATTTTTATTTCTTATAAATATTTTTAGAATTTCTATGAAAAAAATTTTAAATCAAAGTTCAACAGAATATATCTTTGCATAAGGCCACATTTTTCGCTGATTTTTGTTCATTTATATAAAGGAAGTGCTTAAATTTTTTCATTTTTTTTTTCGATTTTCTGAAAACAAAAATATCAAAAAATGATTTATTAAAAATTTTATTTTGATTTGTAAAAAAATCAACTTATAATGAACTATTTTTTTATATTTCCGTCAAAAAACAATTAACTTATTAAAAATAACGCTAATTACAGCTATACAAAATTACATCAATATACACAATACTCACAACAGGTACTCCCATGATAAAAACACTACCAGGTTTAACCGTTCTCTCTTCTGGTCGGCAGTTACTTTTTTTAGTTTTTGGGCAATTTAGTATTTAAGAAGACAAAGAAAACAAAAAAATAAACAAAATTAAATATTCCAATTTGTTATGGCTTCAGAAAAAAGTAAATGTGTGTAATTGAAATATTTATATATATTTTTTTCCTTGCGGAAAAACGTCAATAATGTCAGAAATGGTTGTACCTTGAAAGTGTTTTTATCGTGGGTACTCCTTCACTATTCAATCAAGGATAATTTTCTTGTACTGGGTTGTTTAGTACGAAGGCTTGTGTGTGGTTGTTTCAATACCAGAACATTTCTTTGAATATTTCCCACACATTTATGTATACATATGTGCGAGGTAGTCCGTTGGATAAAAGCACTTGACTGTGAATTTTTGGCGTCTCGACTATAAATCCTTTGCCGTGGCAGTTACGTAACTTACGTCCCAAGGGAACAACAAAACCTAATCTAGACGCAGTATTTTCCCACGTTGTTTAAATCTTTGCTAAATATCGCTTTGGCTGTACTGTCGAAATTATGAATTTTCCCTCTCGCTATTGCTTTGCTACTAAAAAATTTCACTGAACAGCAACTGTTGTGAATTATTACAAGTGGCGCATCAGATTGCTTGTGGACGAACACAAGCGGGCGAAATGGGAAGAGCACCTAAGAGGTTGTAACCTCTCTACCGGTGTAGGTAAACTTTGGTCCACCGTAAAGTCCCTATCGAATCCGACTAAGCACAAAGACAAAGTTTCCATCGCCTTTGGCGATAAGGTGCTGTCGGATGCGGAAAAATGCGCGAGCGCTTTCTGCCGACAATATATAATGCATCCTACGGTCGACAAAGATAGACGGAGAGCCAATAGACACGCACATAAACACAAATTCATCGCGTCACCAATCACCATCACCGCTAGAGAGGTTGAGGACGCCATTGGTCGCGCTAAACCATCCAAAGCAGTGGGCCCAGACGGCATAGCCATGCCGATGCTTAAAAACCTACGGAAAGAGGGTTTCAAATATTTAGCGCATGTCTTCAACCTGTCTCTCTCCACCTTTGCCATACCCGAGAAATGGAAAATGGCCAAGGTGGTCCCGCTACTAAAGCCTGGGAAACCAGCTAACGTAGGTGAGTCATATCGTCAGATATCTCTCCTATCGCCAGTGGCAAAGACGCTTGAAGCCATTTTGCTCCCTTATTTCCAAGCACATTTGCAGCTAGCCCCTCATCAGCATGGCTTCAGAAAACTCTATAGCACTACCTCCGCGCTAAATGTCATTAGCACCCAGATAAATTGCGGTTTGAATCAATACCCTCACCATAGAACAGTACTCGTAGCGCTAGACCTATAAAAAGCCTTTGATACGGTCAACCATGGCTCATTACTGCAAGACCTGGAAGGGTCTAACCTTCCCCCATGTCTTAAAAGGTGGACCGCAAATTATCTGGGTGGTTGGCAGGCATCGGAGCAATTCAGAAACGAAACATCAAAACCAAGGAGAATTAAACAAGGGGTGCCACAGGGTGGTGTCCTATCCCCACTTTTGTTTAATTTCTACATATCTAAGCTACCTTCACCACCGGAAGGAGTCACAATCGTTTCCTACGCCGATGACTGCACAATAATGGCCACAGGCCCAGGCCCAGAGATCGATGAGCTATGCAATAAAATAAACTGCTATCTCCCTGATCTCTCCAGTTTTTTCGCCTCGCGAAACCTGGCATTGTCACCGACAAAATCTTCCGCGACCTTATTTACAACATGGACGCCCCAAATGTCGACCATATTGAACATCCACGTCGATGGCACTACGCTACCGACTGTCCTACACCCCAAAATCTTGGGTGTGACGTTTGATCAGGATCTACATTTTGGTGCGCGCGCAACCGCAATTGTTCCGAGAATTCAGAGCCGTAATAAAATCCTCAAATCCCTTGCTGGCAGTACCTGGGGAAAAGATAAAGAAACGCTCATGACCACATACAAAGCAATTAGCCAGCCGATTACGTGCTACGCGTCACCCATATGGTCGCCAAGCCTAAAAACTACCGACTGGAAGAAACTACAGGCCTGCCAAAATACTGCTCTCAGAATCGCCACGGGCTGTCTTCTTATGTCCCCAGAACACCATCTGCATAATGAGGCGAGAATACTCCCCATCAGGGAGAGAAATGAGATGCTGACCAAACAGTTTCTGTTGAATACCCAGAAACCTGGGCATCCCAACAGACATCTGATTGACGAACCAGCACCGCCTAGGGGCCTAAGGAGTCATCTCCGTAAGCATTTTGAGGAAATACGGCACCTGAGAACCCAGCCGTATGAAGCGAAAAAACACAAGCAGGTCCTTGGTGAACTCCATAGACAGGCGTCGGACCTTTATGTCGGGAATTGCCCGGTGAATCCAGTACTTGAAGAAAAATATCCAGAACTCGCGGAAGAGGAACGCATACTCCCCAGGGAAACGCGTGTCACTCTTGCTCAACTTCGTTCTGGATACTGCAACAGGTTAAACTCTTACCTATCCAGAATCAACCCCGACATACAAAATGTATGCCCGCTTGCAATGTGTCCCCACATGACACCAACCATCTCTTTAATTGTAATGTGGAACCAACGCCTCTAACACCCCTTTCCTTATCGTCCACCCCTGTTGAAACGGCAAGTTTCTTTGGACTCCCGTTAGAGGATATTGATGACAATTTGTGATCGGTCGCGGCTGTTAGGTGGGGCGAGCATTGCTACAACAACAACAACATTACAAGTGGCGAATGTTTGAAAAGGCGTTTACAATAGAAAACAGCCTGTATCAACTCTTAGACGACTACGCTTTTACTTTGATCATTTTCTCAATAATGTTTTTCACAATTTTTGTAAACGACTGGCATATTTAGGAACTCAACTGTTTTTCCTTTTATAATAAAAGTCCTTCAGAAAAAACTATTTTCGGACTTTCAATTTTTTGAAAAGAAATTATTAATTCAGACTTTAATTTTATAAGTTCGAAAATAAAAGCTAAAAGTCCTTTCGTAAAAAGTACACTGGGTATCACATTATTGGTTAAAAATTATTTGTCTCTGGTGAATTTTTTTATCTTAAATGTGTGAAAAATATATCCACATAAGCAAATAAGCTGATAACCAGGCTCCGTGAAGTCCCCTAATATTTCGAGGCTACGTTTGTGAATTTAGAAAAAAAAAGTATTTTTTATGAACCAGTCTAATGTACCATTTTATATACAATCCTGTTACTGGCCCTTTAGCCAATTTTTCAAAAAAACCATCATAGATTAATATTCAATTAAGGAGCTGCAAAGCAAAGTTATTATTTTTAAACATTTGACCAGAGTTTTGATTTTTCTGTTGCTCTGTGATCATCAACAACATACTAACATTTTTTTAAATACTTTATTTTGCGAATCTTTCAGTTCCAAAACACTATTCAGTGTCAGTTTTTTTGTGGTTGCATGTACAAGCAATTTTTTTTTTTTTTTTAAATTAAGCGTTACCGAAAAGTAATAAAACCAAATCTAAAATATAAAAGCCCAACAGAAGGAAGATAGAAGAAAACAAAACAACAACAAAAACAAAAAAAAAACTTCAATTAGTTGGGATGTAGGCAAAAACAGTCATAAAGGAATATATAAAAGTTTTGGCAAACAGCAACGCTTAATCCGGATTTAATATGTACTTCATCCAATCATAATTAACTGCAGGACCAATACTGCCAAAGCAAAGAAGTACATACCTATAGAGACTTGCAAATTCTAATAAAATTGGCTCAATTAGGTGAACTTTAAAGAAGAATCTCAAAGTAACTTCGAATCTGGCAACTAATACCATATTAACCTGCTGTCTGTCAAGCTTTTAAGCAGGCTACACGCATACACATAAATCGATGCAGCTACGTAAGCTTGATGGGACTTATTTCGGCCCTCGTAAAATAATGACACATTTTGTATAGTTTTTATCGACTTTAATTGAGTAGGCAATTTTCTGATCAAATCGTGAGGCGTTTACTGTCAAATCACTGTTTGCTACTGTTTAAGTGTTCGATTTGTACTGGAACAGTAATTTAATGTTATTTGTGGAGGCAGACTGTGTAATTTAAATATGCATGCTTTATTATTATATGCTAACTCTTATGAACGTTTTCACCATCTCTACGTTAAGTTAGAATTTAACTGGAGGATAGTTTCATTTGACATTTTCGTTTGTCCAACACAGGGTGAGCGACCCCCAGTTGATTCGATAACTGGGAATATTTTATAGAAAATTTCTGAAAAATCTGTTGTGAATACACAAAAACCAACAAAAAGTTACACTTTATCTTTCTAATCGAGGCTTCAGTTAACATGGGTCTGAGTTACTGAGAATAATCATTCGCAAAGTTTATGGTCCTGTCCGTGATGATTAAATAAATAAGTACAAGGCGCGATAACCTCCGAGGCCAAGGCTTTCTTCCAGTTGGCATCGTGCTCCTTTTAATTGTTCCTAAAAATGGGTGCGATAGGACCTACATGTCTAACGCCGACTCAGAACGGCACCTGCAAGGCAGATAAGTTTTTACTGCCGAGAGGCGATTCCGATTAGGAAAACCTTATTCTAATTGAAAAAACTTGTTTCTAAATTTTTGATGTTCCTTTGTACGGAACCAGAGCCGCCGTGATGAACTGGTAGCGTACTCCGCCTACCACACCGAATATCCTTGGCTCAAGCACCGAGCAAAGTAAAATCGAAAATTTAGAAAAAAGTATTTTTAACTCGAAACAAATTTTTCTAAGGGCGGTCGCCCCCATCGGAGTGATTGGCAAACACTCCGAGAGTATTTCTGCCATAAAAAGCTTCTCAGAAAAAATCCATCTGCCTTGCAGATGCCGTTCGAAGTCGGCATAAAGCATGTAGGCCATATCTCGCCAATTTGTAGGAAAAGTTAAGAGGAGCACGACGCAAATTGGAATGGAAGCTCGGCCAGGAGAGTAAAACCATTACCTGGAGCAAGGTTGCGTATATAACCAAGTCCGGGGAGAAGTGATCTGTGAAGTCTTAGTTGGGAAGGTCACAGTTCTACACCAATTCGTTGTAGCGGAGATTATTGATGAAGTCATATTGGGAGTGGACTTTTTAGTTAACCATGACATCAGGATCGACATTGGGGTGGAGTGAATTTATTTTTTTTTCGAAATCGCTTTTAGCTGACCTCCAGAAAGTTGCCTTTCTATACCAGAAATAAGGTTGAAAATGTGTATTTCAATCATCGTATGTTTAGAGGTGCCCCAACGCAACTAAACTTTGAAAAAGACGGTAGGTACAAAAAAATTTTTTTTTGTTTTTTTTTTTTGTCATTGATTTACTTTTGCTTGTTGTTGTTATGCTCATTGATTTCAAAGCCTACTGATTTTCATGGCCTAGTATGTGCCAGTAAAACTTTTACTTATACACTTCATTAGAAACATACTATTATCAACAAAAACTGTAAAACACCATTTAAAATTTGTCGTTTTTAGTTATAATATGTAATTTTACTAAAGTTATTTATATTAAAAAAGAAATAAAATAAATATGTAATAATGAACTTTGTAAAATCGCGATTATTTTGCTCAGCTTCTTGGGGCTGGGGGCACCTCAAAACGCCATCCTACGAAAATAATATTTGGTGGTTTTGGTTAACTCTTATGTAGACAACTTTTCATTGCTAGGCCATTACAAAAAAAAACAAAAAAATAATTCCACCCTAACCGACATGCAGGGAAGGATTATGCGTTATAAGAACCAGGATATACCACTTAACTTCAGTCTTAACTTCGGCCTTTTCCGAAATTCGGTTGAAGAATTAACTCCCTATCTAAGAATTTTTTCCATAAAAGCCCTATCTAATGTCAAAATGTATTGAATTTATGCTCAGATTTCCGAAATAAATTCTGAGATAAGACGCTCTTAAAAAAAATTTAAAATATAGCGTTTTTCAAAGAGCTTTCCGATCAGCAGTCGATAAATTTTTAAAGATACATACTACTTATTCAACTAGGAACAAGTAAGGACTGGGCTGTCTTTGGCTGTGCCGGCATGATACCTTTCATGATGAACTATAATCCGATTAAATTTGTCCTGAGTTGTAGAGGTAGTGTGCTGGTCTAACTAACAGTGGGGTTCCGACTCCAATGACGGAACAGCTCACATTAAAATACTTTAGACAATTATTCTAAAACATGGTCGCTGGTCGTAAGTTGTTCTGCATGCTCTTCAAATCCCGAGAAGAGCAATATCAATATACCTGAGTGAAAGAATTCTAAGCGGCTTCGGCCTTCGAAAGTGGGTTGGCAACTACTTCGTGTGTATTTCTTCCTTCTAAGCTTCTGAAGGAAAATACAATCCCGCCAATTTGTAAAAAAATTAAAAAAGAAGTTTAATCTGAACAATCAACTATATGGGATACGCTATATAGACGACCTATTTATACAATTTTTTCAGACAACAATATATGCTATATACGTAAGCATTTGGTGAAATTTGAAGCCTCTAGCTGTTAGAATCGGGCAGAAATTACGAAAAGCTTCTTATCTCAACAATCTGTGAGGAAATATGCTATAATACGACCGACTTTAACCATTTTTTCAGACACCTATATGTGCAATATACGAAAGCATATAGTGAAGTTTGTAGCTTCAATCTGCTCATTTGAGGAAGATATGACAAAAATCCTATTTTCTGAAAAATCGGTTGTATGGGGGATATATGCAAAAGTGGTCCGATCCGGCCGGCTCCGAAAAATGTCCAGTCGGACACCTAAATATATCTGCTCACCATATTTTATCAAAGATATCTCAAAAACAAGTAAGGAAGGCTAAGTTCGGGTGTAACCGAACATTACATACTCAGTTGAGAGCTGTGGAGACAAAGTAAGGGAAAATCACCATGTTGTAAAAAGAACCTAGGGTAACCCTGGAATGTGTTTGTATGACATGTATATCAAATGGAAGGTATTAAAGAGTATTTTAAGAGGGAGTGGGCCATAGTTCTATAGATGGACGCCATTTAGGGATATCGCCATAAAGGTGGACCAGGCCTGACTCTAGAATTTGTTTGTACGATATGGGTATCAAATGAAAGGTGTTAATGAGTATTTTAAAAGGGCATGGGCCTTAGTTCTAGAGGTGGACGCCTTTTCGAGATATCGCCATAGAGGTGGACCAGGGGTGACTCTAGAATTTGTTTGTACGATATGGGTATCAAATGAAAGGTGTTAATGAGTATTTTAAAAGGGCGTTGTCCTTAGTTCTATAGGTGGACGCCTTTTCGAAATATCGCCATAAAGGTGGACCAGGGGTGACTCTAGAATTTGTTTGTACGATTTGGGTATCAAATGAAAGGTGTTAATGAGTATTTTAAAAGGGCGTGGGCCTTAGTTCTATAGGTGGATGCCTTTTCGAGATATCGCCATAAACGTTGACCAGGGGTGACTCTAGAATTTGTTTGTACGATATGGGTATCAAATGAAAGGTGTTAATGAGTATTTTAAAAGGGCGTAGGTCTTAGCTCTATAGGTGGACGCCTTTTCGAAATATCGCCATAAAGGTGGACCAGGGGTGACTCTAGAATTTGTTTGTACTATATGGGTATGAAATGAAAGGTGTTAATGAGTATTTTAAAAGGGCGTGGGCCTTAGTTCTATAGGTGGATGCCTTTTCGAGATATCGCCATAAACGTGGACCAGGGGTGACTCTAGAATTTGTACGATATGGGTATCAAATGAAAGGTGTTAATGAGTATCTTAAAAGGGCGTGGGCCTTAGTTCTATAGGTGGACGCCTTTTCGAAATATCGCCATAAAGGTGGACCAGTGGCGACTCTAGAATTTGTTCGTACGATATGGGTATCAAATGAAAGGTGTTAATGAGTATTTTAAAAGGGCGTTGTCCTTAGTTCTATAGGTGGACGCCTTTTCGAAATATCGCCATAAAGGTGGACCAGGGGTGACTCTAGAATTTGTTTGTACGATATGGGTATCAAATGAAAGGTGTTAATGAGTATTTTAAAAGGGCGTGGGCCTTAGTTCTATAGGTGGATGCCTTTTCGAGATATCGCCATAAACGTTGACCAGGGGTGACTCTAGAATTTGTTTGTACGATATGGGTATCAAATGAAAGGTGTTAATGAGTATTTTAAAAGGGCGTAGGTCTTAGCTCTATAGGTGGACGCCTTTTCGAAATATCGCCATAAAGGTGGACCAGGGGTGACTCTAGAATTTGTTTGTACTATATGGGTATGAAATGAAAGGTGTTAATGAGTATTTTAAAAGGGCGTGGGCCTTAGTTCTATAGGTGGATGCCTTTTCGAGATATCGCCATAAACGTGGACCAGGGGTGACTCTAGAATTTGTACGATATGGGTATCAAATGAAAGGTGTTAATGAGTATCTTAAAAGGGCGTGGGCCTTAGTTCTATAGGTGGACGCCTTTTCGAAATATCGCCATAAAGGTGGACCAGTGGCGACTCTAGAATTTGTTCGTACGATATGGGTATCAAATGAAAGGTGTTAATGAGTATTTTAAAAAGGAGTGGGCCTTAGTTCTATGTGTGGACGCCTTTTCGAGATATCGCCATAAACGTGGACCAGGGGTGACTCTAGAATTTGTTTGTACGATATGGGTATCAAATGAAAGGTGTTAATGAGTATTTTAAAAGGGCGTGGGCCTTAGTTCTATAGGTGGACGCCTTTTCGAAATATCGCCATAAAGGTGGACCAGGGGTGACTCTGAATTTGTTTGTACGATATGGGTATCAAATGAAAGGTGTTAATGAGTATTTTAAAAGGGCGTGGGCCTTAGTTCTATAGGTTGACGCCTTTTCGAAATATCACCATAAAGGTGGGCCAGGGGTGACTCTAGAATTTTTTTGTACGATATGGGTTTCAAATGAAAGGTGTTAATGAGTATTTTAAAAAGGAGTGGGCCTTAGTTCTATATGTAGACGCCTTTTCGAGATATCGCCATAAACGTGCACCAGGGGTGACTCTAGAATGTGTTTGTACGATATGGGTATCAATTTGAAGGTATTAATGAGGGTTTAAAAGGGAGTGGCCCTTAGTTGTATATGTGAAGGCGTTTTCGCGATATCGACCAAAATGTGGACCAGGGTGATTCAGAACATCATCTGTCGGGTACCGCTAATTTATTTATATATGTAATACCACGAACAGTATTCCTTCCAAGATTCCAAGGGCTTTTGATTTCGCCCTGCAAAACTTTTTCATTTTCTTGTACTTAATATGGTAGGTGTCACACCTATTTTACCAAGTTTTTTTCTAAAGTTATATTTTGCGTCAATAGACCAATACAATTACCATGTTTCATCCCTTTTTTCGTATTTGGAATAAAATTATGGCATTTTTTTCATTTTTCGTAATTTTCGATATCGAAAAAGTGGGCGTGGTCATAGTCGGATTTCGGCCGTTTTTTACACCAATACAAAGTGAGTTCAGATAAGTACGTGAACTGAGGTTAGTAAAGATATATCGATTTTTGCTCAAGTTATCGTGTTAACGGCCGAGCGGAAGGACAGACGGTCGACTGTGTATAAAAACTGGGCGTGGCTTCAACCGATTTCGCCCTTTTTCACAAAAAATAGTTATCGTCCTAGAATCTAAGCCTCTACCAAATTTCACAAGGATTGGTAAATTTTTGTCGACTTATGGCATTAAAAGTATCCTAGACAAATTAAATGAAAAAGGGCGGAGCCACGCCCATTTTGAAATTTTCTTTTATTTTTGTATTTTGTTGCATCATATCATTACTGGAGTTGAATGTTGACATAATTTACTTATATACTGTAAAGATATTAACTTTTCTTTTAAAATTTGAATTTAAAAATTTTTTTTTAAAAAGTGGGCGTGTTCGTTCTCCGATTTCGCTAATTTTTATTAAGCAGACATATAGTAATAAGAGTAACGTTCCTGCCAAATTTCATCATGATATGTTCAACGACTGCCAAATTACAGCTTGCAAAACTTCTAAATTACCTTCTTTTAAAAGTGGGCGGTGCCACGCCCATTGTCCAAAATTTTACTAGTTTTCTATTCTGCGTCATAAGTTCAACTCACCTACCAAGTTTCATCGCTTAATCCATATTTGGTAATGAATTATCGCACTTTTTCGATTTTTCGAAATTTTCGATATCGAAAAAGTGTGCGTGGTTATTGTCCGATATCGTTCATTTTAAATAGCGATCTGAGATGAGTGCCCAGGAACCTACATACAAAATTTCATCAAGATACCTAAAAATTTACTCAAGTTATCGTGTTAACGGACAGACGGACGGACGGACATGGCTCAATCGAATTTTTTTTCGATACTGATGATTTTGATATGTGGAAATCTATATCTATCTCGATTCCTTTATACCTGTACAACCAACCGTTATCCAATCAAAGTTAATATACTCTGTGAGCTTTGCTCAACTGAGTATAATTAAGGAACTAGTTTGCATTCAAACAGCCATAATTACAGACGGACAGACCGACAGACGTGCATAGCTAAATCAACTCAGGTCTTCATCCTGATCATATCGGTATACTTATTGGTGGGTCTATCTCTTCTCCTTTAAGGACATACAATTTTGAGATTCGTTACAAACTTAATATACCAATTCATTTTCATGAAAGGTATAAAAAAAAACACAATTTACATAAATTTTAAACAATGAAAATCACTTATCGAGAAAGTAATTAAAATTTTAGGTTTAAGTGCTTTATAAACAAGTTCGCCTTATTAACCCATAAAGTATCTTTCTATCATGCACAAGATATGTTCATACATGAGTACTTAAGTAGTAGAAACAAGTAAGGAAGGTTAAGTTCGGGTGTAACCGAACATTACATACTCAGTTGAGAGCTATGGTGACAACATAAGGGAAAATAACCATGTAGGAAAATGAACCGAGGGAAACCCTGGAATGTGTTTGTATGACATGTGTATCAAATGAAAGGCATTAAAGAGTATTTTATGAGGGAGTGGGCCATAGTTCTATAGGTGGACGCCATTTAGGGATATAGCCATAAAGGTGGATCAGGGTTGACTCTAGAATGCGTTTGTACGATATGGGTATCAAATGAAAGGTATTAATGAGTATTTTAAAAGGGCGTGGACCTAAGTTCTATAGATGGACGCCTTTTCGAGATATCGCCGTAAAGATGGACCAGGGGTGACTCTAGAATGCGTTTGTACGATATGGGTATCAGATGAAAGGTGTTAATGAGCATTTTAAAAGGGAGTAATCCTTAGTTCCATAGGTGGACGCCGTTTCGAGATATCGCCATAAAGGTGGACCAGGGGTGACCCTAGAATTTGTTTGCACAATATGGGCATCAAACGAAAGGTGTTAATGAGTATTTTAAAAGGGAGTGGGCCTTAGTTCTATAGGTGGACGCCGTTTCGAGATATCGCCATAAAGGTGGGCCAGGGGTGACTCTAGAATTCGTTTGTGCAATATGGGTATCAAACGAAAGGAGTTAATGAGTATTTTAAGAGGGAGTGGGCCTTAGTTCTATAGGTGGACGCATTTTCGAGGTATCGCAATATAGGTGGACCAGGGGTGACTCTAGACTTTGTTTGTACGATATGGGTATCAAATGAAAGGTGTTAATGAGTATTTTTAAAAGGTAGTGGGCCTTCGTTTTATAGGTGTTCGCCTTTTCCAGATATCGCCATAAAGGTGGACCAGGGGTGACTTTAGAATTTGTTTGTATGATATGGGTATCAAATGAAAGGTGTTAATGATTATTTTAAAAGGGCGTGGGGCTTAGTTCTATAGGTGGACGCCTTTTCGAGATATCGCCATAAAGGTGGACCAGGGGTGACTCTAGAATTCGTTTGTGCAATATGGGTATCAAACGAAAGGAGTTAATGAGTATTTTAAGAGGGAGTGGGCCTTAGTTCTATAGGTGGACGCCTTTTCGAGATATCGCCATAAAGATGGACCAGGTGTGACTCTAGAATGCGTTTGTACGATATGGGTATCAAATGAAAGGTGTTAATGAGTATTTTAAAAGGGAGTAATCCTTAGTTCCATAGGTGGACTCCGTTTCGAGATATCGCCATAAAGGTGGGCCAGGGGTGACTCTAGAATTCGTTTGTGCAATATGGGTATCAAACGAAAGGACTTAATGAGTATTTTAAGAGGGAGTGGGCCTTTCTGGACTAGGGGTGACTCTAGACTTTGTTTGTACGATATGGGTATCAAATGAAAGGTGTTAATGAGTACTTTTAAAAGGGAGTGGGACTTCGTTCTATAGGTGTTCGCCTTTTCGAAATATCGCCATAAAGGTGGACCAGGGGTGACTCTAGAATGAGTTTGTACGATATGGGTATCAAACGAAAGGAGTTAATGAGTATTTTAAGAGGGAGTGGGCCTTAGTTCTATAGGTGGACGCCTTTTCGAGATATCGCCATAAAGATGGACCAGGTGTGACTCTAGAATGCGTTTGTACGATATGGGTGTCAAATGAAAGGTGTTAATGAGTATTTTAAAAGGGAGTAATCCTTAGTTCCATAGGTGGACTCCGTTTCGAGATATCGCCATAAAGGTGGGCCAGGGGTGACTCTAGAATTCGTTTGTGCAATATGGGTATCAAACGAAAGGACTTAATGAGTATTTTAAGAGGGAGTGGGCCTTTCTGGACTAGGGGTGACTCTAGACTTTGTTTGTACGATATGGGTATCAAATGAAAGGTGTTAATGAGTACTTTTAAAAGGGAGTGGGACTTCGTTCTATAGGTGTTCGCCTTTTCGAAATATCGCCATAAAGGTGGACCAGGGGTGACTCTAGAATGAGTTTGTACGATATGGGTATCAAATTAAAGGTATTAATGAGAGTTTTAAAAGGGAGTGGTGGTAGTTGTATATGTGAAGGCGTTTTCCAGATATCGACCAAAATGTGGACCAGGGTAACCCAGAACATCATCTGTTGGATACCGCTAATTTATTTTTATATGTAATACCTGCCAAGATTTTAAGGGTTTTTTATTTCGCCCTGCAGAACTTTTTCATTTTCTTCTACTTAATATGGTAGGTGTCACAACCATTTTATAAAGTTTTTTCTAAAGTTATATTTCGCGCCAATAAAACAATCCAATTACCTTACCATATTTCATCCCTTACCATATGTCGTCGCTTTATCGGTCTTTTGTAATGAATTATCGCCCTTTTTCGGTTTTTCGAAATTTTCGATATCGAAAAAGTGGGCGTGGTTGTAGTCCGATATCGTTCATTTTAAACAGCGATCTGAGATGAGTGCTCAGGAACCTACATACCAAATTTCATCAAGATACCTCAAAATTTACTCAAGTTATCGTGTTAACGGACGGACGGACGGACGGACATGGCTCAATCAAATTTTTTTTCGATCCTGATTATTTTGATATATGGAAGTCTATATCTATCTCGATTCCTTTATATATGTATGTACAACCAACCGTTATCCAATCAAACTTAATATACTCTGTGAGCTCTGCTCAACTGAGTATAAAAAGCATTGTAATGAAACATGTTTGAAGAACTTATGAGGATTTGATTATAGAGTATTGACAGTAATTTCTGTTGACGCCGAGTGAACTTTAACAAAAAACATAAAATCCATACTTAACATAAAAGGTGAAAAGCTAAAAGCCTAAAAACTTTAACGCTCAATAAATCATGCAAATTAGATTTTGCCAGATTAAAACGGTGAATTGAATACCCAGTTGCGTGTCACAAAATTATATAACTTTTAATTGTATGCGCTTCAAACACAATTTCCAAAACATGAACATTTTTGAGCAAAGAGAGAAAGATTTGTTTAAAAGAGCAAATTTTCTTTATTATTAAAAAATGTTACAATACTTCCTAATGAGAAAAAACATATCCATTTTTCTTGATGTAAGCATGTTTTTGTTCAGTTTGTTATTCAATACGCCACTCATGTTCACTCATATCTTTTAAAGAGCTTCATAAAATCACAAGTAATTAATCCATTTGACAATCTTCTTCAGCATTAAGCGTTACTATGTAGCAGTAAATTTACTTGTAAAAGGTTTTTACGATCTAGATTTCGGTTTTTTTTTGTTCCTCAGCAGATCACCGAGATTTTAAGAATAGTGAATTAACTGAAAATTTAAATTCCCTAGATTAGATTTGAAATCATGCACATATTTCAAATTTCTTACCGCTCCCGATGTTCCTGACTCTATTGAAGAACTATTTTTCTGTTCGCTGATGTATTGGAACGATTACGTAATTGATTATGGTTGTGGCCGATGACAGCAAAAACGCCTTTTACTAAAAATAATGGGAGGTGGAAGAAAAATGTATGGTTCAATAATCATACAAGTTTACCATAAATATATATATATTTTTTTTGCTTTGATATATACTTATATATGTACATTGTAAATAAAAGTGATTTGCATCCTTCGAGCATCTTACACATACATAGAAATTCAAAGATGTGTATAATATATGGATATACAGGGTTTTTAGCAGCGAACTTATAAAGTTTAATATTTTTTTCTATAGCTAATTACATGAAGAAAGAATACAAGTTGGGGTCCACCCTAAAATCTCAAGCCGGACTAAAATAAAAATGCTTCCATTCCTAGGGGGTTCGAATAGGCCCCAATTTGTAGGTATCTTTTGCCAGGAAGTTAGCCACATAATAAAACCGTAAATTCTTAGTAGCAACATACCCCGTGTATTCCACTTTTTACGTTTGACTTAAATTATCGTTGTATATTTAACTAATATAGAGATACATATGTATGTACTAAGAATTTTTTAAATTTTCGCATTCACATCCGCATTGATGCATTTGCGCTACGAAAAACTGCTTTCTGTGAAAACGTAGGTATTTCCAACCCATTGAGTTATAGCAGTGCAACTTTTCTTAAAAATAAATATCTCAGTAATAGCCGTGTCAGAATGAAATTTCTCATGTATATGACTTTTGATGCAAAAGCGAACATCGTCACAAGGCACAATGCTGCATCAATAATCTTATGAGACGTGGCTTTTAAGTACAGAGCTTTATCAGAAAAGTACAGGCATTGGTTCTTTTAAAAACGGTCAATGTGCCATCGTTATAAGGAAGGAAATTTTCTGGTGTCTAAAAATGTTCACTTCATATTAATGGCGCTTTAAACCCCCAATACTTGCACAAGCGAACTAACCGATTTCGGTAGAAGAATTCAGAGCCCGTGTTCCTTGATCGAATTTTTTAAATCACAATAGTTGTGAAACCTTTGATCGGATTAATGACATGTGCCAACTAGAGACAATTAGTACTCGTTAGTGCAGAGGCGTAAAAAATATGTTTTGCATTCTTTTAAAAGTCCCTTTTATATGCACCTTACTATTAAAATAATTCGTTCAATGGCAGAATTTATTAAACAAACTTTTATTAAAATTATTAAGAAAAGCCTACTACCAACAATATTTACACTTCTGTGATTATCCCTTTCGCAATAGCCACCCAATTAGCTAATAACTTAAAAATATAGAAAAAATTGGATTTTAAATTTCTACATCTATCCTTTTTTCCGCTTCTAAGCCAATGTGCGCCTGCTCAACCCATGATTGATGATAACAGAGCTTTGACACTCCCAAATTTAAAAATCTAGAGGGGTTGATTTTACGATGTAAGGAAAATCGGGAAATAATTCAATCTACTTTAGCGAAAATAGTAGTACAAAAGTACCTTAAGTATATTAGTAGTGATAATAATTTTGTAAATGACAACAGGTTTTGAGGGAAATGAATAATTTTCTTGTAAATATTTCGTGAATTGATAAAGTGTTATGTTGGTTTGGTCATTCTTTCAGAATTGGTTTGAAGAATGCCGTACTTCAGAATTTTATCCAAAAATATACTATCTCAAATTTTTTTTCAAAAACTCCATATCTGAGCATAAGTTCAATGCATTTTGACATTCGAGGTAGTTAATGAAAAGCATTCTGAGTTAAGGCGTTCTTCAACCTAATTCTAATATAGGGCGTTTTTGTGACAAATCCTGAAACGAGAAATTTATGAGAAATATTTTGAGATAGGGCGATTTTGAACTGACAAGAAAATAAAAGAATATGGCTTATTGTCTTAGAACTTAGTGTTCCGGCCTTGATTTTGACAGAGGATTTAAGCTTTTGTGCGGTCCTGCTACACAGGGAGTGTTTATCTTTTTATTCTGAAATTTCGGAAAGCTCTTTTCCGTTTAAGTGTTCATAGAAGTGTTCGAGATAAACCGTTAATTTGAATATTCGAAACACGTTCGTTTGATACTATCTCACGAGGTCCAAATATCTAAATAAGTATATACATTATATTCCAAATATAAAACGATACCACAAATTCTTAAATGGAGACGAATGTTTTCCGAACATACGGAATGAATAAGTTAACATGCTCAATAAGTACATTTCGTTGTGGCATCTCCATTATTGACTAATGACATCTTTACATTAATCGATTTACTAGTCGAGGTTTTGACGTTGAACGATGAGTTTTAAATTGGTTTAGGTTTCCTATGTTCATAGGTTTCAGTACTTATCGGGTATTTGTTAACTGATTGCTTCCATTTCCACTAGTAATATTTTTCGAAAAATCGCAAAGAAACAACACAGTTAACGGATGTCAATTCGATTTCGAACCAAATGGCTGCGATTGTCAAAAAATTTGTCAGCCGAGCAAACCTCTTGTGATTGAACCATGGGTTCAACCAATGAAAAAGTTTGAAATTATAAAAATTAAAAAAGTATGTATTTCTGCAGTTAATTACGCTACTCACAGTTCCTTTTAATTTTAATATTGAAAATGTTTAAATTTAACGCATTACCAATTCATGATTGTGATCATCCCTTTATACATACTATGTCAACAGTTTATTGAAACTATTTACATATTTTCAGCTTTTTTTAGTTTTCGCTCATTTATATGTATTTCTAATACATTTTTTACTCAACAATTCAATGTTTGTTTTTGTGTTTATCTCCCTGATGAAGATAAAAAAATTTCATCCAAACGCCTAGGAGGAAAAGAAAAACCTTGTGTTCTGTCTTTATTTTATCGGGCGAAAAGCTCCATATATATTGTTGGGACAGGATTAAATAAATGCAAGGCGTGATAACCTCCGAACAGATTTTAGGCCGATGAAGGTAATAGTCTAGAGCAGGAATCAACTGCTAATACGCGTCTTGGCATCAGTATTAACAATCCGGAAACGGAAAATAAAAATTTCAACTCGTTCAAAGGATATTAAAGAAAAACCGAAAAATGACCCCGGATCCATCCGAAACCGGGGATGGGATCCGTAGTATTTTTGCGCAGAACACCTTTCTGGGTTGGCGTTTATAAAAAATTATCCTGGTCCACCAATGGGGTGGGATCAAAATTAAATCCGTGCAAAATGCCTTTGTACACAAAAGTTTTTTCAGTGCACAACAACATTACAACTACCACATGAAAGTTGCCAACTTCAACTGCAAATATTTCAGGACATAGACAACGCGTCTTTTGACACCTCTCCCGATATTTTTGGATGCGTATTAACAGTCGACCCCTATTCTCTTTTACCCAGATGAATTTTCTCTAAGAAGCTTTTCATGGCAGAAGAAATACACTGGGAGTGTTTGTCAAGTTGCTTGCCGAGGGGCGACCCCACTTAGAAAAACTTTTTCTAATTGAAAGAATTTATTTCTAAATTTTCGATGTTGCTTTGTCCGGAAGTTGAACCCTCGATCTTCGGTGTGGTAGACGGAGCACGCTACTACACCAGGGCGCCCATGGGACAGGACTATCAATATTTATTTATTATCGAATCCAGAGTAATGGATTTAGCCAAAAATTTCTCTCTTTTAGTCTTTAATAATTCCAGTATATTTCAACAACATAATAAAGTCAGATTGTAAAAGTTGTTACAATCAACAATAATTATTAGGAAACTCGCGTTGTACTTACTAAAGTAAGCATTCCATCAAAGTAATTTGCTAACTTTATTGATTTTGCTTTTCTTTTAAGGACAAAGTTTATTGCCATCAGCAAAATCTAACTCAGTTACTTCATTTTGTGCAAATAATCTGACAAGTGGCCAATAAAGTTCGGAATTGATGAGGCTTTTCAGAGTAATTAAATTTGTATTATTAGCTAAGCCAAAGTAATTTCCATAAGACTCTTTAATGTCCATCCACATCAATGCGAAAATTGAAAATTAAGGAATTAAAATTTTAAGAGCTGCAGATTTGTGGTTAATTTCACGATTGCCGCCATGATCTATTTCAACCAAAAACGGTGCCTTTTATTAAGGAATTTGTTTTAAAAAAAAAGAGTTTTGGGAATGCCAGTATTTTGTCAACCTTTTCAAATCAAATAATTTTCATCAAACCTATAGGGAGAGATTTACTCTCATGTAATTCCATAGTTTTTTTCGTTTCCTTTGTCCGTGAAAAAAACAGAATAGCAATAGAATTTGGTATTCAAGGCATGCTGGTGTAGATTCCTCTAGTCAAATAACTCGTTAATATACCAGAAGCCCGGTGCAAACAATTGATCTAATGGTAGACGTATGGAAGACAACATTTTGAAAATTTGGTATGTGTAATCTGCACAGACGATAACAAACAGAAGCCTTAGCGGCTTATCTCTGATTATTTAGCCCAACTCATTAACATATGCCAAGCTTTTTGGTCCAAAAAAAGCGTGGTATCCAATAGAGTTTTAAAGCCCGTTTAACAATATAAGGTTAACACTAGCTGGAATTTTATTTGACAAGAACCGTTTTGTGATGCGTCAAAAACCTTCCAGGTAAGCACAAAGGCCTACATATAAGATTTTTGATGCAGCATCGTGCGCTCACAGATGAACAGAATTGCATGTGTTTGCATGGAGAGCGACAAATAGCGCATCACCAGCGCCATCTGACATGAAAAAGTAACCAACTTCCCATTTTTGTTTTAACTTCCTTTCTATTAGTTTCATTTGATGTTTTTCCGCCAATTTCCATCCAAATTGGACACATTTACAATCCATTTTTGAGCAACTTCTCGGTGAGCTAGAGTCTTGAAACATGGAACACGCATCGAAACCCGGTGACAATTTAACGTGAAGTTAAGGGATCGTGAAAATTCTAAAAAACGTCCGAAATTTAAAATTTCGCTTTCAAATTTGAAGGAGTTTCCCGATCTGAAAATTTGAACTAAGATTTCGGCTCTATAAGGTTATAATATTTAGGATAAACGAGTTTTCTAGATGGGACAGGGATCGAGACATTTAGTATGTTCACTTACAAAATGTGGAATCTTGTGACCGCTATTTGAGTAACCATAGAGTTAGAACTTAGAAACTTATAACATGCTTCAAAACCCGATGACAATGCAAAATGTAGGGAAATATTTTTTTCTAGGTGGTCCAGGGATCGTGAAAATTCCAAAAATCGTTCTAACTTCGATTATTAAAATTACGTCTTTGTTTGAAGAGACATTTTTTCATTTCTTTTGGTTCATTTATATAAAGGAAGTACTAACAAGTTTTTTATCTTCTTTGTATTTTTTGATTGAATTTTGTTTTTGGATTATCTAAAATCATTACAAAGAAATGTTCAAAACTAGTTCCCGATGGGCAAGTAACATACTGTGACGAATTTTGGGAAACTCCGCTTATTTGAAACCTTCTGCTAACGTTCGAATCGCTAAACTGTCGAATAAATAACTCCAATATTCTGTATTGCAAAATGGTGTTTATTAGACTACTTTGGGAGTAGTACAATTATACGTCACTTCACAACTAACCGCGTGTTTAAATTAAACTGATTAATCATGCCTCGGCTTGCGCTGCTTCTATACTCTCTGTTGTCCGGGTTTATACCTAGTGTAGTATGGTAAACAAAGAGATAGATGGAAAATTATGCCAAACATTTCGTTACTTTTTCAACTTCACCACTCAGATTTGAGAAAATCTGTTTCAAATCAATTTTGTAGAGAAATAAGAGATAGTTTTCTGAAAAGCGTTCGGACGTCCCCAACTATCACATCCTTACAATCTTGTCTGCTAATTTTACTTGTAAACCACTGCTTATTCTTATTTTTTTAAACTTTAAATATATTTTGGTTCCGAAATCACGACATCGCAGCTTTCAACCCGTAAGAGATTAAATGGTTTATTGCAATAAGGGCGATATGTTGAAGCTTATCCCAAGCAAAATTTTTCAGTAAATAAGTATATTTGATTAACCATCTATATCACGGTATATTCAGTTTACGATTGACATCTATAAAATTATCCTAGGCAAAACTTAATTTTTTTGTTTTTTGTTGACACTTTCGTACTCGTATATCGTTGCTATTCAAAAAGCTTATTAATCCATGAAAATTCCCTCATGTGCATCCGGATTTAAGTTAAAATATGACTTGCTGGATGGAGGTAAAATAAAAATTGATAGAATAGTAAATAAAAGTGCCTACTTACCATTGTGGAAAAGACAAGTTTGATGACTTCTGCATAGACGTCAAAATTACAAATAGAATGGATCACCTGATTTTGATTTGACTATCGCTGTCTCATTCTGTATCTCTTTCTATCACCCGCTGAAGATAGCCGGCTCTATGCGCCGCCATATTGTACACCCTGTCAAAACGCTGCCAAAACTCTAAAAAGTAGACATATTGAACATCCTGTCAGACAGTGGGCGGATAAGATATCACACTTGTTTTATCCGCAATGCTACTTACGCAGCGACCTTCATATAATTCATGTTCAACAAAAAATAAGATTGGTCTTTAATACTTTTCAGACTTAAACTCCGTGTATGCCAGTTTCGACCGACTGACAAAACATGTCTAAAAACATCAGGAGGAGTATTGAAAATCGCGTTTTGACCTTATTATCAATAGCCCGAAAGCGAGTATGAAAAATTGTATATTTATGAAGATACATTTGCATGAAACAGTTGGCCAAACACATAGTTTGGGTTTGGTGGAAACGTAGTTTAAGGGAAGATTGTATGGTTCCTCACAGATGGTCTAGAAACCTTCCGTTGTAAAGTATATTTAGTTCATTTACTACCTCGCGACTTTAATTTCATCTAGCACCACTCCCGTACTTCCTCCCCCTCAATTACATGACCACACCTAAGTAGATGCTTATGTACAAAAACCCAAGCAAACATTTAAGTAGCAATTTTTTAAGATGCGGATGCGTTGTTTGGTTTTGTGCTCGTAGGAATAGAATAGCAGACTGAAGAGTAAGCATTGCACCTTACGTGACGATAAATGAACTATTTAATTACGAATGTATTTTTTTCATCCTGCATTAATACAAATACTATCTCATATCAAAGACAAAAATACGTAAGATGAAATCATAATTCAAGTTGCCACCTATGTCATCCAATTTTTAAAGGAGAAATCTAAAAAATTTGGCGAATAAATGATTCCGATGATGGGATGTGATAACTGGCGGACTGGCTATGCATTCTTTTCTTGCCAAACAGTTTTCATCGCCACAGAATGTTGTACATATGTACATTTGATAGTTTTCATTATACGATTTTTTAAGTATATTTGGTTGTTTTGCGTGTTTTTAAGTGGGTTAGGTTAGAGTGGCTGCCTAATAATATTACGATCGGAGGGCCAACGCCATCTCAAGTCGTGCTTTTATTGCGCGAAGAGTATCGCTTATTTCTTCAGTATGTTAAGTTAGTTCAGTATTATTAATTCTGCAATCTTTATTGTAATCTCATATTACAGTATCTGTATATTCCATATTGTTGTTCACCTCTAGATTAAATAAATAAATAAAGGTCGTCTCTGCAGATGAGACAAAAGTTCTCAGAAGTTCTGGACTCTTACTTGTCCAGAATCGACCCCGACATACGTAATGTATGTCCTCCATGCGATGTGTCACCAACCATCTTTTCAATTGTAATGGGGAACCTACGTCTCTTACACCAATCTCCCTATGGTCCGCCCCTGTTGAAACTGCCAGTTTCCTTGACTCCCGTCAGAGAATATTGATGACAATTTGTGAGTGGTCGTGCCCATTGAATAGGACGAATCACTGTTAACACAACAACAACAGACAGAAGTTCATCCTTAAGTAAAAATATTGGTACTTAACCCCTTAATCAGTTTGGCGGTACAAAAAATGTCGCCAGTCACCTCTTCGCTACGCTACCTAGTGCCAATTGGAAACACCATTTGGCCCTTCCTCTTCGTTTGCCTTCCTAAGCCTATTCCGATTAAAACACCTTCTAGGACGGAGCTTCTACTTTTATTCGTAAAACATTTTGATGTCTGCAAAAAGCTCATACAGGTTGTCGTTAAATCTTCTTCGGTACCCACCGTTGCCAGCGGGTAAAGGTCCCTCAATTTTTCTAGAATGTTTTCATTGAACACTTCCAAAGACGAACTATTTGATGCTGTCAGCGTTCATGGTTCAGCATCATATGGCAGGACAGGTGTGTGAAGTCGCTTATTTAGTTTGCCGAGAGAGGACTTTACTTTTTAATTGCCTACTCAGTCCAAAGTAGCATTTGTTGGCCATTGCAATTCTTCGCTAGCTTTCTAGGCTGACACTGCTGTTTGTGTTAATGCTGATTCTCAAATAAACGAAGTTCTTTACTATTTCGAAATTATGGCTACCAACAGGGACGTGGTTGCCAAGATGGAAATGCGTAATTCCCGAAAACGGTGTGGCCAAGAAAGTGTTATTTGGTTGTTTTGCGCTCTCACAAGGAAATTGTGAAAGCCAAACTAGGAAGTGCCGATCTGTATTACTCCAATTTTTTCCTTGTGTGTCTGGGTTGAACATATTTTGCCTTCGACGTTAAAGGGATCCAAATCGATGCTGGTTGCGTGTTTTTGTTCGGGGACAGTCAGGTAGTCTTGTGCTAGATACGACCAAGCTTCAGGCCCCGCGAAGTGGATCAGCCTTTATCCATTAGGTGACGTTTTCCGATATAGGCTTTACTTTCGGAATGTGGGCCCAAATACTCCTTCTTGAATCACCCTGGCGTATATGTCACCAAATATACCTTTAATATCACCGTGGAGCCAGTGATTATTATTACTTAATGTAGTTATTGTTTTCAATAAAACCGTTTAACTTAAAAGCTTGTTTTCTTATATTTATCTAAAAAGTCGCTTAAGTATGTAATCTGATCTCTTCTATGTATTACATATCTTATACAGCCGATTATTTGGATATTACGAATGGGATAAGATTATTGTTCAGCCCCATTCATGAATGGTATGAAGTCTTCAGCACAGCCAACAAGATAGTCACCAAATATACCTTTAATATCACCGTTGAGCCAGTGATTATTATTACTTAATGTAGTTATTGTTTTCAATAAAACCGTTTAACTTAAAAGCTTGTTTTCTTATATTTATCTAAAAAGTCGCTTAAGTATGTAATCTGATCTCTATGTATTACATATCTTATACAGCCGATTATTTGGATATTACGAATGGGATAAGATTATTGTTCAGCCCCATTCATGAATGGTATGAAGTCTTCAGCACAGCCAACAAAATAGTCCCGTCCTTACTTTTTTTATATAAAAAATACTGTTCTCAGCTCTGTTGTTGTTGTTGTAGCAGTGCAATCCCATTTAATTTGTTCTCACCTCTCTTAATGATGGATGTAGGATATGTACGTTTCTGTTCTATTGATGTAAGTATACACTAAGCTGATGATATCGCTTCTGTATCTGAGGAGCTTTATAGTATATCTCTACCTAGAGCTTTAACTGTTAAGATTTATTAAATCTCATATTTTGACCTGCGTTTTATTTTTTCATATTGAAAAAACTTTAACGTTGGACCACATGCACAGATTACATTTTTGAGGGTTTTCAGCGACTAAAAATATTTACATTTTCGAATTGAACAGACACAATTTCATAAAGCAAAAACATAATCGAATGAGCCAAGATCCTGCATTCCGGAATTGTTGTATTTGTAATCGAATTTGAAAAAAAAGTTTGATGACCTAGCGCTTTTGAAATTTGTCGATTTGTTACATTTCTCTCATGTTTCGCTACCAGTGTTTGGAGTATTTATAACTGTTACCTGAGGAAACGACTACGCCGGAGTAAAAATTTAATTTTCGGAATATATTTTTTCTTCCTTTTTGAAAGCGGGCGAACAACTAACATCAAATTGATTTGGTAGCTTGGCAATCCCTTCGATTGTCTTTTTTGTCGTGTAATGTTTCTCAGCAAAAAAGTTATCTGCCTTATCAAATGCACATGGAGTCGGCCTAAAACGTGTAGGATGACCAATTAATTCTCCCATTAACACACCACATTCTATATCCCCGGATATTTATCGCGAAAAAATATTATTATTAAATTCAGTTACCATACATATTTCATGCTCTTTTAATGACAGAAGGTTTCAAGACCGGGGCAGATTCCTGTAGGAACGATAATGGCGACCTATTAACTGACGTACAGAGTGTGGGGTAAGACGAACCCGATACCCCGATCGCCGATGATGAAAAAAACTCTCCGGCATCCAATATCGCGGCTAAAAAATCACAAGATGCCAGGTAATGACGGGATACTCGCCGGGCTGTTCAAACATGGAGGCGAATATGAAGAAGCAAAAAAAAGTGGGTCTTGCAGTAAATTTGGACAAGACGAAGTACTTGCTGTCATCGTGGCCTTTGTAGCTACGTCACTGTTGACGTATATAAATTCGAGGCTGTGAAGGATTTCGTTCATTTGGGAAGCAGCATTAAAAGCAAAAGCAATTTCGGCCTAAAAATCAAACGGAGAATAACTCTTGCCAACAAGTGTTTCTTTAGGCAATTGTAAAGTAAGGTCCTCTGTCGACGAACAAAATTCTCGCTCTATAAGTCACTCATAATACATGTCCTGATGTATGGCCCGGAATTATGGAAGGTGCGAGAGAAGATGAAATGGCTCTTGGAGTATTCGAGAGAAAAGTTCTCCGAAAGGTTTACAGTTCTATCCGTGATGTCAACGGCGAGTGTCGAAGGAGGTATAATGATGAGTTATATGAGCTTTACGCAGACATGACGATAGTGCAGCGATTGAAAATCCAAAGGCTTCGCTAGCTAAGGCATGTTATGCGGATGAACGAATACGCTCCGGCAGCTTGTAAACAGAGGAAATAGAAAACCTGCACTGAGTTGGCAGAGACAGTTGTAGGAAGATTTTACCTCGATTGATCCCCCAATTGGCGACTAAAATAAGGGTTAGCTGATCTCACTGACTCAACGAAGAAGTGCTGTATGTTAAATTTTGGCAGGATTTACAGATCACACCCGAACACATTTTTTGCTTACATTTACTTCTTATTTTCTCATTCCGTACGAAAAAAGTACTAAAACTGTGAGTAAAATGTGAACAAACATGTCTTAAGACACGAACAATGAATTCACGTTATTTCATCCAAACGTCACTTGTAAACAATCAGCTTTTCATACGTATACAATTAAAACTTCAACCAAAAGATATTAGGTAGTAATACTATTTAGTTTTCAACTCGACCCAAATAAACTTTTGAAATAAAAAAACTGTAGTAGGAGGTAAGAGCGGAGCAAAATAATCCGATTGGAATAAAGTCTGAACACTGCGTCAGTAATGAAACATGTTGTCAAAAGCGTGACGTCACGCCGAGAAAATTTATTTCACGGCTAACTATGATTTTTTCTCTCATTTTTAATGCGGGATCTCTTTATTGGTTCATGAAGCAAAAACATATCTGAAAACTGCTCCTACTTTGTAGTAATTAAACAACTGATTGAAGATTTAACTTAAATCTTCTTCGTTTCGAGATTTTATTTTATATGATAAAACTTGCAAGATTTATCGTTAAATCCTTTCAGATGCTTAAATCTCGAATAAAGCTCAAAGTAGATATATGCTATTAGATATCGGCGCTTGACAATCCGCTGCACACCAATCAACTCGTGGAAAAATATAACAGGATTATGCTATTTTTTATTTAAGATGTGGGAAATTAGAGATTATTTTTTAAATTTCCGTGGGTAATTTCACAGCGTTTATCTGGCATCACTGCGTCCCGGTTGCGTTCTTGAAATCTTAATTTCTTTTTCGGTATTCATACTTTTTATTTTTCCAAACAAGGTTTTTCGGACGATAAGTGAGGCAAAAACTGAACTTTTTCTCGTTGTTGTTTTATCGGCCTATTAATAAAGAATTCCAGGTACGAATTCGCGCTCGAGGCCTGTAACAATTATTTTTGTGAAAATTATTGTTTTTTTAATTTTTCTATAATTGAGAAATTATTATTTGATTTGAAATAGAAGATATATAACTTGTTTCAGACATCTGCCATAGCTGCTCACATAGATCCATAATAATACCATAAAAGTTATTGTTATAGGCCTTGAGCCCGAGCTCGAACCTGGAAAACTTTTATTGTTCTCCGACGCCTTTCGAAGTTTTCCTTACATCTTCAACAGGGCGTCTGATTTATTTTAGTAAAACATAAATCGAAAACAAAACGTTTTGTTCTTTTTCAAATTAAAATGACAATACGGTTTAATTCTTTTGATATGATCAAATAGCCTAATAAGCCTATGTAAAACCCAAATGATTTATTTTCACTGGCCAGTCAGTTAACTTCCGCATACATTTCTGGTGTTTCCATTAATTTCTTATAAATTTTGACTAAGTGTTTGCTATAATATTTTAATATCAGGTGCTTCTTTATAAAATATTATAACATAGCACGAACATAGGAGCATACGTACATATTTATATATTAAAGGTACACCAACCTGAATAGCGACATCTTGGTCTTTTGTAAATTGCTGCACTTAATATTTCCTAGCTTGCTTTTTTCTTAACAAATTTACGCGCAGTCCAAATTTATTATCGCAAACATCTCATTTACTTAGATCAAATAGAAGCAGGAGCACACACTTTCATGTACATATGTTTTAGTAATTTAGCTGACGCCAATTAAGAGCACCAAGAGGCCACCGTGGTGTGATGATAGCGTGCTCCGCCTATCACCGTATGCCCTGGGTTCGCACCCCGGGCAAAGCAACATCAAAATTTTAGAAATAAGGTTTTTCAATTAGAAGAAAATTTTTCTAATTGGGGTCTCCCCTCGGCAGTGTTTGGCAAGCGCTCCGGGTGTATTTCTGCCATGAAAAGCTCTCAGTGAAAACTCATCTGCCTTGCAGATGCCGTTCGGAGTCGGCATAAAACATGTAGGTCCCGTCCGCTCAATTTGTAGGGAAAAACAAGAGGAGCACGACGCAAATTGGAAGAGAAGCTCGGCCTTAGATCTCTTCGGAGGTTATCGCGCCTTACATTTATTTTTTTTTTTTTAAGTCTTCCTCTACCTGCCTCTCACAACTCAGTGGAGTTCTCCCCGTTGCTCTTCGAACTGCGGTGTCGATTGAAAAACTTTCTTGGCCGGGACGTCTTTGTCCATTCGCATATTTTGACCTAACCAGCGAAGTTTTTGGGCTTTCATTCGCTACTGTATCTTCATATCTACGTAAAGCTCATACAGATCATCATTATACCACTTTCGATACTCGCCGTCGACGGACAGGATCATAAGTCTTGCAGAGAAATTTTCTGTCTAACTTTTAAGAGCCATCTTCTCTCGAACCGTCTACGAATACGATCCATACATCAAGACAGGTATGATGAGCCACTTGTAGAGGGCGAATCTTGTTCGTCTAGAGTGGAAATTATTTTCAAATTGCCTACTCAGATCAAAGTAGCACTTGTTTCCAAGGTTTATTCACCTTTTGTTTTCTAAGCTGACATTGTTATCGTTGTTACTTCTGGTTCCCAGATAGACGAAGTTCTTCACAGTCTCGAATTTATATGCATTAATAGTGAAGTGGCTGCCAAGGCGCGAATGCACCGATCTTTGTTTTTTTTTTTTTTTTGATGTTAGCAAGTACTTCAAATTTTCCTCGTTTACCAGAAGACCCACTTTTTATCCTTTTTATGTAACTCAAAGTCCAATCCAATCATTGTACGCTTTTATAAAAGATAGTGCCACCACGGTTTAAATCTGCCGCTAGAATTATCTTCTCCAGCATTAGGTTAAAGAAATCTCACAAAGGGGATTCGCCTTGTTTGAAGCCTCTTTTGGTGTCTGATGGCTCGGAGAGGGCCTTCCCAACCTTTACGGAGCTGATGGTGTTGCTCAACGTCGCTTGGCAGAGCCTTATTATCTTTGCAGGGAACTTAAATTCAAACATAGCAGCACACAAGCAAGTTCTTTCAGACGAAATACTTGCTGTCATCGAAGAAAAAACCTTGGCAGCCGCGTTGCTGTTGGAGGCAAAGCAGACGATATAAATCAAATATCAACAAGTAAGGAAGGCTAAGTTCGGGTGTAACCGAACATTACATACTCAGTTGAGAGCTGTGGATACAAAGTAAGGGAAAATCACCATGTTGTAAAAAGAACCTAGGGTAACCCTGGCATGTGTTTGTATGACATGTGTATCAAATGGAAGGTATTAAAGAGTATTTTAAAGGAAGTGGGCCATAGTTCTATAGATGGACGCCATTTAGGGATATCGCCATAAAGGTGGACCAGGCCTGAATCTAGAATTTGTTTGTACGATATGGGTATCAAATGAAATGTGTTAATGATAATTTTAAAAGGGAGTGGGCCTAAGTTCTATAGGTGGACGCCTTTTCGAGATATCGCCATAAAGGTGGACCAGGGGCGACTCCAGAATTTATTTTGTACGATATGGGTATCAAATGAAAGGTATTATTGAGTATTTTAAAAGGGTGTGGGCCTAAGTTCTATATGTGGACGCCTTTTCGAGATATCGCCATAAAGGTGGACCAGGGGTGACTATAGAATTTGTTTGTACGATATGAGTATCAAATGAAAGGTATTAATGAGTATTTTAAAAGGGAGTGGGCCTTAGTTCTATAGGTGGGCGCCTTTTCGGAATATCGTTATAAAAGTGGAGCAGGGTTGACTCTAGAATGCGTTTGTACAATATGGGTATCAAACGAAAGGTGTTAATAAGTGTTTTAAAAGGGAGTGGGCCTTAGTTGTATGGGTGGACGCCTTTTCGGGATATCGCCATAAACGTGGACCAGGGGTGACTCTAGAATGCGTTTGTACAATATGGGTATCAAATGAAAGGTGTTAATGAGTATTTTAAAAGGGCATGGGCCTTAGTTCTATAGGTGGACGCCTTTTCGAGATATCGCCATAAAGGTGGACCAGGGGTGACTCTAGAATTTGTTTGTACGATATGGGTATCAAATGAAAGGTATTAATGAGTATTTTAAAAGGGCGTGGACCGTAGTTGTATAGGTGGACGCCTTTTCGAGATATCGCCACAAAGGTGGGCCAGGGGTGACTCTAGAATTTTTTTGTACGATATTGGTATCAAATGAAAGGTGTTAATGAGTATTTTAAAAAGGAGTGGGCCTTAGTTCTATATGTGGACGCCTTTTCGAGATATCGCCATAAACGTGGACCAGGGGTGCCTCTAGAATGTGTTTGTACGATATGGGTATCAAATTAAAGGTATTAATGAGGGTTTTAAAAGGGAGTGGCCCATAGTTGTATATGTGAAGGCATTTTCAAGATATCGACCAAAATGTGGACCAGAGTGATCCAGAACATCATCTGTCGGGTACCGCTAATTTATTTATATATGTAATACCACGAACAGTATTCCTTCCAAGATTCCAAGTGCTTTTGATTTGGCCCTGCAAAACTTTTTCATTTTCTTCTACTTAATATGGTAGGTGTCACACCCATTTTACCAAGTTTTTTTCTAAAGTTATATTTTGCGTCAATAGACCAATACAATTACCATGTTTCATCCCTTTTTTCGTATTTGGTATATAATTATGGCATTTTTTTCATTTTTCGTAATTTTCGATATCGAAAAAGTGGGCGTGTTCATAGTCGGATTTCGGCCATTTTTTACACCAATACAAAGTGAGTTCAGATAAGTACGTGAACTAAGTTCAGTAAAGATATGTCGATTTTTGCTGAAGTTATCGTGTTAACGGCCGAGCGGATGGACAGACGGTCGACTGTGTATAAAAACTGGGCGTGGCTTCAACCGATTTCGCCCTTTTTCACAGAAAACAGTTACCGTCCTAGAATCTAAGCTTCTACCAAATTTCACAAGGATAGGTAAATTTTTGTTCGACTTATGGCATTAAAATTATCCTAGACAAATTAAATGAAAAAGAGCGGAGCCACGCCCATTTTGAAATTTTCTTTTATTTTTGTATTTTGTTGCAACATATCATTACTGGAGCTGAATGTTGACATAATTTACTTATATACTGTAAAGATATTAACTTTTCTTTTAAAATTTGAATTAAAAAAAATTTTTTTTAAAAAGTGGGCGGGGTCGTTCTCCGATTTTGCTAATTTTTATTAAGCAGACATATAGTAATAAGAGTAACGTTCCTGCCAAATTTCATCATGATATCTTCATCCACTACCAAATTACAGCTTGCAGAACTTCTAAATTACTTTCTTTTAAAAGTGGGCGGTGCCACGCCCGTTGTCTAAAATTTTACTAGTTTTCTATTCTGCGTCATAAGTTCAACTCACCTACCAAGTTTCATCGCTTAATCCGTATTTGGTAATGAATTGAAAAAACTTTAACGTTGGACCACATGCACAGATTACATTTTTGAGGGTTTTCAGCGACTAAAAATATTTACATTTTCGAATTGAACAGACACAATTTCATAAAGCAAAAACATAATCGAATGAGCCAAGATCCTGCATTCCGGAATTGTTGTATTTGTAATCGAATTTGAAAAAAAAGTTTGATGACCTAGCGCTTTTGAAATTTGTCGATTTGTTACATTTCTCTCATGTTTCGCTACCAGTGTTTGGAGTATTTATAACTGTTACCTGAGGAAACGACTACGCCGGAGTAAAAATTTAATTTTCGGAATATATTTTTTCTTCCTTTTTGAAAGCGGGCGAACAACTAACATCAAATTGATTTGGTAGCTTGGCAATCCCTTCGATTGTCTTTTTTGTCGTGTAATGTTTCTCAGCAAAAAAGTTATCTGCCTTATCAAATGCACATGGAGTCGGCCTAAAACGTGTAGGATGACCAATTAATTCTCCCATTAACACACCACATTCTATATCCCCGGATATTTATCGCGAAAAAATATTATTATTAAATTCAGTTACCATACATATTTCATGCTCTTTTAATGACAGAAGGTTTCAAGACCGGGGCAGATTCCTGTAGGAACGATAATGGCGACCTATTAACTGACGTACAGAGTGTGGGGTAAGACGAACCCGATACCCCGATCGCCGATGATGAAAAAAACTCCCCGGCATCCAATATCGCGGCTAAAAAATCACAAGATGCCAGGTAATGACGGGATACTCGCCGGGCTGTTCAAACATGGAGGCGAATATGACGAAGCAAAAAAAAGTGGGTCTTGCAGTAAATTTGGACAAGACGAAGTACTTGCTGTCATCGTGGCCTTTATAGCTACGTCACTGTTGACGTATATAAATTCGAGACTGTGAAGGATTTCGTTCATTTGGGAAGCAGCATTAAAAGCAAAAGCAATTTCGGCCTAAAAATCAAACGGAGAATAACTCTTGCCAACAAGTGTTTCTTTAGGCAATTGTAAAGTAAGGTCCTCTGTCGACGAACAAAATTCTCGCTCTATAAGTCACTCATAATACATGTCCTGATGTATGGCTCGGAATTATGGAAGGTGCTAGAGAAGATGAAATGGCTCTTGGAGTATTCGAGAGAAAAGTTCTCCGAAAGGTTTACAGTTCTATCCGTGATGTCAACGGCGAGTGTCGAAGGAGGTATAATGATGAGTTATATGAGCTTTACGCAGACATGACGATAGTGCAGCGATTGAAAATCCAAAGGCTTCGCTAGCTAAGGCATGTTATGCGGATGAACGAATACGCTCCGGCAGCTTGTAAACAGAGGAAATAGAAAACCTGCACTGAGTTGGCAGAGACAGTTGTAGGAAGATTTTACCTCGATTGATCCCCCAATTGGCGACTAAAATAAGGGTTAGCTGATCTCACTGACTCAACGAAGAAGTGCTGTATGTTAAATTTTGGCAGGATTTACAGATCACACCCGAACACATTTTTTGCTTACATTTACTTCTTATTTTCTCATTCCGTACGAAAAAAGTACTAAAACTGTGAGTAAAATGTGAACAAACATGTCTTAAGACACGAACAATGAATTCACGTTATTTCATCCAAACGTCACTTGTAAACAATCAGCTTTTCATACGTATACAATTAAAACTTCAACCAAAAGATATTAGGTAGTAATACTATTTAGTTTTCAACTCGACCCAAATAAACTTTTGAAATAAAAAAACTGTAGTAGGAGGTAAGAGCGGAGCAAAATACTCCGATTGGAATAAAGTCTGAACACTGCGTCAGTAATGAAACATGTTGTCAAAAGCGTGACGTCACGCCGAGAAAATTTATTTCACGGCTAACTATGATTTTTTCTCTCATTTTTAATGCGGGATCTCTTTATTGGTTCATGAAGCAAAAACATATCTGAAAACTGCTCCTACTTTGTAGTAATTAAACAACTGATTGAAGATTTAACTTAAATCTTCTTCGTTTCGAGATTTTATTTTATATGATAAAACTTGCAAGATTTATCGTTAAATCCTTTCAGATGCTTAAATCTCGAATAAAGCTCAAAGTAGAGATATGCTATTAGATATCGGCGCTTGACAATCCGCTGCACACCAATCAACTCGTGGAAAAATATAACAGGATTATGCTATTTTTTATTTAAGATGTGGGAAATTAGAGATTATTTTTTAAATTTCCGTGGGTAATTTCACAGCGTTTATCTGGCATCACTGCGTCCCGGTTGCGTTCTTGAAATCTTAATTTCTTTTTCGGTATTCATACTTTTTATTTTTCCAAACAAGGTTTTTCGGACGATAAGTGAGGCAAAAACTGAACTTTTTCTCGTTGTTGTTTTATCGGCCTATTAATAAAGAATTCCAGGTACGAATTCGCGCTCGAGGCCTGTAACAATTATTTTTGTGAAAATTATTGTTTTTTTAATTTTTCTATAATTGAGAAATTATTATTTGATTTGAAATAGAAGATATATAACTTGTTTCAGACATCTGCCATAGCTGCTCACATAGATCCATAATAATACCATAAAAGTTATTGTTATAGGCCTTGAGCCCGAGCTCGAACCTGGAAAACTTTTATTGTTCTCCGACGCCTTTCGAAGTTTTCCTTACATCTTCAACAGGGCGTCTGATTTATTTTAGTAAAACATAAATCGAAAACAAAACGTTTTGTTCTTTTTCAAATTAAAATGACAATACGGTTTAATTCTTTTGATATGATCAAATAGCCTAATAAGCCTATGTAAAACCCAAATGATTTATTTTCACTGGCCAGTCAGTTAACTTCCGCATACATTTCTGGTGTTTCCATTAATTTCTTATAAATTTTGACTAAGTGTTTGCTATAATATTTTAATATCAGGTGCTTCTTTATAAAATATTATAACATAGCACGAACATAGGAGCATACGTACATATTTATATATTAAAGGTACACCAACCTGAATAGCGACATCTTGGTCTTTTGTAAATTGCTGCACTTAATATTTCCTAGCTTGCTTTTTTCTTAACAAATTTACGCGCAGTCCAAATTTATTATCGCAAACATCTCATTTACTTAGATCAAATAGAAGCAGGAGCACACACTTTCATGTACATATGTTTTAGTAATTTAGCTGACGCCAATTAAGAGCACCAAGAGGCCACCGTGGTGTGATGATAGCGTGCTCCGCCTATCACCGTATGCCCTGGGTTCGCACCCCGGGCAAAGCAACATCAAAATTTTAGAAATAAGGTTTTTCAATTAGAAGAAAATTTTTCTAATTGGGGTCTCCCCTCGGCAGTGTTTGGCAAGCGCTCCGGGTGTATTTCTGCCATGAAAAGCTCTCAGTGAAAACTCATCTGCCTTGCAGATGCCGTTCGGAGTCGGCATAAAACATGTAGGTCCCGTCCGCTCAATTTGTAGGGAAAAACAAGAGGAGCACGACGCACATTGGAAGAGAAGCTCGGCCTTAGATCTCTTCGGAGGTTATCGCGCCTTACATTTATTTTTTTTTTTTTAAGTCTTCCTCTACCTGCCTCTCACAACTCAGTGGAGTTCTCCCCGTTGCTCTTCGAACTGCGGTGTCGATTGAAAAACTTTCTTGGCCGGGACGTCTTTGTCCATTCGCATATTTTGACCTAACCAGCGAAGTTTTTGGGCTTTCATTCGCTACTGTATCTTCATATCTACGTAAAGCTCATACAGATCATCATTATACCACTTTCGATACTCGCCGTCGACGGACAGGATCATAAGTCTTGCAGAGAAATTTTCTGTCTAACTTTTAAGAGCCATCTTCTCTCGAACCGTCTACGAATACGATCCATACATCAAGACAGGTATGATGAGCCACTTGTAGAGGGCGAATCTTGTTCGTCTAGAGTGGAAATTATTTTCAAATTGCCAGCTCAGATCAAAGTAGCACTTGTTTCCAAGGTTTATTCACCTTTTGTTTTCTAAGCTGACATTGTTATCGTTGTTACTTCTGGTTCCCAGATAGACGAAGTTCTTCACAGTCTCGAATTTATATGCATTAATAGTGAAGTGGCTGCCAAGGCGCGAATGCACCGATCTTTGTTTTTTTTTTTTTTTGATGTTAGCAAGTACTTCAAGGCGTGGGCCTTAGTTCTATATGTGGACGCCTTTTCGAGATATCGCCATAAAGGTGGACCAGGGGTGACTATAGAATTTGTTTGTACCATATGGGTATCAAATGAAAGGTGTTAATGAGTATTTTAAAAGGGAGTGGGCCTTAGTTCTATAGGTGGGCGCCTTTTCGGAATATCGTTATAAAAGTGGAGCAGGGTTGACTCTAGAATGCGTTTGTACAATATGGGTATCAAACGAAAGGTGTTAATAAGTGTTTTAAAAGGGAGTGGGCCTTAGTTGTATGGGTGGACGCCTTTTCGGGATATCGCCATAAACGTGGACCAGGGGTGACTCTAGAATGCGTTTGTACAATATGGGTATCAAATGAAAGGTGTTAATGAGTATTTTAAAAGGGCATGGGCCTTAGTTCTATAGGTGGACGCCTTTTCGAGATATCGCCATAAAGGTGGACCAGGGGTGACTCTAGAATTTGTTTGTACGATATGGGTATCAAATGAAAGGTATTAATGAGTATTTTAAAAGGGCGTGGACCGTAGTTGTATAGGTGGACGCCTTTTCGAGATATCGCCACAAAGGTGGGCCAGGGGTGACTCTAGAATTTTTTTGTACGATATTGGTATCAAATGAAAGGTGTTAATGAGTATTTTAAAAAGGAGTGGGCCTTAGTTCTATATGTGGACGCCTTTTCGAGATATCGCCATAAACGTGGACCAGGGGTGCCTCTAGAATGTGTTTGTACGATATGGGTATCAAATTAAAGGTATTAATGAGGGTTTTAAAAGGGAGTGGCCCATAGTTGTATATGTGAAGGCATTTTCAAGATATCGACCAAAATGTGGACCAGAGTGATCCAGAACATCATCTGTCGGGTACCGCTAATTTATTTATATATGTAATACCACGAACAGTATTCCTTCCAAGATTCCAAGGGCTTTTGATTTGGCCCTGCAAAACTTTTTCATTTTCTTCTACTTAATATGGTAGGTGTCACACCCATTTTACCAAGTTTTTTTCTAAAGTTATATTTTGCGTCAATAGACCAATACAATTACCATGTTTCATCCCTTTTTTCGTATTTGGTATATAATTATGGCATTTTTTTCATTTTTCGTAATTTTCGATATCGAAAAAGTGGGCGTGTTCATAGTCGGATTTCGGCCATTTTTTACACCAATACAAAGTGAGTTCAGATAAGTACGTGAACTAAGTTCAGTAAAGATATGTCGATTTTTGCTGAAGTTATCGTGTTAACGGCCGAGCGGATGGACAGACGGTCGACTGTGTATAAAAACTGGGCGTGGCTTCAACCGATTTCGCCCTTTTTCACAGAAAACAGTTACCGTCCTAGAATCTAAGCTTCTACCAAATTTCACAAGGATAGGTAAATTTTTGTTCGACTTATGGCATTAAAATTATCCTAGACAAATTAAATGAAAAAGAGCGGAGCCACGCCCATTTTGAAATTTTCTTTTATTTTTGTATTTTGTTGCAACATATCATTACTGGAGTTGAATGTTGACATAATTTACTTATATACTGTAAAGATATTAACTTTTCTTTTAAAATTTGAATTAAAAAAAATTTTTTTTAAAAAGTGGGCGGGGTCGTACTCGATTTTGCTAATTTTTATTAAGCAGACATATAGTAATAAGAGTAACGTTCCTGCCAAATTTCATCATGATATCTTCATCCACTACCAAATTACAGCTTGCAGAACTTCTAAATTACTTTCTTTTAAAAGTGGGCGGTGCCACGCCCGTTGTCTAAAATTTTACTAGTTTTCTATTCTGCGTCATAAGTTCAACTCACCTACCAAGTTTCATCGCTTAATCCGTATTTGGTAATGAATTATCGCACTTTTTCGATTTTTCGAAATTTTCGATATCGAAAAAGTGGGCGTGGTTATTGTCCGATATCGTTTATTTTAAATAGCGATCTGAGATGAGTGCCCAGGAACATACCAAATTTCATCAAGATCCTCGAAATTTACTCAAGTTATCGTGTTAACGGACAGACGGACGGACGAACGGACGGACGGACATGGCTCAATCGATTTTTTTTTCGATACAGATGATTTTGATATATGGAAGTCTATATCTATCTCGATTCCTTTATACCTGTACAACCAACCGTTATCCAATCAAAGTTAATATACTCTGTGAGCTCTGCTCAACTGAGTATAAAAAAAAGTGTTTAAATATTTGTTTTATTTTTATTTTTGATTTCAGGACTGTCATGGCTCAACAAAACATCCAAATGCAGCTCCCATTCAAGACGATACACAAAACTACAATATTATCGATGGCGGACAAAATGCAACACATACCTGGGTAGAGTTTTCACGTAAAATCGAAACATGTGACCCATATGATCTACCACTAGGGGTGAGTTGTTTTTTTTTTTTTTTTGGTAATTACTTAACATATTTATTTGGTAATCAAAATTTTAATCAATAATTTCACAAAATTAAAACATATAAAGTAAACACATCTCTAATATTCAATATTGTGCAACGAACACTTGATTACAACAAAAATAATCCAATACAAGAAAAAAAAAAAACCAAATAACACCAAACTTATAGACAAAGTCAAAAATTTAAGTTAAAAAAACTCTCTCGACTATGATCATGACTTAATAAAAGCTCCATTTAAGGGCCTATATAGCTTTTATCTCATTTTGTATGCTGCACCACTGCATGAGGGTTTTTCGTCGTGCCCATTTCGGGATCCATTATATATTCCCACCCATTGACTGAGTTGAGCTGGCGACACGCCTGCAAGCAATAATTTTATCGTAAACAAAAATTTTTACTATACATATCGTTAGCTTAATTCACAGCAAAAAACCTTTTATTTTTACATGGAAAAATCTGTTGTTAGAGCCCTTGTGAATTAAGCTAACGATATATATATACAAATGAAGAAAGTACCGTGCGCTGTTTGCACCTCTTCCTCAGGTGCTGAAAAACGTCTGAAAAATTCAATGAGTTTTTTATTTTGACGCAGCGTAGCTACACACAAAGCAGGAACTATTGATGATTTATTAAAATCTGAATATGAACGATATCTCAGCAGCAAACGTATAACGTCTAAACTACCCGCATATGTGGCCAACGTTAAAGCGTTCTGACCTACAAAACACATACTATAATACAAAAAACAGAAGGAGCTTCTTTCTTATCGTCATGTCATTGAATGAGCTCTCACCTAAATAATTAATAGCGGTCAAGCTGGCTCCATAACGTATCAATAGTCGGACGTGCTCACCTTTACCCATATAGCAGGCCTTTAAAAGTGGCGTATTACCATAGAAATCTGCTTCCTCTAAATCCAATTGCTTTGGGTTGTTTTTGTAACGCGCCAAAAAATTATACAAATGCGTTGGATTGCTTTCGTCAATAAAGCCATGAACTGAAACTGAAAACAAAATGCAAAGAGTTATAACAAAATAAATATGTAATTTAACTAACATTAATAACAAACCGCTCATTTTAAACAAAGGACGAATATGAAAATAAAAATTATAACATAAAAAGACACAAAACAAAAAACTAACTACCAAAGTTTGTATTAAACAACTGAAACTACGCTAATCTTTTTCTTCGAGTGCCCTTCCAATTAATGTTCTTGTGTCCGTTAGTTCGAGTAAACAGATTTGCAGGTAGTTAAAAGAGTAAGAAATTATATAAAATAGGGTGTACCTAACAAAGAAATTAATAAAATAAATTATAATTTTAAATCGCCTGTTTTTTCTAAGCGGCCATTTTTCATCCTATTGATTCAGTTTCGAAATAAAAGCCACTGAATTTTAGAATTTCGCAACTGTTATAAGAATGAACAGGAGAACAACAAGACTGAATATAAACGAACAAAAATTAAACAAGTAATAAAGTCTAAGTTCGGGTCAAACCGAATATTACATACCCATATGTGCACTTGAAACGCTGTTGTTGATAAATTTCGTTCGGATTGGGAGACTTTTGTTCGACTTAAGGCATTAAAAGTATTTTGGAAAGAGTAACAAAAAAGGGGCGGGTCCCGCCCATTTTCAAAATTTGTTTAAGTTTTGTTCTTAGTTCAACCATACCACTACTGAGGCAGAATATCAGTCAAATGTTTTTAAATACCATATAGTTATTGCAAACTTTGTTAAGGTTGGATCTTTACGAAAAACTGGGCGTGGCCTTTCACCTATTTTGAATATCTTCACTCAGTCTATATAATTTGGAAAGGATAGTTCCGTTTCTAACGGCTTTCGATTTACGGGTTGTTAAACTTCTTCTAAATTTTCAAATTTTTTGGAATTCATGTTTTGCGTCATAAAACCAATCTACCTACAAAATTTCATTAGCTCAGTGGTATTCGTTTTTGACTTATCTCATTTTTTCCATATTTCGATATCGAAAAAGTGGGCGTGGTTATCGGGTCCAGATAAGCCCGTATACGCAATTTGGTGGAGATATCTCAATATTTGCTCAAGTTATCGTGTTAACGGACGGACAGACGGGAAGACGGACAGAAGGACGGGCTTAATCAAATTTCGGTACTGATGATTTTGTTTATGGAAGTCTATCAGCCCAATTCTAAACGAAAATTCCGTGCGAGTTTTTTCCCTTCTCCCATTCCTCGTATTCTAAATAAAAATTCCTTGTGAGTTTTTTCACTTCTCCCTTTCCTCCTATTCTGAACAATGTTCGAAAAAGCGGAAACCGGTTATGGGAGAAAAGTAGGTATTATGAATGTGAGGGAGAGGGAGATTTCTCTGCCATTTCATAGGAGTTTTTTCACTAGTTAAATTAAAGGGAATGCATCAAAATAGTTAAAGGAAATTGATTATTTTAAGAAAGAACACTTGTTTGTACAAATTTGTGCTTAAATATATATTTACATTCTACCACAATATTCTCACTGTTAATACAACAATAACAACAACCACAATATTCTTTATTTTAAGTCGAAAAGTATATCATAAGCAACGGAAGAGCTCTTCGCATATTTGATGCAGCCATCCAGAAATTGCGCAAGGATTTTTTAAGAAGGCTTAAATAGATTTTGGCATATGGCGAAAGGCGAACTCAACTCGACTTGGCCGCCAGAAAATTCTTTTGCAGAATGAATGCAGGCAACTCCGGCGGATTGGTGTTATCCCGCCGGTCTTCTTCTTATGCTCCTCTGTTGATGTTGCTGTGACACCAATTCATTACTCATTTCAGTGAATACCACATGAAATGCAATAATGTGCATTGTTTATACCTTATTTCTTAATTTCAAATAAATTGGCAACAATAATTAAACTTTACAATTTTTTAAACAAAATAAGAAATGCGCAACGAAATTTCAATTGACAAAACAGCTCACTTCGAAAATTCGAAATTCCTATTCCCCAATTATTCTTCTTCCTAGGAGGAAAGAACTGGAGGAAATTTTCCGCTGGAATAAAAAAATCCGCGAGAACATTTAGAATTGGTCTGTATATCTATCTCGATTCCTTTATACCTTTACAATCAACCGCTATCCTATCAAAGTTATAATACCCTGTGTACAAGTACAGCTGGGTATAAAAAAACACCCTCAACTGAATATCTTTTGCAGAGCTGCTCAACAAACCCTAGCCACTTTTGTTTTTATTTTACCCTGAAGAAAAGGCACAGATACAAATTCACGCTTTGAATATAAAACAAGTAAGGAAGGCTAAGTTCGGGTGTAACCGAACATTACGTACTCAACTGAGAGCTTTGAGACAAAAGTGTCTTTTACATGGATACATACAAATGGTAATATTAACAAGTAAGGAAGGTTAAGTTCGGGTGTAACCGAACATTACATACTCAGTTGAGAGCTATGGTGACAACATAAGGGAAAATAACCATGTAGGAAAATGAACCGAGGGAAACCCTGTAATGTGTTTATATGACATGTGTATCAAATGAAAGGTACTAATGAGTATTTTATGAGAGTGGGCCATAGTTCTATAGGTGGACGCCATTTAGGGATATAGCCATAAAGGTGGATCAGGGTTGCCTCTAGAATGCGTTTGTACGATATGGGTATCAAGTGAAAGGTGTTAATGAGTATTTTAAAAGGGAGTAATCCTTAGTTCCATATGTGGACGCCGTTTTGAGATATTGCCACAAAGGTGGACCAGGGGTGACCCTAGAATTTGTTTGTACAATAGATAGAAGTCTATATCTATCTGGATTAGTTTATGCCGTTACGGAGTACCGTTATGCGAACAAAATTAATATACTCTGTGAGTTCTGCTCAGCTGAGTATACAAATGTTCATAGCACTCCCATACATGATAAAAATATGAAAAGGTAAAACCATTCTCTCTTCTCGGCGGCCAAAATGATTTTCAAAAAAAAATTTTAAATAAATTGACACCAACAAATTTTTCAAAAATATTGTAGCACGGAGAAAAATTTTAATTAATAATTTATTCATTAAGGGGACCATCAAAATTCTTTAAACATTTAAAATTAATTTTTATTTGTTTTTTTTTTTTTTGTTAAGTTTCAGTGTACATATTTTGTATGTGTTGTGATTTGCACTTCAATGTAAACATTTTTGAACAGCCCTGTCTTTATGATTTAGCTGCATCCCACGATGACAAAAAGGTGTTTCGGGAAAAGGATCACGTTGTATGAACAGAATAGGGAGTAGATCTCGACCGAATATTCCGTTTGGATTCGATAACCGGTCAGTTTGGTCGTATAGTTCGGATTCGGTTAAAAAATTTGCCCAACTTCCGTACTTTGGTAAATGATAGCTTTTAAATAAAAACTTTTTGTTATATGAAATCAAAGAGGAAATATTCAGTTTTGAAATCGTGAAAAGGTAAATGTTCGGACCCTGCGGGAAATTCTAAACTTTGTACTAATGTGCGTCTATGAATGTATGTATGGTTTAAACTGAGCAGATGTACACATTTTTTAAGCTTAAAACTTTCATTATCAATTTATACTATGCGTGAATTATTACCGGAGTTAAATAAAATAAATGTAAGGCGCGATAACCTCCGAAGAGATCTAAGGCCGAGCTTCTCTTCCAATTTGCGTCGTGCTCCTCTTGATTTTCCCTACAAATTGGCCGGACGGGACCTACATGATTTTATGCCGACTCCGAACGGCATCTGCAAGGCAGATGAGTTTTCACTGAGAGCTTTTCATGGCAGAAATACACCCGGAGCGCTTGCCAAACACTGCCGAGGTGCGGCCCCGCTTAGAAAAATTTTCTTCTAATTGAAAAACCTTATTTCTAAAATTTTTGATGTTGCCTTGCCCGGGGTTTGAACCCAGGGCATCCGGTGTGGTAGGCGGAGCACGCTACCATCACACCACGGTGGCCATCACCATCACAGCTTCGGAAATATGGTGGAAAACTGAGTCTAAAAGGGATAGGCCCCGCTCATTTCTTAATATTTTGAATCGATATAGCTGGCGACCCAAATGTGAGTCCAAATACAATATTTGAACGAGTTCACTCCTTTAATATATAATCTAGGTTGATGCAAACTTGCAGCAACTGCTCGAGCCTTAACTCCGAAATGGCTGGACCGATGGAGAATTTCATGATGTTCAAATTCGAATTGAGCGCGAAGCACGAGCAAGACATGGAAAGCGAGATATATGCGAAGTACTAAATTTTGCGACCCCGAGTCTCGATTATCTCAAGACGAGCGCATGCCACTTATCAATACCTTTAGTACCATTAACATAATGTCAAAATAAAGGCTTATAATAGTTTCCAAGTCTCATCTAAAATTCCGAAGTCAAACCCTTAAATGGCTGGAGTAATTTAAATTTTCCTAAATTTTGAATAAAAATGTTTTTCAGTGCCATAATATATTTAAATAATTTTTAGTTTTCAATTTGTTAGTGTTAAGTCGTTTTCTATACCGAAGTGCTCGTTCATCATATGAAAATGCCTTTGCTTTGTACTTACATATGTGAGGGCATATGGGAGTGCTTAGAAATTTTTTTTTTTTTTTGTATTTGAAGTGTAAATTTGTATCTATCCCTATGATTTACGGCAAAACAAAACAAAAGTTCTATAAGTGTATAGGAGTTGTGTAGATCTGTTCATTATGAAAGTTCGGGTTCGGGCATTTTGGCAAGTCCAAAGAGGGCGGGTTGCTGGGATGCTACTATTTGTCTAGGAGATAAACTTGCACCATAGAAACTCTCATAGACATAGCAAGTTTTTCTGCGGATTTTTTTTAATATAACTTTCCTACTTTCTGACCTCTAACAACATTATAAGTGGTATCAAATTTCTAAAAAGTAAAGTCAGGATGATCGGGATGGGGTAGGCGTCATTCTCCTAAAAAAACTGCCTTGCTATTCTGCTCTTCTAAGGGTTATTTTTATCCATTCTCTAAATCCTTGGGTGTTTCGTATGCCCCGGACGATAGACTCAATTATGGGCCAATATCTAAGCTATCTAGTATTTCTCAAAAAGTTATATTCTGCCCAAACAGCGTGGTTTTGCTGCTGGCCGGTCTACAGTAATTTATTAAGCGAATATTGCTACGAAACGTTCTCTTCAAGCCATCAAGTCTATTTGATTTATGCGGATTTCTCCAAGGCATACTACAAAGTATCCCATAATATGTTGATAAAAAGTTAGCTACGCTTGGATTTCACTCCAAATCCCTCAGTTATGGGTTATGTGACGTACAGGATGGATTCCCATTGGACAGTGCCCTGACCATTGATAGATGAGCCTTAGTGACCCCAATTATTTCGGCAGAGTTTCTGCCATCCATTTCCGGGCAGAAAGATTTGAACTATGACGGAAGCTGTAGAATAATCAGGAATTCCCCAAAATTTTTATACTCAGTTGAGCAGAGCTCACAGAGTATATTAAGTTTGATTGGATAACGGTTGGCTGTACATATATAAAGGAATCGAGATAGATATAGACTTCTATATATCAAAATAATCAGGATCGAAAAAAAATTTGATTGAGCCATGTCCGTCCGTCCGTCCGTCCGTTAACACGATAACTTGAGTAAATTTTGAGGTATCTTGATGAAATTTGGTATGCAGGTTCCTGAGTACACATCTCAGATCGCTATTTAAAATGAACGATATCGGACTATAACCACGCCCACTTTTTCGGTATCGAAAATTTCGAAAAACCGAAAAAGTGCGATAATTCATTACAAAAGACACCTAAAGCGACGAAACTTGGTAGATGAGTTGAACTTATGACGCAGAATAGAAAATTAGTAAAATTTTGGACAATGGGCGTGGCACCGCCCACTTTTAAAAGAAGGTAATTTAAAAGTTTTGCAAGCTGTAATTTGGCAGTCGTTGAAGATATCTTGACGAAATTTGGCAGGAACGTTACTTCTATTACTATATGTACGCCTAATAAAAATTAGCAAAATCGGAGAAGGAACACGCCCACTTTTAAAAAAAAAATTTTTTTAAAGTAAAATTTTAACAAAAAATTTAATATCTTTACAGTATATAAGTAAATTATGTCAACATTCAACTCCAGTAATGATATGGTGCAACAAAATACAAAAATAAAAGAAAATTTCAAAATGGGTGTGGCTCCGCCCTTTTTCATTTAATTTGTCTAGGATACTTTTAACGCCATAAGTCGAACAAAAATTAACCAATCCTTTTGAAATTTGGTAGGGGCATAGATTTTATGACATTAACTGTTTTCTGTGAAAATCGGCGAAATCGGTTGATGCCACGCCCAGTTTTTATACACAGGCGTCCGTCTGTCCTTCCGCATGGCCGTTAACACGATAACTTGGGCAAAAATCGACATATCTTTAATGAACTTAGTTCACGTGCTTACTTGAACTCACTTTATCTTGGTATGAAAAATGAACGAAATCCGACTATGACCACGCCCACTTTTTCGATATCGAAAATTACGAAAAATAAAAAAATGCCATAATTCTATACCAAATACGAAAAAAAGCATGAAACATGGTAAGGTAATTGGATTGTTTTATTGACGCGAAATATAACTTTAGAAAAAACTTTATAAAATGGTTGTGACACCTACCATATTAAGTAGAAGAAAATGAAAAAGTTCTACAGGGCGAAATAAAAAACCCTTAAAATCTTGGCAGGTATTACATATATAAATAAATTAGCTGTATCCAACAGATGATGTTCTGGGTCACCCTGGTCCACATTTTGGTCGATATCTGGAAAACGCCTTCACACCACTCCCTTTTAAAACTCTCATTAATACCTTTAATTTGATACCCATATCGTACAAACTCATTCTAGAGTCACCCCTGGTCCACCTTTATGGCGATATCTCGAAAAGGCGTCCACCTATAGAACTAAGCCCCACGCCCTTTTAAAATACTCATTAACACCTTTCATTTGATACCCATATCGTAAAAACATATTCTAAAGTCACCCCTGGTCCACCTTTATGGCGATATCTCGAAAAGGCGAACACCTATAGAACGAAGGCCCACTCCCTTTTAAAATACTCATTAACACCTTTCTTTTGATACCCATATTGTACAAACAAATTCTAGGGTCACCCCTGCTCCACCTTTATGGCGATATCTCGAAACGGCGTCCACATATGGAACTAAGGATTACTCCCTTTTAAAATACTCATAAACACCTTTCTTTTGATACCCATATTGTACAAACAAATTCTAGGGTTACCCCTGGTCCACCTTTATGGCGATATATCGAAACCGCTTCCACCTATGGAACTAAGGATTACTCCCTTTTAAAATACTCATTAGCACCTTTCATTTGATACCCATATCGTGCAAACGCGTTCTATAGTCACCCCTGGTCCACCTTTATGGCGATATCTCGAAAAGGCGACCACCTATACAACAACCACCACTCCCTTTTAAAACCCTTATTAATACCTTTAATTTGATACCCATATCGTACAAACATATTCTAGAGTCACCCCTGGTCCACCTTTAGGGCGATATTTCGAAACGGCGTCCACCTATGGAACTAAAGCCCACTCCCTTTTAAAATACTCATTAACACCTTTCGTTTGATGCCCATATTGTACAAACAAATTCTAGGGTCACCCCTGGTCCACCTTATGGCGATATCTCGAAACGGCGTCCACCTATGGAACTAAGGATTACTCCCTTTTAAAATACTCATTAACACCTTTTTTTTGATACCCATATTGTACAAACAAATTCTAGGGTCACCCCTGGTCCACCTTTGTGGCGATATCTCGAAATGGCGTCCACCTATGGAACTAAGGATTACTCCCTTTTAAAATACTCATTAACAACTTTCATTTGAAACCCATATCGTACAAACGCATTCTAGAGTCAACCCTGATCCACCTTTATGGCTATATCCCTAAATGGCATCCACCTATAGAACTATGGCCCACTCCCTCATAAAATACTCTTTAACGCCTTTCATTTGATACACATTCCAGGGTTTCCCTCGGTTCATTTTCCTACATGGTTATTTTCCCTTATGTTGTCACCATAGCTCTCAACTGAGTATGTAATGTTCGGTTACACCCGAACTTAACCTTCCTTACTTGTTTACAATATGTATATTGAAAATGAAAATGAATAAGATCAAAATCGGAATCGGCGAACATTTACGATTTTCCATGAAATGCTCCTTTAAATTCTTTTGCATTTTTATAGGATTATTTGATTTAAGATGTGGGAATTTTATTCAGATTCCTGCAGGTAATTTCATAGAGACTATCTGGTATCATTGTTTTAAGTGTTTGAGCAAATTTTGTATACTTGATTATAAAAAGAGAAATATTTATTTATTTATTTGTTATGCCCAGGTGGATACTCTAAAAGTTCTATGGACATTTGGTGAAACTGATCCAATCTATGGTGACCTCAAAGGACATGGCAAAAATCGCGGTTATAAATCCCTCAATTTGCTCAGCCCTTTGTTTCGCAAGGAACTCACTTCTGATACACATAAATGGGATGTTACAGTACAAAACGTAAGTAGAAAACAATATTTCAAATATATTTATTATAATTTACATTCATAAGATGTTAGCAATATATCAATTTAGTATTTTTTGTGGTATCTTATTGCCAATTATTTAGCGATTTATGCATACTATATATATGTACATATCTTACGTAACTATTAGCAAATTACATTGTAATACAAAATATTTATGTATTTATAATAATTGAGGACTTAATTTTTTTGTGCTGCCTTAAACACAATTTATGACACCATATATTTTCTCCTAGGTTACGATCGAACCCAATATGGACACACTTTATTGGTGTAAAATAATACGTGCTCCAGTATTAAGCGAGAAACATCACATAATTGGTTATGAAGCATTGTTGTCACGAGAGAGGTGAGTTAATAAAATTAAATGTAAAAACCTTATTAAAAAGCCATAAACGAGCGAAATACGTGCTAAAGTTATGTTAATATATTTACACGTAGAGTTGCCCGTTTTAGTGTTTTACATATTACATTAAATACATATCTACTAAAAAAAATTCGCTAGGTGTTGCAGGAATCGTGAAAATCAAAAAAACAAAAAAACACGTCCGAACTTGAAAATTTTTCTTTCATACTTTCAGGATTTTCTCTATAACCGTGAGACCTGAAACTTTGAACAAAGTTTTTAGCTCTTTTAGGTTGTAATATGTTGGGAAAAAAAGAATTTTCTATATGGGACAGAGAGCGAGATATTTATAAAGCCCATTTACAACATGAGGAGTCTTGCGACCTGCTATTTGAGTAACTACCCGCAGAGCTAGATTCTGGACTCTAAGAACATACTTCAGAACCACATGGTAAAGCAAAATCAGGGGAAAGGTTTCGCTAGGTGGTCCAGGGATCGGTAAAATTAAAAAAATCTTCCGAACTTTGAAATTTTGCTTTCCAGTTTTAGGGACCTTCTCGATAACCCAGAGACCTGAAACTAAGAACGAAACCTCAGGCTATCTGTCAGAGGTTCTTCTCTTCCCCCAAGTGTGATGGGCAGACCTATCAGAGCACCGCTCTTAGAACCGCCATAAAATGCGTTCTTATGATACCATATCACATCATCTACATAGTGAGGTAAAAATAATCAATGCGAAATTGCCACAAACCTGGACATCCAAGCATTCACCTGCTTTATGCCACTTCCAATTAGCCCCCTTATCAGAGAACGAAAACTCAATACCTGCAGAAAATGAGCAGAATTCCCAGATAAATGCATTTCCCTCTGCCTCAGCTTCGAATCAGATATTATTGCAGGTTAAACTCTTACCCATCTAAAACCACACCGTGCTTAATGTCATTCGCACGCGCTCTAAGCAGATATGAACATCGAGCAGAAAAGGGGCCGAAGTCGTGTTAATCGAATGTATGAAGGTATTGCGGACCAGAAGCAGTTCCTATTGAGTCCCTTCTATGTCGGCAGAGAGAAAGAAGGTCCCACTGCGTTGGAAATACTAGTTTAGATGCGTAGATCTTCCTTTGTAATTCTAATTATGTGACTGTCGACATGGTAGGATAGCACGTAACATATATAATACTGCGGCCTCCTACTTTTATCATTTATAAGTGGAAGGCTTAGGTTTCATTGATCTGTGTAATCAAAGGGAGAAGGGAACGATAGGGATTGGGAAGAATAAAGACAGAGGAAGAGAGTGAGGGAGATAGCAAGGCGGAGAGAGCACAGAGAGAAATATAGAGACATGAAAAAAGAGAAAGGTATTAGAAAGTCAGGAAAATGGATACAGAAAGGAAGTGCTAGAAGCAGAAAGAGAGTCTCACCAGAACTTATTACTAAACGAAAAATGTTTTTTAAATATATGCTAGTTTCCAAAATTTGTTTTTCTGCACAGCAAGTATATCTTTTATATTTGTCTTCTTTTTCGTATTGCTTTGATATAATTATATTTGAACTAACTTTCAATTTCTCTCCAAATTTCCAGCAACACCAACCAACCCCTCGTCCATCATATGACGCTCTTTGAATGTTCGACAAAGTCATACCCCGGCTCGGATCCGCTCTCATGGGAAGTATGGGTAAAAAGCAGCGGTGCAGTATGCAACAGTAATTTATTAACGCCACATGATTGGGATTCGTGTATAAATCCAGTGGCTGTTTGGTCTATTGGATCTACAGGTAAGAAAACAAGCCCGTTAACTTAGTGCAGAGAACAAACGAAACACTTTTTTAAAGACCTAACTCAGCTTTAGAGAATTCCTACTTTTCTCTAGCTCTCGCGTTTAAAATTTAGCCTTAGTCCAGTACTTTTTAACTGATCTTAAAGTTTCGTAAAAGCTTGTAGATATTCCTAAAATTATCAAAGTTAAGAAAGTAAGACATTCCATTATACATGTTGCTGCTTGACACTCGTTTATCCATGTTTTTTAATAGTAATAATACTCTGTATAATTTTTTTTAAATAGTGTGGCCTTTCTGATTATTGAAGCGTATTTCAAGTGGAGGACGTGCTGCTGGCACCTCTACCGTAAGTCGGGATACTCGAATTACCTTTCAATCCAGTGTACGTATATTCAAGTTCTGAAGCTGAAACATGTCAACCGTGTCCTCCAACTTCACTGCACATATAACAATATGGCCAACTGTGGAATAGTGTGTTATCCAATTGCGCTCTTTTTTGTTGTTCCTGTTATTTAGCGAATCGCTGCGGGGTAACGATAAAGTTACAAATAAGGCATTTGGATATTTTCTCCGGAGAATCAACAACGTCTCGGCGGAGATATTTACGCCTTGTCGTAGCTGTGTCACAGGGGTTCGCATTGAGCAGTGTTAACATTCCCACAACCATGCATAGATGAACGTTTGTAAACCTTGATATTTCCACCGATTTCTGGGAGTCAGCAACTGGCCAGAAAGACCCCGGCAAACGGCATGGTCAGGGCTTGCCTAAACTACTCCATGCTCACCTATCCAGAAGCAGAGGGTCAACGGGATCCCAATGTCACCACTGGTAGACCCTTTCAGTTCCCAGTGCCTGATCAGGCGAAGACATCAGCCTGACAGTTGCTTATCTAAAAATACTTAGCTCCGATCCAAGTGATCTGAGGAAATTCTTCACAGCCCTTTGTAGCGGCGACCTCCGCCTAGAAGTCACTGCGGTGATCGGGCAGCACAGATTGTCTGGTGACACCGATCTTCTGACATAATCCCGTCTAACCTGGATCTTAAAGGAATATGTGTGGCAAATGTGGCAACAGGACCGGAAGCCGGAGTATATTTTGTCGGGGGTGACTAGTGACCCCCTGCGAGTTGCGTAGCTTAAAATATTTCCGCGGTAGGCACAGATGTCGTAGGAGTTCAATAAACTCCGCAGACCCCAAAATTCGAGCGGTCATAAATGTCGTTCCCGAGGCAGTCGGGATTGTACCACGAGGGGCTTGTACCGGATGCGAATGACTAGCCATATCCATAAAATTTCCTAAGTTTTCGGATAGTGGTATTGTGGTTAAAGCAAAAATTGGCTACAGCCAATAGGAGAGATATCTGTAAAGGTCCCCCTCTAAATTTAACTACTAAACCTTTTTTATATGCACCAATTTTTCCTCAACATTTGTATATGAAAAACATATTTATAGCCTGCCATTACTTCCGTAGGACAATTTCTGCCACATCACGTGGGTATTCCAGTAGGAGGTGCAAGTGGGGCTAAGTATTATATGCTAGAAATACATTATGACAATCCACATTCCCAGCAAAGTAAGTAAATCGTTTCTCATTAAAAATCATATTCGATTAAATAGCCTTTTTCACATTCACTTTTCGCTTTCAGTGGTCGATCATTCGGGTTTTCGCATTCATTACACCAGTCACTTGCGGTCGAACGATGCTGGTATCATGATTTCTGGTGTTTCCGTTTCAGATACGCAACTTATTCCCCCCGGACAGAAATTGTATCGTAACATTGGAATATGTGGCCCATCTTGTCCAAATGTGGTGGGTTTGTGGTTTTTAAACGCATGGAACGTCTTTATAGAAAGCATAGTTATTAAAATATTTAATTATTCATAATTTATTTGCTTGATAGATGTTTCCAATGGACGGCATCAAAATCATATCCGGTACACTTCATTCACATCGCGCCGGCCGCAAAATGACACTACGCCATGTACGTGACGGTAAGGAGCTGGAACGAATTATTGAGGACGATAATTACGACTATAACTACCAACAGGTGCGGCAGCTTGAACGTGAAGTTGTAGTCCTGCCAGGCGATTACATTATTACGGACTGCGCATATGAGGTGAGTACATACACAACTATATCATACATGGGCATATTGCAGTTGAAAAAAAAAAATTATTGAATAACATTAACCAGTAAAATATTAACTATACCAAGTAAAGTACTTAAACAGTTCTGTAAAATAGTTAAAAGCTAGTAAGTGAAACTCTTTTTTTTTATTTTAACTTATATTTAATTTGCAATCTATCTTACATGAGACATTCAGGAAATTGGATCTTATAAGATAATGACAGCGGTAGGTTTGCCTTGTACAAATCTACATAGAGAAATATGTATAAAATTCGATATATTTACATACATTCTTAAGTTGAGTTAATTTCAAAATTTTTCAAAGTTGCTTAGCTTCATTGTTGAATTCATTTCTTAATTAAAATAAAAAGAAAACAAGTAAGGAAGGTTAAGTTCGGGTGTAACCGAACATTACATACTCAGTTGAGAGCTATGGTGGCAACATAATGGAAAATAACCATGTAGGAAAATGAACCGAGGGTAACCCTGGAATGTGTTTGTATGACATGTGTATCAAATGAAAGGTATTAAAGAGTATTTTAAGAGGGAGTGGGCCATAGTTCTATAGGTGGACGCCATTTAGGGATATCGCCATAAAGGTGGATCAGGGTTGACTCTAGAATTTATTTGTACGATATGGGTATCAAATGAAAGGTGTTAATGAGTATTTTAAGAGGGAGTGGGCCTTAGTTCTATATGTGGACGCCTTTTCGTGATATCGCCATAAAGGGGACCAGGGGTGACTCTAGAATGCGTTTGTACTATATGGGTATCAAATGAAAGGTGTTAATAAGTATTTTAAGAGGGCGTGGGCCTTAGTTCTATATGTGGACGCCTTTTCGAGATATCGCCATAAAGGTGGACCAGGGGTGACTCTAGAATTTGTTTGTACTATATGGGTATCAAATGAAAGGTGTTAATGAGTATTTTAAAAGGGAGTGGGCCTTAGTTCTATAGGTGGACGCCTTTTCGGAATATCGTTATAAAAGTGGACCAGGGTTGACTCTAGAATGCGTTTGTACAATATGGGTATCAAACGAAAGGTGTTAATAAGTGTTTTAAAAGGGAGTGGGCCTTAGTTCTATGGGTGGACGCCTTTTCGGGATATCGCCATAAACGTGGACCAGGGGTGACTCTAGAATGCGTTTGTACAATATGGGTATCAAATGAAAGGTGTTAATGAGTATTTTAAAAGGGCGTGGGCCTTAGTTCTATAGGTGGACGCCTTTTCGAGATAGCGCCATAAAGGTGGACCAGGGGTGACTCTAGAATTCGTTTGTACGATATGAGTATCAAATGAAACGTGTTAATGATTATTTTAAAAGGGAGTGGGCCTTAGTTCCATAGGTGGATGCCTTTTCGAGATATCGCCATAAAGGTGGGCCAGGGGTGACTCTAGAATTTTTTTGTACGATATGGGTATCAAATGAAAGGTGTTAATGAGTATTTTAAAAAGGAGTGGGCCTTAGTTTTATATGTGGACGCCTTTTCGAGATATCGCTATAAACGTGGACCAGGGGTGACTCTAGAATGTGTTTGTACGATATGGGTATCAAATTAAAGGTATTAGTGAGGGTTTTAAAAGGGAGTGGCCCTTAGTTGTATATGTGAAGGCGTTTTCGAGATATCGACCAAAATGTGGACCAGGGTGATCCAGAATTTCATCTGTCGGGTACCGCTAATTTATTTATATATGTAATACCACGAACAGTATTCCTTCCAAGATTCCAAGGGCTTTTGATTTCGCCCTGCAAAACTTTTTCATTTTCTTCTACTTAATATGGTAGGTGTCACACCCATTTTACCAAGTTTTTTTCTAAAGATATATTTTGCGTCAACAGACCAATACAATTACCTTTTTTTCATTTTTCGTAATTTTCGATATCGAAAAATTGGGCGTGGTCATAGTCGGATTTCGGCCATTTTTTACACCAATACGAAGTGAGTTCAGATAAGTACGTGAACTGAGTTTAGTAAAAATATATCGATTTTTCCTCAAGTTATCGTGTTAAAGGCCGAGCGGAAGGACAGACGGTCGACTGTGTATAAAAACTGGGCGCGGCTTCAACCAATTTCGCCCTTTTTCACAGAAAACAGTTATCGCCCTAGAATCTAAGCCTCTACCAAATTTCACAAGGATTGGTAAATTTTTGTTCGACTTATGGCATTAAAAGTATCCTAGACAAATTAAATGAAAAAGGGCGGAGCCACGCCCATTTTGAAATTTTCTTTTATTTTTGTATTTTGTTGCACCATATCATTACTGGAGTTGAATTTTGGCATAATTTACTTATATACTGTAAAGATATTAACTTTTCTTTTAAAATTTGAATTAAAAAAAATTTATTTTTAAAAGGGGGCGTGGTCGCTCTCCGATTTTGCTAATTTTTAGTAAGCAGACATATAGTAATAAAAGTAACGTTCCTGCCAAATTTCATCATGATATCTTCAACGACTGCCAAATAACAGCTTGCAAAACTTATAAATTACCTTCTTTTAAAAGTGGGCGGTGCCACGCCCATTGTACAAAATTTTACCATTTTTCTATTCTGCGTCACAAGTTCAACTCACCTACCAAGTTTCATCGCTTAATCCGTATTTGGTAATGAATTATCGCACTTTTCCGATTTTTCGAAATTTTCGATATCGAAAAAGTGGGCGTGGTTATTGTCCGATATCGTTCATTTTAAATAGCGATCTGAGATGAGTGCCCAGGAACCTACATACCAAATTTCATCAAGATACCTCAAAATTTACTCAAGTTATCGTGTTAATGGACAGACGGACGGACGGACGGACATGGCTAAATCGATTTTTTTTTCGATACTGATGATTTTGATATATGGAAGTCTATATCTATCTCGATTCCTTTATACCTGTACAACCAACCGTTATCCAATCATAGTTAATATACTCTGTGAGCTCTGCTCAACTGAGTATAAACAAGTAAGGAAGGCTAAGTTCGGGTGTAACCGAACATTACATACTCAGTTGAGAGCTATGGAGACAAAATAAGGAAAATCACCATGTAGAAAATGAACCTAGGGTAACCCTGGAATGTGGTTGTATGACATGTGTATCAAATGGAAGGTATTAAAGAGTATTTTAAGAGAGAGTAGGCCATAGTTCTATGGATGGACGCCATTTAGGGATATCGCCATAAAGGAAGACCAGGGCTGACTATAGAATTTGTTTGTACGATATGGGTATCAAATGAAAGGTGTTACTGAGCATTTTAAGAGGGAGTGGGCCTTAGGTCTATCGGTGGACGCCTTTTCGAGATATCGCCATTAAGGTGGACCAGGGGTGACTCTAGAATGTGTTTGTACGATATGGGTATCAAATGAAAGGTGGTAATGAGTATTTTAAAAGGGAATGGGCTTTAGTTCTATAGGTGAACGCCTTTTCGAGAAATCGCCATAAAGGTGGACCAGGGGTGACTCTAGAATATGTTTGTACGATATGGGTATCAAATGAAAGCTGTTAATGAGTATTTTGAAAAGGAGTGATCCTTAGTTCCATAGGTGGACGCCGTTTCGAGATATCGCCATAAAGGTGGACCAGGGGTGTCTCTAGAACGTGTTTGTACGATATGGGAATCAAATGAAAGGTGTTACTGAGCATTTTAAGAGGGAGTGGGCATTAGGTCTATAGGTGGACGCCTTTTCGAGATATCGCCATTAGGGTGGGCCAGGGGTGACTCTAGAATGTGTTTGTATGATATGGGTATCAAATGAAATATGGTAATGAGTATTTTAAAAGAGAGTAATCCTTAGTTCTATAGGTGGACGCCTTTTCGAGATATCGCCATAAAGGTGGACCAAGGGTGACTCTAGAATGTTTGTACGATATGGGTATCAAACGAAAGGTGTTACTGAGCATTTTAAGAGGGAGTGGGCATTAGGTCTATAGGTGGACGCCTTTTCGAGATATCGCCATTAGGGTGGGCCAGGGGTGACTCTAGAATGTGTTTGTATGATATGGGTATCAAATGAAAGATGGTAATGAGTATTTTAAAAGGGAGTGATCCTTAGTTCCATAGGTGGACGCCTTTTCGAGATATCGCCATAAAGGTGGACCAAGGGTGACTCTAGAATGTTTGTACGATATGGGTATCAAACGAAAGGTGTTACTGAGCATTTTAAGAGGGAGTGGGCATGAGGTCTATAGGTGGACGCCTTTTCGAGATATCGTCATTAGGGTGGGCCAGGGGTGACTCTATAATGTGTTTGTACGATATGGGTATCAAACGAAAGGTGTTACTGAGCATTTTAAGAGGGAGTGGGCATTAGGTCTATAGGTGGACGCCTTTTCGAGATATCGCCATTAGGGTGGGCCAGGGGTGACTCTAGAATGTTTGTACGATATGGGTATCAAACGAAAGGTGTTACTGAGCATTTTAAGAGGGAGTGGGCATTAGGTCTATAGGTGGACGCCTTTTCGAGATATCGCCATTAGGGTGGGCCAGGGGTGACTCTAGAATGTGTTTGTACGATATGGGTATCAAATGAAAGGTGGTAATGAGTATTTTAAAAGGGAGTAATCCTTAGTTCTATAGGTGGACGCCTTTTCGAGATATCGCCATAAAGGTGGACCAAGGGTGACTCTAGAATGTTTGTACGATATGGGTATCAAACGAAAGGTGTTACTGAGCATTTTAAGAGGGAGTGGGCATTAGGTCTATAGGTGGACGCCTTTTCGAGATATCGCCATTATGGTGGGCCAGGGTGACTCTAGAATGTGTTTGTACGATATGGGTATCAAACGAAAGGTGTTACTGAGCATTTTAAGAGGGAGTGGGCATTAGGTCTATAGGTGGACGCGATTCAAATGAAAGGTGGTAATGAGTATTTTAAAAGGGAGTAATCCTTAGTTCTATAGGTGGACGCCTTTTCGAGATATCGCCATAAAGGTGGACCAAGGGTGACTCTAGAATGTTTGTACGATATGGGTATCAAACGAAAGGTGTTACTGAGCATTTTAAGAGGGAGTGGGCATTAGGTCTATAGGTGGACGCCTTTTCGAGATATCGCCATTAGGGTGGGCCAGGGGTGACTCTAGAATGTTTGTACGATATGGGTATCAAACGAAAGGTGTTACTGAGCATTTTAAGAGGGAGTGGGCATTAGGTCTATAGGTGGACGCCTTTTCGAGATATCGCCATTAGGGTGGGCCAGGGGTGATTCTAGAATGTTTGTACGATATGGGTATCAAACGAAAGGTGTTACTGAGCATTTTAAGAGGGAGTGGACATTAGGTCTATAGGTGGACGCCTTTTCGAGATATCGCCATTAGGGTGGGCCAGGGGTGACTCTAGAATGTTTGTACGATATGGGTATAAAACGAAAGGTGCTACTGAGCATTTTAAGAGGGAGTGGGCATTAGGTCTATAGGTGGACGCCTTTTCGAGATATCGCCATTAGGGTGGGCCAGGGGTGACTCTAGAATGTTTTTGTACGATATGGATATCAAATTAAAGGTATTAATGAGGGTTTTAAAGCGAGTGGCCCTTAGATGTATATGTGAAGGCGTTCTCGCGATATCGACCAAAATGTGGACCAGGTGATCCAGAAAATCATTTGTCGGGTACTGCTAATTTATTTATATATGCAACACCACTAACAGTATTCCTGCCAAGATTCCAAGGGCTGTTGATTTCGCCTTGTAGAACTTTTTCATTTTCTTCTACCTAATATGCTAGGTGTCACACCCATTTTACAAAGTTTTTTCCAAAGTTATATTTTGCGTCAACAAACCAATCCAGTTACAATGTTTCATCCCTTTTTTCGTATTTGGTATAGAATTATGGCATTTTTTTCATTTTTCGTAATTTTCGATATCGATAAAGTGGGCGTGGTTATGGTCGGATTTCGGCCATTTTTTATACCAAAATAAAGTGAGTTCAGATAAGTACGTGGGCTTAGTTTAGTAAAGATATATCGGTTTTTGCTCAAGTTATTGTGTTAACGGCCGAGCGGAAGGACAGACGGTGGACTGTGTATAAAAACTGGGCGTGGCTTCCACCGATTTCGCCCATTTTCACAGAGAACAGTTACCGTCATAGAATCTATGCCCCCACCAAATTTGAGAAGGATTGGTAAATTTTTGTTCGACTTATGGAATTAAAAGTATTCTAGACAAACTAAATGAAAATGGGCGGAGCCACGCCCATTTTGAAATTTTCTTCAATTTTTGTATTTTGTTGCATCATATCATTACTTGAGTTGAATTTTGACTTAATTTACTTATATACAGTAAAGATATTAAATTTTTTGTTAAAATTTGAATTTAAAAAAAAAATTTTTTTAAAGTGGGCGATTTCTTTATCCAATTTTGCTAATTTTTATTTAGCACATATATAGTAATAGTAGTAACGTTCCTGCCAAATTTCATCATGATATCTTCAACGACTGCCAAATTACAGCTTGCAAAACTTTTAAATTACCTTCTTGTAAAAGTGGGCGGTGCCACGCCCATTGTCCAAAATCTTACTAATTTTCTATTCTGCGTTATAACGTCAACCCATGTACCAAGTTTCATCGCTTTAACCGCCTTTGGCAATGAATTACCGCATTTTTTCGGTTTTTCTAAATTTTCTATATCGAAAAAGTGGGCGTGGTTATAGTCCGATATCGTTCATTTTAAATAGCGATCTGAGATGAGTGCCCAGGAACATACCAAATTTCATCAAGATACCTCAAAATTTACTCAAGTTATCGTGTTAACGGACAGACGGACGGACGGACATGGCTCAATCAAATTTTTTTTCGATACTGATGATTTTGATATATGGAAGTCTATATCTATCTCGATTCCTTTATACCTGTACAACCAACCGTTATCCAATCAAAGTTAATATACTCTGTGAGCTCTGCTCAACTGAGTATAAAAAGGGTTCTTACTTATATTCAGGGATAGGATTTTAAGGCATTTGCCTATTTTGTCTGATTCGTCGTATGTATAAATAAATTAAAGAATCACGCGTTTTATCTCTTTCTACTCTACAACTATGATTTTTAAATTGCCTTTTTCGTGCCTTTTTTGACTATATTGCCTTTTTCTGCCTTTTTGTAATATTTTGCCTTCTTTTTTGCCTATTTATATCTACATATGTGAAGTTTTACATTGTTTAAGTATTGAAAGTAAGTCTGCTACGTGTAAACAGCACTATCTATTCATTACCACAAGTTTATGTTGTACAACACTGGAATTCATCTTATCAGCTGATTGTGAATTCCTTATCGCAGTCAACACCGACATGAAAAGTCGGTTGTCGTTTGCAATTTCAAATTTGTGTGTGTATATCAAAGTCGAGTATGTATTTTACGAACATTTAAAATGCCTAAAGCAATTTGTTAAAATTCCGTAAAAATCAACGGTTATATAAAGGAATTCGGGTCAAATATACTTACGACTAATGGAAAAATATGAATTTGTGTTTACTGTGGAATTAAAGTAAATCACGACAAGAAACACCACATTAAACATCACCTACAAACGGAAAATCACAAAACAGCTGTATCATTGAAACTTTCTACGAAGGTGCAACCTGTTTCCTCATTTTTAAATACACCGGATTTAAACGAATTTTTCCGAGATATCACCAAAATGATGGTAGCCTGCGATATACCATTATTCAAAGCTAACCATACGGAATTCAAATCGTTTATGGCAAAATATGCCCAGAAAAAGGGAAGCCAATACGCAAACGTTGACTCCTTAATCGCTAATATAAAAAAAGCATTTTCAAAAAGCCCCTCAAGGATTCGTTTTTTTTAAGAAAAGCAACCGGATCTTTCTCTACCTCCTCAACCTGTAAGTTGTAAATATTTAAAATATATATGCATATATTGTGGTTAAAAAAAATTTTGCTTACAAAGGTTTTAACGGGGAACTTGGCCTGAGGCAGCATCTTATTTTGCAAAAAACTTCAACGAGATCAAAGAAATAGTTGAAGGTCTTGATGACGATGCGGCCTGCATTATTTTTGCGAAAAAATTGTTTGCAAATAAGGGCATCCGAGAGGAGTTGGCTTATATCCAGGCAAATTTTGGTTTCCTATTAAGCGAGGGAAATGCTTTCAAAATGCTTCAGAAAAGAGGTATTGTGTTATTCTTATACCTCTGTTTTGTATTGTATTGTATTGTGTTGTAACGAATTTACTTGCAATTCCCCTTATTTGCAATCTTTTGCTGAGTTCGAATCACTAAACTGTTGAATAAATAACTCCAATATTTAATAATGCAAAACGGCCTTTATTAAAGTACTTCACAATAACACTCAAACTGTGCAACGAATAGCTTGCTTAATAACCAAACTGATTGATAGCACAAATCAAACTGAATTCCAGTGCCCCTACAATTGCCGCCTTTTATACTCTTTGATTTCAACCTTCGCATCATCTAGGCGCTTCCAGAATCTACTAGTCCAGCAGTTCTCAAACTTCTCAGCTGTAACTACAATTGCACAATTTTATAGTTTTTCTCATTGCATACTTATAGGAATATCTCAGATATATGCATGTGTTTGTGCATTGACTCTCCGCTGCTCGTATACGTACATGGTACATACATATATGTAGACGCAGTTATTGTTTCGTTTATGTAGATACATAATGATTGAATTATTGATGTGCATTCACGTCACTGCTTAGCATCGGCTTAGAGACGATAGCATCGCTCAGTGCTGCTAACATTCGTTACACTACCCTCCACCTAAGTCTGATCGTCCCGATCAGACAAATCTCTTGATCTAAACGCTGCTAGCATCGCCAAATGTACCACTCTTCTATTTCGTGATTTCCCAATTGCTTGTATGCGGTAGATGACATCACTGATCGTCTTCACAACTCTGTACGGGCCTTCCCAACTGCACCGATATTAGGATGAAACACCTTTCCGCCGGTGAGGGTTGTTTAACAGTACCAAATCTCCCGCCAAGAAACCTTCCGAATTAAAGTTCTTGTCATTCCAGTGTTTCATCTTACTACTCATTACCCTGGGCCGTTCCTTCACACTCTGTGGTTTGGCCAATGAACTACTTCGTAGAGCTAGTGCTGGACGGATTTGCTTTGCATAATCAGTATCGTTCCGACGCTTCACAACAGTAGTGCGCCTTGGCTTTAAACCACCCTTGCATTCTTTCTGCGAAATCCTTTCCTTCGTTTTAGTACGTCCGTTAGGGCTTTTCAATGCCAGTGTTTCTCTCACAGGTACCTTCGGTTTTGATTTGTTTGGCCCATTTGTTCCATCAACCCTTACCTTTGAATTTCGTGGCCTTTGTCGAGTCTTCTCCACCATTACTCGATTACTACTGAACCCTTTCTCCAACTTGAAGATAAGTGGTATATCCTGGTTCTCATAACGCATCACCCTTCTCTGCATATCGATCTTAATGTCATGGTCAACCAAGAAGTCCACTCCCAATATGACTTCATCAACGATCTCCGCCACAACGAATTTGTGTAAAACCATGACCTTCCCAATTAGGACTTCACATATCACTTCTCCCTGGACTTGGTTATACTCGCCTGTGACCGTACGCAACCTTGTAGCCAGGTAATGACTTTACTCTCAGATCGAATCAAGGAATGAGATGCGCCCGTATCTACAGTCAGTACATGTTCTTTGCCATCCACATTCCCTCTGACGGTAAGACTGCTCGATTTTCTACCAATTTGCAACACAGATATCACAGGGCATTCAATAGCTGGATCTAGCTCTCGATCTCTACCTCTTACTCGCTCTTGCTCATCTCCTCCAGCTTTGCGTTTACGGCCACCCACATTGTTGGAACTACTAGGATCAAGATCGCAATGACGGGCAATGTCATATGCCATTTATAAAGCTCTGAATCTTTACCCGTTCAGTGTATTCCCCGTCCGCATTCGCTAAATGTGCTAGCCTTTCAATATCCGACGCAAACTCTTGCAATGTTTCACCAGGCCTCTGGAAGCGGTTCAGCAACTCCATTTGGTATATCTGTCTCCTATGCTCAGTTCCGTATCGTCTCTGTAGAGCGCCCATCAATGCTTCATAACAGTTCCGTTCGCATTCTGGAATGGTTTGTAAAATCTCATCTGCAGGCCCTTTCAACGCCATGAATAGTGCAGCAATTTTATCTTCAGCATTCCAGTTGTTCGCTGCCGACGTCTTCTCAAATTGGAGCTTAAATACCTGGAAAGGAACAGAACCGTCAAAGGATGGTGTTTTTACCTTCGGATTACTCGTTGAAACTGCTGGGCTATTTAGTTGCAACTGCTCGATGCGTCCTCTCAAAGCATCCACCTCGGCCTCGATTTTTTCTTCAAACTGTAAAATTTTTGTATCTTGCGTCTCCAACTTCGAGGAATACGTCCTTCTTTCTCTTCCAGTTGAGCAGAGATCTGCAATGATATCTGTGCTGAAATTTGCGCCGACATTTCAATCTTCGCTGTTATACGGTTCTCCTGCGATTCCAGCTGAGATGACATTTGCGACGACATTTCGGATAAACGCGTTTTTTGTGCTTCTATCTTCGATGTTATTTCTGACAACATTTCTGCAATATGTGTCTTCTGTTCTTCCAGTTGAGATGATATGATGGTGGATATTTGTGATGACATTTCTGTTATACGTGCCTCCTGCGATTCTAGTTGTGATGCCATATATGTCTTCTGCTCTTCCAGTTGAGATGACACTGTCGATGTTTGAGCAGATATTGCAGCTAAAATCATGTTCAAGTCTGTGCTGGTAAGCGTCTGCGATGTTTCGTTTTTCTCTTAAATTTTTGTTGTCTCCTCGCCATCAAGATGAAAGACATACTCTTCCACATCAATTCCTTCTGCTTCCATTGCCTCTCGTAGCCGTGCCTAAAGCTCAAGTTTAACGCCGCTCGTATTCAATCCACGGCTCTCCAACTCCTTCTTTAGTTGCTGGATCTTCAATTCACTGAACTTTGCCATGTCCTTGTTGTCCTCTGGAATTTATTCAACAGTTCCTCTTCTGACACCAATTGTAACGAATTTACTTGCAATTCGTCTTATTTGCAATCTTTTGCTGAGTTCGAATCACTAAACTGTTGAATAAATAACTCCAATATTTAATAATGCAAAATGGCCTTTATTAAAGTACTTCACAATAACACTCAAACTGTGAAACGAATAGCTTGCTTAATAACCAAACTGATTGATAGCTCAAATCAAACTGAATTCCAGTGCCTCTACAATTGCCGCCTTTTATACTCTTTCATTTCAACCTTCGCATCTTCTAGGCGCTTCCAGAATCTACTAGTCCAGCAGCTCTCAAACTTCTCAGCTGTAACTACAATTGCACAATTTTATAGTTTTTCTCATTGCATACTTATAGGCATGGCGGAACGATAGAAGGTGGCAGCATGGTGACATACCTACAAACATAAATAAAAATTCCATGTACTTTGTTTTTGTAAATTCGATGGACAAATGTCAAAATCGTACTGCGCCGGAAGTTGAAGTATCAAATCAAATAAAAAAAGGTTATAATCAGCTGTCCCATGCTGCCACCTTGTATCGTTCCGCCATGCTTATAGGAGTATCTCAGATATATGCATGTGTTTGTGCATTAACTCTCCGCTGCTCGTATACGTACATGGTACATATATGTAGACGCAGTTATTGTTTCGTTTATGTAGATACATAATGATTGAGTTATTGATGTGCATTCACGTCACTGCTTAGCATCGGCTTAGAGACGATAGCATCGCTCAGTGCTGCTAACATTCGTTACAGTATTATACCTGTGTTTACTCGTATATATAAAGTTTCTAATTTATTGGTTTGTATTTACATAGGTGAACCTATTAGCAACCCATTGGCAATTCTCAACAACATAGACAACAATTTAAAACACGTCAAGGGACCATTAGCTAAAATTAAATAAATAAAAATAAATGTAAGGCGCGATAACCTCCGAAGAGATCTAAGGCCGAGCTTCTCTTCCAATTTGCGTCGTGCTCCTCTTGTATTTCCCTACAAATTGGCCGGAGGGACCTACATGTTTTATGCCAACTCCGAACGGCATCTGCAAGGCAGATGAGTTTTCACTGAGAGCTTTTCATGGCAGAAATACACCCGGAGCGCTTGCCAAACACTGGAAAAATTTTATAAAGTATTCCAATAGAATCAAGGCCTGCAAGTTATAAAAAAAGTTGCCGCATTTGTGAATGGTGAAAAGTTTGTGGAATTACCAGAAAATATAGCTATAAATGAAGTTGAGGTTTTTAATTGGGCACCATTGGTATCTGTAGATTTTGAGAGGACATTTAGTTCCTTCAAAGCTATGCTTCGGGATAATCGCATGAGATTACTGCCCGAAAATTTCAAAATGCATTTAGTAGCATTGTGCTACTATGAATGCTCCAGCGGCTAAAGCAATCAACCAGTTTAAATATGTAAATATTTTTAAATATATATGCATACATGTATTTACAATGTACATTGTACATATCGAGTATTGTCGGATTGTACACCCATACTTAAATATGTACCAAACAAGACTAAAAAATAAATGCCTTTTTTTTGCCTTTTTTATACTCAGTTGAGCAGAGCTCACAGAGTATATTAACTTTGATTGGATAACGGTTGGTTGTACAGGTATAAAGGAATCGAGATAGATATAGACTTCCATATATCAAAATCATGAGTATCGAAAAAAAATTTGATTGAGCCATGTCCGTCCGTCCGTCTGTCCGTTAACACGATAACTTGAGTAAATTTTGAGGTATCTTGATGAAATTTGGTATGTAGATTCCTGGGCACTCATCTCAGATCGTTATTTAAAATGAATGATATCGGACTATAACCACGCCCATTTTTTCGATATCGAAAATTTCGAAAAACCGAAAAAAAGCGATAATTCATTGCCAAAGGCGGATAAAGCGATGAAACTAGGTAGATGGGTTGACGTTATGACGCAGAATAGAAAATTAGTAAGATTTTGGACAATGGGCGTGGCACCGCCCACTTTTACAAGAAGGTAATTTAAAAGTTTTGCAAGCTGTAATTTGGCAGTCGTTGAAGATATAATGATGAAATTTGGCAGGAACGTTACTACTATTACTATATATGTGCTAAATAAAAATTAGCAAAATTGGATGAAGAACACTTTTTAAAAAAAAAATTTTTTTAATTCAAATTTTAACAAAAAATTTAATATCTTTACTGTATATAAGTAAATTAAGTCAAAATTCAACTCCAGTAATGATATGATGCAACAAAATACAAAAATAAAAGAAAATTTCAAAATGGGCGTGGCTCCGCCCATTTTCATTTAGTTTGTCTAGAATACTTTTAATGCCATAAGTCGAACAAAAATTTACCAATCCTTCTTAAATTTGGTAGGGGCATAGATTCTATGACGGTAACTGTTTTCTGTGAAAATGGGCGAAATCGGTGGAAGCCACGCCCAGTTTTTATACACAGTCCACCGTCTGGCCTTCCTCTCGGCCGTTAACACAATAACTTGAGCAAAAACCGATATATCTTTACTAAACTTAGTCCACGTACTTATCTGAACTCACTTTATCTTGGTATAAAAAATGGCCGAAATCAGACCATAACCACGCCCAATTTATCGATATCGAAAATTACGAAAAATGAAAAAAATGCCATAATTCTATACCAAATACGAAAAAAGGGATGAAACATGGTAATTGGATTGGTTTATTGACGCAAAATTTAACTTTGGAAAAAACTTTCTACCATATTAAGCAGAAGAAAATGAAAAAGTTCTACAAGGCGAAATCAACAGCGTTTGGAATCTTGGCAGGAATACTGTTAGTGGTATTGCATATATAAATAAATTAGCAGTACCCGACAGATGATTTTCTGGATCACCTGGTCCACATTTTGGTCGATATCGGGAAAACGCCACTCGCTTTTAAAACCCTCATTAATACCTTTAATTTGATATCCATATCGTACAAACACATTCTAGAGTCACCCCTGGCCCACCCTAATGGCGATATCTCGAAAAGGCGTCCACCTATAGACCTAATGCCCACTCCCTCTTAAAATGCTCAGTAACACCTTTCGTTATTTGCCCATATCGTACAAACATTCTAGAGTCACCCCTGGCCCACCCTAATGGCGATATCTCAAAAAGGCGTCCACCTATAGACCTAGTGCCCACTCCCTCTTTAAAATGATCAGTAACACCTTTCGTTTGATACCCATATCGTACAAACATTCTAGAGTCACCCCTGGCCCACCCAAATGGCGATATATCGAAAAGGCGTCCACCTATAGACTGACCACTACCTCCTAAAATGCTCAGTAACACCTTTCGTTTGATACCCATATCGTACAAACATTCTAGAGTCACCCCTGGCCCACCCTAATGGCGATATTTCGAAAAGGTGTCCACCTATAGACCTAATGCCTACTCCCTCTTAAAATGCTCAGTAACACCTTTCGTTTGATACCCATATCGTACAAACATTCTAGAGTCACCCCTGGCCCACCCTAATGGCGATATCTCGAAAAGGCTTCCACCTATAGACCTAATGCCCACTCCCTCTTAAAATGCTCAGTAACACCTTTCGTTTGATACCCATATCGTACAAACATTCTAGAGTCACACCTGGCCCAACCTAATGGCGATATCTCGAAAAGGCGTCCACCTATAGACCTAATGCCCACTCCCTCTTAAAATGCTCAGTAACACCTTTCGTTTGATACCTATATCGTACAAACACATTCTAGAGTCACCCCTGGCCCACTCTAATGGCGATATCTCGAAAAGGCGTCCACCCATAGGACCTAATGCCCACTCCCTCATAAAATGCTCAGTAACACCTTTCGTTTGATACCCATATCGTACAAACATTCTAGAGTCACCCCTGGTCCACCTTTATGGCGATTTCTCGAAAAGGCGTTCACCTATAGAACTAAAGCCCATTCCCTTTTAAAATACTCATTACCACCTTTCATTTGATACTCATATCGACAAACACATTCTAGAGTCACCCCTGGCCCACCTTAATGGCGATATCTCGAAAAGGCGTCCACCGATAGACCTAAGGCCCGCTCCCTCTTAAAATGCTCAGTAACACCTTTCGTTTGATACCCATATCGTACAAACATTCTAGAGTCACCCCTGGTCCACCTTTATGGCGATATCTCGAAACGGCGTCCACCTATGGAACTAAGGATCACTCCGTTTGAAAATACTCATTAACACCTTTCATTTGATACCCATATCGTACAAACACATTCTAGAGTCACCCCTGGCCCACCTTAATGGCGATATCTCGAAAAGGCGTCCACCGATAAACCTAAGGCCCGCTCCCTCTTAAAATGCTCAGTAACACTTTTCATTTGATAGCCATATCGTACAAACAAATTCTAGAGTCAGCCCTGGTCCACCTTTATGGCGATTTCTCGAAAAGGCGTTCACCTATAGAACTAAAGCCCATTCCCTTTTAAAATACTCATTACCACCTTTCATTTGATACCCATATCGACAAACACATTCTAGAGTCACCCCTGGCTCACCTTAATGGCGATATCTCGAAAAGGCGTCCACCGATAGACCTAAGGCCCGCTCCCTCTTAAAATGCTCAGTAACACCTTTCATTTGATACCCATATCGTACAAACAAATTCTAGAGTCAGCCCTGGTCCACCTTTATGGCGATATCCCTAAACTATGGCCTACTCTCTCTTAAAATACTCTTTAATACCTTCCATTTGATCCACATGTCATACAACCACATTCCAGGGATACCCTAGGTTCATTTTCCTACATGGTGATTTTCCTTATTTTGTCTCCATAGCTCTCAACTGAGTATGTAATGTTCGGTTACACCCGAACTTAGCCTTCCTTACTTGTTTAAAACTAAATTTGCCTATTTCTCAGGTTTTAGCGCCTATAAATCCTATCCCTGCTTATATTTAACTTAAGTTTTCTAGCTTTTTATTATAGATATTAAAACTTTTTAGTTTATTTTTGTATATAAGTATACATATAATATATATATATATATTTTTATACTTGGAGAGATTTCAAATTTAGAAGAATGGCAAGTCTACGATATGGCGGCGCTTTAGCCGTATAGTTTCGTTAGTGGTGTCTAATAAACAAATAGCAGTTGGGCTTATGTGGTTAGATAGGCGTATAAGATATCTAGCACTGTATTTTGATATTTCACACTTTATGAAAGGAATACATAGATCCTTCTGAATAGCTTCATTAGTGACAAACCAAGGCGCATTAACCATTGATCGTAATGTTTTAGATTGATGCCGTTGCAGGATCTCCACATTGGATTTGCCAGCAGTACCCCAAAGCTGTATGCCGTAGGTCCGAATAGGTTTAAGTATACCTTTGTAGAGCCGTACTTTGTTTTCTAGACTTAGTTGAGATTTGTGACCCAAGAGCCAGTACATCCGTTTTGTTTTTATTTTTAGCTGCTGTTGCTTAGCCTTAATATGGGGTTTCCAGGTAAGGCGTCGATCAAGATGCATTCCTAAATATTTGACCTTATCACTAGTAGGAATCTGATTATTGTTTAGAAATACAGCAGGAAATTGATCTCTTCTTAATGTAAAAGTGACTTGTGTGGATTTTTCTGTGTTAACTTTAATTTTCCATTTTATAAGATTCAAAAGGGTCAAGTTGATTTTGAAGATAGAAGAAGCTTCTACAGGAGACTCACTACAAGCGATAAAAGCGGTATCATCAGCAAAAGTCGCCACTTCTACTTCTTCTGATGTTGGCATATCCGATGTAAATATAGTATATAGGACGGGACCTAAAACACTACCCTGAGGTACACCAGCATTAATTCCGTGAATTTGTGATGTCGCATCCTATCGACTTACGTAAAAGTGTCTGCAACTTAAATAGGACTTGAGTACTAAGTAGAAATGTGCTGGCAAAAGCTTTTTTATCTTAAAAAGAAGTCCCTGGTGCCATACTTTGTCAAAGGCTTGTTGAATATCTAGAAAAGCTGCAGAACAGTATTTTGTCCCCTCAAGTACATCTGTTATAATATTTGTAATTCTATGGCATTACTCCGGTGTACCATGCTTCACTCTAAACCCAAACTGATGTTCAGGTATGATGTTGTGATCCTCAATTACTGGCAACATTCTTTGCCAAAATATTCGTTCGAATATTTTCGAAAATGTTGCCAGCAGACTAATAGGACGGTAAGACTTGAGACAGTTTTCGGGTTTATTCGGTTTAGGTACCATGATAACAGCAGCAGATTTCCACTGAGTTGGATAGTGGTTTTTATTAAGAATAGCATTGTAAATAATAGTTAGAAATTCGATAGCTTTCTCAGGAAGAGCCTTCACAACTTTGCTATCAATATAGTCGTATCCAGGCGTTTTGCCATTACTTAATTTAAACACTTCTGCTGAAACTTCACTATTTAATATCTTACTGATTGGCAAGTCCATTTGACATGGACATTCTAGAAAACTTAGTACCTCTGTATCGTCGCTGTTGCTTTTCAAAGAATTAGGCTGGAATGTTTGATATAGATGTTTAGCAAAAGCCTCTGCTTTGGTTTGTCACTCCTACACCATACACCATCTAAATCCCTTACGGCGACGTTACGCTTGGTTGGCCGTTTTAGGTAATTTGTAACTCTCCAGAGACTGTGTTCATCATTTTTAGTGGGTTCAAGGTTTTTAATGAATGAACTGAAATACTTATTTTTAAGATCAGATAGCTTTAACTTTAGTTGCTTCGTCGCTCTATTCAGAGCTCTCTTTTCTGCAGGATATCTATTTTCCTGCCAGGCTTTTCTTAATCTTCTCTTGGAAGCAATAAGCTGAAATATTTCAGCTGGGAGTTGAAAGTTATCATTAGAAGTAGGTTGATCCTTAGGGCTTGATAGATGTGCAGCCTCATGGATAAGATTTGTAGAAAATTGTATTGCTACGTCCAGATCAACACCTGTTTCCACCGATATATTTAAGTCAATATGTTCAGTAATCCACTGTTGGAAGTATTCGATGTTAGTTTTTGGGGTAAGGATCTTATATTTCTTAGAAATGTTATGAAGATTGCCATTGTATAGTACAATTAAGGGAGAATGATCGGAGCTAAGATCATTGCTGCTCTGTATGTTTAGTTTGCTAACGGATATACCAGTGTATACCACAAAATCAAGAAGATCCGGGATTTTTCTGGGATCACTTTGCCAGTACGTTGGCATGCCTGTTGATAAAATGTCATAATTTCTTTTAGTGATGCATATTTGAAGCTCTCTGCCTTTAGGGCTAACGAGCCTAGACCCCCACCATGGGTGCTTAGCATTAAAGTCCCCACCTCTTTAAATATGTCAACATACTGATCAGTTTTTATACTGAATCGTGGTGGAAAGTATACTGAGTATATGGGTAAATCGTAAGCATCACATTTAATTTTAACACCCGCCGCTTGTAAATATTCTTCCCTCACTTCTTCCAAAACTTCATATTTGATGGTAGTTCTGATTAAGATAGCAGAGCCGCCATGAGCTCTGTCGTGGGGATGATTTGCGCAAATAAGGTTGTAACCTATAACTTTAAAGTAGGATTTACTAGTGAAATGAGTTTCGGACACTAAGAAAATATCAATATTGTTTGAATTGAGAAACATTTTTACTTCATCTACATGGCTGTTCAATCCTTTGGCGTTCCAAATCGCTATTCGCAGGTTTACTTGCATAATTTTTCCAACAACAGGGACATCATTTTAAATAAACTTTGAGTCATTTCAAGTTGTTTAGAAAGTAAGTTTTCAATCTCTCCAAGGAGATTATTATTTTGATTGGAATTATTTTGGACACATTGTGCATAAAACATATTTGGGTTGGAATTAACATTTTCTCTTTGTGTAGTAGAAATGTTGATCTGCATGAGAATAAGTTAAAACATTTTGTCTTTTGTCGGAAAAAGCTGGTTTTTTGGCAAGGCTCTGATACACCTTACATCCCTTATAGTTCGCTGGGTGGTTTTGCAAGCAATTAATGCATTTGCTTGGTGTATCTTTGCTTTTACCACATTCCATTGTTGCGTGATCTAGACCACATTTAACCTTTATAAGGTCTTCGGGTCAAATTTGACCCACTTTAGGAAGAAAATCGTTTTTTTCAAGAAAAGTTTGAGGATATACATAGTTTTTCATATTTTATGACTTTTATTCATTTTAGAAGCCACAAATGTACCAGTGATTTTGAACTCATATATTTACTACATTTATTGATCTAAAATTTTTTACAAATAGGGTCTTCGGGTCAAGTTTGACCCATTGTAAACGCACTATTATTTTTTTGTTGCTCAATAATCTTTTTGGCGAACTTCCACTTTTCTAACGTCTATAAATTCAATATAAATTCTTATTGACATATGTTTGTCTCGCTTCCTTTTATCACGTTTGTGCTTTTATATCGGGGAATACCCAGATTATTGATTTGTGAGTGAACTAAAAATGTTTGCTTGCAAAAGAAGAAAGGTAACACGAATAAATTTGAACGCTAAGAAAAATGGCTTCAAAGAAAATAAAAGATAGTGAAATAGAGGTCCTATGGAATGAAGTATCAGACGAAGAGGAATCTTGTTCAGAAAGTGAAGATAACATTGAATACGCTGAGTCGTCGGATAGTGAAAGTGATAGTCAAAGTAATAACGAAACTATTTTCACTGAGGACCACATTCCACTGTTGCGTGATCTAGACCACATTTAACCTTTATAAGGTCTTCGGGTCAAATTTGACCCACTTTAGGAAGAAAATCGTTTTTTTCCCGAAAAGTTTGAGGATATACATAGTTTTTCATATTTTATGACTTTTATTCATTTTAGAAACCACAAATGTACCAATGATTTTGAACTTATATATTTACTACATTTATTGATATAAATTTTTTTACAAATAGGGTCTTCGGGTCAAGTTTGACCCATTGTAAACGCACTATTATTTTTTTGTTGCTCAATAATCTTTTTGGCGAACTTCCACTTTTCTAACGTCTATAAATTCAAAATAAATTCTTATTGACATATGTTTGTCTCGCTTCCTTTTATCACGTTTGTGCTTTTATATCGGGGAATATCCAGATTATTGATTTGTGAGTGAACTAAAAATGTTTGCTTGCAAAAGAAGAAAGGTAACACGAATAAATTTGAACGCTAAGAAAAATGGCTTCAAAGAAAATAAAAGATAGTGAAATAGAGGTCCTATGGAATGAAGTATCAGACGAAGAGGAATCTTGTTCAGAAAGTGAAGATAACATTGAATACGCGTGTAACTCGCTACGCCTCTTCAAGAATTACTGTGAAAGAGATGTCAAGCTTTCAATTATTCTTCCCAACTCCTGTGATGAGCACTATTTTGAAATGCACAAACATTGAAGGAAAACGTATTTTCGGTTATAACTAGACCGGCATCGATGAAATTCAAATGTTCGCATTTATTGGTTTATTTTTGTTAGCTGGAATGTATCGCTCAAATAATGAAAGTACAGAAAGTTTATGGCACCCTGAAAGAGGAAGACCCATATTTGAAGCAATTATGCCATTGAAAAGGTTCAAAGTCATTTCAAGAGTAATAAGGCTCGACAATAGAGACACACGCAGCCAACGGCGAATGGTATACAAGTTTGCACCGATACGTGAACTGTGGAATCTGTGGGTTGACTTGTTGCCCAAACTTTATAACCCTTCACAAGATGTAACAATCAATGAGCAGCTGGTAGCATTTAGAGGAAGATGCCCATTTTGACAATGCATAGCATCAAAACCAGCAAAATATGGGATCAAATTTTGGGTTCTTTGTGATGCGGTTACTAGTTATGTCTGGAGTATCCAACCGTAAACAGGCAAAGATATAGGAGCCATGTTCGAAAAAACAAAGGTATGCGTGTAGTTCTTGATTTGACAGCTGGACTTAAAGAGCATAATATGACTGCAGGCAATTTTTTCGCATCTTATCAACTTAAACAAAAACTACTGGAAAAACACATTACTTTAGTTGGAACCATTCGCAAAAATAAGCCTGAGTTGCAGTCAGAGTTAGTAACAACTAAAGGAAGACCTCTTTATTCTTCGACATTTTGTTTTCAAGAACACAACACCCTGCTATCTTACATCCCAAAGAAAACCAGACTGGTGCTTCTGCTTAGCGCTTTGCATCATAGCTCAGAAGTAAATGATCGCGAAGACAAAAAACCTCAAATAATATTGGATTATAACAAGCGTAAATGTGGTGTAGATACGTTAGATAAAGTTGTGTCCTGTTATACTTGCAAAAGAAAGTCAAATCGATGGCCCCAAGTTGTATTTAGCAATATGATTGACATATCAGCGTATAATGTTTTTATTTTATTTACTTACTTACTTACTTAATTGGCGCTTAACCGTCTAAACGGTTATGGCCGTCCAACAAGGCGCGCCAGTCGCTCCTTCGCTCCGCCAACCGGTGCTGGCCTGTAGGCAGCGTCTTTTCTTTCAGTTGCAACGCGGCAGTCTTCATCGTACCAGTTGTTTTTTCGTGGTCGCCGGTAACCAATTTTTCCTCGGCGGCAGTACGAAGTGCTTTGGAAATATGCTCCCACTGCTCCTGTATTCCTTCAGGATGAGTTGTGCTCTCAGTGAGCAGGTGTGAGAGTCGAGTTGCGAAATCATTGGCAGTCTGTTGTGATTGAAGCTTTTCGACGTCTAGCTTCCCTTGTGTTTTTTGTTCCTTGGTTTTAGCCGCGTTGAGGCGGATGCGTATTTTGGCTGCAACGAGATAATGGTCCGAGTCGATGTTAGGTCTTCGGATCGTGCGCACATCTAAAACACTGGAGGCATGCCGTCCGTCTATCACAACGTGATCGATCTGATTGCGAGTATTTCGATCAGGAGACAGCCATGTAGCTTGATTTATCTTTTTATGCATGTTTGTGAATCTACTTCGTATATTACTCACATTTCTTACCTGAAAACCCAACGCTTCTATTTCTTTTTTTATTTCGTCTACTGGAGTAGAGAAATGTACATTTTTTAACACAATTCTATATGCCCGCTCCTGCTTAAGGTGATATGTATGGAAGTTAATATCTTTTTCTTTAATAGCTTTTATCAAAGTTCTGTATGAATCTATAGACTTCACCATTACTCGAATTTGACCATCTCTCATAGACTTATAACTAAACTCGGATTTATTTATAACACTGAAAATACTTAATCATACCGCTAATGTCTGTAGCCGGCAAACATGTTTGTGCTGCTGGAATTGCTGATTATGATATTGTTGTTGTTGTTATTTGGAATATTGTTAATATTTTCTGCTAAGTTTTTATTGTTGGCTGTATTAGTTCTCTTATGATCAATAGTTTGCCATTCCACTTTGCTTTCATTTTCGTTGCTCATATCAAAGTCCTCAATAGCAGCATTATCATTAGTTGTTCTCAAAGATGTCATATTGATTGAGTTGCCTTGCAACGCAGCATTGAGGTTTGTTGTTTGTGCTGAGTATTGGTTAATTAAAGCATTTAACTCATTGACTATGTCAGCTGATCTCTGCACAGTGTGGACCTTGCTCTGAAGGTGAGCGTTGGTCACTCATTTGTTGACGTGTTAATTTTTATTGTGATAGTTTTATTAACAAAACTTCACTTTGGAATAATAAGACTCTTGAACTTAAATATGCTAAGCTTTAAATAGCTATTGTCTATTGTTTTTTATATTGTAATATTTATTATTTATTTGGTTATTGTTGTAACCATAATTATTTCGAAACACTTAAAGTTTCTGATCCACATGTGCACTTGTTTACTATCTCAGGGGAAGCGTAATACGCCAATTACACGGCTCAAGTATCCTTGTGCCAATTACCAATTTGCACAAGGTTTTGGCCGGTGTATGCACTAGTTGCGCTATTTGCGCAGAGAACTGCGCTAAAATCAAAACGATTTTGATATTTACGCATGTCTGCAAATATTGCACATGCTTTTTTCTTCGTGGGTGGTGAATCTTACACAGTTTACCTGTGGTTTCTGATAATATAACATCAGTAATTATTGCTTAAAAATGTTAATATCGAAGGCGTAAGGACCATATCTAGCTTGTAACAGGAATTCACACAAATTCAATAATAATAATTTTTTATACAATTAGAACACATGTTTCATTTGTTGCGCTAGTTGAAAAATGAATATTGCGCAGTGCTGCAATGAGTTGAGCTGGTCTTGCAACTAAAATATAAAAGTTATAAATACAATGGAAAATAAACGCTTCTGGTGCGAGTTTTTCGACTTATATTGTGAATTACCAGCACTGTGGAAAATAAATATTAGTGTTTTTTTATAAAATTAAAACACATGTTTCATTTGTTGCGCTACATTAAAAATGAATATTGCGCATTGTTTTTGAGCCGTGTATGTCAAAATTTTCATTTGCACAAATTCCGTCGTTTTATATTTGCGCATGGCTTTTGTGTCATGTATGGGCCGTCTAAGTGAAACTCGAGAAAAAACTTTAATGATAATGATTAGCAAAATTCAGTATTAGAAAAAATAATTTAGTGTTACTGTTAATGTAAAGCGTCCATCAATGAAATCTGCACACACACCCACATAGGCAAATTGAATAATTTGTTATCATATTACAACTATTTACTTACAGACGGTGAACCGCAAACATCCTACGTTCGGTGGCTATTCAACGAAACAAGAGATGTGTCTGTCTTTTATTACCTACTATCCACGTATTGAATTGGCAGGCTGCTATAGTATGACACCAGTGCGGGAATTCTTCGAAACGTTTGGCGTTTACCAGTTCTATTCGCTTAATATGACAGATGTTGAAAATTTATTTCTTTACAATGGGTGCGTTTGAAACAATTGATAATCATTGGTGCCTTTGAGCTAACTAGGAATATTGTATTGCTTCTCATTTTAGTAATGTATTGGACTATATCCCAAATACAATTTACGCCAAAACGAAAAGGAATCACGTTAACTTGACCGATGAAGAGCGGCTCTATGAGGAATCTTTACTAAGTGAGTTGAAAAAAAATGTTTGCAATAAATAAATAAATGAAATGAACACAGCCGATTCAAAAGTCCCGCCTTGGTCAGAACGTAACCCCATTGGTGCACGTGCACCATACCTTACAACCCAATTGTTGGTAAAACTTCTGCTATGGGTTCTGCTCCTTGGTTTGGGATTGGGTATATATTTCTAAACGAATACATAGCCAACGGTACGTATATGTTTCCGCGTTTGCTGGTAGGGAAAGGTCCAGCCACATCCATGGCGATTATCTAAAATGGTTCACCAGTTGTTGTTTTTGTTACGATAATAAAAAATTCCCCGAAGGTTTTGGGGAGTGTTATCAATGTTGATAGTCCTTTGTCGGATATAGATTCGGTACGTTCCGATAACAAGCACCATTAAGGTACTAACCCGTCCATCCCGGGAACGATTCAGCATTTTGGGCCATCCCGCCGCTCCACTCCCCTAGTTCCTCGCCTGCTATATATGTGTATGATAAGTGCATATTTGTAACAGGATTCGCCTCGCGTAGGTGAGGTTGACAAATGGGTTGCGGAAGCTATGAATTGCGCTTATCAACCCCTTGAATCCCAAAATGGTTCACCTGAAATGTATTGCTTTGACGGCCCATGACTCCCAATATAATCTCTGCTTAATTTTCCCCAATGTCTCCTTGACATCCCATCAGCGTTTCAATGGGTGGTACCTTTGGGATGTTCAAGGGGAAATTCGTATATTTGAAGGCTCTTGATCCACCGCGCTAATTAACCTTTCTGATTTTGAAACTGCAGAAGCCATTTCAATGCTGCATGGTCTGTCCTCACTTGGAATTGCGGCCCGTAAAGGGTACTTGTGAAAATGTTTGATGAACTCTACCAATGCTAGCAGTTTCCTATGTGTAAGCGCTCTGGTTTTCCAATTGATCAGCTATAGGGGGCAACTACCTTCTCATGTCCATCGACCATTTGTGACATATCTGTATCCAGAAAATTACACTTCTTGCTTCTTCTGCTATTCAAAAGCTTTACGACGATTGGAATCTAAGTGTTACTTGCCCAGTACACAATAAAGGCGATACTGCTAACTGCGCCAACTATGGCGGAATCAGCCTTCTTAATATCACATATAAAGTCCTGTCAAGTGTATTGTGCGAAAGATTGAAGCCCACAGTGAATCGACTGATTGGACCTTATCAGTACGGCTTCAGACGTGGTAAATCTACCATCGACCAGATTTTCACATGGCGCCAAATCTGGGAAAACCCGCGAAAAAGAATCGATACACATCACCTCCTCGTCGACTTTAAAGCCGTCTTCGAAAAGGAGCTGCCTATATGCCGCTATGTCTGAATTTGGTTTCCCTGCAAAACTTTTATGGCTGAGCAAAATGACGTTGATCAACACCGTGAGCTCAGTCGGAATTGGGAAGGACCTCTCCGAGCCGTTCGAAACTAAACGAGGTTTCAGACAGTGTGCCCCCCTATCGTGCGATTTCTTTAATTTAATGCTGTAGAAAATTATACTAGCTTTAGAACTTAACCGCTCTGGAACAATATTCTATAAAAGCGTACAATTACTGGCATATGGTGATGATATTGATATCATCGGCCTGAATACCCGCGCCTTAAGTTTTTCTTACTCAAAAATGAAAAAAGAAGCGGCAAAGATGGGTTTGGTGGTGAGTGAGGACAGAACGAAGTACCTGCTGTCATCGAGCAAAGAGTCAGCACATTTGCGCCTTGGAAACCACGCTACTGTTGGCAGCCATAAATTGGAAACCAGCATTAACACAAGCAACAACATCTGCTTTGAAATCCAGCGAAGAACCACTCTTGCCAATAAATGCTACTTTGGACCAGGTGGGCAATTTAAAAGTACTTATCGTACCCGTACTGCTATATGATGCAGAAGCATGGACCATGAAAACATCAGATGAAGCGGCTCTGGGAGTGTGCGAAAGAAAAAGTTCTTCGAAAGATTTATGGACCTCTACGCGTTATCGATGGCGAGTACCAAAGAAGATTTAATAATGAGCTGTACGAGCTTTACGCAGGCATCAACATAGTCCAGTGAATTAAAATGCAACGGCTACGCTGGCTAGGCCATGATATGCGAATGAAAGGTGACGCTTCGGCTAAGAAAATGTTTTTATCGGAACTCGCCAATGGACACATAGGAATAGGGCGGGCCCCACTCCGCTTGAAGGACCAGGTGGAAAACGATTTAAACTCCTTTGGCGTCATCAATTGGCGCCAATTGGCAGAGCGAAGTAGCGGCTGGCGCGCCTTGTTGGACGGCCATACCCGTTTAAACGGTTAAGCGCCAATTAAGTAAAGTAAGTAAGTAAGGTCACGGAGGCTACGCGGGCAAAATTTGGTATACGTCGGCGGTATACAGTCCAGAGGAACTTCTTAGTTCATGCAGGTTCTGTGATCTTGACCAATTGTTTACTGCTTCTTTCTTTTTATTCGCGGTGCAGATGCAATCCGTCGCTACTTCAGGACCCAAATAACTTACTTCGCTTTTAAACAGTGCACAATTTTGTGGGACCTAATTTTAAACCAGCACTTGCTTGAAAACTTCCTCCAAGTTCTTTAGGTGTTCCTCAAAGTTTCTTCTCAATACGATGATATCGTCTAAGTACACCAAGCATATCTTCCAATGTAAACCTTTCAGAACCAGATGCATAAGTCTCTCAAAAGTAGCTGGTGCTTCACATAGTCTAAGGGACATCCCAGTCAATCCAAAGACCATCTCCGACACTGAAGGCTGTTTTGTCCTAGTCTCCCTCCTTTACATCCACATGCCAGTAGTCACTTTGTAAGTCGAGTGGGGAAAACCATTTCGTACCCATTGTGATTCTTGGCAATGGATGACTATCCCTTTTTGTTACTTCGTTCAATCTCATTTTTCTATTCTTCTTTTTCACAAGTGTTACTGGTGATTACTCCGTTGTCGATCTTTTTTTTTCATGATTTGACTCACAACTTCCCGCTTGACCAATGGAAGACTGCGATGATCTTGACGAATTGTCAATTTGATGTTTCACTACGTTAGTGCTGCCTGGTTTAGAGCCACTTTGGTCAAATATGCTTGCGTACTTAAGAAAAAGTTTATTTGCCTTATTCCGGTATCTAGTCTTTCTCTAGTCCTTCCGTACATGCTATGATAACTTTGAAAAATCAGTCTTGCTATAGGGAACATTGTCCTGAAGCTGTTCTCAATTAATAACTATCTCAGCATCTCGGCATCTTTCCAATGAAGTAATTTTTATTGGTGATTAGGTACTTTTACAGCGATGCATCCATCTTATCTTGTCATAGCCAGCGTTTTCCTACAAATATAATTGGTGTTGATTTGTTTGCTGCCTCGAAAACCCACAATTAGCTTATCCCATAATCTCCATCAACTTTTGACCAGATAAACGACTCAGATTTTGGAGGTAACTATTTGGTGGCTTTCCTCCACTAGAACCCGTTTACTTATGTATTCCTTAACGTAGCCAAGGTTAGATATCGATCTTCATGCCTTTGCCGATTAATAAGTCCACTGTCATTATGATTTAATCAACAAGCTCTGTCCCTATAAAATTGTGTAGTACTTTGACGTTCCTGATTGCGGTTTTATATGCTATTTCTCTAAGGACCTTGGTGTCCTCTCAGTTAGCCGTACGCAATCTTGCTCATGCAACGGTCTTATCTTATTGTTAACTAAATCAAATCGAATTATGGAATGAAATACGCCCGAATTTCCAGTCAGTAACTGTTCCTATCCCTTCACGAATTCTAGATTTAGAGATTTGCTCATCTCTTAGAGCTTTGCGTTTACGAACACCCGTGTTGTTGTAACTACTAGGGTTGGTACTGCAATGTGACGAGGTTTGCCGCACTTGAAGCTTTTCCTGGAATCATTGTTCTCTGCTGCGTTCTCTTCAGTGCTTCCAAAATTGTGTCTACCCAGTCTAGCCTTGTTACTTCCACACGATGAGCTTATTCAAAAAAGTGAGGCTGTTTCCTGAGTCAGTGCGTGTGATACCGCTGGAGAAAATGTCGGCTTTAGATTTGATCACATACCAATGGCCGCTGTGCGCTCATAGCCACGTTGAACCTGCAAGGTCGGACTAGTATCTAGATACCCGAACGTACCTAACTACTTTGCTGTTAAGACAACAACAATACAGGATAATTCTCTGGTTAAAAGACAAAATAAAGAATACCTATAAAAACCAACTTTTTATGATTTTCTAAAAACGTGTTCATTATTACCCCATCTGTATATAAATCATTATTTTAACTACGCATGCTTATCCTATTTCAGATAAACTTATAATTTCCGACCCCGTCGAATTCCACGATCGAACTTTTTTATCGCATTTAAAGCAGCTGCCGTGGTCTGAGCCACTTTTCACGAAGCGTGTCGAGCAAACGATGATAACAGGAAAACATATGACATTCTGCAGGGTATCCAACGAATCAGTGTCAATAGTAAGTATGATTTTTTTTTTGTCATAGTTTAAGATATAGGATATGGCGGGGAATGGTCCATGTTTGAACCCTTCATTTAAATTTCAACTTAGTTTTATACACTATTCGTCCTAATAACTTTGTCATAAGGAGGTATACCGGCCAAGTATTAACCCTGCAAAAAATATCATTAGTCTATGATGAATCTGATGTGAGTTTTGGGTTGAAGTGATCCAATTTTTTTGAGCATGTCTTATGAAGAGACCAATTGTATCTGTTCATGCATGAACCGGTAGTGTCGGACTGGCCCTCTTAATACCCCGATAGTGTCTGCCCAGGTAATTTTTCTACTCATCTTTATACCATCACCGGTATTGTTTGACTATTCCTCTTTGTACCCCTACGGATACTGCTGGACAGATCATCCTTGTACCCTACGGGTACTGCGGAACAAGACCTTTTTCTATAACAACGACAACCTTTTTCTACCCACAGCGGAATTCTTACCGATTTTATATTCGTCCATATTACGGTCCCTTCTTTTTTACAATTAATGTAACCTCAGTAACACTGTTGTCATCAACAACGCCATTCAAGTCAAGGTTTCAAGCGTTTCACAAAAGTGCTGACCTAAATTTTAAACTTTTTACATATGTAGGTTTCAAAGTGTTAAAACTGTTGGTAGGAATTTGGAAGGGGATTTGTATACTTGCGTGAATGTCCGGTACAATAAAAGAAAAGCACTTCTTAGTTCAACGATTTAATGAGGACTAAAAGATAAAATTCATGTGTACATATAGTTAACTCATCAATATATGTAATATGTCTTATTCATTCTAATTATTAGAAATATGTTCTCAATAGGAAATATTGAACTTAAAACTCCAAGTTATTATTTCAACACTCTTTCTTAAGTTAAATATTTCTTCAGTTAATTTTTAAGACCAAGCATTTGAACAAATTTTACATGTTTCTGTTTTTGCAGATTTTTTGTAAAAATATCAGAAACATTTTCATTTGTGGAGACGTACTCTAATTCTATTATTTTTTGTTCGACAACTTCTCGGATATAATGATATTTCAAATCTATGTGCTTGGTTCGCTTGTGGAACACAGGGTTCTTTGAAATTTGAATTGCGCTCATGTTGTCGCCTTTTAACTTAACAGGACCGATGTCGTGAATAAAACCAACTTCTTTAAGTAAGCGCCGCAGATATACAGCCTCTTTTGCTGCCGTACTTAAAGCGATGTACTCAGCCTCTGTGCTGCTCAATGCGACTACATCTTGCTTCTTTGCTTGCCAGGAAAAAGCGCTACCCGCCAAAAAGAACGAATAACCGGTGTATGACTTCCTATCTAAATCGTTACTCGCCCAATCCGCATCCGCATAGCCTTCTACCGGTTTACCATTTTTGCAGTAGTGTAACTTTAAATTGATGGTTTTTGATAAGTATCGTAGGACATGTTTTGCACCAGCCTCATGTTCGGTGTGGGGTTCTTGGTTTCTTTGTGCTAATAAACTTACTGCGTGCATAATGTCTGGCCGCGTTGAAATGGCCAAGTACATTAAAGATCCAATTAACGATTGATAGCTTGTTGCGTCTATTTTAGTGCACTTGTCATTTCTGCAGCTTACTTGAAAACCAGGATCTAGAGGTGTGCTTACCGGACGACATGATGTCACACCATACATACTCAATAACTCGTTTATATAGTTCTTCTGACACACAGAAATCGCACCTGTCTTACCCTGACGTTCTGTTTCGAAGCCAAGAAAAAATGTCATTGCCCCGCTATCGTGTAGTTGAAATTTAGACGATAATGATTTTTTAATGCTCGCAATCTCTTTCTCGCTTGGACATGCTAAGATAAGATCGTCGACATAAACGGCGATGTAACTATAACTGCCATTGTATTGTTTGACATACAAACACGGTTCGCTTTTGCATGGGCTGAAACCCATATCTTTCAATGCCACATCAAGAGTACTATTCCAGTGTCGCCCAGACTGCTTTAAGCCGTAAATGGCTTTATTTAGCTTTAAAACTTTATTAGGATTTTTATTGTCTACAAATTCTTCTGGTTGTTTAAGGTAAATTTCTTCCGTAAGCTTACTATTGAGATATGCATTGGAAATATCGATCTGATGTAAGTGAAGCTCTTTCTCAACGGCAATAGCAAGTAGCATACGAATTGTTTCATATCGTATTACAGGCGAAAAAGTTTCCCAGTAATTTAAACCCAGCTGCTGACTGCAGCCTTTTGCTACTAGTCTCGACTTGAACCTTTGAATATTGCCATCTGAATCACGTTTTATTCGAAAAACCCACTTCGATCCAATCGCTTTTTGACCATCAGGCAGATCTACTGCTGACCAAGTGTTGTTAGCAAGAAGCGCCGAATATTCTTCTTCCATTGATTTCTTCCACTCAAAGGAGTATTCGCTTGACAATGCTTCTTTGACCGATCGAGGCGTGTCTACATCTTCACCATATTGTAGATAACTTAGCATCTGATACTCTTTTTTGGGACGCCCTACTTGACCAGTGTGAATGATTTTTGGCCTACCTCGACCGCGACGTGATTCGTTTCCATTTCTATGAGACTCACCTATTATTTGCATTTCATCCGAAACAATTCCATTCTCTGCAACATTGCCTACATTTGCCTCTTCTACCTCTGTTTCGTCTCCGGTGCAACTTTCAAACACTTCATCTTCTTTCCGCTCTTCTTCAACATGTTTACGATCGTCGATTTTTACAAAAATTGTAGCAATGTCATTTTCATCTCTGTTTTTGGTGTCACCTTCGGGCACAGCTAAGTTGACTTCATCTTCTAAAAATTTTACGTCACGTCTTACACAAATTTGCCTCGTTTCCTTATCATACAAGCGATAAGCTTTTGCAACCTCAGAATATCCGACGAACAAATACTCTTTGCCCTTTGCGCTGAATTTACCACGCTGCGTTTTATTTAACGCGAATGCGCGCGAACCAAAAACCCTGAAATGTTTTACCGACGGCTTTTTGTTGTACCAAATCTCATAAGGAGTGCAATCTCTAAGTAATTTTGTAGGTGCGCGATTACGTAAATATACAGCTGTGTGTATAGCTTCACCCCACAATTCTTGTTCTATATTTGCATGCACCAGCAAACTTCTAGCCATTTCTACAATTGTGCGGTTAACTCTCTCTGCCACTCCATTTTGCTGGGGAGTATATGGCACAGTTAACTGCCTTTTAATTCCGCACTCATTTAAAAAATCGGTAAATTTATTGTTTATGTACTCCGTACCATTGTCACTTCGGAGCTTTTTAATTTTCTTCTGAGTTTGACATTCGACCATATTTTTGAATAATTGAAACTTTTCAAATACTTCGCTCTTTTCTTTCATACAATAAACAAAAATCATTCTCGAGAAATCGTCAATAAATGTGAGAAAGTATCGTGCACCACCTACTGATTTTACGTTTATGGGTCCACATACATCTGTATGCACAAGCTCTAATATTTCTTTTGACTCAATTTCAAATTTTTTTGGAAAAGGCATTGCACTTAATTTTGCTTTGTTGCATGTGTCACAATTTGTTTTTGTTTTCACATCTTTTGTGTCCATACCTCGCACTAAACCTTTGTCGGCAATTTTCTTTAAACTTTCGAAGTTTATATGACCATATCGATTATGCCACTTTAAATTATTTAAATAAATTTTTGAACCTTGTACTTGCGCATTGAATATAAACAAATCATTTTGTAATCTAGCTCTAAGCAATGTTAACCCTATGGAATTTTTTACTTCCACAACATAGTTTTTGAATACCACTGTATGTTTATGCTGCAGAGCTTTGTTAACAGAATAAAAGTTCATTTTCAGTGAAGGCACAAACAATACATCACGTAGCTCTATTTCACATTCATTTGTTTTTATTTTGACCGTACCTATACCTTGTGAGTAAGTGAAATTATCTGCTGCTAACATAACTTTTTCTCGTTTTTCGATGAATGACACGAACATATTCTTGTCGCAACACATATGTGTCGTTGCACCACTGTCGACACACCAATTGTATTTACTTCGTTCATCCCCCACAGCAGCAGCATATACAGCGTAAGAAAGCTCGTTAATTTTAGAACTTTGTTTATCTTCACGATCATATTGTTGTTTGCCCTTTCTTTTGCATTGTGAAGCCGTATGGCCACGCATGCCACAACTAAAGCATTTACCCTTGAACTCATTTGACTTTACATGACTTTTTGCTTTTGTATTTATTTTATTACCATTATGCGCTGATTCTCTTACACTTGTATAAACAGCTTGCGCAGGAGCTTTTTGATCTGCTTGTTGTTCCCTTCTAGCACCCTCTTCTAACAGCTTTACTTTTAAAGTACTGAAACTCGGCAATTCATCACGAGTCTCGATAGCTACCACGAAGTTTTCGTACTCGGACGGCAAACTAGATAATAGTATTATGACTTTTAGCTCTTCGTTTAACTCGATGTTCACTTCGGCTAATTTATCTACGACTTCGACAAACGAATTTAGATAAGTTGACATGCTTTGACCAGCAGACATACTGCAACCAAGCAACTTTTTATAAAGCGAAACTTTTTGTAAAGGTCCCCTCGGCACATGAACATCACGAAGTCTCTTCCATGCTTCCACTGAAGTTTTACAAGCCTTAATATTGCTGAGTTGCGTCGGTTTTACGCATAAAATAATATTAGCTAGCGCTTTTTGATCATCTTGATCCCACTTTTCTGCATTTTCATCACTGCGCTTACAATCTTCATTAACGATGCGCCATTGGTCCATATTAACCAATATGCTGCGCATTTGCATGCACCACACATCATAGTTATTATCGCTCAGTTTTTCGATTTGCAAACTCGAATTCATTTTTAAAATTTTATTTTGTAAAACCCGATTAATTATTAAATTTTAAATAACTTCACACGCGATCTGGGACCATAACCTTTGTTGGTAGGAATTTGGAAGGGGATTTGTATACTTGCGTGAATGTCCGGTACAATAAAAGAAAAGCACTTCTTAGTTCAACGATTTAATGAGGACTAAAAGATAAAATTCATGTGTACATATAGTTAACTCATCAATATATGTAATATGTCTTATTCATTCTAATTATTAGAAATATGTTCTCAATAGGAAATATTGAACTTAAAACTCCAAGTTATTATTTCAACAAAAACAAGTCCCAAGTTTTTTTTATTTTTGTTGATTTTGATGACTTTTATAAGTTAATATCATCTATAATTACAGGCCCTGACTTTTATTTTTCAAGGTCATCAATAACTGACAGTTACTAGGTTTTTAAGTTACGGAATAAAAGTGTTTGGCTAGTGTTTTTACTTGCAACCAAGAATAAAACCTAACGGAAACTAAAACCACGGCGGCGGCCGCGGTATAAAGGAAGTGCGTTCGCGGTGGCCGCATAAAACATTTGGATCCCCCAATGCTTTCAATAATTTTTAGAGGCAAATTCTCGGGATCCTCTGCTTCGGCCGATGTAAGAGGTAGTAGACAAAAGTTTTTACTATTTCCTTCTTTGCCTTATTATTTTATGATTATTACATATTATTAGAATTAAACATAATAATTGATGTGTCTGTAAAAAGTAAAAATAAAAATGTAAAAAGCAATTTACTTTGAAAAAATATAAACTGTTACAGTCACTGGGTGTGTGTTTTTCTTTTTATTTCTCCTTTTATGTTTCGCATAACTCAATCGATTCGTTACTATATTACAAATATTTTTTATTTCATTGCAGCCTTCAGAAATTATCCGTTATCCAAATTTCACAGCATTCGTTAAGGAGCCGAGTCTTTGTCCCTTCCAGATGCTCATTGATAGTGCACCACTTAGCACAGCCACCGCGAAGGTGTTACCTACCTCAGTCATTTTAGTGACCGCTCTCTCGGTGCTACTCTGAAACAATTTATGCTAATTTATTTAACTACTTTAACATATTGACTAAATTATTTATTTATTGAAACACATTTCTAGTGTTTATTTGTATTACTTAAGTTATTATTTTCATATAAGTTTTAATTTAACATCTATTTAGGTTAGTGTACTAACGCTAATATTTCAGAAAAGTCTCACGACACCGCTGCTAAACTTCAAAAACGATAAGTAAACAAAGTTATTCAATTGTTTTTAGTTGTCAGGATTAATTTATTTAGCTCTCTTGTTACCCCGCTATATATATGTATTATGTTCAGTTGTGATAGTTAACTAAACAATAAAAAAGCAGTGGTATTTTTATAACAGAGCATCACGTTCTACAGAAAAATTTGGGCAACAGTACCAACGTCGCACGTTCTTTAAGCCGGAGTCATTGGTGCCGTATGTCGTATCGCTGTATCCGTATACCTAACGTAATCAGCTGTTTATCGTTACGACGGTAAACCAAACCCCAGTTGGTTGGCTACGATACGGTTACGACCTTAGCGGCACCAATAATCGATTGCATTGATTCTCATAAGGTTGGTCGAATCAGCTTTTAAAAGGTTACCGATACGATTACCGATAAAGCACCAATGTCTCCAGCTTTAAATTAAATCAAACGAAATCAGATTCGGTATAACCAACATATTAGGGGGATTCGCTTTGTCTTGCAAGGAGCACAAATTGCACGGTTTGTTTATATCCCACGACATAACATGCAAGGCTATGAGAGCGCCCCTTTGCGATGTTATAGCATGAATCAGTAACAAGCGTAAAAAGTTTGCCATATAAGATAATAAAATACGACGAGAAATTATGAACAATCGATCAACCGCTGCGTGAGTGAAATGAGAGGAATACCGGTGAAGCAGTGTTGTATTTTCAGTTCCTAAAATTCGTTGCACGAAAATATATATATACAGATTTGAGCGTACTGTACTGTACGGATTACATTTTGTTGTTGTGGCTTTACAATCCGTGTAATCCAAGCATTCCTTGCAATCCGTACACCGGTTGCAAGAAAAACCAATTAGGTAGCTTTGTTGCAATATTGCTCCAATTATTAAGCGGCTCAAACACACCCAATATTATAACTGTCATATATGAAACAACATAACGCCTTAACCAACAACAAAACTTTATCGAAAATATCATTTAACCGTAGAAGACTTATTATAAAATAATCAACTGCAAAGAAGCCCAAAGACATTTTGAAAGCTAATCTTCACTGAAAAGAAAAATACCCAAAACTCGCAGGAACGCCCTCTCCCTAGGGAAACGCGCGTCACTCTAGCTCAACTTCGATCTGGGTACTGTAACAGGTTAAACTCTTACCTATACAGAGTCACCCCGACACACAAAATGCATGTCCTGCTTGCAATGTGTTTCCTCATGACACCAACCATCTCTTCAATTTTAATGTGGAACCTCTAACACCCGTCTTACTATGGTCCAACCTTGTTGAAACTGCAAGTTTCCATGGACTCCCGTTAGAGGAGGATATTGATGACAATTTGTGATCGGTCGCGCATATTGAAATGGGCGAAGCACTGCTACAACAACAACATTAGCTCATTTCGTTTTTACCCGAATTAAATGAACCCTTTGGAGATATTAAAATTTAAGTACTGTCCTGTATTATGTGCGAAAATAAGTCCATTCGGAAATTCGAGATCAACTTTATGGATATTAAATAATAAACTTTCTTTCTAAGAATAGCTTCTTCTTAAAAGTCCATTAACGTAACTCAAAAAACATATAAACACGAACTGTATATAAATATGTAGTACTTACTTATTTTAGCTTAAGTTGAAGTTAAAAAAATCCCAACAAGAAAATAGTCATAAATATAAAACTATTTAAGGTTCAGTTATATACACAAATATGAATATGCATATATTAATACATAGTTTGAAAACTGTCAGTCCAAAGAATTAGTATTAAATTATATAGATTATAATTAATTAAAACAATGTACTTTTTGTTAATGAGCTGTATTTAACGAAAGCAAAGTATACAGATTAGTCAATAAAAGTGTATTATTAAACATAATTACTTACAAAAAACGGAGTGGAATATCAGATATGGGTTGCTGTGATGGTAAATTTTTTTGAGCGAATTTAGTATGAAAATGTATAATCCTATATGGGTCCTACAGAAAATTATACAAAAGTCTTCGATTGGGGTATATGAGGACGCGTTGTTATTCCAGTATTAAGACTACAAACACGGGTGCTAAGTTTTTCTACCCGCTCAAAAGTTCTCCGCGAAAAACAGATTGAAACCGAGGTCGACTGCAATAAACTGTCCAAAAATGTTGAAGGAGAAATGAAAAGACGCGTTTTGTCCTGCTATCAATAATCGAAAGGCGAAAAGGTATTCGAATTATTGGAAGCGAGGCAAAAACGCGTCTATTAATACCTCCCCGACAGTTTTGGTCGCGTTTTAGCAATCGTCCCGGGTAATAAAGTATAACAGATTGTTAATTAAAATTGTCAAAAACATTTGGATTTTAAAGACAGATGTAATTAAGTGCTCGTTTGAAAGTAAATAAGGATATTTCTTTGTAATTTTACGATGAAAATTTTACGCAATTTTCGTTAGCAGCTACTACACTTTTCTTGGACCTAAGAAGTACAACAGTGCCAAATACCATCCACAAAAAAAACGAACAAGAACAAGCATTTTATCAGGTCAGCGTGGCTGTGTATGTGCGTGCTGCTACATATCCTACTTGTAGACCTTTACAATGTACCTAGACAAGTGTGTCAACTAAGCGATAAACGTCAAAACTACAAACAGCCTCGCTCACATGATGCAAATCTCAGGTCTAGAGTTGCATTTTTGGTACGTAAGAGTACTTCAAGCTGAGTTGCATTTGATAGTTTAATAAAATTTTGTAGTATTTACAGATGAAATAGTTGCATATATTTCAGCGGAAATAAGAATACTAGAAGGTTTGTAGCCTGCAATAATGCGGAAACACACGGAAAGCAAAGTTTATTTAAATTAGAGTCAAAATATAAAGCGCCACACGTGTAACCTGGAAAAAGTTCACTTCTATGGCTGTTTACACAAATGCATAAGGGCAAAATTATATAAAAGCTTTGGTCGCTTCAAAGCAAAGATAACGTATGGCGTTTCATTGTTTTTCGTATGGCGTTGTCAAAGCGTAGGCACGCAACCAAAGCATTTATGGAAATTGTTCGATACTTCGCCAGACAGATGAATTAATTAATGCAACACAACCAAAGCGTCTGTGTAAATCCGCCTTAATTTTTATAGCTGTGAAAGTCTCCTGAAAATAAAATGGTGCTGTAAGTGCAAACAAATCAAACTCCTATATGACACTGCTTTATTTTCTATGTAATTTCTCTTATATTTTCTGTCGAGGGAGCCAATAAGGTTTAAGTACCGGTGTAAGTGTGTGAACTATATTTAAAAAAACTAACGAAATACAAGAAAAATACAAAGTAGTTCATTAAAAACAAACAAGCCAGTTTGTATTTAGATAGGGTTTTTTGACAATAGGCCGTTTTTTCTTTATTTTTTCGGACAAATGAAAATTTTGTTTTTGGTTTCAAAATTTTGTGCATAAAAACACAACTAAATTCAAAGTGTAAATTGTGTGTGCAAATGAGTTATCAATAAGTGTACATTTTTCAGTTTTTCATAGTTAAGGAATTGACGTTTTCTCTGCTTTTTGCACTTAAAACCCCTCTGTAATAAATTAAACTTTTAATAAAAATCAATAACTCTGAAATGAACACTTTTCGCCATGATATAAAATTAAAACGCTGTGGAACAGGAGCAACACTTTTGTGACTACATACACCCTGTTTCAATCTTTTACGTCTCTGCACAGAACCCTAATTGACCGTTTTCAACCAAAACAACAATGGCAACCCAGATTTTCCCGTTATGCTCACTTAAAGCCGTAGTTACCCACGAACGTACGTAGAAAAAACGTGTCAGCTGACACGACCTAACTTATGAGTGTGCAATGTAAACGAAAACTCATCGACGTTCAACGCACGTACGTACGTAGCCCGGAACGTAGAAAGCAAAACAATTTTGATTTTTTCCGTAAGAACGTGTCAGCTGATCGCTCTCTCACTAGACAGAGTTGCCTAGTAAACGTTTGTGCGCTAATTTTTGACCGATTGCAGTTATTATACAAAAAGGCCTAAAGATTGTTTAAAATTTTGTTGAAATATCCTAAAATTATTATATAAAATTGTAGGTTACAAATAAATGAACTAGAAATTCTTTTTCAGTATTTGTTTCTGCCATTTGCACCATGAAAATTTGTAATTCCAAAAGTGGATGTTTCCATAAGCATGCATGCAAAATGGTCAATGGCAACAGTGCTTTGCTGTAAACAATACACACACAAATATGTTATGTACATGTACACAGACGCACACATTGATTCCTACGGGCTTGAGAGTTCGGTCAAACGTGTTTCGTACGACAAACGTCCGTACGTACGACACACGTCGGTGGGTAACTGCCGCATAAGCCGTGGTTACTCACGAACGTACGTAGAAAAAACGTGTCAGCTGACACGACCTATCTTATGAGTGTGCAATGTAAACGAAAACTCACCGACGTGCAACGCCCGTACGTACGTAGCCCGGAACGTAGAAATCAAAACAATTTTGATTTTTTCCGTAAGAACGTGTCAGCTGATCGCTCTCTCACTAGACAGAGTTGCCTAGTAAACTTTTGTGCGCTAATTTTTGACCGTTTGCAATTTTATGGAAAAACGCCTAATTAAAGTTTGAAAAACTGTGAAAATAATTCGAAATAATTATGTAAAAGTGCTGATTATAAATATTAAATCTATTTATACTTATTTAATAGTATTCCGGCCTTTTACAATATCAAAAATTAAATTGGAAAAAGTTGATGTTTCCATAAGCATACATGCAAAATGGTCAATGGCAACAGTGCTTATCTGTAAACAATACACACACAAATATGTTATGTACATGTACACAGACGCACACAATGTCTCCTACGGGCTTGAGAGTTCGGTCAAACGTGCTTCGTACGACAAACGGCCGTACGTACGGCACACGTCGGTGGGTAATTGCCGCATTAAGCTAGTGCCTGTCAGAAAGAAGTCAACACCCCTGCAAAAATCGTGTGACCAAAAACGCACACAGACACACGAAATTTTGACAGGGGTGACGATTTGGAATGAAAAATTCTCCAAATGAAATAGCATGTTGACAAATTTAGCTTTCCCACAATGTATCGTGCTCTCTCGCACCTATTATTTTTATAGGGATAGCAAAATACGTCATTTTTCGTGCAAAAAAATCCGCCGTTTCTAATTCAGCAGAGACAGCAAAACATTTGGTGGTCGAAAATTTTTTCAATTTAGAGAGTTTTAAATGGAATATCTCCGGAAAGATTTAAAATTAAGAGGGAGTTCTCCAGATCACATATATATATATTTTAATTTTTATTTGATACCAAGTTTTACCCCTAACTCGGGGGGTGCTATTCTAAAATTTTCCCAAAGTCTTTAATATACAATGATTTTTGCTGTTTATTTCGACAATTTTTTATTTGATTTTTGTGCTCATCGAAAGACATCACAATTATGTAGCACCATGCCGCGAATTATGATAAAAGATGGTGTGTGGAGAAACACTGAGGTAAGCATTTGACGCGACTGGTTACTCTTGGCCGTTTATTAACTAAATTGATAACTTTCAGGATGAAATCCTCAAAGCAGCTGTAATGAAATATGGTAAAAACCAGTGGTCACGTATTGCATAACTGCTGCACCGCAAATCTGCCAAGCAATGTAAGGCACGCTGGTACGAATGGCTTGATCCTAGCATAAAGAAGACAGAATGGTCATGGGAGAAAGATGAAAAGCTTTTGCATTTTGCCAAATTAATGCCAACACAATGGCGTACAATTGCGCCGATTATTTCAGAGGGTTAACTGGCACCAATTGTTCACACCAAATTGTTAGGTACAGGATTCGCCACGGGTAGGTGAGGTTGGCAATCACAACCCCCTGAATCATTTTGGTCGGCAGGTATGCCGCGGATATATTCTTGGCACTTGTTATTGATGGCTTTTATGATGCCACCAACACAACCTGGACAGACGCCAATGCTCAGTCAACCACCCAAGCCCGGTCAACCTCCAATACCCGGACACGTCCGGACGTCTTGGTTATAATGTATGTTAATACAACTAATAATTTACAAATTTGCTGATGATTATTTTTGTGTTATTTTCTTTAGCAACCACCTGCACCTGTTACTGGTAAATATCAACAGCCGCAACAGTATGATCAAGCCCAACGCCGTTTAGATCCCGATCAGATGCCAAATCCGATAAGCGTTATCATTGAAAATCAAAATAGCGCTGGTGGTGCTTTTATTACTAATGAACAGGGTTTATTACCACCATTTGTGACCACAAAATATGTGGTAGAAGATCAGGGTAACTCCTCGCCACGTTACGTTAGGTATCGATAATCGAAATTAATGTTTTGCTTGGCAATTACCTTGATCTTTCTTCTTTGCAGGTCGTCTTTGTATTGCATACCTGCAACAGCTGATTTATTAAAAACAACAGCTTTGTCCATTACACTTACCGTCTCACCAATGGCACGCACGGTTGAGGGTGAATATGAGCCACCCATTGTAAATTTTGGTGAATTGGGTGCAATTAGATGCAATCGTTGCAAGGCTCAATAGCAACTTGTAGATGCTGGTCGTCGTTTCCAATGTCTAATGTGTAAAGTAACAAGAGATGGTAAAAAAAATCTTTCACTTTTACTTGTGTTCATTGATCCATATTTTTTCTCAACAGTGCCAACTGCATATTTCCAACATTTGGGCCATACCGGACAGCGTGTCAATAAATATGAATGTCTTGAACTTGTATTGGTTACATGAGTATTTGTGTAAAAAATGCTTGGGTACCGATAGCTCCCATGGTAAACCTCAACTCATATCCAACATCAATGCCTCGCATTCAATTGTGGCACTGTACGCACTACATTGGGTTCACGTAGTATTGACAAGCATATTGTTGATTCCAGTGGTAAGGCCACAATTTCAAATGATGGGGAAACCATTATGAAACCATTGGATATTGTGAATCCAGCCGTAAAACTCTAGTAGACATCGCCAAATCTCAAAATGCTGAGGTAAGTTTTTTGTTATATTAGAATGTGTAGAATAAAAATGTTTCTCTTATGAGGTCGGCGATGGCACCACTTCAGTAGTATTTTAAGCATGTGAAATCTTAAAACAAGTTAAGCCAGATGTTGAGGAAGGCGTGCATGCACGTATCATCATTAAAGCTATACGTAAAGCATTACAATTATGCATGCTAAAATATGACATGGCTGTACATGTCGAAGCGCCAATCAAAGGAGCAACAAAGTGTTATTGGAAAAATGATCTGCCACAGCAATGTCCTCTAATGTCCAAGAGTATCAGAAAATTGTTGATGCTGAATGGCGTATTCTGTAGAATAAACTAGCTATGTAAGGCGCCAATGTTGTGTTTTCTAAATTGCCAATTGGTGATGTTGATACACAGTATTTTGCAGATCGTGATATGTTCTGTGCTGTTCATGTACCAGAAGAAGATTGGAAACGTAGAATGAAAGCTTGTGGTGGTGCTGTTATGACTACAGCTAATGATATTAATTCAAGTGTTTTGGGTCAATGTGATTACTTTGAAGAACGTCAGGTTGGTGGTGAACGTTTCAACATTTTCCAAGGTTTGACATTAATTTCATTTTTATAGTTTATAATTATTTAAAGATTGCGTTAATGCTAGAACAAGTACATTGATTTTACGTGGCAGTGTTGAACAATTTTTGGAAGAAACTGAGCTTCGTTACATGATGCTAAATTGCTTGTGCGGCGTACAATTAAACATGATTCTGTTGTTGCTGGTAAGTCAAAATACAAAAAAGTCTAATCTTAGGGCCTCATTCTCTATTACGAAACGAACTTTCGATGCGGATCAGAGACGAATCGCTAGTGTATTTGCACTATGTTAAACAATGGCAACTTATCACTTGACAATTACTTTTGCCTTCCTGTTAGTTAGAAAGGTAAAGACCGAACGAAAATGATAGAGAATACCATTGCTAGACGATATCGTTTGGAGGCGAATCCTTCGTCTGAGCTATCGTTCGCAATACAGAATGAAGCCTTTAAATTGTTAAGTAATATAATGAAAAGATTGTGTCCAAATACCCCCAGCGGGTTAGGGGTCAGAATTTATCTGCGGTAGGTATGCCTGTCGTAAGAGGCGACTAAAATACCAGATTCAAGGGGCTGTGTAGCGCAACCCTTCAGGTTGCCAGCGCAATATATAGCTTCTCCAAACCCAATTATCAACCTCACCTATCCGCGGCGAATCCTGTTTCACTAACAGACAAGGATCTGGGGGGGGGGGGGGGGGGGGGGTGGATAGGGAGGGATGGCCTGAAGGTTTAATGTGGCCACATAAATCGTTCCCGAGATAGTCGGGCTAGCACTTTAATGGTGCTGTGTTACTGGAGCGTACCGGATCTGTATCCGGCTAAAGGATCATCACATCGATAACACTCCCCAAAGCCTTCGGGGAGCAACCTTATCGCTACAAAAACAACAACAACATTGTGTCCAAATCCCGAAAAAAAAACTATAAAATTTGTGTCAGTGAAATGATAATTATTGCTTTTGGTTGTTAGTTTTGAGGCATCGTCATCGAGTTCCTTCTGATCGTATATGCCGGTTCTTTTGCATTCTTTTACATGCATAAAGTGCCGTTGAAGCCTTCCTCACCCACTCCTCCACGTTGAGCTTCCATGACAGCTTACTGTCTAGGATCATTCCTAGATAATTTGTGCAAGGTTTCTCCCGTAGGGTCGCCCCTCCTAACTTAGGCCTGGTCCAATTAGGGACCTTGTACCTCTTTGTAAACAAGACCATATGCAACGTCATCTGCGTAAACCGTAAGTTTTTCTGGTCCCTCGTAGAATCCCCTAAGCAGCTGGTTAATGACCAGCGTCCACAGCAGAGCTGATAGCACCCCTCCCTGCGGAGTGCCCCTGTCCACTAATTTCGTGGCCGCGTACAATCCCCATTGCGATGTAATCTTACTGCAGTTTAACATGCATAATCGCTCATTTAGAAAGCCCCGGCAATTCTTAAGAAGACTTCTAGAGCATATTCCTTATATTCCAGGGCTTTTTCTATGCCTATTACCACCCTATGCAATGCGGTGTCTACTGACTTGCCTTTGGTGTACGCCTGTTGTGTTGTGGAGAGCAGCTTTTCATCCACGTTGGACTTTATGTAAACATCTAGCAGCCTCTCAAAGGTTTTGAGCAGAAATGATGGTAAGCTATTGGGTCTATAATCTTTGGGATACACGTGACCGACCTTCCCCGCCTTTGGTAGGAAAGCTACACGAGCAGTTCTCCAAGAGTGCGGTACATGATTCAGTTTATGCACCCATCGAATATTATTTTAAGCCATCCCACGACCGCCCTACTTGAAACTTGTAGCATAGCCGGACATGTACCATCTGAGCCCGGCGATTTCACCACCACTACGAGGTCCTCAGTAGTGTAATTAGGCAGCATATATGAATGCAGCTGTTTCCTTACCATTACTACAGCTCGCACCCGTCCTTCCGTTTGCGCATAGTAAACGCCAAATCCGCGCGCGCTAATTCCAGAAACCTTTCCTCCCGATGGAAGCCACGGCTCCTGGATCAGCGCGTTAGGAGGAGGAGTTCGCTCGACGCCACTTTACTGTGTTGGAGGTTTATCTGTAGGACTCGCAGCACCAATGGGCTGCTTGTTCCCCTCCAGCACCTTCATCGGGACGTCGTCGTCCTCCCCTAGCCCTTTTGGTTTAGAGTGTTCGAAGCCCCCTTCAGACTCTTGTACCTGTTGTGCCGGGTGTTCCTCTGTGCGACTCACAGCACCATCTGGCTGTTGGTCCCCTTCTAACACATTCGGAGTGACGTGGGCTACCTCCACCTGTCTTTTTTCCCTTAGGCTTTTGAGGTCCTTTTCGACTTCGCCCACGTCCAGCGTGTTAGGACTTTAATACCCGCGACTTCTTTTCCTGAGTCGCATATAAATTTTGCCTGTACCTAAGGACATTTTTCCAAGCTGCGCGTACAATATATCCTCCGCCTGCTTGTTTATTTGGAAGATGTATAACTGACCTTCCTCCGTAGGCCGAGATACAGTAAGTACCTTCCAATCCTGTGCCGGTATGTTCGGATTCTGATTCTGAAAAAGTCGCATTGTATCCTCCGACTTCATCACGCATGGTATCCATACCTTAACTTTTGGTACCTTGGGGATTTGCGCTTTATCCACCATCTCAAAACGCGCGTTCGTGCCCTGCCTTTGGGGGTTTGGAACCACTTCCTCCAGCCACCGCAAGCTCGCGATGTTGTCGCACGCTATCATCTTCATACCATTATACCATCCCCCGAATCAAAGGTTGGAAGGAGCTTACTTGGTTATTCCCGCATCATCTTAAGCTCCTTTTCTACAGATCTCCACCTTTCACTAGTCATCTGTTCGAAAGGACTGCTACGATCAACTAGCGCCACAGTCAGTGACTGCTTTGCCACATCACTCATTTTCTCGGGAAAAGCCGGCGTCTTAGTGTTATTTCTCTTTGGCACCTCCGAGAAAGTCGGAGTCTTAGCGTTATCTCCCTTTGGCTTATCTCCTACTTCCATAGTTGGAACTTCCCTCTGACTCGCAGCCTTCGAGGTAGTTGCTACCTCGCTATTGGGGCCCATTTGTCTTACAGCTTTGGGCCTACTTGTGTTGTCTATGGGACTGCCCTGCGTCGCGGCTCTGGGACTGGGCCCTTTCTGCCATTCGACGCTTCTTCCTCCTCATAACGGTTGCAGAACCGAGGGTTTCTCGCAGCAAACCTTTTGAACTGCCTTCGACCTACTTCTACCGCCTCATGAGCCCATGCCAAGCGCTCGATTTCCTCTTCTGTTGGGTCCACCACTGCTCCCAAGCACGGTCGACATTTGGCATGTTTTAAATAAGGTCACCGATGATTTGGTTGATGAAAATATCAGGTTTCGCGAGGCGACAAAACTGGAGAGATTGGGGAGATAGCTGTTTATTTTATTACAAAGTTCATCGATGTAGGAAACAATAGCATAGGCGTAGTAGCTATTGATATGTAGAAGTTAAGCAGAAGTTTGAATATGAGTTTTTTTAAGTTATAGCAAAAGCGTTGAGGATTTTTAAAATCTTACCAGGTACCTTCGTACATGTTTCTAAGAATGAAGAATAAAACCTATTCAAACTCAATTTTCACCAGGACAAAGCCGCTGAGACCTCGTTATACTTTAACATACAATACGTTACCCCATTTTAGCACAACTATCATTTTTTGATTTTATTAAATTTTATAAAATATTTCTTCCTCTACAGTTCTATTTCGGTATTGGATGGTAAATATGGCTTTCGCATTTTCTCCATCAATAACTGTGAAAAGGTGGAAGAAATCTATGCGTGTAAATCTCACATATTATCTTGGTCGAGCGTTTCTTCAAAAAGAATCAAAATATCTTCCATTGCGTCTACGGCTCAAATACCCACAGTATATGAATGAATCGGTTGCACGAACTGGGTCTGAATACTGAAAAAGTACACATATTCAAAATCGATGAGGAGGCTGTGATGATGGTATAGGGTGAGTTGTTGAATAACATACGAAAACCACTTTAACCCATCTATATATTTGCATTACAGCTAAAGCTTTACAAACAGCAAAAATTGCTGGCGCCAAGCAATTGGAAAAGGCAGTGAAGCATTCATAACACTGTACGGATGGTGTAAAGTTAGAAACTGCTTGTAACAGCTGCCACCGACACAACGGTCATCTCTACTTCGCCGAGTAGCGGCTCGTCCGACTATCTATCGAAGACAGTATAATCATATCTTTTTCCAACACAGGTTAGCGATGTGCTTGCACAGGAAAAGATTTCAATTGGAAAACAAAAACCAATTAAGAGAGTTTATTTATTGTTAAAGTATTTTCTTTTCTTTATATCAACAGTATTAATTTAAGTTGCAATATCACGTTCATATATAATAAGGGATGTGATACGATTGCTGTCGGAATTAGATTTGAAACCAATCAATACTCCTGCTAAGGGTTGTAGAATTATTGCTTGAATAATTAGATTTAGAACAATAATAAGTCTGACTTTATTACAAGTCGTACATTTTTAAATTCATCAATTACGACAGCAATCGGATTCCACGACACCTTTGAATATTCTTGATTTGAAAAAAGAGTAAACGTAATCTGAATTTCTACTAAGCTTTAAGTTGTAGATTATTCAAATAATTGAAGTTTTTTCTGAAGCTTAAAATTATTTTCTGCTCGCTTAGAAAAGATTTCAATTGGAAAACAAAAACCAATTAAGAGAGTTTATGTTATTATTAAAGTACTTACTTTTCTTTATATCAATTGTATTAATTTAAGTTGCAATATCACGTACATATATAATAAGGGATGTGATACGATTGCTGTCGGAATTAGATTTGAAACCAATCAATACTCCTGCTTTGGGTTGCAGAATTATTGCTTGAATGATTAGATTTAGAACAATAATAAGTCTGACTCAATTAATAGTCGTACATTTTTAAGTTCTTCAATTACGACAGCAATCGGATCCACGACACCTTTGAATATTCTTGATCTGAATTTCTACTAAGCTTTAAGTTGTAGATTATTCAAATAATTGGAGTTTTTTCTGAAGCTTAAAATTATTTTTTGCTCGCTTAGAAGAGATTTCAATTGGAAAACAAAAACCAATTAAGCGAGTTTATTTATTATTAAAGTTCTTCTGTTTTATATGAACTGGATTAATATAAGTTCCAAGTTCATGTACATATATAATAATATTGAAAATAATAAATATTGAAAATTCAATTTTTTTGGTTCATATTTTATTCATATGGCTGCTCCAGGTAAAGTAAATCTGCAGGTAAAATGCACGTTATATGGCGGTTATATAAATGGTAAAACCGCAGTAAAATTGATTGTCAAATGACCCGAAAATGTAGAGTGAAATGACGGAAAAATTACCGCCATTTGACGAGCATAGTGACGTGTGTGAGCAGCACAGTGCTATGCTCACATCCTATAAGTGGGAGCGGAATGCACGATCACATTAATAGGAACGAAACGGAATATTTGGTCACAAAAGTTCATCACGCCCATGCAAACGTGACTATGAATATAACCGCTGCAGAAAGTCACAATGACCGTAAAATGACTAGTAAAATGACGTGGAGCGTTTTTGCAGGGACACTTGTACTTGTACACTATGTTCTCGCCGGGAGCTCAATTCAACTGACTGCATTTTAACTGTCATTCCAATATGCAAGTTCACTTTGTATCATTGTACAGGTTTACAAGTATGATATGTATGAGAGGGAAACAATTTCTTTCCCTTTCTAACACACGGCAGTTTGACACTTCGGTCAGTGTCAAACTAGCGTGGAACCTGCGTGGAACATGAGTTTTGACACTGAACGAAGTGTCAAAATTACCGGGGTTGCTTCGTCGAAAGCGACACAGGGAAGCAAGAAAGGGATCGGAATATCAGATATGGGTTGCTGTGATGGTAAATTTTTTGAACGAATTTAGTAGGAAATTTTAAGTGCACCCATATGGGTCCTTCAGAAAATTATAAAAAAGTCTTCAATTGGGGTATCTGAGGACGCGTAGTTATTTCAGAATTAAGAATACAAACACGTGAGTTAAGTTTTTCTACCCGTTCAAAAGTTCTCCGCGAAAAACAGTGTGAAACCGAGGTCGACTGCAATAACACGTCCAAAAAAGCGGAAAGAAAAATGAATAGACGCGTTTTGTCCTGTTGTCAATAGTCCGAAGAGAAAAACTATTCGAATTATTGGAAGCGAGGCCAAAACGCGTCTATTAATAACTCCCCCGACGGTTTTGGTCGTGTTTTAGCAATCGTCCCCGGTAATAAAGTATCACAATTTGTTAATTAAAATTGTCCAAAATATATGGTTATTCCCTACAAGAAACGCTGATAGTTTTACTAATACACGCACACTTGTAATTGACAATGCTGATCCTGCGATGACGTAAACATTGATACTCAAATTAATGTTGTTATGTTGTTCGCTCACGTATGTCCGCATGTACCCAACGACAGCCTATAATCATGAAAAAGGACTCAAACTGGGAAAGCTTCGGACACCTGGTACAGAACAAAATAACATACAGCAGATACCATTATGCATGTGAGACAGATACATAATTCTCAACGGAATTTTATGTATGCGAGAACAGTTTATCCGATTTAATCATGTTGTCACTACGGACTGTCATATGACAATCAAATGATTATCACGGTTGTTTTGTTATTTTTTAAATTCCGCCATTTTCAACCGACGAAAACCATATAAAAAATAAGTTTAAAAATCGAAAAAGAGAGCATTTCAAAGCTCCATGCTAAAAGAAAAAAAAATCGAAAATAATATTAAAAAATACCAAAAGCTGTCGGAAAGTGTGGGGCGCACTCAAAAAATTGATACGCGAAAAATAATAGTGGTTAGTGGTGATTTATTTTTAAATGTGTTTCCGCATGAGGAAAGCGCTCTTCTGTTGTTTTGTTATTTTCTGAATTTAAATTGAACATTCTGAACTCGAATTCTTATAAAAATATTTATTTTAAACAAATAAGAAACACGTATGCTTTTATCACGTACAAAATTAAAAACGTAATGAAATAAAGTAAATAAAAAGAAAAAGCATTGATTCATTTTTAGCGGAATATAACCATGGTCATATATGATAGTATAACAGTCAAACGTGATATCTACAGTAAACTATCATTTATGACACTTTTTGATAGTTAGAGTGTCAGCACTGATCCAGGAAAAGGAATGAGAGTGAGCAGTATGACTATATACTTAATCAGTAGGCCAAGTTGGTGTATAAAAAGGAGACAAAAACTCACACGTACACAGTTGTTTACATCACATTTGCGCAAGTAACCTTAAGTTTGTGATAGAAAGTTTGTATGAGGCGCTGATCGTTAGGTTGACATTGCTGACAATCAGATGATAGTCATATGATAGTCAGTATTCTTGTAGGGTTAAAGAGAGATGTAATTAAGTGCTCGTTTGAAAGTAAATAAGTATATTTCTTTGTACTATAAGAAGAAAAAAATTTAAGCAGTTTTCGATAGCAGCTACTAAACTTTTTTTTGGCCTAAGAAGTACAACAGTGCCAAATAGCATCCACAAAAAAAACGAACAAGAACAAGCATTTTATCAGGTGAGCGTGGCTGTGTATGTGCGTGCTGCTACATATCCTACTTGTAGACCTGTACAATGACTTTGTATAGCATCTAATTGATTTCTCTTATACATGCATACATACATACATATGTATACATATATATATTTACTCTCATATGATAGCTGAATTTACCCATATTTTAACATGCACTAATATAATTTATCGCTAACAGCGATTCTCGTCGCATCGCGCGATGCAATTACGCTCGATCATAAACTTAGCCTTATGGTTAATTCGACCGAGTTCTTTGTCAAGAGAACAAATTAGTTTAGTCATTTCAACAGAAGATAAATTGTCGCTCTTAAGTTAACAAAATTCTGTAAAATTTACAGATTCGTAATCAATCTAACTTATTTTTCTGTTAACACAATTGATCTCACAGGTCATTTCAACAGCGAACAACAGTCAATGCATGAGCAAATTTCAAAGAGAATTTTACGCTCACAGCGGTCTCTGCTTTTTACTTATGTCGATGGTGCCACTTGTTAAAAAAAAAACACCAAAATAAGAAAACGACCAAATCGAAAAAAACACACAAATTGGGAAAACAACAAAAAATTTGTTTTTCAGTTATCAATACAAAACGAAAAAACCCTTTCTTGAATTTCACTGTGCAAAAAATTATGCAATACCGGGACACCTATTTATAGGGTATAATTTTGCAACTTCTCCTCCAAGCAAAATGCAAAATTGCGCCCTCTTGTTGCAAAAGTTTTGTTTGAATGAACAGGATTTCTCCAAAGTTTGTAACATTTTGTTAAAGTTTTTACGAATTTTCACTCACGCGAACGAATCTAATAAGATATAAAAAACAATTCTTTAATGTTGATGTTTCCGACAGCATACAAGTTTGAGTTGCTTTGGAGTCGTTTCAAGATAAAGTGTTACGGGAATTAAACTTGCCGAATTACATGTAAAATTACTCCAGTTGTGAATTACCTTCCCGCAATTTCATTATTTACTTTTCTATAACTTACAAGTTCTCTATTTAAAATGTTATGTCAAACATTCATACTACAAGTTTTGTTCGAAACAATCAAGTGTGGGAAATTTTCATGCGAGAGAAGAAATTGAGAATGAGCTGCAACTGAAAGAATTGAGAATCAGTTTCGTGACTACTATTTTCATTTGTATTTGAAAAAGTTCAAAACTATAAATTACAAAAAATAAAATTCGGTGAAAGTGCGTTTAATAAAAGAGCACATTTGATGTACGCCCAATTGAAGTTCGGTTGTTGTTGTTGTTGTTGTAGCAATGCTCGCCCCACCTAATAAACGCGACCCTTCACAAATTGTCATCAATATCCTCTAACGGGAGTCCAAGGAAACTTGCCGTTTCAACAGGGGTGGACCATATGGAAAGGGGTGTTAGAGGCGTTGGTTCCACATTACAATTAAAGAGATGGTTGGTGTCATGTGGGGACACATTGCAAGCGGGGCATACATTTTGTATGTCGGGGTTGATTCTGGATAGGTAAGAGTTTAACCTGTTACAGTATCCAGAACGAAGTTTAGCAAGAGTGACACGCGTTTCTCCTCTTCCGCGAGTTTTGGATACTTTTCTTTAAGTACTGGAGTCACCGGGCAATTCCCGGCATAAAGGTCCGACGCCTGTTTATGGAGTTCACCAATGACTTGCTTGTGTTTTTTCACTTCATACGACTGGGTTCTCAGGTGCCATATTTCCTCAAAATGCTTACGGAGATGACTCCTTAAGCCCCTAGGCGGTGCTGGTTCATCAATCAGATGTCTGTTGGGATGCCCAGGTTTCTGAGTATTCAACAGGAACTGTTTGGTCAGCATCTCATTTCTCTCCCTGATGGGGAGTATTCTCGCCTCATTATGCAGATGGTGTTCTGGGGACATAAGAAGACAGCCCGTGGCGATTCTGAGAGTAGTATTTTGGCAGGCCTGTAGCTTCTTCCAGTGGGTAATTTTTAGGCTTGGCGACCATATGGGTGACGCGTAGCACGTAATCGGCAGGCTAATTGCTTTGTATGTAGTAATGAGCGTTTCTTTATCTTTTCCCCAGGTACTGCCAGCGAGGGGTTTGAGGATTTTGTTATGGCTCTGAATTCTCGGAACAATTGCGGCTGCGTGCTCACCAAAATGTAGATCCTGATCAAACGTCACACCCAAGATTTTGGGGTGTAGGACAGTCGGTAGCGTAGTGCCATCGACGTGGATGTTCAAAATGGTCGACATTTGGGAAGTCCATGTTGTAAATAAGGTCGCGGAAGATTTAGTCGGTGATAATGCCAGGCTTCGCGAGGCGAAAAAACTGGAGAGATCAGGGAGGTAGCCGTTTATTTTATTGCATAGCGCATCGATCTTTGGGCCTGGGCCTGTGGCCATTATTGTGCAGTCATCGGGTAGGAAACGATTGTGACTCCTTCCGGTGGTGAAGGTAGCTTAGATATGTAGAAATTAAACAAAAGTGGGGATAGGACACCACCCTGTGGCACCCCTTGTTTAATTCTCCTTGATGTTTCGCTTATAAATTGCACCGATGCCTGCCGACCACCCAAATAATTTGCGGTCCACTTTTTAAGACATGGGGGAAGGGTAGACCCTTCCAGGTATTGCAGTAACGAGCCATGGTTGTCCGTATCAAAAGCTTTTGATAGGTCTAGCGCTACGAGTACTGTTCTATGGTCGGGGTATTGATTTAAACCGCAATTTATCTGGGTGCTAATGGCATTTAGCGCGGAGGTAGTGCTATGGAGTTTTCTGAAGCCATGCTGGTGAGGGGCTAGCTGCAAATTTGCTTGGAAATAAGGGAGCAAAGTGGCTTCAAGCGCCTTTGCCACTGGCGATAGGAGAGATATCGGACGATACGACTCACGTATGTTAGCTGGTTTCCCAGGCTTTAGTAGCGGGACCACCTTGACCATTTTCCTTTTCTCGGGTATGACAAAGGTGGAAAGAGACAGGTTGAAGACATGCGCTAAATATTTGCAACCCTCTTTCCCTAGGCTTTTAAGCATCGGCATGGCTATGCCGTCTGGGCCCACTGCTTTGGATGGTTTAGCACGACCAATGGCGTCCTCAACCTCTTTAGCGGTGATGGTGATTGGTGACGCGCTGAATTTGTGTTTATGTGCGTGTTTATTGGCTCTCGGTCTATCTTTGTCGACCGTAGGATGCATTATATATTGTCGGCAGAAAGCGCTCGCGCATTTTTTCGCATCCGACAGCACTTTGTCGCCAAAGGCGATGGAAACTTTGTCTTTATGCTTAGTCCGATTCGATAGGGACTTTACGCATCCACAAGCAATCTGATGCGTTGGTTTATATCCCTTATTTGGGGGTGGCCTGGATCAAGCTGTCTTATAAGGTCACGTTCTCTCGCTAAGTTTGCGGCCTCCGCCGGGAAGTGGGGCCGGATTTCGGGAATTCTCCCGGCGGGAATGAAACGTGCCGAGGCGGATTCAATGACCTTACGGAAGGCACGCTCCCCTTGGCGGGCATCTGTCGGGATAGGGAGGGCAGCAAAGCGGTTGTCTATAAAGGATTTATATTCTTCCCACTTTCCTTTTTTGAAGTTTATGAAAGTGCGTTTTTCAGTGACGATGAAGTCGGCGGTACGCTCGAGCGAAATAAGTATGGGCAGGTGGTCGGATGCCAATGTTACCATCGGCTGCCAGTTGACGCAGTTTACGAGTTCTGAGCTCACGATTGAAATATCTGGCGAGCTGTGACAGCTTCCTACCATACGTGTGGGGGCGTCTCCGTTTATTGTGCAGAACGTCGTTTCTTCTATTTGATCCGCCAACATCTCACCCCTACTGTCCGCCCGCAAGTTTGAATGCCATAGATCATGATGGGCATTGAAATCGCCTAAGATAATGCGATTGTTGCCAGTGAGTAAGGCCCTGATATTAGGGCGGTATCCACTGGGGCAACAGGTGGCAATGTTGATGATTTCTAGGTTTGCATCGCCTGACCGGACAGATAGGCCTTGAGGTTCTAAGACATTGTCCCTGCGGTCGATACCAGGATCAAATATATAATATTGCACAGAGTGGTGTATGATAAACGCGAGGCCGCCTCCATTTCCGCTCTCGCGGTCTTTCCTGTGGACATTATACCCAGAGCAGGTCTGCAATGCAGATCTTGCTGTGAGTTTAGTATCTTGAATTGCAGCAATGCGGATGTTGTGCCGCTTCATGAAATCGACTATCTCCGTAATCTTCCCAGTTACTCCCTTACAGTTTAACTGCAGAATTCTGAAGTGCATAAGGGGAGACGCCGCAACTCTGGAGGTAAGTGACGGGTGACTACGCCTGGGTTGTGGAAGGCCAGGACGCAATTGCTGTTGTGGCCCTGGGACTGGGCGTCCTTGGGCAAGCATTGGGGTACCCGGATGATTTGGGTTTGCGACCTGGCAACATGGCGCGATGAAACCCGTCGGGGGGTTGCCGTCGCGGAGACCAGAACATCTAGGAAAGTGGCACCACCCAAGGCAGGAGCTGCATTGGGCAGATGTCGCAAACCTATATATTGTGCTTAGGCGCAGACTACGGGACGCCCTTGGGCGTGAACAGCAAGGAGCCACAAAAGATTTATAAAAGTTACGTGGACGTCGGGTTTTGCGATCAAGCCCAGAACCTGTCCGATGCAACCATCCCTTGCACGAGACACACTGAACAGAGTATGACCGTTCTAAAAAGATTCTTTTCCGGTAGATGCAGCAAAACCATTTCTCAGGACCGGGATCAGGAGACGGACCCGGATTGGATTCGATGCCTTCCCGGAGTAAGAGAGTATGGAGCAGTCCTGCTGCAAGGAGCTGCTGGGAGGATGACAATTTGTGGGAGGGACGAAACAAATTAAATGGGGTCACACTGAAATGACAGTCCTTGGTCGGGAAAAATCCCGAGTCGCTCCGGTACATAGAACCGACTGCCTTCGGTTAGTAAGTACTTTTATATGTACTTATTTGTCCGATTTTTTGTTTTAAATTCAAAGAAAGTGGAAACATTTTATATCAAATATAATTATAATATAAAAATATGGTGAACATTTTTGAAGAAAAAGTTGAAATAAAGCTCTTGAAACCGACGCCAATGTGGTTCGCTAGAGCATGTACTAACGCGTGTGTGAATATGTATGTAGCAACTATATATGTCCCAATCATGCGTATTTATGTATTCACATATTTACGTATATATATGGCAACATACTTTCGTACAAAGCCGTCGATGGAAATTCGGAACAAGTTTTGTTTACTTGAATTCAGATTTAAGTTATTATTATTATTTCAATTAATATTACTAAATATAGCAATAAAATCATTAGAAACGAAATGTACTTATGTGTAATTTATACAAATTAAAAAAACTACGTAAGTTTCAATATATATTTATCCGGCTTTTATTTTTTCCACAGGTATTAATGTCATATGAACAGAAAACTCTGTTGATGTAAAAGTTTACGCTATTAATCTAGAAAAAACAAAAATATCTGTTATTTCAATACATTTCACTGGTAGTGTCATTTCGACAATAAACTCTGTTAATTTAACAGTTCGCACTGGTAATTTCAAAAGAACAGAAATCCCTTCATATTAACAGTTTTGATCGGTATTCATAGAGCGACAGTAATAATTATTAATTTAACAAAACTATAGGTAAAGTATATTGAAACAACTTTTTTTGTTTATTTGACTACTAGAACGGTCAATTACGAATCAACGATTTGTGCGCAGTTGATTCAACATCTTGATGCGATCGATAAAAATTAACAGAACTTTCGGTTGAATTGACCCGTATTTCGGTTGATTTTACTATTCTTTTTCTTTCGGTGTAGGAGTTGAGAGGGCAGTATGGCCTAGAAGGTTGGATGTGGTCATACCAAATCGTTCCCGAGATGGTCGGGCTAGTACCTTTATTGTGCTCGTTACCGCAACGTGCCGGATCTGCATCCGGCAAAGGAACATCAAAATAGAAAACACTCCCCAAGGCCTTTGGGGAGCGTCCTTATTGCTTCAACAACAACAACATTATTAGCAACACCGCAATACTCATCGCAGCAGCATATTTCCTGGCCCTTCCGTTAGATTATCTTGTTAACATGGTGTTAATGGATGTGGCTAAGTTACAGCAATAAAGGGGGATACTTAAGCACCGAACAGAGGTTGAAGCCTTTTACCGCCTCCTTCTTAAAATCCTTGCTAGGGGTAAGTCACTTATCAGCCTTTCACATCCGTTGAACTTTGCATTCGTACTCGGTGTCCTCCCGCACCCGTTCCAGAACAACACAATTAGTGATGAAACACCGAATTCAAAAATAAAATAAAAAATGTTTTTAAGTCTTTTTTTTTTTGTTTTATTCAAATAATTTGGTATTTTTATTTATTACAATCGTCCATTGGTTCGTCGAACTTCGCACTTACGATGCACTTATTTGTTTTTCCCTATCAATTCATTTTCATTAGGTATTTTACAACACGCAAACCACCAACATCAGCGCTTAACCTCTCTTTAACTTAATAATACAAATATTGATTTATAAATGAAAACATTTTCAAATGGTTTCTATTAGGTATAAGCTAAAAATAATGTTATTTTGTAACAAATCAGTGTATACCAATTTCACATAGAAACTTAATGGAGTCACAATTTTGTTTACTGAAATAATTATTTTTTTCCTTTTGACACAGGAAGACTTGCTATAACGAACATCTTTCAGCAGCCTCAAAATTATTACGATTTTTATAATAGTTAAAATGGATAGCAACCACTTTCTTTTTAACTTTAAAGATAATCAAAATTAAGTACGTGCGGAACTCTTCATAGATGTTGCACCTAACGAAATACATATTTGCTTATTTTATAAAAAGCCATATTATCATTGATATTAGAGAAAAATTACAAAGTTTACAAATGGCGCTTTTTACTACGACATGTTTCTGAATTTCACTTCATCAGCTAGCTTTTCGGTAGCTGAGTATTGAACTCGAAATCTCCAACATTCATACTTTATACTAGTGTAAAGGAAGGTTCCTTTATCCACTCAGCCATATGAATACCCCGCTGCTCCAAATATAAAAATTTAAATTTTACGGGTGTTTATATTTTTCGTAAATTATTGAAAATAGTTTATTTTTCATTGTCATTTGTTACATTGACAATGAAGTCTGAAACACCAAGCAAAACCGACTAGATGTCTCACTCCATTAGACATTCAATAAAGCCATAATTATATAACTAAGAATTTATATTCTGCATGGAAGATTGAGCTTAATAAAGGATTTAATGTACAAAACTTGACAAGTTATTTCATTAAGCCTCTGCGTGAAATTGGCATAAGAAAATATTTTGAATATTAAAATAAATTGATCATTCCAAAAAAAAAAGAAACGGTACAATGAAAGTAACTTACTACATTAATTGGTGACAACCTTTTGAAACACCAAAAATATTTATGGTAATCTAAATTTATAGCTTCCAAGTACATATGTACCTAATCTATGTAGGTATGCGTATTATGTTAGTACATACCATACACAAGCATCTATAGTATTTATAATTATAATATTTGCATACATCTTAGATTAAATAGATTACTTAAAGAAAAACAAACCAAATTGTCTACGGAAAGCGGATTAAAAAGGAACAAAAACAGACAATAGGGAATTTTAAACAGCTCTTCCAGAGGATTTGCTACATCATCACTCCCTTTAGCATTTTTATGTATGTATGTATTTATATGTGTGTTATTGCTCGCAATTTAATACAGTGGTAACAAATACAATGTGCTTTGTATGAGTGAAGAATGTGCCTCGACCAATGACCAGTTCAAATTAAACTAAAAATAATAACAAAAAGTTAGCATGGAATACAACTTATAAATTGTATATATTAAATAGAGATAAAATCAAAATTATCCTTAGTTATAATGTTTATATGTAGGACAAAGTAGAACATAATTTTTTGCACAGGACACTGCACGACAAAAAAAACAGCAACGATTTAAACTCCAAATTAATCTTTTCATAACTATAGCTCCTGGCGTTCATGGATGACAAAGGCCATACATTTGGACTTTAAGTCGTTGATGCCGCTGAGAACAACAAGTATTTTTATATAAACTTAAGCAAACTCTAACAACAAATGTGTCAAGCAAATGAAATAAATGTACAGAAGACTTGACTGGCGCAAATTAGCAAGTATTTTAAAGAACTTCAAAATTATCAATATGGAATCGATTAAACTGTGTATGTTTTATAAGGGTGTAATAGTATAACCGCAAAGAATACTGTTGTGTGTAATGTAATTTACGAAATCAGATAAATCTTTTGAATTAATAGGTAGATCGAATTCGCGTTTTTTAATTAATATAAAATTATCTGCTTCAAATTTTCCTTTTGAATTTATATGCTTGTGTGTTAGTATAAATGTTTTGTAATTTAAGTTCTTGTAATCATACTTTAGTTGAATTTATTCAATAGTTATAATTTGCGGTGGTTTTGCTATGTTTGCGGTTGTAGTTATTGTAGTCGCAGCCACCAAAGGCGCAGCTATTAACGAGGACGATGATGACGCCGTTGAGGCAATCGTTGTCGTCGTTGCCATTGCTCCTACAGTTGCTGTTGTTGTTCTTTGCTCATGAATCGACGTAATACCCGTTGTCGATTGGTTGTCGTTTGTTTTTTGCAGTGTCTGTGCGGCTAATTGTCACTTTGTCGAAGCGTGTGACTCACCAACACGTTGATAACGCGGCTTATTGCGTGTGAATGGCAGATACTTGTACTTAATCATATGCTGCAAAGGGAAACGAAACGTGAGTGTCTCTGTGAGTACCTAGAATAACGCAGCCTACCTTAATTTGTCGCTTCATTGTTATGCAGAAGAGTGTAATGAAATACATCACTAGTATAGGCCAAAAGACGGGCACATTGAAAAATTCAAAGAATGTACATATAACACCGATAAGCGTACTTTTCGTAATGGACAGCCAAAATTTGAACTCTGGCAAACGTCGAATGAACGGCCGAAATTCTTCATTACTACGTGTTGGCAAATTGGGACCTTCCTCTGAAAGAAAATAATAAAAGGTGTTATTTAACAAAAAAAATGCATTGTTTTTTGAGTTGTCGTTGGGGGAATCAGTAAACTTTAACATTTGCCCTTAACGCTTTTAGTTTTTTAATTATTTATTATTTACATATTTCGCTATGTCCTATGTTCTACTTAATTTTACATATAATCGTTTTGTACCACAATGTCCGCCTAAAAGTGGATCTTCGTGATAATTGTTGTCATAAGTTTTTGTTTCTGTTCATTGTCTGTTACGGTCTATACAGGGCCCGTCAATATTATTTGTAATAATTTTAAAATTTCAGTTCCGAGGATTTTAAAATTTGTAATTGAAAAGTTGTTGAAAAATATATCAGTTTTTGGCCATTCTACTTCCTTAATATTGTGATTGTTGGCTGCTTGTTCAAGCCTCAAAAGTAACTCATCTAAATTAGTTATTTCGTTAACAGTCACAAAATTAAGTAAATTATATTTTTTATGTTTTAAATGCGCATTTATTTGTAAATTTGAGATTTCGTTATAAGAAAATTTAGGCTGTGATCGCGTTTTACCGGCTAAAACGTGCTTTGTCGAATCTTTAATTTCATCCATTCTAATTCATGAAAGGGCATCAGCCACAACATTAGATTTTCCTTTAATATATTCAATTGTAAAGTTATATTCCGATAATTCTAATCTAATTCTAGAGAGTTTCGAAAAAGGATATTTCTTGTTAAATAGATAAAGTACTGGTCTATGGTCTGAAATGTATACCGTAAACATACGGCCGAAAACGTTTAATAGCAAAATGTATTGCTAAAAGTTCTAATCCTATTATTTTTTCTGTTCGGCTTTATTGAAAGATTTTGATGCAAAGAACTCTTAGGAGCATCTACAGTGATAACAAATTCTTTGGTAAAATCAGGGTATTGTAATAGTTGAGGAGACATTAATGTAAATCTTAGTTTTTCGAAAACATTTTCGCAAGCATCATCCCAAAGAAATTCAACGCTTTTCCGATTTAAACGATTTAAAGGGGCTGCCAGGACGAGAAGTTAGGTATAAAACGCCTATAATAATTTGCAAATGCAGCAAATCGCCTAACAGTTTCTTTATATTAAGGCTTAGTGTACCTTTTAATTGCCTCGATTTTTGAGTCGTCTGACAGCAGGCCTCTCGAGGTACATTTATGCCCTATGAAAGTTACTTCGAAACGAAGGAAATTGCAATTTTTAGGGATTTAACTTTAAACTGAATTTTCTACAAGTTTCGAAAAGTTTTTCCAAATTTTTGAGGTTATGTGTCTCGCTACAACCGAAGACGGTAACATCGTCAATGTACATAAAAGCTTGATTTGACGAAATGCCTGAAAATGCTAATGAGCAAGGCATTCGATACCGTAAACCACAAGCAACTTGTTCATAAGCTTGATTTACTGGGCTTTTCGTTTCACCTATTAATGTGGCTGAAAAGCTATCTTTCTAACCGGACCCAAAAAGTGCAATCTCTCAGAATCGTTTGGAGTTTCCTCCGGTGTACCTCAGGTAAGTCATCTAGCACTTTGCTCTTTTAACCTATTCATTAATAACTTGCCACAGATAATATTACATTCCCTTACTATAATGTATGCGGATGATGTAAAACTTTGCTACACTTATTGTCCTACCGATTTGAGTTGCTTGGATCGTCTTCATGCCGATTTGGACTCGTTCCGATGTTCGTGCACAACAAATTTACTAGTTTTATACTGTTTTCACACAGACGGCTTATTGAATAATAAAGGCAGTTTTCTACATTAAGACGCTTATTGAGCTCAATCTTCCCTACAAAATTCGAATCTATTATTATTTCATTAGTAGCTAATCGAATGCCTAATGAAGTCAAAAGCACAATGCAACTCTGATGGCAGCGTTCCGCTTCCGTTTCCGCTTCTTAGTTTTCAAAGCAAATGTCATTGTCTGCATGGCGGAACGATACAAGGTGGCCGCATCGAACAGCTGATTATAACCTTTTTTATTTGATTTGATACATCAACTACCGGCGCAGTACGATTTTGACATTTGTCCATCGAATTTACAAGTACATGGAATTTTTTTTGATCTCATTTCACCTGCTAATGAAATCCTAAATTTTTTGCTTTCACACAGAAGTAACTGCTCGATTAGTACGAAGGATGAGACAGACAATCATGGCGGAACGATACAAGGTGGGAGCATGGTGACATACCTACAAACAAACAAAATTCCATGTACTTGTAAATTCGATGGACAAATGTCAAAATCGTACTGCGCCGGTAGTTGATGTATCAAATCAAATAAAAAAGGTTCGATGCGGCCACCTTGTATCGTCCCGCCATGCAGACAGTGACATTTGCTTTGAAAACTAAGAAGCGGAAACGGAAGCGGAACGCTGCCAACAGAGTTGCATTGTGCTTTTGAATTAATTAGGCATTCGATTAGCTACTAATGAAATAATAATAGATTCGAATTTTGTAGGGAAGATTGAGCTCAATAAGCGTCTTAATGTAGAAAACTGCCTTTATTATTCAATAAGCCGTCTGTGTGAAAACAGTATTAAGCTGCTCTATATGTAATCATATGACATTTCACCGAGTGAAGCGTTTTGAAACCTTATGTAATAGATGGTACGCCTTTGGAGCGCATATCTATTGCAAATGATCTAGGTGTCCTTTTTGATCCGAAACTGAGTTTTAACACGCATATTTACCAACAAAGCGTTGGGTGTACTTGGATTTGTTAAAAGATGATCCGTACCTCAATAAGTTTCTGTACACATCGCTAGTCAGTTCAAAAGCAATTTTTTTGACATTCGCAATACGTGGCCTTAATTGGTCCACCTTCCTCCATACAGAAGTAGACTTCTTATTAGATTACCCACTCTGGAAAACCGGAGAATATTACTGGGGTATTGTTCATACATAAGCTTATTATTGGACCTTCTCAGCCGATTGTATTTTGCGGTTCCTCCTAAAGTATCCAGACACTACGTTACTTACTTTTTATTTACCCCTTTGTCGTCGAAACTTTGCTAAAAATAATCCTCTGTTATTCTGCAATACTCGCATATCTCACCTAGAGATACAAGCGAATTTATTGTTTAATATGCCGGCATTATTTCTTCCGTAAAAAACAGGCATGATATCCTATAAAGATGGATTGGATACATGGGTTCTTCAACCTGAATCATTAAAAAGAAACAAGACAGTACTCCGTTGATTGGAAGCTGGTGCATTCCAATAACGTTAGAAACATGCTTTCTCACGAGATACTGACCGGAATCGTATGCATTCCGGCAGTAAAATTTTATGGGTCAGGCCTCATGTTACTTTTATATGCATTGTAATGGCATAGCACATTACACTACTCGGAGTTCTGCTGAATTCCCACGACATGCTGATTGGAATCTTGTTGCATTCCAACAGCAAGTCGATTGGAAGCCAGTGCATTCCGAAATCATGCTGAGCGGAATCTGATGCATTCCACCAGTATAAGATCTTATTATTGCTCTTATTTCTTACTATTATATTCTGAAATTAAATTGTAATGTTATTTAAGGAATTTCTATGTTTCTAATATAACATTGTTGAAATTTCGTATTTAAATTTAAACTTTTGAGTTGTATATATGTACATATATACTTTTATATCATGTAGTCGATTATTTTACGTTTGTTGTCGACTTTCAATAAATAAATAAACTGAATATATCACGGTTAGCAATGATTCGAATGCTTTTCCCTCAAGTTTTGATTTCAAAAATGCCATAAAAGTAATATTTAAATTTTTATCTGATAGGTCTTCAATTAAATTTACTTTATCGATTAAAGATTCTAGTTCCAGCGGATCGCAGCTGTAGTTTTCTCTAATAACACTGGTTTACAACCAAAATCCACCAGAGACGCCATTATGAAATTCCTATGTAAAATCACTCCCTGATTCTGAAAATCAAGGTTATTTTTAATTCTATGATAACGTTTTTGAGATATTTACGAATTACTGCTATTTCAAAAAAATAAAAAATTGGGTCCACTTAATCATATATATCTCAAGAACGAATTGAAATTTTGAAGCTTTTAAAAGGTAATAAAATTTGATATAAACTGTGCATACAACACTTTTTGCTAGGCCCTGCAGATTCGAAGATAACGAACAATCATTACGGATTTTTTCAATTTTTTTTGTATCGACAGTACAAAACTCCACGCCAACGCGAACGGACGTTTAACTCAAAAATGCATGTATGTTTATAAAATATGGCATATTACATGTATGAAAATTTGTTTTTACATTGTTTTTATTACTAAATATATTGACCTCGAGCCGTACACATAAAACCAATATCTTTAAATAAAAAGGTCGCCAAAAAAGAATATTATTTTTTTTGTAAAAATATAAAAAAATTTGTACTTTGCGAGGAAGGATCTTGAAAACTTTTTATTTTTTTGCAGATTTTTTGTTTTCACTCCAAGCTCTGTTTTATTACAAAAAAACAAGCTTTCATTCAACAAAATCGATGGACTAATACAAACGTTATAAGCATTCAAGAAAATATTCCCATTTAATGCTTAAATAACCTACTGGTACATATTGTAACGAATTTGCTGCAAATCTTATTTGCCCTTTTGCTAGGTTCGTATCGCTAAACTGTTGAATAAATAACTCCAATATTGAATAATGGAAAAAATGGCCTTTATTAAAATACTTCACAATAACACTCAAACTGTGCAACGAATAGCTTAATAACCAAACTGATAGCTTAAATGAAACTGACTTTCAAAATAATACTGCTATTGCTCGCTAGATATCGTCTTAGTCGTAACTGCTTGACAACTCAAATCAAACTGAATTACTTCTTACTCGCCTGCCCCGCTTTTATAGTTTACACTGCATACTTCTAGGCTCTTCGATTTCCAGAAGTTACTAGTTAGTTTCGGCTACAAAATCGCCAGCCACAACTACGTGCACAAATTACTGCTCTCTCTTGTGACAACTCAGATAAGATATATGCATGTGTGTGTGCATTGCCGCTCCGCTGCTCGTATACGTACATATGTGTAGACGCAATTATTTATTCGTTTATGTAGATACATAATGATTGAATTATTGATGTGAATGTTTGTAGTTTACAGTCTCTCGCGCATACATAGGCGTATAAGTAAATGCATCTGTGTGTGACATCTTTCGGCTGCCTTATATATGTGTATACATGATTTGATTATTGACGTAAATACTGCTTATCGTGGCCTTGGCATCGCCTTAGTGATGGTATAACTTAGTGATGTTAATATCCGTGACACTGCCCCCACCTAAGTCTGATCGTCCCGATCAGACAAATCTCCCGATCTAAACGTTGCCAGCCTTTCCAAATGGACCACTTTCATTTTGGTTCGTGGTTTACCGATGGTTTGTATGCGGTACACTACATCGTTGATCCGTTTTACAAATTTGTATGGGCCTTCCCAATTACACTGCAATTTCGGGGACAAACCTTTTTTTCGTTGCGGGTTGTATAACAGCACCAAATCTCCTTCCTGAAAACCTTCTGAATTAATTGCTTTATCATATCTGGCTTTCATCTTGTCACTCATAATCTTTGTTCGTTGCCTTATCAGATCATGTATTTCTCTTAGCTCTTCTTCCAAATCACTAGTGGATTTCCTGACATTTCTCTCCGCATTGGCATCTATCCCAAACTTCAAATCAGCTGGCAGTCTAAGGTCATTGCCAAAAATTACTTTTGCAGGGGTTTGGCCCGTTGTCTCATGCACTGCTGATCGGTAAGCCATCAAGAATAATGGTATGCGGGTATCCCATTCTTTATGGTACTTGTCCACTACTTTCCTTAAGTGCTCCTCCAATGTTCTATTGAATCGTTCTACCATACCATCGGATTGAGGATGCAATACAGTTGTCCGTGTTTTTCGAATGCCCAATGACTTACATATTTCCTGGAACACAGCTGATTCGAAATTCCTGCCTTGGTCAGAATGTAACTCCATTGGTACACCATACCTTGCAACCCAATTGTTTATAGACACTTCTGCTACCGTTTCCGCTTCTTGATTTGGGATTGGGTATACCTCTGGTCATTTGCTGAAATAATCCATAACTACCAGTACATATTTGTTTCCACCTGAGTTATATTGCTTCATCTGGCCATGACTTCGTGTTCTGGGCCCTTTCGCTCTGCTGCAAACCTCGCAGTTCGCAATCCACTCAGTGACCGACTGACGGCAACCAACCCAATAGAATCTCTGTTTAATCTTCTCGAGCGTCTTCGTGATTCCAAGATGACCTCCGCTTGGACCTTTATGCAGCTCGCTGAGCACATCAGGAATCCTCTTTCTGGGAACAACTATCAGTTTATTCTTGTATTTACCATCCTCACTCTCCCATACTCGATGAAGGCAACCGGATATCAATTCTAAACTGTTCCACTGTGCCCAATATGACTTCGCAATGGGACTCTCTGCTGACATCTCTTCTCTGTTTGGTCTTTCATTTCGTTCGAGCCCTTGCATAACACGTGACAGATCTGCATCTTCTAGCTGGCACTTTCTTAGCTGTTCCTTGTCCCATTCATCTGTACATGTTATAGTCATTAGCCGGACATCTATAATGTCTTCTTTAGCCTCGGCTTTTGAACAGTGCTTGCATTCCAAACTACATGGTCTTCGTGACATTGCATCGGCATTTCCATGGGTACTACCTTTTCGATGCTCAATGGAAAAGTCATAGCTTTGTAGTCGCTCGATCCACCGTGCCAATTGTCCTTCCGGATTACGGAACTGCAGTAGCCATTTTAAAGCTGCGTGATCTGTCCTGACACGGAATCGCTGGCCGTAGAGGTATTTGTGAAAATCTTTAACGCACTCTACCAATGCCAACAGCTCTCTCCGCGTAACGCAGTAGTTCCTCTCTGGTTTTCCAATCGAACGGCTGTAATATGCAACTACCTTCTCCTGTCCATCGACCAGTTGTGATAAAACGCCTCCTATTGCATATCCACTCGCATCTGTATCTAGAATAAATGTTGCTCCTGGAATCGGATATGCTAACATTGGGGCAGTGCACAAACGCTCCTTCAATGTTTGGAAAGCCACTTCTTGCTCCTTCTTCCATTCAAAAGCTTTATTTTTTCTTGTAAGCTCATGGAGGCTATGTGCTACGCTGAAAAAATTTTGTACAAATCGGCGGTAATATGTGCACAGCCCAAGGAAACTTCTTAATTCATGTAGGTTTTGTGGTCTTGGCCAATCCTTTACAGCCTCTATCTTTTCGTTCGCAGTGCAGATGCCCTCTGTCGTTACCTTGTGACCCAAATAATTTACTTCCTTTTTAAACAGCGCACACTTTTTGGGACTTAACTTCAGACCACGCCAGCTATTCTTTGGAAAACTTCCTCCAAGTTCTTAAGATGTTCATCGAAATTCTTGCCCAATACGATGATGTCGTCCAGGTACACCAAGCATGTTTTCCAATGTAGTCCTTTCAATACCTGATCCATGAGTCTCTCGAAAGTAGCTGGTGCATTACATAGTCCAAAGGGCATTACTGTAAATTGCCAAAGACCATCTCCGACGCTGAAGGCTGTTTTCTCTTTGTCTTCCTCCTTTACCTCCACTTGCCAGTAGCCGCTTTTCAAGTCCAGTGTGGAAAACCATTTCGTACCAGAGAGCGAGTCCAGAGTGCCGTCAATTCTTGGCAATGGGTAGCTATCCTTTTTCGTAACGTCATTCAACTTCCGGTAGTCCACGCAAAACCTCATTTTTCCATCCTTCTTCTTTACAAGTACTACCGGTGAGCTCCAGGGACTAGCTGATGGTTCGATGACGCCGCTGTCGCTCATTTCTTGTATAATTTGACTCACAACTTTCCGCTTCGCCAGTGGAACACTACGTGGAGCTTGACGGATCGGCCTCGCATCTCCAGTGTCAATTTGATGTTTCACAACGTTGGTGCGGCCTGGTTTAGAACCATCCTGGTCAAATATGTTCGCGTACTTTAGGAGCAGTTGTTTTGCCTTACTCTGATATGCTTCCTCTAGCCCCTGCGTCCATGCCGTGATGTCATTTGAAAGATTAGTATTACTAGCTGAAACGTGTTCCTGGAGCTGTTCACAGTTAATAACTACTTCAGCCTCTTGGCATCTTCCCAAAATAGCTCCTTTAGTCAGTTTGAGTGGTGAATTGAACTCATTGAGTACTCTTACCGGAATACGTCCATCTTGTTTTGTCATAGCCAGGGTTTTTCCTACAAGTATGTTCAGTGCTGATTTGTTTGCTGCTTAGACAACCCACAATTTGTTTGTCCCAGAATCTCCATCAACCTTTGCCCAGATGACTGCTTCGGATTTTGGTGGTATTCGCTGACTCTCTTCCACCAGCACTCGTTTACTGCTGTAGCCTCTCTCGTAGCCGAAATTAAGTGGTACATCCATGTTCTTATATCGCATCGTCTTGATTTGCATGTCGATCTTGATGCCCTGGTCGATTAAGAAGTCCACTCCAATTATGATTTCATCAACAATCTCTGCCACTATAAAATTGTGTACTACCGTGACGTTCCCAATTGCGACTTCATATGATACTTCTCCTAGAACCGTGCTGTCTTCTCCAGTGGCTGTACGCAATCTTGCTCCATGCAATGGTGTTATCTTCTTGTTGACTAAATCCGCTCGAATGATGGAATGAGATGCACCCGTATCTACAGTCAGTAAACGTTCCTTTCCATCCACATGTCCTCCGACAGTAAGATTGTTTGACCTTCTTCCAATTTGTGAGATAGAGATTATGGGGAATTCAATTGAGGGAGCCAGCTGTCGCCCCTTGCGGCTGACTCGCTTTAGTTTAACGATTGAGTGGACTTGGAGATTTGCTCATCTCCTTCAGCTCTGCGTTTACGGCCACCCACATTGTTGGAGCTATTGGAACCGGTGCTGCAATGTCGTGCAATATGGCCTGGGTTGCCGCACTTGAAACATTTAATCACTCCGGCATTTTTCTGTTGTGATCCCTTCAGTGCTTCCAAAATTGTGTCTACCCAATCTGGTCTTTCCACTTCCACACGATGAGCTTTGTATGCTGGTTTACTCAATAGTGAGGCCGTTTCCTGAGTCAATGTATGTGATACCGTTTCAGCAAATGTCAGTTTTGGGTTTGCGTATGTAGCTCGCTTCGTTTCCACGTCTCGTATGCCATTTATAAAACTCTGGATTTTTACCCTCTCGGTGTATTCCACGGGTGCGTCCGCATTTGCGAGATGAGCCAACCTTTCAACATCTGAAGCAAACTCCTGCAATGTCTCATTTGCTTTTTGGTAGCGGTTTTGCAACTCAATTTGGAATATCTGTTTTCTATGCTCGCTTCCATAACGTCGTTCTACAGCAGCCATCAATGCTTCATAATTGTTCCGCTCTCCTTCGGGAATCGTCTGTAAGATTTCCGCTGCTGGCCCCTTCAATGCCACGAAGAGTGCGGCAACTTTATCTTCCACATTCCAGTTGTTCACCGCTGCGGTCTTCTCAAACTGTAGCTTAAAGACCTGGAAAGGAACAGAACCGTCAAAGGATGGTGTTTTTACCTTTGGATTACTCGCTGAAACTGCTGGACGATTTAGTTGTAACTGCTCGATACGTCCTCTCAAAGCATCCACCTCGGCCTCGATTTTATCCTGTCGACCACTGAAGCCTTCATGAAACTGGGTTAGTTTTTCTTCCATATGCGCTTCCAGTTTAGATGATATACGGGCTTCCTGCTCTTCTAGTTGTGTGGAGATCTGAGATGATATCTGTGCTGAAATTTGTGCTGACATTTCCGAAATACGCGTTTCTTGTGCTTCAATCTTTGATGTTATACGTGTCTCTTGGGATTCCATCTGTGATGACATATACGTTTTCTGTTCTTCTAGTTGTGTTTCCATCTTAGATGTTATATCTGTCTTTTGCGATTCCAGTTGAGATGACATGTTGGTGGATATTTGTGATGACATTTCGGACATTTGTGCCGATATTGCAACCAATGTCATGTTCAAGTCTGTGTTCGCCATTGTCTGCGGTGTTTCATTTTTCTCCTCCGATTTTTTTGTCTCATCGCCATCACTCTTCCACGTCAATTCCTTCTAATTCCATTGCCTCTCGTAGTCGTGCCTGAAGTTCGAGTTTAATGCCAGTTGTATTCAATCCACGGTTCTCCAACTCCTTCTTCAGTTGCGGGATCTTCAATTCACTTAACTTTGCCATGTCCTTGTTGTCCTCTAGAATTTATTCAACAATTCCTCTTCTGACACCAATTGTAACGAATTTGCTGCAAATCTTCTTATTTGCCCTTTTGCTAGGTTCGTATCGCTAAACTGTTGAATAAATAACTCCAATATTGAATAATGGAAAAAATTACCTTTATTAAAATACTTCACAATAACACTCAAACTGTGCAACGAATAGCTTAATAACCAAACTGATAGCTTAAATGAAACTGACTTTCAAAATAATACTGCTATTGCTCGCTAGATATCGTCTTAGTCGTAACTGCTTGACAACTCAAATCAAACTGAATTACTTCTTACTCGCCTGCCCCGCTTTTATAGTTTACGCTGCATACTTCTAGGCTCTTCGATTTCCAGAAGTTACTAGTTAGTTTCGGCTACAAAATCGCCAGCCACAACTACGTGCACAAATTACTGCTCTCTCTTGTGACAACTCAGATAAGATATATGCATGTGTTTGTGCATTGCCGCTCCGCTGCTCGTATACGTACATATGTGTAGACGCAATTATTTATTCGTTTATGTAGATACATAATGATTGAATTATTGATGTGAATGTTTGTAGTTTACAGTCTCTCGCGCATACATAGGCGTATAAGTAAATGCATCTGTGTGTGACATCTTTCGGCTGCCTTATATATGTGTATACATGATTTGATTATTGACGTAAATACTGCTTATCGTGGCCTTGGCATCGCCTTAGTGATGGTATAACTTAGTGATGTTAATATCCGTGACAATATGTATAGTATTAGTATTCGTATATCAGTAGGGTACTTACATAAGTATTAAATGGGAATATTTACATGAATGCTTATAACTTTTGTATTAGTTCATCGATTTTGTTGAATGAAAGCTTATTTCTTTTGCAATAAAACAGAGCTTAGAGAGAAGGGAAAAACTCTGCAAAAAAATAAAAAAGTTTTCGAGATCCTTCCTCGCAAAATACAAATTTTTTTATATTTTTACAAAAAAAATTTAAAAAATCCGTAATGATTGTTCGTTATCTTTGAATCTGCAGGGCCCCGGAAAAAGTGTTGTATGCACGGTTTATAGCAATTTTTATTACCTTTTAAAAACTTCAAACCGTTTTGGAATTGCTCAATTCGTTCTTGAAATACATGTGATTAAGTGGACCCAATTTTTTTTTTTTTTTTTTTTTGAAATAACGGTAATTCGTAAATATCTCAACACTGAGTTTCGGAATCAGGGGGTAATTTTACATAGGAATTTCATAATGGCGTCTCTGGTGCAGAAAAAAAGTTGGAATTTGTGATCCAGTGTAATTGACGCGGAAGTGGTAATAAATGATTTTTTCTGTTCTGATATTGCCTTAATTGAAAGATTATTATTATTCGATTGTGAATTTGAAGAATTATTTGAAAATTGGTAATTTGAAGAGTAATTTGTTGAAAGCAAATTAGAAGAATTTGAAGTAGAATGAGAATTAGAAAAGCCAGTTTCTCACCGAAAATAATAGTTTGTAAGTTGCTTGAATTATTAGACGAATGTGGTGAAGGCTGAGAATTTATAAGATAAGTTATTGACTGAAAATTTGAATTATTAGTTGCTACGATATCTGAGTTCATAAATCCTAAAAAATCTAGCGAACACCTTCCTTTGGTGCTTGATTTATCGCTGGAATTGCCCTCAGAATCGAACACGTATTTAATGGCAGGATAATAATAATTAATAAAAATCATTATTTTAAGAGAAAACAATTTTTTTTTTTAAATCAGGTAAATATTTTATAAATCCAAGTAATATACATATGTAGATCTGGTTAATATTTGGCGCATTTGGGATACATTTTATGTAAATCTGGTTAAAAAAATTGTATATATATTTCGTTTTTTTTTTTTTTTTGTGAAAACAATCAGATGGATTTCCTCTAAATTATAGGCTAGAGGAATGCTTACCCCCCTTCCATGCCGTTCTTAGCCGGACTTACCGACTGTCCCCCTACTAGATTAGACCCGCTTACTGACCTAAAACGGACAACTTGGTCTGTGATTTCTCGCCCCGCAGAATGGGCTTTACAAAAGGAAATAGGCAAGCGTGTTCGATTTTTTAAATCAAAATTTATTTTGTGAAAACCTAAGCTGGTATATTTTTTTGTGGACTATTGGATAAAAAATATTTAAAAAACAATCGGACTTGTTTTACAAGCTTAACCAGATAAATTTTTTTATTTATCGTAATCCATATCAAAAGTAAAAAAAAACTGCAGGTTCGAGTCCTGTCTTTTTTTAAATTTAATAAGTTTTTTTTTGTTTTATTAATTTCTTTCTTCTTTTTTCTTTGGGTTTCTTTTTAATCTAAGCTAATTTCACATTTCCTTCATTCGCGTGAGTAGCGCTTTAATTGCGCTAGTCCTCAATTCAAACTCTAGCTGCAATACAAATCGACCGGCGTCGCGATGCTAAAAATTCATAGCGGTAAAATAGCATTACGGCGTCGAATAACGGAGGATTCGGCCAATCAGCATGGACTCCGTCATTCGACACCTTCATGTGCGGTGGTGCCACTCTCAACCCATTTTAGTTGCGAGTAGGGGAGTTGCCAGCTAGTTTTCCAACCTTAACGTAAGAATAAACTAGCAAACACCATAATACCACCTGTGATCGAATGCCATTTTTTAAATCACAATAGCTCCCAAATGGTATATCGGATTAATGAAATATTTGAACTAGGGACAACGCATACTCACTAGATCCATGATATATTATAATTTTTTTGAAATAATTTGATAGCCGCATTTTTATCGCTTGAGTGAAAATAGCTTTCGATCCGTGATCGTATAACTTAATAACTTAAATTTTATTATAGGTAATTTTATTTTGAGTAAATTATTTATGGTAAATTATTTCACCTTCTACTAATGTAACATAATATCTTTATGATTAAATATTATTTTTTTAATTTTAAGTTCGGTTAGCTATAAGCGTATTTATTTTATTTATTTAATTTTTTCATGGCCCAGATTGAACCTGTGTGTGTGGTCATATTAAATCGTTTCCAAAATCGATAACACTCCCCAAGACCTTCGGGAGTATTTTTGTCCCTAAAACAACAACAGAAGTCATAACCGTCCCAAAAAAAACAGAACAAAGGAGTAGGTGACTTGCAGATTACCGTTAGTATCTTCAATTTCATTGTTCAAATATAATTTCTACCCGTGTGATATAGTCCACCGTATATCAGAGTAAATAGTTAAATGGAGCATCTTGTAAAAGATTTAGTCTTTTCCAAAATATACGTTTTTTTACTTTCATGAACACGGTGCTACTGTGATTTTGCACTTTTCAAGTGACCTAGTGTATGTTGTAGGTCTTGACGAGTACATCATGATAATGTGTTTCCAAATTGACTAACACCCCCAAATTTTCAAGTTATTGTTAAACCATTATTTCGTCTACTGCGCGCACTCTAACAATAATAACGTCGTCATGTTTTAACCGATTTAAGATTCAAGCTTTAAGCTGATGTACATTTGTTTATCTATATATATAAAAATGAATTTGTGTGCGTTAGCTCATTCAAAACTGAAAAACGGCTACACCGATTGCAATATTTTTTTTTTTTCTATTATCCCTGAAATATTTATTTAAAAAAGTTCAATTAAAAAATATTGAATATGAATCAGAGTGGATGGAAATAATTTTGTCAGATGTCGCCCTAAATAAATTTCTTTTCGTACCAAAACGCTTTTGAGAGCACCAAAGTAAGTGTTTCCCAGTTGTAATCTTAATATATATTAATTACGTGCCACGTTATTTGTCCGCGCAGTAACTTAAGGGTACTTAATCAAATTTGCACACCGTGTGCAGTTTTATCCAACTTGAAGATAGGATAGCGTTTCTGTGAAGATTTTTTCCGGTAAGTGAACCAGGGAGCGATCTATTCGAAAAATTCTCTTCACGGTTGATTTACCTGAAATTGGGCATACAGATTAGTCATTAGGACACTTTTTTCGGAAAATGGAGCAGGGACCTACAGGGACTGGGATTGGGATTGGAACTGGGACTTGGGCTTGGGGTGGAACTGCGACTGGAAAAAAGGGGTGGAGAAGAACTAGAGGGAAGGGAAAAGAGATAGAGTTAGACGAAGATAGAGCGGAAGAGCGGAAAATAAATGAGGGAAAGGATGGTATAGGGAGAAAGAGATGCAGAAAAAGCGAATGGTAGAGGGAAGAGCGAATAACAAGATAAGGAAAAAGGGGAGAGAAAGGGAGAGTAAGAGGTTTAAACTGCTTAAAAGTTATGCAGATAGACCAATGCTAGGGCAGAGCAACGTCTGCCGAGTCTGCTAGTACTTTATAAAAAAATTGGCACATTTTCTAAAAGTTATCTAAGATATATCCTTTTTCCCCGTTTTTACAGTTTGACGTCCTTTTATGTAACATATCATTTAAAAAAATTTCTTTTTTTACATTTATTCTCAAAGAAATATTTATTCCGAGTAAGAAAAGCCATGGTTTATCAAAATCGGTTGATAAATGTTTAAATTACGATGCTTATTGTAAACAAAAAAAATTTTCGTTTGTTCAGCTTGTAGACGAAACCTATGGCTTAAAAGTTAAAAAATACGTATTTCGATTGATTTGCTGTATCTATCGGCGATCAGAGACACGGTACTTTTTTGGAGATGAAAACTGGAATAGTGATTCATATCATTTGTTTGTCTTTTTTGGGGAGTCTAGATTAAATTCTATAGACACGTGATAATTCGAAATAGGCTACTGCAGTTTTAGCACAATTACATTAGTCAGTGGTTGTTGTCGTTGTTGTAAAGGTCTATCACTCTTTTATTTTTTATACAATATGTGATAATCGTAACAAGTTTTTTTATGTATGTAGGTTGTTCGCTGACAAGCAACATCGCATAAAATTAGAGACGAACAAAGCCGTGAAAAAGCTTTTAACAATTTCTTCGACCGCGCGTATGATAAGTGTGTGGTATGAATCAGAATACGCCTGTCTAACGTGCTCCAGTGCACTCAAAAAAAGGAAAACTGAAAAATGCAACAAGCGGCCTTTACCATTTTCAACCCCAATCGTCTGGTATCGTCAAATTTTCCATAAGGAAGAATACTGCTATTTCTGCCAAACAAACGCCAAACAAACACCGTTGGTCATCACTATAAATATAACCTCATATAACCATAAAATATGCTGCTGTAGTAACTAGAGCTGGGACTATCCGCATAATCGAATATCAGGATATCCGGACGGCATGGATGTCCAGTTAATATTCGTTTGTGAAACTATCCGGATATCCGGATTTATGAAGATCCTGTTAATAGCCGTATTTTTTGATATCCAGTGAAAGCAACACATGGAATTAGTAAATGGGTTTTTAAAGGCGTATGAAGAAATGGGAGAATGTCAATCAAAATCCATTTTTTACATTCCCATTTAGATTACTACACAGCCGTATATAGAGGAAAACACAAACAGGTGCTCAGTGATATCCACAAAACGGAGTGGGTACTGTATGCCAGGATATGCCCGGCGAACCCGATAAATATACTGGACTCGCAGAAGAGCGTTTCCCAAGGCAGTCGGTTCTATGTACCGGAGCGACTCGGGATTTTTCCCGACCAAGGACTGTCATTGCAGTGTAACCCCATTGTTTGCGTCCCTCCCACAAATTGTCATCCTCCCAGCAGCTCCTTTCAGTGGGACTGCTCCATATTCTCTTGCTCCGGGAAGGTATCGAATCCAATCCGGGTCCGTCTCCTGACCCCGGTGCTAAGAAATGGTTTTGCTGCATCTGCCGGAAAAGAATCTTTTTAGGACGGTCATACTCTGTTCAGTGTGTCTCGTGTAAGGGATGGTTGCATCTGACAGGTTGTTCTGGGCTTGATCCCAAAACCCGCCGTCCACGTAACTTTTATAAATCTTTTGTGGCTCCTTGCTGTTCACGTCCAGGGGCGTCCCGTAGTCTACGTCTTAGCGACCGCCCCCCCCCCCCCCCCACTACCTTCCAGCAGCCCAGCTGCTCAGCAAGCCACAACTAGTACCCGCTGCTGCTCGCGCCCCGCGGCGCCTACAACTCAAACAGCTGCTACCACTCATAACTACTATCTTCGTAGTAGAGTCGGTAGCAATGCTGAGCATCAGCCCCTGCCGCCGTCTTCTCCCCCCCCCCCCCCCCCCCTCTTTTCCGACAGCAACCGTGTAGGTCAGGGAAACATACTCTTAGTCCCTAACCCCGTTTGCCAGCACAGAATATATATGTTTGCGACATCCGCGCAATGCAGCTCCTGCTTGGGCGGTGCCACTTTCCTAGATGTTCTGGTCTCCGCGACGTCAACCCCCCAACGGGTTTCATTGCGCCATGTTGCCAGGTCGCAAACCCCAATCATCCGGGTACCCCAATGCTTGCCCAAGGACGCCCAGTCCCAGGGCCACAACAGCAGCTGCGTCCTGGCATTCCTCAACCCAGGCGTAGTCACCCGTCACTTACTCCCAGAGTGGCGACGTCTCCCCCTATGCACTTCAGAATTCTGCAGTTAAACTGTAATGGATTAACTGGGAATATAACGGAGATAATCGATTTCATGAAGCGGCACAACATCCGCATTGCTGTGATTCAAAAGACTAAACTCACAGCAAGATCTGCACTGCAAACTTGTTCTGGGTATAATGTCCACAGAAAAGATCGCATGAGCGGAAATGGAGGCGGCCTCGCGTTTATCATACACCACTCTGTGCAATATCATATATTTGATCCTGGCATCGACCGCAGGGACAATGTCTGAGAACGTCAAGGCCTATCTGTCCGGTCAGCCGATGCAAAGCTAGAAATCATCAACATCTACATCCCTCCTGTCACCTGTTGCCCCAGTGGATACCGCCCTAATATTAGCGCCTTACTCACTGGCAACAATCGCATTATCTTAGGCGACTTTGATGCCCATCACGATCTATGGCATTCAAACTTGCGGGCGGACAGTAGGGGTGAGATGTTGGCGGATCAAATAGAAGAAACGACGTTCTGCACAATAAACGGAGACGCCCCCACACGTATGGTAGGAAGCTGTCACAGCTCGTCGGATATCTCAATCGTGAGCGCAGAACTCGTAAAATGCGTCAACTGGCAGCCGATGGTAACATTGGCATCCGACCACCTGCCTATACTTATTTCGTTCGAGCGTACCGCCGACTTCATCCTTACAGAAAAACGCACTTTCATAAACTTTAAAAAAGGAAAGTGGGAGGAATACAAATCTTTTACAGACAACCTCTTTGCTGCCCTCCCTATCCCAACTGATGCCCGCCAAGGGGAGCGTGCTTTCCGCAAGGTCATTGAATCCACCTCGGCACGTTTCATTCCCGCCGGGAGAATTTCCGAAATTCGGCCCCACTTCCCGGCGGAGGCCCAAATTTAGCGAGAGAACGTGACCTTATAAGACAGCTCGACCCAGGCTCGACCCAAATAAGGGACATAAACCAACGCATCAGATTGCTTGTGAATGAACACAAGCGGGCGAAATGGGAGAAGCACCTAAAAGGTTGTAACCTCTTCGCCGGTGTATGTAAACTTTGGTCCACCGTAAAGTCCCTATCGAATCCGTCTAAGCACAATGACAAAGTTTCCATTGCCTTCGGCGATAAAGTGCTGTCGGATTCGAAAAAATGTGCGAGCGCTTTCTGCCGTCAATATGTAATGCATTCTACGGTCGACAAAGATAGACGGAGGGCCAACAGACACGCACATAAACATAGAGGTTGAAGATGCCATTGGTCACGCTAAACCATCCAAAGCAGTGGGCCCAGACGGCATAGCCATGCCGATGCTTAAAAGCCTAGGGAAAGAGGGTTGCAAATACTTAGCACATGTCTTCAACCTGTCTCTTTCCACCTTTGTCATACCCGAAAAATGGAAAATGGCCAAGGTGGTCCCGCTACTAAAGCCTAGGAAACCAGCTAACATAGGAGTCGTATCGTCCGATATCTCCCCTATCGCCAGTAGCAAAGACGCTTGAAGCCATTTTGCTCCCCCACTTCCAAGCAAATTTGCAACTAGCCTCTCATCAGCATGGCTTCAGAAAACTCCATAGCACCACCACCGCGCTAAATGCCAACAGTACCCAGATAAATTGCGGTTTATATCAAAACCCCCACCATATAACAGTACTCGTAGCGCTGGACCTATCAAAAGCTTTTGATACGGTCAACCATGGCACGTTACTGCAAGACCTGGAAGGGTCTACCCTTCCCCCATGTCTTAAAATGTGGACCGCAAATTATCTGGGGGGTCGGCAGCCATCGGTGCAATTTAGGAACGAAACATCAAAACCAAGAAGAATTAAACAAGGGGGCCTACTCTGTATTGCGATGCGAAAGGCAGTGCGATGCGAAAATAAATTGCGATGCGAAAGGTAATTGGAACTCTGTAGCGCTATCGCATCGCTAACAATGCCGCTTTTTTATTTTTCGCTAATTTTTGAGTATGCATCACTGACCAAACGTCAAAGAAAGAGAACAAAAGAAACAAGGCAATTATAATTTCGGCAAACGATTAATTTTTGTTGAACAAATTAAAAAATGGATTCTGTAGCATTATGGGACGATTTAAATGAAGAAAGGATTGATAGGAGGATTATAAGAGACAACTCCAACATTATGAGTCTCAGCGATCAAAGGTAATTTAAACGTTACAAAATTAATCATATACTATTGCTTTATGTTCTATTCATTAGTTTTGTGCAGAATTTTCGGCTTAATAAGGAAGCCTTTTTGTATGTGCTAAATAGCATTAAAAGTGAGTTGAAAACTCCACGGAGAGCAACGGCAGTTTCTGAAATAATAAAAGTTTCTACAACGTTGAAGTTGTTTTCGCGTTGGGTGTTTTAAGTAACCCTTTGGCCAAATCTGGGTGTATTGCCATGAAGTCCACTAGGATTTCAAATTGTTGCTTTTGTGTTTTTTGAGTTGTTCTATATATTTTTAAAAGAATGTACAATGAATATAAAGATATCAATTTATAAAATCATCAATTAATACTAACATATTTGAACAATGCGAATGCCTATTACTTGTAGCAAGAAAAATGCGAAAATGAATGCTGTTTGACATTCGCTTTCGCTATACAGAGTGCTGGCAATGCGAAAAGGGATAAAAATTGCGAATGGGCATGTGAATGCGAAAGTCATCTCCGTAAGCATTTTGAGGAAATACGGCACCTGAGAAGCCAGCCGTATGAAGCAAAAAAACACAAGCAGGTCCTTGGTGAACTCCACAAACAGGCGTCGGACCTTTATGTCAGGAATCCAGTACTCAAAGAAAAGTACCCAAAACTTGTGGAAGAGGAACGCATACTCTCCAGGGAAACGCGTGTCACTCTTGCTCAACTTCATTCTGGATACTGTAACAGGTTAAACTCTTACCTATCCAGTATCCCCCCGATATACAAAATGTATGCCCCGCTTGCAATGTGTCCCCACATGACACCAACCATCTCTTTAATTGTAATGTGGAACCAACGCCTCTAACATCCCTTTCATTATGGTCCACCCCTGTTGAAACAGCAAGTTTCCTTGGACTCCCGTTAGAGGATATTGATGACAATTTGTGATCGGTCGCGGCTGTTAGGTGGGGCGAAGCACTGCTACAACAACAACAACAACTCGCAGAAGAGAAAACATTCTCCCTAGCCAGACGCGCGTTGCTCCAGCCCAAATTCGATCTCGATACTGTAACAGGTTAAACTCATACCTATCCAATGTATCCCCACATGAAACCAACCATCTCTTTAATTGCAATGTGGAACAAACGCCTCTAACTCCCCTCTCCCTCTGGTCCACTTCCTGTCCTGTCAGAGGATATTGAAGATAATTTGTGAGTGGTCGTACCTATTAGATGGGGCGAAGCACTGCTACAACAACAACAACAACAATAAGCTCGAATGTGTAAGAATATGTTAATTATCAATTTGATTTGCAGCGCTGTTTATCTCTTGACCCTAACATTTGTCAAACGTTTTTGTAAACATGAGTCCATCAATATACGATTTTTCACCATCTCAAAAATACTTGGCCCCACTCGTAAATGCTCAACCTACCTTGCAAGAGGAAAAGCATAACACAACGGGCCCAAGTTAATTTTAACAAGCAGTTTCAGAGGCGCTGTCGCCTACAGTTACTAACAAATTGTAGGACTACTACCGTAGGCACACGCTACGATCTCTATGAGTAGAACCATTATTTAATGGTTATTCAATTCAATTTCCACGTGTAGCCCACTTTCTACGATTACCTTTAGATGACATCCACAACAATTTATGAATGAAAGCAACAACCAAGAAACCCGTTTTACGGGGCTTAGAATATACCCACGGCATGTTGTCATACTAAATCGTTCGCGAGGTGGTCGGGCTAGTAGGAAAAGGCCCATCAACATTGATAACACTCCCCCAAAACTTTCGGGGAGCGTCCTTATCACTAAAACAACAACATATTCCTGGGGCTCATATTTTTAACATACTTCGGACTTATTCAGATTCCTAAATTATGAGCGCGCCGAGAATGTAAGAGTGCTCTAAGTTTATTGAACAAAATCAGATTCAGATTTATTGACTCATATCAGATTCTTAAATCATGAGCGCTTCGAGAATGTTTGAGAACTCGTAAGTTTATTCAAAAAATGGAAAAAAACGATAAATGTGTTAAAAGGAAATATACATACATAGGTGTATGTAAATGTTTAATATGCATTTTCAGACTATGAATTTCTTTATAACTTGTACGCCAAAATCAAATAAATAAAGAATGTAAAGGAATGTAATTCATGGTCATCACAAATAAGCGGCGACCACAAGGAAAATCGATAGACGACAAACTTGAAAAGATTTTTATACAGTAGCATATAGCTTGCTGGTAACTAAGTCTCAATAAGTCATTAACTTACCATCATTTTCGTAAGGATCGAACTCTGGATCGATTTTTGGTGTTAGAAATGCAATAAACAAATTTAAATGATATATCCCCAGCGCATAGCATACTATATACCAGCCTTGGTAAATAAAGATTCGTAGCAGAAATAATAATATCAGCACAACCGCTCCCGCCCAACGCAGTCTAGTATGTGGGGTCCAACGATCCAAAGTAGATTGGTACATCTGTATGATACAAACATTGTTTAGAAATAGGCTTTGCTAAATACGGAATTGAGAAATTTGTCTCACTTGTGATAGCCTTACGAAGAAAAGCTTCACACCACCGCTAGATGACGTGCTCGTCTCCTCATTCATCATTGTTGTTCTTCTAAGTGTTGTCCGTTAGTAGCCACAATTTTTAGGCTTGTCGTTTAAGTGGTGACAGTAGCAATTGCAACCGCTATTTAGTTGACCAAACACTTTAGCGACAGCAAATTCAAACTTATTACGAAGATGAGAGTACAAAACTTCTCGTAGAAAAAAATAAAAATAAAATACAATTATAAACTAAAAATTAAGAAAACGTGCGCCAAGATTTCTATCCCGTTCAGTCGTTGCTGATGCACTCAACCCGGGCGTATTTGTGAAATTTTATTTTCTTCAGCCCTAATATAGTTTCGCACTTTACTTTTTCATTTCGTATGACACTTATCTTATTGTTCCATACAATCCCCACCTCAACCGGCGCTACGACCATAAGCTGTTCTTCTAGGCAGCCCCCTTGTTTCTTGGTAACAACCAATTGTTGGTTAAACAATTTTTTATTGCTTTCTTGTGTCGTATTGCAAATTTACACTTTTACTATGAAATTGGGAAAACATTTTCTGCTTTATAATGACATTATCATTGGCCAAGATTAACCCCTTGAGGTGAATTTACGTTCAGAATTTCACAGATTTTCATAAAATTTTTCCAAATTCACAATACACGTCACTAACGAGAAAATGACAGTGATAGTGACAGTTCAACTATGCTTGCGTTGCCAATCATTGTTAATTAAGACCGCGGCACAACGACATTTTTCATATAGATGGTTTAACACAAGCTTATGCGTTCCAAAAACAACGCCAAAATCAACCAAAATGTTGTGTTTGTAAACATGAAGGAACTTCAGACTTATCAATTGAACTTTATTTCGCCTTGCCCATTCACATAAAAAATTTCGCGAAGCACTGGTATAAACATTCTGCCTATACAAAAGAAATACTTTCTAACATATTTTGTGTCGTATTCATTTGTTATATTGCAGTTTTTACTTGCGAAAAATGTTAGAAAAGTTATACTATTTTCACACAGACGGCTTATTGAATAATAAAGGCAATTTTCTACATTAAGACGCTTATTGAGCTTAAGCTTCCCTACAAAATTCGTGTTTGTAAATATGAAGGAACTTCAGACTTATCAATTGAACTTTATTTCGCCTTGCCCATTCACATAAAAAATTTCGCGAAGCACTGGTATAAACATTCTGCCTATACAAAAGAAATACTTTCTAACATATTTTGTGTCGTATTCATTTGTTATATTGCAGTTTTTACTTGCGAAAAATGTTAGAAAAGTTATACTATTTTCACACAGACGGCTTATTGAATAATAAAGGCAATTTTCTACATTAAGACGCTTATTGAGCTCAATCTTCCCTACAAAATTCGAATCTATTATTATTTCATTAGTAGCTGATCGAATGCCTAATGAAGTCAAAAGCACAATGCAACTCTGTTGGCAGCGTTCCGTTTCCGCTTCTTAGTTTTTCGTGTGTTCAGTCCTTAAAAATGTCATTTGTCAAAGAAATGTCATTGTCTGCATGGCGGAACGATACAAGGTGGCCGCATCGAACAGCTGATTATAACCTTTTTTATTTGATTTGATAGATAAACTACCGGCGCAGTACGATTTTGACATTTGTCCATCGAATTTACAAGTACATGGAATTTTTTTTGTTTGTATGTATGTCACCATGCTCCCACCTTGTATCATTCCGCCATGATTGTCTGTCTCATCCTTCATACTAATCGAGCAGTTACTTCTGTGTGAAAGCAAAAAAATTACGATTTCATTAGCAGGTGAAATGAGATCATTAAGTTTCTGTGTGAAAACAGTATTACCAAAGAGTTGGAAAAATAATTTCACTTGCTAACCCCTTCGGTGGAAAGCAGCGGAGCTTCACAAAAATCGAATAGGTCTCTTTCAACACACCACAAACTTTAACACAATTTTTAACATAATTTAAGCACACAAAATACACTGATTGTAGTTTTAGAGTGTGAAAATATAAATTCTGAACATATTATATGAATAAAAACTGCCCAGATAATTGTTAAATAATAAATACAGACAGTGGTAGTTTAACACATTCTGCTATGGTGGGGTTCAGGGGGTTGTGTAGCGCAATATATAGCTTCTCCAAACCAATTGTCAACCTCACCTTCGAACGGCGAATCCCGTTTCACTAACAGACGACGCTCTGGCAACCAAAAGCTGCTCAGGGAACTTGTGGTGAGAAGGGAGGGATGGCCTGAAGGTTTAATGTGGCCATATAAATCGTTCCCGCGATGGTCGGGCTAGTACCATAATGGTGTTGTGTTACCGGAGCGTGCCAGATCTGTATCCGGCAAAGGACCATCACATCGATAACACTCCCCAAAGCCTTCGGGGAGCAACCTTATCGCTACAACAACAACATTCGTCTATGGTGAGTGGTGAATGTGACTTACTAGAGTTTTGTGAAGGTTGCTTCACACTATTTTTCGCGCATGCAACATCTTTATTCTTCAAAAATCTTTGCCAATAGGCGCGACCGATCACAAATTTTCATCAATATCCTCCAACGGGATGTTATGAAAACGCATCTACAGTGGAGCAGCAAGGAAGGCAGTCGACATGATCTAGTGGTGCACTGTGGCAAGTCATGACGACTGAGCGGGGTTATTGCCAACTCTGCTGTCCTGCGCCATAAACAGAAAAAAGGCCTTTAAAAACAACAAAAGTGCAGAGATGACTCAAAATGCTCAAAATTCAAAAGAAAACGACATCCGGAAGAACTCACTGTCCTCCGATACTTGTGAATTGAAACAAGGAACGATTTCAGATTAAACGTCACAATTTCTTTATTCGTGCCACTTGCAAGCTAATTAACTAATGCCCTAAACATGCGTTGCAACTTACTTAAAGTTGAAGACATTGGCGTTTTATCGGTAACTGTATCGGTACCCTTTTAACAGCTGATTCGACCAACCTTATGAGAATCAATTCAATCGATTATTGGTGCCGCTAAAGCGCCAAATACACGACACGAACATTTTCGCGAACATTCCCGTTATGTCATGTTTCTGCGACCTTTTCTGTTGTTGTTGTTGTTGTTGTAGCGATTAGTTACTCCCCGAAGGCTTTGGGGAGTGTTATCGATGTGATGGTCCTTTGTCGGATACAGATCCGATACGCTCCGTTAACACAGCACCATTAAGGTGCAGGCCCGACCATCTCGGGAACGATTTATATGGCCACATTAAACCTTCAAGCCATCCCTCCCTCCCCACCCCCAAGTTCCATGAGGAGCTTGGGGTCGTCAGAGCCTCGTCTGTTAGTGAAACGGGATTCGCCGCTCGAAGGTGAACTTGACAATTGGGTTGGAGAAGCTATATATTGCGCTACACAACCCCTTGAATCCCCGATCTTTTCTGTCGTGTATGGTGGTGTTTGCCAGTTCGCGCAAATGTTCGCCAAAAATTAAAATATTTTAATTTTTGGCGAACATTTGCGCGAACTGTTCGTGCGTGTATGGCGAAATAGCTCATAATCGTAGTAATTTCTGAACGGAACAGACGTGCGCGCAAAAGTAAAATGGACAATAAAAAATTTCTGAGTGAATTTATTGAAATGTATAAATTTTTTTTACGCTTAATTGCCACAGCGAGCAATATTGCTGCAGCACAATTGTTGTCCGTATTCATCGCTGTCTGAAAGAGAACTAATGTTTGGCCAAAAGTTCGTATGGTGTATGGCCAAAGCTGCGAACAAGATTGCGGAATGTTCGCCGAAATGTTCGTGTCGTGTATTTGGCGGTTAAGGTCATAACCGTATCGTACCCTGCAAGACGGAGGTAACTAGTTCACCTACACATTCAAAGCTTTTTTCGCTCTCCACTAACACATCGACGTTTCTCGCTGTCATCGAAATGACAGCGTCATCTTAATACAATTTATTAATTATTCGGGGACATAGTGTACACTATGTTCCGGGAAACATTTTAAAACGATGAAAATCTATAATTGTGGTAACTAAACTAAAAAAGTGCTGGTAATAGTGCAGTTTACGGTACCCACCCAAATTTGGGCCAAAATTTTCGAGTGAGGTATCAAAAGACGCGTATTCACGACTAGATCAAGAATCCGAAAGCGGAAGTTAACTTTGGTAATAGTGCAGTTTACGGTACGCACCGAGATTTGGGCCAAAATTTTCGAGTGAGGTATCAAAAGACGCGTATTCACGTCTAGATCAAGAATCCGAAAGCGGAAGTTAACTTTTTTTACCCGTTCAAAAGATATTAACGAAAAACCCAAAAAAAGACCCGTGGTCCCTCCGAAACCGGGGGTGGGATCCATAGTATTTTTGCGCAGAACACCTTTCTGTGTTGGCGGCCTTCGGCCGCGCTTATAAAAAATAACCCTGTGCTACGCCATGCCAAATCCGGGTGAGTGGTATAACCGTCGCTACCGCCACGATGATGCACAAATTTTTTTGTGGGTAAACACAACACAACCACATGAAAATCGCCAACTTCAACTGCAAATATCTCCGGACAGAGATATCATTTTTCTTTTCCGCCTTCGGATTATTGTTCTCGAGATTAATACGCGTCTTTTGATACCTCACTCGAAAATCTTAGCCCATTTTTAGGGTGGGTACCGTAAACTGCACTACTACCAAAAAATGTTATATTCTAATATATATCATCTCTGCGGGGTGCGATTCCGCTCAGGATATGCCAAAACAACAAGAAACCTACAATTAAATGCAGATTCACGTGGCATTTGCAAAGGATTTACCGGTAAACAAGGTACTTTCCACAACCAACATGCTTTGGAATACGGTGCAAAATTGGTTGGATGTATTTTCCCAAAAAAGGGTGGAACTACGCATCTTGGTTTGCCAGTATTTGCTTCTGTAATTTATATTGATTTGTATTGATTAAAAATTGCAATAGTAGATAATGTAATGTGAATTAAAATTGAATAGGTAGCCAAAGCAAAAAATGCAACTGATCCGCATGCAACTGATGTTTATGTGCCGCCACCGGGAGCTGCTGCAAGCACGACATTTCTTTGATTGGTTGCATAATCGAAATTGTGCCCTAACATGATATGGTTCGCGTTAAGCACGCTATGTTAAAGCAAAATAAATCTCGTCTAGTCAGGCCTGATTGTCCAGGATCATCGCACCAGAAAGGGTAAGTAAATTGCCTACCATATTAAATATATAAACAACATGTATGAATTTGTTGGTGATAATTTGTCATGCTTTTGTTGATAATCAACTGAAGAAGGCAAATACCAAAGAGTTCGAAGTTCATGTAAATACCAATTGATTTCTTTAAATAGCTTTGGAGAACAAAACCCATATGTATGTATTCATACAACTGCATAGAAAGGGAGGGATTAATTAATTATGATCAGTAGATTTATAGGATTTTTATTATTTTCCCTGCGTCGCCGTTGCCATTACATTGCGTTAAGGGAGGACATCAACACCTTACCCACAAGCAGTTAAAATTTTAGTAAATTTTGCTCTTTTCATTACTGATTCAAAACGTGGGAAGTTATATATGTAGCATTCCATGGAGAATGGTAAATTTTAGAAGACTTTCGCATTGCGGTCATTATTAATATCCAATCCCTAGAAGGTTCAATGTAGTCATATCAATAGGTCCGGAGATGGTCGGGTTAGTACCTCAATGGTGCTTGTTACCGGAACGTAGATAGATAATTTATTGAGTATTGCACAGTGACTTGCACATCTCCTTCACAGCACCTCATCGTAGCCGACTTCTTTGATGAACCCTAGCAGAGTTCTTGGCTTGAGGGATTAAATGTGGGAATGCACTGGCCATGGTGAGCCCATAAACTTAGCCCTACGTTTTGAGATTGCTTCGTATTCTTGGAGGATATGGTCCGCCGTCTGCTAATCGATCACAAAATCGGCATGTGTTATTCGATAGTATGCCCACTTTCTGCATACGGCTGCTCAGTCTATAATGCCCTGTAAGAATAGCTCTTGGGATTCTTCGGTTATCTTTCGATAGGTCTATTATTGCCCTGCAGCGACTTGTGCAATAACTTCCTAACAGTAACTTAGATGGTCTCAAACCTGGCGTATTGCTCCAGTGTTCTTCTCCTCTCTCTCCCCCCCCCCCCCCCCCCCCCCCTTCTTTAATAAATGCCCATGTGAGCCAACTAACAGGAACGGCTCGGGATCGATGGGTCATGCAGTTCCTGCCTCTCTTTCCGGGTTGTCCGCCTGCTCTTGTTGTAGCAGTGCTTCGCCCCATCCAATAGGTGCGACAGATCACAAATTGTCATCAATGTCCTCTAACGGGAGTCCGAGGAAACAGAAAGTTTCAACAGGGGTGGACCATAATGAGAGGAGTGTTAGAGGCGTTGATTCCACAATACAGCTAAAGACATGGTTGGTGTCATGTGGGGACACATTATAAGGAGGACATATGTTTTGTATGTCGGGGTTGATTCTGGATAAGTAAGAGTTTAACCTGTTACAGTATCCAGATCGAAGTTGGGCTAGAGTGACTCCCGTTTCCTTAGGGAGAGTGCGTTCCTACTCTGCTAGTTTTTTTCTTTGAGTACAGGATTCACCGGGCAATTCCTGGCATAGAGGTCCGCCGCCTGTTTGTGGAGTTCACTCAGGACCTGCTTGTGTTTTTAAGCTTCATACGGCTGTGTTCTCAGGTGCCGTATTTTCTCATAATGTAATGAGGGCGTGAACAACAAGAAGCCACAAAAGATTTGTAAAAGTTACGAGGACGTCGGGTTTTGGGATCAAGCCCAGAGCAACCTGTCCGATGCAACCATCCCTTGAACGTGACACACTGACAAGAGTATGACCGTCCTAAAAAGATTCTTTTCCGGCAAACGCAGCAAAACCATTTCTCATGACCGGGGTCAGGAGAAGGACACGGATTGGGTTCGATACCTTCCCGGAGGAGGAGAGTATGGCGCAGACCGCTGTATGGATCTGCTGGGAGGATGATAATTTGTGGGAGGGACGCAACAAATTAAACACTAGAGTCCGCCTGCTCATTACCCTGTACTCCCCTGTGGCCTGGGACCCAGTCCAACAGTACTACGTTGTGCACCCAAGGACCAGTGCTGACTTTATTTCGAACGTCACAATTGCCTTTAGTGGGGCCTGGCTGTCTGACTGAGTATGGCAATTGTTTCATTGGAGTATCAGCGCTGAAGGTTCAGCTTAGCGCACCAACATATGGCAAATACTTCCGTTTGAAAGCTGCTCGTATGTGCTTTTAGAGGTACTGATATTTTGGTTCTGGGTCCGGAGACTGGCTTCAATCCCCTCTGGCGTCTTCGAACCAGGGCCGTAGAGAGATTAGATTAGATTAGATTATTTATTTATTACGGCCAGAAGCCTAATTCATAAATTTGAAAATATTACAGTTTTTTATCTTATAGCTAAGGTTTTGCAATATTCATATAATTTTGTTTTGTTATTTGGTTGCAACTTTTTATATCCATAGGCAGATCATAACTTTTCAGACCCTTGTAGAAAATGTTCTGTTGATCAATTTCAGTTCTAAAAAACGGCAATTTGAAATTATGTTTGCTCCTCGTATTTATGTTATGAGTTTGCTCAACTAATGCTATATTTTTATTTAAATAATCAGGTACATTTCCATGTTTGATATTAAATATGAATTTCGTGGAGTGGAAAAAAATCTTTTGTTTCACACTTAACCAGTCTAAAGTCTTCAACATGTCAGCCGTTCGTGTATCTCTAGGTTTCTGAAGAATAAATCTCATGCATCTATTTTGAAGCTTTTGGAGCTTGTCTACTTCTTTATCCGATATTATGAATAGAATGGACGGGCAGTACACGAAGTGCGGTTCTATAACTGTTTTATATAAGATTTTTTTGTACTTTTTCAGAATGAATTTAGTTGTTCTCTGCATCACTCCTATATTATTGGCAACTTTTTTAATTGTATAATTTATATGATCTTCAAATTAGAGTTTATTATCAATTATTATTCCTAAGTATTTTATACTGTTAACTCTTTGTATGATTTCATCATTTATTTTTAGCTCGGCTATATCCTCCTCATTGATATTCCTCCTTGTTATTATCATATATTTAGTTTTATTTATGTTTAGTTTCAGTCTATTACCACACAACCATTTATACAAGTTATTTAGTTCATGTTGAATTTTGGCGAGAGCAGTATTAATATTATTTTCACTTATCATAATTAATGCATCATCCGCAAAAAGTCTAATTTCACAACCTTTGATAGCATTTACTATGTCATTTATGTATATAAGAAATAATATAGGTGCCAATACTGAGCCTTGAGGTAACCCTATGGGTACCTCTAATTCATCCGACGTCACAGCATTTATAACTGTTTTCTGCTTTCTCTGCTTCAAATAGCTGCGGAACCATTTAAGTTCAATACCAGTTATACCAATCCGCTGCATTTTTTTTATTAATATCTCTCTATCCACCGTTTCAAAAGCTCTTTTGAGGTCAAGGAAAACTGAAACCACTACTTTTTTGTTGTTTAGCTCTTCTTTCCAATCAGATATCACCAAATTCAGCGCTGTCTCACAGGAGTGTTTTTTCCTAAATCCTGACTGTTGGTAGACTAGTATATTATTTACTTCAAGCTGATTCACCAACTGATTCTTAACAACGACTTCGAGAATTTTAGCATCACTTGGCAGGGTATTTATGGGTCTAAGTTCTTCAGGTTGCATTGTCTTTTTAACTTTTTCCACAGGTATTATTGTTGACGTTTTCCACATTTCAGGTACTACACCATCTTCTAAGCTGTTATTGATTATTTGAGCATAGAAATATCCGGTATACAATATACAATCTTTTAGTACACCTTCGGATAGCAGTTTTCTTCCACCTATTTTATATTTAAAGTCTGTTAGGATATTAATAACATCATCGGTGGTAATTTCAGCAAACTTTAATTTTGAATGGACTTGTGTATCCTCTAGTGCTACTTGACAGGTTTCGATGTTATTATTAATTTCAATCACACTGTTTACAAAAAATCTATTTAGACCATTCGCCAGATCGGTTTCGTTTTCAACCAGTATGCCATCCAGTATCACCTTTTTTATCCCTTCGCTATCTTTAGTTTGGTTGACCGTTTGTTTGAGATATTTCCACATTTCTTTAGCATTATATTCATTCAACATGATTTTATTCTCCATATACTTTATTTTTTTTTAATTTGACTAATTTTTTGTAAGACCTATTTATATTTTTATATTCATCCCACTCTCCAGTTTGTAACGAACGCGTGTACATATTGTATTTATATTTATTCATTTGTGCCAATTCTCTGTCATACCATTTATTCATTAACTTGATATGCACTTCTTTCTCGTAGGTTAAACTTTCCATAGCCTGAATCATTATATTATTAATTAATTCGACTTTTACATCAATTGATAAGTTTATAGTAAAGTTGAAGTTAAATGATCTAAGGATGCTTATTAAAATATCACTATTATATTTGTCCCATGCTATGATTTTCTTGGTCAGTCTCATCTTGTATACTTTGGACGTTTTAATATTAAATTTTATAGTTTCATGATCAGATATTTTGTATTCCTGCAAATTATTACAGAGAATTTCATCCGAGTTTGAAAATAATAGATCAATTTTCGATTCACTTGTATCTGTGATTCGCGTATTAAATTCTATTTTTTGGCTCATCCCCATCACAGCAAATATCTCATTTAATTTAGTACTATATGTTGAAATGCAGTTCATATTGTAACGAATTTGCTTGTAAATCCTCTTATTTGTAATCCTCTGCTAAGTTCGAATCACTAAACTGTTGAATAAATAACTCCAATTTGTAATAATGCAAAATGGCCTTTATTAAAGTACTTCACAATAACAAACTGTGCAACGAATAGCTTGCTTAATAACCACACTGATTGATAGCTCAATGAAACTCTACTATTCAAAATAGCACTGCTATTGCTCGCTAGATATCGTCTTAATCAAACTGCTTGACAACTCAAATCAAACTGAATTACTTCTTACTCGCCTGCATCGCTTTTATAGTTTACGCTGCATACTTCTAGGCTCTTCGATTTCCAGAAGTTACTAGTTGTTTCGGCTACAAAATCGCCAGCCACAACTACGTGCACAAATTATTGCTCTCTCTTGTGACAACTCAGATAAGGTATATGCATGTGTTTGTAGTTTACAGTCTCCCGCACACACATAAGCGTATAAGTAAATTCATCGGTGTGTGACATCTCATCTCTCGCTGCCTTGTATGTAAATGTTGCTCGTCGGAATGTGTACATATGTGTAGACGCAATTATTGATTCGTTTATGTAGATACATAATAATTGAATTATTGATGTGCATTCACGTCACTGCTTAGATCGGCTTAGAGCTGGCAGCACTCCTTAGTTTTGCTAATATTCGTAACACTGCCCTCCACCTAAGTCTGATCGTCCCGATCAGACAAATCTCTCGATCTAAACGCTGCTAGCATCGCCAAATGTACCACTCTTCTACTCCGTGGTTTCCCAGTGGTTTGTATGCGGTAGATGGTATCACTGATCTTCTTCACAACTTTGTACGGGCCTTCCCAACTGCACCGAAATTTGGCTGGAACACCTTTCCGCCGGTGAGGGTTGTTTAACAGTACCAAATCTCCCGCCAAGAAACCTTCCGAATTAGAGTTCTTGTCATGCCAGTGTTTCATCTTACTACTCATTACCCTGGGCCGTTCCTTCACACTCTGTTGTTTGGTCAATGAACCACTTCGTAGAGCTTGCGCTGGACGGATTTGCTTTGCATAATCGGTATCGTTCCCACATTTCACAAGAGTAGTGCGCTCCGGCTTGAAACTACCCTCGCATTCTTTCTCGGAAATTCGTTGCTTCGTTTTCCTGCGTCTTTTAGGTTTTGTCAATGCCAGTGTTTCTCTCGCAGGTACTTTTGATTTTGATTTATTTGGCCCATTCGATCTATCAACCTTTGCCTTTGACTTTCGTGGTCTTTGTCGAGTCTTTTCCACCAGTACCCGATTATTGCTGAACCCTTTTCCCAAACTAAAGTTAAGTGGTATGTCCTGGTTCTTATAGCGCATAATTTTCCTCCGCATATCGATCCTGACGTCATGGTCAACCAAGAAGTCCACTCCCAATATGACTTCATCAACGATCTCCGCCACAACGAATTTGTGTAGAACCTTGACTTTTCCAATTAATACCTCACATACCACTTCGCCTTGGACTTGATTATATTCGCCTGTTACCGTACGCAACCTTGCTCCAGGTAATGACTTTACTCTCCTGTAGACCAAATCAGATCGAATCAAGGAATGAGATGCCCCCGTATCTACAGTCAGTACACGCTCTTTACCATCCACATTCCCTCTGACGGTAAGACTGCTTGATTTCCTTCCGATTTGCGACACAGATATCACAGGACATTCAACAGCTGGATAAAGCTCTCTACCTCTTACTCGCTCTTGCTCATCTCCTCCAGCTTTGCGTTTATGGCCACCCACATTGTTGGAACTATTAGGACCAAGATCGCAATGACGTGCAATGTGACCTGGGTTGCCGCACTTGAAACATTTAATAACTCCGGCATTCTTCTGTTGAGATCCCTTCAGTGCTTCCAAAATTGTGTCTACCCATTCTGGCCTTTCTACTTTTACACGATGAGCCTTATATGCTGGTTTACTTAATAGGGAGGCAGTTTCCTGAGTCAATGCATGTGATACCGTTTCAGCAAATGTCAGTTTTGGGTTCGCGTATGTAGCTCGCTTCGTTTCTACGTCTCGTATGCCATTTATAAAACTCTGGATTTTTACCCTCTCGGTGTATTCCACGGGTGCGTCCGCATTTGCGAGATGAGCCAACCTTTCAACATCTGAAGCAAATTCCTGCAATGTCTCATTTGCTTTTTGGTAGCGGTTTTGCAACTCAATTTGGAATATCTGTTTTCTATGCTCGCTTCCATAACGTCGTTCTACAGCAGCCATCAATGCGTCATAACTGTTCCGTTCGTACTCTGGAATAGTCTGTAAGATTTCTGCAGCTGGTCCTTTCAATGCTACGAAGAGCGCGGCAACTTTATCTTCCACATTCCAGTTGTTCACTGCTGCGGTCTTCTCAAACTGTAGCTTAAAGACCTGGAAAGGAACAGAACCGTCAAAGGATGGTGTTTTTACCTTTGGATTACTCGCTGAAACTGCTGGACGATTTAATTGTAACTGCTCCATACGACCCTTCAAATCATCGACTTCTGCCTGAAATTGAGCGATTTTTGCATCCTGCGCTTCCAGCTTTGATGTTACCCTTGCTTCCTGTGCTTCTAACTGTGAAGACATTTGTGCCACCTGTAATGATAAGCGCTCTTCTTGTTCTTCCATCTTTGATGTTATGCGTGTCTCCTGCGATTCCAGTTGGGATGCCATATATGTCTTCTGTTCGTCCAATTGCGTTTCCATCTTGGATGTTATACGGGTTTCCTGCGACTCCAGTTGGGATACCATATACGTCTTCTGTTCTTCAAGTTGTGCTTCAATCTTCGATGTTAGTCGGTTCTCCTGCGATTCCATATATGTTTGCTGTTCTGCCAGTTGAGATGACACTGTCGATGTTTGAGCAGATATTGCAGCTAAAATCATGTTCAAGTCTGTACTGGTAACCGTCTGCGATGTTTCGTTTTTCTCTTCAATTTTTGTTGTCTCCTCGCTATCAAGATGAAAGACATGCTCTTCCACATCAATTCCTTCTGCTTCCATTGCCTCTCGTAGCCGGGCCTGAAGTTCAAGTTTAACGCCGCTTGTATTCAATCCACGGGTCTCCAACTCCTTCTTTAGTTGCTGGATCTTTAATTCACCGAACTTTGCCATGTCCTTGTTGTCCTTTGGAATTTATTCAACAATTCCTCTTCTGACACCAATTGTAACGAATTTGCTTGTAAATCCTCTTATTTGTAATCCTCTGCTAAGTTCGAATCACTAAACTGTTGAATAAATAACTCCAATTTGTAATAATGCAAAATGGCCTTTATTAAAGTACTTCACAATAACAAACTGTGCAACGAATAGCTTGCTTAATAACCACACTGATTGATAGCTCAATGAAACTCTACTATTCAAAATAGCACTGCTATTGCTCGCTAGATATCGTCTTAATCAAACTGCTTGACAACTCAAATCAAACTGAATTACTTCTTACTCGCCTGCATCGCTTTTATAGTTTACGCTGCATACTTCTAGGCTCTTCGATTTCCAGAAGTTACTAGTTGTTTCGGCTACAAAATCGCCAGCCACAACTACGTGCACAAATTATTGCTCTCTCTTGTGACAACTCAGATAAGGTATATGCATGTGTTTGTAGTTTACAGTCTCCCGCACACACATAAGCGTATAAGTAAATTCATCGGTGTGTGACATCTCATCTCTCGCTGCCTTGTATGTAAATGTTGCTCGTCGGAATGTGTACATATGTGTAGACGCAATTATTGATTCGTTTATGTAGATACATAATGATTGAATTATTGATGTGCATTCACGTCACTGCTTAGATCGGCTTAGAGCTGGCAGCACTCCTTAGTTTTGCTAATATTCGTAACAATATTAATATTAAAATCACCGACTACTATATTATGGTTACTTTTCTCATATTTATCAATTAGAATTTCATTTAGGTATTCAACAAAAGCTGCATCACTAGTGCTCGGCGAGTGGTACAGAACTCCAATCTGCCACTTTTTATCAACCTTCTTCAGTTTTATTACAATGCAACAAACGTTTTCATTTATGTTATCATTATAGATTACTTTAACATCAATTGTACTATGTACATAAACTAACACACCTCCTGTGTGCCTGCTATGGGAATCACATCTTATCATTTTATAGGTTGCTATTTTTAATTCATTGTCTAGAATATCTTTGGTTGTACATGTTTCAGAGCACAGTATGATGCCTGGTCTATGAACTTCCGCCAACACTTCCAACTCTGATTTGTTAGCTACTAGGCTATTTATGTTTAAATAGATGCATTTAAAGTCATTGTTGATGTCCTTTGTGGATCTTTTTTGGTACTTTGATACTCTACGTTGCATAACATTAGCATGGTCCAGGTGAGCCAGTGGCCTGATTGTTAGTTGCTAATATCCTAGCCTCTGTTTTTTTACATTTAAGTGTTTTAAGTAGACAGGGCAATGTCTGCTATTGCACGGGTGATTGGTATCAATCCCTATATTTAATTTCTCATTAGCTCTAATACAATTTATGCACATGTTTTTTGGTTGTTCCTTGCACTCCATGGGTTTATGTTTACCCAAGCATTTGCTACAAACATCTTCATTTTTGCATTCACTAGCTTTATGGTTGTATCCTTTACATTTAAAACACATTGTTATATCAACACCATCGTATACTTTGCACCTTTTCCATCCTATATTCAGTTTATCTAATTTTAACGCTTCAGTAAATATTTCCACATCCACCTCAACTATTGCATTATAATAATTTTTGTGACTAACTTTAACATTATATTGCTTAATAATTTTTACTTCACCCTGTTCAAAGCATTTATTTTGTTTTCGTAGACATTCAGTTAATTCATCACCATTCTTTTCAAATTGCATACCTGTTATAAATAGTCTTGGTTTATATTCACGAGGTATCTTTATCTCATATTCATTGCTAATTTCTTTGTCCATTATTTCTTTTATTTTCTCTCTTTCATTTTCATCAACACTATCGATCACCATAATACCATTATTACCAGCTTTAATATCTGTTATCTTTAGTTCCTTAGAATTAATTTTATTGGCCCCTATTATGAGCATTATTCGATCTTCGCTGGCTATCGAACATCGAAAATCGTATTTGAAATTGGTATTATGACAACTCATCTCTGTCGAAATTTTCGTTGTGTATCTAATTTTCAAGCGAATAGAAATTTGTAGTCGATGCTGTATCGAATAGAAAAAGAATTGTTTAAAATGGAAGTTTTTTGTATTTATGTTCTACTTTTTTACTACCTACTAGTAATTTTAAACTATTTGAATTAATTTTATATAGGTCCAAGGTCGTGAGTACAAAGCAACAGCTTGAAAGACTGGTTTCAATTATGGAACAAAATCCCCATATAGCAAAGGAACTTGCACATTATAGAAATGTAACTTTGCTTGATGCAGCTCAGCCTCCTCGTAATTCAATTTTATTCATCTTTCACAAATAAAATTTTCCAAGACATTCAACACCTTTGATAGCACCACAGACACAGTCGGCTGGGCAAGTCCGAGTGCATTTTCGTTTCCAACGCTCGGTTGGTAGGATCCCTGAGCGCAAAATCGGGGAACTGTTGCCAAAATTAAAAAAATATTAGGAATAGACTCGGTTCTTGTGCATTCCTGCAGCAGTTCATCTGTACTGGACAACAAGTCCATGAACGCTTATTTGGACAGTTTGAAATTTTGAATAAATCTATAAACAAAACCTATAATTTCAACAATTTAACAACTTATTTAGAAAGCCACACTTACGTGGTGGAATTCACTTCCAAAGGATTTGAAGCATCTTACCCGTCTCCTACTTCTGGCTAGCTCCAGTAAGCTTTCCTCTTCATCTGACGAATCGTCAAACCACAATTCCGTTGTAGTCATACTTTTATTTTTAATATTTGCATTTAATAAATAGTTCTGCTTTTGTTTATTTATTCTATTTTATTTGACAGAGTATTGGAAATGTGCTATTGTGAACTTTTGAATTTATCGAAATTCACAATAATGCTTGCCTTCATCGAACGCGCGTCGTAATACCGAATGAAAATTCGTTCGATCAGCTCTTTCGACCACGGTCGAAGATCGAATTTGTCTCATAATAGGGCATCAATATCAGCATCACAACATATGAGAGAAAATCCGGGCCCGGGACTAAAAAAATTTACAGGCCCCCTATGAAAAATCCACTAATGCATTTGATTAACGTGAATTAATGACGTTTCATTCATAAATCATTATTGATGGATTACATCAAAAAAAATTTTTACCACATCAAATGATTTTTGGCTAAGAGCTGACAATAAAATTAACACAGAATATTTTATTTTATTGTAACGTAGAAATAAAATTCTCTTTTAACAGCCGCATATTATTTCAAATAATCTTTTCTAGTTATTTAGTAACATTTTCATACATTTCTGATAAATTTAATTATGGTTATAAATTTTAATTATTCAATATAGAATGTTCGGATATCAAAGAGTGGCTTTACTTGCTTTTTTCGCTGCAAAATTTTTTATAATAATATCAAAACTTAACTGTCTTGCCAAAACGGATGCAACACAAAGCGTGGCAAGTCCTAAAACTCGCTCTTTAGATGAACACGATCTATGAAAGTCTTTCATTCTTGAAAGGACGCTGAAGGAACGTTCTGCACTACATACAGTGACAGGTAAAGTGCAAAAGGTACGTAAACCAATACAAAAGTTGGGGGAAAATTGTATACATATTTTGAAAATAGACGGCATTTAGCAATTCCAATGGTGACAGACCTTTATCAAAATTTGCTTCGTAAATGTGTTTCAAGTGAACTATTTCAATTCTAAGCTTTGAGAAATATCCGACTTGTATGTTTCGACAAATTTTGCTGCGCTCGCCCGAACCGTAGTTTCATCCATGTCTTAAATTGCCACAAAAAGGAAAACTTTTCGTTCAAATTTCTCATAGCTGCAAATCGTTCAGTAATGCCAGTGATTACCGAATCAACGATCACCAAGAATGTATTGTTTTTGAAATCAGACTCTGAATCATCCGTAATCATCTCATTTAAATTATCTTCAGAACGCCTTTTGGGTTTTCTCTTTCGAATGTCCGGAAACTTTGGCGATATGTTCAATTGAATAGCAACTGTTTTGCATTCGTTTAAAATTGTTTCCCATTGGTTCCTGATCAACTTCAAATCAGCTAATAAGGCATCTAGATGTCGGACCTCAACATCTGTGGTGGCGTCTCTCGCTTGGAGGACCACGCTTCTTTCATTAATGGTAGGGTTTTGAACCAAATTGAGGACAGCAAGATACATTCGAACTTGTTGATGTACTTGAGAATGCCGGTAAGATCGCCTTATGCTTGCGCAGTCAAATTTGGCTTTTGGCTGAAAGACTATGAAGAGAGCTAGGTACATTTTTTTTGAGGATGTCACATCGTTGTGGAGTGCTGCCGAAGAAAATAATTGCAGCCGTACAACATTCTGCAGCATCAACACCACATAAATTGATAGCGTTTTCTTTTCTGAAATAAATTGTTGCCTAAGTAAATGGTAATACTCTACCCCATCGGGTTAGGGGGTCAGAATATACCCGCGGTAGGTATGCCTGGCGTATGCGTAAGAGGGGACTAAAATATCAGATTCCAGGGGCTGTGTAGCGCAACCCTGCAGGTTGCCAGCGCAATATATAGCTTCCCCAAACCTAATTGTCAACCTCACCTATCCGCAGCGAATCCTGTTTCACTAACAGACGCGGCTCTGGCGACCCCAAGCTCCTCATGGAACTTGGGATGGGGAGGGAGGGGATGGCCTGAAGGTTTAATGTGGTCACATAAATCGTTCCCGAGATGGTCGGGCTAGCACCTTAACAACCTTATCGCTACAACAACAACAACAACAATAGAGTTACTCCTACCCCAGAAAATGGCCAACATTTATAGTGCATACAAAGAACATTTCAACTCACCAAATTCACTCATATTAACAGAGTATATGTGGAACTTAAGAGCGAATTGAGAGTTTCACAAAGTTGCACTGCCACACCGCCATTTTATACAGGGTAAAAGTGTAACGCTTTTGCGTTGCGAGCAGGCAAGAATTTTCACAAAAGAACGAAATACCCCGTAAAGGCGTTGCCTGTTTGCTTGCGTAACACTTTATCCAGAAAAGAAAACGCTATCATAGCTGCGGGTTGCACAAGGCGAGTAATCAGCATTCGAGTTTTTGTCGAGAATAAGACGTAGTGCTCCGTTGTAACCTCCTTTCATATTGGCGCCGTTATCGTACCCTTGTGCACGACAATCTTCAATCATATATGGCAAATTAGATCAGCGATTTTCTGACCAGTTTTTTGGTTACAATTCACGAAACCCAAAATCTGTTCTGGAATTGTAAATTTGGTGCTTTCGAATTGAAATGGAGTGAGCGCAAAATGAACGTAGTCAACGTGACTAGCATCAAGCATAGCATAAACGATAATAGAAAAATACTTAGCTTTCTTGGCATGATCTAATATAGTTTCCCTCACATGCTTTGCACAAATTTCTATAAACTCGTTCTGAATGTCTGGGGAAAGATAGTGAACTTGTAAACGTTTGTGCTGCTATTGTGAAATCCTAACATTCTCCAAATGATCTCTAAGTATCGGATCATAATGGCTTATGAGATCTTAGGTGCCCAAAAAATGTCCATCCTTTCGCTTTTTGAAAAAAAAATAGTGTCCAAAATTCTATATAAAATTTCTTTCCACTTTTGAGTTTCAGTGATTAGCTGTTCATTGATAAGTGTATCAATTGTAGCCTCCTTTCGAATTAGGTTTTGTAAAGATCGCCATTGAATATAACATTTAGTGTGATCTTCAGTATTTTCGTGTGATGGCAGTTCAGCGTATAGCTTCTTCCATACCTGGAATTTCGAATATTCGCCAGGACAACAAATTTTAGGTCGATTTAAAGTATTGGTGCTTAACAGACGACATGGTAGGCAATAAAAAGCATTGCTACTGGCACTCCACACCAACCAGTGACGCTCCACTTTCTCTTCATTTGGCAAGATTCTGTTTAACAACGAGGTAGGAAATGCCTCGTCATGACAATCACGTGGAAAAATAACAGGGCACTTTTGATGACCTCGACGAATTATTTCGTTGACTTCTTCAGATCGCAAAAACTCATTATTCACGGTACCGATATCGAAGTTGTTTAAATAATCTAGACTTTGATACAGAGTTGGTGGTATTGTTGGAAAGCTTTTTGAAGATGAACCTTCATCAGTGTTACCACGAAAACTTTACGATTTCGGATTCATGTAAACATATATTTTTGTTTGATGTTTTTATTGTCTCCTCACTGTTCGAGGGACCAGGTAAAAAATCATTATCAATATTCGTTGCGTTTGAAATTCGGCTTAAAATTTCCACATGGAACAACTAAAGACTCTCCTGAATAAAAAAAAATGTCTTAGTACCTCTAAATCGCGGGCCCCCCGAGAAATACCGGGCCCCCTGAGAAATATCGTGCCCTGCGCTTGCCAGGCTAAGGCTCCAGCTATTAGGAGTGATAAAGCTGTCAGATCTAGAAGCAGCCAGTGGCTTAAGTCCTAGGAAGCTTCTAGTATTTGTCAAGAGGACGGAGTTTTTTTATAACATAGGTCCTGGTTCTTGATAGGGTTTTCAGCTTGGCCGTTAAAACAAACTTCTGGTAACACTACGAACTCATTCAGTCTATGTGAGATCCTCATGAACCGGCCACTTCAACCTAACCTATATTTTGTGTGTTTTGGTTTTTACTTTAGAATCTACCGGTTAAGTAAGCGATGTCAGCTAACTAAGCGCCTTCAAATGTAGATCCATAAGGAACATGAGGTCGCCAGAGCCTCGGCTGTTAAAGAAACAGGATTCGCCACGGGTAGGTGACGTTGACAATTGGGTTGGAGAGGCTATATATTGCGCTGGCAACCCATTGAAATGATTGCGCTACAAAACCCCTTGAATCAATTTGGTATTTTAGTCGCCTCTTACGACAGGCATAGCTACCACGGGTATACTCTAAGCCCACTAACCCGCTGGAGCCATGAGAAGCGTGAGTGCACTTTGGGTGTCGCAAGGCAAGTTCCGTCGTGCCTGGTGTTGTTGGGTGAGCGGCCAGGCAAGGCAGCAGGGTACACATGCACCATTCAGGAGGATACCCTCGCTGAGCCCAGAAAATCTGGGAAAATTAGATGTACTGCTCAGATCCAGCAAACGAGTATGTTCTGTACTGGCATATGATAAACTTGCAGACAACCAAACGTTTACTTTCCTGTCCAAAAGGGAATTGGTGCTCGGCACTGCTGCTAAAGAAGAATAGACGTAGTCATATCAATTCGTTCCCGGGTTACTCGTGGAAAGCAGTTTTAGCAGTACGTTGCCCGTTTCAATTTGCACATCCATTCAAAGAACTTCGCATAATGGATTAAACAGTCATCTGCATTTATTCGTTTTTGTTTTTGTAGCACGCAAAATTTACTATCTATTACCCCAACATCTATCAATTATCCCTTGTTATAATCTTCGGGTACCCCCGCTACCGGAAGATGTCTTGGCATGGTGGAGGTTCACTTGAATTTACTTTACAGGTCCTGATTCTGGTTATCTAAAATCCCCTTGAGTATCTTGTATTTATTAAGCACTTCCGGTTATATTAAAAACTTATTATCTATCCTTACTGATATTCGTTTCTTTTTCATTCTAGGTAATTCGATTTGACGATGTGGGCATAGCAATATTCCAGCTGTGGCTCTAAGAAGAACGTACATTTGCTCAAACTACAAGAAAACTGCGACAACTGTCCCTCGGCCTTTTTAGTATCACATATAAGGCCCTACCACGCATATTATGGGAAAGGGGCAAGTTCAAAGCTCAACATCACCTGCAAATCGACTTTGATAGCACGAAATGGGGCTGCATATATGCCGGTATTATATCTACAACACTCATATCTATGCAAACTGAGCACCATCAGTGTGAGCTTCGAAACTCAAAATGGTTTCAGAAAGGGCACGACTACGAATGAGTTTATGTCTTTACATATGTAGTTTGTACATATAAATATGCACATATGTAAGGTTTACTAGAAAATTAAGGAAATTATTTTTAAAAACCATTGTATATATAATTTATTCATAATTAAATATTATTTAAACAAAAGGGACGCGTATCATTCATATAAAAAGCGAATTGACAGAAGGTAACCGGTACGGGTAACCGATAGGCCAGTTACCCGTGTTGTTGTTGCATATGTTTTGGTTAGCGATAACGAAAACATACCTAATGAAGTAACTTAAAAATGTAAATAACATCGAGCGAGAAGGAATGTCGAAAATAGGTAAGAACGAGAAAGCGAGTCACACGTACACTATTTTGAGAGAGCGCATGCGTTACCTCTTTCACGACAGCAATGTAAAAGTCATTAAGACGATAATTGGTGACCAAGTTATTGGTAACGATTAAGTAATCGATTAGGTAACGGGTACCTGTCTTGTAGGGTAGCCAACCAATTGGGTTTTGGTTTACCGTCGTAACGATAAACAGCTGATTACTGTAGTGAACCGAGATGATAGGCTTCAACTCGTGCGCGCGGAAATCATGAACAATATACAAACGTGCTTTGAAAACTCTGCGAAGAGATACAATCTCAGAAGTAGGTCGCAAACGTTTGCAGTAGGTGAAAATGTTTATCGTAGAAACTTTTCTCTTAGCGATCGTTCAAAAAAATTCAATTCTAAATTTGCCCCAGTTTTTATTAAAGCCAAAGTTATTAATAAAAAGGGAAACAACATGTATCAATTGCAAGATAAAGAGAATGGTAGGATAGGTTGGTATCATGCGAAAGATATCAAGACTTGTCTAACCCAATGTTAATGTTTGTGCCAACTCTAGGCGAAAAGGGGCGAAATGCTGAAAACAGAGTTGCTTTATATGGGCATAAATTGGTATCCACTTGGGCTTGTAGCCATTTTCCTTCGCTCTAAAAGTTCTTTTTGGATTTGGCGATCATCAAGAGCAGTTCATCTTAAGTATATTCCTGGAGATAAAGTATTTCTTTCAAAGTTTAAACTTAACTCAAGTAAAGTTTTGAAATAACTAAATTTAATATAAATAAAGCTGATACGTTTCAATTATTGTGAATCAAATCAATATACCAATTGTACAACATACATATGCGAGGAGGCAGGTGGAGGATTTCGCTCTTGAGCCTATAATCCACCATACACATTTTCATCGGAAATAACATTCTTGCTCCAGAGGAGGAAGCCCGCAAGCATAATTTAGCTTATAAAAATACCTTTTATATACATATATATATTTGGGAAAACTCTTTAAGTGAAAGAACACTGAAGAATGCAGGCAGTTTGACGTTCCAAAAGCAAAAACAATTTCTATCCAACAAAAAAAAAAGGGGGAAGAAAGAACTTTTTGCAAAATTTTGAGAGTCAGCCAACGACTCACTTAGTATTTCCTTACCACTTGTGAAAAGCAGTAGATTTCAGTTTTGTGCTGACTGTACAGCGTCTATCTAATTTAAACTATGAATTAATTAATAGTTAAATAATATTAAAAGTGAAGTGAGGAAGATATTAAGAAATAGTTATGTAAACCATCGTGGTTGAAAAATAAGTTTGTAGAGGAAAGGAGTATTTGAATGAAAAAAAAAATCTGTAAATAATTATTGTTAAGTATTCACAGAAAAAAGAAAAGAAAAAAAAAACCAGAAAAGAAGAGAGCTCAAACTAGAGTTATTACTGTGAGAAAAATTTTGTGTAATCAATGAAAAGAAAAATCAAAGTTCAAAGAAATTCCATAAATAAATTCAGTATTGTAATAAAGTCCGAGAGAGGGAAAAGTCAAACGAGAGGAAGTTAAGAATTCAATGTGCCCGGTTTTTTTTTTGCTTTAACTAAACGTGCAGGAATAATTTAATCAACTTGATAAAATCAAAATAGGTGTTACTATCAAAAATATAAACTCATCGAAATAAGCGAATTTCCACTTGCTTCAAATGGCATATCTACAGTGTGCGGAATCTACGAAGGCCTTCAACAGATCCAGTATCTCTGTAAGTATTAATCGTTGTTGTTGTGGTGATTTTATCATTTTTATATTTATTTAAACCTGCTATAATTTCGGATTTCGGTTGGCAATGTGTTTTTTTTTGCTCGACGATTTCTCCATAACTAATGTAAACTAATTAATCTTTCAATTGGATAATAATTAAATATAAATCTAGTTTTGCTTTTCATAGAACTTATTTTCTATCAGGCAATATATTTATGTATTGAGAATAATAGAAATTTGCTACTCAGAAATTCATTTGCGATCAGAGGAATCTCTTTGACTTTTCTTCTACATACATACATACATACGAATCGAATCCCTCATTACATTTATTTCTCTCGCATGCGACAAATTAAATATATGTAGTCTTTCATTAGACTCTATGATTTTTTTTTGATTCTCTCTTGTTTTGACGAGTAGTTAAGGAATTTAATTTGGTCTGTATTTAAATGGAAATATATTATAAGTATAAGAAAAATGTAGGGAGATACATTTATGCTACACGATAATTAAATAAAGAAATGAATTGTTAAATAAGTCATATTTGGTCTGAAAATCAGTTGTTGTTTATTTATTTGGGACTTTTATGAGCATCAAAAAAAGTCATGGAGGGAGGGTATAGAGCGGCTAAGAGAACGCATGAGTATAGCCGCCAATCTTAGAGAGTTTTCTTTGTTTTTTTTTCTTCGAATACAAATATCTAAGTACGGTAATGTAAATCAGTGCGATAGTGTTTAACCCTAGTGTGCATACAAATTTTTCTGACTAAAACTCACTGGTCTTTTAGAGTGATGAGGATATCATAGCTACTTTTTATGAATCCACGACAACTGAAGCTACGGGACTAAGCCAGATGCACACGAGTAGTTATGATTAGCCTTCCCCTCATCAAAAATCATAGTAAAATCTTTAAAACCCCAAAAAGTAAGCCAGTAAGAAGAGTTCCATAACAGAAATGGCGCCCAACGTGGGGCCCCCGACGAAGGTAGTTTTCTTTAAATTTTTTTTCGAAAGGGTTCCAAATTTTTGTCCCCTTACCCCTACCTGCTTTTAGTTTTCTGACTTTGCAGTAGATTTTCCCTTTAGATGTGAGAATTTTAGTTTTGCGGTAAGCTAAATGCATAACGCGCTAACCAGGTCATAAAGGTTAAATATACACAAAGTATACATATATAATAGAAAAATTAAAATTAACTATTTTAAAACATTTTTGCTGAATATTTTCTTGATAGTCTAAATGATATTCTTGAATACCGCTAAAATATTTTAAATTTGTATTCAACTACATTGCCTAGTTTAAACCTAGTAGCTTTGGTTGAGAGTGGAATTCGTGGATGTTTTCCTACGGCCTTCTCTTCCAGATGAGCGAAAACAATTTCATATTCGTAATAGAAAGATAACCTCGAGATTTTCTTTAAACAACAATAACTGATGAGTAAGACCAGATAATATTCAAATCATTTAAGAGTTTTATCTTACAATTTTTTTTACATAAACGAAATGCTTCGTCATAGTAATGATAATTTTCCTCCACCATTGATGAATTCGAATACTTGTGCTATATGTAAGGATAATTTAGGTCCAAACGGTGACACAATTCGAACTACGTGTAATCACAAATTTCATCGCGGTTGTCTGCTAAACTGGTTGAAAAAGAATAACACATGCCCACTATGTCGGGCTGTATGTTCTAATAAAGATGTTCGCTCAACAACTGTTGTCACTCGTTCGCAGTCGAATGTCCACAACAACGCCGAAGACCCTGACCAGAGCTCTACTTCACAACAATTGCAAAGGCAGTTGAAAGCAACAGGTCAAGGTGGTTCTACGGCTCAACAGCCCCAACAACCTCAAACCCAGACTCCGAACCCAGATTTAACAAACAATGCTAATGATACCAGCAATTCCCGTTCTGAGGAGGATCGCATACGCACCTTAGTTAATGCTGTAATTTCAGCACGACAGGCCTCTATACTCGAAAACTTTGATACTCGGATAGCTAATATGTTAGATAGCCATTTTGATCAAACGGTGAACACTATTGTCGAACGACTTAGTCAAATAAATATCACTTCACGTGAACAAAGAAATGATGTACCGAACATAGAACCACAACCACAGCTTGACTGGCCACAAGATGCCCCCGACTTTAGCTTACATAACGATGTTCGAGCGAACCCAAATATTAACATACAACCACCACCGTTTGTCCCATTAAACTCACGGCTTAGCAACGTGTCGACATTTATGAATTCAGGCAAGGTAGCTGGTCTCATTTCGAACTGGTCGATTAAGTTCGATGGAACATCGCGTCTGTCGGTAGAGAATTTTATCTATAGAATAGAGTCACAAGTGATTGACACCCTCGCAGGCAATTTTAATCTCTTCTGCGAACATGCACAAATCGTATTCGTTAACGATGCCAAAGATTGGTACTGGCGTTATCGACGCACAGTCGATCGAGTAACCTGGCCTAGCTTATGTCAAGCATTACGTACGAATTTTGCAGAACATCGAACAGACACAGATATAAGAGAGACTATGAGAATGCGTAGACAAGGAACGAACGAAAGTTTTGACGATTTTAGAAATGCCATTTTTAAAATCTCTGAAAACTTACACAACCCTATATCTGAAATTGAGTTGGTAGAAATTCTCCAACGAGGATTAAGACCACTTCTTCGACAGCAGCTGCTGTATGTTAACATCCCTTCGGTAGCGAAGTTGCGAGAATTGTGCTTAAAGCATGAGATTCTCCTGCAAGAAATATCAAAACAAAGCAATAATAGTTCTGGTATATCTTTGCCAAATAGAAATAATATGCATTCGAAACAAATTAATGAAATTGATGTTAAGAATGAAACAGTGATAGAGTCAGATATAGTCCCAGAAATAGATATTCTTTCCACTCACAAGTTAGTGTGCTGGAATTGCAGGCAAGAAGGCCACAGATACTTCGATTGCCTGAAGGACCGAACAATATTCTGTTACGGCTGCGGAAGCATCGGCATATACAAACCCAATTGTTCAAAGTGCAATCCGGGAAACCCGAATGCGCGCGAGGAACAGAAAGCTGCTCCTCGCGGGAATTAAACGAACCTATACTTTGTAAGAAAAATACCCAGACTAGTGACTATAAGCCTGAGTTAAAACATTTATTGCCGTATGAAAAGCGATTAGAACATTATAACAAAAAAACGAAAGGAGATTTTCGGTGATGCTGAGATAATCAATGTCCCTACGACAAAAACACGATCTTCTCTAAGAATGAATAGATTTTGGAAAAAAGTCAAAACCCAACAAATGTTCCTTAATAATCTTGTCTCGGCCAATAAGAAACAATCATTTGATCTACGACCCTATGCCGAAATCCAGATTTTTGGGGAAATGCAACTAGGATTGCTAGATAGCGGTGCACAAATATCCTGTATAGGCCATAAGCTTGCTGATAAGGTTTGCTCCGACAGGAAACTGGTCCTCAAACACCAACTTCCAGTCAGCACTGCTGATGGCAAAGAACAATTTGTTTTTGGTACATGCAAACTCAATGTAGTTTATAAAGGGAAATCAACTGAAATAGAATTTTTTATTGTACCGAGTCTCAAACAAAACCTTATCCTTGGAATAGATTTTTGGTCAAAATTTCAAATAGCCCCTCATTTGATCAGTGAGATTACCTGCAGTGAGGATATTGGAGTGAAAAGGACAGATATGCACGAGTTATCATACGAGCAGCAGACTAAATTGAAGAATGTAAAAGATTTATTTCCTTCGTATGCTAAAGAAGGCTTAGGTAAAACAAATTTTATGGAGCATGTTATTGAATTAGAGCCAAACGTACGCCCTATCAAACAACGCTATTTTCCCATTTCTCCAGCTATAGAAAAACTTGTTCACTCTGAAATAGATGAAATGTTGAAGCTAGGAGTTATCGAGGAGTCACCAAACAGCCCTTGGTCAAGCCCAGTAGTGTTAGTAAGAAAAGGAGAAAAAGTTCGCTTATGCCTAGACTCACGCAAGGTTAATAGTTACACCATCAAAGATGCGTATCCTTTACCACATATTGAAGGCATACTAAGTCGTCTTCCAAAAGCCGAATTCATCTCCTCTCTAGATCTCAGACGAGCTTTCTGGCAGATTCCATTAGCGGAGAAATGTCGCGATTTTACCTGTTTTACAGTGCCCAATCGGCCAATGTATAGATATTGTGTTATGCCTTTCGGGTTATGCAATGCACCCCAAGCCCTTTGCAGACTCATGGACCGCGTCATACCTGCTTACCTAAAGGATAAAGTTTTCGTATACCTCGACGATTTGCTTATAGTATCAGAAAGCTTTGACAACCACCTTAAAACGTTAGCAGAAGTAGCGCTAAATCTCAGAACAGCAGGATTAACTATCAACATTGAAAAAAGCAAATTTTGCATGAAAGAGGTCAAATATCTTGGTTATATCGTGGGAAACGGTACTCTTCGGACTGATCCAGACAAAATATCCTCAGTAACGCATTATCCATCACCTACCACCATCAAACAGTTGCGAAGATTCCTTGGCATGGCTGGCTGGTATCGGCGATTTGTACCCAATTATGCAACTATTACTACACCTCTCACTGATTTACTCAAGAAAGCTAAAGTATTTAAGTGGAATGATAGTGCCCAAGAAGCGTTCGATAGACTTAAGCATTTGTTATCATCTGCTCCTATACTAGCTAACCCTAACTATGATAAACCATTTTTCATACAATGTGATGCATCTAAACTTGGCATTGGTGCTGTTTTAGGCCAATTAAACGAAGAAGGGGTTGAAGTACCTGTGGCTTATTTTTCACAAAAGCTCAACAAGGCACAGGGAAATTATAGTGTAACCGAGCTGGAATGTCTTGCAGCCATTTTAAGCTTGCGCAAGTTTCGCGCGTATGTCGAGGGTCAAGACTTCACGATCATAACCGATCATGCAAGCTTACAATGGCTAATGAAGCAAACAGATTTGAGTGGTCGACTGGCGCGTTGGTCTCTGAAGCTACAGGGCTTCCGGTTCAAAATTCAGCACAGGCGTGGCTCGCAGAATGTGGTTCCGGACGCTTTGTCAAGGCAAAATTTCGAAGAGATCAGTGAAATAACCCTATTTCCGTCAATTGATCTCAACTCAGATGCCTTTAAATCGGAAGATTATGTAAAACTGAACACACAAATTGAGACAAATCAATCCAGTTTGCCAGATTTACAAGTAAAAGAAGGCAAAATATACAAACGTACTGAACGTCGCGATGGTAACGAAATGCGTGAATCATTCTGTTGGAAACTATGGATTCCCAAGGAGTTAGTCCAAACCACCATTGAAAATGCTCATTGCCCACCAAATAAATGCCATGGAGGTATCTCTAAAACTCTCGAAAGATTACGACTAAATTTTTATTGGCCTTCAATGATAAATGATGTACGAAACTTCATAGCGTGCTGCGACATTTGTCAGCAAAATAAATATCCAAACACTGTATTGCGACCGCCAATGGCCGGTAATTTTAAAACCTCGCGGCCATGCCAAAGATTATATATCGATTTGATAGGACCTTATCCACGATCAAAAGCAGGCAATATTGGTGCCATTGTTATCCTCGATCATTTGACAAAGTTTCCATTTTTGAAAGCTGTCAAAAAGTTTACTTCACCAGTTATCTGCGATTACCTACAGGAACATATTTTTCCAATTTTCGGTACTCCCGAGTACATCTTGTCCGATAACGGAAGTCAATTTACATCTTCCCAATTTGAAAAGGTTCTTTCTGCTAGAGGAATAAAACATTTATTTACGGCACTTTATAGTCCACAAGCTAACGCTAGCGAGAGGGTCAATCGCTCAGTGATTGCTGGGATTCGTTCATACCTAAAGAAAGAACAAACTGAATGGGATAAGAACTTGCAGCTCATAGCTGAAGGATTGCGTTCATCTTTCCATCAGAGCATTGGCACTACGCCCTATTATTCCATGTTTGGCCAACAAATGGTTAACCATGCCGAAGAGTATCAGCTCCTCCGCACGCTCGAGTCTTTGGGGGGGGGATGTTGTAGTGAACCGAGATGATAGGCTTCAACTCGTGCGCGCGGAAATCATGAACAATATACAAACGTGCTTTGAAAACTCTGCGAAGAGATACAACCTCAGAAGTAGGTCGCAAACGTTTGCAGTAGGTGAAAATGTTTATCGTAGAAACTTTTCTCTTAGCGATCGTTCAAAAAAATTCAATTCTAAATTTGCCCCAGTTTTTATTAAAGCCAAAGTTATTAATAAAAAGGGAAACAACATGTATCAATTGCAAGATAAAGAGAATGGTAGGATAGGTTGGTATCATGCGAAAGATATCAAGACTTGTCTAACCCAATGTTAATGTTTGTGCCAACTCTAGGCGAAAAGGGGCGAAATGCTGAAAACAGAGTTGCTTTATATGGGCATAAATTGGTATCCACTTGGGCTTGTAGCCATTTTCCTTCGCTCTAAAAGTTCTTTTTGGATTTGGCGATCATCAAGAGCAGTTCATCTTAAGTATATTCCTGGAGATAAAGTATTTCCTTCAAAGTTTAAACTTAACTCAAGTAAAGTTTTGAAATAACTAAATTTAATATAAATAAAGCTGATACGTTTCAATTATTGTGAATCAAATCAATATACCAATTGTACAACATACATATGCGAGGAGGCAGGTGGAGGATTTCGCTCTTGAGCCTATAATCCACCATACACATTTTCATCGGAAATAACATTCTTGCTCCAGAGGAGGAAGCCCGCAAGCATAATTTAGCTTATAAAAATACCTTTTATATACATATATATATTTGGGAAAACTCTTTAAGTGAAAGAACACTGAAGAATGCAGGCAGTTTGACGTTCCAAAAGCAAAAACAATTTCTATCCAACAAAAAAAAAAGGGGGAAGAAAGAACTTTTTGCAAAATTTTGAGAGTCAGCCAACGACTCACTTAGTATTTCCTTACCACTTGTGAAAAGCAGTAGATTTCAGTTTTGTGCTGACTGTACAGCGTCTATCTAATTTAAACTATGAATTAATTAATAGTTAAATAATATTAAAAGTGAAGTGAGGAAGATATTAAGAAATAGTTATGTAAACCATCGTGGTTGAAAAATAAGTTTGTAGAGGAAAGGAGTATTTGAATGAAAAAAAAAATCTGTAAATAATTATTGTTAAGTATTCACAGAAAAAAGAAAAGAAAAAAAAAACCAGAAAAGAAGAGAGCTCAAACTAGAGTTATTACTGTGAGAAAAATTTTGTGTAATCAATGAAAAGAAAAATCAAAGTTCAAAGAAATTCCATAAATAAATTCAGTATTGTAATAAAGTCCGAGAGAGGGAAAAGTCAAACGAGAGGAAGTTAAGAATTCAATGTGCCCGGTTTTTTTTTGCTTTAACTAAACGTGCAGGAATAATTTAATCAACTTGATAAAATCAAAATAGGTGTTACTATCAAAAATATAAACTCATCGAAATAAGCGAATTTCCACTTGCTTCAAATGGCATATCTACAGTGTGCGGAATCTACGAAGGCCTTCAACAGATCCAGTATCTCTGTAAGTATTAATCGTTGTTGTTGTGGTGATTTTATCATTTTTATATTTATTTAAACCTGCTATAATTTCGGATTTCGGTTGGCAATGTGTTTTTTTTTGCTCGACGATTTCTCCATAACTAATGTAAACTAATTAATCTTTCAATTGGATAATAATTAAATATAAATCTAGTTTTGCTTTTCATAGAACTTATTTTCTATCAGGCAATATATTTATGTATTGAGAATAATAGAAATTTGCTACTCAGAAATTCATTTGCGATCAGAGGAATCTCTTTGACTTTTCTTCTACATACATACATACATACGAATCGAATCCCTCATTACATTTATTTCTCTCGCATGCGACAAATTAAATATATGTAGTCTTTCATTAGACTCTATGATTTTTTTTTGATTCTCTCTTGTTTTGACGAGTAGTTAAGGAATTTAATTTGGTCTGTATTTAAATGGAAATATATTATAAGTATAAGAAAAATGTAGGGAGATACATTTATGCTACACGATAATTAAATAAAGAAATGAATTGTTAAATAAGTCATATTTGGTCTGAAAATCAGTTGTTGTTTATTTATTTGGGACTTTTATGAGCATCAAAAAAAGTCATGGAGGGAGGGTATAGAGCGGCTAAGAGAACGCATGAGTATAGCCGCCAATCTTAGAGAGTTTTCTTTGTTTTTTTTTCTTCGAATACAAATATCTAAGTACGGTAATGTAAATCAGTGCGATAGTGTTTAACCCTAGTGTGCATACAAATTTTTCTGACTAAAACTCACTGGTCTTTTAGAGTGATGAGGATATCATAGCTACTTTTTATGAATCCACGACAACTGAAGCTACGGGACTAAGCCAGATGCACACGAGTAGTTATGATTAGCCTTCCCCTCATCAAAAATCATAGTAAAATCTTTAAAACCCCAAAAAGTAAGCCAGTAAGAAGAGTTCCATAACATTACGTTAGAGATACGGATACAGCGATACGACCTACGGCACCAATGACTCCGGCTTAAATAACTTCTTAGCCTAACTAAAATGTGTACATTGCAGTTCCCATGCTTTACCCAGAACTGCTCGCGCGTGTAGACAGGAATTGCTTAGCGTGCCGTTCCCATAACTAACGTAAGGTGACCTGATCGATGGTTTAAAGATCTGCGTCTCGTAGACCAAATGTCGAAAAGCGTGAGGGGGAGAAATTTTGTAAGGAGTGATTGCGACCTTCTGGTGATGATTTAGTACTGACGCTTGTGACTGGCAGGCTAGGATCTGAGCGATAAAATTCAGGTGCAGATTTGCCTTTGGGGATCCTATTTATGCTAATGTTTCCCGTCCAATGCGTAGGAATTTGAACCGGTGGAAGGTCTAGTTTCTTTGTGTAAGATCTCCACAGCGTTCCGGCAATAAGGGCTATTGCGCAAATCGAGATAGCCTCTGTAACGATAGAAAAATTGATTTTTTCATTAACATAGCCTAGATACTTAACATTCTCCATTGTGATGTACTCCAAATTGACTTTCATGGTATGCTTTTTTATGTTAGAAAGTACGGCTTGGAAGGCGTGTGCGGTAACAGCTTCATTGCTGGAAAATTCCTGATCGCCAATCTTGATTGTCTCGTTGTTGAATTGAATTACGTATGTGCCATTAATAGTATTTGTGGCATTGTTGCTCCTTATTATGCCCTGGGAGTTTGAAATGAAAATGGTGTTTTCGTTTACCAGCTCTATATGGGATCCGTTTCGTCTAGCAGCCCTACCTTTTAAGAGTCGTGGCAGGCAGCTGTTTTCTTCCAGCGCAATCAAGGACTCGGAGCTGCATATTGTGGATGAGCCGATAACCATGCAATCCTTCGTCAACCCGTATGTCTCCTCTTGATTGACCAGCATTCTGTCGAACGGTAGGTCCACTTGTTTACCAGCGTAGGTTCCAGCGCGGGTAATCAGAAGATTGTATTTACTGGCCGTCACTTTCGGCATCGATAAGACGTAGAGTAGAAGTGTCCCATTTGTGAGGACCGATGGTTGGCCATATTCGATTGCCTCAATTACATTCTGGCATGGGAGGGTTTCTGTTTCGGATAGGATTTGGTTCACCTCGTCTATGTCTAACAAGTTGGTATTAACAATTCCTCGCTTTGCCAATTGACATGTTCGCACAAATTCATTGACCTCTTTGCGAACGAGGACGATGTTGCGAAGTGCGCTTTGCTCGAATTAGATTCCTTCTGTTTCCTTTACTACGTAGTTGGTGCGGTTCACCACTTCTTCAATTTGTTTCAATACTTCTTCGGTGGTTGTGAATAGATTTCTATTGACCTTATATTGATGGTTGTTGTTCGCTATTATCTGGTTTTGGCTGTGGAGGATGTTATTCCAATCTGTTGCGTCAGGCGATCCTGCCAGCCATTTCCATGCTGACCCAATCCAGTTAATGGATCGGGTGACTAGTTTTGCTTGTGCTTCCCATCAACTCTCCGAGTCGTTCGAGTGTTTGGTTGATGTAGTGCTGGGCTAAGAGTTGCTCGTCGGTTCGTTTGATTAGATGGCTTGCTAATTTATCCATTTGAGTCACCATCGTGGTATATATTTGTAGGTCGATGACGTCCATCTCCGATTTGGATGGTTATTATTGGGGCCTTGTAGTTAAACTATAATTTTAATATTCAGCTGTAAAATGTAATTGTTAATTTTCTTCTTATTTTTACTGATATACGGAAATGGTATTTAAATCATACATTACTTGTAATAAGTTATGTATTTATTTAAATCATACAAATTTAAATCAAACATTACTTATAATACGTTATTTCACAGCTAAACTAATTTCTTTTCTTTTAATTAATTTATTTATTTTTCTTACTGCTGCACTCTCTATGTATCATTAATATTGATGGCATATAGTTTTACATAAGAGATAAGCTATCTTCTCGCACTAAAACATTGTTTTTTTTTTTAGATAATTGTTGTAAAGCAAATCAAATTTTGTTGGCAATAAAGAAACAAAAAAATATGTGTAGTGCGCTGATGGCTGGTGCCAGCAGTGGGAATCTGCAACGCAAGATGTTAATTCTAATTTAATGTAGTTAGTAGTTGTTATGTTCTAAGTAAGTTACGGTTATCTATTTAATAAAAAGGAAACATGTTATTGATAGTAGGAAGGTATTATTAGTAAGCGGAATTCTTAAGATTAGATTGGTTATCATTAAACTAGCGTTACTGTTTTAGTTTAGGAGTTTCGTCTTTCTAGCGATGCTAATTTTTTAATGTGTCAGTGGGTTACAAATTATGATTAGTGGGGAAGATTAAAATAAAATTTAAAAATTTTACTTTATACTGTTATTACTAAAGGTTTCAAAAATAAAAAAGGAACAAAAAATTTGGAAAATTAAAAAGGTGAAAAATTTTGGTTTTCTTTTTTTTCTTTTTCATTGTTAACAAATTTTTCGTTTTTCTTCTTTTCTTTGGATTAATATTTTAATTTTATTTTTATTTGTTTATTTGTTTTTGTTAAAAAGTTTTTTGTTTTATTTTTGCTTAGCGGATTAGGCGCATAAGGTCAAATTTTTCTTTTTTTCTTTTTCATCTACGGACTAGGCGCAGAGAATTAAATAAATATTTGCTTAGCGGATTAGGCACATAAGCTCAACTTTTTCTTTTCTCTTTTTCATCTAGGCGCAGAGAATTAAATAAATATTTGCTTAGCGGGTTAGGCGCATAAACTCAAATTTTTTTTCTTCTCCTGGACCAGAGGTGTTAAAATTTCTCGAACCAGCTATGGGGAGATCGCCAGAATCCCGTTTGGAAGTAGTGTAGCCATTTGTCAAGTTCGATGGCACTACGAGCCTACTAAGGCACGATTTGTCCCACTTACAAGCCCGCTCTTGTTAGATAAACTCCCTCTTGGTGACAGATCTTTTATAATTTCTTTTCATGTTTTTTGTATGTTTGTTTGTTTTATTGTGTGGGGGTAGTTTGTCCCCTTCTTTTTATATTTTTAATTTGGAGTTTATGCATTTTTTCCCACTGAGTGTGGTGACTGAAACTTTATTGTCTTTTGAAACGATTTTTTTTTGATGTATATTGGATTTCTTTTTTGTATAGAGGTTTTTGCTTCCCCTTTGTTTGCTTATCCTTCACGTATATGACGTCATTTTCGTCATAACGCTCCGGTAGCATCCTTTTTTTTATTGTGTCTTTTTATCTGAGCCATTTGCTTTTCCCTCAATAGTGCTTTAATTTGGATATTCATTTTTCTGCTCTGGTCAAGGAGTTCTTGGAAGTTGGAAGCTTGTGAGCGATTAAAAAAAATGTCTGTTGGTCTTTTGTTCGTTACCGAGTGAACTGAATTATTATAGCGATCTACAGGTACGATAACAAGTTCCTTGGTCCTGAGTGCTTCATTCTCCGCCTTTAGGCATCTAAAAATTTCAAATAACGTAGAGTGAAATCTCTCGATTTGGCCGTTCACCTCACCCCTCTGAGTTGGGGTGTGGTAAAGCTGAATTCCTAGAGATTCTAACAAGCTTTGTATAACAGGGCTAATCAATCCGCCTTCGCTATCAGTGACTAGAATTATAGAGGTGGTGAAATAGTGCAGAAGTTTCACTATTTTTTGCCTAAGGTGCAGGGTTCCTTTGTTTCTGATGTGGAAAAGCTTTGCGAATTTAGAAAATTTATCGATGCAACTAAAAAAGTTTCCCCCTGAATTTCGAATATATCTAAGTGAAGGATCTCGCATGGTCGCGATGGGATTGGTGTAGCCTGTAATTCTGACCTATGAGGGTGCCTGTCGTACTTACTGAGTTTACACGTCTCACAAGCCAGTACATATTTCCTAATTTGACTGCTCATCTTGGGAAAATAGCAACGCTCAAGAAGTTGTTTCCTATTCTCCGTGGCATAACGGTGAGCCCTATTGTGCTCCTTTGTTATTGCCTCACACACACTATCTGGATTTCTTAAGTCCTCCACAAGGGTTTGCGCTATTCATACCTTATAGTTGGTAAAATGGTCTAAATAAACTCTCTGTAATAGGCCTAACTGATCTTCCGGTATTTTGATACCATTGATGACATTTGGGCTCAGTTTTTCTTTCAAAATGCTAATTAGTTCGTTTTCACTAATGTTTTCTATCCCTACCTAGTGGCGTGAGTGTCCAGGGTGCGGTTCTTCGTAGATTTGAAGTCTGACCCCGAACACAATTTGGTTTCTGAAACCTTCTGAAGACTTCTGAGGTTGTCAACATTTCCTTAAGGTCATCGAATGCCCTAAGGGCGTCCCTATTTAGTGATATTGGCATTTTTTTTGGACTGCGTAGCCTTAACTTGTGCGTGTTCGCCCCTTGTGAGGTTAGTGAGCCGTTTCGCAATTTTGGCGTAGTCCCGAAAAAATTTCCTATAGTAAGAAGTTAAACCTAAAAAACTTTTGAGCTCTTTTAGATTTGAGAGTGGCAACAGATTTCTTATCGAATTTATTTTCTTAGGATCTGGCAGGATTCCTTCGGAGGTTACAATATAACCCAGAAATTCAACGCTTCTTTTTAAAAACTGTGTTTTTTTGTAGGTTAACTTTGAGTCCCGCGTCTAGTAGTCTAAAAAGAATTGTTTCGATGTCCTCCAAATGGGTGACCTCGTCCTTGCTGAAGATAATTATATCGTCGATATGTACAAAACAAATTCGACATATAAATTCTTTGAGGATGTCGTCTATAATTCTTTGGAAGATAGAGGGCGCATTCCTTAGCCCGAAAGGAAGTCGCAGAAATTCATATTTTCCATTCATGGTGGAAAATGCCGTTTTAGGGATGTCGCACTTTTTCATTGGGATTTGATGGAATCCTGACGTTAAGTCCAGTGTGGTAAAATATTTGGCTTCGCCAAGGCTGGCAATAGTCCCGTTAATGTCTGGTATGGGATATGTATCGGAAATCGTTACGGCGTTTAAGCGTTTAAAATCAATGACCATCCGGTATTTCTTTTCTTCATCCGAGCCGGATCTTTGGGACAATCCATAGGGGTGAGTTTTAGGGACTCTTTGACGGACGGATGATGCCTTGTGAAAGCAGTTCCTGAATTTGCCTTTCGACCTCTCCACGCATATTGACGGGGTAGGGATAGCTTTTGGTGTAAATGGGGTTTTGGGTTACTGTTTTTATCTCAGCCTGGAGGTCGGTTTGAATTTCCGTGAATTGGTCGACTGGACCGAATAAAGTTTCGTACTTTTCTAGTATCCCATATAGCTTGCTTTTCGTATATTCGGTGACATAGTTGTCAAGGGGGATGTCTATATTAATGGAGTTAACCTGTTGCGCAGTCTTTCGCTTAAGAGGCAGAAGGATGTCTGGTTTAAGGATGAGGGTATTGAGCTCCCTATCTAACACCGCTTTAATTTCTGAGAGAGAGTATCATTCCCTATTATCCCGTCAAATGATTCTAGACCGGGAAGGACAAAGAATGTAGTCGGCAGATCCCTACCAACAAACTGAAAAAAGTTTCCGCAAACTTTCTTGTCGATCTTGATTCTTCCCCCCACCGAGATTACGTGGAATGATTTTTCCACTGGGGTAGTGTTTAAAGCTACGCGCTCGCTAATGTAGTTTTTGTTTGCGCCGGTGTCAACTAAGAACTCTAATATACGTTGACCCTGAGTGACGTACTCTAAATATGGTACGCCGGACACGAGGCTCCCATTGTAAAATTTAGTTGGTCAACTGTTGAATCTTTTTGTTCACTGGAGGCATCTTCTCCCCCCTCTTCGTCTACGGCCACTAGATGAAACAATTTTTGTTTCTTGTTTGTTTCGTTGTTTGAAAATTTTGTTGGAAACTGACTTTTCCTTGGCCCGTCGTACCTAGAGAACCTGGAATTTCCTGTCTGGCGGGTTTGAGAGGATGCACCGGCATCCACTATTAAAGCCGTGGGGGGGGGGGTCACTGTTTTTGCGCCAGCTTTGCGCAGATTGTTGGCTATTCCTGGTTTGCCCTGACCTAGCGTATGGGGAGTTGAATCCCCTCTGATTTTGATGTCGGTCTGCAAAGCTCCCATTGGAGTGGGTTGCATTATTGTACCTTGAATGGTTTGGTTTCTGTGCGCACATATTTATCAGTGCTTATCGTATTTATCGTGAGTGGCAATTGCTTGTTGATTTGGGCATAGAATTCGGACAACTTTTGTCGCCCCTGGGTCATGAGGGTAAGTTGCTGATCAAGGGTTTCGATATCCCTAACGTCCGCATAATGCAAGGAGAGAATCTCCTTGATTTTCTTCCAATCCGAATCTAGAATATTGTGAGACACCAAGGCGGCATCTGCCGCTCCCCTAATCTTGCATCTTATGTGCCTTAAAATTGACCTATATATTGGCTTTTGCCGAACGGGCTTATAATCACTTAAGACTTGTTCTACACTATGGATCCAGGAGGTATAGTGCTCCCGAGATCCATCAAACACTTGAAGTTATTTCACGTAATCTGGTAACCTCGCTATTTCTTTGAGATCCTCCTCCGTCTGAGGAGTCACAAGAGGCTCTTCTACTGGTGTTGCCTCGCTATCGACAGATTGCCGACGAACCTCTTCTACCCTACTTTCTAGTCTCTCTAGGGTTTGGCTAAGTCCTTGTATGGACTCGTCAGCGTTTGTCGATTCTACGCTTTTGAGGCTTTCCTCAGCTGAGCGAGGATGGCGTTCACGGCGCCATTCATTTCAGTCAGCGACTTCTTCATTTAGTCGGCGTTCATGATTAGGTATGCTGAAAAGATAAGAACTGTAAGAAAATATACGTGTGACCTACACAATCCAATGTCTCATTTGAGGATTCTTTTCGCGTTTAGATTGGAGAATTTTCAATTTTCTCTCTTTCTCTTTCACTTTTCCCTGTTAGATTGGGGAATTTTCAATTTTCTCTATTTTCTTGCACTTTTCACTTAACACACGCGACTCGAACCCTGCACTCCGAAGCTAGGGCGCCAGTTATCTTCCGTCTCGGGGGAGATGTAAAAAATTTAAAGGTGCGGAGGAACTCACTGTCCTCCGATACTTGTAAATTGAAACAAGGAACGATTTCAGATTAAACGTCACAAATTCTTTATTCGTTCCACTTGCACGCTAATTAACTACTGCCCTAAACATACGTTGCAACGTTGTAGTTCCCATTCTTTACCCAGAACTGCTCGCGCGTGTAGACAGGAATTGCTTAGCGTGCGATTCCCATAACTAACGTAAGGTGACCTGATCGATGGTTGCGCGTGTGCCGCGTCAGCGACTTTATCCTATTGAACTAAATAAGTCACACGCTTAGCAACGTGATCGTAGGGTGTGCCGTTGCGTGGTATTATGGTACCTATGCGTGTAACTTATATTAATCTTTAAATATAAATTACAAATATATATGAAACAAATTTAATTTTTTTTCTTTCCCTTTGTCTGATATTCATTTTTGATATAAAAAAAATATTAACTCACAGATAAAATGAGCTTTAAATTATTAAAAAAATGGTAATTGAAGTATAAGCTTTGGTTGTAAGTTTGTTTATAAACCTTAGATATATGTAATTAAGTGGTATGTTAGCTAAATTTTTATCGTATTTTATTTTACTTTATTCTGTTTTATTTTATTTTTGGTATATTTAGTTTAATTTTTAGCGTATTTAATTTCATTTTGTTTTTATTATTATTGCATATTTATAATATTTGTTATTTCACCGAATTTTATTTCGTTATAGTTTATTTTATTTCCGTTTTGGTTGGATTTATTTATTTTAATGTAATTTTATTTTATTTCAGTTTATCCTATTTTAGGTAATTTTACTTTATTTTAAATTTTTTTCTTTATTTAATTTTAATGTTACTTAGTTTAATATTACTTTCATTTGTTCATATTTTTCCTCTTTTATTTCCCTATTTATAAACTTTCCCTTTCTATTTTATTTAATTGAGTTCAGTTCGCTTTAAATTTGTTTTTCTCACTTAAAAAAAAAAAAAATTCTTTTAAAGTTATTCAATACAACTTATGTGCATTCATCAGTTGACTTAACGTTATTGCAGGTATTAAATAGAAGAAACTTTATAATGATAACATGATCTCGCTTTCGAGCATCCATTATTTTAAATGAGTATGCTTAGTTATACGTGAATACAGACAAATGTATTCTTACAAATCATTTAAGTTTTAAAAGACGAACTTCCTTCAAAATACCCTGATACATATGCTAGTTAGAGCTGACCGATAACGTTTTAACGCTGACGTAGCACTTTAACGTCCGTACTTAAAATTTACATTTTTACTTAGGTGTACTATGTAAATTAGGCTTTCATTTAAGAATAAAAAAATATATATAAGGATACAGACCGAATTTGTCTAAATTAGTTATCTCAAATATATAGTATGTTTACTTGTGAAGTCGAAAAATAAATAAAACTCTAGTATACTTATGTACTAATTTCCACTAAGGGCAAACGGAAAAGCTGGACGCTTTTTAAATAATATATTTAGCTTTACATTTCAATCCAGTGTATACAACATACAAATTTGCATGTCTAGTATTTTAAAGCTAAATATACATATATAGTCAAAGTATTTATCATACTTATACATTTGATGTCAAATCTTCACTTGTATTCGTTTTGGATTTTAAATTTAATAATCCGAAATTTTAAAATTGGGTTCACCGTAGATGTTAACGTTTCGATAATCATGAACAGATAGTGAAAAAATTCAAAACTTATTGGTCGTCAACGACAATAGTTCACACCTTTCAAAGGTACGTTCCTTACCATCTAAATATATTTAAAACGAATACGCCGTACATAGATGTACATATATAGCATGTAAAGAATATTTTTTATGGACAAAAGAAATTTAAATGAAGTTCATATAATTTTATGTAATTTCCTTTCTACGGTTCGTGCATATACATACATCTATGTATATTTTAAATATGTAGTATTATTTCAAAACCAAACAGTTGTTTATTAAATTAAATGTAAATAGAAAAAAAAATTTGGTTTCCGTATTACCAAGGCGAATCTATACTAGGTGGTGGCAAAGCGAATTCAACCAATTCGCCGTGCGGAGGAATGTCAAGTCAAAAGAAAATTTTCATTGATTTCGATTAACTGACATGTTGTAGTACAAGGCGCTGTATGGAAAATTATCAAGAAGAAGCAATCAGCTGATGGGATAACACCACCTGTAATGAATTCGCCTTGCGTATTACGGAACGAACTCACCGCTGATCCTGTCGTTGATGTTCGCTGTTATGTCAGGCGAAATTTGCTGGGCCTATATAAAGCGGCCGTTCTGCTCTTGTTACGCCGGCTGTTATACCCAGGTGAAAATTCGTTGGGATTATATGGAGCGGCCTTGTGCTGTTGTGCCCGCTGTTGTGTGCAAGATGCAATTCGTTGGGCCCTTATGAAGCGGCCTTGCTGCTGTTATGCCAAGATGCAATTCGTTGGGCCATTATGAAGCGGACTTTCTGCTGTTGTGTCGGCTGTTAGGGCAAGATGCAATTTGCTGGGCCTATATGAAGCGGCCTTTCTGTCGTTGTTCCGGCTGGTGGTTGCGGTTACGTCCGGTGGTGTTGTTGGCGCTTTTGATAATGGTTGCGCGCGAGGTTGATGGTGGTTGTTATCGTAGCGCTATTAAAGGTGGCTGGTAGGTTGGTGGTAGCGCGCGGTGTTGTTGGCGCTTGGTGTTGGAGCTATTGATAGTGGCTGCGCAAGGTGATTGGCGCTGTCGATGGTGGCTGCGTGTGTTGGTGGCGCTGTTGATGTAGGGTCAATCCAGTGGGCCTATATTAAACGGTCTGTTCGCTGTTGTGCCGGCAGTGGTTATATTAGCTTGCACTTTACACCTTCAATGCTTTTACAATGGTAAAAGGTATACTTTTAAAACCGACCCAACACAAGTAGTGAAAATTTTAATTATTTGCAAAATAACAAAATATGTCACACGAAGGCCGGGAGCTGCAATGTATAACAAACGCGATTAATTATTGAGTACTATGAATATTGTAACGAATTTGCTGCAATTCCTCTTATTTGCAACTTTCTACTAACGTTCCAATCACTAAACTGTTGAATAAATAACTCCAATATTCGATAATGCAAAATGGTCTTTATTAGACTACTTTCAAAATAACACTTCTATTGCTCGCCAGATAGCGTCTTAAATCAAACTGATTGTCGTGCCTCAACTGTTGCTGCTTTATAGTGTTCTGTTTCCTCGTTGACATATTTCTAGGCGGTTTTATTCTAGAATTAACTAGTTAGTTAGCAGCTATAAAATTACCAACTATAACTACGTTTATAGCTTCTCATATGCGCGTGCATATGTGAGTGTTACTTGTACAAATTATTACCTACTTTTGAGCGCATCTCAGATAAGATATATGCATGTGTTTGTGCGTTTTCTCTCCGCTACGTGTACGTACATATGTGTAGACATGATGATTGATTCGTTTATGTGTATACAAGTGACTGCCTGCTTTATTGTTGTTGTGGCTTCATTTACTTAGCATCAGACTAGTGATGTGAGTATCACTTAGTGTCACTAATATCCGTCACACTGCCCTCCACCTAAGTCTGATCGTCCCGATCAGACAAATCTCTCGATCTAAACGCTGCCAGCCTTTCCAAATGAACACTCTCAATTTGGTTCGTGGTTTGCCAATGGTTTGTATGCGGTACACTACATCGTTGATCCGTTTTATAACTTTGTATTGGTCTTCCCAATTACACTGCAATTTCGGGGACAAACCTTTTTTTCGCTGTGGGTTGTATAACAGTACCAAATCTCCTTCCTGAAAACCTTCCGAATTAATTGCTTTATCGTATCTGGCTTTCATCTTGTCACTCATAATCTTTGATCATTGCCTTACAAGATCGTGTATCTCCCTCATCTTTTCTTCCAAGACACCAGTGGATTTATTGACATTTCTCTCCGCATCGGCATCTATCCTAAACTTCAAATCAGCTGGCAGTCGAAGGTTATTGCATAAATTACTTTTGCAGTGGTTTGGCCCGTTGTCTCATTCACTGCTGATCGGTAAGCCATCAAGAATAATAGTATGCGGGTATCCCACTATTTATGGAACTTGTCCACTACTTTCCTTAAGTGCTCCTCCAATGTTCTATTGAATCGTTCCACCATACCATCGGACTGAGGATGCAACGCAGTTGTCCGTGTTTTTCGAATGCCCATTGATTTACACATTTCCAGCTGATTCGAAATTCCTGCCTTGGTCAGAATGCAACTCTATTGGTACACCATACCTTGCAACCCAATTGTTAATAAACACTTCTGCTACTGTTTCCGCTTCTTGATTTGGGATTGGGTATACCTCTGGCCATTTGCTGAAATAATCCAAAACCACTAGTACATATTTTTTTCCGCAGTTGCTAGTAGGAAATGGACCTGCGACATCCATGGCGATCCTTTCAAATGGCGCACCTGAGTTATATTGCTGCATCTGGCCATGACTTCGGGTTTTGGGCCCTTTCGCTCTATTGCAAAGCTCGCAGTTGGCAATCCACTCGGTGACCGACTGACGGCAACAAACCCAAAGAATCTCTGCTTAATTTTCTCGAGCGTCTTCTTGATTCCAAGATGACCTCCACTTGGACCGTTATGTAGTTCACTGAGAACGTCGGGAATCCTTTTCCTTGGAACAACTATCAGTTTCCTCTTACTTTGACCATCCTCACTCTCCCATACTCGATGCAAGCAACCGGATATCAACTCTAAACTGTTCCACTGTGCCCAATATGATTTCGCAATGGGACTCTCTGCTGACATCTCCTCTCTATTTGGTCTTTGTTCGAGCCCTTGCATAACATGTGACAGATCAGTATTTTCTAGCTGACACTTCCTTAGTTGTTCCTTGTCCCATTCATCCGTACATGTTATAGTCATTAGCCGGACATCTATAATGTCTTCTTTAGCCTCGGCCTTTGGACAGTGCTTGCATTCCAAACTACATGGTCTTCGTGACATTGCATCGGCATTTCCGTGGGTACTACCTTTTCGATGCTCAATGGAAAAGTCATAGCTTTGTAGTCGCTCGATCCACCGTGCCAGTTGTTCTTCCGGATTACGGAACTGCAGAAGCCATTTCAACGCTGCGTGATCTGTCCTGACGCGGAATCGCTGGCCGTAGAGGTATTTGTGAAAATGTTTAATGAACTCTACCAATGCCAACACTTCTCTCCGTGTAACGCAATAGTTCCTCTCTGGTTTTCCAATCGAACGGCTGTAATATGCAACTACCTTCTCCTGTCCATCGACCAGTAGTGATAAAACGCCTCCTATAGCATATCCACTCGCATCTGTATCTAGAATAAATGTTGCTCCTGGAATCGGATATACCAACAATGGGGCAGTGCACAAAATCTCTTTAAATGTTTGGAAAGCCACTTCTTGCTCCTTCTTTCATTCAAAAGCGTTATTTTTCTTGTAAGCTCGTGGAGGCTATGGGCTAGCAAAATTTGGTACAAATCGGCGGTAATATGTGCACACCCCAAGGAAACTTCTCAATTCATGTAGGTTCTGTGGTCTTGGCCAATTCTTTACAGCCTCTATCTTTTCGTTCGCAGTGCAGATGCCCTCTGTCGTTACCTTGTGACCCAAATAATTTACTTCCTTTTTAAACAGCGCACACTTTTTAGGACTTAGTTTCAGACCAGCGCCAGCTATTCTCTGGAAAACTTCCTCCAAGTTTTTAAGATGTTCATAAAAGTTCTTACCCAATACGATGATGTCGTCCAAGGTACACCAAGCATGTTTTCCAATGTAGTCCTTTCAATACCTGATCCATGAGTCTCTCGAAAGTAGCTGGTGCATTACATTGTCCAAAGGGCATTACTGTAAATTGCCAAAGACCATCTCCGACGCCGAAGGCTGTTTTCTCTTTGTCTTCCTCCTTTAACTCTACCTGTCAGTAGCCACTTTTCAAGTCCAGTGTGGAAAACCATTTCGTACTAGAGAGCGAGTCCAGAGTGTCGTCAATTCTTGGCAATGGGTAGCTATCCTTTTTGTAACGTCACTCAACTTTCGGTAGTCCACGCAAAACCTCATTTTTACATCCTTCTTTTTTACAAGTACTACCGGTGCGCTCTATGGACTAGATGATGGTTCGATGACACCGTTGTCCCTCATTTCTTGGGCAATTTGACTCACAACTTCCCGCTTCGCCAGTGGGACACTACGTGGAGCTTGACGGATCGGCCTCGCATCTCCAGTATTTAGGAGCATTTGTTTTGCCTTACTCTGATAGGCTTCCTCTAGCCCCTCCGCCCATGCCGTGATGTCATTTGAAAGATCAGTATTACTAGATGAGACGTGTTCTTGGATCTGTTCACAGTTAATGACTACTTCAGCCTCTTGGCATCTTCCCAAAATAGCTCCTTTGGTAAGTTTGAGTGGTGACTTGAACTCATTGGGTAATCTTACCGGAATACGTCCATTTTGTACTGTCATAGCCAGGGTTTTTTCCTACAAGTATTTTCAGTGCTGATTTGTTTGCTACTTCGACAACCCACAATTTGTGTGTCCCACAATCTCCATCAACCTTTGCCCAGATGACTGCTTCTGATTTTGGTGGTATTTGCTGACTCTCTTCCACCAGCACTCGTTTACTGCTGTAGCCTTTCTCGTGGCCGAAATTAAGTGGCACATCCATGTTCTTATATTGCATCGTCTTGCTTTGCATGTCGATCTTGATGCCTTGGTCGATTAAGACGTCCACTCCAATTATGATTTCAATCAAACAATCTCTGCCACTATAACATTTTGTAGTACCATGACGTTCCCAATTGCTACTTCACATGCAACTTCTCCAATTACCTGGGTGTCCTCTCCCGTGGCTGTACGTTATCTTGCTCCAAGCAATGGTCTTATCTTCTTATTGACTAAATCTGATCGAATGATGGAATGAGATGCGCCCGTATCTACAGTCAGTAAACGTTCTTTTCCATCCACGTGTCCTCCGACAGTAAGATTGTTTGACCTTCTTCCAATTTGCGAGATAGCGACTATGGGGCATTCAATTGAAGGAGCCAGCTGTCGCCCCTTGCGGCTGACTCGCTTTAGTTTAAACGATTGAGTGGGCATGGAGATTTGCTCACCTCCTTCAGCTCTGCATTTACGGCCACCCACATTGTTGGAACTATTAGGACCGGTGCTGCAATGACGTGCAATGTGCCCTGGCTTTCCACATTTAAAGCATTTGACTGCACCATCGTTTTTCTGCTGCGTTCCCTTTAATGCTTCCACAATTGTGTCTACCCAGTCTGGCCTTTCAACTTTCAACTTCCCCGCCATGAACTTTGTATACGGGCTTACTAAAAAGTGACGCTGTTTCCTGAGTCAGTGCATGTGATACGTTTCTGCGAATATGGGTTTTGGGTTTGCATATGTCGCTCGCTTCGTTTCTACGTCCCGTATGGAATTTATAAAACTCTGGATTTTTACCCTCTCGGTGTATTCCACGGGTGCGTCCACATTTGCCAAATGAGCCAACCAAAGCAAATTCTTGCAAAGTCTCATTAGCTTTATGGTAACGGTTTTGCAATTCTATTTGATATATCTGTTTCCTGTGTTCGCTTCCGTACCTTCGTTCTACAGCAGCCATCAATGGGTCATAACTATTCCGTTCGTCCTCTGGAATAGTCTGTAATATTTCGGCAGCTGGTCCTTTCAATGCTACGAAGAGTGCAGCAACTTTATCTTCAGCATTCCAGTTGTTGACTGTTGCGGTCTTCTCAAATTGTAGCTTAAAGACATGGAAAGGAACATAACCGTCAAAGGATGGTGTTTTTACCTTTGGATTACTCGTTGAAACTGCTGGGCGATTTAGTTGCAACTGCTCGATACGTCCTCTCAAAGCATCCACCTCGGCCTCGATTTTTTCCTCAAACTGTAAAATTTTTGTATCCTGGGCCTCCAGCTTCGATGATACCCTTATGTCCTGTGCCCCCAGCTGCGAGGATATGCGGGCCTCCTGTGCTTTCAACTGCTCAGCCAACTGAGATGTCATATATGTCTTCTGTTCTTCCAGTTGAGATGAAATTTGTCTTTCTGGGCTTCAATCTAGGATGTTATACGATTCTCCTGGGATTCTAGTGGTGATTCCATCTTGGATGTTATACGTGTCTCCTATGATTCCAGTAGCGATGACATGTTAGTGGATATTTGTGATGATATTTCTGTTATACGCGTTTCTTGTGCTTCAATCTTGGATGTTACTGTCGATGTTTGAGCAGATATTGCAGCCAAAATCGTGTTCAAGTGTGTGCTCGTAACTGTCTGCGATGTTTCGTTTTTCTCTTCAATTTTTGTTGTTGATTCTTCCACATCAGGATAAAAGACATACTTGTCAACATTAATTCCTTCCAACTCCAATACCTCTCGTAGCCGTGCTTGAAGTTCGATCTTATTGCCGGTTGTATTCAATCCACGGCTCTCCAACTCTTTCAGTTGCTGGATCCTCAATTCACTCAACTTTGCCATGTCCAAGTTGTATTCGTAATCTTCGGAATTTATTCAACAATTCCTCTTCTGACACCAATTGTAACGAATTTACTGCAATTCCTCTTATTTGCAACCTTCTACTAACGTTCGAATCACTAAACTGTTGAATAAATAACTCCAATATTCGATAATGCAAAATAACACTTCTATTGCTCGCCAGATAGCGCCTTAAATCAAATTGATTGTCGTGCCTCAACTGTTGCTGCTTTTATAGTGTTTTGTTTCCTCGTTGACATATTTCTAGGCGGTTCTGTTCTAGAATTTACTAGTTAGTTCGCAGCTATAAAATTACCAACTATAACTACGTTTATAGCTTCTCATATGCGCGTGCATATGTAAGTGTTCGGAATCAAAACAAGACAGCCTATAAAATTTTCGTGATTGTAGCAGCACAAGTGTGAAAAGAAAAAATTTAAATTGAGGTACATTAAATTCATGAATACAAAAACAAAAACGTTTAAACAGCAATATATCGGCACTCTGATGTTTGGGAATGTACCTAGCCTTTTGTAGCAATAAAGGAGTACTACATATATGTATGTTTGAGCTAAATAATCTAAAGTTTTTTTTTGAAACTGAGTCGAGTACTGTTTGTGTGAATGTTCGAATTTTCACCGATCAGCTGTTAGTTGCGCTACTTGGTAGGATTTACAGTGCTGATGATAGCCGAATGTAGAGGAAGCATGCCATTTGCAACTCTTGTGTCGTGGGAGCATTATGCGCTAAGTTAGATGAATTTATTAATAGAGGTAATTTTAAATACGATAGGGCAATTGTTCTACTAAAAGAAAATTTACCACCACTCCGTATTTAATTGTCAATGTGTTGGTTACATTTTACGCTTGCCATCTCCGTTTGACAATCTGTATGCCAGTACAATGAAAGAAAACCAATGTCATTGGAATTCTTGGCGGTACCACCCGCATGAAAATAGGAAAGAAATCGTTTTAACCTCCCCTGGCAGACATTAGTGAGGGGAATCCTGACCTTCTCACCTATCACTAGCCAACTAGTACGTTCAAAGTGTAAATCCTCACAAGGGGACCATAACAGGGAGGCCGAGGAAACTTGCTCTTTCAACGGGGTGGACCATAATGAGAGGGGTGTTAGAGGCATTGGTTCCACAATACAGTTAAAGAGATGGTTGGTGCCATGTGAGGATACATTACAAGCAGGACATATGTTTTGTATGTCGGGGTTGATTCTGGATAGGTAAGAGTTTAAGTATTTTTGCGCAGAAGACCTTCTGCGTTGGTGGCCTTCGGCCGCGCTTATAAAAAATTACCCTGGCCGGTCCACCAATGGGGTGGGATCAAAATTAAATGCGTGCAAAATGCTTTTGTACACAAAATTTTTTTCAGTGCACAACCACATAAAAATTGCCTAGGTACTTCAACCGCATACCTTTTCTTTCCGCCTTCGGATTATTGTTGTCGAGGTCAATAAGGGCCTTTTGATACCTCTCTCCATAATTTTGGACGCATATTAGCAGTCGGCCCCTGTTAAAGACGTTTACCGGGGAATCTATTGTTCCATAAAGAGGTGAAAAAATAATATTCAGACGAAAATTTATTCAAACTTTTTAATTTGTTTCACTTGCAATTTTCAGTAGCAAAATTCAGTAACAATGGTTTGTGCAAGTGCCACTCACATATACACACGCATATGAGAAGCTATACACGTGCATCTGTAGTTATAATTTTATAGCAGTTACTAAGTAAATTCTGGAAGCGCCTAGAAATATGCGAATGAGAAATCACAGATATAAAAGGCAGCAACAGTAGAGGCACGAGAATCAGTTTGATTTAAGACGCTATCTGAAAATGTGCAGGTGTTTTTAACAAGTGCCAACAAACTGTTCGAATTCCGCGAACTGACAAATTAAAGTTCAAAGCCAACGAATATTTAAAAGTGTTTGCACCCCTACATACATACGTACACATTTGGTAATGCTGGAGGCTAAATGTCAAAATCATCATTCGCATTCTTTATCAATTTGAACTCGCGTTGAGTTTGACATTACTCACTTACTTTCCTTTACCACCACTTGTATTAACTCGCCTTTTTCAAAACGGGCAAGAACAAAAACGAAATTAAGTGTTTTTCTCTTTCTAGCTCACATGTATGCTTATAAGAAAGAGTAACACAAAAATACCAATTTTACATTAGCTCATTTTTAGCTTTCGACAAGTGTTGGGAAGCGCAAAAGTTAAAGGCGATTTTAATTTTTATCGCAGCTGGAACTAAATTTAAGGCCCCTACCCTGCCAAATAAAATAAAATAAATAAACAGAAGCAGATCTAGTTATTAAATGCAAATATTAAAAATAAAAATATGACTACGACGGAATTGTGGTTTGATGATACGTCAGATGAAGAGGAAAGCTTACTGGAGATAGCCAGAAGAAGAATACTTTGGAAATGAATTCCACCACGTAAGTGTAGCTTTCTAAATAAGTTGTTAAATTGCTGAAATTATAAGTTTTGTTTATAGATTTATTTAAAATTGCAGTACATATGAACTGCTGCAGCAATGCACAAGAGCCAAGTCTATTCCTAATATTCTAAAATTGGCAACAGTTCTCCAATTTTGTGCTCAGGGATCCTACCAAATGAGCATTGGAAACGAAAATGCACTCGGAATTACCCACCCGAGTGTGTCTGTGGTACTATCAGAGGTGTTGAATGTCTTGGAAAATTGTATTTGTGAAATGTGGATCAAATTGAATTACGAGGAGGCTGAGCTGCATCAACCAAAGTTGCATTTATATAATTTGCAAGTTCCTTTTGCTATATGGGGATTTTGTTCCATAATTGAAACCATTCTTTCAAGCTGTTGTTTTGTACTCACGACCTTGGACCTATATAAAATTAATTCAAATAGTTTAAAATTACTACTAGGTAGTAAAAAAGTAGAATATACATTTTAAACAATTCTTTTTCTATTCGATACAGCGTCGAAAACAAATTTCTATTCGCTTGAAAATTAGATACACAACGAAAATTTCCACAGAGATGAGGTGTCATAATACCAATTTCAAATTCGATTTTCGATGTTCGATAGCCAGCGAAGATCGAATAATGCTCATAATAGGGGACTAAAATTTAAAAAAACCTTTCAAATTCAAATATAAGAATTTATCACGAAATATGCAAAAATATGCATTTATAATGAAATATTCAAAAATATGCGCTAACAAATGTAGCTTAAACTCTTTCTATGTATGTAAATCGCATACGTATTCAATCTATTACATCACAGCTTGTAACACAACAAATATGTATTTGCATAGTTTTGGTTGCTCTGGTGATTAGCAATACTTGATAACACTCGCAATAATACGTAGGTAAAACAGGTGAACGTTAAACTGCCCTTGATTTAGTCAAAGTGATTCTTAAAGTCCTGAATGAAATGATATTGTAATCCATTTTTTATGAATATATCTGTAAATTTGCTACATTATTCAAAAGCGGCTGCCGTGGTGTGGTAGTCGTACCTACAACACCGAAGTTCCTGGGCTCAATTCCCGGGCAAAGCAACATCAAAAAATTAGAAACAAGTTTTTTCAATTAGAAAAAAGTGTTTCCAAAGCGGGATCGCCCCTTGGCAGTGTGTATTCCTGCCATGAAAAGCGTCCCGTCAATTTGTAAAAAATTAGAAGGAGCATGACGCAAATTGGAAGAGAAGGTCGGCCTTAAATCTCTTCGGAGGTTAACCTGTGTTTGCCTGCCTTTGCCCTTGCCCTACGGTATCAGCTGCATTAAAAATTAAATGGTTTTTAAAGAGTTTTTTCAAAGTCGGGTTGCTCCTCGGCAATGTTTTGGAAAATTGTTTTTCTGCAATGAAAAGCTTATTCGTAGATATCGATCGGAGACGGCAAAAGAACTGTAAGTATCAGCAATTTTTAGGAAGAAATTAAAACGAGAGACCAGGAAATAGTTAGGGGTATATTGTTATTATTATTAAAACACATTAAATAAACACATATTATATCTCGTCTATTTTTAAGGTATCTTACCCTTAAATGTAATATTTACATTTTTAAAGACAGTGTTCGTCAAAAGTAACATTTACATATACGACACAATATTCAGCAAATAATCAACTGCGTTGAATTTATATACATATATGTAAATATATATTTATAAAACTTTTATTTATATACATATGTATAAATACCGTTTATCCGTTTCACGTGATGAAGCGATACCGACTACATACTATTTTCTTACAAAAATATTAAATTTCTTTTAAAGTAAAATATATACTGTCACGGATATTACCACCCCTAAGTTATCCCATCACTAAGGCGATGCTAAGCAGTATTTACGTTAATAATCAAATCAAGTATACACATATATAAGGCAGCCCAGAGAGATGTCACACACAGATGCATTTACTTATACGGCTATGTGCGCGCGAGAGACTGTTAACTACAAACATTCACATCAATAATTCAATCTTTATGTATCTACATAAACGAATAAATAATTGCGTCTACACATATGTACGTATACGAGCAGCGGAGCGGCAATGCACAAACACATGCATATATCTTATCTCAGTGGTCACAAGAGAGGGCAATAATTTGTGCACGTAGTTGTGGCTGGCGATTTTGTAGCCGAAACAACTAGTAACTTCTGGAAATCGAAGAGCCTAGAAGTATGCAGCGTAAACTATAAAAGCAGTGCAGGCGAGTAAGAAGTAATTCAGTTTGATTTGAGTTGATCAGCAATTACGACTAAGAAGATATCTAGCGAGCAATACCAGTATTATTTTGATTAGTGGAGTTTCATTTGAGCTATCAGTTTGGTTATTAAGCTATTCGTTGCACAGTTTGAGTGTTATTGTGAAGCATTTTAATAAAGGCCATTTTTCCATTATTCAATATTGGAGTTATTTATTCAACAGTTTAGCGATACGAACCTAGCAAAAGGGGCAAATAAGCGGATTTGCAGCAAATTCGTTACAATTGGTGTCAGAAGAGGAATTGTTGAATAAATTCCGGAGGACAACAAGGACATGGCAAAGTTAAGTGAATTGAAGATCCCGCAACTGAAGAAGGAGTTGGAGAGCCGTGGATTGAATACAAGCGGCGTTAAACTCGAACTTCAGGCACGGCTACGAGAAGCAATGGAAGCAGAAGGAATTGATGTGGAAGAGCATGTCTTTCATCTTGATGGCGAGGAGACAACAAAAATTGAAGAGAAGAACGAAACACCGCAGACGGTTACCAGTACAGATTTGAACATGATTTTAGCTGCAATATCTGCTCAAACATCGACAGTGTCATCTCAACTGGCAGAACAGCAGACATATATGGAATCGCAGGAGAACCGTATAACATCCAAGATGGAAGAACAGAAGACATATATGGCATCACAACTAGAATCGCAGGAGAACCGTATAACATCCAAGATGGAAGAACAGAAGACATATATGGCATCACAACTAGAATCGCAGGAGACACTTTTAACATCCAAGATGGAAGCACAAGAGGCACGTATAACAGAAATATCATCACAAATATCCACAAATATGTCATCACAGCTGGAAGAACAAAAGACATATATGGCAACCCAACTGAAAGAACAAGAGGCACGCATAACAGTACAACTAGAAGCACAAGAGGCGCGTATATCATCAAAACTCGAAGCGCGCATGGACGAAAAAATAATGCAGTTTGAAGAAAAATTCGAGGCAGAGGTGGATGCGTTGAGAGGTCGTATACAGGAATTGCAACTTAATCGGCCGGCTGCTTCAGCGAGTAATACAAAGGTAAAAACTCCATCTTTTGACGGTTCTGTTCCTTTTCAGGTCTTTAAGCTACAGTTTGAGAAGACCGCAGCAGTGAACCAATGGAATGCTGAAGATAAAGTTGCTGCACTGTTCGTGGCATTGAAGGGGCCAGCAGCCGAAATCCTACAGACGATTCCCGAAGGAGAGCGGAACAACTATGAAGCATTGATGGCCGCTGTCGAGAGACGTTACGGAAGCGAGCATAGGAAACAGATATTCCAAATTGAGTTGCAAAACCGTCACCAAAGAGCGAATGAGACTTTGCAGGAGTTTGCCTCGGATGTTGAAAGGTTGGCTCATCTCGCAAATGCGGACGCACCCGTGGAATACACCGAGAGGGTAAAAATCCAGAGTTTTATAAATGGCATACGGGACGTGGAAACGAAGCGAGCTACATACGCAAACCCAAAGCTCACATTTGCTGAAACGGTATCACATGCATTGACTCAGGAAACTGCCTCCCTATTAAGTAAACCAGCATATAAGGCTCATCGTGTAGAAGTAGAAAGGCCAGAATGGGTAGACACAATTTTGGAAGCACTGAAGGGATCACAACAGAAAAATGCCGGAGTTATTAAGTGTTTCAAGTGCGGCAACCCAGGTCATATTGCACGACATTGCAGCACCGGTCCGAATAGCTCCAACAATGTGGGTGGCCGTAAACGCAGAGCTGAAGGAGATGAGCAAATCTCCAAGTCCACTCAATCGTTAAACTAAAGCGAGTCAGCCGCAAGGGGCGACAGCTGGCTCCCTCAATTGAATGCCCCATAATCTCTATCTCACAAATTGGAAGAAGGTCAAACAATCTTACTGTCGGAGGACATGTGGATGGAAAGGAACGTTTACTGACTGTAGATACGGGTGCATCTCATTCCATCATTCGAGCGGATTTAGTCAACAAGAAGATAACACCATTGCATGGAGCAAGATTGCGTACAGCCACTGGAGAAGACAGCACGGTTCTAGGAGAAGTATCATGTGAAGTCGCAATTGGGAACGTCACGGTAGTACACAATTTTATAGTGGCAGAGATTGTTGATGAAATCATAATTGGAGTGGACTTCTTAATCGACCAGGGCATCAAGATCGACATGCAAAGCAAGACGATGCGATATAAGAACATGGATGTACCACTTAATTTCGGCTACGAGAGAGGCTACAGCAGTAAACGAGTGCTGGTGGAAGAGAGTCAGCGAATACCACCAAAATCCGAAGCAGTCATCTGGGCAAAGGTTGACGGAGATTGTGGGACAAACAAATTGTGGGTTGTCGAAGCAGCAAACAGATCAACACTGAACATACTTGTAGGAAAAACCCTGGCTATGACAAAACAAGATGGACGTGTTCCGGTAAGAGTACTCAATGAGTTCAATTCACCACTCAAACTGACTAAAGGAGCTATTTTGGGAAAATGCCAAGAGGCTGAAGTAATTATTAACTGTGAACAGCTCCAGGAACACGTTTCAGCCAGTAATACTAATCTTTCAAATGACATCACGGCATGGACGCAGGGGCTAGAGGAAGCATATCAGAGTAAGGCAAAACAACTGCTCCTAAAGTACGCGAACATATTTGACCAGGATGGTTCTAAACCAGGCCGCACCAACGTTGTGAAACATCAAATTGACACTGGAGATGCGAGGCCGATCCGTCAAGTTCCACGTAGTGTTCCACTGGCGAAGCGGCAAGTTGTGAGTCAAATTATACAAGAAATGAGCGACAGCGGCGTCATCGAACCATCAGCTAGTCCCTGGAGCTCACCGGTAGTACTTGTAAAGAAGAAGGATGGAAAAATGAGGTTTTGCGTGGACTACCGGAAGTTGAATGACGTTACGAAAAAGGATAGCTACCCATTGCCAAGAATTGACGACACTCTGGACTCGCTCTCTGGTACGAAATGGTTTTCCACACTGGACTTGAAAAGCGGCTACTGGCAAGTGGAGGTAAAGGAAGAAGACAAAGAGAAAACAGCCTTCAGCGTCGGAGATGGTCTTTGGCAATTTACAGTAATGCCCTTTGGACTATGTAATGCACCAGCTACTTTTGAGAGACTCATGGACCAGGTACTGAAAGGACTACATTGGAAAACATGCTTGGTGTACCTGGACGACATCATCGTATTGGGCAAGAACTTTGATGAACATCTTAAGAACTTGGAGGAAGTTTTCCAGAGAATAGCTGGCGCTGGTCTGAAGTTAAGTCCCAAAAAGTGTGCGCTGTTTAAAAAGGAAGTCAATTATTTGGGTCACAAGGTAACGACAGAGGGCATCTGCACTGCTAACGAAAAAATAGAGGCTGTAAAGGATTGGCCAAGACCACAGAACCTACATGAATTGAGAAGTTTTCTTGGGCTGTGCACATATTACCGCCGATTTGTACCAAATTTTTCCAGCGTAGCCCATAGCCTCCATGAGCTTACAAGAAAAAACAAAGCTTTTGAATGGAAGAAGGAGCAAGAAGTGGCTTTCCAAACATTGAAGGAGCGTTTGTGCACTGCCCCAATGTTAGCATATCCGATTCCAGGAGCAACATTTATTCTAGATACAGATGCGAGTGGATATGCTATAGGAGGCGTTTTATCACAACTGGCCGATGGACAGGAGAAGGTAGTTGCATATTACAGCCGTTCGATTGGAAAACCAGAGAGGAACTACTGCGTTACGCGGAGAGAGCTGTTGGCATTGGTAGAGTGCGTCAAACATTTTCACAAATACCTCTACGGCCAGCGATTCCGTGTCAGGACAGATCACGCAGCGTTGAAATGGCTTCTGCAGTTCCGTAATCCGGAAGGACAATTGGCACGGTGGATCGAGCGACTACAAAGCTACGACTTTTCCATTGAGCATCGAAAAGGTAGTACCCATGGAAATGCTGATGCAATGTCACGAAGACCATGTAGTTTGGAATGCAAGCACTGTTCAAAAGCCGAGGCTAAAGAAGACATTATAGATGTCCGGCTAATGAATATAACATGTACAGATGAATGGGACAAGGAACAGCTAAGAAAGTGCCAGCTAGAAGATGCAGATCTGTCACGTGTTATGCAAGGGCTCGAACGAAATGAAAGACCAAACAGAGAAGAGATGTCAGCAGAGAGTCCCATTGCGAAGTCATATTGGGCACAGTGGAACAGTTTGGAATTGATATCCGGTTGCCTTCATCGAGTATGGGAGAGTGAGGATGGTAAATACAAGAATAAACTGATAGTTGTTCCCAGAAAGAGGATTCCTGATGTGCTCAGCGAGCTGCATAATGGTCCAAGCGGAGGTCATCTTGGAATCACGAAGACGCTCGAGAAGATTAAACAGAGATTCTATTGGGTTGGTTGCCGTCAGTCGGTCACTGATTGGATTGCGAACTGCGAGGTTTGCAGCAGAGCGAAAGGGCCCAGAACACGAAGTCATGGCCAGATGAAGCAATATAACTCAGGTGCGCCATTTGAAAGGATCGCTATGGATGTCGCCGGTCCATTTCCTACTAGCAACGGCGGAAACAAATATGTACTGGTAGTTATGGATTATTTCAGTAAATGGCCAGAGGTATACCCAATCCCAAACCAAGAAGCAGAAACAGTAGCAGAAGTGGTTAAAAACGAATGGGTTGCAAGGTATGGTGTACCAATGGAGTTACATTCTGACCAAGGCAGGAATTTCGAATCAGCTGTGTTCCAGGAAATGTGTAAGTCATTGGGCATTCGAAAAACACGGACAACTGCATTGCATCCTCAATCCGATGGTATGGTAGAACGATTCAATAGAACATTGGAGGAGCACTTAAGGAAAGTAGTAGACAAGTACCATAAAGAATGGGATACCCGCATACCATTATTCTTGATGGCTTATCGATCAGCAGTGCATGAGACAACGGGCCAAACCCCTGCAAAAGTAATTTTTGGCAATGACCTTAGACTGCCAGCTGATTTGAAGTTTGGGATAGATGCCAATGCGGAGAGAAATGTCAGGAAATCCACTAGTGATTTGGAAGAAGAGCTAAGAGAAATACATGATCTGATAAGGCAACGAACAAAGATTATGAGTGACAAGATGAAAGCCAGATACGATAAAGCAATTAATTCCGAAGGTTTTCAGGAAGGAGATTTGGTGCTGTTATACAACCCACAACGTAAAAAAGGTTTGTCCCCGAAATTGCAGTGTAATTGGGAAGGCCCATACAAAGTTGTAAAACGGATCAACGATGTAGTGTACCGCATACAAACCATCGGTAAACCACGAACCAAAATGAAAGTGGTCCATTTAGAAAGGCTGGCAACGTTTAGATCGAGAGATTTGTCTGATCGGGACGATCAGACTTAGGTGGAGGGCAGTGTCACGGATATTACCACCCCTAAGTTATCCCATCACTAAGGCGATGCTAAGCAGTATTTACGTTAATAATCAAATCAAGTATACACATATATAAGGCAGCCCAGAGAGATGTCACACACAGATACATTTACTTATACGGCTATGTGCGCGCGAGAGACTGTTAACTACAAACATTCACATCAATAATTCAATCTTTATGTATCTACATAAACGAATAAATAATTGCGTCTACACATATGTACGTATACGAGCAGCGGAGCGGCAATGCACAAACACATGCATATATCTTATCTCAGTGGTCACAAGAGAGGGCAATAATTTGTGCACGTAGTTGTGGCTGGCGATTTTGTAGCCGAAACAACTAGTAACTTCTGGAAATCGAAGAGCCTAGAAGTATGCAGCGTAAACTATAAAAGCAGTGCAGGCGAGTAAGAAGTAATTCAGTTTGATTTGAGTTGATCAGCAATTACGACTAAGAAGATATCTAGCGAGCAATACCAGTATTATTTTGATTAGTGGAGTTTCATTTGAGCTATCAGTTTGGTTATTAAGCTATTCGTTGCACAGTTTGAGTGTTATTGTGAAGCATTTTAATAAAGGCCATTTTTCCATTATTCAATATTGGAGTTATTTATTCAACAGTTTAGCGATACGAACCTAGCAAAAGGGGCAAATAAGCGGATTTGCAGCAAATTCGTTACAATACTTATATAATCTATACCGTCTACCTAAGGCTCAAATGAAAATAAGCCAATGAACACACTACACTGCTCCTTAATGAGTGGATGCTACGTCAAAAATAGACCCAAAAACGCCTGAAAACCCCACTTTCTTCGGGTTTTATCCTGATAACAAATCTTTCCGAATTTTAATCCTATCTGAAATTTTTTAAAACCATTTTTTTTTATTTCGCTGCATAATTTATCATTGCCATGCTTTGGCTACTAAATAGCCGAATACATTTCCCACGGGTGCTTATGGATTAGCCCTTTTGGATGTTTTTGTAATTTTCGAGAACTTTGAACCCTCTAACTCCTTTTTTGCAATTGGGGGGCATTGCTTGCTAGATACATATGCCGACTGACCTCCTGGTGAAGCAATTTCCACAATTTTTTTTTAAAACCATTCTTTTAACATAAAATACTTATAGGGCCGGCAGACGTTGTTCTGCCCTAAATTTGGTCTATCTGCATACATTTTAATAAACGTTTTCCGTCCAACTCTGCCCTTGCCCCTCTACACTTTTTCCTAATCTTTGTATTCACTCCTCCCTTTCCTTCTCCTTCTCTCTTTTCTCTTCTCTCAAGTTTTTATCATTCTTCTTCATATCTTATTGCCAGTCCCAGAGTGTGGTATGTATTTTGTTTCAGTCCCATTCCGAGTCTCAGTCCCAGTCCCACTACGAGTCTCAGTCTCAGTCTCAGTCCCAGTCCTAGTCCTAATCCCAGTCTCAGTCCGTCTCTGGTCTACTTCCCGGAAAAAGCATCGTAAATACTAATATAGGCAAATTTATATACCAAATTCCAGGCAAATCGAATAGGACGTATGTAAATAGGTATGAGGATATTATTAATTCATATATTATATTCGGCGGCCACCGTGGTGTGATGGTAGCGTGCTCCGCCTACCACACCGTATGCCCTGGGTTCGCACCCCGGGCAAAGCAACATCAAAAATTTTAGAAATAAGGTTTTTAAATTAGAAGAAAATTTTTCTAAGCGGGGTCGCCCTCGGCAGTGTTTGGCAAGCGCTCCGGGTGTATTTCTGCTATGAAAAGCTCTAAGTCAAAACTCATCTGCCTTGCAGGTTCCGTTCGGAGTCGGCATAAATCATGTAGGTCCCGTCCGGCCAATTTGTAGGGAAAATCAAGAGGAGCACGATGCAAATTGGAAGAGAAGCTCGGCCTTAGATCTCTTCGGAGGTTATCACGCCTTACATTTATTTATTTTTTTTTTATATTTATTTCGGCTTCGCATGAATATTTATCAGTTTTGACAGGTTGATGCGACTAAATCGAAATTTACAATGAAAATTACTTTAAAGCTCGCAGCAACAGCTTTCATATGATATTCATAATACACACACATTCTAGGGGTATCCGGGTCCATGTTTTGGCCTATATCTCGAGACTCTAGTCACCCAGCGGTGTATAACTTACTCTGTACTAAAGCACACATAAACAGCTTCAATTTGATATCCATAATGTAAAAACACATTCTAGGTGTATCCGGGTCCATGTTTTGGCCTACATCTCGAGACCCTAGTCACCCAGCGGTGTTAAACTTACTCTGTACTAAAGCATACAGCAACAGCTTCAACTTGATACCCATAATGTAAAAACACATTCTAGGTGTATCCGAGTCCACGTTTTGGCCTATATATCGAGACCCCAGTCACGCAGCGGCATAAAACTTACTCTGTACTAAAGCACGCATCAACAGCTTCGATTTGATATCCATAATGTAAAAACACAACCTAGTGTTACCCTGATCCACGTTTTGGCCTATATCTCGAGACCCTAGTCACCAATATCTAGGTATGAAAACTACTCTGTACTAAAGCACTCAGCAACAGCTTCAATTTGATACCCATAATGTAAAAACACTATCTAGGCGTTCACGGGCCCACGTTTGGGCCTATATCTCGAGACCCTAGTCACCAATAGGTATGAAAACTACCCTGTATTAAAGTACTCATCAACAGCTTCAATTTGATACCCATAATGTAAAAACACTATCTAGGCGTTCACGGGCCCACGTTTTGGCCTATATCTCGAGACCGTAGTCACCCAGGGGTATGAAATTTACCCTCTACTAAAGCACTCATCAACAGCTTTCATTTGATATCCATGTTCTATAAACACATTCTAGGGGTACCCGGGTCCACGTTCTCGAGACCCTGTGCGTCGATCCTGAATTTTTTGCTATGAACCTCACGGAGCCCGAGACCTTTCCGACGAAAGCAAAACTGTGGAAATCGGTTCGTGCGTTCTGGAGTTATAGCGTCAGGAAGGAAAACCCGACAAATTTTTATATTATAGACTAGCAGACCCGTCAGCCGTTGTTCTGCCTTAAATTTGGTCTGTCTACATAAATTTTAATAAGCTTTTCCCGTCTAACTCTGCTCCCCCCTCACTTTTTCTTAATCCTTTTATTCACTCCGTCTTTTCGCTTCATCTATCTCTATCTTCGTCTCACTCTATCTCTTTCTCAGTCTCCTTCCATCTTTTCTCTTCTCTCAAGTTTTTCCCATTCTCCTTCATCCCTTATTGCCAGGCAAATCGAAAAGGACGTATGTAAATAGTTATGTGGATATTATTAATTCATGCCTTTATTTCGGCTTCGCATGCATATTTATCAGTTTTGCCAGGTTGATGCGACTAAATCGAATATCACAATTAAAATTACTTTAAAGCTCTCACCAACAGCTTCCATTTGATATCCCTATTACACACACATTCTAGGGGTATCCGTGTCCACGTTTTGGCCTATATCTTGAGACCCTAGTCACCCAGCGGTATAAAATTACTCTGTACTAAAGCACTCATCAACAGCGTCAATTTGATAACCATAATGTAAAAACACATCCTAGTGTTACCCTGATCCACGTTTTGGCCCATATATTGAAACCCTTCACAAATAGGTACGAAAACTGCCCTGTATTTGTTATGGAACTCTTCTTACTGGCTTACTTTTTGGGGTTTTAAAGATTTTACTATGATTTTTGATGAGGGGAAGGCTAATCATAACTACTCGTGTGCATCTGGCTTAGTCCCGTAGCTTCAGTTGTCGTGGATTCATAAAAAGTAGCTATGATATCCTCATCACTCTAAAAGACCAGTGAGTTTTAGTCAGAAAAATTTGTATGCACACTAGGGTTAAACACTATCGCACTGATTTACATTACCGTACTTAGATATTTGTATTCGAAGAAAAAAAAACAAAGAAAACTCTCTAAGATTGGCGGCTATACTCATGCGTTCTCTTAGCCGCTCTATACCCTCCCTCCATGACTTTTTTTGATGCTCATAAAAGTCCCAAATAAATAAACAACAACTGATTTTCAGACCAAATATGACTTATTTAACAATTCATTTCTTTATTTAATTATCGTGTAGCATAAATGTATCTCCCTACATTTTTCTTATACTTATAATATATTTCCATTTAAATACAGACCAAATTAAATTCCTTAACTACTCGTCAAAACAAGAGAGAATCAAAAAAAAATCATAGAGTCTAATGAAAGACTACATATATTTAATTTGTCGCATGCGAGAGAAATAAATGTAATGAGGGATTCGATTCGTATGTATGTATGTATGTAGAAGAAAAGTCAAAGAGATTCCTCTGATCGCAAATGAATTTCTGAGTAGCAAATTTCTATTATTCTCAATACATAAATATATTGCCTGATAGAAAATAAGTTCTATGAAAAGCAAAACTAGATTTATATTTAATTATTATCCAATTGAAAGATTAATTAGTTTACATTAGTTATGGAGAAATCGTCGAGCAAAAAAAAACACATTGCCAACCGAAATCCGAAATTATAGCAGGTTTAAATAAATATAAAAATGATAAAATCACCACAACAACAACGATTAATACTTACAGAGATACTGGATCTGTTGAAGGCCTTCGTAGATTCCGCACACTGTAGATATGCCATTTGAAGCAAGTGGAAATTCGCTTATTTCGATGAGTTTATATTTTTGATAGTAACACCTATTTTGATTTTATCAAGTTGATTAAATTATTCCTGCACGTTTAGTTAAAGCAAAAAAAAAAAACCGGGCACATTGAATTCTTAACTTCCTCTCGTTTGACTTTTCCCTCTCTCGGACTTTATTACAATACTGAATTTATTTATGGAATTTCTTTGAACTTTGATTTTTCTTTTCATTGATTACACAAAATTTTTCTCACAGTAATAACTCTAGTTTGAGCTCTCTTCTTTTCTGGTTTTTTTTTTCTTTTCTTTTTTCTGTGAATACTTAACAATAATTATTTACAGATTTTTTTTTTCATTCAAATACTCCTTTCCTCTACAAACTTATTTTTCAACCACGATGGTTTACATAACTATTTCTTAATATCTTCCTCACTTCACTTTTAATATTATTTAACTATTAATTAATTCATAGTTTAAATTAGATAGACGCTGTACAGTCAGCACAAAACTGAAATCTACTGCTTTTCACAAGTGGTAAGGAAATACTAAGTGAGTCGTTGGCTGACTCTCAAAATTTTGCAAAAAGTTCTTTCTTCCCCCTTTTTTTTTGTTGGATAGAAATTGTTTTTGCTTTTGGAACGTCAAACTGCCTGCATTCTTCAGTGTTCTTTCACTTAAAGAGTTTTCCCAAATATATATATATGTATATAAAAGGTATTTTTATAAGCTAAATTATGCTTGCGGGCTTCCTCCTCTGGAGCAAGAATGTTATTTCCGATGAAAATGTGTATGGTGGATTATAGGCTCAAGAGCGAAATCCTCCACCTGCCTCCTCGCATATGTATGTTGTACAATTGGTATATTGATTTGATTCACAATAATTGAAACGTATCAGCTTTATTTATATTAAATTTAGTTATTTCAAAACTTTACTTGAGTTAAGTTTAAACTTTGAAAGAAATACTTTATCTCCAGGAATATACTTAAGATGAACTGCTCTTGATGATCGCCAAATCCAAAAAGAACTTTTAGAGCGAAGGAAAATGGCTACAAGCCCAAGTGGATACCAATTTATGCCCATATAAAGCAACTCTGTTTTCAGCATTTCGCCCCTTTTCGCCTAGAGTTGGCACAAACATTAACATTGGGTTAGACAAGTCTTGATATCTTTCGCATGATACCAACCTATCCTACCATTCTCTTTATCTTGCAATTGATACATGTTGTTTCCCTTTTTATTAATAACTTTGGCTTTAATAAAAACTGGGGCAAATTTAGAATTGAATTTTTTTGAACGATCGCTAAGAGAAAAGTTTCTACGATAAACATTTTCACCTACTGCAAACGTTTGCGACCTACTTCTGAGGTTGTATCTCTTCGCAGAGTTTTCAAAGCACGTTTGTATATTGTTCATGATTTCCGCGCGCACGAGTTGAAGCCTATCATCTCGGTTCACTACATATTATAGCACTCATCAACAGCTTTCATTTGGTATCCATATTGTATAAACACATTCTAGAGGTGCCCACGTCCACGTTTTCGCTTATATCTCGAGACCTTAGTTACCCGCGCGTACGAAAAATACCCCGTATCAAAGTACTCATAAACAACTTCCATTTGATATCCATATTGTATAAACATATCCCAGGATTACACAGGTCCACGTTTGGATCTCAAGACCCTAGCCAGCAGAGGATAAAAATTTTCCTATGTGTGTCTCATGGTTATAAGCTACCCCTCCACCAATTTTCAGCGAAATGTGTTTATCCGTTCCTTCCTCTTCAATCACTCTTTATGTATTAAAACAAGCGCATCAAAATCCGTTGCGTATTTTTAAAGGTTTAAGCATTCAAAAGAACATGGGGACAGAAAAGCGACTTTGTTTTATACTATGTAGTGACGTACATCCATACATACCTCTAAACCAGGCATGCTTAACCAACGAAACGATATCATTTCGTTACGATAATCAACGTTAATAAACGAAACGAAGTCATTTCGTTTCGTTTATTAACGTTAAGATCGTCAAATTAACGAAATGATTTCGTTTCGTTTTCTGCCATATCAAAACGAAATCAAATCGTTTATGTTGATTATTAATTTCAAACTATGCTGGCAAAGCTGATTGATGGCGGAGTCATTAAAGGTGAAAGCATTATCCAAGCTGATTGCAACTTTTCTCATGAATTTTGACAGTACGAACATTTCTCAGAGTATTTTTGACATTACCACCAACGAATTACACAAACAAATTACATAGAGTTTGTGTGTGTATGTGCGCTCGTTGTTGCCACCTTACGGCTTCACCATGGCTATAGCATTGCCAGCACAATTCAAACATAAAGTATCACGTTTTCGTTAACGTTTTTAACGTTAACGAAAGCTTTTCGTTTCGGTTAAAAACGAGATACAATTTATCTTGATAATTTCTTTATCGATAATATTTCGAAGTGTTTCAACGGAAACGGTGGAAATTTTTTGATAAACGATTAGCTTAACGTTAAGGTGCATCCCTGCTCTAAACCTACGCCCGAAGTTAAATAACGCAGCGAATGCTATACATATATGTACGTATGTGTGTGTCGCATCATGCCTCACTCAAAAGCAATTAGCGCGCACAGTTCACAGCGAACAATCACACAAACACATTTTTGGTAAAAATGTTACTTTTGTTTAAACAATTTGGCTGATATAAGAAAGGAATCAAGTATTTTTTTATGCAGATCGAAGGTAAATATTTCAAAGTTTTACTGGAAATTTGAATTTTTTAAATCCATCCATCCGTTTATGAGTTATAGCTGTGTAAACAAAATTTTTTTGATTTTTTACTACATTTTGGCAATTTGCCACTCCCCTATAATATATATTGTAACAAATGTTAGCAGCACTGAGCGATGCTATCGTCTCTAAGCCGATGCTAAGCAGTGACGTGAATGCACATCAATAATTCAATCATTATGTATCTACATAAACGAAACAATAACTGCGTCTACATATGTATATGTACCATGTACGTATACGAGCAGCGGAGAGTCAGTGCACAAACACAAGCATATATCTGAGATACTCCTATAAATATGCAATGAGAAAAACTATAAACTTGTGCAATTGTAGTTACAGCTGAGAAGTTTGAGAGCTGCTGGACTAGTAGATTCTAAAAGCGCAAGGAAGATGCGAAGGTTGAAATCAAAGAGTATAAAAGGCGGCAATTGTAGAGGCACTGGAATTCAGTTTGATTTGAGATTTCGATTAAGACGCTATCTAGCGAGCAAGAGCAGTATTATTTTGAATAGTAGAGTTTCATTTGAGCTATCAATCAGTTTGGTTATTAAGCAAGCTATTCGTTGCAAAGTTTGAGTATTATTGTGAAGTACTTTAATAAAGGCCATTTTGCATTATTAAATATTGGAGTTATTTATTCAACAATTTAGTGATTCCAACTTAGCAGAGGGTTGCAAATAAGAGGATTTGCAAGTAAATTCGTTACAATTGGTGTCAGAAGAGGAATTGTTGAATAAATTCCAGAGGCCAACAAGGACATGGTAAAGTTCAGTGAATTGAAGATCCAGCAACTGAAGAAAGAGTTGGAGAGCCGTGGATTGAATACAAGGGGCGTTAAACTCGAACTTCAGGCACGGCTACGAGAAGCAATGGAAGCAGAAGGAATTGATGTGGATGAGTATGTCTTTTATCCTGATGGGGACGAGACAACAACAAATATTGAAGAGAAAAACGAAACATCGCAGACAGTTACGAGCACAGACTTGAGCATGATTTTGGCTGCAATATCTTCACAAACATCGACAGTAAAAGAAATGTCGTCAGAAATAACATCGAAGATTGAAGAACAAGAAACGCGTATGTCAGAAATATCGACACAGATAACATCCTAGATGGAAGCACAGGAGGCACATATTGCAGAAATGTCGTCAGAAATATCATCGAAGATTGAAGCACAAGAAACGCGTATGTCAGAAATGTCGACGCAGATTACATCCAAGATGGAAACACAACTGGAAGAGCAAAAGACATATATGACATCTCAGTTGGCTGAGCAGTTGAAAGCACAGCAACCTCGCAGCTGGAGGCACAGGAGATAAAGGTAACATCGAAGCTGGAGGCCCAGGATACAAAAATTTTACAGTTTGAGGAAAAAATCGAGGCCGAAGTGGATGCTTTGAGAGGATGTATCAAGCAGTTGCAACTGAATCGCCCAGCAGTTTCAACGAGTAATCCAAAGGTAAAAACACCATCCTTTGACGGTCCTGTCCCTTTCCAGGTCTTTAAGCTACAGTTTGAGAAGACCGCAACAGTGAACAACTGGAATGCTGAAGCTAAAGTTGATGCACTCTTCGTAGCATTGAAAGGACCAGCTGCCGAAATCTTACAGACTATTCCAGAGTACGAACGGAACAGTTATGAAGCATTGATGGCTGTTGTAGAACGACGTTATGGAAGCGAGCATAGAAAACAGATATTCCAAATTGAGTTGCAAAACCGCTACCAAAAAGCTAATGAGACTTTGCAAGAATTTGCTTTGGATGTTGAAAGGTTGGCTCATTTGGCAAATGTGGACGCACCCGTGGAGTACACCGAGAGGATAAAAATCCAGAGTTTTATAAATTGCATACGGGACGTAGAAACGAAGCGAGCGACATATGCAAACCCAAAACCCACATTCGCAGAAACGGTATCCCATGCACTGACTCAAGAAACAGCGTTGCTTCTGTGTAAGCCAGTTTTCAAAGCACGCCGTGTGGAGGTAGAAAGGCCAGAGTTGGTAGACGCAATATTGGAGGCGCTGAAAGGATCGCAAAAGCTGAGTGAAAAAGTTATCAAATGTTTCAAATGCGGGAAGTCCGGTCACATTGCACGTCATTGCGATCTTGGTCCTGGTAGTTCCAACTTGGGTGGCCGTAAACGCAAAGCTGGAGGAGATGAGCAAGAGCGTGCCAGATGGAAAAATCGAGAGCTAGCTCCAGCTATTGAATTTCCTGTGATATCTGTGTCGTAAATTGGAAGGAAATCAAGCAGTCTTACCGTCAGAGGGAATGTGGATGGCAAGGAGCGTGTACTGACTGTAGATACGGGCGCATCTCATTCCTTGATCCGATCTGACTTGGTCAACAGGAGAGTAAAACCGTTAGCTGGAGCAAATTTGCGTACGGTCACAGGCGAGTATAACCAAGTCCAGGGAGAAGTGATATGTGAAGTCCTAATTGGGAAGGTCATGGTTTTACACAAATTCGTTGTGGCGGAGATCATTGATGAAGTCATATTGGGAGTGGACTTCTTGGTTGGCCATGACATCAGGATCGATATGCGGAGAAAAATTATGCGCTATAAGAACCAGGACATACCACTTAACTTTAGTTTGGAAAAAGGGTTCAGCAGTAATTGGGTACTGATGGAGAAGACTCGACAAAGGCCATGAAATTCAAAGGTAAAGGTTGATGGAACAAATGGGCCAAACAAATCAAAACCGAAGGTACCTGTGAGAGAAACACTGGCATTGAAAAGCCCTAACGGACGTACTAAACGAAGGAAATGATTTCGCAGAAAGAATGCAAGGATGGTTTCAAGCCAGCGCACACTTCTGTTGGGAAACGTCGGAACGATACTGAGTATGTGAAGCCAATCCGTCAAGAACAAGCTCTACAAAGTAGTTCTTCATTGCCCAAGCAACAGGGTGTGAGAGGACGATCCAGAATAATGAGTAGTAAGCTGGAACACAGGTACGACAAGGAAAATAATTCGGAAAGTCTCCAGGAGGGAGATTTGGTACTGCTATACAACCCTCACCGGCGGAAAGGTGTTCCATCCAAATATCGGTGCAGTTGGGAAGGCCCGTACAGAGTTGTGAAGACGATCAGTGATGTCATCTACCGCATACAAGCAATTGGGAAATCACGAAATAGAAGAGTGGTACATTTGGCGATGCTAGCAGCGTTTAGATCGAGAGATTTGTCTGATCGGGACGATCAGACTTAGGTGGAGGGCAGTGTAACGAATGTTAGCAGCACTGAGTGATGCTATCGTCTCTAAGCCGATGCTAAGCTGTATCGTGAATGCACATCAATAATTCAATCATTATGTATCTACATAAACGAAACAATAACTGCGTCTACATATATGTACCATGTACGTATACGAGCAGCGGAGAGTCATTTCACAAACACAAGCATATATCTGAGATACTCCTATAAGTATGCAATGAGAAAAACTATAAACTTGTGCAATTGTAGTTACAGCTGAGAAGTTTGAGAGCTGCTGGACTAGTAGAATCTAGAAGCGCCTAGAAGATGCGAAGGTTGAAATCAAAGAGTATAAAAGGCGGCAATTGTAGAGGCACTGGAATTCAGCTTGATTTGAGATTTCGATTAAGACGCTATCTAGCGAGCAAGATCAGTATTATTTTGAATAGTAGAGTTTCATTTGAGCTACCAATCAGTTTGGTTATCAAGCAAGCTATTCGTTGCAAAGTTTGAGTGTTATTGTGAAGTACTTAATAAAGGCCATTTTGCATTATTAAATATTGGAGTCATTTGTTCAACAGTTTAGTGATTCGAACTTAGCAGAGGGTTGCAAATAAGAGGATTTGCAGTAAATTCGTTACAATATATTCAAATTATATTAACTGTACCATCTCACGTAGCTAAACTTTCAAATGCAAAAAACCGTTTTAAAATCGGGGCATTCTGTGTGAAGTTATGTGCATACATGGCATTTAGCGACTTTATTTTATAAGATTTACTAGCAGACCCGGCAGACGTTGTTCTGCCCTAAATTTGGTCTATCTGCATACATCTTAATAAGCGTGGTCCGTCTAAATCTGCCTCCTCCCTCTTATATTTTTATTAATCTCTATCTTATCGCTATTTCGTCTCACTCTATCTCTTTCTCAGTCTCCTTCTCCTTCCATCTTTTCTCTTCTCTCAAGATCTTCTCATTCTTCTTCATCCCTTAATGCCAGTCCCAGAGGGTGGTATGTATTTTGTTCTAGTCCTATTCCGAGTCCCAGTCCCACTCCGAGTCCTAATCCCAATCCCAGTCCGTCTCTGGTCTAGTTCCCGGAAAAAAGGATCGTAAATACTAATACAGGCAAATTAATACACCAAATTTCAGGAAAATTGAATAGGACGTACATATGTATATAGGTATGTGGGTATTATTAATTCATGTCTTTATTTCGGCTTCGCATGCTTATTTATTTTTTTTGCGACTAAATCGAATATGACAATGGAAATTACTTTAAAGCTCTCAGCAACAGCTTTCATTTGATATCCATATTACACACACATTGTAGGAGTATCCGGGCCCACGTTTTGGCCTATATCTGAAGACCCTAGTCACCCAGCGATATAAAAATTACTCTGTACTAAAGCACACATCAACAGCTTTCATTTGCTATCCATATTACACACACCTTCTAGGGGTATCCGGGTCCACGTTTTGGCCTATATCTCGAGACCCTAATCACAAATAGGTATGAAAACTACCCTGTACTAAAGCTCTCATCAACAGCTTTCATTTGTTATCCATATTCTATAAACACATTCTAGGGGTACCCGCGTCCACGTTTTGGCCTATATCTCGGACCTAGTCACCCACGGGTACGAAAAATACCACGTATCAAAGTACTATGAGTACAGCTTCCATTTTATACCCATATTGGACAAACATATCCCAGGATTACAGCATTTCTCGACTATTTAATAGATGTTATTATACATATAAACCTTCCTCTTCAATCACTCTATCTACTAAAAAAAAGCGCATCAAAATCCGTTGCGTAGTTTTAAAGGTTTGAGCATTCAAAGGGACATAGGGACAAAAAAGCGACTCTGTTTTATACTACGTAGTGATAGTGATACATGCAAAAATACCAAAAAATAAAACTTTTGTTTAAGAATTTTAAGGAAATGTTCAATATTTTTAACGAAAGAGTATTTTTCGAGAGATGTATGCATTCTTAACCATTTATTATTATTTGTGTATGTACATACATACATATGTATGTCAAGCTGATATGAAAACACATACATACTTGGCTGAGCTCAGGCCAAGGGGGTCACTGCTGGCGGACAGTGAACGGCCTATTAATTAGGTTAGCTGCGAATATCAAATAAGCAGCCCTCGACCAAGAGCGGCTGGTGAGGAGGGTTTGGCTTAAAAGGCCTAAAGCGCCCTGAGAACCTCCAGTGGCAGGGCGAGTAGATGCCGCCCTGAATTAAGCATCCACAGCCTAGTACGGGGTTGCTTCGAGGGAATACCTACCCAAGATAGGAAGGCAACTATACGACGTGGGATACACACTCAGGAAGGTAAAGAGGTAAATTATTTGTAAATTTAAGGTGATTGTCACATTAAGACTGAGCCCAGTAAAGTCTTAATTAAGGTATACTGGAATCAACGACTCGGATATGTTTGTTAAGGGCTGGCGAATGTGGCATTCGGAAATCTCAGTACACGGCTTGACACACCGTCGAAATGACTTTCCGGTTAATGTCCCATTCGTCTCCGTCCCGTTAAAACCTTGGCAGACCTTGGGGTACGTTCAAAGTCCGTCATCATTAAGTTGGTGGTGCAGGTTCGGTTGAGATCCTCCCGATTAATACTGATCTGGCTCTGAACGCAGTCTTCATGAGGGACTGCGTCAACCTTCACGTGGCCTCCCTGCCTTCGCATAGACAACCACGGGATCTATATGGGTAACTGCACACTCGGACCAAGATAGCGGCCTCAAGTGGGGACCCAATTAAATAAATGATGAGCAACAACAATACTAAAACAAAAAACCAAACACAGGAGAATGAAATGGCGTTCAATCCATTCGTAGGAAGGAAGCTAGCTCACTCTCCAGAAGGGCGTGGCACATCGGCTGGGGGCCTTAACAACTCGTCGCAAGTGGTAAGGAAACCCAAAGGAGCGGAGGCCGAAAGCAAGCAAGGAGCATTGTCGCCGGGTGCTACACCGAAGCTTTGCAAAAAGAACTCCGACAGCAAGGCTCAAACGGGCACACCATTATTAAGTGAGCTAATTTAGCAGGCCTCAGCTGCGTTAAATCAGCAAAACCCCCCAGGAGAAAAAAAGATGACCAAGCTAGGCAAGGCGATTGAGGACTTGATGCAGTTCTTCATAGGGCGTAATAATATACACGCGGAAATCAAGCGATTGGCCTCCGTAATAAAAGTGCTGTATATCGAGTCGGCCCTAGAGGTAAAGAATTTAGAACATAAATTGCGTGCAAGCGATAGTGCCAAGGATAGAAGTCCATCACCACCAGGAAAGCGACCGAGGAATAATTCGTACTCGACCAAGGAGAACAACGTGGTAAAACCCACTACTACACTAAAAGACGTCTTGCCAGGGCACGTGGGTGGTCCCAAATGACGGCAAGAAATGCAAGAGAAGACGGAGCGGAAAGAGGAAACTGCAGCCCAAAAGACGGGAGAGTGGCAGTTAGCTAAAAAGAAGAGCAAGAAAAAATCACTTAGGGCTAGGCCGGATGCAATCATCATTTCCAAGGCGGGGGATGCGACGTACGCCGACATATTGCGAAAAGTGAGAAGATGCGACGAATTAAAATCCCTGGGTGATGACGTCAAAACTATTAGAAGAACGGCGAAAGGAGAGCTGTTACTAGAGCTGAAAAAATCGCAAGATGGGAAAACAAGCGCGTACCAAGCAGAAATTGAAGCAGTACTAAAGGACTCGGCTAAAGTTAAAACAAAGTCCCAAATGGTCACACTACAGTGCAGAGATCTCGATGAGATTACTACGCCCGAGGAGATTTGCAACGCCCTCCACCAGCAATGCAACATCAAACTTCCAGATGTGGCTGCCATAAAAAGCATATGCACAGGGTACAGTGGCACGAAGTCGGCACTTATAAGCCTTACAGCGGATGATGCCAAGGCGGTCCTTAATACGCAAATAATCCGGGTAGGATGGGTTTCCTGCCGAATTAGAGAGCTCAAGCAAGAGAAATGCTGTTATAGGTGCTGGGGCTACGGGCATATAGCTCAGAAATGTAAGGAGACTGTAGATAGGTCTAGCCTATGCAGGAAATGCGGCCAGGAAGGTCATAAGGCTGCAAGTTGCGAAAACGCACCGAAATGCGCGCTATGTGGGGGACAACATTCAGCAGGCAGTTTTAAATGCCCACAACGAGAGGGCAGCAAAATGACTGTCTCATGAGGGTATTGCAGCTCAATTTAAACCATTGCGAGGCAGCCCAAGAGCTATTATCCCAAACAGTCTATGAAGGAGGATATGACATAGTGGTACTCTCTGAACAATACAAAAATGCCAGGAGCAGGGTTGGCTCTCAGATTCAGCAGGGAAAGCCTCAATTTGGGCACCAGGGAAATTTCTCCCACAGGAAATTATGACGCCAACGGTAGCAGGATTCACTTGGGCAAAAATCAACGGTATATACGTCTTCAGTTGCTATGCCCCTCCGAGCATGACCATCGCCGAGTTCGAAGATATGATATACGGGATCACCATTGAAGCACGAGGTAAACACCCGCTTTTAGTGTGTGGAGACTTCAATGCATGGTCATCTGTGTGGGGAAGTTGACGAACCAACGAAAGAGGAAGAGTTCTTCTCGAAAGCCTTACTTCTTTGAGGCTAGAACTCCTAAATGAACCAGGGATATATACCTTCGATACAGGTACCAGACGATCCATTATAGATCTCACCTTCGCTAGCAGCGAAATAGCAAGACGAGCAAAATGGTCCATAAGCAACGTCTACACACACAGCGACCATAAAGCTATTAGCGTAGAGCTGCTCGAAACTCCACGAACGGTAGCAGCAAGACATCGACAAAGTAGGAAATGGAAACAGCACCTTTTCGACCCACAAATATTTGACATTATCTGGAAGGACGCCATAGTACGAGAATCGCACGCGGAAGACCAGTCGGTTCAAATCACTAAGTTGCCATGTATGGCATGTGATGCTGCCATGCCCAGAAATCGCGGAAAAGCACAGCGCACTCCGGTATATTGGAGGAATGACGAAATTGCGGAAGACCGTAGAAAATGTCACAAAGCACGAAGAATAGCGCAGAGGGCACGCTCATCACCACGATATGCGGAGCTACACAGCACCTATGTCGCACGAAGAAAGGCACTTAAAAATGCCATAAAAAAGAGCAAGAAGTTATGATTTAGGGAACTGCTGGATAATGTCGACTTAGATCCTTGGGGATCAGCCTACAGAACTGTGATGGCCAAAGTTAAAGGACCGATATCACAGCAACCTACGTGCCCGATACTGATGAATATTATTGTTGAAACACTTTTCCCAGCGCAAGATCGCTGGGTTTATCCAAGCGAGGATATAGAAAGTACGGAAATTCCGCAAATTACAGAGCAAGAGGTGCTGGACGCTGCAAAAAGATTTGCTGATATCAAATCCCTAGGACCCGACGAAGTACCAAACATAGCTCTTAAAGCCGCGATTACAACTAGGGCTACATTATTTACTGATCTTTTTAATAGATGTATGCAAGAAGGCGTGTTCCCTCGCCCGTGGAAACGACAAAGACTTGTCCTATTGCTGAAACGTGGTAAACAGCCGGACCAACCATCCTCATATAGGCCACTTTGTATGCTGGATTCCCTAGGGAAGATTTTCGAGCGTATAATTAGTGAGCGCCTACAGCTGACTCTAGAAAGACCATGTGGCTTATCGAATAGTCAATATGGATTTCGCAAATCAAGATCCACCGTAGATGCAATACAAACAGTCGTCAATATAGCCAGAGAAGCTATCTCTGGAGGCCAAAATAAAAGGAGGTTCTGTGCACTGATTATGTTGGACATCAAGAATGCTTTTAACACTGCGAACTGGATGCAGATAATGGCAGCGCTGCAAAGCTTCGGCACTCCGGCTTACCTACCCAGAATAATAGGTAGCTATCTTAAAGACAGAGTACTTCTTTTTGACACGGATCAAGGAGCAAAAGAGTACAAAATCACAGGAGGCGTCCCACAGGGATCTGTTCTCGGTCCAGCGCTTTGGAATGTAATGTATGACGGGGTGCTAAAGATTGATTTACCCGAAAACACGCAAATTGTGGGATATGCTGATGATATTGCAGTAGTAGTAGTGGCCAAGAAACTGGACCTGCTTCAAGCATTATGTAATGACGCCGTAGCAAGAATAAAGGAATGCCTGACCAATACGGGACTGGAGTTGGCTAGCAAAAAGACGGAAGTTGTATTGGTAAGCTCCAAACGGTCGGCGAACGAGTTAGCCTTAACTGTCGGGGATCACCAAATCACCTCAAAGGATTCCTTAAAATACTTAGGAGTGCACATTGACTCTAAGTTAACTTTCAAAGAGCACTTCAGAGCGGTGGGGGAAAAAATTACCAAAGTTAATGGATCACTTATGCGAATAATGCCTAACATTGGTGGTCCGAGCGAAGCTACACGTCAGCTATTGTCCACAGTAACCAGCTCAATAATACTATACGCAGCACCAGTGTGGTATGGATCTAAAGAGACCCATCAAAAATATATATTTGCAGCGTACCGACTTGCTTCTTTAAGAATAACAAGTGCTTATCGGACGGTGTCCGACGACGCGATCCTGGTTCTAACCCGGAAAATCCCAGTGGACTTACTGGCAAGCGAAATGGCCGATCTGTATAACCCTAATATCGAGCGACCATCTGAAGAAGACAAGAAAAGAGCAAGGACACAAACAATAGCTAAGTGGCAAGAATGGTGGGAGGCCTCGAGTAAAGGGCGTTGGACTTTCACACTAGTTTGGAACGTAGCTCAATGGAATGAGCGGAAGCACGGCGAACTGAACTACCATCTCACGCAGATAATGAGTGGACATGGCGGTTTCAAAGAGTATTTATGGAAGCGTAGGATAGAGGAAGATCCTCATTGCCCAATGTGTACCACGGAGTTAGAAAACGCAGAACACGTCATGTTCCACTGCCCCGTTTCCACGAAGAAAGACTCGCCTTGCATGGAGTCTTTGGGGAGGAACCTACCACGAGAAATTTAGTATCACATATGTGCAACAGGAAAGAGTGGTGGACTGCAGTGTGCAAAATGGCATTTATAGTAATAACACGCCTGATGGATGCTGAGAGGGAGCGCAGAGAAATGTGCATGCGAAGCAGTGGCGATTAAATGAACACTCAGAGCAAATAGCGGGAACCTGGACGCAGGGACAACATTAGGCTCTTAAAAAAGGAGAAATATGGAACGCCACCCTGAAGTAATGCGAAAGTGGTGCCGGGGTGGGCGACGGTTCCAGAACGGGGCTGTTTTTTAGCCTACGGACACACGGTTGCAGCGACGGCAGCAATTATGGTGCATTAGGCATTTTTCAGCCTACCCGCAAAAAAAAAAAAAAAAAAAAAAAAACACATACATACCTATAAACCTGCGGCCGAAGTTAAATAACGCAGCGAATGCTATGTGTATATGCGTATGTGTCGCATCATGTCTCACTCAAAAGTAATTTGCTCGCACAGTTGACACCGAACAATCACACACACGAATTTTTTGGGAAAAATGTTACTTTTGTTTAAATAATTTGGCTGATATAAGATAGGAATCAAGTATTTTTTTTGATGCAGATCGAAGGTAAATATTTCAAGTTTTAATGAAAAGTAGATTTTTTAAATCCATCCATCCGTTTATTAGTTATAGCTGTGTAAACAAAAATTTTATGATTATTTACTACATTTTGGCAATTTGCCATGCCCCTATAATATACATCTTCAAATTATAATAACTGTACCATCTCACGTAGCTAAGCTTTCAAATGCAAGAAACCGTTTTAAAATCGGAGCATTCTGTGTGAAGTTATGTGCATGCATGGCATTTAGCGACTTTATTTTATAAGATTTATATATATATATATATATATATATACGCATATATAGATTACAGTAATTAAGATAAATTAAAAAGAAAAATGTCTTTTAAACGATTTTGTAGGATGTACCTACTACATGTAGTACGCTCGCATGCATACATGCATACACAAGGAAAAAGTAGTAATTTTTGGTTATATAGGAAACATCGTTTTTATTCTTCTAGAGTACTTATTATTTCATTTAAAGTTAAAAACTGAAAAAAATAGTTTTTTTTTTTATTTTTTTTTTTTTTTGTACCTAGTGCGTAGCGTACTACATGTAGTACCGTTGGTAGTACACCAGCAAATAAATCAACAAAAATCACATATAATTGGGTTTTACACTTCCACTACTGGTGTACCTCAATTTCTACAACTATTGTTAATTAAAATATACAAAAAACAGAACAAAACAAAATGTGCTTAAATATTTTTTTCTTACCGTTTACGCGACATTTTCACACTTTTGACAATTTCATAAAACTCGCATTTTTGATATTAAACAAGTAAGGACGTCTAAGTTCGGATGAAACCGAACATTACGTACCCAGCTGTACACTTCAAATGCTGTTGTTGTTTTGTGTGCTTAATAGTGTTACAAGGCTGCGCAATAATACATATACATATGATTCTATTCTGAACTAATTTTCGTTTAAAAGAAGCAAAAAGGATACAGAGGCCAACACCAATGACCTTGAGCGAATAATAATGCAGTTTAACTTCAGATATGGGGATTTCCCCACTGTTTATTTTAAAATAAAGATATAACAGACCAATAAAAATACGATTGGTACAAAACTATTTTTCGCTAAGTTTTAACTTATTATTTTTGCCTACGACCCTTTTTAAAGTCATTTATATAAAAGTGGGCGTGGTCCTTAACCAATCTTATCCATTTTTACTAGAAATATTTCCTGCTATAGGGAAAATATGAGTACACAATTTCATTACGATCCGTTAATTTTTCTTCGATTTATGGCTCCAGAACCAAAGAAAATTGCTTAGTCATAAAAGGAGCGGTGCTACGCCAATTTTTTTTTAATTTTAAGTTTTTCCTATTTATTGTTAAAAATCCACTTGGGAAATGGAATACCATTCATATAAAGCTCTTTTTTGCAAAGATATAGCTTATTTTATTCGTCCATGACCCATTTAAAAATCTTGTATATAAAAGTGGGCGTGGTCCTTAACCAATTTCCTTAATTTTTCTTCAAAGTTTTCCTTATAGCAAAGAAAATTCAGGATCGACGCACAGGGTCTCGAGATATAGGCCAAAACGTGGACCCGGGTACCCCTGGAATGTGTGTATAGAATATGGATATCAAATGAAAGCTGTTGATGAGTGCTTTAGTAGAGGGTAATTTTCATACCCCTGGGTGCCTATGGTCTCGAGATATAGGCCAAAACGTGGGCCCGTGAACGCCTAGATAGTGTTTTTACATTATGGGTATCAAATTAAAGCTGTGGATGAGTGCTTTAGTACAGGGTAAATTTCATACCTATTGGTGACTAAGGTCTCGAGATATAGGCCAAAACGTGGGCCCGTGAACGCCTAAATAGTGTTTTTACATTATGGGTATCAAATTGAAGCTGTTGATGAGTGCTTTAGTACAGAATAGTTTGCATACCTAGATATTGGTGACTAAGGTCTCGAGATATAGGCCAAAACGTGGACCAAGATAACACTAGGATGTGTTTTTCCATTATGGATATCAAATTGAAGCTGTTGATGTGTGCTTTAGTACAGAGTCAGTTTTATGCCGCTGGATGACTAGGGTCTCAAGATATAGGCCAAAACGTGGACTCGGAAGCACCTAGAATGTCTTTTACATTATGGGTATCAAATTGAAGCTGTTGCTGTATGCTTTAGTACAGAGTAAGTTTTACACCGCTGGGTGACTAGGGTCTCGAGATATAGGCCAAAACATGGACCCGAATTCAGCCAGAATGTGGTTTTAGATTATGGGTATCAAATTGAAGCTGTTGATGTGTGCTTTAGTATAGAGTAAGTTATACACCACTGGGTGACTAGAGTCTCGAGATATAGGCCGAAACATGGAGCCGGATACCCCTAGAATGTGTGTGTATTATGGATATCAAATGAAAGCTGTTGCTGAGAGCTTTAAAGTAATTTTCATAGTAGATTTCGATTTAACCGCATCAACATGTCAAAACTGATTAATATGCATACGAAGCCGAAATAAATACATGAATTAATAATACCCACATACCTATTTACATACGTCCTTTTCGATTTGCCTGGCAATAAGGGATGAAGGAGAATGGGAAAAACTTGAGAGAAGAGAAAAGATGGAAGGAGACTGAGAAAGAGATAGAGTGAGACGAAGATAGAGATAGATGAAGCGAAAAGACGGAGTGAGGAGTGAATAAAAGGATTAAGAAAAAGTGAGGGGGGAGCAGAGTTAGACGGGAAAAGCTTATTAAAATTTATGTAGACAGACCAAATTTAAGGCAGAACAACGGCTGACGGGTCTGCTAGTCTATAATATAAAAATTTGTCGGGTTTTCCTTCCTGACGCTATAACTCCAGAACGCACGAACCGATTTCCACAGTTTTGCTTTCGTCGGAAAGGTCTCGGGCTCCGTGAGGTTCATAGCAAAAAATTCAGGATCGACGCACAGGGTCTCGAGAACGTGGACCCGGGTACCCCTAGAATGTGTTTATAGAACATGGATGTCAAATGAAAGCTGTTGATGAGTGCTTTAGTAGAGGGTAAATTTCATACCCCTGGGTGACTACGGTCTCGAGATATAGGCCAAAACGTGGGCCCGTGAACGCCTAGATAGTGTTTTTACATTATGGGTATCAAATTGAAGCTGTTGATGAGTACTTTAATACAGGGTAGTTTTCATACCTATTGGTGACTAGGGTCTCGAGATATAGGCCCAAACGTGGGCCCGTGAACGCCTAGATAGTGTTTTTACATTATGGGTATCAAATTGAAGCTGTTGCTGAGTGCTTTAGTACAGAGTAGTTTTCATACCTAGATATTGGTGACTAGGGTCTCGAGATATAGGCCAAAACGTGGATCAGGGTAACACTAGGTTGTGTTTTTACATTATGGATATCAAATCGAAGCTGTTGATGCGTGCTTTAGTACAGAGTAAGTTTTATGCCGCTGCGTGACTGGGGTCTCGATATATAGGCCAAAACGTGGACTCGGATACACCTAGAATGTGTTTTTACATTATGGGTATCAAGTTGAAGCTGTTGCTGTATGCTTTAGTACAGAGTAAGTTTTACACCGCTGGGTGACTAGGGTCTCGAGATGTAGGCCAAAACATGGACCCGGATACACCTAGAATGTGTTTTTACATTATGGATATCAAATTGAAGCTGTTTATGTGTGCTTTAGTACAGAGTAAGTTATACACCGCTGGGTGACTAGAGTCTCGAGATATAGGCCAAAACATGGACCCGGATACCCCTAGAATGTGTGTGTATTATGAATATCATATGAAAGCTGTTGCTGCGAGCTTTAAAGTAATTTTCATTGTAAATTTCGATTTAGTCGCATCAACCTGTCAAAACTGATAAATATTCATGCGAAGCCGAAATAAATATAAAAAAAAAATAAATAAATGTAAGGCGTGATAACCTCCGAAGAGATCTAAGGCCGAGCTTCTCTTCCAATTTGCATCGTGCTCCTCTTGATTTTCCCTACAAATTGGCCGGACGGGACCTACATGATTTATGCCGACTCCGAACGGAACCTGCAAGGCAGATGAGTTTTGACTTAGAGCTTTTCATAGCAGAAATACACCCGGAGCGCTTGCCAAACACTGCCGAGGGCGACCCCGCTTAGAAAAATTTTCTTCTAATTTAAAAACCTTATTTCTAAAATTTTTGATGTTGCTTTGCCCGGGGTGCGAACCCAGGGCATACGGTGTGGTAGGCGGAGCACGCTACCATCACACCACGGTGGCCGCCGAATATAATATTTGAATTAATAATATCCTCATACCTATTTACATACGTCCTATTCGATTTGCCTGGAATTTGGTATATAAATTTGCCTATATTAGTATTTACGATGCTTTTTCCGGGAAGTAGACCAGAGACGGACTGAGACTGGGATTAGGACTAGGACTGGGACTGAGACTGAGACTGAGACTCGTAGTGGGACTGGGACTGAGACTCGGAATGGGACTGAAACAAAATACATACCACACTCTGGGACTGGCAATAAGATATGAAGAAGAATGAGAAAAACTTGAGAGAAGAGAAAAGAGAGAAGGAGAAGGAAAGGGAGGAGTGAATACAAAGATTAGGAAAAAGTGTAGAGGGGCAAGGGCAGAGTTAGACGGAAAAAGTTTAAGTAAAATTTATGCAGATAGACCAAATTTAGGGCAGAACAACGTCTGCCGGGTTCGCTAGTGTTATATACATATATAAAGAGGGCGTGTTTATCATCCGATTTCGCTCATTTTCAATACCAATCTAGTCTGGATCCAAATAAGCTAGTGTACCAAATTTGGCGAAGATATCTCAATATTTCCTCAAGTTATCGTGCTAACGGACGGACGGACGGACGGACATGGCTCAATAAATTTTTTTTCGATACTGATAATTTTGATATATCTATATCGATTCCTTTATACCTGTACAACCAACCGTTATCCAATCAAAGTTAATATACTCTGTGTTCAAAGCACACTGAGTATAAAAAGAGAGGAAGTCAGTGAAAAGAAAGTAAAAAGAACAAGAGAAAGATGGAGAGTGAAAGTAAAAGTAAGGATAAGGGGCATAGTTTCAGACTAAGTAGTAAAAGAGGTTACCAGGAAGATTAAGATTAAGGCTAATGGTGAGAGATAGGCTTGGATAGGAGCGATAGCTGGCGAGTAAGAGGAAAAGTGGGAAGATTTACGGAAGAATGAAAGGGATAGGGAAGTTGAATGAGCCGAATAAAGTCAAATAGAAAATGTATTGGGGAGGGGAAATAAGAGAGGAAGAGGGTTAGACACAGTAGGGGTATGAATAGAAAGAGAAATTCAAAACAATATCTGTCGGGTTTGAACATAAGGCTGGGAGTATTTCATGTTTGTCTAAATGTTTCCAGGGATAGCCAGGGCTTTTTAAAATAAAATTCTGATAAGCCGTTTTTTTGCCATCAGGAAAAGCTCTGATTTGTTGAAGCCTCGTTCCTGTAAAACCTCTGCCGCTGTATATTTTTACACCAGCCACCTCAACGCTTGAGTTACATAGATAAAGGTTTGGTCTTTGATCCGTATACAGTCAAAACCTCCCAGTTACTCATCCGCAACTTCATGATACCGTTCCAGATCGGCATTCATCTCACTGACGTCAGCAGTATCTTTCCATATTCCTTAGTTGTGGACAATGCGATATTCTGAAGATTCAGCCATTCAATTCCGTTGACTAAAATTTTTTCATTTCCTCTCAGGAAAAAGAAATAAACCTTAACACCAAAAGGAAATACATACAAAGTCGTAGTGTAGTATTCTTTTTATGATACAGAAAAAATCAATGATGCAGATAAGTCAAGAAGCAACACTTAAATTTTTTAGGGCATGTTATGTTAAATGCGAATCGATTTTGTAATACTGATTTCATTCTCTGTCTTTATTGCATCATGAGGGGTGGGCGTTGGCTATTAAAAAGGAGATACATTTTTTTAACGCTTTCTTTATATAAATGGGTCAAAACGGATGTCTCTTATGCCTATATGACACTATTTTATTTTGTCTTGGATTCCAAGCTAGAAAAACTGACGAAACTTTATCGGAACTTCAAAATACACAAACAATTTCTACTATGAGAAAACGAGACCACCCTTCCCCCCAAAATTAGTGAGTTTAACATGTTTTTGTTTATGTTTTAAATTTAATTTTTATAAACAGTTTTAACAATAAAAACAATACAAATAACACGGGAAAATGGTTTCGGAGTCTGATGGTTCACTTTTTTCAAAAAAAAGTTGATTTTAGTTGTGTTTTTATGCATAACACATAATATTGTTGTTGAGTTTTTATTTTGAAATTATAACAACATCTTTTGTAAACAGGTTATGAGAAACAAAGCTATAAAAGTATAGCGCAATTGAAAATCTTACCTACTGCAAGTTTCCAATCTAGATGGACTGTTAACTTATTGTTCTCCAAGGTTCGGTAATAGCGCTCTACCTATAGTTTTTTTTCTCGTATGCTGTTTGCAATTGAGTCCAAAATAGGTGAACTAAAACATACTTATTATCAGAAGACACACCCGAACAAAGTGATGTTGTCAGTTTACGGTGTATTATTTTATCAACTTATCACTCGGTCAGAAGCAGCTTTTAAGTCCGGTCAATTTAGAAAATTAAAATAACAAAAATTACCGCAAAGCCAAATTTTGATGAGGACCTTTAGTTTACCATAAAAAATAAAAATTCAAAAGTCCCCATTCATCCCATTTGAGCTAAAAAAGATGTTCGACTTTATTTGACAGAAATCGTTCGTTGATCTGTCATATAAACTTCTTTCTGCTGTGACTGCTTTGCGTGAAGATAATGAGTGCTTACGTCATAAAACCGATTCTCTTCAAGCTGAAGTTAGTGACTTGCACTGTAAGCTCAACGAAAATAATTCTTTATTATCTCAATTGCTCACGCAATTTGAAAGTTTTTGTAGTGTAAACAAAAAAAACTTTGCTACATCAATGCAGCCAGCCTCTGCGTGCGCCCCAACGGTTGCTACTGGCTCTGTCGACGTCGCTTCTATTGCCGACGTATTATCAGCTGGTATTTGTACTGCTGCTCAACCATCGTTGTTGTTGTTGCCTAATGATGCTGCTGTTGTTAACAATGTTTCAACTGTGGCGCCAATTTCTAACGCCGTTGCTTTGCAATCTTCTTCGCCTACTTCGTCTCCTGCAGTTGTTGGTAATCAAAACGAATGGAAGACAGTGCAAAATAAAAAAAAAATCAAACGAAGAAATAAAACTCAACATAACAAAGAAAGCGCTTCTAACAATGATAATGCTGATGCAGGTACCACAGGTACTAGTTCAATTCCGAATAAGCAACAATAACGCTGCCAATGCTAATGATAACATTAGACCCTCCCCCAATTATGGTAATAAAATTAATTCGCGCCTGCTAGCGCCACCTTTAGTTCTTGGGTCGGGCATTAATAGTGACTTAAGTGCTGCTTCTAAAAGGAAGTGGCTGCATATTTCGCCTTTCTCTGCCTCGGTCACATCCGATAAAATAAAACTTCATATTTCTCAACATACTGGCATTGATGTTAACTCCATTGTTTGTTTTCCGTTGGTGAAGATTGGCGTGGATTCCAATTCTCTGCGTTATATTAATTTTAAATTGGGTGTTGATGAAAGTGTACTACCTAAGCTTTTGGTGCCTGACTTATGGCCTTCAAACATTGCCGTGCGTCCTTTTAATTTTCGTTCAAAAAACGACAAGGTCCAACCGATGTCCAATGGCAATCGGTTGGGTCAGATGGTACAAGGAACCGTTTAAACATTTCTATACAAACCTCGACGCGGGATGTAGCTAATATTCATTCTTACAAGGATCTTAAAATTTATTTTCAAAACGTATCTGGCCTAAGAACCAAGTCTGACTCACTATATACGATGAGTTCAAACTTGGATTTTGACATCTTTGTTATTATCGAGACCTGGCTAAATGACACTTTTATGGATGGTGAATTTTTCGATGAAAATTTATTCTGCGTTTTTCGAAAAGATCGCGATGCATTAAAAACTGGTCTGTCTAGAGGAGGAGGCGTTTTAATTGCGATTCGGCGAAAATATCGAGCGACTCTGGTGCCATTGCCGAATGCTGATGCTCTTTTAGATATGCTTTGCGTTTCTGTACATGGAGTTTCTAAACTTTTAATTTGTGTTTCTTATGTACCGCCTACTAGTAGCGATTTACTTTATAAAGAGCATGTTGATAATATTTTACCCTTAGCACCTAGTCATGAAAATGTTTGCGTGTTTGGCGACTTCAACCTCAGTAACCTAGAATGGTCTGCTTTTGATAATAGTCGGGGGCTTCTTCCTATGTCTTCAAATGCGTTTGCTGAAACCTATTTGATTGACGGCTTCTCAAGATGTGACCTTAGTCAGATTAACAGTTTTAATAACAGTCTTAATAGAATATTAGATCTCATATTTTTAAGTGATAATATGAATTTTTGCCTCCAGGAATGTCTAGACCCTTTGTCCACTCCTGGTCCCCATCATGTACCGCTTGTTCTTCATTTGGAATTTTATGAGTTTAATTCTTACGTAGAAGATTCCCTTTCCAAGTTTTGTTTTAAAAATTACGATGTTGATGCTGTTAATGCGGCAATTGAGTCTATTGATTGGGATTCGCTATTTGCTGAGGTTGAAGTTACCAGTTGTTTTAATATTTTTAAGAATAATTTAAATTGCATTTGTTGTGAACATATTCCGAGTGTAAGAAAAAAGGTTTACAAAATTCCTTGGTTCACAAAAGAGTTGAAAAAACTGAAGAATTTGCGAAACAAGTTTTTCAAAAAATTTAAAAAATCTAGGTCTCCTACTTCCAAGGAATTGTATTTAAAATATTTGAAAGAATTTAAATCATTGAGCAAAGTTTTGAAGCGGAATTATATAAGTAAATTTAAAGACGATATTAAAGTGAATCCGAAGGCTTTTTGGCGTTATGTGAAGTCAAAGAGATCGTGTTCTAGTATTCCCTCTGCTGTATTTTACAAAGATACACAAGCGGATTCGGCTTTAGATGCTGCAAATCTTTTTGCAGATTTTTTCAGCACGAATTTCGAGGCTGACCCTGTCTTGAGTAGGGGTGGTTTTTTTAGTGCCTTGGATGCTAGTGGTTTTTCACTAAACTTTGGGGCTCTTGAACTCTCGTTAGATGATATTGAACTTGGGATTCGTCAAATCAAGATGTCGTCTCAGACTGATGTCGATGGGTTGTCGTCTCACCTTTTTAAAAACTGCGCAGCTCTCGCCTACCCGATCTGGCTGCTTTTCAATAAATCCCTTGAGCAAGGCGTCTTCATTGATGCATGGAAAATCTCCTTTATCACGCCAGTTTTTAAATCTGGCAATAAAAACGATATATCCAATTATCGCCCTATTTCTAAAATTTCCACTGTCTCAAAACTTTTTGAATGCATAGTGAAAAATAAAATTCTTTTCTCCATTCATCGTCTCATCTCTGTTGATCAGCATGGATTCATGTCTGGGAGATCAACCACTTCTAATTTAGCAGTTTTCTCCGAATACTGCATTGAAGCCTTTAGTAACCGCGCCCAAGTTGACACAGTGTATACGGATTTTTCGAAAGCGTTTGATAAAGTTAACCATCGTATTTTGTTATCAAAGTTACAAAGTTTTGGTTTTCATTCAAATTTTTTAAATTGGATTAAATCGTATCTTTCTAATAGATCATGTGAAGTTGTAGTTGATGGGGTGTCCTCGTATTCTTTTATTGCCTCCTCTGGGGTTCCTCAGGGAAGTATATTGGGTCCGATTCTTTTTGTGATGTTCATCAATGATATTACTACTTGTTTTAAATATTCTAAATTTCTCTTGTATGCTGATGACATGAAGATTTTTAGCAAAATAACGTGTTCCTCTGACTCGACGAAACTTCAGAGTGATCTTGACAATGTTATAGCTTGGTGTCAGAAAAATATGCTTCCCTTAAATATTAAAAAATGCTCCCATGTCTCCTATTCCAAGTCCCGTACTCTTATCCCTACTTCATATTTTATTGGTGGCTCACAACTAGACATTGTTTCTAAAATCACTGATCTTGGGGTGGTCTTTGATTCCAAGTTTACTTTTCATAGCCATCTTAACTATACCATAGCTAAGTCGTACTCTATGCTGGCTTTTGTCAGACGTTTCAGTTCAGATTTCTCCGATCCGTATACTTTAAAGACACTCTTTACTTCACTGGTACGCTCGAAACTAGAATATGCTGCTTTTATTTGGCGTCCGTATTATTCTTGTCATATTGTTCGATTGGAGAGAGTTCAGAAAATCTTTATTAAGTATGCTCTGCGACCCCTTCATTTTGAACTTCCGGTTCCCGCTTATGAGTCTAGATGTTTGCTTATCGGTCTTAAGACACTAAATTGTAGGAGAACCTTCTTATCCCTAACTTTCATTTTTAATTTGATATCTGGGGTGGTGGACTGCCCCTTTTTACTTGAACGTATTTTCTTTGTTATTCCTAATATTTGTTTAAGGAATCATGCCACATTTTATGTGGGGCTGGCGAGGACTAATTATGCTGCCAATGCTCCTGTTGTCAGAGCTCTTAAAGAGTTTAATTTGCTTCCGAAATCTTCAGTTTTGGATTTCTACTTTTGTGAAAATAGGTTTAAATTGCTACTTAATGACCAGTTAAGTTAGTTGGTATTTGCCTACATTTGTAATTAGTCTGTAAGAAATGTAACAATTTCAAGATTAAATAAATAAATAGATAGATAAAGTGACAGCTGCCGTTAACTGGAGACGGTGAAACGGACTTAAAGCAATTAACCTTTGAACTTCAATATATATTTCTTGACTTATTTCTTATGGTGTATCACAGCTAGGGCATCGAATTCTGAAAATTTCTAGCAATACCGAGATTTTCAATTTCAAAAATTTCCAAATTTTGGGATCATCCAGAGACTGTTACCTTTGAATTTTGATTCTAAAATAATTACGTTGTATGTACAAATATGATTTTAAACGAACTCAAAAGAAATTGTATAAACAAATAAATTATTAGTTTAGTTTTACACAATTCTTAATAACTTGTGTTGTCGCTTTAACACATGTGTAATCTCTAAAACTTGTGTATAAAATTAAGATTAACAAGTAAGGAAGGTTAAGTTCGGGTGTAACCGAACATTACATTACATACTCAGTTGAGAGCTATGGTGACAAAATAAGGGAAAATAACCATGTAGGAAAATGAACCGAGGGAAACCGTGGAATGTGTTTGTATGACATGTATATCAAATGAAAGACATTAAAGAGAATTTTATGAGGGAGTGGGCCATAGTTCTATGTGTGGACGCCATTTAGGGATATCGCCATAAAGGTGGATCAGGGTTGACTCTAGAATTTGTTTGTACAATATGGGTATCAAACGAATGGTGTTAATGAGTATTTTAAAAGGGAGTGGGCCTTAGTTCTATAGGTGGACGCCGTTTCGAAATATCGCCATAAAGGTGGACCAGGGGTGACTCTAGAATGTGTTTGTACGATATGGGTATCAAATTAAAGGTATTAATGAGGGTTTTAAAAGGGAGTGGTGGTTGTTGTATAGGTGGTCGCCTTTTCGAGATATCGCCATAAAGGTGGACCAGGGGTCACCCTAGAATTTGTTTGTACAATATGGTTATCAAAAGAAAGGTGTTAATGAGTATTTTAAAGGGGAGTAATCCTTAGTTCCATAGGTGGACGCCGTTTCGAGATATCGCCATAAAGGTGGGCAGGGGTGACCCTAGAATTTGTTTGTACAATATGGGTATCAAAAGAAAGGTGTTAATGAGTATTTTAAAAGGGAGTAATCCTTAGTTCCATAGGTGGACGCCGTTTCGAGATATCGCCATAAAGGTGTACCAGGGGTGACCCTAGAATTTGTTTTGTACAATATGGGTATCAAAAGAAAGGTGTTAATGAGTATTTTAAAAGGGAGAAATCCTTAGTTCCATAGGTGGACGCCGTTTCGAGATATCGCCATAAAGGTGGACCAGGGTTGACCCTAGAATTTGTTTGTACAATATGGGCATCAAACGAAAGGTGTTAATGAGTATTTTAAAAGGGAGTGGGCCTTAGTTCTATAGGTGGACGCCGTTTCGAAATATCGCCATAAAGGTGGACCAGGGGTGACTCTAGAATGTGTTTGTATGATATGGGTATCAAATTAAAGGTATTAATTAGTGTTTTAAAAGGGAGTGGTGGTTGTTGTATAGGTGGTCGCATTTTCGAGATATCGCCATAAAGGTGGACCAGGGGTGACCCTAGAATTTGTTTGTACAATATGGGTACCAAAATAAAGGTGTTAATGAGTATTTGAAAAGGGAGTAATCCTTCCATAGGTGGACGCCGTTTCGAGATATCGCCATAAAGGTGGAGCAGGGGTGACCCTAGAATTTGTTTGTACAATATGGGTAACAAAAGAAAGGTGTTAATGAGTATTTTAAAAGGGAGTAATCCTTAGTTCCATAGGTGGACGCCGTTTCGAGATACCGCCATAAAGGTGGACCAGGGGTGACTCTAGAATTAGTTTGTGCAATATGGGTATCAAACGAAAGGTGTTAATGAGTATTTTAAAAGGGAGGGGGCCTTAGTTCTATAGGTGTTCGCCTTTTCGAGATATCGCCATAAAGGTGGACCAGGGGTGACTCTAGACTTTGTTTGTACGATATGGGTATCAAATAAAAGGTGTTAGTGAGTATTTTTAAAAGGGAGTGGGCCTTCGTTCAATAGGTGTTCGCCTTTTCGAGATATCGCCATGAAGGTGGACCAGGGGTGACTCTAGACTTTGTTTGTACGATATGGGTATCAAATGAAAGGTGTTAATGAGTATTTTTAAAAGGGAGTGGGCCTTCGTTCTATAGGTGTTCACCTTTTCGAGATATCGCCATAAAGGTGGACCAGGGGTGATTCTAGAATGTGTTTGTACGATATGGGTATCAAATTAAAGGTATTAATGAGAGTTTTAAAAGGGAGTGGTGGTAGTTGTATATGTGAAGGCGTTTTCCAGATATCGACCAAAATGTGGACCAGGGTGACCAGGTGATGAATATCATCTGTTGGATACCGCTAATTTATTTATATATGTAATACCTGCCACGATTTTAAGGGTTTTTTATTTCGCCCTGCAGAACTTTTTCATTGTCTTCTACTTAATATGGTAGGTGTCACAACCATTTTATAAAGTTTTTTCTAAAGTTATATTTCGCGTCAATAAACCAATCCAATTACCTCACCATGTTTCATCCCTTTTTTCGTATTTGGTATAGAATTATGGCATTTTTTTAATTTTTCGTAATTTTCGATATCTAAAAAGTGGGCGTGGTCATTGTCGGATTTCGTTCATTTTTCATACCAAGATAAAGTGAGTTCAAGTAAGTACGTGAACTAAGTTCATTAAAGATATGTCGATTTTTGCTCAAGTTATCGTGTTAACGGCCATGCGGAAGGACAGAAGAACGACTGTGTATAAAAACTGGGCGTGGCATCAACCGATTTCGCCCGTTTTCACAGAAAACAGTTAACATCATAAAATCTATGCCCCTACCAAATTTAAAAAGGGTTGGTTAATTTTTGTTCGACTTATGGCGTTAAAAGTATCCTAGACAAATTAAATGAAAAAGGGCGGAGCCACGCCCATTTTGAAATTTTCTTTTATTTTTGTATTTTGTTGCACCTTATCATTACTGGAGTTGAATGTTGACATAATTGACTTATATACTGTGAAGATATTAAATTTTTTGTTAAAATTTTACTTTAAAAAAATTTTTTTTTAAAAGTGGGCGTGGTCCTTCTCCGATTTTGCTAATTTTTATTAGGCGTACATATAGTAATAGGAGTAACGTCCCTGCCAAATTTCATCATGATATCTTCAACGACTGACAAATTACAGCTTGCAAAACTTTTAAATTACCTTATTTTAAAAGTGGGCGGTGCCACGCCCATTGTCCAAAATTTTACTAGGTTTCTATTCTGCGTCATAAGTTCAACTCATATACCAAGTTTCGTCGCTTTATCTGTCTTTGGTAATGAATTATCGCACTTTTTCGGTTTTTCGAAATTTTCGATATCGAAAAAGTGGGCGTGGTAATAGTCCGATATCGTTCATTTTAAATAGCGATCTGAGATGAGTGCTCAGGAACCTACATACCAAATTTCATCAAGATACCTCAAAATTTACTCAAGTTATCGTGTTAACGGACGGACGGACGGACGGACATGGCTCAATCAAATTTTTTTTCGATCCTGATTATTTTGATATATGGAAGTCTATATCTATCTCGATTCCTTTATATATGTACAACCAACCGTTATCCAATCAAACTTAATATACTCTGTGAGCTCTGCTCAACTGAGTATAAAAAGGGGGTAACTTCCTGTTGAAATAATTTTTTGGTGTAAAAATGCCCATTTTTTTACGTATTCATTATAAAAATAAAAAAATGGATGATATTACCCTAAAAAAAAACGTGTAATATTTTGATTTACACTCGAAAAGTACGTAGTTTTACGCAAGAAGTGTGCAAAAGTACACATGCTTTGTAATTTCACAAAGCAATGTGTAAATTTCGGGCACTTGTTATCGTTTTTTGCTTCAAGTAATTGTAAATTTTCATTTTCTGTAAAATCGTCGCGCTTCTTGCCTTGTGGTGTAAAAAAGTGAATAAGCTTTAAAATATAAATCTAAATAGGTGAATAAGCTTTACAAATATATTGGAAATGTTTGTGTGTAAAGTGTGTGCAAAGCAGTATTGCAAATTAAGGAGTTATCATTTGCATTTATATGCGCATAGGGAACTGAGTTCCAATTTGTTTGAATGTTTGTTTCCAGAATGAAATAAAAAGTTTTCAAGCTACAATGTGTATGCAGGGCCGCAGAGAGCCGAGCCGGGCCCCTGTGACAGTTCGCGTTTACATGCCCCCTAAAAAATAAACTCAATCCAGTAAAAAAAATAACATAACATACATAAATTTTTCAATTCAAATTGTCAGTTGTATTTCATATAAAATAAGATTTACTGGAGCACTTACATCACTGAAATTTTAGATTTCATTGTTTGATTTACTTACATTAACTTTTTCTAAATATGTACATTTTAAGAGCTTGAATCAGCCAAGGAGAACGTTCCGTGCTTTTTGGTCTGCAATTACCGATTCAAAACAATGTTCCAAGGCTTGTCAATCGATTTTGGCTCATTGTAGAACGTAAAAAATGTTTCACGCGAGACAATAGACTAAAAGAACGCTCCCCTTCGGCCACACTCACTGGAAGTGTGCAAAATATTCTTAGTGCTATGCAGATGTTCGGAAATAATACTTCCATCTTCAAGTCATGAAGTTTGTTCAGAAGTTGAAATGGTAGCAGCGAATCACATCCCAAATTTGCTAAGTGGATGGCTTTGAGATGAATGATTTCATCTATTAGATCCGTAGAAATATCGATACCATAAATCGTGCAGAATGCCGCTGCCTTTTCTCTGAGCTCTTCTTCCGTCAGATCCTGATACTTCCACAAAAAACTTTATTTAATCGCAATGTCATTTACGGCTTCGAAACGTCTTGTCATGTTACCAATCATGCAGTCCAAAAGAAGGTAAAAAACTTGCTGTTTGAATTGAGTTTAAGAATTACACTCAGGTGATTCGCCAGGTAATTCATCGAACTGGCGCTTTCTTATCTTCATTATTTTCTCTGCGAAGGTATTCACAACTCCTATACTCCCTGCCAGAACCTTACATTCTTGAAGTGTGATCGACCATTGATCCCTGAACTTCTTCAACTCATCAATCAGGCTACGTATATTTTCTGTTTCCACGTCCAGTGTGGCATTTCTAGCTTGCAGTACCACATTTCGATGGTTGATTACCGTCAACCCTTTGAGCCAAATGGAGGCTAAGAGGATACAGTCAAATTTCCCCATATATGCTTCAATACCTTTCAAATCCGGTACTGTTTCTGAACTCAGATTCAAAGGCTTGATTTCATCAATAGCTTTCAATATTTGGGGAATGTGAGTTGCGAAAGGTTTCACACTATCCACACGAGCAGACCATCGTGTTTGTGACATGCTGTGCAAGGAGCTTCTTTTGTTGCACTCCCAACGAGCCAATCACGCTTTACTTTTCTCCGTTTTTTTAGAGTAGTATGGAGTATGATTTGAAGGAAATGGCGACCACATAAGTCGTTGGGAAGTCGAAATAAAATGTGATTTTAAGTTAGTTTAAGCATTTTTGACAGATAGCGCTTATAAAATTGTGTCAAAAACGTTTATCTAACTTAAAATCACATTTTATTTCGACCATGACTATGCCCCATAATATTTGATCGAATGCTTATGATTTTAGTTAAGTGATTTTTAATTTTAAAACAAGTTTCTATAGCAACAAAATATGTATGTATCTATGAAATCCTAGTTAGAGTACTGTCAATACTGCTTTGCCTTGCCGGGGCCCCAAAAACCTTCCGGGCCCCAGGGCAATTGCCCTGGCTGCCCCCCCCCTCTCCGCTGCCCGGTGTATATGCAGTCCATTTTTCAAAAAATCATTCTGCTAAAGACGCCGTGGTTGAAGGTGTCACCACTGTGTACCACAAATTTAATTGTTCAATGGCTTCTTGCGACTTTTTCGCTACGCTTCACAAGGCAGTCGGTTCTATGTACCGGAGCGACTCGGGATTTTTTCCGACCAAGGACTGTCATTTCAGTGTAACCCCATTTAATTTGTTGCGTCCCTCCCACAAATTGTCATCCTCCCAGCAGCTCCTTGCAGCGGGACTGCTCCATATTCTCTTGCTCCGGGAAGATATCGAACCCAATCCGGGTCCGTCTCCTGACCACGGTCCTGAGAAATGGCTTTGCTGCATCTGCCGGAAAAGAATCTTTTTAGGACGGTCATACTCGTGTCAGTGTGTCTCGTGTAAGGGATGGTTGCATCGGACAGGTTGTTCTGGGCTAGATCCCAAAACCAGGCGTCCACGTAACTTCTATAAATCTTTTGTGGCTCCTTGCTGTTCACGCCTTAGGGCGTCCCGTACTCTACGCCTTAGCCCCCCCCCCCCCCCCCCCCCACTACCTCCCATCAGCCACGCTGCTCAGCAAGCCACAATTACCCGCTGCTGCTCGCGCCCCAAGGCGCCACTAACTCATACGGCTGCCCTCACTCATACCTACAATCTCCGTAGTAGAGTCAGGAGCAATGCCGAGCATCAGCCCCTGCCCCCGTCTTCTCCCCCCTCTTTTCCGGCAGCAATTGTGTAGGTCAGGGCAACAGACTCTTAGTCCCTACCTACCTTTGCACCGTTTGCCAGCACAGAATATATATGTTTGCGACATCCGCCCAATGCAGCTCCTGCTATGGACGGTTCCACTTTCCTAGATGTTCTGGTCTCCGCAACGGCAACCTCCCGACGGGTATTGAACATCTCGCCAAAGTTTCCGGACATTCGAAAGAGAAAACCCAAAAGACGTTCTGAAGATAATTAAAATGAGATGATTACGGATGATTCTGAGTCTGATTTTAAAAACAATACATTCTTGGTAATCGTAGATTCAGTAATCACTGGTATTACTGAACGATTTGCAGCTATGAGAAATTTGAACGAGTAAGTTGTGATCCTCTTTGTGCCAATTTGAAGACATGGATAAAACTACGGTTCGGGCGAGCGCAGCAAAATTTGTCGAAAAATACAAGTCGGATATTTCTCAAAGCTTAGAATGCGAAATAATTCACTTGAAACCTATTTACGAAGCAAATTTTGATAAAGGTCTGTCACCATCTACATATGTTCAAAATCTGTATACAATTTTCCCCAAAATTTGTGTTACTTTACGTATCTTTTGCACTATACCTGTCACTCTAGCTAGTGCAGAACGTTCCTTCAGCGTCCTTTCAAGAATCATTTTGGCAAGACAGTTAAATTTTGATATTATTATAAAAATTTTGCAGCGTAAAAGCAAGTAAAGCCACTCCGAACTTTCTGAACTTTCTATATTGAATAACTAAAATTTATAATCATCATTCAATTTATCGGAAATGTACTAAAATGTTACCAAATAACTAAGAAAGATTACATATTTAAAACAGTACGTGGCTGTTAAAAGAGAATTTTGTTTCTACGTTACAATAAAACAGTTTAAATAGTAAATATCCTGTGTTAATTTTATTTTCAGCTCTTAGTCCAAAAATCATTTAGTTGATGTTGCAAAAATTTTGTTTTGATGCAATACATCAATAATGATTCATGAATGAGGCGTCATTAATTCAAATCAATTAAATGTATTAGTTGATTTTTTATAGGGGGCCCGTAAATTATTTAGTCACGGGCCCGGATATTCTCTCTACGGCCCTGGTCGGCAGGCATCGGTGCAATAAAGAAACGAATCATTTAAACCAAGAAGAACTAATCTTATCCCCACTTTTGTGTAACTTCTACATTTCAAAGCTACCTTCGCCACCAGAAGGAGTTACTATCGTTTAATACGCCGATGACTGCGCAATAATGGCCACAGGCCCAGTCCCACAGATCGATGAGCTTTGCAACAGAATAAACAGCTACCTCCCTGATCTCTTCAGGTTTTTCGCCTCACGAAACCTGGCATTATCACCGACTAAATCCTCCGCGACCTTATTTACAACATGGACGTCCCAAATGTCGACCATTTTGAACATCCACGTCGATGGCACTACGCTACCGACTGCCCTACGCCCCAAAATCTTGGATGTGACGTTTGATCAGGATCTACATTTTGGTGAGCATGCAGCCGCAATTGTACCGAAAATCTAGAGCCGTAATAAAATCCTCAAATCCCTTGCTGGCAGTACTTGGGAAAAAGACAAAGAAACCCTCATTACCACATACAAAGCAATTGGCCAGCCGATTGCATGCTACGCGTCCTCTATATGGTCGCCAAGCCTAAAAACTACTCACTGGAAGAAGCTACAGGCCTGCCAAAATACTGCTCTCAGAACCGCCACGGGCTGCCTTCGTATGTCCCCAGAACACCATCTACATAATGAGGCGAGAATACTCCCCATCAAGGAGAGAAATGAGATGCTAACCAAACACTTCCTGTTGAATACTCAGCAGCCTGGGCATCCCAACAGACATCTGATTGATGAGCCAACACCGCCTAGGGCTTAAAGAGTCATCTCCGTAAGCATTTTGAGGAAATACGGCACCTGAGAACTCAGCCGTGTGAAGCAAAAAAACACAAGCAGGTCCTCAGTGAACTCCACAAACAGGCGTCGGATCTTTATGCCAGGAATTGCCCGGTGAATCCAGTACTCAAAAAAACAGTACCCAAAACTTGCGGAAGAGGAACGCATACTCTCCAGGGAAACGCGAGTCACTCCAGCTCAACTTCGTTCTGGATACTGTAACAGGCTAAATTCTGACCTATCCAGAATCAACCCCGACATACAAAATGTATGCCCCGCTTGCAATGTGTCCCCACATGACACCAACCATCTCTTTAAATGTAATGTGGAACCAACGCCTCTAACACCACTTTCAGAACGGTCCACCCCTGTTGACAAAGCAAGTTTCCTTGGACTCCCGTTAGAGGATATTAATGACAATTTGTGATCGGTCGCATCTATTAGGTGGGGCGAAGCATTGCTACAACAACAACAACACTATTTTTTCGCTACAAAAAATGAGGCCCTTAGTGTTTAAAATCGCGCTCTTGGGGTGTAAATATAAGCCACTGGTGCGTACAATTTTATGCATATAATATCTAAAGCATTACACATTTTTTTCGTATAATTCAACAATTACACATTTATAGTGGTTAAAGTGTTGCCTATCATTTTGGTAGTAAATTTACGATTTTCGCTTTAGAGTATCCATATAAACGTTCAGCTAATTCAAAATACTTGTTTATTTAAAAAAATATCCTTAAACTATTAAATCATCTATAGCAGGTGTCTGCATCCCATAGCACAATTCTGCGCCAACTGCCTATGCGAAAGGACAATCACTTTCAGGTTTTGGATATCCATGATCTAAAGTAACATTTAAAATGTAATATCTTAACTTGTAACCGGCAGATGAACATCTAGAGATCTATCGGATAGAATAATGTCTTTGTTTTGATATAAGATGATTGAAATTTGTTACTTCTAAAGAAGCTGTACTTTACAAGGAAAGGGGGATTTCCTGCGCTTTGAAATTAAAACTTACAAAAAGAAACCACTTAAAGATATTTTAGTTTGAAATATGAGCTCACGGAGGAACTCCGTAATCCCGGGATTTTACTCAACGTAATCCCGGGGTTTTGGGATGGCAAAATGACTCGGGTGTCTCGGGATCGGGATTCCGGGACTCGATGCCTTAACCATAACTAACAGCCAGTTTGTAACTTCCACAGGGTGTAATAGATACCACGCAATTTCAATAGTTCTTTATGTGAACCGCTTTCCGCAACATGACCATTATCAAGCACATATATGACATTAGAATCAACAATTGTCGATAGCCTATGAGCAATAGTGATCGTGGTACGTCCTTCGCTAGCCGCATCTAAAGCTTCTTGAACAGTCTAAAAGTAAATAAAAAATAATCGAAAAATGCATAATTTGTATATATAAATAAATAGAAAAACAAACTTTTTACCTTCTCACTTTCAGCATCAAGAGCGGAAGTAGCTTCATCGAGCAGTAAGATTTTCGGATTTCTAACCATTGCTCGAGCAATCGCAATGCGCTGCTTTTGGCCACCCGACAATTGTGTTCCCTTTTCACCCATGCGCGTTTCGTAACCCTGCAATTTGAGAACTCTTAAGTCCATATAATTAAGTTAAAAGATTTAATAATGACGCAAGCACGATGAAGCATCAAAACTGCGTAGAACTGGCAAGATTACCATTTTGTGTCGAATGCGTTTTAATTGTGTCGCAAAACTGACTCGAAGTCAATAAAGCAGTATGAGTCAAAACAAACCTCGAATGAACTTTATGTTCATTTATTTCGCGGCGACTATCGCCATCAAGGGACTCATTTGTCAATAGAAGAACAATACGCTCTCGTCCCAACATCAAAATCCCAAACAAAAAATTTTAGTGGAATCATCCCGTCTATCAACAAGAATTCATATTGTGACGAATATTAGTAACACTAAGTGTAACTCACATCACTAATCTGATACTAAGTAAATAAAGCCACAACAACAATAAAGCAAGCTGCCACACTTGTATGTACGTAAACAAATTAATCATCATGTACACACATACATACAAACAGCAGAGAGATACTCTCAAACGCATGTCATCATCAGCTACTACTTCACTCACATATACACACGCATATGGTTACACGCTACAAATACACGCGCGTATGGCTAGTGATCAGGTAGAGAATTCTAGAAGAAGAAACGTGTAGACATTTGGGCAGAGAGTATAAAAGCAACAGAAGCTGAGTAGTCCGTAATCAGTTTGATTTAAGCACGCTATTGGTTGCGAAGTATAAGTGTTATTGTACTTTCAAAGTAGTCTAATAGAGACCATTTTGTATAATTGAATATTGGAGTTATTTATTCAACAATTTAGCGATACGAACGTTAGTAGAAGGTGTAAAATAAGCGGAGTTTCACTAAATTCGTTACAATATGTTTAGCTGTTCTATCCGAACGATAACAATTTGATAAACGAGGGAATCAATATGCACTACGTTGGCCAGCTTCCCAAAGACTACAGCAGTCTAGCTTCCCTTGATATTATAAACTCCTCAATACCTTTCTAAGTTTCAAACTGTTAAATGTTTCGAACAAAGTCCTAATTGTATCCTGTCGTAGTGGTAGTCATTACATATATGGTCGAACTAAATGAATATATCCAAAGGTTAACTTATGGGGAGTATCTTACCAATGGTAACGTTGCAATAAAATTGTGTATATTCGCTTTTTTAGCTGATGCAATTATCTCCTGCTCAGTAACTTCTCGCTTATTATCACCATACGCGATGTTTTGTTTAATGCTTCTGTCGAATAAGGTGGGTTCCTGTGACACAATACCTAGTTGACGACGATGATTTGCTATCGATAAATTACGTAAATCGGTACAATCGATGGACACTGAACCCCCATCATCATCATAAAACCGTTGTAGTAGCTGAATACACGTCGACTTGCCACAACCGGATGAACCGACTAATGCCACTTTTAGACCTTTTCCCACACTAAGTTGTATACCTCGAAGTACTTGAATTTCCGCACGTGTAGGGTAACTAAATTGGACTTCAGTAAAATCAACCTTTCCTTCCGCATACCAAAGGTCTTTCGAAACTCCAGGCTTATCGCCAATTTTCGGAACACGGCTGAGTAACAAAAATATATTCTTTGCCGCTGTAATGCCCTTTTGGAAATTTGGGGCAAAGGCTAAAGCATTGGCTATTGAAGTGGTGCCCATTATTAAAGCTTGTGAGACCCTAAAGTAAACATACAATTATACAATTTTAATAAGAAGCAGTGTGTGAGGATGCCGGATATTGCAGAATTAGTCACTAAAGTTCAATTTCGAACACTTACTTGAAAACATTGCCGAATTCCATACCTTTGTGTACCACACACCAACAACCGTAATACATACAAGCTGCATATGCGAAGAACATAAGGGATCTCGCCATACCATAGACAAGACCACGGAAATGGGTATTCTTTTTAGCTTGCTAAAATGATAACACATAAGAGATACATTTAACAATGTTGGGCGAATAAAATCATATTAATTTGAATGACTTACAGCAATTGCAGGACTAACAGTATCCATGTATTGGTGATAGAACATCTCTTCTCTGCCTAACGAAGCGACTGTGCGTATATTCGAGACAACTTCAACAGCAAGCTATGTATGTATATATATAGGAAAGTGAAACTCTCATTATTAAATTAAAAATGCTAATTGCGGTTACCTTACAATTTTCGTTACAATTATCAGTAGCTTTAAATACTTATGACATACTTTAGTCCAAATTTTTTTCTAAAACCCTTGTTAAAAAAATGTAATACAATTATCCCATTCCTTCTTTAAAACTCAAAATTAACGTAACGAAATGATTTCGTTTCGTTTCGCCGCGCAATTTTTTAATAGGTTCTAATGGCTTAAAAATGATATCCAACCTACCTTTTTTTCTTTTTTACAAAACACGATACTTGACTTGATTTCATCAATAGCTTTCAATATTTGGTGAATGTGAGTTGCGAAAGGTTTGACACTATCCACACGAGCAGACCATCGTGTTTGTGACATGCTGTGCAAGGAGCAATTAGTTTTTTCCTTGAGAATTTCCCGTCTCTGAGGGCTTGCGCTAAAGATATAAAATTTCTGCATAATAACGAAAAATGTGATGACTTCTGCACAACATTCAGCAGCTTGCACTCCACATAAATTTAAACTATGACAAGCACAAGGTGCAAATATTGCCAGGGAGTTATCTCTCAGGTTATGACTCTGCGCTCATTTGTAATGACCGCTCATATTACTGCCATTATCATACCCTTGCCCACGGCAGTCATCCAGTGGAATATTGTGCTTTTTTAGAGTGCTGCGAATCATCTCAGCGATAGCTCTCCTGTTTTTGCGTTACAATCGACAAACTCTAAGAAGCGTTCTTGGATTTTCCATTTTCCGGAGTCCCTGTCTAATAAAACATAACGCAATATAAAAACAGACTGCTCAATATGCGCCGAATTAGGGGTTGCATCCACTATTACTGTGAAATACTTGACGGACTTTCTCTCGACTTCTATCTTTTTTTTTCCTTGACTTGCATAGATTTCTATGAACTCATTTTGTATTCCATCAGACAAATAATGTGCTTGGAGACGATCCTTTTTCGTTTGAGATTCTCTCACCTTCTCCAAATGTTCATAAAATAGGGGTCATAATTGCTGATCAGCTCCAGAATACCAAGAAAGTTTCCATTTTTTAGATTTCCGATCAATGAATTATCCCCTCTAAATGCCAATCCTTTTTCTCCAAGAAATAAAACAACATCAAGAATTCTGCGAAGTATCTCTCTCCAGCGAGCTGCTTCATTTTTAAGGGTTTCCGCAAAGAGAAAATCCATTGAACTTGCATTTCGAATTCTCATTTCATATTGGCGCCACTCTATATAGCAAGTTTTATGATTTTGACTATTTTCATGTTCAGGAATTTTGTCGTGTAACCTCTTCCAACCTTTTTCTTTAGAATATGCTGAAGACTTTGTCAAAGCTGATCGGGTATTTTCGGAAATTTTGCTGAAAAGCCGGCATGGAAAACAAAACAGCGCTTCTTTTGTTGCACTCCCAACGAGCCAATCACGCTTTACTTTTCTCCGTTTTTTTAGAGTAGTATGGAATATGATTTGAAGGAAATGGCGACCACTTAAGTCGTTGGGAAGTCGAAATAAAATGTGATTTTTAGTTTAAACATTTTTGACAGATAGCGCTTATAAAATTGTGTCAAAAACGTTTATCTAACTTAAAATCACATTTTATTTCGACTATGACTATGCCCCATAATATTTGATCGAATGCTTATGATTTTAGTTAAGTGATTTTTAATTTTAAAACAATTTTTTGTAGCAACAAAATATGTATGTATCTATGAAATCCTAGTTAGAGTACTGTCAATACTGCTTTGCCTTGCCGGGCCCCCAAAAACCTTCCGGGCCCCAGGGCAATTGCCCTGGCTGCCCCCCTCTCCGCTGCCCGGTGTGTATGCAGTCCATTTTTCAAAAACCATTCTGCTAAAAACGCCGTGGTTGAAGGTGTCACCACTGTGTACCACAAATTTAATTGTTCAATGGCTTCTTGCGACTTTTTCGCTATGCTTCACAAGGCAGTCGGTTCTATGTACCGGAGCGACTCGGTATTTTTTCCGACCAAGGACTGTCATTTCAGTGTAACCCCATTTAATTCGTTGCGTCCCTTCATCCTCCCAGCAGCTCCTTGCAGCGGGACTGCTCCATATTCTCTTGCTCCGGGAAGGTATCGAACCCAATCCGGGTCCGTCTCCTGACCACGGTCCTGAGAAATGGCTTTGCTGCATCTGCCGGAAATGAATCTTTTTAGGACGGTCATACTCTTGTCAGTGTGTCTCGTGTAAGGGATGGTTGCATCGGACAGGTTGTTCTGGGCTAGATCCCAAAACCAGACGTCCACGCAACTTCTATAAATCTTTTGTGGCTCGTTGCTGTTCACGCCTTAGGACGTCCCGTAGTCTACGCCTTAGCCCCCCACTACCTCCCATCAGCCTCGCTGCTCAGCAAGCCACAAGTACACGCTGCTGCTCGCGGCCCACGGCGCCACTAACTCATACGGCTGCCCTCACTCATACCTACAATCTCCGTAGTAGAGTCAGGAGCAATGCCGAGCATCAGCCCCTGCCCCCGTCTTCTCCCCCTCTTTTCCGGCAGCAATTGTGTAGGTCAGGGCGACAGACTCTTAGTCCCTACCTACCTTTGCACCGTTTGCCAGCACAGAATATATATGTTTGCGACATCCGCCCAATGCTGCTCCTGCTATGGATGGTTCCACTTTCCTAGATGTTCTGGTTTCCGCGACGGCAACCTCCCGACGGGTATTGAACATCTCGCCAAAGTTTCCCAACATTCGAAAGAGAAAACCCAAAAGACGTTTTGAAGATAATTAAAATGAGATGATTACGGATGATTCTGAGTCTGATTTTAAAAACAATACATTCTTGGTAATCGTAGACTCAGTAATCACTGGTATTACTGAACGATTTGCAGCTATGAGAAATTTGAACGAGTAAGTTGTTTTCCTCTTTGTGCCAATTTGAAGACATGGATAAAACTACGGTTCGGGCGAGCGCAGCAAAATTTGTCGAAAAATACAAGTCGGATATTTCTCAAAGCTTAGAATGTGAAATAATTTACTTGAAACCTATTTACGAAGGAAATTTCGATAAAGGTCTGTCATCATTGGAATTGCTAAATGCCATCTACATATGTTCAAAATCTGTATATAATTTTCCCCAAAATATGTGTTACTTTACGTATCTTTTGCACTATACCTGTCACTCTAGCTAGTGCAGAACGTTCCTTCAGCGTCCTTTCAAGAATCATTTTGGCAAGACAGTTAAATTTTGATATTATTATAAAAATTTTGCAGCGTAAAAGCAAGTAAAGCCACTCCGAACTTTCTGAACTTTCTATATTGAATAACTAAAATTTATAATCATCATTCAATTTATCGGAAATGTACTAAAATGTTACCAAATAACTAGAAAAGATTACATATTTAAAACAATACGTGGCTGTTAAAAGAGAATTTTGTTTCTACGTTACAATAAAACAGTTTAAATAGTAAATATCCTGTGTTAATTTTATTTTCAGCTCTTAGTCCAAAAATCATTTAGTTGATGTTGCAAAAATTTTGTTTTGATGTAATACATCAATAATGATTCATGAATGAGGCGTCATTAATTCAAATCAATCAAATGTATTAGTTGATTTTTTATAGGGGGCCCGTAAATTGTTTAGTCACGGGCCCGGATTTTCTCTTTACGGCCCGGGTCGGCAGGCATCGGTGCAAATTAGAAACAAATCATTTAAACCAAGAAGAACTAATCTTATCCCCACTTTTGTGTAACTTCTACATTTCAAAGCTACCTTCGCCACCAGAAGGAGTTACTATCGTTTAATACGCCGATGACTGCACAATAATGGCCACAGGCCCAGTCCCACAGATCGATGAGCTTTGCAACAGAATAAACAGCTACTTCCCTGATCTCTCCAGTTGTTTCGCCTCACGAAACATGGAATTATCACCGACTAAATCCTCCGCGACCTTATTTACAACATGGACGTCCCAAATGTCGACCATTTTGAACATCCACGTCGATGGCACTACGCTACCGACTGCCCTACGCCCCAAAATCTTGGATGTGACGTTTGATCAGGATCTACATTTTGGTGAGCATGCAGCCGCAATTGTACCGAAAATCCAGAGCCGTAATAAAATCCTCAAATCCCTTGCTGGCAGTACTTGGGAAAAAGACAAAGAAACCCTCATTACCACATACAAAGCAATTGGCCAGCCGATTGCATGCTACGCGTCCCCTATATGGTCGCCAAGCCTAAAAACTACTCACTGGAAGAAGCTACAGGCCTGCCAAAATACTGCTCTCAGAACCGCCACGGGCTGCCTTCGTATGTCCCCAGAACACCATCTACATAATGAGGCGAGAATACTCCCCATCAAGGAGAGAAATGAGATGCTAACCAAACACTTCCTGTTGAATACTCAGCAGCCTGGGCATCCCAACAGACATCTGATTGATGAGCCAACACCGCCTAGGGGCTTAAAGAGTCATCTCCGTAAGCATTTTGAGGAAATACGGCACCTGAGAACTCAGCCGTGTGAAGCAAAAAAACACAAGCAGGTCCTCAGTGAACTCCACAAACAGGCGTCGGATCTTTATGCCAGGAATTTCCCGGTGAATCCAGTACTCAAAAAAACAGTACCCAAAACTTGCGGAAGAGGAACGCATACTCTCCAGGGAAACGCGAGTCACTCCAGCTCAACTTCGTTCTGGATACTGTAACAGGCTAAATTCTGACCTATCCAGAATCAACCCCGACATACAAAATGTATGCCCCGCTTGCAATGTGTCCCCACATGACACCAACCATCTCTTTAAATCTAATGTGGAACCAACGCCTCTAATACCACTTTCAGTACGGTCCACCCCTGTTGACAAAGCAAGTTTCCTTGGACTCCCGTTAGAGGATATTAATGACAATTTGTGATCGGTCGCATCTATTAGGTGGGGCGAAGCACTGCTACAACAACAACAACACTATTTTTTCGCTACAAAAAATGAGGCCCTTAGTGTTTAAAATCACGCTCTTGGGGTGTAAATATAAGCCAACTGGTGCGTACAATTTTATGCATATAATATCTAAAGCATTACACATTTTTTTCGTATAATTCAACAATTACACATTTATAGTGGTTAAAGTGTTGCCTATCATTTTGGTAGTAAATTTACGATTTTCGCTTTAGAGTATCCATATAAACGTTCAGCTAATTCAAAATACTTGTTTATTTAAAAAAATATCCTTAAACTATTAAATCATCTATAGCAGGTGTCTGCATCCCATAGCACAATTCTGCGCCAACTGCCTATGCGAAAGGACAATCACTTTCAGGTTTTGGATATCCATGATCTAAAGTAATATTTAAAATGTAATATCTTAACTTGTAACCGGCAGATGAACATCTAGAGATCTATCGGATAGAATAATGTCTTTGTTTTGATATAAGATGATTGAAATTTGTTACTTCTAAAGAAGCTGTACTTTACAAGGAAAGGGGGATTTCCTGCGCTTTGAAATTAAAACTTGCAAAAAGAAACCACTTAAAGATATTTTAGTTTGAAATATGAGCTCACGGAGGAACTCCGTAATCCCGGGATTTTACTCAACGTAATCCCGGGGTTTTGGGATGGCAAAATGACTCGGGTGTCTCGGGATCGGGATTCCGGGACTCGATGCCTTAACCATAACTAACAGCCAGTTTGTAACTTCCACAGGGTGTAATAGATACCACGCAATTTCAATAGTTCTTTATGTGAACCGCTTTCCGCAACATGACCATTATCAAGCACATATATGACATTAGAATCAACAATTGTCGATAGCCTATGAGCAATAGTGATCGTGGTACGTCCTTCGCTAGCCGCATCTAAAGCTTCTTGAACAGTCTAAAAGTAAATAAAAAATAATCGAAAAATGCATAATTTGTATATATAAATAAATAGAAAATAAAACTTTTTACCTTCTCACTTTCAGCATCAAGAGCGGAAGTAGCTTCATCGAGCAGTAAGATTTTCGGATTTCTAACCATTGCTCGAGCAATCGCAATGCGCTGCTTTTGGCCACCCGACAATTGCGTTCCCTTTTCACCCATGCGCGTTTCGTAACCCTGCAATTTGAGAACTCTTAAGTCCATATAATTAAGTTAAAAATTTAATAATGACGCAAGCACGATGAAGCATCAAAACTGCGTAGAACTGGCAAGATGACCATTTTGTGTCGAATGCGTTTTAATTGTGTCGCAAAACTGACTCGAAGTCAATAAAGCAGTACGAGTCAAAACAAACCTCGAATGAACTTTATGTTCATTTATTTCGCGGCGACTATCGCCATCAAGGGACTCATTTGTCAATAGAAGAACAATACGCTCTCGTCCCAACACCAAAATCCCAAACAAAAAATTATAGTGGAATCATCCCGTCTATCAACAAGAATTCATATTGTGAGGAATATTAGTAACACTAAGTGTAACTCACATCACTAATCTGATACTAAGTAAATAAAGCCACAACAACAATAAAGCAAGCTGCCACACTTGTATGTACGTAAACAAATTAATCATCATGTACACACATACATACAAGCAGCAGAGAGATACTCACAAACGCATGTCATCATCAGCTACTACTTCACTCACATATACACACGCATATGGTTACACACTACAAATACACGCGCGTATGGCTAGTGACCAGGTAGAGAATTCTAGAAGAAGAAACGTCTAGGCATTTGGGCAGAGAGTATAAAAGCAACAGAAGCTGAGTAGTCCGTAATCAGTTTGATTTAAGCACGCTATTGGTTGCGAAGTATAAGTGTTATTCTACTTTCAAAGTAGTATAATAAAGACCATTTTGTATAATTGAATATTGGAGTTATTTATTCAACAATTTAGCGATACGAACGTTAGTAGAAGGTGTAAAATAAGCGGAGTTTCACTAAATTCGTTACAATATGTTTAGCTGTTCTATCCGAACGATAACAATTTGATAAACGAGGGAATCAATATGCACTACGTTGGACAGCTTCCCAAAGACTACAGCAGTCTAGCTTCCCCTTGATATTATAAACTCCTCAATACCTTTCTAAGTTTCAAACTGTTAAATGTTTCGAACAAAGTCCTAATTGTATCCTGTCGTAGTGGTAGTCATTACATATATGGTCGAACTAAATGAATATATCCAAAGGTTAACTTATGGGGAGTATCTTACCAATGGTAACGTTGCAATAAAATTGTGTATATTCGCTTTTTTAGCTGATGCAATTATCTCCTGCTCAGTTACTTCTCGTTTATTATCACCATATGCGATGTTTTGTTTAATGCTTCTGTCGAATAAGGTGGGTTCCTGTGACACAATACCTAGTTGACGACGAAGATTTGCTATCGATAAATTACGTAAATCGATACAATCGATGGACACTGAACCCCCATCAACATCATAAAACCGTTGTAGTAGCTGAATACACGTCGACTTGCCACAACCGGATGAACCGACTAATGCTACTTTTAGACCTTTTTCCACACTAAGTTGTATACCTCGAAGTACTTGAATTTCCGCACGTGTAGGATAACTAAATTGGACTTCAGTAAAATCAACCTTTCCTTCCGCATACCAAAGGTCTTTCGAAACTCCAGGCTTATCGCCAATTTTCGGAACACGGCTGAGTAACAAAAATATATTCTTTGCCGCTGTAATGCCCTTTTGGAAATTTGGGGCAAAGGCTAAAGCATTGGCTATTGAAGTGGTGCCCATTATTAAAGCTTGTGAGACCCTAAAGTAAACATACAATTATACAATTTTAATAAGAAGCAGTGTGTGAGGATGCCGGATATTGCAGAATTAGTCACTAAAGTTCAATTTCGAACACTTACTTGAAAACATTGCCGAATTCCATACCTTTGTGTACCACACACCAACAACCGTAATACATACAAGCTGCATATGCGAAGAACATAAGGGATCTCGCCATACCATAGACAAGACCACGGAAATGGGTATTCTTTTTAGCTTGCTAAAATGATAACACATAAGAGATACATTTAACAATGTTGGGCGAATAAAATCATATTACTTTGAATGACTTACAGCAATTTCAGGACTAACAGTATCCATGTATTGGTGATAGAACATCTCTTCTCTGCCTAACGAAGCGACTGTGCGTATATTCGAGACAACTTCAACAGCAAGCTATGTATGTATATATATATAGGAAAGTGAAACTCTCATTATTAAATTAAAAATGCTAATTGCGGTTACCTTACAATTTTCGTTACAATTATCAGTAGCTTTAAATACTTATGACATACTTTAGTCCTAATTTTTTTCTAAAACCCTTGTTAAAAAAATGTAATACAATTATCCCATTCCTTCTTTAAAACTCAAAATTAACGTAACGAAATGATTTCGTTTCGTTTCGCCGCGCAATTTTTTAATAGGTTCTAATGGCTTAAAAATGATATCCAACCTACCTTTTTTTCTTTTTTACAAAACACGATACTTGACAGAACTTATCAATTTGACATACACCCAGAAAAATAACATTGGTTAAATCTAACAATTTCCGTGGTTAATTTTACTACAATGCAAATTGTTGTTGCAAAAATGTTCAGCTAACTGCAAACGTTGGTCAAATTAACAATTTTTTTTCGGTTAGTGCATACTCTGTATAATTTGTTGTTGTAATTTAAACAATTTTATCTTGTTATATTAACTATTGGAAAAAGTTAAATTTTTCTTTATAATTTGTTGTTTTTTTTTCTTACGAATAAATATAGTAGAATTAATAAAATCAAAAATTGCTGCTTTCTTCGCTTACTATTTCGTGTGTAAAATTAACCTACTTAAATCGAATTTTTTTTCTAACGTTATTTTGGTAGTGTGATTTAACTGATCTTATTTGGTTAATTTTACTATGAAATTGTTCATTTCAAAAAATCGTTAAACCAACCATAAACCTGGGTTAATTATACCAGTACTAATCGGTTAAAATATTTGTCCCTGAAATTGGCGTTGCTTTTTAACTAATTTAAAAGGTATTTGGACAAAGGAAAATTGTGTCACTACTATTCCTTGTGTTAAAGTAACCATTGATACAGCAGTTACAAAATAAACGATTGCAATAATAGAAGCCGACGCTCATTGCAATCAGTTCGTTGAAAACTTTGAGGAAGCCGGTCGTGCGTGAGTATTGTGTGCAAAATTACAACAATGGAAAAGAATATTTTAGAATCTTCTGAAAAGGACGGAATAGAATCTTTATTAGAAACTTGGGGATTCAGCGACATTTTGCAAAATTTACAAGATAAGTTTATTAATAATTAGTTTTGTAAATTAACAAATATGCTGCTGAAACAGCGTCATGCAACCGTTCTGTTATTTGGATTTGGTTGGTTTGTTGTTTTATTGCTCACATAAAAAGTGTGGAAATAATTACATGCATCGATTGTAGTTTGTAAAAGAAATAATTAAAACTTATTAAATGTGTAATATTTTGACGAATTGTAGACGAACCTATTACACTTAAACGGCTAAGATATTTGGAAGAGCAGGACTTGACATACTTATTCCGTGTACGTAAATTAGGAGAAAAAGTGGAGTTTCGTTTCAAGCTTCAGCAATGGAAAATCGCAAATGTAAGTACAAACATAAAATTAGAATTTTATTCGGTAAACAAAATAAAACTTTTTTATTTAAGGGATATGCGGATGCTAAAGCCTGCGATACAATATCTGTTGATACGACTTTCCTGGAAGACATTGAAAATTGACCATATTTAAACTGCAGCCAATGTTACGGCAAATGATGTTGAAAACTGTTTAAACAAGCTGAAGACTTCCCTCTATAATCACGGTGAGACCTTACAACCAGTAATTATTACAGTTGGCTATAATTTATGTGACGCTAAATTTTATGTTTACTTTGATGAAATCAAGTATGAGATGCCTTGTTTTTTAAGTGCGTTTGATACGTGTTTTAAGACATTTCATGTGCTGAATTTGAAATACCCCAGTGATAGCTTAGAATTTTGGTTGTGTATAATTTTAGCACTAGGCACTTTATTCAAATATTTATCTGTGTTTAGAATTCACTCAAATTACAAATTTTTTAAAATGTAAACAAAGTTATAAAAAGAATTTAATTATTATTGAAAACAAAATTAAAATGGAAGATATGCGCGACGGCGGGCAGGCGATAAAATAAAAACTGAAGCGAGCGGTGCTGGCACGATGCGTAACGGCGGGTAGTTTTTACCATTGTAAACTTTACCAAGTAGCGCAACTAACAGCTGATCGCTCAAAATTTGCACACACACACAAACGTCACTAATGGCCATATTACGGAAATCTTAGGGAAGTTGAAGTTAAATTTTTAAACAGACATAAAATGTTATAATTTTGGAATAAATAGCATCTAGGACACCTTAATTGCAGTAATTGAAAGAAAATGTTTGCTTATACTCAAGTATTTAATTATTTTTTCTAAATTTATGTTTAATATTGATGCAATGATTGATCCAATGCAACTCTGGTCTTCCTACTGTTCTTCATTCCACTCCATTCGAGTGCCTATTTTCACGGCCTGCGAGTGCCTTCCACTCTATTCGCAACATAACCTCGAATTATGCTGCCAAACTATATAGTAAACAATGGTTTTTACTAAACTAAAAAAATGAGAGTGAGAGCGGTGGTGGTTGGCAGTTGAGCTGCACTGCCTGCGCTTGGTCGCATTGGCCGGGTGTTGCCAGACGGAGGGGGGCGGACTTAGTCCGAAAATTGGATCATGTCTTCAACAGGTTGTTTGTTCAAAAGTATTTTTATTCGATAAATTTAGAAGACGACAAGGTATCTCCAAATGTACTGTGTTTAATTAACGATCTAAAATAATATGATAAGAAAACTTTGTTAATAAGCGTACATATATATATATATATATATATATATATATATATATATATATATATATATATATATATATATATATATATATATATGCATATGTATAATAATTCAGTATGGTATCGTGCTTTGTGTGTCACCAAGTTTTTCAAAATGTGGATTTTCTCGCAATTCACTTTAAAGTTATACATAATTTAACATCTTCAAGCACCTTCTTGTGTGTACATTGTAGTCACCATTTTAAGGGCTAAAGCCACTTAAAAAACATTTTAAAAACGCGCATACATGTATTTCTCATTAGGTTAATTCATTGATAAGCAAGAACTCATTGAATAACATCAATGAAACTATAGATACTCAAAGTATAAGTCAAGCAGAATTTCCCAGTGAAACTATATTTTCAACAGATTTTTTTGAAAATATTGTTCTAAAATTTCTTACTAAATTGCACAGCAAATCAAATTTTACCAGAAAAGATATAGAAATGCTTGTGAATGATTTAACTGAACTTTTATTTTTACCAATAGCGACCTTTTTAGAGAAAGATGTACTCAACAACGATCATTCCTAAAAGATCCATTTTATAAATTTAAAACTTTTCATAAGTTGCTAAAGTTCTTAGAGATAAATATGCTTAGGAAGATGGTAAAGAATTCGAAATTGATAATAGAGTCCAACCCTTATTTCGAAATATGAAATAGTTTTCATGGAAAAGCGAAGCAAAGGTATTATCATGCCAATAAAATGTCAGATAAAAAAGTTTTTTGAGCTACCTAACGTTCTGAAAGGTACTTTATGCATTACTTATAAAGTGAAGAAAAATTGAGCAGTATTTTGAAAAGGGCATTATGGAATGAAAAAATTAAGTTTTTCCGAACAAAGATGTCATTACCTATATTATTTATTTTGATGACTTCGAAATGAATTACCCTCTAGGCTCTCATAAAGGAGATCAATCTGTTGCTGCTTTCTATTATACTTTTCCTTCAATACCTGAGCACCATCTTTCTTCACTGGAAAATATATTTCCAGCTCTCTTTTTTAAAAGTAGATATAAAATCCACGGAAATGAAGCCTCTCTAAAATTTTTAGTGGAAGAAATAAAAGATCTAGAGGAGAATGTTATATGTATTAAAGTAAATGGCACAGAAAGGCGATATTTCTTTGTACTAATGCTTATCACTGGGGATACTTTAGGGCAGAATAATGTTCTCGGCTTCACAAAAAGTTTTTCTTCAATATTTTACTGCAGGCGTTGCTTATATAACAAGACAGAATATTCTTACGTGGTACGCGAAAGTGAGGATAAGCTTCGAACAGAATTAAACTATATGCAAGGATTACATTTAAATGAGACATACGAAAAGCGAATTAAATTATCTGGTATATCAGAGGAATATATTTATAATTCCATAAGCTCCTTTCATGTTATTCAAAATATGTATGGAGACATCATGCATGATGTTTTCGAAGGAATTTGCCACTATGACATCTGTAAGATCTTGCTTCATTTTATTGAAACAAAAAAATTCTTAGATACAGCTACTTTGAATTCAAGAAAGAGTATATTTCAATATGGCGAAACCGAAATTGGTAATATATCTCCTAATATAAACATTTCTCATTTAAAAAGAAGTAAATTAAGCATGTCTGCTCCACTAATGATAGGTGATTTAATTTCAACAGATAACAAGCATTGGCAATTGCTATGTCTATTAATTCCAATATTAGATTTATTGCTCAGGACAGAATTTGATGACAATCTTTTAAACGAAATGCAGGAAAAAATCGAGAAACACCATAGGCTTTACATTGAACTTTTTAGATCTTCATTAAAACTCAAATTTCATTTCCTGATTCACTACCCAAAATTTATAAAAAATGTTGGACCATTAAAAAATCTATGGTGCTTTAAATTCGAATCTAAATACAGGGCATTAAAAACATACATGAATTCAATAACATCGAGAAAAAATACGAGCATTTCAATTGCAACTAAATCTTTATTTAAATTCTCTAATAGAGTATTGCTCGAAAAAGGTTTTGAAGATAAGTGTACAACAGGATTTGTTAATAACAGCACAATTTTAAGTAAGACATATTTCAGTAACGGCGGCCACCGTGGTGTGATGGTAGCGTGCTCCGCCTATCACACCGTATTCCCTGGGTTCCACTCCCGGGCAAAGCAACATCAAAATTTTAGAAATAAGGTTTTTCAATTAGAATAGAACTTTTCTAAGCGGGGTCGCCCCTCGGCAGTGACTGGCAAGCGCTCCGAGTGTATTTCTGCCATGAAAAGCTCTCAGTGAAAACTCATCTGCCTTGCAGATGCCGTTCGGAGTCGGCATAAAACATGTAGGTCCCGTCCGGCCAATTTGTAGGGAAAATCAAGAGGAGCACGACGCAAATTGGAAGAGAAGCTCGGCATTAGATCTCTTCGGAGGTTATCGCGCCTTACATTTATTTTTTTATTTTATAAGCAATGTTTCGAATATTGAATTTCTTTCACAAAATATAGCTGTAAATAGTTCGTATAATTTTACAAATAGAATCACTATAAAAAGTACTTTGTACAAACTGAGTTATTTTTTACTTTCCAAAACTTTAGATATTTTCGAGATTAAGGACATAATTTTACTAGAAAGTTACGAAGTAGGTTTTCTTTGCATCAAGCACAAAATTGAATGTTTTTCTTAACACTTCCAGTCATATTTGGTTTCACTGAAAGAAAGTAATTTTACAATTCTACAGCCGTCCGAATTTTACAAGTCACCTTTACATATACATCGTTCTCCAAATGGAAATTTATATATGAGACCGAAATTCTATTAATACAATTGGGCAATTCACGACAGTCTGCATATAAAGTTATCTGTTTAAAAATTATTTCTCCCCAGTGTATTTTGTTTTTGTAAACTGTGTTCGAAATATAAGCACATAAAAAGATAACCTGATAAGCAGGCTCTCGTGAATACACCAAATGTATGTTTGTACACATATATACATATTCTAGTAAAAAAACATGTTTAGGCTAAGAAAAATTAATGACCTCTTTAAGGAAATTTGAGACATAGGTGTTTTAAACACATTCTATCCTTAAATTCAAGTCATTTTATAAAATATGTTTTGCAAAAAGGTTCATGCAAACGGTATGTAATTTTTGTAAAGACTGTTATGGATAATTTAAAATACGCTTTAAAATCTTTTACTACGCTGTATATTTTTTTTAGAAGTTAAGTGTGTCTACTTTTTCTGGAGAAAATTTAATGTATATTTATTTATACTATATGAACCTATTTATTAATATTAAGTTCTCTGAGAAAGAGATTTCTGAATAAATAAAATTTAGGCATTAAACTGAAACCTTGTGGCTGAAACGATGTTAAAAAAAGTATGCTTGAAGAGATTTAGAATAGATTCTGGTTTAACCTTATTTTTGGTTTTTTTTTAAACTGAACGTACACGTATTCTACTTTATCTAAAAGACTGTTATGGATAACTTAAGAAGAGCGGAAAAAGCTTGAACATTGTAACTTTTTGAGAATTATTTTTATTATTATCTATTTAAAAGGAATAACTAAGTTTTCGTGAATGAAATATGAATTTTATGTTTTAATCTTTAAAACATTGATATTTAAATTAAAGTAGATATGTAACTACAAAGATTTTAATGTTATTTTAACTATTCTACAAAAAATTTTATTGTATCTAAAGTTGTGGTAGTACTAAACCATTAAAATTGTTATCACACAATTTATATTGTAGGAATACAATATAAATAGTAGGACTACAATATAAATAGTACTATGACAATTTTTATCGTTTAGTACTATGTGCCACAATTTTTGTAACAAAATTATTTTTTTGGGTATGCATAGTGGAACTTTTTTTTCCTGAGCCCAAATACTATCGAAAAATCGATGGCGCGATATCGGTTAATAAATCGACCCAGTCTAATATATAGGCATAAAAATAGCAAATGGTTGCCCTTTGGACTGGAAGTTTTTGGAATTTCCACTTAAGAAGCTCAAACGTTTTGGAAACAACAAATCAAAAGCTTAAACCCAGAAAATACCTGAAAAACAATTGGTAGAGGAAAAACGAAACAAAAAATGTGTATAAGGGGTTGGACGAAGCATAAACAACTAATAATACAGTTCCATTCCTTATATCCAAAATAGGGCAAACACGTTATCTCCGTTCATGAAATCAACTATCACAGTGTAATCATGATTTAAAGAAACAGTTTTATATATGGATTTCTTGGTTTTTTTGAAATGCATACTGCCCTTAATAAATACTTTTTAGACTTGATGTGATATTGTATATCTTAATAATCGGTTTAATGTCAAAAAGCCATCTGGATGATCACAAGAAAACCACAACACCTCAACAAATTTAAGCCTGTAATTTTTACAAAAATTAATAATCAAACTGTATGTTTCAAGAGCATCTTCTTATGACAATGAAACTACTGATTCTTATTGAGAACAAGAATAACAGCATGAAATATAACTTGAGAATATTGTTATTAAATTATCCCTTCTAACGAAAGCGATTTTGTTTAGCAATTGCCCAATATTTTGTACTGTTTAAGGCAAATTCAAACTCATTTAAGCTCTCAAAATTTCACCAAGGTTCTCAAAATTTATAGAAAGTTGAAGAATATTTAGAGAATGATGTTGAATTAAATATTGTTTTGAGGTTTAAAGGGTGCATACCTTAATTTACATAGGCCCTTACCGAAAAACAAATTTCTTTTTGTCGCACTCACTACACGTAGAAATGACATAACTACCTTGGTTCTAACACTTGAAATTTTTACTGGGGACGTATTTTAATATCTATCTAGAAAAACGCAGTTTCGAAAAAATTTGTTTATTAGGGCCTTTGTTAATTAAGCTAACGATATGAAATTTAGTTTATTGCAATTTTTTTTCGTTTTATGTATATCCAAATGAAACGATCCATTTGCGGAAGCAATACATTTTCACAAATTAAGGCTTTGATTCGATAAATAGTTAAAATTACTTCTTATTGAATGTTATTTAATTCCTAAAATAAACATTTCAAAAGGGCTCTGATGCCTACTAAACCAAGTTAATTATAATACAAACCTTTGTACAATTTTCCATACTTTTAGCAGTCCCCATATTTTCCTGAGCCATAACTTTTCGCTGAAAATACGAGGCAATCAAAATAAGCGGAGAGAATGCTAAAGCCAATAAGCTCAAACTCCACTCATAGTACATGGACACGCCAATGCCCAATATTATAGTAGAAACTGACTGTACAATGGTTCCAATGCGCTGGCCAGTTGCCTGGAAAGGATAAAACATGTAACATACATATTACGAATTACTTAGTTATTAATATTTAGCAAAAAAGTAACATATTTTTTTTTATAAAGCTACAAGGAGTATATGGCAAGAATGCATAATACCTTTTACATTCATGATAATCTATCGTTTCCGTTCAAACACTTGGGAACATTTTTGCTTAAGCAGTTAACAAAATAAATTTACGTAACACACAAATTAATATAGGGACAGAATGTCTCAATTGGATTGTAAGTGTAAATATGAGGTAACTGAAATAAGCAAGAAAACAAATACAAGCAGGATAGGCTAGTGGTTAAGGCAACTGCAGTTTCACCGTGTGAGATTCGCTGTTCGAATCTCGGTGAAACCTTTGATAACATTACGAAATTGCCTGAAGATGATTACGTGGCATTTTTCGAAATGGTACCATCGCAATATGCTAGTAAATGTTTTTTTCTTTTCAGTTTATCTTAAACAAATATAATAAATGAATTCAATTGAATGTTCAATTATTATAAGCCGGTGTTAAGCTCATGAATTAGTTTTAAATATTAAGTTTTAAATTGAACACACCATTAAACAAACAAAAAAATATAAATTTCACTTCGTTTTCAAAGGTTTGGTTTAACTTTGAACTGAGTAGAAATGAAATTAAGTTCTTATTCGGCGTATAAGAAACATATCTGAGTTTTGGAGTACTCGAAGGAGTTGTGCGATTTTGGCGGCAACGAAAAATGGCCGCTCTTGTTTAGGTTTGACAGTTAATAGTATTACTATTTTCATCTCCCACTCTTATTTCAATTTCAGAATGAAGGAGTCGTCGGCGCACTTGTTCGCTTCTTTATTCAATCATGATTATACGTGAAAATGAAACGGTATATTAGGGGACACGAATCTCAAAGTTGTAAGTCCTTAAAGGAAAGGATATAGACCCACCAATAAATAAACCGAATTGATAAGGTTAAAAATCTGGTTTGATTTAACCATGTCCGTCTGTCTGTTTGAACGCAAATTAGTCCCTCAATTTTTAAGATATCTTAAAAAAATTTTGTGAGCGGATATATTTAGGTATCTTATTAGTGATATAAGCTTCAAATTTCACCAGATGCTTTTGTTTATGGCACGTATTCTTCTCTGAAAAAATTGGTCGTATTTATTAGAGCGGTCCTTATTTTTCGACTTTTAAAGAGTTAACGGGGCACCCCGTCAAATCATTCTTTACTCAAAAATACTGATGACGTATACTTTTTTGTACTACAAATATGACAAACCCATTTTCGTTTAAAATATAGATTATACCGGTCTTCGTGAAATGGGTTCACAGAGCTAGGTTTAAATTAAAAAAATATAAGTTTATCAAAATGTTTAGAAAAAGAATCTATGACTTGAATCATCTTTAATAAATGAAATTTTTTATTTTAAATGTTCAGCCACAAGTTTAAACCCATGGATTTTGTTTTAAATCCAGAAGAACCTATAAATTTCTGCTTTTATATTTTTAATATTTTTTGGTTTTGTTCTAAAACAACTTTGAGATTTAAGACTTATTTTTATTTATTTAGATTTTGAGACTTATTGTTCAAATAAGTTTAAAATTAAAAAAACGCAGTATTAAATTGAGAGGTTTCGAATTTAATTCGAAAAAGTTTCAAAAAGTGCTTAAACCGATGAACGTTTAAAATTTAGACTCAAACTTCTTCGGAGTAATGGAAATATGTATTTTATATCCTGTAATATATACAAAAAGTAGGAATAAATCAAATCAACTTTTATATTCTGCAACAAATATGTAGAAAAATCAGATAAGATTTGTTCCTCTTGCCGCACGACCTTTATCGTTGAAATTATGGAAATGCCCTCTTGTCAGTTGCACAGAATTCTTTAAAAAATCTGAAATTCCTCAATAATATTTTAATTTAACGTCCATGCTCAGCACAACTTTATTGAACGGATAAAAGAGGAAAAAACCCAAAATAAATATTTAATGCAGGTTTTCCAAAAGGTTAATTTTCTTAACCTTAAAGATCATTTAAGTTATTTTGGGACGAAAAAATCGTGACAAGTTACTTGAAAAAATAGTACCTTAAGAGGACGATGCGTCACACATGGAAATGACCAACTAAAATTGATCCCAGCGGGTTAAGTGTCTTAGAATATACCCGCGTTAGGTATGCCTGTCGTAAGAGGCGACTAAAATACCAAATTGATTCAAGGGGTTGCCAGCGCAATATATATCTTCTCCAACCCAATTTTCTACCTCACCTATCCGTCGCGAATCCTGTTTCATTAACTGCCGAGGCTCTGGCGACCCCAAACACCTGATGGATCTACGGGGTGGGAGGGCGGTATGGCCTAGAAGGTTTCATATGTTCATATCAAATCGTTCCCGAGATGGTGGGGCTAGTACCTTTATGGTGCTTGTTACCGGAACGTATTGGATCCGGCAAGGGACCATCAATATCGATAACACTCCCGAAGGCCTTCCAGGAGTGGCCTTATCACTACAACAACAACCAATTAAAATTCAATCCTAGGTAACGCTCTCTAAATATTCTTCAAAAAATTAAAAAAAATATTGAAATAGTTTCTCAGAATAGAGAATCAATTGAGATGGTGCCCCGCCAAAAAATAAAAAAAGCTTGCACCCGCATGAGGATCATCCTAGTGTATATAGTTTACACCCGATACAACCGATTGCTCAGATCAGAAGCGTTTCGTAATTTAGCAGATAGAAGCTTCAAACTTCACCTAATATGCTTACGTATGCGTATATTCTTGTCCAAAAAAATTGTAGAGATTACAACTAATTGTTCAGTAAGAAGTTTTTCCCAATTTTGTAGAGATCGACTGGTATATGTGACCCGGTTTATGACTTAAAAAAAACAGCTGTTTCTCACAATTTCTTTTTTGAGTCATAAGCCACCTTCACATATTATAAACTATATAGGTGGTATATAAGGTGGCTTATGACAATACATGCAATTGTTCAAGTAAGAAGCTTTTCTAATTTCTGCCTCATTTTAACAGCTTCGAATTTTCATCAAATTCTTACGTATGTGACATGTATTGTTGTCTGAAAAAAATAATGTCGAAACAGAGATAGCTGGTGTGACATGCTTCGCAATGGCTAAAGTCGCCTAGGCGATTAAGCTTCAATTCGTGGCTCCAAACACCCATACAATCAGCTAATCAGAAAAAATATGGCAAGCACAGTTTTACTATATCCTATATATATAAATTTTTCCGCTCTTGAACCACTGTGCGGTCTTCGTAAATAGAATAACGTTATACAAGAGTTCTGACGAATACTTACACCTTGAACAGCAGCAGCATCACCCGAAAGCCTCGCGCAAAGACTACCCGTACTGTTAACTTTGTCGTCAAACCACGCGATATCTTGCTTCAGAATCGATTCAAACAGTAGTCCTCTAAGACGCTCGGTTAACTTTTCACCCGCAATACCGAACATGAATATCTACGCATTTAAAAATTTAATAACATTATGCTTAATCAATAATAATGAAAATAAAATAACGATTACCTGTAAAAATGCTGCAAATCCTACAATAATTCCCGTTATCAAAAAATATAAACTATATTTATTTGTATTTTCACGCACATATTCCGGATCATCTTTGGCTGCTAAAACTTCAAGGATCCCTCCAAAAAGAAGGGCAAAAATAGGCATAGCAAAGCCCGTTATAGCCGAGGAAAGTATTCCACATACCAGCTGCGGCCATTCGGGTTTATTCATTTTTAAGATAGGCCATAGTGAGGATTCTTCCTCTTTTTCCTCAATTACATCTTCTTCGATTTCCTTGAATTCAATTAATCCCTCATCCTCATCTTTGGTGGCGAAAAAAGTTTCAGATTTTTCGTTATGGGTTGTGTCTGCACTTAAGAGTTCGTCTCCCAATTGAGCTGTTACCAAATCATAATACTGAGACTTAAGTTCCATCAATTCGTGATGTGTGCCACTCTCTACAACTTCGCCATTGTTAATTACGACAATGCGATCAGCTCGTCGTATGGTTGACAAGCGATGGGCAATGATGATGGTTGTACGACCTTTTCTTGCCTTGAAATGAAAACGCATCAAATTAATTCATTTCACTGAACAGCGTACAGACCAACTACTTAATACAAAGGCTATTTGAGGAAAGCTCGGGAGTACATAACTCCTACCTAGTAAGTAGCCGAGGATGGAACCATAGGCAATGAAAGCTCTTTACGAATTTCGTGAATATCTTTTTCCCTGGTGTTTTGGGTATGCACTATATGAGAGTCCACTCTGAAACACTACTTCTATCAAATATAAGATATCTAAGCCATCCCACGTTATTGGGAAGCAAAGAAAGGGGGAGACCTTCACTGAGTTGGGAGGAGCAGGTGGAGGACGCCTTGGTGATCGCAATTGGCGTCAGTTAGCGCGAAGCAGGGAAAGCTGGCATGACTTGTTACGAAAAGACCTTAATCACTTAGGCGATTAAGAATCAATTAGTAAAAATGATGGCTGTAGCTGATTTTGAATTACCTTTTCTAGTGCCGCTTGCACTTTCGCTTCGCTGGCTGTGTCTAATGCCGAAGTTGCTTCGTCAAGCAATAATATTTGAGGATCCCTCACAAGAGCTCGTGCAATAGCGATTCTCTGCTTTTGTCCACCCGATAACTGAGCACCACGTTCGCCAACTAAAGTGTCAAGCCCCTATATAAATAAATAGATACATAACTATTGTTCAGTAAGCTCGAGACCACTCATAGTTTATACCTTTGGCAATTTATTTATAAAAATATAAGCATTAGCTGCTGTGGCAGCTGCGGCAATCATCTCTGGAGTGGCATCTTCTCTGCCATAACGAATATTTTCATAAATTGTTGTACCAAATAATATGGGCTCTTGACCGACTACACCAATTCGCTCCCTCAGCCAAGTGATGTTTAAATCTTTCAAGTCGACATCGTTAAAGTAAACGCCACCCTCTTGTGGATCATAAAAACGCTGCACAAGCTGAATAATCGTTGATTTGCCACAACCCGAAGATCCAACCAATGCTACAGTGTGACCGCGTTGTATTTTCAAATTCAATTTATTAAGGATTTGTACTTCTTCCCGTGATGGATACCTAAAACTGACGTCACGTAGTTCGATGTGCACCAAAGGTTGGTTCAAATTCTTTCCCTTTGGTTCAACTGGGTTTATTGTAGGCACTTGCTCTATGATTTTAAATACCTTAGCACATGCTCCTTTCGCAATGCCAAAAGCCTCAATATAAGGCGAAGCCATACCGATGTTCATCGAGCCCATCATTACCGAGAAAAATACCTGCAAAATAATAACAAAAATAAATAAATAAACAAGTGGTCTTGATTTATAATTTTGCGCCCCTTTTATGACTAAACTATAGTTCTAAGCAGGCATGCTTAACGAACGAAACGATATCATTTCGTTACGATAATCAACGTTAATAAACGAAACGAAGACATTTCGTTTCGTTTATTAACGTTAAGAACGTAAAATTAACGTTAATTTGACGATCTTAACGTTAATAAACGAAACAAAATGACTTCGTTTCGTTTATAACCGTTGATTATCGTAACGAAATGATATTGTTTCGTTGGTTAAGCATGCCTGGTTCTAAGGCCTTCAAAATTACGTATCGAAAGGTTCTCTCAAAAAGCAGTACAGGTCATTAAAAAAGTTTCAAAAAAGTTAAATAAAGCGCTAAATTATTAATTTAAAAATGCTATCACTAAAAATGCCACAGGAACACTTATTTTAACATTTTTCTTTTTATATTCAAAGTGTGAATTTGTATCTGTGTCTATTCTTCAGGGCAAAACAAAAACAAAAGTGTTATAAGTGTATAGGGGTTGAACAGCTCTGCTTTTAAATATAAATTTAGCTTTCTTACAAGAAAAAAAAAAAATAGCTGCAGAGGAACTGTAAATATCAGCCTGAAAATAATGCCCGGTGGTACCCAAAAGGTATGAATTAGGCAAAATTTAAAGCCCGATTGTGCTCTTCAGTGTGTATCCCAGGACACAGCTCTCTTTAGAGAGTAATCGCTCTATTTTTATATTACGTTATATTACGTCCAACAGACATGGATACCGAAAAAAAACTAAATACTAAATATAAGACCCAGGCCAAGCTTCTTCTCCAATTTTTGGCGTGCTTCTTTTTAAATTTTCCTACAAATTAGCGGGACGGGACCAACTTGACATTTGCTGACTCCGAACGGCAGCTGCAAGGCAGATAAATTTTCACTGTGAAGCTTTTCATGGCAGAAATACACTCGGAGTATTTGCCAAACATTGAAGATCTTCGGTGTTGTCACACTATCATCATACCACGGCATATCTAGGCATATGAAATTACAATTCCCATGTTCATACAGGACGCATCAACGAAACATACACAGGAACTTTAATATCAGGATACACAGGCCAGTTCAACATAAACTGCACTGATTTCCTCTGTAAATTCTTCTAGTCATACAAGAACTCATCCATGCCTTACCTCCATGCTGATCTGGTCTGTGGACGTACCAAGAATCGAAACAGCTGAGAGGAATTTTCGAATTTGAAACCGTGGAGAAGTTCATTGATAAGTGTCAGCATAGAAATCCAACTGAGAATCAATCTGATTTCTTTAAATGTTTCGAAAGTATAGAAGGAAAGTTCTATCCCGATAAGTTCTTTCATCACAACGCTCCGAAGTTTTCCGGTCAAACGCAAGATAGATGGGAACAGTTAAACTGCATCAGGAGAGAACTAAATAATTTACTAAAATATAAAAGATGAATATAAATAAACCGATCAAACGATACTAATTAAATTTACAAGCGTGCTCATCATTGATGTACTCAACGTCATAATTACACCCGACTTCTCTGGATCTTACGAGCAAGCCGCTTCAAAGGGAAAGACAACGAGAAAAAATGTCACATAATTTTAAATTTGACACACTGCGCATGCGTAGGATGCGACCTCTTCCAAAAATTGGCATAATTTGAATATCAGAAGTAGATACGAATTGTAAGTCATAGTAAACTTACCGTAATCATCGTGCCGGGATCATAATTTGCGTAACCTTCAACGTTTGCATAATTTTTCAGAACTAAACCAACACCATACCAAAACGCTAAAGAATATGAAGCGTAAATGAAAAACCAAAGTAGGCCAAATCCAATTCCCGATAGCATATTTCGTTTGATATTTAATTTTCGTGCATCCACAATTTGTGTTTTATATGCAGCCACTTCTTTATATTCTCCCTCAAAGGTTTTCACAGTACGAATGCCGCTGAAAGCCTCTTCGGCGATATTTCCTGCTGAAGCATAAACATTTGACTCCTTTTTCGAAATCTTTGATGTGGCCTTAAAATCAGGAGGTATTAAGTTAACATAAAACAAGTAAGGAAGGCTAAGTTCGGGTGTAACCGAACATTACATACTCAGTTGAGAGCTGTGGAGACAAAGTAAGAGAAATCACCATGTTGTAAAAGGAACCTAGGGTAATCCTGGAATGTGTTTGTATGACATGTGTATCAAATGGAAGGTATTAAAGAGTATTTTAAGAGGAAGTGGGCCATAGATCTATAGATGGACGCCATTTAGGGATATCGCCATAAAGGTGGACCAGGCCTGACTCGAGAATTTGTTTGTACGATATGGGTATCAAATGAAATGTGTTAATGATAATTTTAAAAGGGAGTGGGCTTAAGTTCTATAGGTGGACGTCTTTTCGAGATATCGACATAAAGGTGGACCAGGGGTGACTCTAGAATTTATTTTGTACGACATGGGTATCAAATAAAAGGTATTAATGAGTATTTTAAAAGAGCGTGGGCCTAAGTTCTATAGATGTACGCCTTTTCGAGATATCGCCATAAAGATGGACCAGGGTTGACTCTAGAATTTGTTTGTACGATATGAGTATCAAATGAAAGGTGTTAATGAGTATTTTAAAAGGGAGTGGGCTTTTGTTCTATAGGTGGACGCCTTTTCGGGATATCGCCATAAACGTGGACCAGGGGTGACTCTAGAATGCGTTTGTACAATATGGGTATCAAATGAAAGGTGCTAATGAGTATTTTAAAAGGGTGTGGGCCTTAGTTCTATAGGTGGACGCCTTTTCGAGTTATCGCCATAAAGGTGGACCAGGGGTGACACTAGAATTTGTTTGTACGATATGGGTATCAAATGAAAGGTGTTAATGAGTATTTTAAAAGGGCGTGGGTCTTAGTTCTATAGGTGGACGCCTTTTCGAGATATCTCCATAAAGGTAGACCAGGGGTGACTCTAGAATTTGTTTGTACGATATGGGTATCAAATTAAAGGTGTTAATGAGTATTTTAAAAGGGAGTGGGCCTTAGTTCTATAGGTGGATGCCCTTTCGAGATATCGCCATAAAGGTGGGCCAGGGGTGACTCTAGAATTTTTGTGTACGTTATGGGTATCAAATGAAAGGTATTAATGAGTATTTTAAAAGGGCGTGGGCCTTAGTTCTATAGGTGGACGCCTTTTCGAGACATCGCCATAAAGGTGGACCAGGGGTGACTCTAGAATTTGTTTGTACGATATGGGTATCAAATGAAAGGTGTTAATGAGTATTTTAAAAGGGCGTGGGCCTTAGTTCTATAGGTGGACGCCTTTTCGAGATATCGACATAAAGGTGGACCAGGGGTGACTCTAGAATTTGTTTATACGATATGGGTATCAAATGAAAGGTGTTAATGAGTATTTTAAAAGGGAGTTGGCCTTAGTTCTATAGGTGGATGCTTTTTCGAGATATCGCCATAAAGGTGGACCAGGGATGACTTTAGAATTTTTTTGTACGATATGGGCATCAAATGAAAGGTGTTAATGAGTATTTTAAAAAGGCGTGGGCCTTAGTTCTATAGGTGGACGCCTTTTCGAGATATCGACATGAAGGTGGACCAGGGGTGACTCTAGAATTTGTTTGTACGATATGGGTATCAAATGAAAGGTGTTAATGAGTATTTTAAAAAGGAGTGGGCCTTAGTTCTATATGTGGATGCCTTTTCGAGATATCGCCATAAACGTGGACCAGGGGTGACTCTAGAATGTGTTTGTACGATATGGGTATCAAATTAAAGGTATTAATGAGGGTTTTAAAAGGGAGTGGCCCTTAGTTGTATATGTGAAGGCGTTTTCGAGATATCTACCAAAATGTGGACTAGGGTGATCCAGAACATCATCTGTCGGGTACCGCTAATTTATTTATATACATATGTAATACCACGTACAGTATTCCTTCCAAGATTCCAAGGGCTTTTGATTTCGCCCTGCAAAACTTTTTCATTTTCTTCTACTTAATATGGTAGGTGTAACCCCCATTTTACCAAGTTTTTTTCTAAAGTTATATTTTGCGTCAATAGACCAATACAATTACCATGTTTCATTCCTTTTTTTGTATTTGGTATATAATTATGGCATTTTTTTCATTTTTCGTAATTTTCGATATCGAAAAACTGGGCGTGGTCATAGTCGGATTTCGGCCATTTTTTACACCAATACAAAGTGAGTTCAGATAAGTACGTGAACTGAGTTTAGTAAAGATATATCGATTTTTGCTCAAGTTATCGTGTTAACGGCCGAGCGGAAGGACAGACGGTCGACTGTGTATAAAAACTGGGCGTGGCTTCAACGGATTTCGCCCTTTTTCACAGAAAACAGTTATGGGTCTAGGCACTAAGCCTGTACCAAATTTCACAAGGATTGGTTAATTTTTGTTCGACTTATGGCATTAAAATCATCCTAGACAAATTAAATGAAAAAGGGCGGAGCCACGCCCATTTTGAAATTTTCTTTTATTTTTGTATTTTGTTGCGCCATATCATTACTGGAGTTGAATGTTGGCATAATTTACTTATATGCTGTAAAGATATTAACTTTTCTTTTAAAATTTGAATTAAAAAAAAAAAATTTTTAAAAAGTGGGCGTGGTCGTTCTCCGATTTTGCTAATTTTTATTAAGCAGACATAAAGTGATAAGAGTAACGTTCCTGCCAAATTTCATCATGATATCTTCAACGACTGCCAAATTACAGCTTGCAAAACTTCTAAATTACCTTCATTTAAAAGTGGGCGGTGCCACGCCCATTGTCCAAAATTTTACTAGTTTTCTATTCTGCGTCATGAGCTCAACTCACCTACCAAGTTTCATCGCTTAATGCGTATTTGCTAATGAATTATCGCACTTTTTCGATTTTTCGAAATTTTCGATATCGAAAAAGTGGGCGTGGTTATTGTCCGATATCGTTCATTTTAAAAAGCAATCTGAGATGAGTGCCCAGGAACCTACATACCAAATTTCATTAAGATACCTCAAAATTTACTCAAGTTATCGTGTTAACGGGCAGATGGACGGACGGACGGACGGACATGGCTCAATCGAATTTTTTTTCGATACTGATGATTTTGATATATGGAAGTCTATATCTATTTCGATTCGTTTATGCCTGTACAACCAACCGTTATGCAATCAAAGTTAATTTACTCTGTGAGCTCTGCTCAACTGAGTATAAAAAGGTGTTCGTTTTTATACAGGCATACATAAATACTTAGAAACTTACAACCGATACAATACTCAACGATATGAAGGTAATGGGCAAACTGGTCAAACAGACTAAAGCCAGCTGCCATCCTTTATAAAATGCTAATGCCAGCGATCCAACAAAGGCCACAATATAATGTACGAATATCACATCCTTTTCGGCTATTCCATCCTCCATTTTAGACAAGTCTCTGTTAATAAACGAATGGTTATAAGTAAATTATAAAATTTCAAGTTATACATTAACTACTTCAAATACACTGCCGCTCTTTTGAATAGGTTCAACATGTCGTGGTGATATGGCGCGGCCGTACGGAGGGAAATAAGGTTCATGCTGCCCCTTCTTTTCCTATTCCTTACTTTTTTTTTAAATCGTTTGACGGTATTTGGACATGTTGTGCATGCCAATAACGCAATATCGTTCAATTGGGCGCGTTTCTGGGAATTTATTATCAAACGATAACACAAAGCGCGGCAAGAGAAAAGTGTCAGGCTACTTTGAAACTTCCTCGCTTTTCATTTCTTGGACATGGGGCACTTATGTGAGTATAGGTTGTCTTAAAGTATCTAGTTCAAAAAGCTAACTCATCATAACCGTTAATTGGCGCTTAACCGCCTGAGCGATTCTGGCCTTTTGTAACAAGTCATGCCACCTATCCCTGTTTCGCGATAATTGGCGCCAATTCGTAGCACCAAAGGGGCTCCAGTCTTTTATTCGTGGAGATAGGATTTTACTTTCACCTGTTGGCAATAGTTATTCTCCGTTTTATTTCTAAGCTGGCATTGTTTTTGCTGCTTATGCTGGTTTCAAAATATACGAAATCCTTCACAGTTTCAAATTTATATCCTTTAACAGTGACGTGGCTACCAAGCCGATTCCTTGTATCTCCTACTAGAGATATACACCGCCGATTCGCGACGGATTTCGCACGCCGCCACCGAATGTCAAAAATATCGGCGCGGCGGCGGCGGCGGCGTTCAGCGCGTTACTATATTTTCTACTCTTTTAAGACTGTCTAGGCCATTTATTGTTCATCTCGAAAGTTGGTCCGATATGGTCGAAAGGGGATGCGCATCACTGCTAGTTATAAAAATATAATTGCGAAATTTAACACTTTCTAACCGTTCAAAATTTATTTGAGAAAACAAGCGCTTTCAATGCCAGCTTAACACGGATTTAGCATCACCGAATTCACCAAGTTATTAAAACAAAACACTTAGAGAAAAGTTATTTAATAAATTTAAATGCTCACTTTGCATAAGTTTTTCAAAAATTAATAAAGAACAATGATTTTAAATAAAATTTCCCAAGTCGAACATATTTTCAAATTGTCCTCAAGTTGCTAAAACAGCAAGTTACCCGAAAAAGGTGCGGAATTTTATATCCCGATTGGCTGAAAGAATAAGCGAAATCAGTGATGCAAAATCCTTTAGTAGGCTCCAGTGGTTTAAATTCTCCTTTGAAATGAATCTAAGCTCACACGGTCATTATTTTACAAATCGTACGGATTTGTAGAAAAAAAAATTTCACTTTTTTAAAAGTCACCAAATTTATTTCTGGGAATCTTTTCGTAATTTGAGTTAACACCTATATCAGGATTTTGAGAAAAAACATTTTTTCCAGAGATCTGCATGTGTTCAGATTCGATGGTTAAGCAAATTTAGGCAAATTTGCCCACACTCAAAATTTCATATCTTTGGTTACACTTATCGTATCTAATTCATTTTTGTTTCATTTTGAAGGCAACAATATTTTACAAAACGAAATTTTTTTTTTAAAAAGTAAAATTTTTTTTAACAATTATTACAAACATGTCCAACGAATATTTTTAAAAAAATATATATAATATGCGCTGAACTTTCATTTAAACGAATAATTTTTTCCAGAATGGAGACTTTTGTAGTTTAAAAAAATATTAACTCATTTCTGATGTGACATCGAGCAGCTTGCCTATACTTGTAGCCAGCAATACGTGCGTCACACACATCCATTAATGGTAGGTAATACAACCAACGCGTGCATGTTAGTTAACTGCAATATACATACATATGTTAATGTAATTAAACCTACAAATCCATAGAAGGAATTCACTGGAATAACAATCAGGCAACAATTCATCCATTTGCCATTTGTTACAGACATTCAAGCGGAGAAACTCGTATGAAAAGCTTTGTTGTGATTTCTGACTGCTTACATCACAACACAATTGCCGTGCATTTATTTCAAAAATACTTAGTGGAATATGTAAAAAATAACTTCGAAAATATTTTCAAAATTACATATTTCTCTGATGGGGCAAGTGCACAATATAAAAACAAAAAGAATTTTCTTAATCTTACCCATCATCAAAAAGATTTTGGTTTGACTGCGGAGTGGCACTTTTTCCCCACTTCACATGGAAAAAATGCATGCGATTGCTTGGGAGGGACTTTGAATAGATTTGCTGCTAGAGCAAGTCTTCAGAGAGTGAATGATCCAATTCAAAAGCCAAAAGAATTATTTGAATGGGCAAAAGGGGCCATACCTAATATTTCATTTAAATATGTGCAAAACGAGGAGTACTACGAAGAAGAAAAGAACCTTGAAGATAGATTTAAAAAAGCTGTAGCAGTGAAAGGGACGTTGACATACCACTGCATGATTCTAGTGGCAGAAGGAAGAGTAATAGCAAAGCACTTTTTTTGGATGAACATTCAATTGAAGTTCAAATTATGAAATAATTTTTATGAAATATAAATTTAAATTATGTAAATTAAAAAATATTTTGTATTTGATGTATTTTACTTGAATTACAAATGTATCTGCAGCCCTATTATATTTGTCAATAAAAATAAAATTTATGAAATCACGAAAAGAATAGAAAACATTTATTTATTTTCATCCTTATATCTATATATGTATGTAAATACATTCGTTAAGAAAGAAAATTTGTGGATGTGTGTGACGCAAAATTAATGGATGTGTGTGACGCACGTATTGCTTGCTACAAGTATAGGCAAGCCGCTCGATGTCACATCAAAAATGAGTTAATATTTTTTTTAACTACAAAAGTCTCCATCCTGGAAAACATTATTCGTTTAGATGAAAGTTCAGCGCATATTACATATATTTTTTCAAAAATATTCGTTGGACATGTTTGTAATAATTGTTAAAAAAAATTTAGTATTTCTTGAACGCAGTTATAAAGTAAATATTGTTACCTTCAAAATAAAACAAAAGTTAGTAAGATACGACTAGTACAACCAAAGTTATAGAATTTTGAATGTGGACAAGTTTGCTTAAATTTGCTTAACCGTCGTATCAAAAAACATGCATATCTTTGAAAGAAATTTTTTTTCGACGAAATCCTGATATATGTAGGTGTTTACTAATTTCGTGCAAACAATTTAGAAAAAAAGTTTGAGCTAAATCAAAATTATGAAATCCTAAAAGATGTACGATTTGTAAAATAATGACCCATATAGCCTATCAACCATGTTTAAATACATATGATCAACACGTGACGGCTCCTCTTTCAAATGTGAAAACGTAGGCACATTTTTTAACCAGTTTTGGACTTGTCCTTCGAAAGAACACTCAAATTGGCGAATCAAAAGCTTTCTCAAGACAGTGGAACAAATGACCGGGTGTTCTACTAGCCTAACGTAGGGGATAGTCGAACTAGTCTGAAAACTGAAGGCGGTCATCCATGTTGTTGTTGTTGTTGTTGTAGCAATGCTCGCCCCACCTAATAGCCGCGACCGATCACAAATTGTCATCAATATCCTCTAACGGAAGTCCAAGGAAACTTGCCGTTTCAACAGGGATGGACCATAAGGAAAGGGGTGTTAGAGGCGTTGGTTCCACATTACAATTGAAGAGATGGTTGGTGTCATGTGGGGACACATTGCAAGCGGGGCATACATTTTGTATGTCGGGGTTGATTCTGGATAGGTAAGAGTTTAACCTGTTACAGTATCCAGAACGAAGTTGAGCAAGAGTGATACGCGTTTCCCTGGGGAGTATGCGTTCCTCTTCCGCAAGTTTTGGATAATTTTCGTTAAGTACTGGATTCACCGGGCAATTCCCGGCATAAAGGTCCGACGCCTGTTTATGGAGTTCACCAAGGACCTGCTTGTGTTTTTTCACTTCATACGGCTGGGTTCTCAGGTGCCGTATTTACTCAAAATGCTTACGGAGATGACTCCTTAAGCTCCTAAGCGGTGCTGGTTCATCAATCAGATGTCTGTTGGGATGCCCAGGTTTCTGGGTATTCAACAGGAACTGTTTGGTCAGCATCTCATTTCTCTCCCTGATGGGGAGTATTCTCACCTCATTATGCAGATGGTGTTCTGGGGACATAAGAAGACAGCCCGTGGCGATTCTGAGAGCAGTATTTTGGCAGGCCTGTAGTTTCTTCCAGTGGGTGGTTTTTAGGCTTGGCGACCATATGGGTGACGCGTTGCACGTAATCGGCTGGCTAATTGCTTTGTATGTAGTCATGAGCGTTTCTTTATCTTTTCCCCAAGTACTTCCAGCGAGGGATTTGAGGATTTTGTTACGGCTCTGAATTCTCGGAACAATTCCGGCTGCGTGCTCACCAAAATGTAGATCCTGATCAAACGGCACACCCAAGATTTTGGGGTGTGGGACAGTCGGTAGCGTAGTGCCATCGACGTGGATGTTCAAAATGGTCGACATTTGGAGTGTCCATGTTGTAAATAAGGTCGCGGAAGATTTAGTCGGTGATAATGCCAGGTTTCGCGAAAAAACTGGAGAGATCAGGGAGGTAGCCGTTTATTTTATTGCATAGCGCATCGATCTTTGGGCCTGGGCCTGTGGCCATTATTGTGCAGTCATCGGCGTAGGAAACGATTGTGACTCCTTCCGGCGGTGAAGGTAGCTTAGATATGTAGAAATTAAACAAAAGTGGGGATAGGACACCACCCTGTGGCACCCCCTGTTTAATTCTCTTTAGTTATGGTGTTTCGTTTCTAAATTGCACCGATGCCTGCCGACCACCCAGATAATTTGCAGTCCACCTTTTAAGACATGGGGAAGGGTAGACCCTTCCAGGTCCTGCAGTAACGAGCCATGGTTGACCGTATCAAAAGCTTTTGATAGGTCTAGCGCTACGAGTACTGTTCTATGGTGGGGGTATTGATTTAAACCGCAATTTATCTGGGTGCTAATGGCATTTAGCGCGGTGGTAGTGCTATGGAGTTTTCTGAAGCCATGCTGATGAGGGGCTAGCTGCAAATTTGCTTGGAAATAAGGGAGCAAAATGGCTTCAAGCGCCTTTGCCACTGGCGATAGGAGAGATATCGGACGATACGACTCACCTATGTTAGCTGGTTTCCCAGGCTTTAGTAGCGGGACCACCTTGGCCATTTTCCTTTTCTCAGGTATAACAAAGGTGGAAAGAGACAGATTGAAGACATGCGCTAAATATTTGAACCCCTCTTTCCATAGGTTTTTAAGCATCGGCATGGCTATGCCGTCTGGGCTCACTGCTTTGGATGGTTTAGCACGACCAATGGCGACCTCAACCTCTTTAGCGGTGATGGTGATTGGTGACGCGCTGAATTTGTGTTTATGTGCGCGTCTATTGGCTATCCGTCTATATTTGTCGACCGTAGGATGCATTATATATTGTCGGCAGAAAGCGCTCGCGCATTTTTTCGCGTCCGACAGCACTTTGTCGCCAAAGGCGATGGAAACTTCGTCTTTGTGCTTAGTCGGATTCGATAGGGACTTTACGGTGGACCAAAGTTTACCCACACCGGTAGAGAGGTTACAACCTCTTAGGTGCTCCTCCCATTTCGCCCGCTTGTGTTCATCTACAAGCAATCTGATGCGTTGGTTTATATCCCTTATTTGGGGGTCGCCTGGGTCGAGCTGTCTTATAAGGTCACGTTCTCTCGCTAAGTTTGCGGCCTCCGCCGGGAAGTGGGCCGGATTTCGGGAATTCTTCCGGCGGGAATGGAATGTGTCGAGGCGGATTTAATGACCCTACGGAAGGCACGCTCCCCTTGGCGGGCATCAGTCGGGATAGGGAGGGCAGCTAGGCGGCTGTCTGTAAAGGATTTATATTCTTGCCACTTTCCTTTTTTGAAGTTTATGAAAGTGCGTTTTTCAGTGACGATGAAGTCGGCGTTACGCTCAAGCGAAATAAGTATGGGCAGGTGGTCGGATGCCAATGTTACCATTGGCTGCCAGTTGACGCAGTTTACGAGTTCTGCGCTCACGATTGAGATATCTGGCGAGCTGTGACAGCTTCCTACCATACGTGTGGGGGCGTCTCCGTTTATTGTACAGAACGTCGTTTCTTCTATTTGATCCGCCAACATCTCACCCCTACTGTCCGCCCGCATGTTTGAATGCCATAGATCATGATGGGCATTGAAATCGCCTAAGATAATTCGATTGGTGCCAGTGAGTAAGGCCCTGATATTAGGGCGGTATCCACTGGGGCAACAGGTGGCAGGAGGGATGTAGATGTTGATGATTTCTAGGTTTGCATCGCCTGACCGGACAGATAGGCCTTGACGTTCTAAGACATTGTCCCTGCGGTCGATGCCAGGATCAAATATACAATATTGCACAGAGTGGTGCATGATAAACGCGAGACCGCCTCCATTTCCGCTCTCGCGGTCTTTCCTGTGGACGTTATACCCAGAGCAGGTCTGCAATGCAGATCTTGCTGTGAGTTTAGTCTCTTGAATCGCAGCAATGCGGATGTTGTGCCGCTTCATGAAATCGACTATCTCCGTAATCTTCCCAGTTAGTCCATTACAGTTTAACTGCAGAATTCTGAAGTGCATAAGGGGAGATGTCGCCACTCTGGGGGTAAGTGACGGGTGACTACGCCTGGGTTGGGGAAGGCCAGGACGAAATTGCTGTTGTGGCCCTAGGACTGGGCGTCCTTGGGCAGGCATTGGGGTACCCGGATGATTTGGGTTTGCGACCTGGCAACATGGCGCGATGAAACCCGTCGTGGGGTTGCCGTCGCGGAGACCAGAACATCTAGGGAAGTGGCACCACCCAAGGCAGGAGCTGCATTGGGCTGATGTCGCAAACATATATATTCTGTGCTGGCAAACGGTGCAAACGGAGGTAGGGACTAAGAGTCTGTTTCCCTGACCTAAGACGGGGGCAGGGGCTGTTGCTTAGCATTGCTTCCGACTCTACTACGAAGATTGTAGTTATGAGTGGTAGCAGCTGTTTGAGTTGTTGGCGCCGTGGGGCGCGAGCAGCAGCGGGTACTTGTTGTGGCTTGCTGAGCAGCGGGGCTGCTGGAAGGTAGTTGGGGGGGCGCTTAGACGTAGACTACGGGACGCCCTTGGGCGTGAACAGCAAGGAGCCACAAAAGATTTATAAAAGTTACGTGGACGTCGGGTTTTGGAGTCAAGCCCAGAACAATCTGTCCGATGCAACCATCCCTTGCACGAGACACACTGAACAGAGTATGACCGTCCTAAAAAGATTCTTTTCCGGCAGATGCAGCAAAACCATATCGCAGGACCGGGGTCAGGAGACGGACCCGGATTGGATTCGATGCCTTCCCGGAGTAAGAGAATATGGAGCAGTCCTGCTGCAAGGAGCTGCTGGGAGGATGACAATTTGTGGGAGGGACGAAACAAATTAGATGGGGTCACACTGAAATGACGGTCCGTGGTCGTGAAAAATCCCGAGTCGCTCCGGTACATAGAACCGACTGCCTTGGGAAGCGGGCGGTCATCCATAATAAGCTGTTATATCATAAGGCCGTATACGAAGACTATTGAAGTCAACGTATCCAACACAAACATCTGCAAATGTTGGTCTACATTTTAAAAGTTTTTTCCACGGTCCTTGTAAAGTTTAAATTATGTAGATGCGCCAAGGATTATAGGATTTTCACCCATGAGTTACGCAATGACATCCACTTAGAACGCTTATGATTTCGAGAGCGACATCCTTGGCCGAGTAGTTACTCCCTAACGTTTAAAGGTGTTTTTTTGGTGTAATTCGAAAGTATAGCGCAACAAAAGCATCCGTCAAAAAGTCTGCGCAGCTACACCTAGAGCTTCTAGGAAAGTGACGTCAGCGAAGGTATGAGTTCACAGTCCTGTGGCTTATGTGCTGGCATATGGTATAAGGGCCAGGATGCGTGGTAGCGACTGGTTGTAGGGATTGCTACTGTAAATACATATAAACATATGTATACATATAAACAAAACCTTTCCAAATATTTTTTTTTTAATTTTTGCTTTACAAGCCTCCCAGATACTAATCCGCAAGTTAAAAATATTGTTCAAGATCGTCAAATACACTATTGACGTCAGCAGTATGTTTCCATATTCATTAGTTGTGGACAATGTGATACTCTGAAGTCCAGCCATTCAATTAAGAGGTTTACGCCGATCACTTTGTCGGCGCGCCGGCCACGCCGCCGCCGCCGGTATATAATAGAGCCTACGCCGCCGCCGCCGATTACGTGACCGGCGTAAACCTCTATCTCCTACTTAGTAATTTCTATATACATGTATATTTGTAGTTTATGTTTATCTTATAGCCATATGCGGGTGCATGTGTATGTAACTACTTCGGCTGGCTGATGATTATATATGTTTGTGAATAACTCTTCGTTGCCTTGTATGTATGTGTGTAAATGATGATTGATTTGTTTATGTACACAAGAGTGGCAGCTTGCTTTATTGTTGTTGTGCCTTTATTTACTAACAGCTTAGTGATGCAAAAATTCGCCACAATATCAATGTCATTAGCATGCGCCAGTAGTAGTTGTACGCTCTTATAATAGATTGTACGTTTAGTTTCGAATGGCTTGGAGAGGTCCTTCCCAATCCTTACGAAGTTGGCGGTATTGATCAACGTCATTTTGCATAATTTTGCAGGGAACTTCAACTAAACATAGCAGCATACAACCAATTTCTTTTCGCGCTGTCAAAGGCTGCTTTGAAACGGACAAAAAGATGTTGGGAGTTGATTATCTTTTCGTGAGTCTTCTCCAGGATCTGGCTCATCGTGAAGATCTGAGCAATACTAGATTTACCAGGTCTGCAGCTGCACTGATAAGGTCTACTCAGTTTTTTTACTATGGGCTTCAGTCTTTCGCACATTACGCTGGATAGAACTTTATACACGATATAAAACTGGGCGATACCGCAGTAATTGGCAGGGATTGCGGAATCGTCTTTCTTGGAGATTGGGCAGAGCACACTTAAGTTACAATATGGAGGCATGCGCTTATTCGACCTTATTTTGAATTGAAGTTGATGCAACCAACTCTTCGCCTTCGTGTTTGACAAGTCAGCGGGTATTCCGTCATTACCTGGTGCCTTGTGATTTTTTAGCCAGGATATTTATTGTCAATCTCACTTTGTCATAGTCGGGTGCTGGAACGTGTTTTCCATCGTCGACGATTGGGGTATCAGGTTCGTCTTCTCCCTCGCTTGTTAGAATGAGAAGTGCTTAACTTAAGCACTTTCTGTACGTAAGTCGCCAGGTCGTTATTAACATTACCGCAGGAATCTGCCCGGTCTTAAAACCTTCTGTCATCTGCCAAATTTCCGGCATTATTCCTATCAGCTAACATCTGAAGCTCCTCGCAATCACGCCGTTCTGTCTCACGTTTTTTCATAAATTTTACTTCCGACTTATTTGGTTGGCTCCGGACTATTTAAATGGGTTTGGCCGTCCAATAAGTCACCCCAGTTGATTCTTCGTTGGGCTAACTGGTGCCAAATGGTAACACCATATTAAATCGTTTTTCACGTGGTCCTTCCAGTGGACTGGGGCCGCACTCAGTAGTACACTTATAAAGCATATTCACTATGACAAACGCTTCCTAAGAAAGATGTATACAACGCATGACAAACCTTTCAACGCCAACCCAAAATATGATAGATGTGCAACATGTCGTATGAGCAACATTTTTGGTCATACCGGCATTGCCGTACAGTGTCTTTCTTAGGTTGACCGGAAATACTCAACATCCTCGCATAGCTTTAAGTTATTAGTACGGAACTTAAAACTAAGGCGTTTTCGAGGTAGATGGTTACTATTAACTACAATTTTCTATGCGGGCGATCTCGAGGAGCCTCATTTTGAATCAAGGTAATTTTTTTAAAAGTACATCCTAATAGATGTACATATATTTCAGATAAACTTCTGATGGAAAAAATGACAGCACAACAAGCAATATGCTTGTGGCTCCGTTGCCTAGTCGATACTACTAGGTCCAGCCATTTAAGTTCTTGACCACTTCATTATGTCTGCGATGACATTACATGCTTCCCTCCATTTTTTCGTCAATTTGGAGCATACAATCCACGAATGGAGAGTAATCTGCCCTGAATATGCTGCATCGTCTACACCTATGTATATCTATAGGATCTCTGGCAAAAACAGGTATGGTTCATATATTCTATTGTTTCATTACCGCATATGTTAATTTCATCGTGCTTGCACCGGAGAAGGTATTCCTTAAAGCATGCCCGGTTAAGAACTGTGTTAGGTTGAAGTTCACTTTGTGGAGAAAACACCGAAGTGCCCAGCGCCCATTTGCCCAATTATTCCATCTTAGCTGCCAGTTTTGTATGCTTATTATTTGTTCCCGGGAAAGTGTGTTTTCTTTTTTGGATATAATCGCTGCTTCCACTGCCAATATATCGATGGGATACATTCCTGCTATTACAGGCACTGCCTGGCTTGAGACGGTTCTGAACGCGCTGGAAACTCGGAGCGCGCCTAGCGTTGACTTTACTACCCGGAAATATGATACATACTCTGTAGCCTAGTGCCAAAGAGCAGCACCGTAGAGTTTTTGGCTCTTTACAGCTCCCACCAGTATTTGGCGCCGTCTTTGCTTTAGCCTCGTGCACTGAACATTATTCTTGATTATAATATAACGGGTTTTGATGTCTTTTCATAAGCATACTGCAGTTGGGCTTTGAATTATAGCCTCCTGTCTATCATAATCCCCAAATACTTTATTGCTTCCTGCGTGTCTACATTATGGCTGCCAATTTTTATAACGACTTGCTCTAGTTTCTTCCTACTTGATATGAGCATTGCGTCTGTAAAATATATATATATAATTTTTTTTTTTTTTTTTTCAAAAGCTGTTACCACCAACGTTTTTAGCGGAAATTTTTGGGTCGGACAGGGTATACAAGACAATTTTACCATCAAATGAAATTTTTTTAGTAGGTCATGGAAAAAACCTTAAAAATCAAAGTAAAAAAAATTAAATTTCGCAGGCTCGAAAATTATTTTTTTGGGTATGCGTAGTGGAACTTTTTTTCTTGAGCCAAATCCTATCGAAAAATCGAGGGCGCGATATCGGTTAATAAATCGACCCAGTCTAATATACATACATACCTATGCGATCCAGTGTATCCAACATTTTTTGTTGCCGATGTCGAAGGCAGTCTTCACATCTAACGAATGTGCAAGGTAGTACTAATCGAGTACCACTAATTGCCTCTTCAGCCATCTTTTTAGCCAAATTAACTGCATCAATGGTGGGTCTTCCTTTTCTGAATCTTAACTGCTTTCCAGCTAAGCATGCATAAGTCAACAAGTTTGCAAAAGTTGGGATGTCATGACTAAATTTCTTTTTAACTGCTTTGTTGGGCACGCTGCCTGGCCCAGTTATCCTGCAGGACTTCATTCACGGTCACTTCATCAAATGTATAGGGTGCAGAAGCAATAGACATAGCAGAAACCAAGTTCTTAGGAAAGGATGGGCATGTTGCCATCGCTTCAGCTTTATTTTTAACTTTTTAGGACCACTTTGTAAGCTTTGCCCTAGGATCGATCTCAGCATGATTGCAAAGATTACTTAAACATTGCCGCTTGCTAGCCTTTATTGCAGTCTTCAGTGCTTTCGACGCATTTTTGAAGTTAGCTTTGCATACTAGAATGCTTTTTCTATTGACGCAATCTTTTCTTAAGAATAGTATGTTTCGATTCCACCAACACCAAGCGCTGTATTGTTTGCTCTTCGGCTTTCTAGAACACGTCGGTTGCTTATTCGTTGTGTCACCTCCAAGGGAACATATAATTTCTCAACAAAATTAAAAGAGCAATTTTCTTGTATGACATTTCATATTTAAAGTTTTCATAATTAGGGCATCCCATGCTATAAACCAGACAGGTTGAGTCAATATTACAGAACCAAGGCGAATTCAATGCCAGGTGTTGTTCCCCCACCAGCTGATTGCTTCTTCATGATTATTTTCCATACAATGCCTTGTACTTTAATAAGTACGTTAATCGAAATCAATTAAAATTTCTTTTGACTTGACATTCTTCTGGACGGGGAATTGGTTTAATTATCTTTGCCACCAACTGGTATGGATTCGCCTTGGAACGGAGTCGCCCTCATACATTTAAGTGTTGTTTTTGACTTATCCGCAGCATTGACTTTTTCAGTATCATAAATAATACTACATTAATGCCTTTCTGAATTATGAAGTAACGTACAGGGAAAACGCCTGTGGTCTGTATTCCGTTTTGTTAGGGGGTTTTATTTGCTTTTCCTGAGTGGTAATTAAAAAGTCCACAACAAAGGAATGTGGAAACATACTGCTAACATAAGTGAGCTGATTAACGATCTAGAACAATATCACGAAGATGCGGATGGGTATCTGGGAGCCTTGTAATACGAAAACCCGGGAATGATAGCGTACGGTCAGCTCATTGAGCAGAAAGAGGTAGCTGGTGTAAAAATATATAAATAAAATGAATGCAAGTCGCGATAACCTCCGAAGAGTTTTTAGGCCGGGCTTCTCTTCCAATTTACGTCGTGCTTCTTTTAGTTTTTCCTACAAATTGACGGGACAGGACCTACTTATTTAATGCCGACTCGAACGGCATCTGCAAGGCAGATGACTTTTCACTGCGAAGCTTTTCGTGGCAGCTATACACTCGGAGTGCTTGCCAAACACTGCCGAGGGGCGACCTCGCTTAGAAACATTTTATTTTAATTGAAAAAACTTGTTTCTAAAATTTTGATGTTGTTTGCTCTGGGCGTGAATCCAGGATCTTCGGTGTGGTAGGCGGAGCACGCTATCATCACACCACCGCGGCTGCTTAAAAATATATAGTGGCCGAGTTTTTACAGCAACGATACTTCAAAATATCATAGCTTATAGATTTACCTGATGGCAACAAATAAATATATGGCTTATCAGAACTTTATTTTAAGCAGCTCTAGATAACCTTGGAAACGTTTGGACAAACATGAAATTCTCTCAACCATATGATCGAACCCGATAGACTTTCTTATGATTTGCTCTATATATCCACCTGTTTCTCCTCTGTCTAGCCTCCTTCCTCTCTTATTTCCACTCCCCTATGCATTTTCTCGCTAACCTTAGTCGCCTCATTCAATAAACCTTCCCGCTTTTTCTCTTACTCTTCCCGCTATTTCTCTTATCCAAGCCTAAATCTCACTATTACTCTTAAACTTACATTTGTGTTATTCTTACTATTCTTGTTAACCTCTTTATATTCCTTGTCTCAAACCATAACGCCTATACTTACGTCTACTCTTTTTTATTTCCTTTTGTTCAGAGCTCGATTTTTAAATATTACATTGCGCAAAAACTTACAAAAAAATCATGGCCGACCAGAATAGATAACGGTTATACTTTGTAAGGGTTTTTCTTTCATAGGGCACTGTTCGCCTCTCTTTCGACGAAAATACGTTATACGTATGGGTGATGTAATAACAGAAAACGCAAATTGTACTTCAGAATAAACAACTGAACTTCGGAAGCTGTAAATGTACTTCAGAAGAGTCAGTTGTAGTTCAGAAACCGTGAAACTAATTTCAGAAAAATCAATTGTACTTCAGAACTCGTAATATGGACTTCAGAATAGTCAATTATACTTCAGAAACAAAAAATGTGTTTCAGAATGAACGTAGAGATCGACAAAAACTTGTTTGTCGTCCACTTTATTCCCAGATGGAGAATTGGAAAGAGCTGTTCAGTGGGTAGAAGAGGATTGCACAGTTACGCTACAGCAGATTAAGACGAAAATAGGGAATTATTTTCGAAGAAAGTTGGGACTCAGGCTACATTTGGGCCAGCCGTTGTACAGAAAAGGCACTCTTACTCGGAGCAAATTATTGATCAGGCAAAAGCAACCATTGTTGCTGGAGATTGCTGAAGAGCTATTCAACATTCTTCAGCAGTCCTCCAGATGCGTTATCTCTTTGTAATCAATGTGCCAGTTGGTGCATAAACTGCATTCATTGTAAACGTATTTTGACATACAAATAAAGAGTAAATATATTGGAGCTCCTCTTCTTTTAATATTTCCTACAAAATGTTGACTCATAACTGACAGATGAATTTTCACTGAGGAGCATTTCCTGATCCCGAAGTACAGTATAAGACTATTGATGTGCAAATGAAGCACAATAAGTGGTTTATTAAGTAAAGTTTACGGTTTCTGAAACTGATTTGATTATTCCGAAGTATAATTAACTTTTTCTGAAATACAATTTACGGTTTCTGAATTGAAATTGAGTATTCTAAAATACATATGAGAAAACGCGTGAGATCCATACTTGACTACTCTGAAATACATTTTAATTTATCGTTTCTGAATTTGTAATGTTTATTCTGAAATTTTATGGTTTCTGAAGCACGCTTGAAAAAGTTGTAGATATGTAAGGAGCCTGGAGGTGTAAACCACAACAGTAAGGGCGTAAGCCCTCAGCACTTTATCAAAGTTGCAGACCAAGAATGGCAAAGACGGGTACACCACTTTGTATTTTGGATATGAACCACTTTTGCGCTGATAACATCATATGATTTTTAAAAACTCTGATACACATAAATGCTTGAAAGTATGAAAAATTCGCCTTTTTAATGTGAAAGTAAGAAAAATCATCTTTACTCACTCATTCATCCTGCTTGCAACTTCTCCACTGTGATTGAAGTCATACCACCTCATATCCTGATGTAATACCGATCTAAGAAATTTTCCACGTATACTTAGAATTTGATCAATGGCAGCATAATTGAATGTCGTAATCGATATACAACTGCAAACAAGCATCACTGCGCCGATTATACTATTTAGGAAAGCAAATTGTTCTACCGCATCCAATAAAGATTGCGAATCCATGCTTGAACCAAACCCGATCATTGACTAAAATACAACCAACTATTAAAAAAATATTCAGCTCAATTTTAGGTAAAAAATACTAGCATATCCGGCAGGCATAGTCCTGCTCCAAAATTGGTTTGCCTATATTTAACGTCCTTCCTTTGAACCTATCAATCTTAACACAATCCTCGTCTAACATTACATCCATTTATCCTTCTTATTTCTGTCCTCCCCTTATTTCCTTTATCTTATTTCTCTCTCAATATACTTTTCACACTCCCACTCATATTGAATCGTTGTACAAAACTAGTGAATTCGAATTATTCCTAGTAGATCGGTTGAAAAATGTTATTGCATACATCTGGCAACACAAAAAAAAAAGTTTTAAAACTTTCTTTGATAATAGCTCAGACTAATCGATTAACCGAATAATTTGATTTTGAAGTAGTCGACTATTTTTATACAATTAGAAACATTCGAGTAGTTGAAGCTTGCGACTAAACGATTAATCGCTCACTTTCAACTATTCGGTTAACCGATAATTTTCGATTTCATAATGAATCCCGACTTACTGGCCATTAAACACCGCAGAATTATCCCAGCTGATAAAGATGGATTTTGGAGCTTTTTAATTTGGCGCCTAGACGATGCATAACAAATCTGGCCATCTACCCAATTTCTCTGAAATCAGTGGAGGGCCCACATCTTCTGTTTCAAAATAAGGGAGCCAAAAGGAGTTACCATTGAGCTGGGATATGTTCTTAATTCTAATGGACGGTGCCGAAAAGTGCGAGGAGAAACTTATTCTTGAGGAGCCATCCCTGCGACTTTATCCAATTTTTAAATGGCAGACATTTTGCCGCATTTATTAGGGCTAATGCTACGCTCTTAAATACATTGTACCACGGCAATTTAAATCTGCTGCTAAAACTATCTTCTCCAGCGTCGGGTAAAATAAATCGCAACATTTTTGACAGCTCGGAAAGAATTCCCATTCCTTAAGGAGCGGGGGTGTTGATCAACGTCATTTGCCAAAGCCTTATTAACCTTGCAGTAAACTTTAATTGTGTTGTTCGTCATAACGTTTTTTGGATTGTTCATAACTTTTTTTATTTATTAATTAATAATAAATTATATATTTATTTCTTGTGAACAAGTAAACCACAGTATGCTTAGGCCGAAAAAAGGGATTAAGTACCTGAGGAAGATTTATTTTTAATGAGATGTCTCTCTCATTGCTGTTGCTAGTGCGTAAAAAACCAAGTTTAGAGCAAAAATTATGAGCAGTATCATTTTCGGATAGCGAGGCGTGTTGTCGGGACACAAATAAGGCCCTACGAGTTGGCACGGCGGTCAGCTGCAACGGATCAGCAGGTAGCGCACAGAACGCTGGGAAACTGGGCCGTTGTAGGACAATTGACAGATAGCGCTTTGCTTGACCTAGCATTGGTCATCGAAACTGTCAATGATTTATGATTGGTGGCAGCCACACCTGTATCAGATGAAACAACCGCAGTAGAAGTAAACGTTGTTGTTGGTGCTAAAGATACAGGTCAGTAAAATCAACATTGATGACGTGGAACAGACAGCCGCAAAGTTACCCCTATTAGCTGTTACATCATTAACTTGACCAGAGATCGTCTTGCTAGAAGACTCGAACGAGCGTTGTAGATAAACATACTTGAGCAGCATTGATCGCAACGTCTTTGGCAGGCGTGTTCGGATTGGTCAGCGCAATTTAAGGACAACCTTAGGAAGACAACTTTACTCGTAGATTCCACACTACAATTGGAAAGATGGTTGGTGTCATGTAGGAACACATCACATGCAGGACATACATTACGAATGCTGGGGTTGATTCTGAAGAAGTACGCGTCTAACCTGTTACAGTATCCAGAACAAAGTTGGACCAGGGTGACTCGTGCCTCCTTTGGTAGTGTGCTTTCCTCTTCTTTTTGAAAACAAGGTTCACCGGGCGCGTGCAGACAGAGGGGTTTTACCGACTCTGTGTGGATTTTGACTAATGCCTCTTTATGCTTCCCTGGATCAAACGGCTGTGTTGGCAGTTATCTGATCTCATCATAGAGCTTATGGAGATGTTCCCTCAAGTTACTTAAATCAAGCAGTTCTTTGCTAGGGTGTCCTGATTTGTGGCAGTTTAGAAAAAACTGCCTGTTCACCATTTCAATGTACTCTTTAATGTTGAGCGCTTTGGTCTCACTGTGTAGGCGGTGTTCACGGGTCATAAGGAGACATTCCATGACAGTTCTGATTGCAGCATCTTTACAGGCCTGCACAAGACCAAGCAACCAAATTGGTGACTCGTAGCGCATGAGCGGCCGGCATATTGCTTTGTACGTGGTTAGCAACGTTTCTTTATATTTTCCGCAAGTTCTGCCGGCAAACGACTTGAAGATTTTGTTGCGGCTTGTCTAGATAAAATTTCGGTGGCATGCGCCTTGAAGGCGAGAGCGTTATCGAACGTTATCCGTTGTTGTTGTTGTTGTAGCAATGCTTCGCCCCATCCAATAGGCGCGACCGATCACAAATTGTCATCAATATCCTCTAACGATACCTAAACGCAATTTTTACGAAATTGAATGGTGATAAATTAACTACAACTCATTTTTTTATTTATTGTAAAACATTTTTAGGGATAACATTGCCTTATAATTCTGCAGCCGGTAGCCACTAGTTGTGAAAATTCTTATGCCTGTTGTACCAGGGGTCATCTTGGGGCAAGCCACGCCTATATATGTACATTCTGTGCACTTTTAGCATTGACATGGATGTGGCGTCCCAGAAACGTAACAAACTAAATACCTGCCACTCACTGCATACTTTGGAGGTACGATTTTTCTCAACATGCCCTGAGAAATATCCACTGAAGAGGAATGATAATAGGGCCATGCTAGAACAACAGGGTCTTTCGTGTATTTCTTTCTGTCTTGGCGTCAAGTTGCAATAAAGATATGAGTCATTAACTAATATATGATTCATTCACGATTTTTGCTTGTTTTAATGTATTTTCAATCGATATGTATGCACACAAATCGTGATAAAGCATATTATTATTGTTTCAGATGATTATTGCGTTTTCATCCCGAAAGAAATTCCCATCCCAAAAAAGCACAATTCCGCCTTAAACAGTAACGGTATGGCAACGCTTCTAGCAAACGAACAAATATTATTATAAAAAAAAATAAAGCGCACTCGCAAGTATATCGCTGAAGAAGCAACTTCGTGTTTCGTTTTAAAATGTCAGTGTAATTATTACATTTTCGTTTAATGTAATATTGTGCTAAGAAAAAATGATTTGTGGAACTTTAAAGAATTATGGTTTAAAGAAATAAACTTTCGTTTATGATTATAGAAATGTTGTACTTATGTGAAATATTAAAATCAAATTTACTATAAAGATATTATCATAATCGTATGATAAAATGGAGATACAAAGCGGTAAACTTATCATAAATACATGATATAACGGAGCTATAAAACTGTAAAATGAAAATTATTTGATGACTAACGGAACATTCATAATAGAAAAAGAAAAATAAATTAAGTGATTAAATATATGCAACAATTAATACAATATTTTAAATAAATACATAAAATATGTTATAAAAATCATTAATCGACATAAATAATGCACCAGCTGGAGTTTTTAAGAAATAAAAGTGACATATTTGTGATCACAGACATGGGCTAATTTATATATGGACACATACACATGCATTATACTTAGTTTAACATAAAATGAAATTAACGTGTGACTATGTAACCTATAATTTACTAAACTTAAAGTCTATGCTATTATCGAAACAAGAATATAGACACAGCAACATGACATGAGTACAAATCTATTTCAACTTCCCAGTCTTTGTATGAAGCTAAATGGTTAACTAAGACATTATATTTATGAAAAATATTAATAAACTGAATTGGATTAAAATACAAACAAACATATTTGCTACTATTATACATGTATTATAAAATGGAGTTACAAAGCGGTTAAATTAGACATGCACATGGATTATTCACAAGGAGAAAGTATACTAAACTTAAAATCTATGTTACTATGTAAATGGAAGGAAAAATTAAGACTTAACTAAATTTCGGAGACACTGAGAATAAAGGAAAGAGATACAAAAATTTTGACACAGCAACATGACTTAGGTATCCAAAACTTATTTCAACTTCCCAGTCTTTGTATGAAGCTAAATGTAGTATGATAAAATGGAGTGACTAAGCGGTAAATTTATCAATGGCGTTACAATACTGTAAAATGAAAATATTTCTATAAAAATTGAAAGATTCTATATAATTTCTATGCAACATTTAATACAAATACATGAAACATTGTATAAAAATTAATAATCACATGTATAAAACAAATTATCACATATGGTACCAGCTGGATTATTTAACAAATCAACATGACACATTTCTAACAACAAATATGAGCTGCTATATAAATGAATACATACACATGCAATGTTCACATGGTCAAACTTAAAGTGACATTAATTATTTTAATTTATTCAACATAAAGTGACTAAATGAATGTAGTGTTTTTTCCTACATGAATATTTCCATAACAATTGGAGGATGTCTGAGACCACTGGCTTGGGCATGATGGGAGTACCACTTGCTGGAGGAGAGTGAATTTATAATACCGATATATAAATATAATTTGCCAAGAATTACAAATCTTGAAAAAGCACATGGCAACAAGTCATATATTTAACAATTAAAAGGAAAAAATTTGTGCTACGGGTTTTTACTTTGCGACATATGTTAGCTGCTTATGCACGTCTAATTGTTGCAAGTATATTACCCTTATACGTTTGTTAACCTGGCGATTTAAGAAGAGGCAATTTAAGAGTCCTCTTGTCATTTATTGGAATTGAAAGATTAAATTCCCAAAACAGGAAAAAAAATGTAAGGCGCGATAACCTCCGAAGAGGTCTAAGGCCGAGCTTCTCTTCCAATTTGCGTCGTGCTCCTCTTGATTTTCCCTACAAATTGGCCGGACGGGACCTACATGTTTTTTATGCCGACTCCGAACGGCATCTACAAGGCAGATGAGTTTTCACTGAGAGCTTTTCATGGCAGAAATACACCCGGAGCGCATGCCAAACACTGCCGAGGGGCGACCCCGCTTAGAAAAATTTTCTTCTAATTAAAAAACCTTATTTCTAAAATTTTGATGTTACTTTGCCCGGGTGCGAACCCAAGGCATACGGTGTGGTAGGCGGAGCACGCTACCATCACACCACGGTGGCCGCCAAACATTATTAAACTTCAAAAATCCCGAAATACGTCAATCTTTAAATTGAACTTCCTTCTTTTTTATACCATGACCAATACTGCCTTTCATTCGATCAGTAACGTAAACATTTCCCATATGATTGCCGATTCGTTCACGGAAAACATGATTCGGGCCCTGCTTTACATTATGTATATAAATGAGTTTATATGAAAAATAAAGGTTATTTAGAAAAGTAAAAAATAATAACTATTCGCAGAGCGATCAAAAACCAGAATTGACTTTATCGATAGCCGTGTCTAGGAAAGAGCTATTGCGGAAATCTAGTCGACTTACCAGATGTGAAGCCACACTTTTGGATCTTATGATCAATTCGTCAACTCTGAGCTTTAGCCTTTAGCAAAATACGGTAGATGGAACCTCATACCTAATCTGTAAGAACGCTTTTTTTTTCAGATTGAGCAGAATGCCCTTAAATTTTAAACTGAAGGTATTGGCAATATCCTTACCGGCTCTTTGCCTTCGTGTTTGAATAACTGCCCGGCAGCTAGGAGAGAGGACCTCTCCACAACTTCCCTCTTCCTTCTCCGCGTCACGCTAACTCTCATATACACCTCGCATTGCGAGCGTACGTAGCGCTGCCCTATAGATTAGGGAGCTACTCATTGATTTATGGTTTCAGATTCCTTTCGTGCGACTTTCGTTCTTCCAAAGCTTGGGTAGGAGATAGTAAAGGCAGACAAATAGTAAATTGGGGTGAAGACTGGGGTGGGGTTATTTCAAAATACTTCTCGAATCACACGCCGATGTCTACCATGCTCAACGGGCGTACATGTACCATCGATACGGTCAAACCTGTGATGCCTTCTAGACTTTTATGGAAACCACACGGACCGAATAAGCACGGGGCTTTTACTAAGTATAGCAATAACGACTATAGCAATAACGACTATATTTGTTAGGGTTCACTTAAGACAAATGAGGAGTATATAAAACTTCCCATGGCAGCCACCTCTATTTTTTTCCACCAAAGTTATGTAATTTCAGTATAACTACTTTTAATTTATTGCGTTCCTCACACAAATGGTCACCCTCGGAGCAGATCCTTGCAACTGAACTGCTCTATACACTCTTGCTCCGGGAAGGTGTTGAGCCTTACCACGGCTGCGTTTGCCGGATAGTTGCATGGAACTAACTGTTCTGTACTATATCGCAGCATTCGTCAACCCCGTAATTTTTATTAAAATTCTGTGGCATCTTGCTGTCCCCGCCCTAGGACGCCCCGTAGTTTGCGCCTTAGCACCCCCACTATCTTCTAGCATCACTCTTTCTCAGCAAAATACAACAAGTACCCGCATCCAACGGCATCAACACCCGCCGGGGCGAGATTCGCCATCTCTCGGCTTTATGTTTGGATGTTTATGTTTATTTTAGTAATTTTTGTTATGTTGTTTAAATTATTAAACATAAAGGTTGGTTTAGGGGCGTGGCAGTTGTTGGTTTTTAACTAAACTTCTTCTTCATGCGGAGATCACGAATTACTTTTTGCTCAGTCAATACTGACTTATCGATAGTGAAAACAAGTAAGGAAGGTTAAGTTCGGGTGTAACCGAACATTACATACTCATTTGAGAGCTATGGTGACAATATAAGGGAAAATAACCATGTAGGAAAATGAACCGAGGGAAACCCTGGAATGTGTTTGCATGACATGTGTATCAAATGAAAGGCATTAAAGAGTATTTTATGAGGGAGTGGGCCATAGTTCTATAGGTGGACGCCATTTAGGGATATCGCCATAAAGGTGGATCAGGGTTGACTCTAGAATTTGTTTGTACGATATGGTATTAAATGAAAGGTGTTAATGAGTATTTTAAAAGGGAGTAATCCTTAGTTCCATAGGTGGACGCCGTTTCGAGATATCTCCATAAAGGTGGACCAGGGGTGACCCTAGAATTTGTTTGTACAATATGGGTATCAAAAAAAAAAGGCGCTAATGGGTATTTTAAAAGGGAGTGATCCTTAGGTCCATAGGAGGACGCCGTTTCGAGATATCGCCATAAAGGTGGACCAGGAGTGACCCTAGAATTTGTTTGTACGATATAGGTATCAAATTAAAGATATTAAAGAGAGTTTTAAAAGAGAGTGGTGGTAGTTGTATAGGTGGTCGCTTTTTCGAGATATCGCCATAAAGGTGGACCAGGGGTGACTCTAGACTTTTTTTGTACGATATGGGTATCAAATGAAAGGTGTTAATGAGTATTTTTAAAAGGGAGTGGGTCTTCGTTCTATAGGTGGTCGCCTTTTCGAGATATCGCCATAAAGGTGGATCAGGGGTGACTCTAGAATGTGTTTGTACGATATGGGTATCAAATTAAAGATATTAATGAGAGTTTTAAAAGGGAGTGGTGGTAGTTGTATATGTGAAGGCGTTTTATACCAAGATAAAGTGCGTTCAGATAAGTACGTGAACTAAGTTCAGTAAAGATATGTCGATTTTTGCTGTAGTTATCGTGTTAACGGCCATGCGGAAGGACAGACGGACGACAGTGTATAAAAACTGGGCGTGGCTTCAACCGATTTCGCCCATTTTTACAGAAAACAGTTAATGTCATAAAATCTATGCCCCTACCAAATTTCAGAAGGATTTGTAAATTTTTGTTCGACTTATGGCATTAAAAGTATCCTAGACAAATTAAATGAAAAAGGGCGGAGCCATGCCCATTTTGAAATTTTCTTTTATTTTTGTATTTTGTTGCACCATAACATTACCGGAGTTGAATGTTGACATAATTTACTTATATACTGTAAAGATATTAAATTTTTTGTTAAAATTTTACTTTAAAAAAAAAATTTTTTTTTTAAGTGGGCGTGGTCCTTCTCCGATTTTGCTAATTTTTATTGAGCGTACATATATTAATAGGAGTAACGTTCCTGCCAAATTTCATCATGATATCTTCAACGACTGCCAAATTACAGCTTGCAAAATTTTTAAATTATCTTCTTTTAAAAGTGGGCGGTGCCACGCCCATTGTCCAACATTTTACTAATTTTCTATTCTGCGTCATAAGTTCAACTCACCTACCAAATTTCATCGTTTTATCTATCTTTGGTAATGAATTATTGCACTTTTTCGGTTTTTCGAAATTTTCGATATCGAAAAAGTGGGCGTGGTTATAGTCCGATATCGTTCATTTTAAATAGCGATCTGAGATGAGTGATCAGGAACCTACATACCAAATTTCATCAAGATACCTCAAAATTTACTCAAGTTATCGTGTTAACGGGCGGACGGACGGACATGGCTCAATCAAATTTTTTTTCGATTTTAATGATTTTGATATATGGAAGTCTATATCTATCTCGATTCCTTTATACCTGTGCAACCAACCGTTATGCAATCAAACTTAATATACTCTGTGAGCTCTGCTCAACTGAGTATAATGATTAAATCGTTGGTTATTACTTTGATAAGCGGCACCCTTTAAAGGTTGTTGTTATAGCGATAAGGACACCCCGAAGGTTTTGAGGAGTGTTGTCGATGTTGATGGTCCTCTACCGGATATAGATCGGGTACGTTCCGGTAGAAGAACCATTGAGATACTAGCCCTTTTTTTTGGAGAAGCTATAATTTGCGCTGGCAACCCCTTGAAAGGTTTGCACTACACAACCCCTTGAATGAACTTGGTATTTGAGTAGCCTCTTGCGACAGGCATACCTGCCACGGGTATATTCTAAGCCCCCTAACCCGCTAGGCACTCTTTAAAGGTAGTGAATTCCACTATATAATTATTATCTGCGAACTCTCGTATTTCTTGTTGACATCAATTAGTATAAATATTGCGATTTGTACTTACGTTTGCTAAATTACCAAATATGAAACTATTGGCAGGTGTCGTCAAACCAGTGGCTACAGCACATACGAGTCCCAATGCATATAACAGACGATCTTTGGTCGATGAATATCGAAACATTTTAAAAAATGAAACCGACTCAACATCATCTTTCTTCTCTTTATTATCTTTATCTTTGGATTTTCTCTTCCTTTTGTCTGTGAAACCAGCATCTGATGTTCCGTTAGGCGTTTCACTATTCACATACAAAGATAGTCATATGGATTTATATCAGTTAAGTTAAAATATCTGAAAATGTTTAACAATACGTATCTAGCACGCAAATAGTATTAATGTTCATAATGAACCTTCATTTACCTATGGATATAGTGTTACAAATGAGAAGAAAGAAATATGTCGCGGTGTTCCAATGTATGCCCATTTCGTTCAGTACTTATTTAGTACGAAATAATATAAGACTTTCACATTTTAAAAAATGTAACATTTTTGATTATAAACTTGTTAATTAAACATGGACAGTTGATAGGAATTGTGAACAGATAATTTTGTATGCAAAGGAGAGAAATTTGGTGAGCTGAACTAATTTTTTTTTAAGTAAATCCATAAGGTGGCGCGCGGTGATTAGTGAAGGAACTTTTAGAAAAAGTATCGATACCAGTACTCATATAAAATAATCAAAGTATCGAGTATACTCGAACCAAGTGAGTACCTCGGAATTTATACCAAAAGTGAAACAACTTTTTATACCTTTCATGAAAATGAAATGGTATATTAATTTCGTCACGAAACCCAAAATTGTAAGTCCTTAAAGGAAAATAGATAGACCCACCATTAAGTATACCGAAATAATCAGGATGAAGAGCTGAGTTGATTTAGCCATGTCCGTCTGTCTGTTTGTATGCAAACTAGTCCCTCAATTTTTGAGATATCTTGATAAAATTTGGTGAGCGAATGTATTTGGATGTCCGATTAGACATTTGTAGGAACCGGCTGGATCGGATCACTATAGCATATATCCTCCATACAACCGATTTTTCAGAAAAAGAGGATTTTTGTCATATCTTACTAAATTTAACAGATTGAAGCTTCAAACTTCACCATATAATTTCGTATATTGCACATATTGTTGCCTGAAAAAATTTATAAGATTGGTCGTATATATAGTATATATCCCCCACAACCGATAATCTGCCGACCCTCGGGTAGTCCCTGGTCTTCACCACTGCATCTTGTGCAGAAGAAGTCTGGAGAATGGAGACCGTGTGGCGATTACCGCCCTTTAAATGCCCGAACGATACCGGATAACTACTCCTTATGTTACATTGAAGGCTTTGCTGCAAATTTGTATAATAGGAACGTTTTCTCCGTCTTCGATTTAGTTCACGCATTTCTACAAATTCTCGTGGCCCCCGAAGACGTTCCTAAAACGGCAATTATTACACCTTTTGGCCTATTCGAGTTTATGTATATGACTTTTGGTCTTAGGAACGCCGCTCAAACTTTCCAAAGGTTTATCGACGAGGTCACGAGAGACTTGAATTTCGTTTTCCCGTACATTGACGACCTTCTTGTCGTATCCAAGGAAGAGGTTGAACATCTCGTACATTTAAAAATTTTGTTTAAACGCCTCCGAGACTATGGGTTGGTTATTAACTTGCCAAAATGTCAAATCGCGCAACCAGAAGTAAAAATTTTTAGGCCACCTTATCAATAAAGATGCAATAAGACCTCTCCCGGACAAAGTCGAGGCCATCATCAAGATGGAACCCCCCAAAACCATTAAATCTTTACGTGGATTTCTTGGCACCGTTAATTTTTATAGGAAATTTATTAGGAACGCAGCAGAAATTTTGTCTCCTTTAAACAAAGTTCTTGAAGGCCCTAACTTAAAAGGTTCTCATCCTGTCGACTGGACTCCGAATCTTTAACGCGCTTTCGACGCTGCCAAACAAGCTCTTGCCGATGCTAACCTGCTAGTTCATCCAAACAACAACGCAAAATGGGCTGTTTTTATGGATGCGTCCGAATACGGAAACGGAGCCGTCTTGCAACAACGAGTGAATGAAATGGCAACCCCTGGCGTTTTTCAGCCGAAAATTGACACCTATTCAGAAGATTTCGACATACGACCGGGAATTGCATGCAATTTACGATGCTGTAAAATATTTCCGTCACATTTTTGAAGGACGGTACATTACGATCTATACTGATCATAAGCCGTTACAGCACGCATTCCAACAACGCACGGAACGAGCATCGCCGTAGCAATTCCGTAGGCTTGACTTTATCGGTCAATTCACAACCTATATCGGACCAGCAGTGTATTGTGACATTGCGACAGGTACAGTGCGTCCATACGTCCCGGCGCAACTTAGGAAACAAGTTTTTAATTCCCTCCACTCACTCGCACACCCTGGCATTAGGGCATCACAACAGTTAGTAGCAAAACGGTATGTCTGGCCGTCTATCGACAAAGATTGCCGCGAATGGGCAAGAGCATGTATCGCTTGTCAACGCAACAAGATACAACGACACATTTTATCTCCGATTGCTAACCTCCAACTACCATCCGAAAGATTCGAGCACATCCACATCGACCTCGTAACACTGCCAGTGTCAAAAGGTTTCAACCGTTGCCTTACTATAGTCGACCGCTTCACACGCTTTCCAGAAGCAATTCCGCTTGAAAACGGATCAACCGAAGTTGTAGCACGCGCCTTGATTCATCACTGGATTGTACGCTACGGAGTACCTAAACGAATTACATCTGACCAAGGCGGTCAATTTGAATCTACTTTATTTCGCACTCTCACTGAATTATTTGGAATAAAGCATTTACGTACGACAGCGTTTCATCCACAAGCAAATGGACTTGTGGAGCGCTTTCACCGACAGCTGAAAGCTGCACTTCTATGCCACAACGAGTCATGGTACGACGCATTACCAGCAGTTTTGTTAGGTTTACGAGCTGCATGGAAGGAAGATATCGCCGCAAGACCGGCTGAGCTTGTTTATGGCGAACCCATACGCCTACCAGGTGAACTTCTTACACCATCAAAGAAGAATATATCGCCGTCTAATCTGTTAAGTATCCTCAAAAATCATTTTAATACGTTGGCACCGACCGAAATGTCGCGCCACGGAAAAAATCAGTTATTCTTTACAGAAACTTTCAAAAGTGCACTCATGTTTTAGTACGCAACGACCTCATAAGGCCGTCATTTTCACGACCTTACGAGGGACCCTACCGCGTTATCAGTCGCCATGAAAAGTATTTCGTCGTCGATTTCAAACGCTCGCCAACAGCAATCTCGATCGACAGACTCAAACCTGTGTACGAAGCTTGCAGCGACGAAGTTTATGGCGATCAAGAATCATCCAAACCTGATAAGCAACCCAAAGATATTAAGATTTCTAGTATCAAAACATTATACTATTAATTAATACATTTATAATCATTCATAACATACATTTCATAACATACAATCATTTCAATGTATGTACATTTTTTTTGAAGCTAATTTCTTTCTTCGCATTTCAATGTACAATTTTTTAATAGTGATTTTTTTTTTAAGTAAACTAAAAAAAAAACCAAGGGGAGTATTGTGGCGACAGCCACAAATAGATCATTAGTTATCAAACACAATCGAGTACTATCGAAGGTGTTATCGTTTTCACGTATCACCTTTAGCTAATTCCCACGACAGTCAAATCATATTATGTACATTGTATTTTTACCTCTTCTTTTATTTACTCAAATTCGTACACTCTCATAATGCAGTTAAGACTGGTTTGATTTTTAAGTCCTGTTATTAAAAATCATACGGTTCTAACGCTCTACACTATCGTTTGGCTTTAGTCAAATGTAATTTTAGTTTTACTTTCTTTACTGTACCAATAAAGACCAGTTCGTATTTTAGCTTACGCGTTATGGTTCTATTTTATATTCACCGGCCGCGCCGCTAAATATATAGTATATATATATATTTTCGCAATTTTAACCCCATTTTAACAGCTAGAAGCTTCAAATTTCACCAAATGCTTACGTATATAGCATATATTGTTGTGCCAAAAAATCAAAGAGATCGGTGGTATATATATTATATACCCCATATAAACTGTAATTTTTGCCCCTTTTTTACGGCTAGAAGCTTCAAAATTCATCAAATTTCATCAAATAGTTAAGTTTACGTCATATATTTTTGAAATACGTGATTCGTAATCATAGTTTTTACACGCAGACCACAAAAAACCTGAAACTTTGCATCCTCACACAAAGTACCTACCTGTTTCTTATTTTATATTTATCTTAAAAATCGTTTAGGTATATAGATCTCTTCACTATATATTTGTTATCATATAAATCCGATTATTCGGAGATTACGAACGGGATAAGATTATTGTTCAGCCCCATTCATGAAATGTATGAAGTCTTCGGCACAGCCGAAGACAGGCCCGTTCTTACTTGTTTAAATTGAAATCGGGTGGTTTGAACTTAATAGAAAACAAGTAAGGAAGGCTAAGTTCGGGTGTAACCGAACATTACATACTCAGTTGAGAGCTGTGGAGACAAAGTAAGAGAAATCACCATGTTGTAAAAGGAACCTAGGGTAACCCTGGAATGTGTTTGTATGACATGTGTATCAAATGGAAGGTATTAAAGCGTATTTTAAGAGGAAGTGGGCCATAGATCTATAGATGGACGCCATTTAGGGATATCGCCATAAAGGTGGACCAGGCCTGACTCGAGAATTTGTTTGTACGATATGGGTATCAAATGAAATGTGTTAATGATAATTTTAAAAGGGAGTGGGCTTAAGTTCTATAGGTGGACGTCTTTTCGAGATATCGCCATAAAGGTGGACCAGGGGTGACTCTAGAATTTGTTTGTACGATATGAGTATCAAATGAAAGGTGTTAATGAGTATTTTAAGAGGGTGTGGGCCTTAGTTCTATATGTGGACGCCTTTTCGAGATATCGCCATAAACGTGGACCAGGGGTGACTCTAGAATTTGTTTGTACTATATGGGTATCAAATGAAAGGTGTTAATGAGTATTTTACAAGGGAGTGGGCCTAAGTTCTATAGGTGGACGCATTTCGGAATATCGTTATAAAAGTGGACCTGGGTTGACTCTAGAATGCGTTTGTACAATATGGGTGTCAAACGAAAAGTGTAATAAGTGTTTTAAAAGGGAGTGGGCTTTTGTTCTATGGGTGGACGCCTTTTCGGGATATCGCCATAAACGTGGACCAGGGGTGACTCTAGAATGCGTTTGTACAATATGGGTATCAAATGAAAGGTGCTAATGAGTATTTTAAAAGGGTGTGGGCCTTAGTTCTATAGGTGGACGCCTTTTCGAGTTATCGCCATAAAGGTGGACCAGGGTGACACTAGAATTTGTTTGTACGATATGGGTATCAAATGAAAGGTGTTAATGAGTATTTTAAAAGGGTGTGGGTCTTAGTTCTATAGGTGGACGCCTTTTCGAGATATCTCCATAAAGGTAGACCAGGGGTGACTCTAGAATTTGTGTGTACGATATGGGTATCAAATAAAAGGTATTAATGAGTATTTTAAAAGAGCGTGGGCCTAAGTTCTATAGGTGGACGTATTTCGGAATATCGTTATAAAAGTGGTCCTGGGTTGACTCTAGAATGCGTTTGTACAATATGGGTGTCAAACGAAAAGTGTAATAAGTGTTTTAAAAGGGAGTGGGCTTTTGTTCTATGGGTGGACGCCTTTTCGGGATATCGCCATAAACGTGGACCAGGGGTGACTCTATAATGCGTTTGTACAATATGGGTATCAAATGAAAGGTGTTAATGAGTATTTTAAAAGGCAGTGGGCCTTAGTTCTATAGGTGGATACCCTTTCGAGATATAGCCATAAAGGTGGGCCAGGGGTGACTCTAGAATTTTTGTGTACGTTATGGGTATCAAATGAAAGGTATTAATGAGTATTTTAAAAGGGTGTGGGCCTTAGTTCTATAGGTGGACGCCTTTTCGAGATATCGCCATAAAGGTGGACCAGGGGTGACTCTAGAATTTGTTTGTACGATATGGGTATCAAATGAAAGGTGTTAATGAGTATTTTAAAAGGGCGTGGGCCTTAGTTCTATAGGTGGACGCCTTTTCGAGATATCGACATAAAGGTGGACCAGGGGTGACTCTGGAATTTGTTTATACGATATGGGTATCAAATGAAAGGTGTTAATGAGTATTTTAAAAGGGAGTTGGCCCTACTTCTATAGGTGGATGCCTTTTCGAGATATCGCCATAAAGGTGGACCAGGGATGACTCTAGAATGTGTTTGTACGATATGGGTATCAAATTAAAAGTATTAATGAGGTTTTTTTTGTACGATATGGGCATCAAATGAAAGGTGTTAATGAGTATTTTAAAAAGGCGTGGACCTTAGTTCTATAGGTGGACGCCTTTTCGAGATATCGACATAAAGGTGGACCAGGGGTGACTCTAGAATTTGCTTGTACGATATGGGTATCAAATGAAAGGTGTTAATGAGTATTTTAAAAAGGAGTGGGCCTTAGTTCTATATATGGACGCCTTTTCGAGATATCGCCATAAACGTGGACCAGGTGTGACTCTAGAATGTGTTTGTACGATATGGGTATCAAATTAAAGGTATTAATGAGGGTTTTAAAAGGGAGTGGCCCTTAGTTGTATATGTGAAGGCGTTTTCGAGATATCTACCAAAATGTGGACTAGGGTGATCGAGAACATCATCTGTCGGGTACCGCTAATTTATTTATATATGCAATACCACGTACAGTATTCCTTCCAAGATTCCAATGGCTTTTGATTTCGCCCTGCAAAACTTTTTCATTTTCTTCTACTTAATATGGTAGGTGTAACACCCATTTTACAAAGTTTTTTTCTAAAGTTATATTTTGCGTCAATAGACCAATACAATTACCATGTTTCATTCCTTTTTTCGTATTTGGTATATAATTATGGCATTTTTTTCATTTTTCGTAATTTTCGATATCGAAAAACTGGGCGTGGTCATAGTCGGATTTCGACCATTTTTTACACCAATACAAAGTGAGTTCAGATAAGTACGTGAACTGAGTTTAGTAAAGATATATCGATTTTTGCTCAAATTATCGTGTTAACGGCCGAGCGGAAGGACAGACGGTCGACTGTGTATAAAAACTGGGCGTGGCTTCAACAGATTTCGCCCTTTTTCACAGAAAACAGTTATCGTCCTAGGAGCTAAGCCTATACCGAATTTCACAAGGATTGGTTAATTTTTGTTCGACTTATGGCATTAAAAGCATCCTAGACAAATTAAATGGAAAAGGGCGGAGCCACGCCCATTTTGAAATTTTCTTTTATTTTTGTATTTTGTTGCACCATTTCATTACTGGAGTTGAATGTTGGCATAATTTACTTATATGCTGTAAAGATATTAACTTTTCTTTTAAAATTTGAATTTAAAAAAAAAAAATTTTAAAAAGTGGGCGTGGTCGTTCTCCGATTTTGCTAATTTTTATTAAGCAGACATAAAGTGATAAGGGTAACGTTCCTGCCAAATTTCATCATGATATCTTCAACGACTGCCAAATTACAGCTTGCAAAACTTCTAAATTACCTTCATTTAAAAGTGGGCGGTGGTACGCCCATTGTCCAAAATTTTACTAGTTTTCTATTCTGCGTCATAAGCTCAACTCACCTACCAAGTTTCATCGCTTAATGCGTATTTGCTAATGAATTATCGCACTTTTTCGATTTTTCGAAATTTTCGATATCGAAAAATTGGGCGTGGTTATTGTCCGATATCGTTCATTTTAAATAGCGATCTGAGATGAGTGCCCAGGAACCTACATACCAAATTTCATCAAGATACCTCAAAATTTACTCAAGTTATCGTGTTAACGGACAGACGGAGGGACGGACGGACGGACATGGCTCAATCGAATTTTTTTTCGATACTGATGATTTTGATATATGGAAGTCTATATCTACCTCGATTCCTTTATACCTGTACAACCAACCGTTATGCAATCAAAGTTAATATACTCTGTGAGCTCTGCTCAACTGAGTATAACAAGAATGGAAGTTAAAGTTTGAACGAAATCGGACAGTATATACCCATTTGTGTGCTCTTACATATATTTTAGGGATACATTTAAAAAGAAACGTCACGAACATTAAATGATTTTAAAGAATTTTGATCGACTTATGGCGTTAACAACAAAAAAAAAAATTCCGTTAGAAAAAAGTTCTCCTAACCGGGGCCGTCCCTCGGCAGTGGTTTGGCAAGCACTCCGAGTGCATTTCTCCCATGAAAATCTTCCCAATGAAGAGAAGCTGGGTTTAAGTCCCCTCGGAAGTAAATCGAGTCAAGTATTTTTTTATGGCATCAAACGATTTTTGGATAGATTAACTAAATAGAACTTATGTACTTTGCACTGCCATATCTCTACTGTTTATCTGTTGTTGTTGCAACGGTGATTCGCCCCATCTAATAGGTGCGACCACTCAAAAATGGCCATCAATATCCTCTAACGGGAGTCCAAGAAAACTTGCAGTTTCAGCAGGGGAGGACCAGAGAGAAAAGATGGTTGGTGTTATGTGGGAACACTTCACAAGCAGAACATACACATGTATGTGGGGGTTGATTTTGGATAGGTAAGAGTTTAACCTGTTACAGTATCCAGATCGAAGTTGAGCTAGAGTGAAGCGCGTCTCCGTAGGGAGATTGCTTTCCTCATCTGCGAGTCCAGGGTATTTAGCTTTAAGAACGGGGTTCTCTGAGCAATTCCTGGCATTGAGGTCCGCCACTTTTTCGTGGATATCACCGTAGACCTCTTTGTGTTCTTCTTCAGGTGCCGCAATTCCTTATAATGTTTGCGGAGGTGACTTCTTGAAACCTTCGGTGGAGGGGCTTCTTTAATAAATTGTTTGTTGGGATGCCCAGGTCTCTGTGTATTCAAAAGAAACTGTTTGTTAGACATTTCATTTCTCTCCTTAATGGGGGTACTGTAGCCTAACAATCTAGGTGGTGCTGACTGGACATAAGAAGACAGTCCTTACCAGTTCTGAGAGCGGTGTTTTGACAGGCCTGTATTTTCTTCCAGTGAGTAAACTTTAGGCTTGGCGACCATACCAGGGTAGCATGCAAGCGGTCGGCCAATTGTTTTGTAAGTGGTAATGAGTTTCTCTTTATCTGTTGCCGGCAAGATATTAGAGGATATTCCATTCTAGGTATAATTGTGGATGCGTGCTCGCCAAAATGTAGATCCTGATCGAACGTCACACCCAATATATTTGGTAGTCGGTAGCGTAATGCCATCGACGTGGATGTCTTATATGGTCAACATTTGTTTTGTGTATGTTGTAAATAAGGCCGCCTATGATTTGGCCAGTGACAATGTCAGGTATGCGAGGGGGGAAATCTGGAGCAATTAGGTAGATAGTTGGTTATTTTATTACATAGCTTAGCAATGGGTGGGCCGCGAGCTGTAGCCATTATCGTGAATCTTCGGGGTAGGAAAAAATGGTAACTCCTGCTGGTGGCGAAGGGAGCTTCGAAATGTAGAAGTTAAACAAAATCGGGTATAGAACCACACCTTGTTTAATTCTTCTGGGTTATGTTCCTGATTGCACCGATGTCTGCCGACCAGACAGATAATTTGCGGTCCACCTTTTAGGAGGAAGAGAGGACCCTTACAACTCTTGCAGTAACGTGCCGTGGTTGACTGTATCAAAATCTGTTGATAAGTCTATCTCTACTGGTAGTATTATTACGTACCATATATATATATATATATATGTAGGAATTCTCACCTTTACTTTTCCACAGTTAATTAAACACTCTTCTTTTAGCTTTAATGTATTTAATTGATAGTAATAAGTAGATAATTTTAGGTTTAGGTTAATTTTTGTACATATAGATATGAACTTAGTTTACACCTTTTAGAGCGATCTTATCTTATTTGAAGTCCGAGTCATACTGTCCGTTCGTCTCTCGTTTGAAATTGTCGACGCCTGTTATTCGTTGTGTTTTGTCATTTGTATTCGTTAAGTGTAAAGGTTAGGATACACACGTATTATCCAGTCTGCGTTACTATTATTCTTACGTCAAACCACGTCCAGCACTACATTTGGCCGTCCTGCACTCGTTCGCCCTCGAACGAGTCGGCCCATTTTTTGATGTACTCCGCAACTGTGGAAGTTTTCTGCGGTCCCTCGTGATCCCCAACCTTTTCAACTTCGTATCGACCGTGGTTAAGCTTTTTAACGATTTTATAAGGACCTAGGAATTTCGGTTTCAACTTCAAACCAGACCCAAATTGTGTTCTTTTAATAGCGATTAAATCATTAACTTTATAGTTGCTTTCTTTTTTACGACGGAGGTTATACGATTTGCGATTTTCCTGCTGAATTTCCCCAATACTTTCCTTAGCCCTTTCGCGTATTATGTCTCGATTCGTGTTCAACTCCTCAATAGCTTCACCTTCCAAAATGTCCTTAAGTTCAGGCTCATTTGCTAGACGCATTTCGAGTCCCGTTAATACCTTAAAGGGTGACACTTTCGTGCTTCTTGGTGGTGAAATGTTAATGAATTGTTGAACTCGATCTGTATGCTTATACCAGTTCGTGGGTGTTTCAGCACATAGTTTAGATAACATGGGTATAATGATCCTATGCATCCTTTCTACCTGGCCATTTCCCCTCGGGACACCTGTAGTTATAGTCAAGTGTTGAATTTGTTCCCCCTCGCAGTACTGTGTAAACAGATTCGATGTAAAGGCAGTCCCCCTGTCCGTGATAATGCGCTTCGGGTTACCAAATACTGCAGCTTGCTTCTTTAGCCTTTCCACCACCGCTTCTGCACCCGTGTTTTTTGTGGGATATAGCCACACAAATTTACTGAATGCATCCACTACTACTAAAATATAGTTATATGCCTTACTGGTGGCTTCTAGTGGCCCAACGTGGTCGATGTGGTACGTACTTAACGGCACGTCTTCTTTATCAATGGACTTAAGGAATCCTTCCTTCTTACCTGCTTTTGCTTCAGTAACAATGCATTCTATGCAACTTCGGACTACTTGAGTAACTTTAGAATTGATTTGAGGGATATAAAAAGATTTATCTAGCACATCCTGAGTTTTCTTTACTGAAAAATGACCCTGCCTATGTGCCATCTTTATAATTTCATCCTCCATAACTACTGGTACTACTATCAATTCTTTCTCCGGATCTTTGAAAAGGATATCATATTTTATGGAGAAGTCTTCGTAGCTGTCTTTTTCCAAAATTGTACGTATTGCCTTTGTCCAATCATCGTTAAGCTGTGCTTGTTTAAGTCGATACTTTAACGAGTCCTCGAGCATTAAACAATACACCCTACTCAACGCGTCCACATGGGCCATTTTAGATCCAGCTCGGTGCTCAATTTCATAATTGAATTCCTGCAAGAACAACGCCCATCTCGCAATCTTGGGTGGCACATCATCTCTCTTAAGTGTCATCGTAAAGGCATTGCAGTCCGTCACAATTTTAAATTTAATGCCTAACAAATATATTCTCCATTTTTTCAAAGCCTCGATTATGGCTAAAACTTCCAGCTCATATGATGGGTAGTTTTCTTCAGCTGGTTTTGTTTTACGGCTCATATATTGAACTGGGTGTAGTTGTTGATCGTCTGGGTCCTTTTGCAATAACATGGCCCCATAGCCGTACTTGCTGGCATCGGTATGGATCTCTGTAACTGCGTTTTGTGAAAATAGACGCAATACAGGGGCTTTTTGTAATTGCGCCTTCAACTGCATAAAAGCTGCTAACTGTTCCTCACCTAACTTAAAAACGACGTCTTTCCGCAATAAATTCGACAAAGGTCTGGCTATTAATGCAAAATTAGCAATAAAGCGTCTGAAATAGGACGTCAGCCCTAGAAATCTCTGTACGCCTTTCCTATCTGAAGGTAAGGGGAAGTTCTGTACTGCAGAAGTTTTTTCTTCTGATATTTTCATGGTCCCATTCTCAATTATATAGCCTAAGAACTCCACCTTTTTCTTAAGGAATTGACATTTAGACCATTTGATTTTTAGTCCGTATTCAAAACACTTCTTTAAAACTTCTTTTAGCTTCTCTAAGCCCTCGTTTTCATCTTTCGCCGGTATTATCAAATCGTCCATATATGTTATAACTGTGCCCTTTTGAATTAATGTTCGAAAGATAGCATTTACATATCTGCAAAATACTGCAGGCGAGTTCGAGATACCGAATGGTACGAAACAGAACTCATATTGCCCGTTGCTGGTTACAAATGCAGTAAACTTCCTGGACTGCGGGTCCACCTGAACATGGAAGAATCCATTGGAGAGATCTAAGGTAGTGAAAACTTTACCTTCTTGAAGTCTATCAAGTACGTCATCCATTAACACCATGGGAAAATTATCCCTAACAATCTTTTGGTTTAATTTTCGGTAATCACAGCATAGCCGTTTTTTACCGTCTTTTTTGGGAACTACTACGACTGGTGAAGCATAGTTGGAATTGCTTGGTTGAATAATTCCTTCGCGCAACCAATCTTCGACTTGCTTCTCAACGAACGCTCTATCTTCGAAAGTCAATCGACGAGGTCGTTGATACACTGGTATTTCGTCTGAAAGGATAATATCCATTTTAACAGGTGCTATGCATTTCCCTACTGGGTTATAATCACTAACTAAACTCTCTACTTTTCCTGCCATACTCTTGTTTAAATGTTCCAAATCCAACTTGCGTGTTCTTTTTATTTCTGTCAAATTCATGACATCAAACTCTTTGATCCATTTTTTTGATGTGTCATTGATGTCGGATTCTACGTTTCCCTCCCTTCTTTCTCCCTGCTTTTCCTCTGGTACCGGCTTACCGGCCGTATCCTTGTTTTTAAAGACCACTTCATTTTCAGTTAAGACAATGTCTACCCTTTTTAAAATAGCCTTGCCTATCATGCCTGCGAACTGAATATCTTGCTCTCTTACTACGTGAAACGTGACATCAATCACTAAATCGTCTACTTTAATAAATGTATCAAAGCTACCAATTGTCTCTATTACATTAGCACAGGCAGTGTAAAGCCTTCTCTTGTCATTGTTCAACTTTGTTTTGCATCCACTCATTAATAAGGTATCGTAGCGCATCAAATTAAGCGAACACCCAGAATCAATCAATGCTTCAAATTTAAATTCATCCACTTGTATGGTTTTGAAATGCAACTCGTCCCTAACACTACTCACGAAGTGTTGAAAAATCTCGTCACCTAGTGTATTGACTGAACTAGGCTCTTTCTTGATCGGTTTGGATCCCTTACCCTTACACTCAAACGAACGGTGGCCTGATTCATTGCACTTGAAGCATTTAAACTCCTTTTTTGTACATTGTGCAGCTAAATGAGCTTTATCGCCACATTTGAAGCATCTTTTACCTATCTCTTCTTTGGATTTACCGTCACCCGATTTGTTATCTTTCGCTGCATTATTTGTCAGAGCTCTACCATAATTCGTGTTAGGTTTGCTTATCTTTTCGTAAACCTTAATCTGTTCTTTTAAACTGGCAATGTTACGTGCATGATATAACACACTTTTATTAAATTTCGAATCTGGGATGCCTTCGATAAAATAATATATAATACTAGCTTCGTCTAAGTGAATTTGTTTACCAATTTCCATCAGATTATACAGGTATTCACGAAGTGTTTCACTGGTATATTTACGCCGATTTTTAAGCATATTATGGACCTCAGATGACGATAGGGTTTGACCAAATTCACTGATCAAGGCCCTTTTTACATCTTCCCAATTTTTTATATCGGTCTGACTCCTAACAAATAACTTAGCAGCCCCACGCAGAAGTTGCTTGCCATACACAAATTTTTGTAACTCATTCCATTTAACGATATCCGAGTTCATTTCAAACTCATTTATCCAAAATCGAATGTCTACTGACCCCTCTCCGGAGAAGGGAGCTATACAATCGCCTAAGTCTTTTAAAGTGAATTGTTGTTGGTTTACTACGAAGGACCGGGGAAGCATATTGTTGTTTTCAACATCGCCATACACCGACTCGTTGTCACTGGACACGTTGCGCGACAAACCGTAGTGCTGGAGTAATCTATCCTGGAGCTCTTTCTTTTGTCCTGTAGTCTGTAGTCCCAAAGTCCGTAACTTATCTTTTAAGCCGTTAACTGTCAAGGAAACTACTTCGTCAACGTTCATTTTAAAATATTTAATGTGCACTTGTTCACGACAGTATATTACTAGACTTTTAGTATTTGTCAACTTATTTATAAATTTACTTTTCGTCAGAGATACTGTTTGTTTTTCTGGTTTAAGTTCTATGCATATATACGTATTAAATGTTACCTCTTAGATTCTTATAAATATTTTCTAATTAGATTTCTCTTACAATATAAAATTATTATCATTGGAACTCTTTATTCTTATAATTCTCTCAAATTCTGGCAGCTTTCTCAAATTAATGCATAGTTTTTCTCTAATTCTTGTACTTTACAATACCTTTTACTTCTTTTTGCTCACAAACATGCATACATATTTGTTGCACATTTGACATTTTATTTATGTTACCTTCTTCTATTTTTAATTTACTTACTTCATTCCTTTTGGTTTTGAAATTTCACAACCATCAATATATTTTAATTTCATATTTTAACAGACACTTTGATATCTTTTCCTTCTTAATCTCTATTCTATTATTTTTCACTGTACTTCGACGCTCTATAATTATTGCTTCTTCTTATTTCACTTTCTCACATTTTTCTTCTTACATACACATAAATTGTGGTTTTGTTTCCATATGTTTTGACATGGCGATCATATTAGACATTTCTTGTAACAACTTATCTTGCCAATGCAAAAGCTATAACTTCTTTTATTTTTGATTTACAACATATTTTCCATTTCCTACTAAACCTTTGTTTAAGTAGTACACTTCTTAAAATTTTCTGTGTTAAACAACTTCCTTCTTTATTTCATACAACTTTATTAAACTTCTTTAAATCTTCTTCTTTTTTCTAAACAACTTCATACTCAATTTCTTTCGACACCTTATTAAACACTTCTTGCCTCTCTTCTTAGCACACGAACTATTTTCCTCTCCCTCTCACTTCTTGTTCTCTTCGGATTCTTTCTTTCTGGTCTCGCCTTTTTTACCGACGCTTGCTTTCGTATATTGCCGATGCGAACGGTCGGTTGGTATTCAAATCAAAAGTTCTCTGCTTCTGCTGCTACAACTCGGTAATGCTCTGTATGACGTTCTGCTTGTTAGCTTGCAATATGCTTTTCGGCTTGGTACTTTGCTTTAAAGCTGTTTCCAAGTTTGAATCGCTGACTTGTTGCTACCTTTTCTCGGATTTCTCTGCTCTAAGGCGTTGACTGCGCTGCTTTTTGGCGTCTATTTCAATTTCGCGGAAACGAAGTACTAACTTCTTTTATGCAATCCAAACTTGGGTGTATTTTAACTAATTGCACCCAATTTTCTTAATTTTTTTGCCTGCTTTCAAGTCACTCGAATATTCTTTTGCACTTCTGCTGCCTTTTCTTTGTCTTAGACGATATGCAACTTTTTCTTTTCACTGCCAGCGTTGCTTATTCATTTGGCTCAATAAGTAACAATTTTGGTTGAGTCCCCAATTTTGTAGGAATTCTCACCTTTACTTTTCCACAGTTAATTAAACACTCTTCTTTTAGCTTTAATGTATTTAATTGATAGTAATAAGTAGATAATTTTAGGTTTAGGTTAATTTTTGTACATATAGATATGAACTTAGTTTACACCTTTTAGAGCGATCTTATCTTATTTGAAGTCCGAGTCATACTGTCCGTTCGTCTCTCGTTTGAAATTGTCGACGCCTGTTATTCGTTGTGTTTTGTCATTTGTATTCGTTAAGTGTAAAGGTTAGGATACACACGTATTATCCAGTCTGCGTTACTATTATGCTTACGTCAAACCACGTCCAGCACTACATATATATTTTGAATAAATATATATTGAAAATTGTTTCAAGATTAAAAATATAAGCCCCATTTTTTCAAAGTAGGGAAGGCTCTTCACCGCTTTTGATTGGAACAATATGTAATATCAAGGACCATATTTTCGCCATATTGCAAAGTGATATCAACGGCTTTTGAATAACAAATTGCAAAACTTTTAAATTTTCTTCAGCTTAATGCAAAAAACTTATATTGGCAGCCGCCGTGATTTGGTGGTAGCATGCTCCGCCTACCATTCTGAAGATTCTGGGTTCAAGCCCCAGACAAAGCAACATCAAAAATTTAGAAACAAGTTTTGTCAAAAGGAAATAAAAAAATTTTAGTTAAACGGTTTTATTGAAAATAATACTTACATGAAGTAATAATAATACTAAAAGCTAGAAAATAATTAGGTAAGTCCTAGGTACTAGTCATCACACTCCTCATCAATCTAAGGCGTTGATCAGACAAATAAAAGCGTTGGACGCGTCAAATTTCTATTGATAGTTTGTATGTATGTAAAGTTATGCAATTAATAATGTTTATTATTCAATTCAAAGTTGAGCATTCAAAAATAAGTACAATTAAAGTTATGGTTTAAAGTGGATTACAATTAAAGTAGGTTGGTACAGCGAATAATTATAGTAACGACGGCTGCTTTGGTCGACGGCTGATTACGACTGACTTGTCCGCTCGCTATTAGATTTTCTCCGAGCTAATTTACTCAGGCTGTGCGCTCGTTATTCGCCTTGAGTGTTTTACGTTTGCGCTGCCATATGTGTTGGTATATGCGTGCTGTCACAGTGCCTCCTCACCCGACTTACATTCGGCCACCCTGATTAGTCATCTGCCTCAGATGACAAAAGCTCTTCGTTGTTGACTGTATACTTCCAAAGTTTCATATTATCGCAACTCGTGGACGTATTACAGGGCCCCTCTACATCTGCCGCCTTTCTAACGTTGAACCGGCCATTTCGTTTAACTTGTGTGATTTCGTACGGGCCGAGATATTCGCTAGCCAGCTTTCGTCCGGCTACAAACTGCGTGCGTCGTATTGCTACTAAATCGCCGATCTTGTACCCGTATTCCTTCTTTCGTTTGCTATCAAACTGCTTTTTGTATTGATTCTGAACGCGCTCGATTTCATGCCTCGTCTCTTGCCGCAAATTGTGCCGCCCTTCGTCGTATGCATCATATAGCTCCTGCTCGAGTAAAAGTTGTATCTGATCACTGCATGTGTGGTTCATTTTGACACCAAACATAAGTTCAAACGGCGGCCGCTTTGTAGACGCATGAGTATGTGAATTAATAGCTTGCTGTACTTTTGGAACTAACTTGAACCATTTTGCAGGTTCTTCTGCCGAGAGCTTTGCAATAATCGACATAACCGTTCGATTCACTCTTTCGATCTGTCCATTTCCACGTGGGACCCCGGTAGTGCTCCAGATGTGATCAATACCCCTCTCCTTTACGTGCTCGGAAAACATATGTGCCGTGAACGCGGCACCTCTATCGGTAACTATGCGTGCGGGGTTTCCAAAAACCGCAGACCATGACTCCAGCTTCTGAACCGCTTCTTCGCAACCTGTGCTCTTTGTGGGGTACAGCCACACAAATTTGGTAAACGCGTCGACGATTGCCAAGATATATTTATACTGCTTTGAGGTAGTGTCCATTGGTCCCAGATGGTCAATATGCAACGTATGCAATGGTTGGTCACCTTTATCAATTACGTGCAGATAACCCTCTTTTTTACCCAACTTCTTATTATAAATGATACATTTCACACAATTGTTGATTACCTGCGTAACTTTTTGTTCCAGGTGTGGTATCCAATAATTTTGTTGTATAGCATGCATAGTTTTTTGCACCGCAAAGTGACCAACATTATGAGCATCGACAATAATTTCTTTTTCCATCTGCTTTGGAACCACCAAAAGATCGTTACCCTCAATATTTTTATATAACAGCCCACCTTTTATTTTAAAAGCTCCGTATGGTCAGCTATCCAGTAGATCTGCGATTGCTTTAGTCATTGTATCCTCTTGCTGTGCTTTTTTAATACGAGCCGCCAACTCCGACGCTACTATCATAACCTGCTGTGGGTATCGACTGAGGCAATCAACGTGCTTTAACCTTTCGCCTGCTCGGTGTTCTACACTAAAGTCGAAGTCTTGCAAATAAACCACCCACGAGGCAACTTCTCGGGGTACATCCTTTTTACTTAACGTTTGTTTGAACGCCGCGCAATCAGTCACTAGCTTAAAATGAATACCCAACAGGTAGTGACGAAACTTTTTAAAAGCGAGGTATACCGCCTTCGCTTCCAAAACATAACTGTGCTGTCGCGCTTCTGCCCCCGTCGACTTTTTGCTCCAGAAGTACACTGGGTATAGCTGGCCGCTATACCATTGCAATAGTGTTGCACCGAAACCATCCTTCGACGCATCTGTATGTACCTCAGTGTTTGCATTTCTGTTGTACAACCTTAGTACTGGCTCTTTAGTCAAACAATTTTTCAGCGTTTGTACAGCTTCGACTTCAGCTGGACCGATAGCAAACACAGAGTCTTTACGTAGTAGATTTGTTAATGGTCTGGCGATGTGTGAGTATCCTTTAATGAACTTTCGAAAAAATCCCGTTAGGCCTAAAAACGACTGCACGGCCTTAACATTTTTTGGGATTGCAAACTTATTAACCGCATCCGTTTTCTCTTTGCCTGGCCACACGCATCCATCTTTAACAAAGTGACCCAGGAAACTTACAGATGCCTGCATAAAATGGCATTTTGTTCTGCTGCCGTTGCAAAAACCAGCTTTGTCTTACGAAGACAATCATCAGCTGTTTCTGCGTGAATGATAATATCGTCCATATATAAGTCTAATACGTTATTATTTATTAGATTCTGGAAGACGTAGTTAACGAAACGTATAAAAACGGCGGGAGAGTTGCAGAAGCCAAACGGAGCCCTATTAAATTCGTAAAGCCCCCTTGTTGTTGTGAAGGCGGTGTATTTTTTGCCACTCTCTTCAATGGGGACGTGGAAAAACCCATTTTCCAAATCCAAAACCGTAAAAAATTTCGACTTCTGCAACTTTTCGAGTACGTCCTCAATTATAGGGACCGGAAAACAATCTTTTAGTACAGCCGAGTTAAGTTTTCGAAAATCCACACAAATGCGGCACGTACCGTCCTTTTTCTTCACGATAACCATGCGGCTGGCGAAGTTGGACGTAGACTGTCTTATGATTCCAGCTCTAAGCCACTCATCAATTTGCTTGCTGACTGCTTCAACTTCGTGGAATGGTATGCGACTTGGAGCGTGCCTGAACGGGACAACGTTACCATCCGGAATGATCTTCAATACAACTGGACATTCCTCAACATAATCGATTGGCTTGTAGTTGGCAATCAAGGAGCGAATTTCGGCTTCGTACTGCGGAGGATGATCAACATGAGAATTTGTGTCGGTTACATTATAAATACTTATCTGATTAAGATCCTCATAAGTTTCCCCCACGTTTAGTGGAGAAAACTTATATCCATCTGCCGTCGCCGCCAAGTTGAACTTCGAAATAAAATCGTAACCCAGTAGCGCATCATACATAACGTCTTTGTCAGATACTACAATGAATTTTTGCTGCGTCAGTAAGTCGTCAACACCTACTTCAGCAACGAAACACCCAATTGGTTTTGTAGATTTAGTACCGAGGCCGCGAAGCTGTTGCATATATGTTTGCAGCACACCTCCACCAACTTTTTCGAATGTACTTTTTTTCATAATAGTTATATCTGCGCCCGTGTCTACTAACCCGTTTACTTCGACGTTGTTAATCTTTATGTTTTTACAGCGTTTCGAATTATGAACCAGGTTTACAGCAGCAGCTACAGTTGGACAGTCTTTCGACATATGCCCACTTTTATTGCAAGGAAAACACTTTGTTTCTGCGCAATTTTTCCGCATATGATCCGTAGCGCCACAGTTAAAGCAATGTGTTTTCTTTTCGCTTGAAATGTGCGAACGCTTCTCGTTTACGTGTACTTGCCCTTTATGCTCTTTGTTGCTTTTTTCCCGCAAAACTATTTTCTCGTAAACTTCGTATTGATCTTGCAATTCCTTATATGACTTACAGCTCCAAAGGTTGTATTTAAATTCGTCTTTTAATTGCAGTCCACCAACTATATAACGAATCACCGACTGCGTGTCTATATTACTACGTGTAGCCAATTTCTTCATCTGCAGCACATATTCGTGCAAACTCTCATTCTTTTGTTTTTTCCGTTCTCGTAGCTCTGCGTGAACATCAGCACTACACATTTTTGACTTGTCAAATTCGTCTTCCAACATTGTGCGCATTGCACCATATTCGTAAACAGCTACCGATTCAAGAAAAAGTTTCGCAGTTTTCGTCATTTTCGCCCTTGCTTGCACGTACTTCTGTACATTGTTCAAACCGTATGCAGCTGCGTTTAATTCAAAGTTAGTAAATCAGTGTTTCACTGGCATATTTCCTCCATCAAATTCGGGTATAATTTTGCCAAAACTTTCTGCCGTAATTTTGGTTTCGGCCTGCTTTGTTTCGTCTGCTTGCATTTTCAATGTAAGCAATTGCACCAGCTGTTGTAGCAATTCATTATTCTTACATTCCACTGTTTTGTTTTGTTCTGCCATTGCCGCTGCTTCTTTTACTGCTTTCTGCTGCTCTGCTTCGGCCATGACTTTCTTGGAAGCTGTCTGAGCGTATTCTCTCCACCTCGTTGCCTGCTTTGTTGAGCGTGTGTTGTAACGCCGTCTCACTTCCTCTACCTGCTTTGTCTGCTTTTTGACTTTGGTGGTGTTTTTTGAATCGCCTGCGCTTTGGCGACTAGCACGAGTCATATGCGTTGAACGGAATTTTTTTTTGACCGATCAACGACCCTATTTTTTTTTTTTTGCGACTGAACTGCAACTGTAGAAGTACTGTTTTGCCAACTTCACTTTATTGCACTGCTTGCCTATTGTTCTTCAATTCGGCTGCAACTTACATAAGTTTGATTCAATTTGTATTAAGGTTCGGCAGGTTGAGCCCCCAAATGTAAAGTTATGCAATTAATAACGTTTATTATTCAATTCAAAGTTGAGTATTCAAAAATAAGTACAATTAAAGTTATGGTTTAAAGTGGATTACAATTAAAGTAGGTTGGTACAGCGAATAATTATAGTAACGACGGCTGCTTTGGTCGACGGCTGATTACGACTGACTTGTCCGCTCGCTATTAGATTTTCTCCGAGCTAATTTACTCAGGCTGTGCGCTCGTTATTCGCCTTGAGTGTTTTACGTTTGCGCTGCCATATGTGTTGGTATATGCGTGCTGTCACAGTGCCTCCTCACCCGACTTACATGTATTATGTGTTCCAAATATAGACCAAATCGGACCACAAAAACGATGTTTTGAATATCCCAATCCTTGCGCCACCTAGCGGCGATTTTTTCACAGGCCACTTTATATTCATGTATGTGTTATGTGTTCCAAATATGAACCAAATCGGACCACAAAAACGATTTGTTTGAATATCTCGACCTTGCGCCACCTAGCGGCGATTTTTTCATAGGTCTCTTTCTATTCTTGTATGTATTACTTACTTAATTAATTGGCGCTTAATCGTTTAAACGGTTATGGCCGCCCAACAAGGCGCGCCAGTCGCTCCTTCTCTGTGCCAACCGGAACCAATTGGTCACACCAAGGGAGTTTAAATCGTTTTCCACCTGGTCCTTAAAACTGAGTGGGGGCCACCCTCTACTTCTACTTCCGTAGGCGGGTTCCGATAGAAACACTTTCTTGGCCAGAGCGTCATCTTTCAGCCGCTGCGTTTTAATTCGCTGGACTATGTTGATGTCTGCCTATAGCTCGTAAAGCTCATCGTTAAATCTTCTTCGGTACTCGCCATCGCCAACGCGTAGAGGTCCTTAAATCTTTCGAAGAACTTTTCTGTCGAACACTCCAAGAGTCGCTTCATCTGCTGTTATCATGGTCCATGCTTCTGCCCCATATAGCAGGACGGGTACGATAAGTGACTTGTAGAGTATGATTTTCGTTTGCCGAGAGAGGACTTTACTTTTCAATTATCTACCTAGACCAAAGTAGCATTTATTGGCAAGAGTGATTCCTCGCTGTATTTCAGAGCCGATGTTGTAGCTAGTGTTTATGCTGGTTCCCAAATAACCGAGGTCTTTTACTATTTCGAAATTATGGCTGCCAACTGTAGCGTGGTTGCCAAGGCGCATATGCGCTGACTCTTTGCTCGATGACAGCAGGTACTTCGTTTTGTCCTCATTCACCATCAGACCCATCTTTACCGCTTCTTTTTCCAGTTTGGAGTAAGCAGAACTAACAGCGCGGGTGTTTAGGCCGATGATATCAATGTCATCAGCATACGCCGGTAATTGCACACTTTCATAGAATATTATTCCAGAGCGGTTAATTTCTGCAGCTAGTATAATTTTCTCCAGCAACAAATTAAATAAATCACACGATAGGGGGTCACCCTGTCTGAAACCTCGTTTAGTTTCGAACGGCTCGGAGAGGTCCTTCCCAATTCTGACTGAGCTGATGGTGTTGTTCAACGTCATTTTGCACAGCCGTATAAGTTTTGGGGGAAACCAAATTCAGACATAGCGGCATATGTGCAGCTCCTTTTCGTGATGTCGAAGGCGGCTTTAAAATCGACGAAGAGGTGATGTGTGTCGATTCTTTTTTCGCGGGTTTTTTCCAAGATTTCGCGCATTGTGAAAATCTTGTCGATGGTAGATTTACCAGGTCTGAAGCCGCGCTGACAAGGTCCAATCAGTTGATTCACGGTGGGCTTCAATATTTCGCACAACACACTTGACAGGACCTTATATGCGATATTAAGAAGGCTGATTCCGCGATAGTTGGTGCAGTTTGCAGTATTCCCCTTCTTGTGGGCTGGCAAATATGAGCCCAATCGGACCACAAATACGATTTTTTTGAATATCTCGATCCTTTCGCCACCTAGCTGCGATTTTTTTTTCATATCTCGCTTTCTATCCATGTATGTATTGTGTTCCAAATATGAACCAAATCGGACCACAAATACGATTTTTTGAAATAGTTCGATCCATGCGCCACATATCGGAGTTTTTTGTTTTTATTATTGCATCGTCGTCGGGTTCTGAATTATATTCCAAGTTTGAAGCTTGTAGCTTATCGAGAAGTTACTTAAATTTCAATTACAAAATTCGTTCACAACGGCCGTGCTGTCAAGTCCAGCTAAATAAAACCGTTTAAAAAGTTTTCGGGCGATGTCGCCTCTTTGTAGTGGTTTGGCAAACACTCCGAGTGTATTCCTGCCATGAAAAGCTTCTCAGTGAATAATCATCTGTCTTGCAAATGCCGTTCGGAGAAATTTGTAAAAAAAATTAAAAGGAGCCTGACGGAAATTGGAAGAGAAGCTTGGCCTTAAATCTCTTCGGAGGTTATCGCGACTTGCATTCAATTTTTTACAAAATCTGCTAACTCCATCCACCAAAATTTCGCCATAGAACGAAAAACCTATATTACATGACAAGTTAAAATGTATTGAAATTTTATGGAGTTAGCGACTTTTCATAATTTTGTTTGAGTTAGTGATTCTGGACAATAAACACGTAGATATGTGTTCTTTTACCATCATATGCAGAAATTGTGTCCCATTCCACCATTATCAAAAAGTCGGTTTAAGTTAAATGCGGAGATTTTAATGCATCGTCCTCGATCTCAAATTATGCTCAAGTTGTGATGTTAATTGACTGAACTTTGTTGATCTTAAACATGTAGACCATCGGCACTTGGAAAAGTATCGGGGAAGTTTTGAGGTAAAGTATGGATACGTTACTCAGTACCTGGAAAAAAGCATCGAGTACGAAATGCTCCAGTATTTTTTGGAAAAGTATCGATACTACTCACTTAGTACTTGTATCGTTCTATCACTGATCGTGATAGTCAGCAAACTCCTTCAGGCGAAATAGGGATTTTAAACGTGGAAGAGACGCTAAGAAGAGTGTTGTATATAAAACACATAGTTTTACTTACGTAAGCTCTCTATCGTTATTAGGCCTCGATGAACTGCGACAAAAATGTTTGAAAACACTATTGAGAAAATGATGTATGTCATAAAGCAGCGATTTAACATTTTTTTTCAAACACTCGCTACTTGTAAGAATTCACAATGCTTCATAAAATAAATCCACCTGCCAAGTTTATCCATGAAAAAACACCGTTATAACCATTTCTGACTTTATTGACGTTTTTCCGAATTGAAGAAAAGATAAATTCTCAATTGCACACATGCATATTTATGGTTTTTCTCAAACAAAAACAAATTTTAATATTTTATTTATTACATCTCCTTTTGTTTCGAGGTTGCTTTCTTTAAATATTAAATTGCGCAAAATTAAAAAAATCATGGCCGATCAGAAAAGGGAACGGTTATACCTTATAAGTTTTTTATCATGAGTATATTCATTATAAAAACGCCTATCAGGGAAAACCGTTTCTGACATTATTGGAGTTTTTTCGTAATGAAAAAAATTTCAAATTTCTCAACTGCACACATACGTACTTATTTTTTTCAAATAAAAACATGTTTGATTATTTTACTATGTTTATTTAATGATTTACTTTTGTTCTGAGATTGATTTTTAAATATTATATTGCTCAAAAACTTAAAAAAAATCTTAGCCTATCAGAAGAGAGAGCGGTTATACCTTACTAGCAGACCTGGCAGACGTTGTTCTGCCCTAAATTTGGCCTATCTGCATTTTTTAATAAGCTTTTTCCGTCTAACTCTGCCCTCCCCCACCCCTCTTCACTTTTTCCTGATCCTTTTATTCACTCCTCCGTCCGTCTTTTTCGCTTCATCTATCTCCATATTCGTCTCATTCTATTTCTTTCTCAGTATCCTTCTACTTCCCTCTTTTCTCTTCTCTCACCGTCTTCTCATTCTTCTTCATCCCTTATTGCCTGTCCCAGAGGGTGGTATGTATTTTGTTCCAGTCCCAGTCCCAGTCCCACTCCGAGTCTCAGTCCCGGCCCTAGTTCTAATCCCAGTCCCAGTCCGTCTCTGGTTAACTTCCCAGAAAAAAGGATCGTAAATACTAATATAGGCAAATTTATATACCAAATTTTCAAATATTGAATTTTTTCTAAAAAAAAAATCATAACTCAAGAATGGCTAAACCGATTTGGGATTTCAAAATGAACTAACCATTATCTCTCCTTCCTGTATATTTCCTAAAAATTTCATGGCAATCTTTCTATCCGTTCTCGAGTTATGTACTGACAATCAAAATGTACACTTCTTTTTATATATATAGAAGATACGTGTTTTATCATGAGTTTATCAGTATTTGAACTGTGACTTGATTGTCAATCCACCTTTTCGACACTGATAATTTTGGTATATGAAATCTATGTATGTAGTTCAATTAATTTTGCACTGATAACCTGAACACAAATATAAATGCATATAAAAAGAAAAAAAATTATTTAATCAAAAAAATCAGTACAAATTTGAAACAAGGTAACAAGGTCTTAAAGACGGCCGTTGATTTTTAAAAACAATTTTTCCGGTTATTTGCATAGCCGAAACCGATATTTTAAATTGAAAGAGTTTTTTTATGTCCACCCATTAAATAACTGTTAAATAAGAGCTCTGTTGGTTTCGGGTTTTCACAGAGAACGATCGTTATGCAAGCAATATAAAGGGAATGGTCAGGGAAGGCGAAAACCCGATTACCAAAAAAAAGTATAATCACGTTCTGTTAAGACGTACATATGTATATGTTAGCTAATAGGGTTCACTGTAAACGAATAACATAAGCAGAGATGAATTTAGAGGAGAGGATAAAGGAAAAGAAAGAATAGGAATAGAAACAAGTAAGAACGGGCCTGTCTTCAACTGTGCCGAAGACTTCATACCTTTCATGAATGGGGCTGAACAATAATCTTATCCCGTTCGTAATCTCCGAATAATCGGATATATAAGATAAGAAATATATAGTGAACAGATCTATATACCCAAACGATTTTTAAGTTAAATATAAAATAAAAAACAGGTAGGTACTTTGTGTGAGGATGCAAAGTTTCAGGTTTTTTGTGGTCTGCGAGTGAAAACTATGACTACGAATCACGTATTTCAAAAATATATGATGTAAACGTAACTATTTGATGAAATTTTATGAATTTGAAGCTTCTATCCGTAAAAAAGGGGCAAAAATGACAGTTTTATATGAAGTATATAATATATATACCACCGATCTCTATGATTTTTTGGACACAACAATATATACTATATACGTAAGCAATCGGTGAAATTTGAAGCGTTTAGCTGTTAAAATGGGGTAGAAATTGCGAAAAGTTTCTTATCTGAACAATCGGTTGTATGAGATATATACTATATATATAACCGATCTCTATGATTTTTTCAGACAACAACATATACCGTATACGTAAGCATTCGGTGAAATTTGAAGCCTCTAGCTCTTAAAATAGGGCAATAATTACGAAAAGTTTCTTATCTGAACAATCGGTTGTGGAGATATATACTATATATACGACCGATCTCATCAATTTTTTCAGGCAACAATATGTGCAATATACGAAAGTATATGGTGAAGTTTGAAGCTTCAATCTGTTAAATTGAGTAAGATATTACAAAAATCCTCTTTTTCTGAAAAATCGGTTGTATGGAGGATATATGCTATAGTGGTCCGATCCGGCCGGTTCCGACAAATGTCTAATCGGACACCCAAATACACCCGCTCACCAAATTTTATCAAAATATCTCAAAAATTGAGGGACTAGTTTGCATACAAACAGACAGACGGACATGGCTAAATCAACTCAGCTCTTCAACCTGATTATTTCGGTATACTTAATGGTGGGTCTATCTATTTTCCTTTAATGACTTACAATTTTGGGTTTCGTGACGAAATTAATATACCATTTCATTTTCATGAAAGTATAAAAAGTAAAGGAAAGAGAAAGGATAACAACTGTTGGAATGTTATCTACGGTTCATGGGCTTGTTGTACATTTTTTGTTATCAGCGAGCTATAGACGAGTTAGCAATCTGTTGTCGATGAGTTACCGGTTTGTTATCGATTTTTCATCCATAAAAGACAGCTTTTTTATTCAACATTTTACCGATGTGTTCTCGAAAAAGTATCGATTAGTTATCGGAATAATATAGTTTCGATAATTTCCAAAATAGTACCAAAATGATCCCCAAATTTTCGCAAATATAATCCCGCAAACTATAAAACCTAATGTTAAGTTTACATTATGGTAAATTCTAACAAACGAGAGATATACCATTTCCGAAAAGTATTTCGGTCGCAAACTAATGGTTTAAAAAGCACTTAAGGCAACAAATCACACCGAACCATTTGCAATTAAAAATTCAACACTGAAAAAAAAAACGAAAAAGTTCATAAATAAACATATCTAAATGAGAAAACCAAATCTCTTTTTCTGGTTGACCGTTAAACCGCGTGTATGTATGTACTATGTATTTATTCCCATGACATTGCATTAAAAACTCTTTAACTTTATCTATGGATGTACATTAGACTGGGTTGGTCCCCATACCAAAAAAAAAGTTGCTAATGTCCGCCCCTAAATTTGAAGATAATGTTGAGAGGGTTTCGGAAAAATTTTTTTTAATTTTTTTTGATCCTTCGAAATACAGCCAAAACGGTTATTTCGGTGTAACTTGGTTATTTGACGTGCGATTTTTAAATATGATATGTCATTATTTTGGCCTTGAGAAGCTTCACCGCTTCCGCTTAATGTCCTATTAAGCTATGAAGTCGTTTTCACATGATTAGGTCAGCTAACAAAACTTTACCCCCCCCCCCCCCCCCCCCCCCTAATGTATGTTTTTTTTCCTTACCAAACGAAAGTACTTAAAAATTCAAGAAAATTTTGCTTTGAAACCATATTACTAAAATAATAAACAAAGAAGTTATAGCACTTTCAATATTTATTGCAACTGTTATTTTACCTGATTCTTATTATACTTAGACCTGAAACTCATGGTATTTTTGGAGGAAAAATTTCAGGGTTTGCATTGAAAAGTTAATAAAGATATGCCAAATATCATGAATAGGGGAAGTCAAAGTAAATAAGTGAGTCAAACCTGTTATTTCGTATTTATAATAATAACACTATGCGGCAAAATCAACTTTTTTCTGGGTATTGGACAAACCCACTTTTTCGTAGAGATCGAGGCTTAAGTAAACAAAGTACTATCTCCGTTTTTCGAACTTAGCCTTCAAAAAATAGATATCGGCTTACGAAGTTCGAAGTTCAAAATTCTACATTTCGAAATTGTATTTTATTTTTTTGTTAACGCGTTCAGCAAATTGAACTGAGGTGGGCGTGGTCCGCCCTTTTCCCTTATTAGAAGGGCTGGATTCTTTTTTTGAGAAATTTAGTATAACAGCTGTTATACGAGGTGAAAAGTCAGAAGTCAGAGGCTGACTGTGTTCAGGAGACAGCTGTTATACTAATTTTCTCAAAAAAGAATCCAGCCCTTCTAATAAGGGAAAAGGGCGGACAGTATGCTGGCCTTCATACCGAAAGCCCCAGGAAAAAGACATGAAAATATATGTATACAAAAAAATAAATATAAAAAATAAATAAATTAATTAATTAATATTTATTATCATTATCAAGAAGAAGAATTTTCCGATAATAAAATTATTGGTTTTCACTACAATACATTCTTTATTCACAATTGTTTTTGTTTTTATCGGCCTATTGATAAATCATTCAAGCTTCGAATCGAGCTCAAGGCCAGAACAATAATTTTTTTATAATGATAATTATTGTTATTTTTTAATTTTTCTATATAGCTAAATGGTTAGCGCAGCATGCCTAAAGCGTACTGATGATGAAGGCTTAGCGTCCTTCGAAATGGATCTATCTGCGCAGCTATGACAGGTTGTCTGAAAAATTTTCTACTTACTATTCCAAAAACAAAATACAATTTTTCAAATTTAGAAAAATTAAAAAATAACAATGATTATCATTATAAAAAAATTATTGTTCTGGTCTTGAGCTCGATTCGAACCTTGAATGATTCTTTATTCAAAGTAAAATAAAACTGTGAGCAACACTTCAAAATGATTGATAAAAATGTTAGAATAAAAATGCATGTATGCTATTGTCACGGATATTAGCATCACTAAATTATCCCATCACTAAGGCGATGCTAAGGCCATGCCAAGCAGTATTTACGTTAATAATTAAATCAAGTATACACATATATAAGGCAGCCAGAGATATGTCACACACAGATGCATTTACTTATATGCCTATGTGCGCGCGAGAGACTGTAAACTACAAACATTCACATCAATAATTCAATCTTTATGTATCTACATAAACGAATAAATAATTGCGTCTACACATATGTACGTGTACGAGCAGCGGAGCGGCAATGCACAAACACATGCATATATCTTATCTGAGTTGTCACAAGAGAGAGCAATAATTTGTGCACGTAGTTGTGGCTGGCGATTTTGTAGCCGAAACAACTAGTAAGTTCTGGAAATCGAAGAGCCTAGAAGTATGCAGCGTAAATTATAAAAGCGGGGCAAGCGAGTAAGAAGTAATTCAGTTTGAGTTGAGCTATCAATCAGTTTGATTAAGCCCGCGATCTGGCGGCCAATAGTAGGGTTTCATTTGAGTTATTAATCAGTTTGGTTATTAAGCCAGCGAGTAGCAAAGTATAAGTGTTATTGTGAAGTACTTAATAAAGGCCATTTTTCCATCACTCAATATTGGAGTTATTTATTCAACAGTTTAGTGATTCGAACTTAGCAGAGGATTGCAAATAAGAGGATTTGCAAGTAAATTCGTTACAATTGGTGTCAGAAGAGGAATTGTTGAATATATTCCGAAGACTTCGAATAAACTTGGACATGGCAAAGTTAAGTGAATTGAAGATCCCGCAACTGAAGAAGGAGTTGGAGAGCCGTGGATTGAATACAAGCGGCGTTAAACTCGAACTTCAGGCACGGCTACGAGAGGCAATGGAAGCAGAAGGAATTGATGTGGAAGAGTATGTCTTTCATCTTGATGGCGAGGAGACAACAAAAATTGAAGAGAAAAACGAAACATCGCAGACGGTTACCAGTACAGACTTGAACATGATTTTAGCTGCAATATCTGCTCAAACATCGACAGTGTCATCTCAACTGAAAGCACAAGAGGCACGTATAACAGAAATGTCATGACAAATATTCACCAACATGTCATCACAACTGGAAGAACAGAAAACGTATATGTCATCACAGATGGAATCCCAAGAGACACGTATAACAGCGAAGATTGAATCACAGGAGACACGTATCTCAGAAATGTCGTCAGAAATAACATCTAAAATTGAAGCACAAGAGGCACGTATATCAGAAATGTCGACACAAATTTCAGCACAGGTATCATCGCAGATCTCGGCACAACTAGAATCGCGTATGGAAGAGAAACTAACGCAGTTTCAGGAAGGGTTCAGTGGGCGACAAGATAAAATGGAGGCCGAAATAGATGCTTTGAAGGATCGGATTCAGGAGTTACAATTGAACCGTCCAATCACTTCAATGTCTACTCTGAAGGTAAAATCCCCAACGTTTGATGGTTCTGTTCCATTCCAGGTATTTAAGCTCCAATTTGAGAAGACGTCGGCAGCGAACAGCTGGAATGCTGAAGATAAAGTTGCAGCTCTGTTCGTGGCATTGAAAGGGCCAGCAGCCGAAATCCTACAGACGATTCCCGAAGGAGAGCGGAACAACTATGAAGCATTGATGGCCGCTGTCGAGAGACGTTATGGAAGCGAGCATAGGAAACAGATATTCCAAATTGAGTTGCAAAACCGTCACCAAAGAGCGGATGAGACTTTGCAGGAGTTTGCCTCGGATGTTGAAAGGTTGGCTCATCTCGCAAATGCGGACGCACTTGTGGAATACACCGAGAGGGTAAAAATCCAGAGTTTTATAAACGGCATACGGGACGTAGAAACGAAGCGAGCGACATATGCAAACCCAAAACCCACATTCGCAGAAACGGTATCGCATGCTCTGATTCAGGAAACAGCGTCGCTTTTGTGTAAGCCAGTCTTCAAAGCACGCCGTGTGGAAGTAGAAAGGCCAGAGTGGGTGGACACAATTTTGGAGGAGCACTTAAGGAAAGTAGTGGACAAGTACCATAAAGAATGGGATACCCGCATACCATTATTCTTGATGGCTTACCGATCAGCAGTGCATGAGACAACGGGCCAAACCCCTGCAAAAGTAATTTTTGGCAATGACCTTAGACTGCCAGCTGATTTGAAGTTTGGGATAGATGCCAATGCGGAGAGAAATGTCAGGAAATCCACTAGTGATTTGGAAGAAGAGCTAAGAGAAATACATGATCTGATAAGGCAACGAACAAAGATTATGAGTGACAAGATGAAAGCCAGATATGATAAAGCACTTAATTCAGAAGGTTTTCAGGAAGGAGATTTGGTGCTGTTATACAACCCACAACGTAAAAAAGGTTTGTCCCCGAAATTGCAGTGTAATTGGGAAGGCCCATACAAAGTTGTAAAACGGATCAACGATGTAGTGTACCGCATACAAACCATCGGTAAACCACGAACCAAAATGAAGGTGGTCCATTTGGAAAGGCTGGCAACATTTAGATCGGGAGATTTGTCTGATCGGGACCATCAGACTTAGGTGGAGGGCAGTGTCACGGATATTAGCATCACTAAATTATCCCATCACTAAGGCGATGCTAAGGCCATGCCAAGCAGTATTTACGTTAATAATTAAATCAAGTATACACATATATAAGGCAGCCAGAGAGATGTCACACACAGATGGATTTACTTATATGCCTATGTGCGCGCGAGAGACTGTAAACTACAAACATTCACATCAATAATTCAATCTTTATGTATCTACATAAACGAATAAGGTTTTTGGTCTACCATGGTGCTTTCTGCGTTCATTTCGCAGTCCTTGTTCAGGGTCATTCAAAAATGTTAAACAATAATAGAGTTTTCTTTCAGATATTCCCAAAGTATTTAGAAAAAAAATTTCACATACTGCAAATGTAGTAGCGTTTACTTGAAAAAAAATAGAGTTTCCTCTTGTTTTTGCGATGTTTTTAGATATGCGCCGACGCCTTTTTAGTACTGTTGGTTTGACAAAGCATAAAATAAACGTTTTTCGATGGAATTTAACTGCCAAAATTGTGAATGTATTTCGCTTCTTTCACCAATAACCATGTAATTTTATTTCTGCAATCACGAATGCAGTTTTCCTAACAGGGTGGTCGCATACTTACTGCAGGGCGTTCTACACCTTTCCTATTTACATATTTCTTTCCTTTTTCGCGACAGGATTTTCGTACGTTAATTTTCCATGATTCTGGATGTATCTGACTCTTTCGTGCCCTAATTTACCCAGTGCCTGAAGATGTTCCTTTTTCACAATTGTTAGCACTTTGTTCCAGGTTAGAGTTAACACGAATACTAGAACGAACCATGCCAATCTAGTCCTCAATATTAAAGGAAGGATCTAAAATTTCATCATCCGATAAAAAATTGCTTGCGGACATGTGACTATTCATTATTTTTGTTTGAAATAAAATTCACTTTTTTAATCACAAGCGCGGCAACAAGCAAAAATATAGTTAACTGAATTTTATATTAAACCGGTACCTATTTTAAAAATATTTCTCGGCCAAAGTAGTTATTTTCCACAAGTGAAATCACATTTTCTTTTACTTGGTTCGATTCCTTCACCAAAAGAAGCAATAGATGGTATGGAGTATAAACAAAGCCAATATATTTATTTAAACTCACATCTATTTTCTGTTTTTGTTACTTGACATGCTCAATGTATATAAGTGCATTTAAAATTGTATGACATACGAGAACTGTATTCTTAACAAAACAAGTAAGGAAGGTTAAGTTCGGGTGTAACCGAACATTACATACTCAGTTGAGAGCTATGGTGACAACATAAGGGAAAATAACCATGTAGGAAAATGAACCGAGGGTAACCCTGGAATGTGTTTGTATGACATGGGTATCAAATGAAAGGTATTAAAGAGTATTTTAAGAGGGAGTGGGCCATAGTTCTATAGGTGGACGCCATTTAGGGATATCGCTATAAAGGTGGATCAGGGTTGACTCTAGAATTTGTTTGTACGATATGTGTATCAAATCAAAGGTATTAATGCAGGTTTTAAAAGGGAGTGGTGGTAGTTTTATAGGTGGTCGCCTTTTCGAGATATCGCCATAAAGGTGGACCAGGGGTGACTCTAGAATGCGTTTGTACAATATGGGTATCAAACGAAAGGTGTTAATGAGTATTATAAAAGGGCGCGGGGCTTAGTTCTATAGGTGGACGCCTTTTCGAGATATAGCCATAAAGGTGGACCAGGGGTGACTCTAGAATGTGTTTGTACGATATGGGTATCAAATTAAAAGTATTAATGAGGGTTTTAAAAGGGAGTGGTGGTAGTTGTATAAGTGGTCGCCTTTTCGAGATATCGGCATAAAGGTGGGCCAGGGGTGACTCTAGAATGCGTTTGTACAATATGGGTATCAAACGAAAGGTGTTAATGAGGGTTTTAAAAGGGAGTGGTGGTAGTTGTATAGGTGGTCGCCTTTTCGAGATATCGGCATAAAGGTGGACCAGGGGTGACTCTAGAATGCGTTTGTATAATATGGGTATCAAACGAAAGGTGTTAATTATTATTTTAAAAGGGCGTGGGACGCCTTCTCGAGATATATCTATAAAGGTGGACCAGGGGTGACTCTAGAATATGTTTGTACGATATGGGTATCAAATGAAAGGTGTTAATGAGTATTTTAGAAGAGCGTGGGGCTTAGTTCTATAGGTGGACGCCTTTTCGAGATATCGCCATAAAGGTGGACCAGAGGTGACTCTAGAATGTGTTTGTACGATATGGGTATCAAATGAAAGGTATTAATGAGGGTTTTAAAAGGGAGTGGTGGTAGTTGTATAAGTGGTCGCCTTTTCAAGATATCGGCATAAAGGTGGGCCAGGGGTGACTCTAGAATGCGTTTGTACAATATGGGTATCAAACGAAAGGTGTTAATTAGTATTTTAAAAGGGCGTGGGGCTTAGTTCTATAGGTGGACGCCTTTTCGAGATATCGCCATAAATGTGGATCAGGGGTGACTCTAGAATGTGTTTGTACGATATGGGTATCAAATTAAAGGTATTAATGAGGGTTGTAAAAGGGAGTGGTGCTAGTTGTATAGGTGGTCACCTTTTCGAGATATCGGCATAAAGGTGGACCAGGGTGACCCTAGAATTTGTTTGTACAATATGGGTATCAAACGAAAGGTGTTAATGAGTATTTCAAAAGGGCGTGGGGTTTAGTTCTATAGGTGGACGCCTTTTCGAGATATCGCCATTAAGGTGGACCAGGGGTGACTCTAGAATGTGTTTGTACGATATGGGTATCAAATTAAAGGTATTAATGAGGGTTTTAAAAGGGAGTGGTGGTAGTTGTATAGGTGGTCGCCTTTTCGAGATATCGGCATAAAGGTGGACCAGGGGTGACTCCAGAATGCGTTTGTACAATATGGGTATCAAATGAAAGGTGTTAATGAGTATTTTAAAAGGGCGTGGGTCTTAGTTCTATAGGTGGACGCCTTTTCGAGATATCGCCATAAAGGTGGACCAGGGTGACTCTAGAATGTGTTTGTACGATACGGGTATCAAATTAAAGGTGTTAATGAGGGTTTTAAAAGGGAGTGGTGGTAGTTGTATAGGTGGTCACCTTTTCGAGATATCGGTATAAAGGTGGACCAGGGTGACCCTAGAATTTGTTTGTACAATATGGGTATCAAACGAAAGGTGTTAATGAGTATTTCAAAAGGGCGTGGGGTTTAGTTCTATAGGTGGACGCCTTTTCGAGATATCGCCATTAAGGTGAACCAGGGGTGACTCTAGAATGTGTTTGTACGATATGGGTATCAAATTAAAGGTATTAATGAGGGTTTTAAAAGGGAGTGGTGGTAGTTGTATAGGTGGTCGCCTTTTCGAGATATCGGCATAAAGGTGGACCAGGGGTGACTCCAGAATGCGTTTGTACAATATGGGTATCAAATGAAAGGTGTTAATGAGTATTTAAAAGGGCGTGGGTCTTAGTTCTATTGGTGGACGCCTTTTCGAGATATCGCCATAAAGGTGGACCAGGGGTGACTCTAGAATGTGTTTGTACGATACGGGTATCAAATTAAAGGTGTTAATGAGGGTTTTAAAAGGGAGTGGTGGTAGTTGTATAGGTGGTCGCCTTTTCGAGATATCGGCATAAAGGTGGACCAGGGGTGACTCTAGAAAGCGTTTGTACAATATGGGTATCAAACGAAAGGTGGTAATGAGTATTTTAAAAGGGCGTGTGGCTTAGTTCTATAGGTGGACGCATTTTCGAGATATGGCCATAAAGGTGAACCAGGGGTGAATCTAGAATGTGTTTGTACGATATGGGTAACAAATTAAAGGTATTAATGAGGGTTTTAAAAGGGAGTGGTGGTAGTTGTATAGGTGGTCGCCTTTTCGGGATATCGGCATAAAGGTGGACCAGGGGTGACTCTAGAATACGTTTGTACAATATGGCTATCAAATGAAAGGTGTTAATGAGTATTTTAAAGGGAGTGGGCCTTAGTTCTATAGGTGGACGCCTTTTCGAGATATCGCCATAAAGGTGGACCAGGGGTGACTCTAGAATTTGTTTGTACAATATGGGTATCAAACGAAAGGTGTTAATGAGTATTTTAAAAGGGCGTGTGGCTTAGTTCTATAGGTTAACGCCTTTTCGAGATATCGCCATAAAGGTGGACCAGGGGTGACTCTAGAATGTGTTTGTACGATATGGGTATCAAATTAAAGGTATTATTTATTTATTTATTTATCTCGTTTTAATCTAGAAAATGTGAACATTTTCATACAGATTACAAGAAAAAAAAAGACACACAGTTATTTAATCGTAAAAACTAAAAGTTACCTAAAAGTTTACGTACATAAGTCATTTAATATCGATTTAAACATATGTTTTGTGGAGGAAAAGTCCAGAGCCACAGGATTTGATAGCATATTAAACTCTTTTAAAGCTCTTGAAATTGGAGCATTAGACGCGTAATTTGTTCTAACCGTGTCCAACCAGACAGTATCGTGATTGCGGTGACTCCTCTGTGGGATGTTGAAACAAATTCTGGCCAGCAGAAATGGGCAGTCAATCGCTCCACTTATCAAGTCAAAAACAAAGGTGAGAGACAGAATAGAACGTCTGCTGTTTAACGATTTTAGGTTTATGAGCAAACAGCGACTACTGTAAGAAGGAATCGGGTCATTGAAATGCAACGACCGTAGGGCAAAGCGAACAAAAACTTTTTGCACACGTTCAAGCATGGTAATGTGACAATTATAGAATGGCCTCCAGATAAAGACGGCGTATTCTAATTTAGACCGCACAAGAGAGGTGTATAGCAATTTTAATGTGTAAGGATCGGTAAAATCAGAGCTAAATCGTTTGATGAAGGCAAGTGTTGAATATGCCTTCGCTATTATGTAATTCAAATGGGTTTGAAACAGAAATTTACAATCGAATACAACACCAAGATCAGTAATTTCACTTAAAGTGGATAATCGAAGACCATCGATTTTATACCATGTGGGTAACGGACAGCGAGACTTTGAGTAGCAAACATTTGAGCACTTTTTTATATTAAGATTCAACTTATTACGTTTACACCAGTCGGCAACATTATCTATATCAGATTGTAGCCTTACCATGTCTTCATTGCTCGTAATTGTCGAAAAAATCTTAAGATCATCAGCGTACAACAGAAAATTTGCGTAATTGAAACAGCTGGTTATATCGTTGATGAAAATTACGAAGAGAAGCGGGCCCAGTATGCTACCCTGTGGAACCCCAGAAGTCGCAATGAAAGGATCAGATGATGCCCCATCAACCGTAACCACACATTTACGAGAGGAGAGATAGGATTCAAGCCATTTTAAAAGAGTGGAATGAAATCCTAGAGCTGTCAGTTTCAATAATAAAATTGTGTGGTTCACCTTGTCAAAAGCTTTTGAAAAGTAAGTGTAAACTGAATCAACTTGAAGGCGATTTTGAAACGCAGAAATGCAGTATTCCGAAAATACGGCGAGGTTTGAGACTGTTGAGCGACCTTTAACAAAACCGTGTCGTTGAGCGGAGATCAAGTGATTTACCGTAAAATAAATTTTATTTTTAACTATAGCCTCAAATAGTTTTGAGACTGAGGATATCTTTGAAATTGGCCGATAATTCGCAATATTGTTCTTATTACCACTTTTAAACACTGGAGTGATAGAACTGACTTTCCACGCATCAATAAACACTCCTCGTTCAAGTGATTTATTGAATAGAACTAACAATGGGGAAGCAAGGGCAGAACATTTTTTTAATAGGTATGAGACAACCCATCCACATCGGTTTTAGTAGACATCTTCAGTTGTAGGATTCCTTTTTCAATATCAGCGAGCGTTAGGGTTAGCGATCCAAAATTTATTGGGGAATTTATGTTCGTGTAACACACCTGATCAAATGATTAATGAGGGGTTTAAAAGGGAGTGGTGGTAGTTGTATAGGTGGTCGCCTTTCGAGATATCGGCATAAAGGTGGACCAGGGGTGACTCTAGAATGCGTTTGTACAATATGGGTATCAAACGAAAGGTGTTAATGGGTATTATAAAGGGAGTGGGCCTTAGTTCTATAGGTGGACGCCTTTTCGAGATATCGCCATAAAGGTGGACCAGGGGTGACTCTAGAATGCGTTTGTACAATATGGGTATCAAACGAAAGGTGTTAATGAGTATTTTAAAGGGAGTGGGCCTTAGTTCTATAGTTGGACGCCTTTTCGAGATATCGCCATAAAGGTGGACCATGGGTGAATCTAGAATGTGTTTGTACGATATGGGTATCAAATTAAAGGTATTAATGAGGGTTTTAAAAGGGAGTGTTGGTAGTTGTATAGGTGGTCGCCTTTTCGATATATCGCCATAAAGGTGGACCAGGGGTGACCCTAGAATTTGTTTGTACGATATGGGTATCAAATGAAAGGTGTTAATGAGTATTTTTAAAATGGAGTGGGCCTTAGTTCTATAGGTGGTCGACTTTTCGAGATATCGCCATAAAGGTGGACCCGGGGTGACTCTAGAATGCGTTTGTACAATATGGGTATCAAACGAAAGGTGTTAATGAGTATTTCAAAAGGGCGTGGGGCTTAGTTCTATAGGTGAACACCTTCTCGAGATATCGCCATAAAGGTGGACCAGGGGTGACTCTAGAATGTGTTTGTACGATATCGGTATCAAATTAAAGGTATTAATGAGGGTTTTATAAGGGAGTGGTGGTAGTTGTATAGGCGGTCGCCTTTTCGAGATATCGCCATGAAGGTGGACCAGGGGTGACTCTAGACTTTGTTTGTACGATATGGGTATCAAATGAAAGGTGTTAATGAGTCTTTTTAAAAGGGAGTGGGCCTTAGTTCTATAGGTGGTCGACTTTTCGAGATATCGCCATAAAGGTGGACCATGGGTGAATCTAGAATGTGTTTGTACGATATGGGTATCAAATTAAAGGTATTAATGAGGCTTTTAAAAGGGAGTGGTGGTAGTTGTATATGTGAAGGCGTTTTCCAGATATCGACCAAAATGTGGACCAGGGTGACCCAGAACATCATATGTTGGATACCGCTAATTTATTTATATATATAATACCACGAACAGTATTCCTGCCAAGATTTCAAGGGTTTTTTATTTCGCCCTGCAGAACTTTTTCATTTCATTCTACTTAATATGGTAGGTGTCACACCCATTTTACAAAGTTTTTTTCTAAAGTTATATTTTGCGTCAATAAAGCAATCCAAATACCATGTTTCATCCCTTTTTTCGTATTTTGTATAGAATTATGGCATTTTTTCGTTTTTGGTAATTTTCGATATCGAAAAAGTGGGCGTGGTCATAGTCGGATTTCGGCCATTTTTTATACCAATACAAAGTGAGTTCAGATAAGTACGTGAACTGAGTATAGTAAAGATATATCGATTTTTGCTCAAGTTATCGTGTTAACGGCCGAGCGGAAGGACAGACGTTCGACTGTGTATAAAAACTGGGTGTGGCTTCAGCCGATTTCGCCCTTTTTCACAGAAATAAGTTATTGTCCCAGAATCTAAGCCCCTACCAAATTTCGCAAAGATTGGTAAATTTTTGTTCGACTTATGGCATTAAAATTATCCTAGACAAATTAAATGAAAAAGGGCGGAGCCACGCCCATTTTGAAATTTTCTTTTATTTTTGCATTTTGTTGCACCATATCATTGATGGAGTTGAATGTTGACATAATTTACTTATATACTGTAAAGATATTAAATTTTTTGTTAAAATTTGACTTAAAAAAATTTTTTTGTCATTCTCCGATTTTGCTAATTTTTATTAAGCATACATATAGTAATACGAGTAACGTTCCTGCCAAATTTCATCATGATATCTTCAACGACTGCCAAATTACAGCTTGCAAAATTTTAAATTACCTTCTTTTAAAAGTGGGCGGTGCCACGCCCATTGTCCAAAATTTTACTAATTTTCTATTCAGTGTCATCAGTTCAACTCACCCACCAAGTTTCATCGCTTTATCCGTCTTTGGTAATGAATTATCGCACTTTTTCGGTTTTTCGAAATTTTCGATATCGAAAAAGTGGGCGTGGTTATAGTCCGATATTGTTCATTTTAAATAGCGATCTGAGATGAGTACTCAGGAAGCTACATACCAAATTTCATCAAGATACCTTAAAATTTAGTCAAGTTATCGTTTTAAGGGTCAGACGGACAGGCGGACATGGCTCAATCAAATTTTTTTTCGATCCTGATGATTTTGATATATGGAAGTCTATATCTATCTCGATTCCTTTTTACCTGTACAACCAACCGTTATCCAATTAAAGTTAATATATTCTGTTAGCTCTGCTCAACTGAGTATAATAAATAATCAATTTGAATATAAAAATGTCGTATGTTCGTTATTTGTTGCACATACGACAAAATACACACACAGGACGTTAAAATCATGTGACATACGACAAAATTCATGATGGATATCTGGAAATCTATAGCGTTCAGGGAGAACCTAATGGTACCGTTCGATAGAACATGAGGAGTATACTATGAAATTGCAATAATCCTAAAATTGAAAATTTTCGCATTCGACATCGGTGTTCTCAGGTAGCGATATGTACATATGTAAGTACATACATTCACTATGTTAAATCGATGAATGAATCACTGATAATTCAAACTTACATCACCGGTTTCGTATTACTTTTGCCATTTACATGAATGGGCTCTGCAAACATCAAATTACTTTCATAAAAGGCTTCGTCGTCCTTAAATTCATTATTTGACTTGGACATGGTGAAATTGTTTACCGCTATCTACCGCGGCGCCACCGAAAAATTTAAAAAAAAAGTTTATTTTCGTTTCGTTTTCCTTTGAATGTTTTCACATTTAAGTTCACCTACCGACTGAACTATTTTGGACTTGGGCAAATTATTAATATTGGAAATTATTTTTACAACCAGCCGAGTTCCCAATGTGTAGATATCTTATCACAAGCGCTTTAGTGTTTAAGTCTTATTTACATTGTACAATCTACTCAATTAATTGGCGAACATTCAATTTATTACCAATATAATAATAAATCGTTGTTTTTTGTGCCTGAGCTATAGGGAATCAACGTATGGCAAATTTTAGTTGTGAATATATGCAAATATGTATGTAGATGAAGTAAATTAAAAAAATGCAAAAGCAAATGTCCGTTTTTGGTGTTTGAAAGAGCGATATTTCCATTCATCAGTGGGATTGAGTATAAATAGTATAAAAATAAAAATATCGATATCGACAATCCTGATATTAATACATCCAAATATCCACTAGTCGCTTAAAGTGATACCGTAATTGGAATTATGTAAAGGAATTTTCAAATACTAAGCGTTTATTAGCACATCAAAACCACATTACACATTAGGGTGGGCTAAGCTTGTTTTCTTCAGTAGGCCACAGAAAAACTTCTTCCTAAGTTGCCATTGTATACAGTCAACAAATTTTGGCTCTTAATATTAACGGTACGGATACAAGAAAGTGATTTTATATCTGCACTTAAATGCAGGATTGATAAGACGATTTCTTCCCCAACCGATTAGAATACCTTTTTTGCCGGAGCATCATCTTTCATTCGCATAACGTGGCCTAGCCAGCTAGCCGCTGCATTTTAATTTGCTGGGCTATGTTGATGTGTGCGTAAAGCTCTTCATTAAATCTTCTTCGATACTCGCCGTCGTTAACGCGTAGAGGTCCGTAAATCTTTCCAAAAACTTTTTTCTCGAACACAGCCAGAGCCGCTTCATTTGATGTTGTTGTAGCAGTGTTTCGCCCAATGCAATATGTGCGACCACTCATAAATTGTCATCAATATGCTCTAACGGGAAAGGAAACGTACAGTTTCAAACATGTGTAAGGCAACCCTTATGATAAGTGTTGAGTGACCATAACATCAATCATTAAATATTAACCACGTCAGTTTTTTTGACCACATCAATCACTCACAATGAGGGTTACATTAACAAACGTCACTTTGAATGACGCTAATTAATTTCGCGCATTCAACCCGACAAGTCAGACAATTTTGCACGAATTGTATAATATATATATTAAAATAAAGATACTCATAAATTGCAAGTGTAAAGTTTTACTTTTTATTGGAAATTGGTGACCGACCCCTTTGGGTTTTCTAAAAACATTGTTTTTGGTTCGTAACAACTTGTTACTAACAAGCGGCATTAAAGTGGCTGATGTGGCTTACCAGCGTTTCAACAACGCCGCCGAAAAAAAACGTCAAGTGCTACAACAGAAGTCCATCGGCTAAAATCCATGTCCATTTCAATGGACATGTTACATGGCGACCGTGGTCATGCCTGCGGCAAAAGGTGGCGCCGGGGAAGGAAAAAATTCCCCGCACTACAAAATAAATTTACTAAAGATTTTTAAAATAAAATATGTGCGTGATGGTTGTGAAAAAAGCACGTGGTGGTTGTGTTAATACAAAAAGATGCAAAAAAAATACATAAAATCAGAATTACATAAAGTAAAAATTTTTTTTCCAACAAAAAGTTTACATAAAATCATTTAATTACAAAAAAGTTTATTGCAACAAAATTTAAAAAAAAAATTACATGGAATAAACTCTAATTTCAAAATACAAAACCTAAATACAAAAAATATAAAGTTTCAAAAAAAATACAAAAAAAATATAAAATTACAAAAAGACTACAAAAAAAAATTCTACAAAATTACAAAAAAAGACTACAAAAAAAAATTTAAAAAATTTCAAACACTACAAAAATTACAAAATTTTACAAAAGTACAAAAAATACATAAAATATCAAAAGAAAAACTACAAAATTCATAAAATTTCAAAAAAAAAAATTTTTAAATGGTTAAGATAAAACCAAATTTAAAAATAAAAGCGGACTATTACATAAAATTTCTTTTGGAACAAAATCCAAAATATACATACATTTTAAAAAACTAGAAAGAAATAAAAGTTATGGGCAAAATTGTGGCGTTACATATATACATACATATGTGCGAAAAATAATTTTTGAACTGGCTGTACTATGCCATAACGGTGATGATAAGCACAACCACCAGTGACGCTATTACCAAGCACCGTTAAGTGCGGTAAATTATTCACGCCATTTACTCCACCAACACCACCAACTCAACCTGAGAAAGAAAAAAAAGCATAGCGGAAGAGAGAGGCAAATAGGAAAAATTCACTTGGTAACAGCAGCAGCGGAATACAACACCAACAACAACAAATTTCAGCAGTATACAAGCGAAGGCAGCAAGCAAAGCAGAAAAAGGGCGGTACAGTACCTTAATATATACGTATATAAGATTTTAACTTTGTACATACGTAGACATTTTGGCTTTCTCAATATATATATACATGTATACTATAAACGTAGCAACAACTTTTGCCTTCGCATGTAGCAACACAATTTGACACTTTTGATTATAAACATACTTTTCTTAAACATTTGTTTACTACGCATGTAACAACACACTTTTTCTACTTTAAAGACAATAACATGTTAAACTAATTAAATTAAGAAATTGAATTTTTCAAATTACTTACATACATAAAATTATTATATTGAAATATAAACATTTAAATATCGAAAATTTTTTGAATGTACATTAAAAATAATTTTAAATATACGGCCATCACATGCATATTATCACGCATATATTACTATATTCTTTCTTTTTCGAACTTTAATATGGAACTTGAATTTTTTTATCTAAAATGCGAACATTGCTTCGTAATAAATACAATCGGAAAAATATTTTTTCAAATTTAAACACTTTTTTTTAAACCGTTTTGAAACGCAAATTATACATCAATTTTATATATATAATACCAAAAATTTCCAATCTATTTGCCAAAATTTAGCGATAATTATTCAAACCTTATCAATTTTGAAAAATTCTCATTGACTTTAAATATCAACATAGACGGGTTACAGTCAATCAAAGTAATGGTGAAAATTTATTTTTATCGGTGAAAGCTTACTTTTCTCTTTTTCCAATTATTTCTTCGGAAATTGAACATAGTGAATATCATAAATATTTACATATTTCTCTAAACAAATACAGTGCTAATCAAATATTTTAACAACTCCTTCGAAGTATCACACGAATACAGTGTATTTCAAATATTTCAACATATTTTACATTTGCGATTCTTTTCAAACTATGCATCATATACAGTGTCTTTCAAATACTCCAACAGTTTTTTTTTCTTTGCATTATTAAACGAATACAGTGCGGTTAAAATATTTCAACATTCGCTTGCATTTACAAATTAAGTCACGAATACAGTGCCTTTCGAAGATGCGAATCTTCTTTACCATTTGCCAATTAACTCATCGATTTTGAATATTTCGAATCTTCGCTGATTTTACAAAAAAAATAAAATTTTTAATTTGCAAACCACAATTACTGAGTGAATGAATAGTTTCAAATTCATTTTTGTATAAACAGTGACTACAGCGTTAATCTTAACATTTTTTTTTTTCGAATTCCTTTTTATAAAACAATTTTTTCTGCTACGGAGGTAAACATTTTCAATAAATGTAATAAAGTTTTCAGATGTCAGTTGTCAAATGTCAGATTTTGATTCCAATTTCAAAAATTTACGCTCTAATTTCACTAAAGTTACTAAACGAGTTTTAAATAACCGATCTATCTCAGCGAAAAAGTCAATAGAATATGAAGATGCTTTAATTAAAAGCTATAACGAAATTATAATACAAGTAAATTCATATTTTGAAAATCGAGATAAGCCTAGTTCAATAATCGAAAGTTTGTCAAAGTGCAGAGAACAACTCAATAAATGTTTTTCTAGAATTAACTGCAATATAAAAATACCCAAAGATCTTTTTGAATTAATACAAGAAAGCGAATCAAGTTCTGATTTTGACACTGAGGAAGAATTCTCTGACGCATCGACAACTTCAGCATACAAAGCTAGTATTATTAAAAAAAAGTACCGTATCTTGTCTTCAGGATTTCCCTGGATTTTCCAATTCACTTCACAATAATAATTTAGATACAATTAGCGAAGAGCAACCAACAATGGCGACTCCAGAGCAAAAGAAAACTTTTATTACTATGTGTGCATCCATAATTAGAGAAAACTACAGCGGCGATCCGCTTTCACTTGCATCCTTTATAGATAAAATAGTTTTGATAGAAGATTTGATGGAAGAAAATTTGACAAACACTTTCATTTCGTTTATAAAATCCAAGCTAGAAGGGAAAGCGCGTGAGGCAATTCCAAATGAAGTAACAACAATTCAACAAATAAAAGGTGCGTTAAAAGGTAGAATAAAACCTGACAACTCAAAAGTTGTTGCAGGAAAAATTGCATCTTTAAAAGTTTTTAATAATAATCATACTGAATTCGCCAACAATAGAAATATTTCTATAAATAACAACAATATTATAAATATAACGGGTGTTACGACAGATACAGTTTCAACATTGGGCACCATTAAAACAGAACTTTTTTATTCAGATTTTTCAATTCCACATACATTAAATGTAGTAGATGACAAATTCAACATACCGTCAGATGGTATTTTAGGCATAGACTTTTTGAAACAATACAATTGCATAATAGACTATGCAAACGAGAGCATAACAATTGGCATTGGCAAAAGCATTCATAAAATTTCAAGTTTACACAATACAACCGATAATACATTGGTAATTCCTCCTAGATGCGAAGTTTATCGCTCATTTACGCTGAAAAAATCTAAATATCCAGTTTTTATAGACGCACAGGAAATTTGTAGTGGTGTGTTCACCGCAAAGTGTATTGTTGACACTAACAATCCGATAATAAAAGTTTTAAACGTCACCGACGAGGTAAAATACGTAAGAAATTGTAACATAGTTACGGATGAAATCACCAAATATAACGTGTATAAAATCAATGATATTTCAAAAGATTCGAAAAGGTCAGAGGAATTAAAATCAATTTTAGAAAAACAAATGCCAAATTATGCCAAACCAAAACTTCTCGATTTATGTCTAAAATATGATGATATTTTTGCACTAAAGACCGATCGTATGACGCTTAACAACTTTTATGAACAGAAACTACAGTTGACAGATACAAATCCTGTTTACATAAAAAATTACCGCTTACCATATTGTCAGAGAGAGGAAATTAATAGACAAGTTAATAATTTGTTACAAAACGATCTTATAGAACACAGTTATTCCAACTATAATAGCCTATTGATACTTGTGCCAAAGAAAAATCCAAATGGACAGAAATCCTACCGCATGTGTGTCGACTTTAGAGCCGTAAACAAAAAATTGATAGCAGACAAATTCCCACTTGCACGAATAGACGATATTCTTGATAATTTAGGCAGAGCCAAATATTTTTCTACATTGGATTTGTATTCAGGTTTCCACCAAATCCCATTAAATAAAGATTCTAGAGACATCACTTCATTCAGCACTGATCGTGGTGCTTTTAGATGGAAAGTTTTACCATTCGGTTTAAACGTAGCTCCAAATTCATTCTCAAGAATGATGTCAATTGCCTTTTCAGGAATTTCTCCAAACCAAGCCCTTTTATATGTCGATGATCTTATAGTCATTGGGTGTAGCGATGCTCACCATCTTAAAAATTTAGAACAAGTCTTTCAAACATGCAAAAAATTTAATTTGCGTCTTAATCCCGAAAAATGCAACTTCATGCGTTCAGAAGTCACTTTCCTAGGACACAAATGTTCGTCAAAAGGTCTACTTCCAGACGATTCCAAAATAATTGCAATAAAGAAATATCCGAAACCTTGCGATAAAGATGCAGTAAGACGATTCGTGGCATTCGCCAATTACTACCGAAGGTTTATACCAAATTTTGCTTCCATAGCAGCACCTTTAAATAAACTTAGCAGGAAAAGAGTAGAATTTAAATGGGATGAGTCATGTGATATAGCATTTGAAAAACTTCGAAAATCTTTAATTTCTCCTCAAATTCTCCAATACCCAGACTTCAAAAAGGAATTTATAATTACCGTCGACGCTTCAAAAATTGGTTGTGGTGCCATTTTAAGTCAAAAAAAAGATGACATTGACTTACCGATTTGTTTCGCGTCCAAATCATTTAATAATTCAGAACAAAAGAAATCAATAATTGAGTTAGAGCTTTTAGCTATATTTTTTGCAATAAAACAATTCAGACCATACGTAAATGGCACACACTTTACCGTCAAGTCCGATCATCGTCCATTAGTTTACTTGTTTAATATGAAAGATCCCTCTTCAAAACTTTCACGTATCAGACTTGAACTGGCAGAATACAACTTCACTATTGAATACATAAAAGGTAAAACGAACGTAGGAGCAGATGCACTCTCTCGCATCACAATAGAAGAAATTAAAAATTCAGGCAAATCAATTTTAGCAGTACAGACAAGATCACTGACAAAACAAGAACAATTAACGCAACAACAAATAGTCAAAGAAGAAAAAGTAAAGAAAAACATAAAAGTACAAGTTTATAATATTTTTTCAAACAAATTTTCAAAGAAAATACCTAGAGTAAAATCCCAAATAAATTATGATAAAAGTGGTAAAATTACGAATTTTGAGATAAATGCGCATTTAAAACACAAAAAAATTGAGTTAATTAAGGTTGCGTGTGCTAACAAAATAATACATTTAGATGAATTACTTTTGAAGCTACAAAAAGAAGCTGGCAAGCGCAATATTAATATAATCGAATTGAAAAAAAATGATAACCTTTTTAAATATTTTTCGATATCAGATCTGAAAACCACTGGGAATAAAATTTTAAAATATTTAGAAATCATCCTAACCGAACCCGTAGAAACTGTGACAGACGAGGACAAAAAACAACAATTAATAACAATTTACCATACCGACCCAATTTTAGGAGGACATTTTGGTAGCAAAAAAGTTTATGCAAAACTCGGAACCAAATATTATTGGAAAGGCATGACGCGCGATATAGCGAAATTTGTTAAAAACTGCGAAAAATGTCTTTTGAATAAGGTTAAGACAAAAACAAAGGAAAATTTAGTCCTAACCGAAACACCCTGTAAGCCATTCGACATTGTTGTAATTGACACTATAGGACCTCTACCTCAATTCGATAATGGTAACAAGTTGGCTGTAACCATTATATGCGATCTCAGCAAATACTTAGTAACGATTGCGATACCTGATAAAAGTGCAAAAACGGTTGCATCAGCTATTTTTGAAAATTTCATACTAATATATGGCATTATGAAAACAATTAAAACTGATTTAGGTACCGAATACAAAAATGAAATTTTTTCAGAGTTAACAAAACTATTAGAAATCGAACACAAATTTTCCACAGCGTACCATCATGAAACTCTTGGCACAGTAGAGCGAAACCACAGAGTTTTCAATGAATATTTAAGATCTTTTCTAAATCCCAATTTTTCCGACTGGGATGTTTACTTGAAATATTTCACTTTTCTTCATAACACAACAACAAACACAGTATTCGATAATAAATTCTCACCATATGAATTAGTCTTTGGCAAAGCAGCTAATTTACCAAAGGAACTGCAAACCGATAAAATAGACCCGATTTATAACATAGAAAATTATTCGAAAGAAATTAAATTTCGTTTTCAAAAAACTCACGAATTAGCAAAAAAAAGCAGTTACAGAACACAAATTAAAAAATCAAACCGGATATAACAAACGTTCACAACCAATATCTGTCAAGGTATTTGACAAGGTATTGCTTGAAAAAGAACCCCGCGACAAGCATAGTAATATCTATATTGGTCCTTATACCGTAATAGGTATTGACGGTGTAAACGTCACGTTAATTGATGACTGAACGAAAAAGGAAAAAATAGTACATAAAAATAGAATAAGAAAAATTAATTAAATTAAATTTTTAAATTCAATATTATTTAATGTTAATCTGTATTGTTAAATAAGAAATAAAATGTTTTTTCTTCCAAATTTGAAAAAAGATAATGAAATCAAATAAATTTAAACAATCATTAAAAATTAAGAACTGAATTCATACAGTAGAATTAAAACACAAAAAAAATTTGTTTTCTAATTATAAAAATTAAATTTAAGTCCTACTTTAGAACTAGACTTTAGAATTTAATTCTTAATTTAGATCTAAACATAGATTTAGATTTAAATTTTAAAAGACTTAAAATTTTTAAGATAACTTACATCGCTTTTGGGACAGAAGAATTTGGCCAATTCTTCTTTTCCAAAGGGGGATGATGTAAGGCAACCCTTATAATAAGTGTTGAGTGACCATAACATCAATCATTAAATATTAACCACGTCAGTTTTTTTGACCACATCAATCACTCACAATGAGGGTTACCTTAACAAACGTCACTTTGAATGACGCTAATTAATTTCGCGCATTCGACCCGACAAGTCAGACAATTTTGCACGAGTTGCATAATATATATTAAAATAAAGATACTCATAAAGTGCAAGTGTAAAGTTTTACTTTTTATTGGAAATTGGTGACCGACCCCTTTGATTTTTCTAAAAACATTGTTTTTGGTTCGTAGCAACTTGTTACTAACAAGCGGCATTAAAGTGGCTGATGTGGCTTACCAGCCGAAAAAAAACGTCGAGTGCTACAACAGAAGTCAATCGGCTAAAATCCATGTCCATTTCAATGGACATGTTACACATGGGTCGACCAGAATGAGAGCGGTGTTAGAGGCGTTGGCTCCACATTGCAATTGAAAAGATGGTTGGTGTCATGTGGGGACACGTTGCAAGCTGTACGTACATTACGAGTGTCGGGGTTGGTTCTGGATAGGTAGGAGTTTAAACTGTTACAGTATCCAGATCTCTCATTCATAGTCAATAAGCATATCTCCCGATTGTATATACTTATGAGATAAGCAACGGAATTAGATCTCATGTCACGTCAAAACAAATACATAGTAGGATTACATGTTGTTGTTGTTGTTGTAGCAGTGCTTCGCCCCACCCAATAGGTGCGACCGATCCCAAATTGTCATCAATATCCTATAACGGTAGTCCAAGGAAAATTGCTGTTTCAACAGGGGTGGACCATTATGTGAGGGGTGTTAGAGGCGTTGGTTCCACATTACAATTAAGGAGATGGTTGGTGTCATGTGGGGACACATTGCAAGCAGGGCTTACATTTTGTATATCGGGGTTGATTCTGGATAGGTAAGAGTTTAACCTGTTACAATGTCCAGATCGAAGTTGAGCTAGGGTGACTCGCGTTTCCCTGGGGAGTGTGCGTTCTTCTTCCGCAAGTTTTGGGTACTGTTCTTTGAGTACTGGATGCACCGGGCAATTCCTGGCATAAAGGTCCGACGCCTGTTTGTGGAGTTCACTGAGGACCTGCTTGTGTTTTTTTGCTCCATACGGCTGAGTTCTCAGGTGCCGTATTTCTTCATAATGCTTACGGAGATGAATCCTTAAGCCCCTAGGCGGTGTTGGCTCATAAATCAGATGTCTGTTGGGATGCCCAGGTTTCTGGGTGTTCAACAGGAACTAGGAACTGTTTGGTTAGCATCTCATTTCTCTCCCTGATGGGGAGTATTCTCGCCTCACTATGTAGATGGTGTTCTGGGGGCATAAGAAGACAGCCCGTGGCGGTTCTGAGAGCAGTATTTTGGCAGGCCTGTAGCTTCTTCCAGTGTAGTTTTTAGGCTTGGCGACCATATAGGGGACGCGTAGCATGCAATCGGCTGGCCAATTGCTTTGTAAGTGATAATGATCGGTTATTTGTCTTTTCCCCAAGTACTGCCAGCAAGAGATTTGAGGATTTTGTTACGGTTCTAGATTTTCTGTACAATTGCGGCTGCATGCTCACCAAAATGTAGACCCTGATCAAACGTCACACCCAGATTTTGGGGTGTGTGACAGTCGGCGGCGTAGTGCCATTGACGTGGATGTTCAAAATGGTCGACATTTGGGACGTCCATGTTGTAAATAAGGTCGCGGAGGATTTAGTCGGTGATAATTCCAGGTTTCGCGAGGCGAAAAAACTGGGAGATCAGGGAGGTAGCCGTTTATTCTGTTGCAAAGCTCATCGATCTGTGGGCACGGACCTGTGACCATTATTGTGCAGTCATTGACGTAGGAAACGATAGTAACTCCTTCTGGTGGCGAAGGTAGCTTTGATATGTAGAAGTTAAACAAAAGTGGGGATAGGACACCACCCTGTGGCACCCCTTGTTTAATTCTTCTTAGTTTTGATGTTTGATGTTTTGCGATCCACCGTTTAAGACATGGGGGAAGGGCAGACCCTTCCAGGTCTTGCAGTAACGTGCCATGGTTGACCGTATCAAAAGCTTTTGATAGGTCTAGCGAAACGAGTATTGTTCTATGGTGGGGGTTTTGATATAAACCGCAATTTATCTGGGTGTTAATGGCATTTATCTCGGTGGTGGTGCTATGGAGTTTCTGTAGCCATGCAGATGACAGGCTAAATGCAGTGGTAGGGGGGGGGGGCAAAATGGCTTCAAGCGTCTTGGCTACTGGCGATAGGAGAGATATCGGGCGATATGACTCTCCTATGTTAGCTGGTTTCCCAGGCTTTAGTAGCGGGCCCAGCTTGGCCATTTTCATTTTTCGCGAATGACGAAGGTGGAAAGAGACAGGTTGAAGACATGCGCTAAATATGTGAAACCCTCTTTCCCTAGGCTTTTAAGCATCGGCATGACTATGCCGTCGGAGCCCATTGCTTTGAATGGTTTAGCATGACCGATGGCATCCTCAACCTCTTTGGCGGTGACGGCAATTGGAGACGCGCTGAATTTATGCTTATGCGCGTGTCTGTTGGCCCTCCGTGTATCTTTGTCGACCGTAGAATGCATTATATATTGTCGACAGAAATCACTCGGGTATTTTTTCGCATCCGACAGCACTTTATCGCCAAATGCGATGGAAATTTTGTCATTGTGCTTAGACGGATTCGATAGCGACTTTACGGTGGACCAAAGCTTACCTACACCGGCAGAGAGGTTACAACCGCTTAGGTGCTCCTCCCATTTTGCCCGCTTGTGTTCATCCACAAGCAATCCGATGCGTTGGTTTATATCCCTTATTTGGGGGTCGCCGGGATCGAGCTCTCGTATAAGGTCACGTTCTCTCGCTAAATTTGCGGCCTCCGCCGGAAAGTGAGGCCGAATTTCGGGAATTCTACCAGCGGGAATGAAGCGAGTCGAGGCGGATGCAATGACCTTGCGGAAAGCACGCTCCCCTTGGCGAGCATTAGTCGGGATAGGGAGGGCAGCAAAGCGGTTGTCTGTAAAGGATTTGTATTCATCCCACTTTCCTTTTTTAAAGTTTATGAAAGGGCCTTTTTCTGTGACGATGAAGTCGGCGGTATGCTCGAGCGAAATAAGTATAGACAGGTGGTCGGATGCCAATGTTACCATCGGCTGCCAGTTGACGCAGTTTACGAGTCCTGCGCTCACGATTGATATGTCCGGCGAACTCTGACAGTTTCCTACCATACGTGTGGGGCGTATCCGTTTATTGTGCAGAACGTCGTTTCTTCTATTTGATCCGCCAATATCTCACCCCTATTGTCTGCCTGCAAGTTTGAATGCCATAGATCGTGATGGGCATTGAAATCGCCTAAGATAATGCAATTATTGCCAGTGAGTAAGGCGCTGGATATTACGACGGTATCCACAGGGGCAGCAGTTGGCAGGAGGGATGTAGATGTTGATGATTTCTAGGTTTGCATCGCATGACCGGACAGATACGCCTTGACGTTCCAAGACACTGTGCCTTCGTCCGATGTCGGAATCAAATAAATGATATTGCACAGGGTGGTGTATGACAAACGCGAGACCACCTCCATTTCCGCTCTCGCGATGTTTTCTGTGGACATTATACCCAGAACAAGTCTGCAGACCAGATCTTGCTGTGAGTTTAGTCTCTTGAATCGCAGCAATGCGGATGTTGTGCCGCTTCATGAAATCGACTATCTCCGTGATCTCTGGGAGTAAATGACTACGCCTGGGTTGTGAAAGGCTAGGACGCAACTGCGTGGACTGGGCGTCCTTGGGTAAGCATTGGGGTACCCGTTGTGTTTGTGTTTGCGGCTGGCAACATGGTGTAACGAAGCTTTTCCTTGCCCTGGTGCTTCTTCAATAAGTGCTGGGGTATACTCGCCGTGTCCAAAGTTCGCTTACAATAAATTTGTATTTCGGGGCACCTTGCAAATCGTTTTCATATAAAATTCACTTTATTGCTTTAACTTCTTAAACTATAATACAAAATGTAATAAAACAAGTAAGGAAGGCTAAGTTCGGGTGTAACCGAACATTATATACTCAGTTGAGAGCTGTGGAGAGAAAGTAAGGGAAATCACCATGTTGTAAAAGGAACCTAGGGTAACCCTGGAATGTGTTTGTATGACATGTGTATCAAATGGAAGGTATTAAAGAGTATTTTAAGAGGAAGTGGGCCATAGATCTATAGATGGACGCCATTTAGGGATATCGCCATAAAGGTGGACCAGGCCTGACTCGAGAATTTGTACGATATGGATATCAAATGAAATGTGTTAATGATAATTTTAAAAGGGAGTGGGCCTAAGTTCTATAGGTGGACGTCTTTTCGAGATATCGTCATAAAGGTGGACCAGGGGTGACTCTAGAATTTATTTTGTACGATATGGGTATCAAATAAAAGGTATTAATGAGTATTTTAAAAGAGTGTGGGCCTAAGTTCTATAGATGGACGCCTTTTCGAGATATCGCCATAAAGATGGACCAGGAGTGACTCTAGAATTTGTTTGTACGATATGAGTATCAAATGAAAGGTGTTAATGAGTATTTTAAGAGGGCGTGGGCCTTAGTTCTATATGTGGACGCCTTTTCGAGATATCGCCATAAACGTGGACCAGGGGTGACTCTAGAATTTGTTTGTACTATATGGGTATCAAATGAAAGGTGTTAATGAGTATTTTAAAAGGGAGTGGGCCTTAGTTCTATAGGTGGATGCCTTTTCGGAATATCGTTACAAAAGTGGACCTGGGTTGACTCTAGAATGCGTTTGTACAATATGGGTGTCAAACGAAAAGTGTAATAAGTGTTTTAAAAGGGAGTGGGCCTTTGTTCTATGGGTGGACGCCTTTTCGGGATATCGCCATAAACGTGGACCAGGGGTGACTCTAGAATGCGTTTGTACAATATGAGTATCAAATTAAAGGTGCTAATGAGTATTTTAAAAGGGTGTGGGCCTTAGTTCTCTAGGTGGACGCCTTTTCGAGATATCGCCATAAAGGTGGACCAGGGGTGACTCTAGAATTTGTTTGTACGATATGGGTATCAAATGAAAGGTGTTAATGAGTATTTTAAAAGGGCGTGGGTCTTAGTTCTATAGGTGGACGCCTTTTCGAGATATCTCCATAAAGGTAGACCAGGCGTGACTCTAGAATTTGTTTGTACGATATGGGTATCAAATGAAAGGTGTTAATGAGTATTTTAAAAGGCAGTGGGCATTAGTTCTATAGGATGCCTTTTCGAGATATCGCCATAAAGGTGGGCCAGGGGTGACTCTTGAACTTTTGTGTACGATATGGATATCAAATGAAAGGTGTTAATGAGTATTTTAAAAGGGTGTGGGTCTTAGTTCTATAGGTGGACGCCTTTTCAAGATATCGCCATAAAGGTGGACCAGGGGTAACTCTACAATTTGTTTGTACGATATGGGTATCAAATGAAAGGTGTTAATGAGTATTTTAAAAGGGCGTGGGCCTTAGTTCTATAGGTGGATGCCTTTTCGAGATATCGACATAAAGGTGGACCAGGGGTGACTCTAGAATTTGTTTATACGATATGGGTATCAAATGAAAGGTGTTAATGAATATTTTAAAAGGGAGTGGGCCTTAGTTCTAGAATTTTTGTGTACGATATGGGTATCAAATGAAATGTGTTAATGAGTATTTTAAAACGGAGTGGGCCTTAGTTCTATATGTGAACGCCTTTTCGAGATATCCCCATAAACGTAGACCAGGGGTGACTATAGAATGTGTTTGTACGATATGGGTATCAAATTAAAGGTATTAATGAGGGTTTTAAAAGGGAGTGACGCTTAGTTGTATATGTGAAGGCGTTTTCGAGATATCTACCAAAATGCGGACCAGGGTGATCCAGAACATCATCTGTCGGGTACCGCTAGTTTATTTATATATGTAATACCACCTACAGTATTCCTTCCAAGATTCCAAGGGCTTTGGATTTCGCCCTGCAAAACTTTTTCATTTTCTTCTACTTAATATGGTAGGTGTCACACCCATTTTTCTTAAGTTATATTTTGCGTCAATAGACCAATACAATTACCATGTTTCATCCATTTTTTCGTATTTGGTATATAATTACGGCATTTTTTTCATTTTTCGTAATTTTCGATATCGAAAAAGTGGGCGTGGTCATAGTCGGATTTCGGCAATTTTTTATACCAATACAAAGTGAGTTCAGATAAGTACGTGAACTGAGTTTAGTAAAGATATATCGATTTTTGCTCAAGTTATCGTGTTAACGGCCGAGCGGAAGGACAGACGGTCGACTGTGTATAAAAACTGGGCGTGGCTTCAACCGATTTCGCCCTTTTTCACAGAAAACAGTTACCGTCCTAGAAGCTAAGCCTCTACCAAATTTCACAAGGATTGGTTAATTTTTGTTCGACTTATGGCATTACAAGCATCCTAGACAAATTAAATGAAAAAGGGCGGAGCCACGCCCATTTTGAAATTTTCTTTTATTTTTGTATTTTGTTGCACCATATCATTACTGGAGTTGAATGTTGGCATAATTTACTTATATGCTGTAAAGATATTAACTTTTCTTTTAAAATTTGAATTTAAAAAAAAATTTTTTTTAAAAAGTGCGCGTGGTCGTTCTCCGATTTTGCTAATTTTTATTGAGCAGATATATAGTAATAAGAGTAACGTTCCTGCCAAATTTCATCATGATATCTTCAACGACTGCCAAATTACAGCTTGCAAAACTTCTAAATTACCTTCATTTAAAAGTGGGCGTTGCCATGCCCATTGTCCAAAATTTTACTAGTTTTCTATTCTGCGTCATAAGCTCAACTCACCTACCAAGTTTCATCGCTTAATGCGTATTTGGTAATGAATTATCGCACTTTTTCGATTTTTCGAAATTTTCGATATCGAAAAAGTGGGCGTGGTTATTGTCCGATATCGTTCATTTTAAATAGCGATATGGGATGAGTGCCCAGGAACCTACTTACCAAATTTCATCAAGATACCTCAAAATTTACTCAAGTTATCGTGTTAACGGACAAACGGACGGACGGACATGGCTAAATCGATTTTTTTTTTCGATACTGATGATTTTGATGTATGGAAGTCTATATCTATCTCGATTCCTTTATACCTGTACAACCAACCGTTATGCAATCAAAGTTAATATACTCTGTGAGCTCTGCTCAACTGAGTATAAAAAGATGTGTATGTATTCTTCACTTCGTTTGATGCTTGCTATATGATTAGTGGTGGGCTAACGGTCCCTCGTGTCCTGTTAGGACCGTTCCGTTAGGACGCCTTACTGGTCGCTGCCTGGGTATGTGTAAATGTATCTCATTGACGCCTTGCGTCGGCGTGTTTCTCCTACTGTTAGCGACTGCGCTGTCTCTGATGCGGCTTATGTCGGTGCGTCTGCATGAGTGTAGCTCTGGTATGATTGACGTCGTATGTTTGCGCCGCTCTGCTGCGGCCAACGTCGTATGTTAGCGTGACTCTGCTGTGGTCGACGTCGTATGCTCGTGTAATTCTGCTGCGGCCAGCGTCGTATGTTTGCGTGCTTCTGCCGCGGCCAATGCCGTATGCTTGTGTATCTCTGCTGTGGCCAAGGTCGTATGTTTGCGTAACTCTGCTGCGGCCAACGTCATATGCTTGTGTGACTCTGCTGCGGCCAATGGTAGCGGCTTAGGCTATCTCTGCCGAGGCTTACGGTGGTGAAGCGCGGATTCGTGACGCTGTGGACCTTCGCTTAGCAGGGGGCGAACGTGGTCTAAAGCGTTGTAGAGCAGTTAAAACCAGCTTACCCACAATCCTCAACACACGGCTCTCTCCTATAAACGCAATGTGTGGCGATGGTTAAAACCGATACGCCTTTCAGAAGCCCTTCAATTGCTGCTCCGGTGACGATCGTACTTCGCGTCCCGTTAGGTGGAATCCATTAGCCTCGGTACATACACGTTTGACGTTTCACTTGTACTGCGGATGCCGACGTACTTCTGCCGCGGTTGGCGTTTGGCTGAGCGCGGGATCACAATGCGGTGGAGGACGTTTGCTTACGACGGAGCGAGCGTGGGCTAAAGCGTTGTAGATCGGTTAAAACCAGCTTACCCACAATTCTCAGGCCACGACTTTCTCCTATGAAACGCACTGGCTTGCAATGGTTAAAACCGATATGCCTTCCAGAACGCTTCAATAGTAGCTCCGGTTGCAACCACAACTGTGTGCTGACTCACTGCTGTCTTCTTCTGTTACCCTTTTCATAGCCAATAGGGCTGGCCACATTCAACACGGCGGATACAGACCACAGCTACAGCAAAGCAAAACTTGACCACAATCGTAGCCATGCATTGGCTACATGGTTACAATGGAAACCACAGCTACAGTGGCAGCGCTGTTTCGAACAGCTGATGTATTTTAACATCTAACAATCTAATCTGGTTGGGGGGGTCTTTGCAGCTAACCGCTTTATGGTATCAATTACGCTCACCGAATGAACCAGGAAGGAGGCAATGGTGATGGTCTCTATCTTTACAAGTAATACCCAGCATTATCTTATCAGAGCCGTAATAAACTCCTCAAATCTCTTGCTGGCAGTACTTGGGGAAAAGATAAAGAAACGCTCATTACCACTTGCAAAGCAATTGGCTAGCCGATTGCATGCGCGTCCCCGATATGGTCGCCAAACCTTGGGGTGGGGAGGGAGGGATGGCCTGAAGGATTAATGTGGCCATATAAATCGTTCCCGAGATGGTCGGGCTAGCACCTTAATGGTGCTGTGTTACCGGAGCGTACCGGATCTGTATCCGGCAAAGGACCATCACATCGATAACACTCCCCAAAGCCTTCGGGGAGTAACCTTATCGCTACAACAACAACAACAGGCCTGTCAAAGCACTGCCCTCAGAACCGCTACTGGTTGTCTTCTTATGTCCCCAGAACAACACCTACACAATGAGGCGAGAATATCCCCCATTAGGGAGAGAAATGAAATTCTAACCAAACAGTTCCTGTTGAATACCCAGAAACCTGGGCATATTGTTGTTGTTGTTCTTGTAGCAGTGCATCGCCCCATCAAATTGTCATCAATATCCTCTAACGGGAGTCCAAGGAAATTTGCTGTTTCAACAGGCGTGGACCATAATGAGAGGGGTATTAGAGGCAGTGGTTCCACAATACAGTTAAAGAGATGGTTGGTGTCATGTGGGGACATATTGCAAGCAGGACATATGTTTTGTAAGAGTTTAACCTGTAACAGTATCCAGATCGAAGTTGAGCTAGAGTGAATCGCGTTTCCCTAGGGAGTGTGCGTTCCTCTTTTTCGTTCTGGATAACCGTGTCAAAGGCTTTTGACAAATTATGCACCACGACTACTATCTTTCTTTCCTGGCCATAGATTCATAAAGCCAAGAAAGTGAGGTGTTCAAAATGATTGCAAGAGGGTGATACAAAAGTAAGCATTGGTTCCCCGATGACGTAGCTTATAAGTCCTGCACTGACTCGCGTTTGGGGCGTCCCCATTCAGCGTGCTAAAAGTCATATCATCTGCAAGTTCACTCACTTGGTGACGTCTACACAAAACATCCTGTCAAAGATATACCCAGAATAGTTTTTGTTATAGCGAAAAATAAACCATCCTCCGTCTTTTGCGGGATATTAACCAACTAAGCCCAGGCAGTATCATGACATTCCTGTAACCGATTCAAATTGACGATCGTAACTTCTTCGTATCTATATTTTCATGTTCTCTGTATATAAAGCTACGCAGCAGATGGAGGAGGTAAAAGACGTCATACACGAATAAATTCGGAAATCTTATTGTACAATTAATAATTTAGGTTTTATTACATAAAAAATAATAATCAGATGTAGAACAATACCAGCTAAATGGCACTTAAAATCTATATCATTTACTGTAACACATACAAAAACTTTTCTAGGTTCATAAGCTTAATCACGTAACTTTTCAACAATTTGTTTGTATGCGTTCTCTTCTTTTTCATATTCCTCATGCAATTGCTCCATACGTTGACTTGGTGTAGGTAAACGCGCTCTCATCCATTCCGTATCCACTTTAGCTTTTTCCATTTTCTTAATATCATTTATATGTTTATAATAAATTGCGTTTAACCGACGCTTTACATCCAAACGATAAGCATGATAATCGTCATTATCATAAATGTGTGTATAATATAGTCGAAGTAATCCATAAACCAGGCGACACTGACGTGGATTTAGCTGGAAAGAGATGAGCATCAGTTCAACAGGTGGTTTTTAATAGTTATTAGTTAAATTAGTTTACCTTGTACGTTTCGCGCGCCTCATGAACCATTTCTTTGTTAAATCCTTTTCTGATGACATCACTTCCAAAACTTTTTAGGCCCATACACAGACGAGCATCAATATAGTTGCGTAAACGCTGAAAATCACCCGATGGATCTTCCACTGCCATATCAATGACATTAGTGATTGGTAAGTAATGTTTATAGACAGTTTCAATGAATTTTGTGCCAAATTGACTAATGCGCGGTCGTATGTGTTGAGGATATGCGTAGTACTCATTTACAGTGGTGTAGCCAGTGGTTGCAGACTGATAATCACCATTATCATTTTTATACTTTTCATAGCTGTAGGAATATAAAAATTGATATAAGTTACTTATTGAAAGTAGCATATTTAGTCAACATACCATACAAAGAAGCTCCATTGCGGATCATCAACATCAATATAGGATGCTGCATCAACGAAACATAATTTAAATGTCTACAAACGACTGAAGAATTTTAAGAATGATATAGTTCGAAGAAGTGCTCTTGTCCGTCTTCATCAGTAACACTGTGTTCGGTTATTTTTTCACCAAATGGTTGAAACTTATCTGCTTTATCTAGTCTTTTCAAAAACTCATCCATATTAACAAAAAAACAGCCATCAGGTAATTTTTCCGCTATCGGTCGCACAACTACATTAGCCTTTATATCTCCGCCTGATAGTTCATCAACTCGACTGTTATATTCAATGCCAATATAAATATGTAGAGGACCAGCAGTGTATAAAATACGCACACATATACCTTTATATCCGAATATGCTTTCAGATTCACCAAATATGTGATGTGCCATCATGGTATGAAATACAAGGGTGTCATCTTCCAAATCTTGTTTGCGGCGTACTTGAATATGCGAAACATATAACTTTCGTGCTGTTTATGTTAAATATTTTGTGTAATGCGGATGACTTACTTAATTTAAATTCCACAGCTTGGACTGCATCCAGTACGAGGTCCACATATTCGTGTATACCTTTTAATTCGTTTGTAGGAGTCTCGCAAACCCTTCCACCGCTTTTTGCATTGTTCCTCTACATTTTAAATTGAAATTTACACCACATGAAGAAATAAATCTCTAATATGTATACTAACCTTCACTTTGCATAGCAGAGGAGACCTGCCTCCATGCAATTCCCTTTTCTTTATGTTTTTATAGTCCTCCAAGCCCAGATTATATATAATGGGCATTTTCCGCACCTCTTCAATTAATTCATCCATATCCATATTTAATTTGTTGAAATTGTAGCAATCTATGTATGTATGTAATTAAAGTTTATGAAGAAACAATTTTTTCATATTTTTTCAGGTAATTGTTTGCTTTAGGGTACAACTGTAAAACTCGTCCCAAAATATCGGGAGAAGTGTCAAAAGACGCATTTTGGACCCAGGATCACGAATCCGAAAGCGGAAATGAAAAATTTTATTTCTGTGAAAAGATATTGCCAAAAAACCGAAAAATGGCTCCGTAGCACTCCGAAACCGGGGGTGGGATCCATAGTATTTTTGCGCAGAACGCCTTTCTGCATTGGCGGCCTTCGGCCACGCTTATAAAAAATTACCCTGGGTGGGTCCAACACCGGTTTGGAGACCAAAACTATATCCGCGCAAAACACTTTTACCCACAGTTTTTCTTGTGGGTACAACAAAATCATCAAAATCACAACAACCACATGAAAATTTCCGGTTTTGTTTGCAAATGTCTCCGAAAAGAAATAAAAGGTCTGATTTCCACTTTCGGATTCGTGGTCCAGGGAACAAGACGCGTCTTCTGACACCTCTCCCGATATTTTTGGACGAGTTTTAGTAGTTGTACCCTAAAGTAAGCAATTACTTTTTTTCAGTCGAAGATTTTTCTTACCAATAATTTAAACTGTTTCTATATCGCTTAATATAATGTCAAATAAATTATTATTATTATAAAACCGTGAGATTATAATTAATTTTATTATTTTACCAATTTTACCCAAGAAAAACTTTCAATAAACACGCGCGAAATTACTTGTCAGAAAAGTTAAGAAGAAGCATTTCAGATTTATAGCTGAATTCAGTAAGCCGTCTCTAGTCACTATTAGAGACTATTTGGGGTGAAAATCACTTTTGAGACAATTTGCCATTCTGTAAGCTGTCTCGCGTCTCCAGCCTCACAAAAGCAATCACTAATTTGTGAGCTGGTTCGGGGCAGATCACAAACGTGAAAATTTCAGAAAAAGTATGAAAATTATTTGCGAAAAACGCTTTAAATATATTCTTTTTATTCTTCAAATTAAAATAAGCATAGAAAAAAATAAAAAACAGAAAATACTTAAAAAAACAGAAATACTTAATTAAAGAACTCTAGCGGCGCCGCTGAGATTCGAACCTACACACTTTCGGATTTTCTATAAATGTTGTGAACGGTGTCTTAGCGAGCTGAGCCACAACACTACTCAACATTGCGTTGACAAAATGCGATGCTATATTATTTGTTCAATGTATGAGTAAATTGTCATTTTGGTGAATTTCGTTGATATGGTGAATTGTTTCTGTGACTTTCGTTTACTGAATACCGAAATCATCTCAAGTCACAAAAATTGTCTCTAAAAGAAAATTTCAAATTTACAGCTGAATTCAGTAAGCCGTCTCTAGTCACTATTAGAGACTAATTGGGGTGAAAATCACTTTTGAGACAATTTGCCATTCTGTAAGCTGTCTCGTGTCTCCAGCCTCACAAAAGCAATCACTAATTTGTGAGCTGGGCCGGGGCAGATCACAAACGTGAAAATTTCAGAAAAAGTATGACAATTATTTCCGAAAAACGATTTAAATATATTTTTTTTATTCCTAAAATTAAAATAAGCATAGACAAAATTAAAAAACAGAAAATACTTAAAAAAAAATCGAACTATATGTGGCGCCGCTGAGATTCGAACCTACACACTTTGAAATTTTCTATAAAAATTATCATCGGCGTCTTGGCAAGCTCAGCCACAATACCACCCGACACCACGTTGACAAAATGCAATGCTATATTATTTGTTCAATGTATGAGTACATTGTCATTTTGGTGAATTTCGTCGATATGGTGAATTGTTTTTGTGACTTTCGTTTACTGAATACCGAAATCATCTCAAGTCACAAAAATTGTCTCTAAAGGAAAATCTCAAATTTAGAGACTTGAGATTAGACTGAATTACAGAATTCAGCCGTTAGAGACTTGAGATGAGACTGAATTACAGAATTCAGCCGTTAATCTGGCGACAGCGGCATTCGTGGTTGATTGGCGTGTTGCCATGTTGTCGTTAAAAAAACCATCGCCATAAGAACATGAGTAAAAATAATATGACAGATGTGGCGGCTGCACCGCCGTCGTCAATGTGGCAAGCCCTAATGACCTTGATGTTGCTAGCTTAGTTCGTTGCGTTGCCATGGTTACGGTGTTGCTGTGGAGTGTTGTGGCAACTTGTTGCGCTAGTGATCTTTCAGAGATTTGTTTGTGTCCCGTGTTGTGTTGGCTATGTTGCTGATCGTGTTCTTATGTAGAGTTTTATTTGTGTTGCGTTGTCTGTGTTACTGATCCTGTGTTGTGGGGCGGTGGTTTTGTATGGGCCAAATTAATGGTTTATATGTGGTCCTCACAATGGCGGAATGACACTAGTCGGGGTGTTGCCGTCGTGGAGTCCAACACATCTAGGAAAGTGGCACCGTCCAAGGCAGGAGCTGCATTGAGCGGATTTCGCAAACATATATATTCTGTGCTGGCAAACGGTGCAAAAGGAGGTAGGGACTAAGAGTCCGTTTCGCTGGCCTACACGATTACTGTCGGAAAAGAGAGGGGAAGAAGACGGGGCAGGGGCTTATGCTCGGCATTGCTCCCGACTCTACTACGGAGGTTGTAGGTATGGGTGGGAGCGGCCGAATGAGTTTGTGGTGCCGTGGGGCGCGAGCAGCAGTGGGTACTAGTTGTGGTTTGCTGAGCAGCAGGGCTGCTGGAAGGTATTGGGGGCGCAAAGGCGTAGCCTACGGGACGTCCTTGGGCGTGAACCAGCAAGGATCCACAAAAGAATTATAAAAGTTACGTGGACGTCGGGTTTTGGGATCTAGCCCAGAACAACATGTCCGATGCAACCATCTCTTGCACGAGACACACTGACGAGAGTATGACCGTCCTAAACATATAATTTTCGGCAGACGCAGCAAACCCATTTCTCAGGACCGGAGTAGGAGCAGGAGAATATGGAGCAGTCCAGCTGCAAGGAGCTGTTGGGACGATGACAATTTGTGGAAGGGACGTACCAAATTAAATGGGGTTACACTGAAATGACAGTCCTTGGTCGGAAAAAATCCCGAGTCGCCCCGGAACATTGAACCGACTGCCTACTTAAGCCTACTTACATAAAAAGCAACTCTTTATTTTTGTTTATAAAAATCCACAGTCTGGACTTGCATGTTGTAACATTTTTCAGAAATCAGTCAATATTTCAGACACGAATCTGTGAAATGCTTAGAGTAGCTAGATGCCGGTTGGAGATATCTAAACAAAGAATAGAATATGCTAGACCTAATCAATTGAATAAATTACCCAATAATATTAAAACTGTGGAGCGTATATCCAATTTTAAAATGAATTAAAGCTCAATCTTCAAGAGAATGTCGAATCGTTTCTTATGTAAATGTCATGTAAAATGCTAAGTAATCGTTATTGATTTGAAATTTGTATCTTTTAATTTTATGTATATTTTAATCTCTATATAAATTTTTTACTTTTACATACATATGTATGTATATGTATGATGATTATCCAACCTAACATTTGTACATGCCAGTTATCGTCTTTCAATCCAATACGGCGTGGAGGCACCTAACTATGTACTTGCTTAGATGTTGTTGTTTATTGAGTTTACAACTAATTATCTTTGTTAATAAACTTGATATATCTTTATATATAAAAATCACGTGTCACAGTGTTTGTCCGCGATGGACTCCTAAACTACTGAACCGATTTTGAATTTGTTTCGCACCCCGTGTGTAGTTTGATCTAACTTGAAATATGGGATAGTTTACAGTCACAATATTATTTTATTTCAAATGTTTTTATATGTTTATACGTAATAATAAAATGTTACGTATACGCACCGGCACTCATATTTTCAGGTGGTGCGGATATACATACTTCCGTGTAATTGGTTGGTGTTTAATTAAACAACGTGCTTATCAAAAAAAAATATTATAGCGAATGATATCAAGTATAGCACTTCACCAGACCTGGCGAGAGAGGGGGGATGGGGGATTACCCCCGGACCCGGGGTTTCTGAGGGGGCCCGCGATTTAGAAGTACTAAGACATTTTTTTTAATTCAGGAGAGTCTTTGGTTGTTCCATGTGCAATTTTTAAGGCGAATTTCAAAAGCAACGAATATCTGCATTTCGTTTTAATATTATAGTGAAGTGTGAAAAATAAAAATCTATATATATAAAAGGAAAGACTAAAATGTGTGTTAGTTGGTCGCCGGTGTTTGAAGAGATGCGTCGGTCAATTTTGTTCAAACGTGGGCCCGGGTAGCCCTAGAATGTGTTTATATAATATGGATATCAAATGAAAGCTGTTGATGACTGCTTGAGCACAGAGTAATATATTATACCGCTTGGTGACTACGGTCTCAAAATATAGGCCAAAACGTGGACCCGGATACCCCTAGAATGTGTGGGTAGGTTAGGTTAGGTTGCAAGGGATGAGCTGGACACTATGGTAACAGCTCACTACTTAGGTCTCCAATTGGCCCATTGTAATACCCTATACGGTCTCAAAGAGGACCCCTACCCTGCCTAAAGCGGGTCTAACCACCTCGTGGAAATTACAAATTTTGCTAGAGCCTTTACTTCATAGCTAGAAACCTCAGCGAGGTCATGTAGAAAAGGTTTACCAAGGATGGCCAACCTGCGCCTACTAAGCGCTGGACAATGACAGAGAAGGTGCTGGACACTCTCTTCCTCTTCTGTACATCTGCATCTGCGACAATAGTCGAAGGTCGTTACCCCCATTCTAGCACCATGCGTGCCTATTAAGCAATGCCCTGTTAGAACCCTTATCAGGGACGATAGAACTGATTTGTTTAAAATCATAACCGCTTCTGTGCACCCCTTGTCATATGAGGGCCAGGTTTGCCTGGATGTCTCACACGATGATATGGCTGACCATAGTCCATTTGCAATTCTTATAATGCTTGTGTTCACACGAAGCCTGAAAGCGGCCGTGGGTATACCTACCGAATCATTTCCCGGAAGGATATGGTCTGGCCAGCTCGTCTGCTCTGCAATTGCCTTCAATATCCCTGTGCCCAGGTACCCATATAAGGCTGATACTGAAGTGCTGAGCCATCTCGTTAAAAGATCTAAGAGATCTGCGGCATTCAGTGACCGACTTTGCGTAGTCGACGAATGAGTCCAGGGCCTTTAATGCGGTCTGGCTGTCTGAGAAAATAAACACACGTTTACCATCCTTAGGCATAGACCCGAGATGGTTCACAGCCCTGTGTATTGCCAGCATTTCCGCTTGGTAAACACTACAGTGATCTGGTAGGCGAAAAGAGACCTCTAGACCCAGATCCGGCGAAAAGAGGCCTGCTCCCATCTTCCCGCCAAACTTAGAACCATCCGTGAATATGTTGATGGCGCCCGGTACTGTATGTTGTCTGGTATTCCAGGCCTGTCGCGATGGTATATATATACTACAGTTTTTAACGAAGACGTTCTTTGGCGTGCAGTAGTCAGTGCGCACCGGTATTGGGACTGGGGCATTCGTGCCCAGGATTGTTGCGTGTCCACTAGATCTATTTTACCAGAGACCTGTTTTCCTTATGCGTAAAGCGGCGATGACCGCTATTTCCTTCGCCACCAGGTCAAGAGGTGGAAGGTATAGCATTGTGTTGAGTGCTTCAGATGGAGTGGAGCCGAGAGCCCCGGTGATGCAGAGCTCCGAACTCCGTTGCACCTTTTGAAGCGTTTTAAGATAGGTAGTTTTAGCTAGTGCAGGCCACCAGACCAAGGCACCATAAAGAAGAATCGGGCGCACAATGGCTGTATAAATCCAGTAGGTCACCTTAGGGGAGAATCCCGAGAAGGTGCCAATTGCCCTCTTGCAGGTGAACAGCGCTGCTGCTGCCTTCTTGCATGGCTCCACTATATGGTCACTCCATAATAGCTTCCTATCCAGAATGACTCCCAAATACTTGAATTGATCGCTAAACTCTAAAAACGTACCCCCAATTCTTGGCGGTGTTAGATTTGGTACTTTGTACCTCCTCGTGAAGAGGACCGGGTTGACTTCCAAACCTGTGGCTGTGGCCCAGTGCGAGATTTTGGATAGTGCCCCTTCCATTAGGTTGCAAAGAGTTTGCGGAAATCCCCCCCCCCCCCCCCCCCCCCCCATGGTGACGCAGATGTCATCTGCATACGCGATCACGTGGTGACCTTCTGATTGCATGAGGCGTAGTAGTTGGTTGACGGTAACCACCCAAAGTAGCGGAGAGAGAACACCTCCCTGCGGAGTGCCTCTGCCGACCGGTCTGCGGATCACGCATCCACCTAGCTTAGTTTTAAACTGCCTACGCGTAAGCAGATTGTATATAAACTCCACCAGGCACGCGTCCGCCCCAGATCGGTCAGCGCCGAGGTGATGGCCTCCTGGAGAACGTTGTTGAAGGCACCCGCTTTATCTAGAAATGCCACCAATGTGTATTCCTTGAGGTCTAGTGACATTTCGTTAACGGATACCTGCCCTTAGTATAGGCATGCTGAGCTTGCGAAAAAAGCGACGGCTCAATCCTCCTCCTGATGTAGTCCTCTAGGAGTCTTTCCAGTGCTTTAAGCAGAAAAGAAGATAAGCTTATAGGCCTCTAATCATTTGGTTTAGAGTGGGAGGGTTTCCCTGCCTTGGGGATAAAGACCACGTTGACTTCCCTACACGATACTGGTACGTAATTGAGCCTAAGACAATCTATAAACACCTCTTTAATCCAGGGCCTTATAAATTCGGCAGTATACTGTAGCTGAGCCGGAAAAATTCCATCAGGTCCGGCGATTTATAGGGCTTGAAGGTCTGTAAAGCCCAATCTATCCTTTTCAACCACCTCCGTACGAGACGCAAGGTTTACCAAGGCTTCAACGTTAGCCTTATAAACCTTAAGGCTTATATTCTTGAATCCGTAGCTTACCATGAAATCCTGCCTTTTCAACGCTTCGACGCTTGCGCTGTTGAGCAGCAGGACTATCTGCATCGTGGCCCGTTCAGTCTTGGGTAGGTAGACCCGGGTTGTACTTCTGGAGCAGCTCCAGGATATCAGCGGGGTCCTTTGGCGTTACTGGAACCCAGGCTCTCGCCCTTGGTCGTGAGGGGATATCACACGCATCCACAACATTGAGGCGCGCGCCCGGATATACCTCCCCTATCAGCGATACGGCGGCTTTGTAAAGTTTCGCCGACCTGGCGTCGTCACATGCAATTAGTTTAATATTTCCCTGGAACCACCCCGCGTAGGTATAAGAAGGCGGCGGACCAGGGTTGTCTTTTTTGACCTTAACGGCCACAGTAGCGAGCGCTGCCTTAATTCACTTCCACTGCTGTTTCGGGATCCTGCCATCTTCGCTGCTCTCGTCCATAACACCAATGATCCTTGGCTATTTCGGCGAAAGGCCGCGTCCAGCCTCCCTGCGTCTTGGCCCTTTTCGGTACCGTAGGGTTGGATTCATCCATAGACCGCTGGCGCTTCGAGGCTTCATCACTCTCGACCCAGTCCAGCCTGAACTTCGCAACATCTGTTTCGCCCAAGCAAGGTCCCGCTGCACCTTCGCCCAGTCCTCCGCGGAAACTTTCCCCTCCCTTATCGGCGAGGAGGCATTCCTTCGCAGGATCCGGGCAGCCCAGCGCTTGTCCTGGTGACTGGGCTTTTTAACTCCCTTGACCCTAGTGCCGGCCACCCCACACCCCTGGAGCCCCCAGCAGCCAAACCGCAAGACGCTTGACGCCGAGTGGCAGCCGTGCTGGTGGCTACGAGATGGGCGGCAGCTGCCCCAAAGGCCTCCCGGTCGGTGGCCCCTCCCCGAGAGGTACCGGCCTTTGGAATACCCGGGCTGGATTTTCCCTCAGCCCTTTCCTGCCTAGATTGGCCCTTGGCTCTATAGCCGACCCCCCATCTCCCTGAGGACACCAGCAGTCGACCCACCAGACGCTTGTCGCTGGGTGAAGGGCCTGCTGGTGGGGGCCAAGAGAGGGGCGGTAGTAGCACTGATGGCCTCCCGGTCAGTACCCCCTCCATGAGAGGGACTGGCCCTCGGACTACTCGAAACGGATAATCTCTCTGCCCTTTTCTGTCTGTCTGCCGCTGCAGCAGCGAACTTCTGAGGAGTTCTCTCAGCTATCTTGAGGCCCGACTGAGCCGTAGCTTTTGCGGAGCAAGCTCCTGTTGGCTTCTTATTTGGAGAGCCGCCCTCTTATTATTTTTATAAATTTCCTCCATACTAAATTACATCCCACGAGTAGCGGAGAAGGGAAAAGGTCCACCCGGACAAAGATCCGCTATGTCCGAGTAAGGCATAATAGCATTGAAGGTCGCCCGGTATTCGATGCACTCCGTTAGCGACTGGGCTATTTATGGGCCCCCCGCCAGGCTGATCCTCGGCACCGGTGGTATAACACCTTGATCCAGCCCATTAAGGAGGAAGGGAGAGAAAAGGGAAGAGAAAAAAGAAAGGAAGATAGGGTTAAAAGGGGTGGGAAAAAAGGTTGCCGCTCGAATTAGCCGCCGAAGCGTTACCAGGTACTACCACGAGGAGACTCCGCCCCTACATGAGGGGGGGAGGTTGTAAAAACACCTACGAGTCGACGATTTGGGGTGACGCCGGTGAGTGCAAGGCGCAACAGCCCCATGAAAGGCACCCTATGTGTGGGTAATATGGATATGAAATGAAAGCTGTTGCTGAGAGCTCTAAAGTAATTTTCATTGTGATATTCGATATAGTCGCATCAACCTGGCAAAACTGATAAATATGCATGCGAAGCCGAAATAGAGACATGAATTAATAATACCCACATACCAATTCACATACGTCCTATTCGATTTGCCTGAAATTTGGTATATAAATTTGCCTATATTGGTATTTACGATCCTTTTTTCCGGGAAGTAGACCAGAGACGGACTGGGACTGGGATTAGGACTAGGACTGGGACTGGGACTCGGAGTGGGACTGGGACTGGAACAAAATACATACCATCCTCTGGGACAGGCAATATGGGATGAAGAAGAATGAGAAGACCGTGAGAGAAGAGAAGAGAAAAGAGAGAAGGAGACTGAGAAAGAAATAGAATGAGACGAATATGGAGATAGATGAAGCGAAAAATACGGAGGGAGGAGTGAATAAAAGGATCAGGCAAAAGTAAAGAGAGGTGGGGGAGTGCAGAGTTAGACGGAAAAAGCTTATTAAAATGTATGCAGATTGGCCAAATTTAGGGTAGAACAACGTCTGCCGGGTCTGCTAGTATATATATATAAAGTTGAGCTAGAGTGCCGCGCGTCTCCTTGGGGAGGGTGCTTCCGGAGATGACTTCGTAGGTCCCTGGGAGGCGGTGACTCTTCAATTCTTTCTTTATTCTTTAATCACACACAACATCCTATTTACAGTGCATGATATTTTACAAACTAATATCTTATATAAAAATTTATAATACTGAAAGGTTGTTCATGTGGGCCTTCATATCAGGTTACCTGGTTAATAAGTTATAATTTTTACACATCACATACAAATACTCTAGAACAAAATAATCCTTAACCAGCTAAGTAGATAACTAAGCTGAATTTTATCAGATGCCTGTTGGGATGCCCAGGTTTCTGGGTATTCCGCAGAAACTTTTTATTCAGCATTTCATTTCTCTACCTAATGGGGAGTACTCTCGCCTCACAGTGTAAATGGTATTCTGAGGACATATTCCAGTGAGTAACATTTAGGCTCGGCGACCATATCCAGGACGCGTAACATGCAGGCGGTCGGCTTTGTAAGTGGTAATGAGCATCTCTATATCTTTACCCAAGTACTGCCGGCAAGAGATTTGGGGATACTATTACGGCTCTGGATTTAAGGAACAATTGCGGATGCATGCTCTCCAAAATGTAGATCTGATGGAACGTCACGCCATCGACGCGGATGTCCAATATGGTCGACATTTGTTGCGTGCATGTTGTAAATATGGTCGCCGATGATTTGGGCGGTGACAATTTAAGGTTTCGGGAGGTGAAAAAACTGGAGAGGCAAGGGAGATAGTTGTTCATTTTATTACATAGCGAATTAGTGGGTGGGCCGGGACCTTTAGCAGTTATTGGGCAGTCATCGGCGTAGGATACAGTGTTAAATACTCCTGGTGGCGAAAGGAGTTTCCATTTGTAGAAGTTAAACCAACGCGGGGATAGGACACCACCCTATGGCAGCTCTTGTTTAATTCTCCACCTTTGGAGACAAGGAGGAAGAGCGGCCCCTTGCAATAAATATGCTTTCGATATGATCTTTACCTTAGTCCTGCAATATGCGCTCCACCTTTATATTTTTGTTCTTCAAAAAATATGTACAGTGGTTATGCTTATTTTATGAACAATATACACATTTTTTCATATCCAGATTTATGGTAAAAAATCGGCAGACGTACGGATCGCGAATTTTTATGTGTGTGTATTTTTTATTTGCATATAGAAAGTTGACTTTAATACGCTATAGAAAAAAAATCGCTAGACGCTAACACCGATTAAGTTGAAAGAGGCTACCAAAAAATCAGATTTGTTTTCATGAAGTTCACCTCCAAAATGTTTTTCTGGGTCTGCCCCTGAAACCACTACGCTGTGACGTGTGCCTTTCCCAATTTTAGCCATTTAAATTTTTGTTTGCTTACCGGCCGCAACTTGTTTGTTTGTCATATTACATGACTAGAAAAAATAGAACAAGGCACCTAATTTGCACACTTCATTTTGTGTTTACATAGTTTGCGTCATAAAAATGAATGTTCTTACACAAAAATCAAGTAAGGAAGGCTAAGTTCGGGTGTAACCGAACATTATATACTCAACTGAGAGCTTTGGAGACAAAATAAGGGAAAATCACCATTTAGCAAAATGAACCTAGGGTAACCCTGGAATGTGTTTCTATGATATTGGTTTTAAATGGAAGGTATTAAAGGGTATTTTAAAAGGGAGTGGGCCATAGTTCTATAGGTGGAAGCCATTTAGGGATATCGTCATAAAGATGGACCAGGATGACTCTAGAATATGTCTGTACGAATGGATATCAAATGAAAGGTACTAATGAGGGTTTTAAAAGGGAGTGGCCCTTAGTTGTATATGTGAATGCGTTTTTGAGATATCGACCAAAATGTGGATCAGGGTGACCCAGAACATCATCTTTCGGCTATCGGAAATTTATTTATATATGTCATACCACAAACAGTATTCCTGACAAGATTCCAAGGGCTTTTGATTTCGTCCTGCAGAACTTTTTCATTTTCTTCCGCTTAATATGGTAGGTGTCACACCCATTTTACAAAGTTTTATATAAAGTTATATTTTACGTCAATAAACCAACCCAATTACCATGTTTCATCTCTTTTTTCATATTTGGTACAGAATTATGGCATTTTTTTTTTTTCATTTTACGTAATTTTCGATATCGAAAAAGTGGGCGTGGTCATAGTCGGATTTCGGATATTTTTTATACCAAGATAAAGTGAGTTCAGATAAATCCGCGAACTAAGTTTAGTAAAGATATATATTTTTCTCAAGTTATTGTGTTAACGGCCGAGCAGAAGGACAGACGGTGGACTGTGTATAAAAACTGGGCGTTGCTTCAACCGATTTCGCCCATTTTCACAGAAAACAGTTACCGTAATAGAATCTATGCCCCTACCATATTTCACAAGGATTGGTACATTTTTGTTCGACTTATAGCATTAAAAGTATCCTAGACGAATTAAATGAAAAAGGGCGAAGCGATGCCCATTTTGAAATTTTCTTTTATTTTTGTATTTTGTTGCACCATATCATTACTGGAGTTGAATGTTGACATAATTAACTTATATACTGTAAAGATATTAAATTTTTTGTTAAAATTTGACTTAAATTTTTTTTTTAAAGTTGGCATGTTCGTCATCCGATTTTGCTAATTTTTATTTAGCACACATATAGTAGTAGGAGTAACGCGCCTGCCAAATTTCATCATGATAGCTTCAACGACTGCCAAATTACAGCTTGCAAAACTTTTAAATTACCTTCTTTTAAAAGTGGGCGGTGCCACGCCGGTTGTCCAAAATTTTACTAATTTTCTATTTTGCGTCATAAGTTCAACGCATCCTCCAAGTTTCATCGCTCTATCCGTCTTTGGTAATGAATTATCGCACTTTTTCGGTTTTCGAAATTTTCGATATCGAAAAAGTGGCCGTGGTTGTAGTCCGATTTCGTTCATTTTAAATAGCGATCTGAGATGAGCGCCCAGGAACCTACATACAAAATTTCATTAAGATATCTCAAAATTTACTCAAGTTATCGTGTTTACGGACGGACGGACATACGGACGGACGGACATGGCTAAATGAATTTCTTTTTTCGCCCAGATAATTTTGATATATAGAAGTCTATATCTATCTCGATTAGTTTATGCCGTTACGGATTACCGTTATGCGAACAAAGTTAATATACTCTGTGAGCTCTGCTCAGCTGAGTATAAAAATTGATTGTGGATCGGCCTTAACGCGGTAAATTCAATTTCGGTTGCTCTCATACAATCTGTATTTACATGAGACATTTTTGACAGAAAACTGTTGCAGTGCGTTTTTATAAGAAACTTAATTAAAAAAAGATTTGAATAACTGCTTTACGAGTTTCATGCATTAAAAGACAATAATTTAATTCCATCTTTTTATCCGTGGTGTATTTTCTGGCGGAATGACCCCACGAGAGACCAAGTTTAATTGCTATTTCAAATTTTTAAATTGAAGACCTTACGCAAATTCAAAAATTTGTCAAACAAGTTGATTTGTAATAATTTTCAAAAGAAAATACAAATATTTTTTAACAATAATTAATACGTCAACGTTTATTTTATACCTTGCGTAATAATTATTATGAACGATAAATGTTTTAGTATCAAAAGATGGAATATTTTATCAAGTTTTATATCTAATAAAGAAAGTGAGTATCTAACTTCAATAACATTAAAAACATTAAACCCTACTAGATGGGCAGGATGTTGTGATGTCGTTATTTCTTTAAAAGTTTGGTATGTTGAAGTCCAAAATGCGCGCGCGAAAGCACTATGTTAAATCGCAAATCAGGTGAAAAAATGAAGCTGTTTTACTCAGAAAGAAGATCGAAAACTACAATTTTGTTATGTTATTGGTTTTCCATTGCAAGATCCTACTTACTATCGTTGCAGCATGTAAAACACTTCAGTCTAAATGCCTTAAAACGTTTGAAAACTTGTCTAGAAGAACTATGCAGGATAGTACAGGCAAACCTTGCAGGGGTATCGGTGAGCAGGTTCGTCAGTAGGGGAGCTCCCCAAGGTGGAGTCCTATCCCCTCTGCTGTGGGTCATGGCGGTGAATCAACTGCTAAGGGACATAGAGGAGGAGAGGGACTGTAAAGTTATAGAATATGCTGACGACCTTGCCTTGGTGATAAGTGGGAAGTTTCCACAAACTATCTGCAATATGATGCAGATGGAATTAAGAAGGGTCGAAGCATGGGCCGCTGATAATGGTCTGGGCGTACGCCCAAATAAAATGAAACTGGTGCTCTTTACAGCATTTTGTGGAAATACGGAATTGCCCGGTGAATGCAGTACTCAAAGAACAGTACCGAAAACTTGTGGAAGAGGAACGCATACTCACCAGGGAAACGCGAGTCACTCTAACTCAACTTCGTTCTGGATACTGTAACAGGTTAAACTCTTACCTATCCAGAATCAACCCGGACATACAAAATGTATGCCTCGCTTGCAATGTGTCCCCACATGACACCAACCATCTCATTAATTGTAATGTGGAACCAACGCCTCTAACACCCCTTTCATTATGATCCACCCCTGTTGAAACCTCAAGTTTCCTTGGACTCCCGTTAGAGGATATTAATGACAATTTGTGATCGGTCGCAACTATTAGGTGGGGCGAAGCACTGCTAAAACAACAACAACAACACAAATTGGAAGCGAGGCTCTGCATAAATTAATCGGGGGCATAGAATAATTCAGGCATGCTTACCATGAAATCCTGCCTTTTCAACGCTTCGACGCTTGCGCTGTTGAGCAGCAGGACTATCTGCATCGTGGCCCGTTCAGTCTTGGGTAGGTAGACCCGGGTTGTACTTCTGGAGCAGCTCCAGGATATCAGCGGGGTCCTTTGGCGTTACTGGAACCCAGGCTCTCGCCCTTGGTCGTGAGGGGATATCACACGCATCCACAGCCTTGAGGCGCGCGCCCGGATATACCTCTCCTATCAGCGATACGGCGGCTTTGTAAAGTTTCGCCGACCTGGCGTCGTCACATGCAATTAGTTTAATATTTCCCTGGAACCACCCCGCGTAGGTATAAGAAGGCGGCGGACCAGGGTTGTCTTTTTTGACCTTAACGGCCACAGTAGCGAGCGCTGCCTTAATTCACTTCCACTGCTGTTTCGGGATCCTGCCATCTTCGCTGCTCTCGTCCATAACACCAATGACCGTTGGCTATTTCGGCGAAAGGCCGCGTCCAGCCTCCCTGCGTCTTGGCCCTTTTCGGTACCGTAGGGTTGGATTCATCCATAGACCGCTGGCGCTTCGAGGCTTCATCACTCTCGACCCAGTCCAGCCTGAACTTCGCAACATCTGTTTCGCCCAAGCAAGGTCCCGCTGCACCTTCGCCCAGTCCTCCGCGGAAACTTTCCCCTCCCTTATCGGCGAGGAGGCATTCCTTCGCAGGATCCGGGCAGCCCAGCGCTTGTCCTGGTGACTGGGCTTTTTAACTCCCTTGACCCTAGTGCCAGCCACCCCACACCCCTGGAGCCCCCAGCAGCCAAACCGCCAGACGCTTGACGCCGAGTGGCAGCCGTGCTGGTGGCTACGAGATGGGCGGCAGCTGCCCCAAAGGCCTCCCGGTCGGTGGCCCCTCCCCGAGAGGTACCGGCCTTTGGAATACCCGGGCTGGATTTTCCCTCAGCCCTTTCCTGCCTAGATTGCCCCTTGGCTCTATAGCCGACCCCCCATCTCCCTGAGGACACCAGCAGTCGACCCACCAGACGCTTGTCGCTGGGTGAAGGGCCTGCTGGTGGGGGCCAAGAGAGGGGCGGTAGTAGCACTGGTGGCCTCCCGGTCAGTACCCCCTCCATGAGAGGTACTGGCCCTCGGACTACTCGAAACGGATAATCTCTCTGCCCTTTTCTGTCTGTCTGCCGCTGCAGCAGCGAACTTCTGAGGAGTTCTCTCAGCTATCTTGAGGCCCGACTGAGCCGTAGCTTTTGCGGAGCAAGCTCCTGTTGGCTTCTTATTTGGAGAGCCGCCCTCTTATTATTTTTATAAATTTCCTCCATACTAAATTACATCCCACGAGTAGCGGAGAAGGGAAAAGGTCCACCCGGACAAAGATCCGCTATGTCCGAGTAAGGCATAATAGCATTGAAGGTCGCCCGGTATTCGATGCACTCCGTTAGCGACTGGGCTATTTATGGGCCCCCCGCCAGGCTGATCCTCGGCACCGGTGGTATAACACCTTGATCCAGCCCATTAAGGAGGAAGGGAGAGAAAAGGGAAGAGAAAAAAGAAAGGAAGATAGGGTTAAAAGGGGTGGGAAAAAAGGTTGCCGCTCGAATTAGCCGCCGAAGCGTTACCAGGTGCTACCACGAGGAGACTCCGCCCCTACATGAGGGGGGGAGGTTGTAAAAACACCTACGAGTTGACGATTTGGGGTGACGCCGGTGAGTGCAAGGCGCAACAGCCCCATGAAAGGCACCCTATGTGTGGGTAATATGGATATGAAATGAAAGCTGTTGCTGAGAGCTCTAAAGTAATTTTCATTGTGATATTCGATATAGTCGCATCAACCTGGCAAAACTGATAAATATGCATGCGAAGCCGAAATAGAGACATGAATTAATAATACCCACATACCATTTCACATACGTCCTATTCGATTTGCCTGAAATTTGGTATATAAATTTGCCTATATTGGTATTTACGATCCTTTTTTCCGGGAAGTAGACCAGAGACGGACTGGGACTGGGATTAGGACTAGGACTGGGACTGGGACTCGGAGTGGGACTGGGACTGGAACAAAATACATACCACCCTCTGGGACAGGCAATATGGGATGAAGAAGAATGAGAAGACCGTGAGAGAAGAGAAGAGAAAAGAGAGAAGGAGACTGAGAAAGAAATAGAATGAGACGAATATGGAGATAGATGAAGCGAAAAATACGGAGGGAGGAGTGAATAAAAGGATCAGGCAAAAGTAAAGAGAGGTGGGGGAGTGCAGAGTTAGACGGAAAAAGCTTATTAAAATGTATGCAGATTGGCCAAATTTAGGGTAGAACAACGTCTGCCGGGTCTGCTAGTATATATATATAAAGTTGAGCTAGAGTGCCGCGCGTCTCCTTGGGGAGGGTGCTTCCGGAGATGACTTCGTAGGTCCCTGGGAGGCGGTGACTCTTCAATTCTTTCTTTATTCTTTAATCACACACAACATCCTATTTACAGTGCATGATATTTTACAAACTAATATCTTATATAAAAATTTATAATACTGAAAGGTTGTTCATGTGGGCCTTCATATCAGGTTACCTGGTTAATAAGTTATAATTTTTACACATCACATACAAATACTCTAGAACAAAATAATCCTTAACCAGCTAAGTAGATAACTAAGCTGAATTTTATCAGATGCCTGTTGGGATGCCCAGGTTTCTGGGTATTCCGCAGAAACTTTTTATTCAGCATTTCATTTCTCTACCTAATGGGGAGTACTCTCGCCTCACAGTGTAAATGGTATTCTGAGGACATATTCCAGTGAGTAACATTTAGGCTCGGCGACCATATCCAGGACGCGTAACATGCAGGCGGTCGGCTTTGTAAGTGGTAATGAGCATCTCTATATCTTTACCCAAGTACTGCCGGCAAGAGATTTGGGGATACTATTACGGCTCTGGATTTAAGGAACAATTGCGGATGCATGCTCTCCAAAATGTAGATCTGATGGAACGTCACGCCATCGACGCGGATGTCCAATATGGTCGACATTTGTTGCGTGCATGTTGTAAATATGGTCGCCGATGATTTGGGCGGTGACAATTTAAGGTTTCGGGAGGTGAAAAAACTGGAGAGGCAAGGGAGATAGTTGTTCATTTTATTACATAGCGAATTAGTGGGTGGGCCGGGACCTTTAGCAGTTATTGGGCAGTCATCGGCGTAGGATACAGTGTTAAATACTCCTGGTGGCGAAAGGAGTTTCCATTTGTAGAAGTTAAACCAACGCGGGGATAGGACACCACCCTATGGCAGCTCTTGTTTAATTCTCCACCTTTGGAGACAAGGAGGAAGAGCGGCCCCTTGCAATAAATATGCTTTCGATATGATCTTTACCTTAGTCCTGCAATATGCGCTCCACCTTTATATTTTTGTTCTTCAAAAAATATGTACAGTGGTTATGCTTATTTTATGAACAATATACACATTTTTTCATATCCAGATTTATGGTAAAAAATCGGCAGACGTACGGATCGCGAATTTTTATGTGTGTGTATTTTTTATTTGCATATAGAAAGTTGACTTTAATACGCTATAGAAAAAAAATCGCTAGACGCTAACACCGATTAAGTTGAAAGAGGCTACCAAAAAATCAGATTTGTTTTCATGAAGTTCACCTCCAAAATGTTTTTCTGGGTCTGCCCCTGAAACCACTACGCTGTGACGTGTGCCTTTCCAAATTTTAGCCATTTAAATTTTTGTTTGCTTACCGGCCGCAACTTGTTTGTTTGTCATATTACATGACTAGAAAAAATAGAACAAGGCACCTAATTTGCACACTTCATTTTGTGTTTACATAGTTTGCGTCATAAAAATGAATGTTCTTACACAAAAATCAAGTAAGAAAGGCTAAGTTCGGGTGTAACCGAACATTATATACTCAACTGAGAGCTTTGGAGACAAAATAAGGGAAAATCACCATTTAGCAAAATGAACCTAGGGTAACCCTGGAATGTGTTTGTATGATATTGGTTTTAAATGGAAGGTATTAAAGGGTATTTTAAAAGGGAGTGGGCCATAGTTCTATAGGTGGAAGCCATTTAGGGATATCGTCATAAAGATGGACCAGGATGACTCTAGAATATGTCTGTACGAATGGATATCAAATGAAAGGTACTAATGAGGGTTTTAAAAGGGAGTGGCCCTTAGTTGTATATGTGAATGCGTTTTTGAGATATCGACCAAAATGTGGATCAGGGTGACCCAGAACATCATCTTTCGGCTATCGGAAATTTATTTATATATGTCATACCACAAACAGTATTCCTGACAAGATTCCAAGGGCTTTTGATTTCGTCCTGCAGAACTTTTTCATTTTCTTCCGCTTAATATGGTAGGTGTCACACCCATTTTACAAAGTTTTATATAAAGTTATATTTTACGTCAATAAACCAACCCAATTACCATGTTTCATCTCTTTTTTCATATTTGGTACAGAATTATGGCATTTTTTTTTTTCATTTTACGTAATTTTCGATATCGAAAAAGTGGGCGTGGTCATAGTCGGATTTCGGATATTTTTTATACCAAGATAAAGTGAGTTCAGATAAATCCGCGAACTAAGTTTAGTAAAGATATATCGATTTTTGCTCAAGTTATTGTGTTAACGGCCGAGCAGAAGGACAGACGGTGGACTGTGTATAAAAACTGGGCGTTGCTTCAACCGATTTCGCCCATTTTCACAGAAAACAGTTACCGTAATAGAATCTATGCCCCTACCATATTTCACAAGGATTGGTAAATTTTTGTTCGACTTATAGCATTAAAAGTATCCTAGACGAATTAAATGAAAAAGGGCGAAGCGATGCCCATTTTGAAATTTTCTTTTATTTTTGTATTTTGTTGCACCATATCATTACTGGAGTTGAATGTTGACATAATTAACTTATATACTGTAAAGATATTAAATTTTTTGTTAAAATTTGACTTAAATTTTTTTTTTTAAAGTGGGCATATTCGTCATCCGATTTTGCTAATTTTTATTTAGCACACATATAGTAGTAGGAGTAACGCGCCTGCCAAATTTCATCATGATAGCTTCAACGACTGCCAAATTACAGCTTGCAAAACTTTTAAATTACCTTCTTTTAAAAGTGGGCGGTGCCACGCCGGTTGTCCAAAATTTTACTAATTTTCTATTTTGCGTCATAAGTTCAACGCATCCTCCAAGTTTCATCGCTCTATCCGTCTTTGGTAATGAATTATCGCACTTTTTCAGTTTTCGAAATTTTCGATATCGAAAAAGTGGCCGTGGTTGTAGTCCGATTTCGTTCATTTTAAATAGCGATCTGAGATGAGCGCCCAGGAACCTACATACAAAATTTCATTAAGATATCTCAAAATTTACTCAAGTTATCGTGTTTACGGACGGACGGACATACCGACGGACGGACATGGCTAAATGAATTTCTTTTTTCGCCCAGATAATTTTGATATATAGAAGTCTATATCTATCTCGATTAGTTTATGCCGTTACGGATTACCGTTATGCGAACAAAGTTAATATACTCTGTGAGCTCTGCTCAGCTGAGTATAAAAATTGATTGTGGATCGGCCTTAACGCGGTAAATTCAATTTCGGTTGCTCTCATACAATCTGTATTTACATGAGACATTTTTGACAGAAAACTGTTGCAGTGCGTTTTTATAAGAAACTTAATTAAAAAAAGATTTGAATAACTGCTTTACGAGTTTCATGCATTAAAAGACAATAATTTAATTCCATCTTTTTATCCGTGGTGTATTTTCTGGCGGAATGACCCCACGAGAGACCAAGTTTAATTGCTATTTCAAATTTTTAAATTGAAGACCTTACGCAAATTCAAAAATTTGTCAAACAAGTTGATTTGTAATAATTTTCAAAAGAAAATACAAATATTTTTTAACAATAATTAATACGTCAACGTTTATTTTATACCTTGCGTAATAATTATTATGAACGATAAATGTTTTAGTATCAAAAGATGGAATATTTTATCAAGTTTTATATCTAATAAAGAAAGTGAGTATCTAACTTCAATAACATTAAAAACATTAAACCCTACTAGATGGGCAGGATGTTGTGATGTCGTTATTTCTTTAAAAGTTTGGTATGTTGAAGTCCAAAATGCGCGCGCGAAAGCACTATGTTAAATCGCAAATCAGGTGAAAAAATGAAGCTGTTTTACTCAGAAAGAAGATCGAAAACTACAATTTTGTTATGTTATTGGTTTTCCATTGCAAGATCCTACTTACTATCGTTGCAGCATATAAAACACTTCAGTCTAAATGCCTTAAAACGTTTGAAAACTTGTCTAGAAGAACTATGCAGGATAGTACAGGCAAACCTTGCAGGGGTATCGGTGAGCAGGTTCGTCAGTAGGGGAGCTCCCCAAGGTGGAGTCCTATCCCCTCTGCTGTGGGTCATGGCGGTGAATCAACTGCTAAGGGACATAGAGGAGGAGAGGGACTGTAAAGTTATAGAATATGCTGACGACCTTGCCTTGGTGATAAGTGGGAAGTTTCCACAAACTATCTGCAATATGATGCAAATGGAATTAAGAAGGGTCGAAGCATGGGCCGCTGATAATGGTCTGGGCGTACGCCCAAATAAAATGAAACTGGTGCTCTTTACAGCATTTTGTGGAAATACGGAATTGCCCGGTGAATGCAGTACTCAAAGAACAGTACCGAAAACTTGTGGAAGAGGAACGCATACTCACCAGGGAAACGCGAGTCACTCTAACTCAACTTCGTTCTGGATACTGTAACAGGTTAAACTCTTACCTATCCAGAATCAACCCGGACATACAAAATGTATGCCTCGCTTGCAATGTGTCCCCACATGACACCAACCATCTCATTAATTGTAATGTGGAACCAACGCCTCTAACACCCCTTTCATTATGATCCACCCCTGTTGAAACCTCAAGTTTCCTTGGACTCCCGTTAGAGGATATTAATGACAATTTGTGATCGGTCGCAACTATTAGGTGGGGCGAAGCACTGCTAAAACAACAACAACAACACAAATTGGAAGCGAGGCTCTGCATAAATTAATCGGGGGCATAGAATAATTCAGGCATGCTTACCATGAAATCCTGCCTTTTCAACGCTTCGACGCTTGCGCTGTTGAGCAGCAGGACTATCTGCATCGTGGCCCGTTCAGTCTTGGGTAGGTAGACCCGGGTTGTACTTCTGGAGCAGCTCCAGGATATCAGCGGGGTCCTTTGGCGTTACTGGAACCCAGGCTCTCGCCCTTGGTCGTGAGGGGATATCACACGCATCCACAGCCTTGAGGCGCGCGCCCGGATATACCTCTCCTATCAGCGATACGGCGGCTTTGTAAAGTTTCGCCGACCTGGCGTCGTCACATGCAATTAGTTTAATATTTCCCTGGAACCACCCCGCGTAGGTATAAGAAGGCGGCGGACCAGGGTTGTCTTTTTTGACCTTAACGGCCACAGTAGCGAGCGCTGCCTTAATTCACTTCCACTGCTGTTTCGGGATCCTGCCATCTTCGCTGCTCTCGTCCATAACACCAATGATCGTTGGCTATTTCGGCGAAAGGCCGCGTCCAGCCTCCCTGCGTCTTGGCCCTTTTCGGTACCGTAGGGTTGGATTCATCCATAGACCGCTGGCGCTTCGAGGCTTCATCACTCTCGACCCAGTCCAGCCTGAACTTCGCAACATCTGTTTCGCCCAAGCAAGGTCCCGCTGCACCTTCGCCCAGTCCTCCGCGGAAACTTTCCCCTCCCTTATCGGCGAGGAGGCATTCCTTCGCAGGATCCGGGCAGCCCAGCGCTTGTCCTGGTGACTGGGCTTTTTAACTCCCTTGACCCTAGTGCCGGCCACCCCACACCCCTGGAGCCCCCAGCAGCCAAACCGCCAGACGCCTGACGCCGAGTGGCAGCCGTGCTGGTGGCTACGAGATGGGCGGCAGCTGCCCCAAAGGCCTCCCGGTCGGTGGCCCCTCCCCGAGAGGTACCGGCCTTTGGAATACCCGGGCTGGATTTTCCCTCAGCCCTTTCCTGCCTAGATTGCCCCTTGGCTCTATAGCCGACCCCCCATCTCCCTGAGGACACCAGCAGTCGACCCACCAGACGCTTGTCGCTGGGTGAAGGGCCTGCTGGTGGGGGCCAAGAGAGGGGCGGTAGTAGCACTGGTGGCCTCCCGGTCAGTACCCCCTCCATGAGAGGTACTGGCCCTCGGACTACTCGAAACGGATAATCTCTCTGCCCTTTTCTGTCTGTCTGCCGCTGCAGCAGCGAACTTCTGAGGAGTTCTCTCAGCTATCTTGAGGCCCGACTGAGCCGTAGCTTTTGCGGAGCAAGCTCCTGTTGGCTTCTTATTTGGAGAGACGCCCTCTTATTATTTTTATAAATTTCCTCCATACTAAATTACATCCCACGAGTAGCGGAGAAGGGAAAAGGTCCACCCGGACAAAGATCCGCTATGTCCGAGTAAGGCATAATAGCATTGAAGGTCGCCCGGTATTCGATGCACTCCGTTAGCGACTGGGCTATTTATGGGCCCCCCGCCAGGCTGATCCTCGGCACCGGTGGTATAACACCTTGATCCAGCCCATTAAGGAGGAAGGGAGAGAAAAGGGAAGAGAAAAAAGAAAGGAAGATAGGGTTAAAAGGGGTGGGAAAAAAGGTTGCCGCTCGAATTAGCCGCCGAAGCGTTACCAGGTGCTACCACGAGGAGACTCCGCCCCTACATGAGGGGGGGAGGTTGTAAAAACACCTACGAGTCGACGATTTGGGATGACGCCGGTGAGTGCAAGGCGCAACAGCCCCATGAAAGGCACCCTATGTGTGGGTAATATGGATATGAAATGAAAGCTGTTGCTGAGAGCTCTAAAGTAATTTTCATTGTGATATTCGATATAGTCGCATCAACCTGGCAAAACTGATAAATATGCATGCGAAGCCGAAATAGAGACATGAATTAATAATACCCACATACCATTTTACATACGTCCTATTCGATTTGCCTGAAATTTGGTATATAAATTTGCCTATATTGGTATTTACGATCCTTTTTTCCGGGAAGTAGACCAGAGACGGACTGGGACTGGGATTAGGACTAGGACTGGGACTGGGACTCGGAGTGGGACTGGGACTGGAACAAAATACATACCACCCTCTGGGACAGGCAATATGGGATGAAGAAGAATGAGAAGACCGTGAGAGAAGAGAAGAGAAAAGAGAGAAGGAGACTGAGAAAGAAATAGAATGAGACGAATATGGAGATAGATGAAGCGAAAAATACGGAGGGAGGAGTGAATAAAAGGATCAGGCAAAAGTAAAGAGAGGTGGGGGAGTGCAGAGTTAGACGGAAAAAGCTTATTAAAATGTATGCAGATTGGCCAAATTTGGGGTAGAACAACGTCTGCCGGGTCTGCTAGTATATATATATAAAGTTGAGCTAGAGTGCCGCGCGTCTCCTTGGGGAGGGTGCTTCCGGAGATGACTTCGTAGGTCCCTGGGAGGCGGTGACTCTTCAATTCTTTCTTTATTCTTTAATCACACACAACATCCTATTTACAGTGCATGATATTTTACAAACTAATATCTTATATAAAAATTTATAATACTGAAAGGTTGTTCATGTGGGCCTTCATATCAGGTTACCTGGTTAATAAGTTATAATTTTTACACATCACATACAAATACTCTAGAACAAAATAATCCTTAACCAGCTAAGTAGATAACTAAGCTGAATTTTATCAGATGCCTGTTGGGATGCCCAGGTTTCTGGGTATTCCGCAGAAACTTTTTATTCAGCATTTCATTTCTCTACCTAATGGGGAGTACTCTCGCCTCACAGTGTAAATGGTATTCTGAGGACATATTCCAGTGAGTAACATTTAGGCTCGGCGACCATATCCAGGACGCGTAACATGCAGGCGGTCGGCTTTGTAAGTGGTAATGAGCGTCTCTATATCTTTACCCAAGTACTGCCGGCAAGAGATTTGGGGATACTATTACGGCTCTGGATTTAAGGAACAATTGCGGATGCATGCTCTCCAAAATGTAGATCTGATGGAACGTCACGCCATCGACGCGGATGTCCAATATGGTCGACATTTGTTGCGTGCATGTTGTAAATATGGTCGCCGATGATTTGGGCGGTGACAATTTAAGGTTTCGGGAGGCGAAAAAACTGGAGAGGCAAGGGAGATAGTTGTTCATTTTATTACATAGCGAATTAGTGGGTGGGCCGGGACCTTTAGCAGTTATTGGGCAGTCATCGGCGTAGGATACAGTGTTTAATACTCCTGGTGGCGAAAGGAGTTTCCATTTGTAGAAGTTAAACCAACGCGGGGATAGGACACCACCCTATGGCAGCTCTTGTTTAATTCTCCACCTTTGGAGACAAGGAGGAAGAGCCGCCCCTTGCAATAAATATGCTTTCGATATGATCTTTACCTTAGTCCTGCAATATGCGCTCCACCTTTATATTTTTGTTCTTCAAAAAATATGTACAGTGGTTATGCTTATTTTATGAACAATATACACATTTTTTCATAGCCAGATTTATGGTAAAAAATCGGCAGACGTACGGATCGCGAATTTTTATGTGTGTGTATTTTTTATTTGCATATAGAAAGTTGACTTTAATACGCTATAGAAAAAAAATCGCTAGACGCTAACACCGATTAAGTTGAAAGAGGCTACCAAAAAATCAGATTTGTTTTCATGAAGTTCACCTCCAAAATGTTTTTCTGGGTCTGCCCCTGAAACCACTACGCTGTGACGTGTGCCTTTCCCAATTTTAGCCATTTAAATTTTTGTTTGCTTACCGGCCGCAACTTGTTTGTTTGTCATATTACATGACTAGAAAAAATAGAACAAGGCACCTAATTTGCACACTTCATTTTGTGTTTACATAGTTTGCGTCATAAAAATGAATGTTCTTACACAAAAATCAAGTAAGGAAGGCTAAGTTCGGGTGTAACCGAACATTATATACTCAACTGAGAGCTTTGGAGACAAAATAAGGGAAAGTCACCATTTAGCAAAATGAACCTAGGGTAACCCTGGAATGTGTTTGTATGATATTGGTTTTAAATGGAAGGTATTAAAGGGTATTTTAAAAGGGAGTGGGCCATAGTTCTATAGATGGAAGCCATTTAGGGATATCGTCATAAAGATGGACCAGGATGACTCTAGAATATGTCTGTACGAATGGATATCAAATGAAAGGTACTAATGAGGGTTTTAAAAGGGAGTGGCCCTTAGTTGTATATGTGAATGCGTTTTTGAGATATCGACCAAAATGTGGATCAGGGTGACCCAGAACATCATCTTTCGGCTATCGGAAATTTATTTATATATGTCATACCACAAACAGTATTCCTGACAAGATTCCAAGGGCTTTTGATTTCGTCCTGCAGAACTTTTTCATTTTCTTCCGCTTAATATGGTAGGTGTCACACCCATTTTACAAAGTTTTATATAAAGTTATATTTTACGTCAATAAACCAACCCAATTACCATGTTTCATCTCTTTTTTCATATTTGGTACAGAATTATGGCATTTTTTTTTTTCATTTTACGTAATTTTCGATATCGAAAAAGTGGGCGTGGTCATAGTCGGATTTCGGATATTTTTTATACCAAGATAAAGTGAGTTCAGATAAATCCGCGAACTAAGTTTAGTAAAGATATATCGATTTTTGCTCAAGTTATTGTGTTAACGGCCGAGCAGAAGGACAGACGGTGGACTGTGTATAAAAACTGGGCGTTGCTTCAACCGATTTCGCCCATTTTCACAGAAAACAGTTACCGTAATAGAATCTATGCCCCTACCATATTTCACAAGGATTGGTAAATTTTTGTTCGACTTATAGCATTAAAAGTATCCTAGACGAATTAAATGAAAAAGGGCGGAGCGATGCCCATTTTGAAATTTTCTTTTATTTTTGTATTTTGTTGCACCATATCATTACTGGAGTTGAATGTTGACATAATTAACTTATATACTGTAAAGATATTAAATTTTTTGTTAAAATTTGACTTAAATTTTTTTTTTTTAAAGTGGGCATGTTCGTCATCCGATTTTGCTAATTTTTATTTAGCACACATATAGTAGTAGGAGTAACGCGCCTGCCAAATTTCATCATGATAGCTTAAACGACTGCCAAATTACAGCTTGCAAAACTTTTAAATTACCTTCTTTTAAAAGTGGGCGGTGCCACGCCGGTTGTCCAAAATTTTACTAATTTTCTATTTTGCGTCATAAGTTCAACGCATCCTCCAAGTTTCATCGCTCTATCCGTCTTTGGTAATGAATTATCGCAATTTTTCCGTTTTCGAAATTTTCGATATCGAAAAAGTGGGCGTGGTTGTAGTCCGATTTCGTTCATTTTAAATAGCGATCTGAGATGAGCGCCCAGGAACCTACATACAAAATTTCATTAAGATATCTCAAAATTTACTCAAGTTATCGTGTTTACGGACGGACGGACATACGGACGGACGGACATGGCTAAATGAATTTCTTTTTTCGCCCAGATAAGTTTGATATATAGAAGTCTATATCTATCTCGATTAGTTTATGCCGTTACGGATTACCGTTATGCGAACAAAGTTAATATACTCTGTGAGCTCTGCTCAGCTGAGAATAAAAATTTATTGTGGATCGGCCTTAACGCGGTAAATTCAATTTCGGTTGCTCTCATACCATCTGTATTTACATGAGACATTTTTGACAGAAAACTGTTGCAGTGCGTTTTTATAAGAAACTTAATTAAAAAAAGATTTGAATAACTGCTTTACGAGTTTCATGCATTAAAAGACAATAATTTAATTCCATCTTTTTATCCGTGGTGTATTTTCTGGCGGAATGACCCCACGAGAGACCAAGTTTAATTGCTATTTCAAATTTTTAAATTGAAGACCTTACGCAAATTCAAAAATTTGTCAAACAAGTTGATTTGTAATAATTTTCAAAAGAAAATACAAATATTTTTTAACAATAATTAATACGTCAACGTTTATTTTATACCTTGCGTAATAATTATTATGAACGATAAATGTTTTAGTATCAAAAGATGGAATATTTTATCAAGTTTTATATCTAATAAAGAAAGTGAGTATCTAACTTCAATAACATTAAAAACATTAAACCCTACTAGATGGGCAGGATGTTGTGATGTCGTTATTTCTTTAAAAGTTTGGTATGTTGAAGTCCAAAATGCGCGCGCGAAAGCACTATGTTAAATCGCAAATCAGGTGAAAAAATGAAGCTGTTTTACTCAGAAAGAAGATCGAAAACTACAATTTTGTTATGTTATTGGTTTTCCATTGCAAGATCCTACTTACTATGGTTGCAGCATGTAAAACACTTCAGTCTAAATGCCTTAAAACGTTTGAAAACTTGTCTAGAAGAACTATGCAGGATAGTACAGGCAAACCTTGCAGGGGTATCGGTGAGCAGGTTCGTCAGTAGGGGAGCTCCCCAAGGTGGAGTCCTATCCCCTCTGCTGTGGGTCATGGCGGTGAATCAACTGCTAAGGGACATAGAGGAGGAGAGGGACTGTAAAGTTATAGAATATGCTGACGACCTTGCCTTGGTGATAAGTGGGAAGTTTCCACAAACTATCTGCAATATGATGCAGATGGAATTAAGAAGGGTCGAAGCATGGGCCGCTGATAATGGTCTGGGCGTACGCCCAAATAAAATGAAACTGGTGCTCTTTACAGCATTTTGTGGAAATACGGAATTGCCCGGTGAATGCAGTACTCAAAGAACAGTACCGAAAACTTGTGGAAGAGGAACGCATACTCACCAGGGAAACGCGAGTCACTCTAACTCAACTTCGTTCTGGATACTGTAACAGGTTAAACTCTTACCTATCCAGAATCAACCCGGACATACAAAATGTATGCCCCGCTTGCAATGTGTCCCCACATGACACCAACCATCTCATTAATTGTAATGTGGAACCAACGCCTCTAACACCCCTTTCATTATGATCCACCCCTGTTGAAACCTCAAGTTTCCTTGGACTCCCGTTAGAGGATATTAATGACAATTTGTGATCGGTCGCAACTATTAGGTGGGGCGAAGCACTGCTAAAACAACAACAACAACACAAATTGGAAGCGAGGCTCTGCATAAATTAATCGGGGGCATAGAATAATTCAGGCATGCTTAACCAACGAACCGATATCATTTCGTTACGATAATTAACGTTAATAAACGAAACAAAGTCATTTCGTTTCTTTTATTAACGTTAAGAACGTCAAATTAACGAAATGATTTCGCTTCGTTTTCTGCCATATCAAAACGAAATCAAATCGTTTATGTTTATTATTAATTTCAAACTATGCTGGCAAAGCTGATTGATAGCGGAGTCATTAAAGGTGAAAGCATTAGCCAAGCTGATTGCTACTTTTCTCATGAATTTTGACAGTACGAACATTTCTCAGAGTATTTTTGACATTACCACCAACGAATTACACAAACAAACTACATGGAGTTTGTGTGTGTATGTCCGCTCGCTGTTACCACCTTACGGCTTCACCATGGCTATAGCATTGCCAGCACAATTCAAACATAAAGTATCACGTTTTTGTTAACGTTTTTAACGTTAACGAAAGCTTTTCGTTTCGGTTAAAAACGAGATAAAATTTATCTTGATAATTTCTTTATCGATAATATTTCGAAGTGTTTCAACGGAAACGGTGGAAATTTTTTGATAAACGATTAGCTTAACGTTAAGGTGCATCCCTGGAATAATTGTATTGTATTATTAAGAATTCGATTTGGCTACATTACTTACATGTGAGTTTATGTGGTAAACGTACATCATCATTAGAAGCACGAGCAGATACGCATAACTAAAGCGGCACACGCGCTCTCCAAAAACCCTCAGTGCAAGCTCTTTAAGTACAGAGCTTTTGATTACTTTGCACTCCAAGTTAATATATGTAATTTATGACTATTAACGCGAACCCTCTCATTTGTACTTGGATTATCATAATCTTTGCTAAACAAAAAAGAACAAAATATGTACATATAATTGATAACACTGTGCAACACCAATTTTTGGGACGCAATAATTCCATCTCAGAATGAAACACCCAGACCAATATGGTAAAAAATAGTTTTGCATTCTGTGGTCAAATTGCTTTGCTTTAGTTATTTTAAATCAGCGCGCTCGCTTACTACTCTAATGGTCCTGGATTTAAAGCTCGTGGAAAGCAACATCAAAATGCTGTAGAAAAAGTTTTTCTCAACGGGGTCGCCCATCGGCAGTCATTAGAAAAACATTCCGAGTGTATTTCTGCCAAGAAAACTCGCTTAGGGAAAATTCATCTGCCTTGCACTAGGAGTCGGCGTAAAAAATGTAGGTCCCGCCCAGCTAATTTGTAGAAAAAATTAAAAAGTATCGCGAGTCAAAATGAAAGAAAGACTAGACCTAAATCTCCAATGACGTATATAGCGTCTTGCAATAATTGATAAACTAACTAATTAATATTTTGTCTAAGGAGTTTTTGGAGTATGTGGAAAAACGGCCAAATTATATAAAGGAACGAAATACCTACATAGATTAAGTATATACATATATGTATGTAAAGTAAAATTGTTAAGGATTAATTTTGTAGAATATTTTTACCGTTACCTCTCTCACGTAAGGCTTCCATTGGCTGCTTTTTTAAAAAAGTTCGTTACAGTATTTTCCGGAGCATTTCTCTAGAAGTGTTCAAATATAGGTTGTTTAAATATACGTTGCATATTTGAAGGCGCAAATTTCATTTTATATTTTTCTTGTATTTTTACGTTCTTTGTACGAGAGTATCAGCGCATATTTTTCAAGGAAATTTTAACATTGTGGGGACGTCACTTCATGCGAGATCTATAGTGTTAAATGTTGCACAAAAATATTCCTCATGAACTTTAACTACATAACTATTTCTTGACTTTTTTCTAAAATTTTCCAAATTTAAAATGACCATAGCAATGACATTTGACCAAAGGGTGCAAAACGGTTTGGAGCATTGTGGATAAAACAAGTGTTATATCTTATTTGTCGACTGCCTGACAGGATGATCAATATGGCGACTTTTTAGCGTTTTGGCAGCGTTTTGACAGAATGTTCAATATGGCGGGCCATACGACCGACTGATGAAACGAGATACAGGATGAGGCCACGATAATCACATTAAAAATCAGGTGATCCACTTTATTTGCCATTTTGACGTCTATGCCGAAGATATCACACTTGTCTTATCCACAATGGTTTGGAGGTTTAATTATATGTTCAGGTCTCTCATCTAGAATTGGAAATATTCAGTCCCCTTCAAATTGTTACACAGTGTAACAGAAGGAAGAGCATTAATCTACAGACGTATTAGACTTACCTGAAAAAATTAAAGTGTTTAGGTTTTTAAGATCAAAAATCATTCTTCGGACGAGAGTTGCCTCACTGAATGGAACATTGATTGACGGGTTAATCGAATAGCTACAAATTTTATATGTAATGGATCTTTCAGTTTTGTTTATGTCGCTAAGAAAAAGTTCTGCTACGGCGGCCTGAATTTTCGATATTCATAAGTCTGAAAACTATTTTTTTTATCGGTTTAATGCGTATTTTCATTTCACGTTCAGTCCTGAGGAAATGTCCGGAGAGCGTTCTGAAAACAACAACCAACATGATAGCGAGTGTAATAAAAAAAAAACCCAATGTTTTGCACTTGGAAATCAGTGATCGTTATCACCTCAGCTGCTCTACAGTAGGTATGGGGTATAAAATTCAGTTCATGTCGCAAATAATATATTAATACGCGCAAAACGCTTGTCAATCCCACATCGGTACATATGGAAATCGTTTAAATTCAAGGATTAACCAATCAATTCGATTGCGCCGCGCCACCAATACAATACATAAACAAGAAAGATTAACTGGAGTCGCAATATAACCTGCGCAGATTTGCGAAGACGTATTTAATGAATGTTAATTTGAAACAGCAAAAACTCAATAAATGAACAAAAACCAATTATGGCGAATCGTTTAATAAACAAAAGTAATCAAAATGAATTAAACCATAAATTGACACAGGAAGGTAATAATTAATTTATTCGACGAGTTAATTTAAAATTTTAGTTTGAACAAGTACTTAAAATCAGTGAAAAATACTCGTTTTCAATAGTTGAATATTAAGAGAGCAACTTTAAAATATGATTATTTTAAATTAAAACTCACACATGCCAACGTCATAACAAATTGAAAGAAGTGAGAACCCATTGCGATTTGAATTATAAATCCAGTTACTTAAAAACTATTTAATCAGTGAATTTGTGTATTTCCAGTCTTCCTAGTTCGTGGAATAACTCAAACATATCTGTGAAATAAAGGTTATTTTATCGGGCTGTTATTATTAACACGCTTATATTGGCTTCACTTGTATGTTTGGAACTATCTAGTCTAGGCGCGGATAGAGACCCCTCTAGCGGCAATTAAACAAGTGGTGCTTAATAGCGGAGACATGAACCTCTGTTAACTCACCGAACGATAAATAGTGGTGTAAACTCCTCGAATTTGTTCTTCTGGACTCACCAAACGAAAAATGTGGTGTAAACTCCTCTAATTTGTTCTTCTGAACTCACCAAACGAAAAATAGTGGTGTAAACTCCTCTAATTGTTCTTCTGGGCTCACCAAACGAAAAATAGTGGTGTAAACTCCTCTAATTTGTTCTTCTGGACTCACCAAACGAAAAATTGTGATATAAACTCATCTAAGTTGTTCTTCTGGACTCACCAAACGAAAAATGTGGTGTAAACTCCTTAATTTGTTATGCTGGACTCACCAAACGAAAAATAGTGGTGTAAACTCCTCTAATTTGTTCTTCTGGACTCACCAAACGAAAAATTGTGGTGTAAACTCCTCTAATTTGTTCTTCTGCACTCACCAAACGAAAAATAGTGGTGTAAACTCCTTTAATTGTTCTTCTGGTCTCACCAAACGAAAAATAGTGGTGTAAACTCCTCTAATTTGTTCTTCTGGACTCACCAAACGAAAAATTGTGGTGTAAACTCCTCTAATTTGTTCTTCTGGACTCACCAAACGAAAAATTGTGGTGTAAACTCCTCTAATTTGTTCTTCTGCACTCACCAAACGAAAAATAGTGGTGTAAACTCCTTTAATTGTTCTTCTGGTCTCACCAAACGAAAAATAGTGGTGTAAACTCCTTTAATTGTTCTTCTGGTCTCACCAAACGAAAAATAGTGGTGTAAACTCCTCTAATTTGTTCTTCTAGACCCACCAAACGAAAAATTGTGGTGTAAACTCCTCTAATTGTTCTTCTAGACTCAGAACTCAGGGGGTCGATTCCGGTTGAGCGTTATAGTGAAGTGAAAAAAAATTTATCAATTTGGTTATCACTTAATGTTTTCATTTTTTCACTTCACTGTTAGCTGAATAACATTTGAATTTACGATGTGTGAAGTTTTCTTTGCTGAACGATAAATTATGACAGATTTCTTTTAATTTTGTTTTCTTTTTGTTTGATGTTATTTGTTTGACAATTTTTTTAAATTCAAATGTTAACACAAAATTTATATCGGCGTTAACTTTGTTTTCACTTCACTTCAATTTGAAGTTTTAACGCAAAACGAGAATCAATAATCGTGGTGAATTAGTGTTAATACTTTTCACTTTACGATAACGCACAACCGGAATCGACCCCAACATACGAAAAATTGTGGTGTAAACTCCTCTAATTGTTCTTCTGGACTCACCAAACGAAAAATTGTGGTATAAACTCCTCTAATTATTCTTCTCGACTCACCAAAAATTGTGGTGTAAACTCCTCTAATTTGTTCTTCTGGCCCGTTTTTTTAGTTTTTTAAACGGTTTTAGACCCGGTGTTTCAGTACAAGTTCAACTCAGTTTGTCAGTAAAACTACGCTTAAACTTATTCTGCAGTTTTTCAGTCTACTTTAACTGAAGTTTAAGCTGAACAAATTTAATTAACAACTTGTGGTTCTTTAACTGGGCTCAAAAGTAAGATTCCATACTACAGTTTTTTCACGAAAATAAAATAAATATTAATTTTTATATTTTTTATTTTTTTTAATAAATATATATAATTTAAAAAATAAATAAATGTGACACGCTAACCTCCGAAGAGAATTTAGGCAGAGCTTCTCTTCCAATTTCCGTCGTGCTCCTTTTAATTTTTCCTACAAATTGGCCGGACGGGACCTACATAGTTGCCGACTCCGAACGGCATCTGCAAGGCATATGAGTTTTCACGGAGAAGCTTTTCATGGCAGAAATACACTCGGAGTGCTTGCGAAACACTGCCGATGAGCAATCCCGCCTAGAAAAAGTGGATTCTAATTGAAAAACCTTGTTTCTAAAATTTTGATGTTGCTTTGCCCGGGGCATGAACCTAGGATCTTCGGTCTGGTAGGCGGAGCACGCTACCATCATACCACGGCAACCGCCTATATAGTTTATTTTTGATAACTTACGCCTCATTACTGCTACCAATTAGCTTAAATTAAATTAAATAGCTATTTGCTTTGGTGACACCACCTTGGAGAATTTTTTCAACTCAACTCGATATCCAATGTAGGATATCAACTTAGGTTATTAATTGGAAAATATTAATGACGTTGGAATCAACTCGAAAACTTTTAATTTTACAAAATTTCTCAAAGGTTGGGTAGTGATTGGAGAATGAAGTTGGATATCAACTCAGGAACTGTGAATACTTAAATAATGATGTTGGATATCACTTCCGGAACTATATATATAATTTCATTGGAGAATTTTTTTCCATGGTTGTTGGGTAAACAAAATCCAGCTGTTGCCGTATCTACAAATTATCTAGATAATAAAAATAAAATAATTAAAAAAATTTTTTAAGTTAAACGGTTTTATTGAAAACAATACTTACATAAAGTAATAATAATACGAAAAGCTAGAAAATAATTAGGTAGGTCCTAGGTACTAGTCATCACACTCCTTATCAATCTATGGCGTTGACAATTAAATAAAAGCGTTGGGCGCGTGAAATTTCTAAAAATGTGACTGATTAAGGTTCAGTTAGTTTTACTTATGACTATCAGTAGAAATATGACGCGTCCAACGCTTTTATTTAATTGTCTGATCAACGCCATAGATTGATAAGGAGTGTGATGACTAGTACCTAGGACCTACCTAATTATTTTCTAGCTTTTCATATTATTAATACTTTATGTAAGTATTGTTTTCAATAAAACCGTTTACCTTAAAACATTTTTTTTAATTATTTTATTTTCAAGTTTTTAGTCTATATTTAATTGTCTATTATTTCTCATTCTATTTAGTTCATTTAGTGACTCATTATTACAAGGACTCTTTCCTGACAATTTGTTACAACCTAAGTCCTCAATACATAATCCTTCCAAGGACTTTACTCGACTCTGCGCCACGTATGCTTGTCCCTCCTCCAACTCCAAAATATTTTGATGTCACTTCTACCGGACTGTATGCAATATTTGTTCCAAATATGAGCCAAATCGGGCATCATAGGTCGCTTTCTATTCATGCATCTATGTATTATGTGTTCCAAATATGAGCCAAATCGGGCCACAAATACGATTTTTGCGAATATCTCGATCCATGCGCCACCTAGCGGCCATTTTTTTCTTATTATTGCATTGTCATCGGATTCTGAACTATATTCCAAGTTTCATGCTTGTAGCTTATCGTGAAGTTACTTAAATTTCAATTACAAGATTCGTTCACAACGGCCGTGCAGCCGTGCATGTGGCCATGCAGCTAAATAAAACCGTTTAAAAACCAATGTTGCCGCACAAAAAAGCATACCCTGCAAAAATTATTGGATTACATGTTCCATTTTCTTCATGTTGGAGTACTCTAACAATACTCCTTTGCAATGTGTTTGCGGAACACCATCAGCCGATCATTGCTCGTTTTTTAACGACAGTGATCACGACACGATGACGATCGAACAGAGTTGCCAAAAGTAAAATATTGCATACAAATAACTAATAATAAAATTTTACTTTGGCAACTCTGATAAAATGCAACAGCGCACTGGTTTTATGTATACATATTATATTAGTTTCTTTATTCACGTATGCGTATGCGTATTATATTAGTTTCTTTATTCACGCAAATGCTAAATAACATACGAATATTCGTAGTATAAAATATAAAAGTTGTATTGCCCCTCTTCATTTACTTTCATTTTAAATTAAATTCACTTCGTGTAGCGTAGCAAATAATTCGGATTTGGGATGAACATGAATTGCCAGAAGATTCAAACTATGTTCATGTTCGTATATTCAAGCTTATTCAAGTTTATTTCTGTGTAAAAAAGGTTATGTAACATTCAATTTGACAATAAATTAGACACATTACTTACCCCAGTATCTTTCTCCGTCCGTTCGCTACGCGTGGTAATTTTCCAATGACGGAATTTTGTAGATCAATTTATGCCGCTCAAAGTAACGGAATATGCGAATGACGGAACAAAGAGGAAAGAAATGTGGTGAGCAAAGGACAACTAAATAGAGATGCATTTATGGTGAAGTATGCATTTGGTAACTTAAGATTGCCAGCTAGTTTACATTTCAAATAATTCAATCTATTACACTTCGATAATTCTTTCCGACAAAATTCCTCTTTAGTACTTTGGTATATGATCCTCTGTGGGTGCTCCATGGAGTACTACAGTGAAAGTACTTTGGAAAGTACTCTCACGTATGTACTCTATGGAATACTCACAAACAAAGCGAGAGTGGGATCACCTACTCCTCTCCTAGGACATCGCAATGTTAATTGGAGCACATTTTTTGTATGAATACAGATTAGATTTGGAGCAGTCCTATACTCCCAAAGGAGTATTCCTTACATTATTTATAGAGTACTCGCGTTTTTTGAAGGGTACCCCAAAGGCGGCCTTAAACTGTGACTGAAAAACTGCTCAGTAGTTTAACTGGATTTTAAATTTGACTAGAGTTTAAGCAAACTTAGTTTAAGCTTAGCTTAACCAACTACTGAAAACCGAGCCTTATTTAGCTTCACTTGACAGGCTGGTTGGCCGGCACGAATTTTGTAATTGAAATTTAAGTAACTTCCCGATAAGCTACAAGCTTGAAACTTGGAATATAGTTCAGAACCCGATGAAAATGCAATAATAAGAAGAAAAAAACTCCGATAGGTAGCGCATGGATCGAATAATTTAAAAAAATCGTATTTGTGGTCCGATTTGGTTCATATTTGAAACACATAATACATTCAAGAATAGAAAGCGGCCTATGAAAAAATCGCCGCTGGTGGCACAAGGATCGAGATATTCAAAAAAATCGTATTTGTGGTCCGATTTGGCTCATATTTGGAACGCATAATACATACAAGAATAGAAAGCAACCTATGAAAAAAGTTCCCGCTAGGTGGCACAAGGATCGAGATATTCAAAAAAATCGTATTTGTGGTCCGATTTGGCTAATATTTGGAACACATAATACATACAAGAATAGAAAGAGACCTATGAAAAAACGCCACTAGGTGGCGCAAGGGTCGAGAGCTTGCGATTCGGTATTAATTTTTGTAATTAAGTTATTAATTTTCTATTTAAAAATTGTTGATCTTTCTTTTCAAGTATTTTTCAATTTAAATTGGTTTTTAAATGGCACCACGCCAGATTATTTCCAAGTTGACTTGAGTTATTAATTTTCCATTTAAATTTGTTGGTAGTTTTTGTCCAATCTTCAGGTAAGGATATGTCAGAGATTGTGAATCTCTATAAGCCAAGTTATTTCAAGTTGAAATTAGTTGAGTTATTAATTTTTGGTTTAGATTTGTGGATATTTTTTCCAATGTTCAAGATCACAATATGTTCAATTTTTCTTTGTTTGGTATTTGTAAAAAAAGGTTGCCATATTTGGTTTTGTATGTACATGACTGTACATTTATATATAAGGTCAATTACTATCCCGTTAATTGTTCCGTTTGTCCTCGGTGGCGTTATGTATTATCGGTGATTCGTTTTATCCAAGAATTATGGTCAATTTGGTATAATTATGTAATTTTTTGTTGTAAAGCACATGTATCTCCTCGCATATAGTCCAATCCTGTTAGCCAATCTTTAGTTTTTAGGTTGTTTTATTTTAGTAGAAATGTTCGTCGTATTTAGTTTTATATTCAGCCCTATTCTGCATTTCGACTTGGATTGGAATTTTTTCGATTTGGCAATTTTGGTATTCTGTGTTCCAATCTCTTTCGATCCAACTTCGAATCGTTCGATTTTGCGTATTCTGCATTTCGATCGTAGTTCCGTTTTTCTAAGTTGCAAATTAGTTGGCGGAAAAATATTTTCTTTTTAGTTTTTTATTAATTTATAACAGAATTTTAACAAAAATGTAAGTAAAACTTGTTAAGAAACGCAGAAAGCTTGATGATGATTGTTTTTTATGTTTCCAGGTCAAAAACAACATGTCGATGTCGAAGTCCTTGGACGTATTTGCCCCGCAAAAGTATCTAACACATACTTGAAAGCATCCTTGTTAAGTCGAAAGTTTTTTTTGAACCTAAATAAGAAAATAAGTCATTAAACTTTACCAGTTTTAAGTTCAATTTCTTACAATTCGTCACTCATCTCAAATGGATTACACAAATCTCGCAATATTTGCCTTTCCATTCTCGCCTGGCAATTTTCGTATGCGTTGCTTTCCAACTCTATAAATAATGCCGCGGCTATTGATTCCATTATAATAGACAGCTATAATTTGTGTCTGTTCGTTGGGTCCAGTTATATGCCAAAGCAAGCTGCCGGCGTAGAGGAAGGTGAAGCGAAAACGTAAACAATCCTTGCGGAAAGAATAAATAAACCTTTATAAAGTATTTTAGGCCTGTGCAATGAAATTAGCATCCTTAAAATTCAGAAAATGTCAACTATATTCGTGCAGGAATCCGTTTTAACAAAACTTGGTGGCCACGGCAGGGAATTGGCCAAAAGAACGACAAAAACACACTTGCAATTATGAAAGCACTTCACTCAAAAAAATATAACACTGCGTCAATATATTCTTTTGCTTTTTTTTTGTACAAAATGGCGTGGATAATAAAATATAAACGTTTTTCGGTGTTTTTTACAAATTTTCTTTATTTTATTTTGTTCCAATGTTCACACATTCCGTACCAACAGCTGATTTCGAAAAATCATTTGCTCTTCCTCTTCTCGTTACGAATATACAGAATACCCAACTTCGATTAAAGCGGAGCGTAGAACGGGAACGTAATCGAAATGCAGAATAAGGGTGATTATAACCAGTTTAATTGAGATATGATTATATGTACATGACTGTACATTTATGTATTAGGTTAATTTCTATATAGTTATATGTTCGGTATATGTCCACTATGTATTATATTTACCAAAACGGTATGCATGTATATAAAACGATAGTTTTATGTATGCTCAACTTAACACATTGTTTTAAATTTATTTTTTAACATTATAATAATGTTGTTAGAATTAATTATTTCGAATATTTCCCCGATAGCAGTTATATGTTTTTGCCACTGAAAACGCGTATAAAACGAAGAGGGGCCCGCGATTTAGAGGTGCTATGACATTTTTTTTAATTCAGGAGAGTCTTTAGTTGTTCCATTTGCAATTTTTAAGCCGAATTTCAAAAGCAACGAAAATCTGCATTTCGTTTTAATATTATAGTGAAGTGTGAAGAATAAAAATCTATATATATGAAAAGAAAGGCTAAAATGTGTGTTAGTTGGTCGCCGGTGTTTGAAGAGATGCGGGAAGGGGGGCGGCCTTCTCACCCCCTCTGTTGTAAAATCTATAATTGTTATATTTCAATATAAATTTTCTCCAAAATCAATAGTTTTTGGTATCTGGCACATACAGACCGAGACCTAAACAATTTTGGAAAAACGATCAGTGGCCCTCTCCTTCTCCTCCCGCCATCCGCCTTCATTCAATTGTTTTGCACACTTTTATTAGCTTTACCTGTATGTTTCTATGTAACTCTTCATTCGCTCCAACGCGCCTGCTGCCTTATTAACCATGTTATACAATTAGCTTCGTTGGCGGCCACCGTGGTGTGATGGTAGCGTGCTCCGCCTACCACACCGTATGCCCCAGGTTCACACCCCGGGCAAAGCAACATCAAAATTTTAGAAATAAGGTTTTTCAATTAGAAGACAATTTTTCTAAGCGGGGTCGCCCCTCGGCAGTGTTGGGCAAGCGCTCCGGGTTTATTTCTGCCATGAAAAGCTCTCAGTGAAAACTCATCTGCCTTGCAGATGCCGTTCGGAGTCGGCATAAAACATGTAGGTCCCGTCCGGCCAATTTGTAGGGAAAATCAAGAGGATCACGACGCAAATTGGAAGAGAAGCTCGGCCTTAGATCTCTTCGGAGGTTATCGCGCCTTATATTTATTTTTTTTTTTTTTTAATTGTAATCTCGTTGGGGTTATATCGAGACCCTTCCGGGATCAAGGGTAATTTCGGGATCATTTGCGTACCTTTGAGAGATAAATTCTTGATGATTTCCGGGATCACTACGGGACTCTTTCGGGGTCATTTTGGACCCCTTCCATAATCATTTCTGGATGGTTTTCGGGATCCGTCGGGGTCATTTCGGGACTTTTTCGGGATCATTTGGGGCCCCTTCCGGCATCATTTCTGGATGGTTTTCGGGATCCCGTCGGGGTTATTTCGGAAATTTTTTGGGACTAATACGGGATCATTTGGGGAGCCTTTCGGCATCATTTCTAGATGGTTTTCGGTATCCGTCCGGGATCCCGTCCGGGTCATTTCGGGACTATTAGGGAATCATTTGGGGACATTTCCGGCATCATTTCTGGACAGTTTTCGGGATCCGTCCGGGATCCCGTCGGCGTCATTTCGTGACTATTTCGGGATCATTTGGGGTACCTTCCGGCATCATTTCTGTATGGTTTTCGGTATCCGTCCGGGATCCCGTCGGGGTCATTTCGGAAATTTTTTGGGACTAATACGGAATCATTTTTTTTTTTTTTTTTTTTTTTTTTTTAATGGACGTTGTGGCAGCGCGCTGCCCTCAAGTGGCCCAATGAAACCAGGCTAATCCTGTTCACGCGATCGATTTATATATATATATAATAACTTTTTTTTTTTTTTTTTTTTATTTTGCCGAGTCTTTGATGGGCAGCGGTTTGTCAAGCGTCACGATCTGAGACTGCTCAGCTACAGAAGAAATTTCATCAGCCAAGCGTAATACTTAAAGAGAACAGAAGCAAACGTATTATACATTAATTTAGAGAGGTGAGAACAATCTTTTTTATAGAAAAAAGGGAGTCCGAGCTATCAAATGTGTTTGAGTGAGAGTTATAATCTTGGCATAAACGCCGAAAAGGTTCATTTTGTTCGAAATTCGTTCTACATTGTTTCAGCAGAAGAGGTTTGAAGTGTCTCGATGTCCGAGAGGGAACGCAAAAGTTCACTTCATTCAGAAGGAATGGGCTCGAAATTGATCCATTTAAAAGTTTTGTCATAAATATCACACCAAGCATTTCCCTTCGACTAGCAAGAGTTGGAAGATTGATAAGCTTTAATCGATTAGTATAAGGTGGAAGATTAGTTAAAGAGTCCCATTGGAAATTTCTTAAGGCAAATAGTAAAAATTGTTTTTGTATTGATTCGAGACTGTCTGCATGGACTTGATAACGCGGATTCCAAATTATCGAGCCGTATTCTAATATTGGCCTAACTAATGTTGTAAAAAGTGCTTTAGTTATGTAAGGGTCGTTAAATTCTTTTGACCACCGTTTAACAAATGCAAAAACACCTTTGCCTTTATTCACTGTAGCATTAATATGAAGATTGAAACTAAGTTTGGAATCCATCATGACTCCCAAGTCAATAGAATTATTTACAGTTTCTAGACTATAGTTGTTAATTGTATATGAAGCTGGTGGCGAAACTCTCCGAGAAAAACACATGAATTTACATTTTTTGAGATTGAGCGGCATATAATTTACATTGCACCAGGTAACCAAGTGATTTAAATCCATTTGAAGCAAGGAATGTTCCTCAACCGAGGCACATGATTTGAAAAGTTTTACATCGTCTGCGTACATCAAGATTTTTGAGTATTTAATTGTACCAGATATATCGTTTATGAACAGCAAGAACAGAATCGGACCAAGATGGCTGCCCTGAGGAACACCAGAAGAAACATTGATTGGGGGGCCTTTCGGCATCATTTCTAGATGGTTTTCGGTATCCGCCCGGGATCCCGTCGGGGTCATTTCGGGACTATTAGGGGATCATTTGGGGACATTTCCGGCATCATTTCTGGACAGTTTTCGGGATCCGTCCGGGATCCCGTCGTCGTCATTTCGGGATCATTTAGGGTACCCTCAGGCATAATTTCTGGATGGTTTTCGGTATCCGTCCGGGATCCCGTCGGGTCATTTCGGAAATTTTTTGGGACTAATACGGGATAATTTGGGGAGCCTTTCGGCATCATTTCTAGATTGTTTTCGGTATCCGTCCGGGATCCCGTCGGGGTTATTTCGGGACTATTAGGGGAACATTAGGGACATTTCCGACATCATTTCTGGACAGTGTCGGGGTCATTTCGGAAATTTTTTGGGACTAATACGGTATCATTTGGGGAGCCTTTCGGCATCATTTCTGGATGGTTTGCGGGATCCGTACGGGATCTCGTCAGGGTCATTTCGGGACTATTTCGGGATCATTTCTGGATGGTTTTCGGGATCCATCCGGGATCTCGTCGGGGTCATTTCGGGACTTTTTCTCGACTAATACGGGATCATTTGGGTACCCTTTCGGAACCATTTCTGAACGTTTTTCGTTATCCGTCCGGGATCCTGTCGGGTTCATTTCGGGACTTTTTCGGGATAATTTGGGGTCCCTTCCGGCATAATTTCTGGTGATTTCAGGACTTTTTCGCAATCATTTGGGGTACCTTCCTTCATCATTTCTATATGGATTTGGGGATCCGTCCGGGATCCCGTCGGGGTCATTTCGGGACTTTTTCGGGGCTAATACGGGATCATTTGGGGACCCTTCCGGCATCACTTCTGGATGGATTTCGGTATCTGTACGTGAACACATCAGGGTAATTTCGGGACTTTTTCGGGACTATTTCGGGATCTTTTGAGAACCCTTTAGGGGTCATTTCATGACTTTTTCTGTATTATTTCGGGATCATTTGGGGACCCTTCCGGCATAAATTCTTGATGGTTTGCCGGATCCATCAGGGTCATTTCGGAACCATGTTGGGATCATTTGGCGACCCTTCCGAAGTCATTTCTGGATCCATCCGGGATGCCGTAGGAGTCATTTCGAAATTTTTTTTGTTACTTTTTCGGGACATTTTTGGGACCCTTCCGGGATCATTTCTGGATCAGTGCGGAATCCCATCGGGGTCATTTCCGGACTATTTCCGGACTTTGGGACCCTTCCGGAATCATTTCTGTATGGTTTTCGCGATTCGTCGTGGATCCCCTCGGGGTCATTTTTTTTTTTTTTTTTTTTAATGGACGTTGTGGCAGCGCGCTGCCCTCAAGTGGCCCAATGAAACCAGGCTAATCCTGTTCACGCGATCGATTTATATATATATATATAATAACTTTTTTTTTTTTTTTTGCCGAGTCTTTGATGGGCAGCGGTTTGTCAAGCGTCACGATCTGAGACTGCTCAGCTACAGAAGAAATTTCATCAGCCAAGCGTAATACTTAAAGAGAACAGAAGCAAACGTATTATACATTAATTTAGAGAGGTGAGAACAATCTTTTTTATAGAAAAAAGGGAGTCCGAGCTATCAAATGTGTTTGAGTGAGAGTTATAATCTTGGCATAAACGCCGAAAAGGTTCATTTTGTTCGAAATTCGTTCTACATTGTTTCAGTAGAAGAGGTTTGAAGTGTCTCGATGTCCGAGAGGGAACGCAAAAGTTCACTTCATTCAGAAGGAATGGGCTCGAAATTGATCCATTTAAAAGTTTTGTCATAAATATCACACCAAGCATTTCCCTTCGACTAGCAAGAGTTGGAAGATTGATAAGCTTTAATCGATTAGTATAAGGTGGAAGATTAGTTAAAGAGTCCCATTGGAAATTTCTTAAGGCAAATAGTAAAAATTGTTTTTGTATTGATTCGAGACTGTCTGCATGGACTTGATAACGCGGATTCCAAATTATCGAGCCGTATTCTAATATTGGCCTAACTAATGTTGTAAAAAGTGCTTTAGTTATGTAAGGGTCGTTAAATTCTTTTGACCACCGTTTAACAAATGCAAAAACACCTTTGCCTTTATTCACTGTAGCATTAATATGAAGATTGAAACTAAGTTTGGAATCCATCATGACTCCCAAGTCAATAAAATTATTTACAGTTTCTAGACTATAGTTGTTAATTGTATATGCAGCTGGTGGCGAAACTCTCCGAGAAAAACACATGAATTTACATTTTTTGAGATTGAGCGGCATATAATTTACATTGCACCAGGTAACCAAGTGATTTAAATCCATTTGAAGCAAGGAATGTTCCTTAACCGAGGCACATGATTTGAAAAGTTTTACATCGTCTGCGTACATCAAGATTTTTGAGTATTTAATTGTACCAGATATATCGTTTATGAACAACAAGAACAGAATCGGACCAAGATGGCTGCCCTGAGGAACACCAGAAGAAACATTGATGACCCCAGAAAGTGTATTTTTAAAGATTACTTTTTGCGTACGATAACCAAGATACGAAGAAATCCAACATATAAGACGGGGTTGAAAACCGAGTTGACTGAGCTTATGAATAAGTAATGGGTGTGATACTTTGTCGAAAGCTTTACTGAAATCGGTGTAAATTACATCAGTGTGAAGGCCTTTTCTAAATCCATTAGAAACGTGGGTGGTAAATTCTAGTAAATTGGTGATAGGTGATTTGCCCTTACAGAACCCATGCTGCGAGCTTGCAATTATGGGGGAAATAGGGAATGTTAGGTGGTGGGTAACAATAGCCTCAAATAACTTTGGGATAGCGGATAACTTTGCTATGCCCCGGTAGTTTTCTATTGAAGACCTGCTTCCATTTTTATGAAGCGGAATAAGAAAAGATTCCTTCCATATTGTTGGGAAAACGCCATAAATTAAAGATAAATTAAATAAATCTGTTAGCGGCTGATAGATGTTTGCGGCACATTTTTTAAGAAAGTGTGTCGGGATCCTGTCGGGGCCGTATGAATATGATACTTTTAAAGTTTTTAAATAAGATAATACATCTTCTGAAGATATAAATGGAGCCCTGATTGAATAACATGAATCAATATGGTATGGGTATTCATTAGGTGGAACGTTGGTCTCAATAGAGTAATTTGATTTGAAAAATTCCGCAAAGAAGTCGGCGATCTCTTGATCATCGCTGGAAATATTATCTTGGAATTTCATGGATGATGGAAACCCTTTCACCCTGCGTTTAGAGTTTACGAATCCGTAAAATGCCTTCGGGTTGCAAGTTATATTTCTTTTCATTTTATAAAGATAAGCTTTGTAACACTTTTTGTTCAATTGAAAATACTTGCAGCGTAGAATCGAGTACTGTAAGTAATGGTTATGTAAACCCGTCTTTTTGAACAACTTGAAAGATCGAGACTTTTTATTCTTTAAAATTTTCAGCTCTTTAGTGAACCATACTTGGCTTGTATCGGAATGTACACAAATCCGCTTAGGTACGTATTTTTCAAAAAGACAGTAAATGGTATTGTAAAAGTGAGAAACGCTTTGCTCCACATCAGCATTAAATGTTGGCCTCACTATTCGAGATAGATCACGATTTAATTTTTTAAAATTGGACTTCGCAAAGTCGAAGCGATAACTGGAGTCGTATCGTTTATTTCCGCTGTTACAAGCATAATTTACAACTTCGTAAACTATTTTGAGGGAAGGGTGGTAAGCATCTTCAGGTTCAATAATGGGTTCGCATCGACTAATGGAATATTTAGATTCATCATCCACAAAGGCTAAATCCAACACTCTTCCGAATTTATTCGATTGGATGTTGATTTGTTGAAGGCACAGCTCAGACATTCCGTCTAGAAATTCATTGTTGGAAGACTTTGACGAAACTGGTACGATATTAAAGTCAGAGATGCACCATGATATGTGTGGCATATTGAAGTCACCCAAGACAATAATGGAATCGGAAGGCTTTAGCATCGAATTAACAGTTCTTAGCAAGGAAATGTGATTCATATAAACGGACAGTTCAGAAGATGGCGGGATATAACAGATGGCCAAATAAATGTGGATATTTGCTAGTTGTGTGCGTATGCACAAGAACTCAGTTGTATCGGTGGCGGTTACGCAAATCTCTTCAGATGGTATTGAAGAGTGTACAGCAAGCAGAACTTTTTCTGGAATATGTCGGGATAATTTAGGAACCCTTTCTGGATGGTTTTTGAGATCCGTCCGGGAGCCCGTCAGGGTCATTTCGGGAATATTTCGGGATAATTTTGGTACCCTTCAGGGATCATTTCGGTGTGGTTCTCTGGATAACTCTAGAATCGTGTCGTTGTAATTTCGGCTTTTTTTGGGACTATTCGGGGAACTTTTGGAGACCCTTCCGGGGCATTTCTGGACGGTTTTCGGGATCCGTCCGCGATAGCGTCGGGGTCATTTCGTGGCTTCTTCTGGATAATTTCGGGATCATTTGGGGATCCTATTAGGTTATTAGCTCATTTAGTTCTTTTTTTTAGTCAATTACAAAAATAAAATGCATTAGACAGAAAAAAATTTTTTAAACAGATAACTTGATAAGCGGGCCAACGTGAATAGCCCATATATTTCATTTCCTCCTTGCGGACGGGGCCGCGGGTAAAGGCTAGTATTTCCATAAATCATATTGATCAGGATGAAAAAAGAAATTTATTTAGCCATGCCGATAACTTGAGTAAATTTTGAGATTATTTGGTATGTGGGTCCTTTGGCACTCATCTCCCGTGGCTATTAAATATGAACGAAATCGGATTATAATCGCGCCTACTTTTTATGTACATACATATGAATATAAAAATTTTTAAACCACCATAAACATGAGTATTTCATAAATAATGCAGCTTCAACAACCAAATTTCATGTGTAGGTTGAAATACTATCTACTAATTTAATTTTTTTATAATTTTCAAAAGGGGTGTTGCATTCCCCACTTCTGACAGAATAAATGTTTCAAATATTATTTTTCATCTAGCATTCTCTCACGTTTCAGAAGCATTGACTCGAAGATCAGTAGATATATCCTGACAAGTTCAGGTACACGTACTTGTCGCTTAACCCCAAATATTTCTGCCAAAAAAAGACGAAATCAGATTAAGACCACGCACACATCTGACCAACGTTTTTTTCCCTCAGTAGCATTTTTATCGGGTTCTAAGGCGTGTTCCACGTTTCAAGACTGTAGGAAAGGAAGTTATATTAAAGTACCTAAATCTTTTGATTGTCTTATGAAATCTTGCAAATAACAGAATAAATTTCCATCGCTAGGTTGCACCCGTTCATGATTTTAGGTATGTACACTGTATATTGTATAGTCAGTGATCTTAACAGATGCGCATAAATTTCTGTGCGCCAATAGGTGACCTCCTCCCTCCTCCAAGTTTAACGGCATCCAAAATAAGTTATTAAATAAGTACAAGACATTCTCAAAACTGAATTTAATTATTATACATGGTGTGGGGAAGAGAGCTCGACTATGAACGAACGTCTCGGGCAATCATCATCAAAACAATGTTTTTTATTTTAAAAATTGTCGGCGACTACGCAGCATTAGATTATGTAGATAAGTACTCTTTCTAGGATAAACTAGAATAGACATATGATGATTGGCATGGCACCAAATCATGCTTCGCACTTTTATCGCGGGTGTAGGTAAGGAAGGGTCTTTGGTCTTAACAAAAAAATACTTGGCTACTGACCTTATTTCCAATTTGCGCCATGCTACTTTAATTCTTTGTACCAATTGGCGGCACGGAACCTACCTGTTTTATGCGGACGGCATCTGCAAGCAGGTAAATTTTCGCTGAAAAGCTTTTCTTGGCAGAAATACATTTGGCATGTTTGCCAAACCATTTCCGAGAAACGACTGCGCTTAAAAACCTGTTTGTAAAGTATTTTGGGGCTTTTCTCCCCGGGACTTGAGCCCATGACCTTCGGTGTTGTAGGCGAGCACCCTACCGACACAATACCGCGGCCTTTGGTTTTACAGCTCCAAAATTCAGCCTTCATACAACATCCCCTTATGGTTTGTGATTAGTCGCCTTCGCCGCTACACAAAGTATGGTCATATGTAGTAGTTTTTTTTAAATAATTTAAATAATGTTGCCACCTTGTAGGGACCATTTGGAATCCTATCGTACCCGTTTCGAAATTGTTTTCGGGATGTTTTCGACTTCAGGATTGTTTTCAGGATTATTACTGAACTAGCTCGGGACTTCTTTCGCGACTTTCGGAACCATTTTCACGAACCTTTTCGTGAGTGATTTAGGATCATTTGCGAATGATTTTCAGATATAAAAAAACAATTAAATACTAAGCTCGATTACTTCCGAAGAGATCGCTTCCCAAGGCAGCTGGTTCTATGTACCGGAGCGACTAGGGATTTTTGCCGCCCAAGAGCTGTCATTTCAGTGTAATCCCATTTAATTTGTTGCGTCCCTCCCAGAAATTGTCATCCTCCCAGCAGCTCCTTGCAGGGGACTAAGCCATGCTCTGCTGCTCCGGGAAGGTATCGAACACAATCCCGGTCCTTCACCTGGCCCCGGTCGTGAGAAATGCTTTTTGCTGCGTTTGCGGAAAAGATTATGTTTAGGACGGTCACACTATTGTCAGTGTGTCACGTGCATGGGATGGTTGCATCAGACAGGTTGTTCTGGGCTAGACCCCATACTCGATGCCCTCGTAACTTTTATAAATCTTTTGTGACTCCTTGCTGTTCGCGCCCAAGGGCGTCCCGTAGACTGCGCCTAAGCGCCCCCGCTACCTTCCAGCAGCCCTGCTGCTCAGCAAGCCACAACAGGTACCCGCTGTTGCTCGCACCCTACGGCGCCACCAACTCGTACGGCCGCTCCCACTCATAACTACAATCTCCGTAGTAGAGTTGGTAGCAATGCCGAGCATCATCCCCCGCCCCCGTCTTCTTCTCTCCTCCTTTCCGGCAGCAATCGCGTAGGTCAGAGAATTAGACTCTTAGTCCCTACCACCTTTTGCACCGTCTGTCAGCACAGAATATATATGTTTGCGTCATCTGCCCAATGCAGCTCCTGTCTTGGACTGAGATGTTCTGATCTCCGCGATGGCGATCCCCCTACGGGTTTCATTGCGCCATGCTGCCAGGCCACAAACCCAACTACACCGGTTACCTCAATGCTTACCCAGGGACGTCCAGTCCCAGAGTCACAACAGCAATTGCGTCCTGGTCTCCCTTAACTCAGGCGTAGTCACCCGTCACTTACCCCTAGAGTGACGACGTCTCCCCCGTTGCATTTCAGAATTCTGCAGTTAAACTGTAATGGATTAACTGGGAACATTACGGAGATAGTCGATTTCATGAAGCGGCATAACATCTGCATTGCTGTGATTCAAGAGACCAAACTCACAGCAATATCTGCTCTAGGTATAACGTCCACAGTAAAGATCGCGAGAGTGGAAATTGGGGCGGTCTCGCGTTTATCATCACCACTTAGTGCAATACAATATTGTTGATCCCGACATCGGCCGCAGGGACAGTGGCCTAGAACGTCACGGCATATCTGTCCGGTCAGGCGATGTAAACCTAGAAATCATCAACATCTCCATCCCTCCTGTCCTGTTGCCCCAGTGTGTACCGCCCTGATATCAGAGCACTACTTCCCGCCGGAAGAATACTGGAAATCCGGCCTTTGCTTCCGCCGGAGGCCGCAAAATTTAGCAAGAGAATGTGATCTTATAAGACAGCTCGACCCCGCCGACCGATATCGTCCGATATCAATCCTATTACCAGTAGCCAAGACACTTGACGCCATTCTGCTTCCCTATTTTAATGGAAATTTGCAACTAGCCAATCATCAGCATGGCTCCGAAAATTACATAGCACAACCGCCGCTCTAAATGCCATTAGTACTCAGATAAATTGCGGATGAAATCAAAACCTCCACTATAAGATAGTACTCGTTGCGTTAGACCTGTCAAAAGCTTTTGATACGGTCAACCATGGCACGTTACTGCAAGACCTGGAAGGGTCTACCCTTCCCACATGTCTTAAAAGGTGGTCGGCAAACATCGGTGCCATTCAGGAACGTAACATCGAAACCAAGTAGAATTAAACAAGGCGTGCCACAGGCTGGTGTTCTATCCCCACTATCAAAGGTACCTTCACCACCAGAAGGAGTCACTATCGTTTCCTATGTCGATGGCTGCACAATAATGACCACAGGCCCAGGCCCAGAGATCTATGAGCTTTGTAACAAAATAAACAGCTATCTCCCTGATCTCTCCAGTTTCTTCGCGTCGGGAAACTTGACATTGTCACCTCCTAAATCATCGGCGACCTTATTTACAACACGGACGCTCCAGATGCCTACCATTTTTAACATCCACGTCGATGGCACTACGCTATCGACTGTCTTACACCCCAAAATCTTGGGTGTAACATTCGATCAGGATCTACATTTTGGAGAGCATGCAGCCGCAATTGTACCAAAAATCCAAAGCCGTAATAAAATCCTCAAATCTCTTGTCGGCAGTACTTGGGGTAAAGATAAAGAAACGCTCATTACCACTTACAAAGCAATTGGCTAGCCGATTGCATGCTACGCGTCCCCGATATGGTCGCCAAGCCTAAAGACTACTCACTGGCAGAAAATACAGGCCTACCAAATGACCGCCCTTAGAACAGCTACAGGCTACACCATCCACATAATAGGGCGAGAATACTCCCCATTAGCGAGAGAAATGAAATGCTAACGAAACTCTTTCTGTTGAATACCCGGAAACCTGGGCATCTCAACAGACATCTGATTGATGAGCCTACACCGCCCAGGGGCTTAAGGGGTCATCTCCGTAAGCATTATGAGGAAATACGGCATCTGAGAACACAGCCGTATGAAGCTCCTCAGTGAAGTCCACAAACAGGCTTCGGACCAGGAATTGCCCGGGGAATCCAATACTTAAAGAACAAAACCCAAAACTAGCAGAGGACGAACGCACTCTCCCTAGGGAAACGCGCGTCACTCTAGCTCAACTGCGATCTGGGTACTGTAACAAGTTAAACTCTTACCTATCCCCCCAATCAACCCCAACATACAAAACGTATATAGTGCTTGCAATGTGTCCCCACATGACGCCAACCATCTCTTCAACTGTATTTTGGAACCAACGCCTCTAACACCCATCTCATTATGGTCCACCCCTGTTGAAACAGCAAGTTTCCTTGGACTTCCGTTAGAGAACATTGATGACAATTTGTGATTGGTCGCATCTATTGGATGGGACGAAGCGCTGCTACAAGAACAACAACAACCTCCGAAGAGACTATAGGCCGAGCTTATCTTCCGATTTGTGTCGTGTTCCTGCAGGACCGTGATTTTCAGATATATTCAAATAAAATAACCCTGAAATTATTTTGGCGGAAAGTTCCCCGAAACATTTATGGGCCTATTTATGATCCAACCTTATCTAGAACCCTGATAGAAGGCAACAAGATGATTATAAAAATTTCGTCTTGTAATTACACAACCTCTTTTTCCTTAGGTATAAGTTCTATAAATAAATTTCGTCGTAAGTGGGGGATTCTAAATTAATCTTTTTCACTTGCTTTTTTGCTTAATTTGACAAGTTCCATCAAGATAACCTGACTTAATTCACATTTTTATTTATTTTCAGATATTTCACCAGTGCCTAAAGATTCTTGGGAGTCGAGTTTCTTACTTGAACGTTTACAAATATTACAAACTGTTTTACTTAAGGATTTTAAGAAGAGAATAAACGAAGAAATTGAAAGTGTTATGCAAGAGCTTCGGCAAAATGAACTTCGGCTTAACGAATTCAAAGCTTTTGCCAAAACTCAAAATACCAACACATGGAGTAATCGGATCTCACTGACAGAGAAGTGGGAACCATGGATTACCGACGGTGTAACAAGCAACTCAAAAGAGGTTCATACAGCATCAACGACTGGCTCAAGCTCTGATAGCAAACAAAGTAAAAACCACCCACGGCCTCTGCCGGACAAAGTGTTCGTAACGCGTGAATCATATCTAACGGCATTGCTAGAAGTCAATCATATGCGCTCCATTTACAATATATTTCTGATAGTATTTTTATGTTTCTTCCTGAATACCGTTATTTATGACTATTTAACGGAAGGAAGGTTGGTATTCCCTCAATAACAAAAAATGGTTCATTAAAATAAATATAACCATTTTTTTTCTTTCCAGAGTTTATTTTGGACTAGGTACAGTTAGAAAGGGGTTAGAAAAAATTGATTATGTCCTCTGTGTTTGGCTGATAGAGCATTTGCTGGTGTTCTTACTTTACTACGGTTTCAAAATGTGGGCCAACGTACGACTAAAACTCTGGAGACAACGTAAGTAACTACTCATCCCACACATAACTAATTTTATGCATATCATATAAAATGCCAGAGGAGTACCCTATAGTTAGATCCGTTTTCTCATCGCCTCACTTAAGTCTTCACTTAGGGAAATCTATAACTAGATCATCCACAACTATGCATCCTACATTAAATAAAAATTGATAAACCTGTCGCCTCAATAAATTTAATATGCTTTCTTGTTTCTAATGATAATTCAATTATGATAATTCAATATCCTGAGACCCACTTGCAGAACGGCAAGTTAACTTTTTCACTCAGAGCTAACCTGACCTGAGTTTATCCACCCATACATTTTTGGCACATTTTTTAAATTAATTCTGAGCTAAAAAATAGGCTTATAAACTGCTCATAATTGCCTCTTAAATGACTCCAGCAAGGGTCTTTCCGGTATCATTTATGTGCCTCATTGGCCTCATCATATACTGCTCTTTTCTTATACTTATATGACACCTTTTTGGCCCGTTTAGAGCGGTTAATATATCCGAAGGACAAAATATTAAGGAGGAAAATCTAAGAGGACATTACCGTCTTTATACTAAACAATCAATCAAAAAACCGTTGCCGTTGATCGTTCGGAATATAGCAAAATATCCCTTACAGATGATTGCAGGCTGGCAGCAATAACGACTATAACAGAAAAGGCCCATAAGAATGCAAAACAAACCCGATGGTTATTAGATATACAATTTTCTCTTATCGTATGTTTTTATAATTTCGGAAGCTCCGATTTCTGATATACATACATATATTGGGCTCAATCATACATACAAATCAATCATATGAAATTTCAAAAACTGTATCGAGTGATTTCAGCAAATTTTCGGAGTTATTAAAGAATCGAAAATTAGTCCTAAATCGGAGCGTTTGCGCTATTTTTTACCTCATTTGAGTAGCCGAAATGAATGCATTTCCCTTCTTGCGGTCGTCCGATATATTATACATACATATATGCCGTATATTAGCCTCATACACAGCCTGTCTCCGGGCTTTCGAATTCCGAAAAGACTCATTATTGAAGCTTTTTGAAGCCATTTATAAATCAGAAAAGTCTCATATCGTCGGCCAAGAACCTGGAACATCATTTATTGGCCAGACACAAAGTAAATCCAGTTTATGATGATTTCACTTCCTGTGCTTTTAAGGAAAAATTTAAATAGCTGCTTGCATGACATGTGACATTTTTTTTACCAAGATTACCAGGTTTGCACTCTAAGCCGACGATATATTGTTTTTAAAAAAATTTTGGCCCTTGGGTCATGACATTTTTATCAGGGAAAGCTACCTGGAATCTTATTTCTTATCTTTTACCAAAATGAAATGTAATATTTAAGTTTGACTCGAGTCCCAAAACGAAATTCCTTAAAGGAGAAGAAAAAAAGCCACCAATAGGTATATCGAAATGATCAGCATAAGGAGCTAAGTAGATTTACTTATGTTCATCTCTCGGTCTGTCTGTTTGAATTCAAACTAGTCCCTCAATTTTTGAGATATCTTAATGGAATTCGGTACAGAGGTATATTTGAGTGTCTTATTATTCATTTGTCGGGACTGACCGGGTCGGACCACAATAGCATATATTCCCAAGCAACCGATTTTTCGGAAAAGAGTATTTTAAACATTTCTTCCTCATTTTAACCGCTACATTTTACAATTTCACAGGATGCTTGCATATAAAGCATACATTGTTGCCTGAAAACATTTTCAAGATTGCTATATACATATTGTAACGAATCTACTGAAATTCCTCTTATTTCCAGCCTTCTGCTAACGTTGGAATCACTAAACTGTTAAATAGATAACTCCAATATTCGATAATGCAAAATGGTCTTTATTAGACTACTTCAAAATAACACTTATACTTCGCAACTGATAGCTTGCTTAAATCAAAATGACTTTTCGTGCCTCAACTGTTGCTGTTGTCGTGCCTTAGTGTTGCTAATATTCGTCACAATATATAGTAGATATCCAATACAACCGATTGTTCAGATAAGAGCCTTGTCTCCATTTCTTTCTCATTCCTTGGTGGCACTAAGTACACGGAAATACTCTTTATCGATAATTTCTGTTTTCTGTTAACTTTTCAGATGCACTGCAGTGTTTTTGGTCACATTCCTGCCTTATAACATACATAAGTTCACAGCTGGTTTTTGGTTATGTAGCTTCTGTGCTATGTCGGAGATTGGAACTAGGTTTCATACCTTCCTCAGTTTTACTACTCGAGTCTACAAGATTACTTATGAAAATGCATGCCTTCGTACGCACGAATGCCGCCCGAGTTCTCTCCGGTAAACTGAAAGTTGTCATTTCAAGTGGCAATGAAAACACAAAGAATAATGAAGTTACAACACTTCAGTGTCATCACTGCTTAGCACCATTCCACACTTACTTATATTTTCTATTCGCACCCACGCTAATATATCGCGATCACTATCCGCGCACAACACACATCCGTTGGAAATTCGCATTAGCGCGTTTTATGGAGGTGGTTGCAATCGCTTTCCTTTACAGTTACATTTATGAGCGTCACATTAAAGTTCATTTTGGTAATATCGGACGTGAGGAATTGACCACATATACTTTAATAATTAAATTGTATAGTATGATAATGCCATGTAATATTATTTATTTATGTGGTTTCTATTTGCTTTTGCATGCGTGGTTAAATTTTACTAGCGAATTGTTGCGCTTCGGTGATCGCATGTTCTATAAAGATTGGTGGACGTCAACACAATTCGATGCGTTCTATCGCAATTGGAATGTTGTGGTACATGATTGGTTATACGAATATATCTATAAGGAGGCATATACAAATATTTTTAAAGGCTCAAAATTATTAGCAACTTTATTGGTATTTTATACGTCGGCTGTGGTACATGAATATATAATTGGATATGCTTTAGGATTTTTTTGTCCAATCATGTTTACACTCTTTGGGGGATGTGGTGTTATAACGGTTTATGCTGTTCGTGATGCACCTAAAAGGGTTGGAAACTTTTGTGTTTGGTTAAGTTTGATACTTGGCAATACATTGCTTTTTTCCTTATATAGTATGGAATATCATGCGCGTCAGAACTGTCCAAGAGTGTATGAAAAATGGATGGACTATTTTGTGCCAACAATGTGGAAATGCTACCACTAATACGAGCATAAGTTACATATGTATAGTAGATAGGATCTTTGTACTATGATTAAAAATAAAATAAAATAAAAACAGCATGCATTTTTTACAAATACGGCGTTGTTATTGTTATTGTAGCGATAAGGACACTCCCCGAAGGTTTTGGGCGTATTGATAGTAATAAGTAAGACCAACTGAACCTTAATCACGTTATGCTACGCCTCATATGTTTAGAAATTTCACGCGCCCAACGCTTTTATTTAATTGTCTGATCAACGTCCTAGATTGATGAGGATTGCGATGACTAGTACCTAGGGCCAGGCCCGACGAGAGGGGAGGGGGAATGGGGGGATTCCCCCGGGCCCGGGGTTTCTGAGGGGGCCCGCGATTTAGATGTACTAAGACATTTTTTTTTTAATTCAGGAGAGTTTTTAGTTTTTCCTTGTGCAATTTTTAAGCCGAATTTCAAAAGCACCAAATACCTACATTTCGTTTTAATATTATACTGAAGTGTGAAAAATAATTTGAAAAGTGCTTTTCCTTAAAATTTAAGAATAAATATTTCATTTGGCAGCTGGCTCAAAACGCTGTTTATAAAGCACAATTTATATTACTCAACTGACGCAAACAGGTTTTCATGGAAAGTGGAGCCTACCATGTCGTCTGTTAAGCACTAATACTTTAAATCGACCTAAAATTTGTTATCCTGGCGGATATTCGAAATTCGAAGTGTGGAGGAAGCTATATGATAAACTGCCACACACGAAAATACTCAAGATCACATTAAATGTTATATTCAATGGCGTTCTTTACAAAATCTAATTCATAAGGAGGCAACAATTGATACACTTATCAATGAACAGCTAATCACTGAAACTCAAAAGTGGAAAGAAATTTTATATAGAATTTTGGACACTATTTTCTTTTTGGGTGACAGAGGCCTAGCTTTCAGAGGCGAAAGTATATACATATCTTGGTGAACGAAACAATGGAAATTTTTTGGGCATCTTAGAACTTATAACCCATTATGATCCGATACTTAGAGATCATTTGGATAAAGTTAGGATTTCACAAGCAGCAAAAACGTTTACAAGTTCACTCTCTTTCCCAGAACGAGTTTATAGAAATTTGTACAAAACACGTGAGGGAAACTATATTAGATCAACGCTAAAAAGTCAAGTATTTTTTCATTATCGTTGATGCTACGCGTGATGGTAGTCACGTTGAACAGACTACGTTCATTTTGCGCTACCTCCATTTCAATTCGAAAGCAACAAATTTTACAATTTAAGAACGGTTTTGGCTTTCGTGGATTGTAACCAAAAACTGGTAAGGAAATCGCGGATAACGGCGCCAATATGAAAGGAGCTTACAACGGAGCACAACGTCACATTCTCGACAAAAATTCGAATGTTGATTACTCGCCTTATGCGATGTTTTACTATTTTCAGCAGCAGTTCACACCGATGGGACATCCTCAAGAAAATGTACCCAGCTCTCTTCACAGTCTTTCAGACACTAGGTGGTTGGCTAGAATTGAGGCAATCAGACCATTCGCAAACCATGTTCCAGGATTAATACAAGCACTAAACGCAATACTTAAGCTAAATTTGATTGCACAAGTATACGGAGATGTTACCGGCATTGTCAAGTACATCAACAAGTTCGAATGTATCCTCAATTTGGTTCAAAACACATACTACCATTAATGAAAGAAACGTCGTACTCCAAGCTAGAGACGCCACCATAGATGTTGAGGTCCGACATCTAAATGCCTTATTAGCTGATTTGAAGTTGATCAGGAACCAATGGGAAAAATTTTAAACGAATGCAAAACAGTTGCTATTCAACTGAACATCTAGCCAAAGTTTCCAGACATTCGAAAGAGAAAACCCCAAAGACGTTTTGAAGATAATGAAAATGAGATGATTACGGATGATTTAAAAACAATACATTCTTGGTGATCGTTGATTCGGTAATCACTGATATTACTGAACGATTTGCAGCTATGAGAAATTTGAACGAGACGTTTTCGTTTTTGTGGCAATTTGAAGAAATGGATGAAACTACGGTTCGGGCGAGCGCAGCAAAATTGGTCGAAAAATACAAGTCGGACTTTTCTCAAAGCTTAGAATGCGAAATAATTCACTTGAAACACATTTACGAAGCAAATTTTGATAAAGGTCGGTTAGCATTGGAATCAATAAACAATGTATACAATTTTCCCCAACATTTGTGTGCTTTACGTATCTTTTGCACTATACCTGTCACTTTAGCTAGTGCAGGACGTTCTTTCAGCGTCCTTGCAAGAATCAAGAACTTTCATAGATCGTGTTCATCTCAAGAGCTAGTTTCAGGACTTACCACGCTTTGTGTTGAATCCGTTTTGGCAAGACAATTAAATTTTGATATTATTATAAAAAATTGTGCAGCGAAAAAAGCAAGAAAAGCCGCTCTTTGATATCCGAACCTTCTATATTGAATAACTAAAATTTAAAATCATCATTCAATTTATCGGAAATGTACTAAAATTTTACCAAATAACTAGAAAAGATTACATATTTAAAACAATACGTGGCTGTTAAAAGAGAACTTTGTTTCTACGTTACAATAAAACAGTTTAAATAGTAAATATCCTGTGATAATTTTATTTTCAGCTCTTAGTCCAAAAATCATTTAGTAGATGTTGCAAAAATTTTGTTTTGACGTAATACATCAATAATGATTCATGAATGAGGCGTCATTAATTCAAATGTATTAGTGGATTTTTTATAGGGGGCCCGTAAATTGTTTTGTCCCGGGCCCGGATTTTCTCTCTACGGCCCTGCCTAGGGCCTACCTAATTATTTTCTAGCTTTTAGTATCATTATTACTTAGGGTAAGTATTGTTTTCAATAAACCCGTTTAAGTTAAACAATTTTTTTTTATTATTTTATTTAGTAAGGGGACAGGCAAGCACAACTCGTTTTGTAGCCATATACCACATCAATAATTGCCGCTAGATGGGTCTAACTTGTTAGGGTCTGCTGCTACGGTCTACGGTTACGGTCCACTTGGGAGCGTATTCGCGCGAACACACCTAGTGATGGGGCGAAAGTTGCGATAAAAAGTATCGAAAAACAAGGAAAAAAAAACAGACCGGTCATCACTAGCAAAAATTGCCATGAGTTTCCGGCAAGAAAAAAAGGAGGAAGGTTGGTAAATTGCTTGAGCAAAATTTTTGGCGGCCCTGCAATTATATATAAGGGATCATATAACACCTAGGGACACAACTTCAACAGCAAAGGCGTCAAGCTCAGTTAATATACTGCTTCAGTAACTTTATTGCTCACTTCAACTGCGCCTCCCCAACGATACTCAACTAATCACGAAACACCCTCGCCGGCTGTGCGCGTAAACAGGTAAATGCCCAGAAACTAGGAAGGAGTCGATAGCGCAAAGTACCGAAACCGTTCATTCCGACAAACCTCGCTTCTACGCGTCTAATTTTGGGTGGTAATAAACCTTACACCGATTGTGTTGTGTTGACCCAAGATCCAGTTGAAGTAGGTCGGCGTTCACAGTCACACCTAGTGAGATAAACCCCTTCCTCTACGTTTACGAAGAACACTACCACCTGCGGAAAAGCGTCCGACACCACCTCCGCCTCCAGGGCCAGCAGTACGCTGCCGCGTAATACAACTAACGTCAAAATGGCCAAGTCATCCGGCTCGTAAAGGCCAACACGAAGCTTTATCGCCACCCGGGTCATTCGGTTACCTCGGACCAAAGCGCCAGCCACCACCAACGGCGCCTACTATTACCACAGGCATCACCATCGGTAGTACCTCCCCCAACCCCTTCATTAGCGCCAGCCACGGGCACAACAACCACCAGACGTACCGCCACCACCAGTTGCAAAGCACGTAGCGGGGCCGCGACCCTAGGCCTGCGGCCACTAATGTTAACACCAACAGCAGCCGGTACCACCGACAACAATACTAGCCGCAACCTTATCAGCTACGACCATACCGGCTACAACAATACTAGCCGCAACCTTATCAGCTACGACCAAACCGGCTACAACAATACTAGCCGCAACATTATCAGCTACGACCATACCGGCTACAACAATACTGGCCGCAACCTTATCAGCCACGACCATTCAGGCTACAACGATACCAGCGTAACAATACCAGCTACAACAACAACCGCAGGGCAGCGAACCTAGGCCTGCGGCCATCCCGATTACGACAACGAATACCAGCGGTTAAAGCGGTGAGTTCGTTCCGATACTGACTAAATATACGTATTTGTAGCCTCAACCTTGTTCTTTCATTTTTTATGACTGCAACAACATATAGTATTAATATACCAACATATTCAAATTTAAGGCTACAACCCTAGTATAGAATCTTAACATGTAATACATACATACATGCATATACCTAAGTTAAAGAGAGCAAGCAGCATCCACTTGTAGTAAAGTTAAAAAAGTAGACGTAACGTAATGTTAAGTTAAAGAGGTTTAATTAACTTAGGAGCAAGAAAAAAAAAAAAAAAACAATACCAGCACTGACTGGCAAATGCAAAACAGTTTACGTTTTACTTGAACATGTAAAACGATTTCGTTAATTTTACTATACATTTAAAAGTTTACGTTTTACTTGAATATGTGAAACGATTTCTTCGAGGAGTATGATTTACCCCAAATTTAATCTTAATTGCTTTTATAACAAATTTTCTTAGTACATATTACATATTAGTGTCATTATACTATGCGTTATACCAATTTGCTATTTTGTTAAACTCAAAATAAGTTCTACTACAATAACATAATAATTTTGTAAGGGGCCCCAATTATCGGAATTTGTATCCAAATTTTATAGCCCTAAAATATGTTTTGTGAAAAGAAAAAAAAAAGGGGCATTAAACCAAATTTTTACTTGGTTGTAGTATATTTACTATCCATAACCACATTTAATTACATTGGGCCTTGGGTCTATCGGTGGAGATATCGCCATTAAGGTGGACCAGGGGTGACTCTAGAATGTGTTTGTACGATATGGGTATCAAATGAAAGGTGGTAATGAGTATTTTAAAAGGGAATGGGCTTTAGTTCTATAGGTGAACGCCTTTTCGAGAAATCGCCATAAAGGTGGACCAGGGGTGACTCTAGAATATGTTTGTACGATATGGGTATCAAATGAAAGCTGTTAATGAGTATTTTGAAAAGGAGTGATCCCTAGTTCCATAGGTGGACGCCGTTTCGCGATATCGCCATAAAGGTGGACCAGGGGTGTCTCTAGAATGTGTTTGTACGATATGGGAATCAAATGAAAGGTGTTACTGAGCATTTTAAGAGGGAGTGGGCATTAGGTCTATAGGTGGACGCCTTTTCGAGATATCGCCATTAGGGTGGGCCAGGGGTGACTCTAGAATGTTTGTACGATATGGGTATCAAACGAAAAGTGTTACTGATAATTTAAAGAGGGAGTGGGCATTATGTCTATAGGTGGACGCCTTTTCGAGATATCGCCATTAGGGTGGGCCAGGCGTGACTCTAGAATGTTTGTACGATATGGGTATCAAACGAAAGGTGTTACTGAGCATTTTAAGAGGGAGTGGGCATTAGGTCTATAGGTGGACGCCTTTTCAAGATATCGCCATTAGGGTGGGCCAGGGTGACTCTGGAATGTGTTTGTACGATATGGGTATCAAATGAAAGGTGGTAATGAGTATTTTAAAAGGGAGTAATCCTTAGTTCCATAGGTGGACGCCGTTTCGCGATATCGCCATAAAGGTGGACCAGGGGTGTCTCTAGAATGTGTTTGTACGATATGGGAATCAAATGAAAGGTGTTACTGAGCATTTTAAGAGGGAGTGGGCATTAGGTCTATAGGTGGACGCCTTTTCGAGATATCGCCATTAGGGTGGGCCAGGGGTGACTCTAGAATGTGTTTGTATGATATGGGTATCAAATGAAAGATGGTAATGAGTCTTTTAAAAGGGAGTAATCCTTAGTTCTATAGGTGGACGCCTTTTCGAGAAATCGCCATAAAGGTGGACCAGGGGTGACTCTAGAATATGTTTGTACGATATGGGTATCAAATGAAAGCTGTTAATGAGTATTTTGAAAAGGAGTGATCCCTAGTTCCATAGGTGGACGCCGTTTCGCGATATCGCCATAAAGGTGGACCAGGGGTGTCTCTAGAATGTGTTTGTACGATATGGGAATCAAATGAAAGGTGTTACTGAGCATTTTAAGAGGGAGTGGGCATTAGGTCTATAGGTGGACGCCTTTTCGAGATATCGCCATTAGGGTGGGCCAGGGGTGACTCTAGAATGTGTTTGTATGATATGGGTATCAAATGAAAGATGGTAATGAGTCTTTTAAAAGGGAGTAATCCTTAGTTCTATAGGTGGACGCCTTTTCGAGATATCGCCATAAAGGTGGACCAAGGGTGACTCTAGAATGTTTGTACGATATGGGTATCAAACGAAAGGTGTTACTGAGCATTTTAAGAGGGAGTGGGCATGAGGTCTATAGGTGGACGCCTTTTCGAGATATCGCCATTAGGGTGGGCCAGGCGTGACTCTAGAATGTTTGTACGATATGGGTATCAAACGAAAGGTGTTACTGAGCATTTTAAGAGGGAGTGGGCATTAGGTCTATAGGTGGACGCCTTTTCGAGATATGGCCATTAGAGTGGGCCAGGGGTGACTCTAGAATGTGTTTGTACGATATGGGTATCAAATGAAGGGTGGTAATGAGTATTTTAAAAGGGAGTAATCCTTAGTTCTATAGGTGAACGCCTTTTCGAGATATCGCCATAAAGGTGGACCAAGGGTGACTCTAGAATGTTTGTACGATATGGGTATCAAACGAAAGGTGTTACTGAGCATTTTAAGAGGGAGTGGGCATTAGGTCTATAGGTGGACGCCTTTTCAAGATATCGCCATTAGGGTGGGCCAGGGTGACTCTGGAATGTGTTTGTACGATATGGGTATCAAATGAAAGGTGGTAATGAGTATTTTAAAAGGGAGTAATCCTTAGTTCTATAGGTGGACGCCTTTTCGAGATATCGCCATAAAGGTGGACCAAGGGTGACTCTAGAATGTTTATACGATATGGGTATCAAACGAAAGGTGTTACTGAGCATTTTAAGAGGGAGTGGCCATTAGGTCTATAGGTGGACGCCTTTTCGAGATATCGCCATTAGGGTGGGCCAGGGTTGACTCTAGAATGTTTGTACGATATGGGTATCAAACGAAAGGTGTTACTGAGCATTTTAAGAGGGAGTGGGCATTAGGTCTATAGGTGGACGCCTTTTCGAGATATCGCCATTAGGGTGGGCCAGGGGTGACTCTAGAATGTTTGTACGATATGGATATCAAACGAAAGGTGTTACTGAGCATTTTAAGAGGGAGTGGACATTAGGTCTATAGGTGGACGCCTTTTCGAGATATCGCCATTAGGGTGGGCCAGGGGTGACTCTAGAATGTTTGTACGATATGGGTATCAAACGAAAGGTGTTACTGAGCATTTTAAGAGGGAGTGGGCATTACGTCTATAGGTGGACGCCTTTTCGAGATATCGCCATTAGGGTGGGCCAGGGGTGACTCTAGAATGTGTTTGTACGATATGGATATCAAATTAAAGGTATTAATGAGGGTTTTAAAAGCGAGTGGCCCTTAGATTTATATGTGAAGGCGTTCTCGCGATATCGACCAAAATGTGGACCAGGTGATCCAGAAAATCATCTGTCGGGTACTGCTCATTTATTTTTATATGCAATACCACTAACAGTATTCCTGCCTAGATTCCAAGGGCTGTTGATTTCGCCTTGTAGAACTTTTTCATTTTCTTCTACCTAATATGGTAGGTGTCACACCCATTTTACAAAGTTTTTTCCAAAGTTATATTTTGCGTCAATAAACCAATCCAGTTACAATATTTCATCCCTTTTTTCGTATTTGGTATAGAATTATGGCATTTTTTTCAATTTTCGTAATTTTCGATATCGATAAAGTGGGCGTGGTTATGGTCGGATTTCGGCCATTTTTTATATCAAAATAAAGTGAGTTCAGATAAGTACGTGGGCTAAGTTTAGTAAAGATATATCGGTTTTTGCTCAAGTTATTGTGTTAACGGCCGAGCGGAAGGACAGACGGTGGACTGTGTATAAAAACTGGGCGTGGCTTCCACCGATTTCGCCCATTTTCACAGAGAACAGTTACCGTCATAGAATCTATGCCCCTACAAAATTTTAGAAGGATTGGTAAATTTTTGTTCGACTTATGGCATTAAAAGTATTCTAGACAAACTAAATGAAAATGGGCGGAGCCACGCCCATTTTGAAATTTTCTTTTATTTTTATATTTTGTCGCATCATATCATTACTGGAGTTGAATTTGACTTAATTTACTTATATACAGTAAAGGTATTAAGTTTTTTGTTAAAATTTGAATTTTAAAAAAATTTTGTTTAAAAAGTGGGCGTTTTCTTCATCCAATTTTGCTAATTTTTATTTAGCACATATATAGTAATAGTAGTAATGTTCCTGCCAAATTTCATCATGATATCTTCAACGACTGCCAAATTACAGCTTGCAAAACTTTTAAATTACCTTCTTGTAAAAGTGGGCGGTGCCACGCCCATTGTCCAAAATCTTACTAATTTTATATTCTGCGTCATAACGTCAACCCATCTACCAAGTTTCATTGCTTTAACCGCCTTTGGCAATGAATTGTCGCATTTTTTCGGTTTTTTGAAATTTTCGATATCGAAAAAGTGGGCGTGGTTATAGTCCGATATCGTTCATTTTAAATAGCGATCTGAGATGAGTGCGCAGGAATCTACATACCAAATTTCATCAAGATACCTCAAAATTTACTCAAGTTATCGTGTTAACGGACAGACGGACGGACGGACATGGCTCAATCAAATTTTTTTTCGATACTGATGATTTTGATATATGGAAGTATATATCTATCTCCATTCCTTTATACCTGTACAACCAACCGTTATCCAATCAAAGTTAATATACTCTGTGAGCTAAATATAGGTATAGCTTGAAATATTACGAGCAAAAGTAAGAGAAAAGAAAGGAACCCCCAACAGGACAAACTTAGCCAGACTTAAATATTCATAATAGATTTCGTTTTCCATTTCGGCCCAATAAAGTGGGAAACTGTTGGATCATTTTTTTTCTCTCCCTTTATATGCTACACGCAATTAAATACATTTTCATAGCGTAAATAGCTGCTCGTAGTTCAACATTTTTTTTTTTTTTTTGTTCTGAAGTTGTCTTGGGACGATGCTATAAGCAGCCTTGTTTTGGCTTTGGAGCCTAGGCGGTAGCCCTGGTTAAGAAACCTGTACTACCGTAAAATATTTTTTTGTAGCATACATACGTTAATAATAATGAAATTTGAATAAACTTTGTAATTAAAATGGGAATGCTGGTGTTCTGGCTCATTTAGAAGGCACGTAGGGTTACCAGGTAAGGGGCCACCGAAAAATAGGTTCGTCGGTGGCCATGGTTTTTGAGGGTGGGATAAGCACCGGGCGTCGCAACACCACCTGCGGCGCCCCCAAGATATATTCGGCCTTTTATTTGTATTTTTATTTTTCAGCGTTTTTTTTTATTTTGATTTTGAACTTGTGGTAACCGGTCATTTCCGGTTCGGTAATTTTTTTTTCTTTGCTTGGATTTTTTTTGAATTTAAATTTTGAATGTTTAACGGTCTGTTCGTGACATCCGGTTCGGCCGGATGTTGTTTTATTTTGAATTTATAAGCGTTTTGAGTCGGTCTCTGCGCTTCTGTCGGTTTTTTTGAAATTGACAGCTAGTTTTGATAGGCATGATAGGAATTTTTTTCTGATTATGGCGCAGGAACCGTAAGGTTGGCAAGGACCCGCCCCTGCCGACAATGACTAGCCACTGTGCACCACCACATCATGCCGACCGCCTTCCTTACTGCTTCCATCGAAAATGCGAATCCATAACAAACTCTCCTTTGTACGCCTAGCCTAGAGAGTTACAAACAAGCATATATACAAGTGAAGCTAATATAGCGTGTTAAAAATACTTCTTTATTTTTTTACTATTATACAGCGCTCCCACTATTTTTTTTCTTTTTAGCTAAATAGGCATGAGAACTGCATCTTCGACCACAGCCAATAAAATGTCGCGTATCTCTCAAGCTATGAATTCGATATAACTGAAATTGTTGAGCATACTTACTAAATATATCAATAATAGGTGATTATTATTTTAATGACAAAAGAAGGGCATAGTGTCCGCACACTAACACTGGTGGGATAGTAGTGCGTTTACCCTATATATCCAGATCGTCGCTTAGGAGAAAGGTTTCTAATATTCGACTCTATGTAATAGCTTTAAGTGTTTTAATGTCAGAAATAGAAATAAAATTGTATATTAAAACAATGGAGTGTCTTATCTATTTAGACAATTTTCATGTTTATTTATTACATTCCTACACAAATCAGAATGGGTATCAATTACATTTATAGCGTTTATTGTTTAAATATCACTGATGTATATTTTTTTGTTAAAACTTATTTAAATAATTAAATAAACAGATGCATGGTTTTAATGAGATTTCTTCAGTATATACCTAACTACCACTATGTGCCTTAATAGTACAACTATTCATGTTGGTTGATTGGTTAATGGTGCAGCATGGGTCAGTGCAGTGCACGGACTTTGCCACTTTATTGGTAGATCTGCCAACTTTTTAGCCACTTCTACCACCAAGTCTTGGACTAAATAAGAAAACATCATTTTTTTTTTGGCAAATTTTATTCATAAATGTAGCTTCCTTTGAGGGTGATACAATCAGTCCAACGACCCTCTGACGTTTCAATACCTTTTTTGTAGTACGATGTGTCAAAGCCCTCAAAATATGCTTTAGTTTCGGCAATCACTTCTTCATCTTATCCACGAAACTCGTTTTTTGAATAGATAACAGTCGCTGGGGGTCAGATCTGAAGAATACGGTGGATTGGACAGCATTTTGAACTTCAATTCATACAATTTTTCAGCTTTCTCCAAAGCATTCGCGTAAATTATGACGCACACGTTCTTTTGATATCATCACAATGTCAACAATTTAACTCAATTTAGACTTAAGATCATTTCGAACTATTTTCAAAACTTTTAAGTTTATACAAAAAAAAAAACCTTTTGTATATTTTCTGGAGTAACTGCCTCATTTCGACGACCGTGTTTAAATTCACAATACCAATAACAAATGCTTGATTTGTCCGGGCTTTGCTGAGCTTCAACGGTATATTTACTAGCTTTATATTAGTTTCGTTTGATGTCTTTCCGCCAATTTTCAACCATAACCGGAAAGCTAGATTCTTGAAACTTGGAGCATATATCGAAACACGATGTTAATGTGTCAACAAGAGGGAAAAAACTTTGCTAGGTGGTCCAAGAATCGTGAAAATTCTTTGAAATTTCGCTTTCGAGTTTTAAGGAACTTCCCAATAATCCAGTGACCTGAAACTTCGTACATGGCTTTAGGCTTTTTTACGTTGTAAGATTTACAATGGTGCCAGTAACATCGCCACAATCACGCATGATGTTTGTATGTTTGTACATATGAAGGGATTTCAGACTTTCACATATAAAAATTCGATAAGCTTTTTTTTAGACATCACTGTACTAGAACAATACTTGCTTGCGTATTTTCTCTCCTATAAATTTATTGAAATGTCGTTGGCGCCAGTGTCGCTCGATCTGCCGTTCCCCATAAAAATACGTTCAATTAGTATTAATTTACAATAGGGGTCGGCTGCTAATACGCCTCCGAAAGTATCGGGAGAGGTGTCAAACGACGCGTATTGACCTCGGCAACTATAATCCGAAGACGGAAACAAAATTTTGGGTCGTTCAAAAGATATTAACGAAAAGCCGAAAAATTACCCCGGAGTTTGAAGACCAAACCTATATCTAAAACGATACCTCCGTTTTCGGATTCGCGAACCTGGATCCAAAACACGTATTTTTATATCCCTCTTGTTATTTTTAGACGTGTATTAAGAGTGTCATGCTGTTGTATAGAATTACAAAAATATTTCTTTCTCCTTCAATAATTCTTTCAGATTGTAGTGGAGGTCAATACGCGTCGTTTGACACCTTTCTCGATATTTTTGGCCGCGTATTAGCAGTCGACCCCCGTTGCAAATTATTACCGTGCAATCTACTCAGATTCATTAAAATGCGTTAAAAGAATGTATTGTGACGAATATTAGCAACACTAATGGATACTATCATCTCTAAGCCGATGCTAAGCAGTGACTTGTATGCACATCAATAGATCAATCATTATGTCTACACATATGTACGTACACGCAGCGGAGAAGAGACGCACAAACACATGCAGTTACCTTATCTGAGATGCTCCCAAGAGTATGCAATTATAATCATTGTTTACTATATAGTTTGGCAGCTTAATTCGAGGTTATGTTGCGAATAGAGTGGAAGGCACTCGCAGGCCGTGAAAATAGGCACTCGAATGGAGTGGAATGAAGAACAGTAGGAAGACTAGAGTTGCATTGGATCAATCATTGCATCAATATTAAAGATAAATTTAGAAAAAATAATTAAATACTTGAGTATAAGCAAACATTTTTTTTCAATTACTGCAATTAAGGTGTCCTAGATGCTATATATTCCAAAATTATAACATTTTATGTCTGTTTAAAAATTTAACTTCAATTTCCCTAAGATTTCCGTAATATGGCCATTAGTGATGTTTGTGTGTGTGTGCAAATTTTGAGCGATCAGCTGTTAGTTGCGCTACTTGGTAAAGTTTACAATGATTATAATTTTGGAAGTGTCACTCACAAATACACGCTCATATGAGAAGATATACACGTGCATCTGTGGTTATAATTATATAGCAGTAGGTATCTAAGTAAATTCTGGAAGAGGGAAGTATGCAAACGAGAAATCGCACAGTATAAAACAGGGCTATTCAAAACTGAAAGTGCACCTGTATTAGTGAGAGCGCAATCGTAGCGATGATCGTGTGGGGGGGGGGAATTAATTTTTCATTTAGTCGCTACTAGCAAGCAACGAGCTAGCAACAAACATATGTATCGCGCATAATTTTTCATACATATTGTAACGAATTTACTTGCAAATCCTCTTATTTGCAATCCTCTGCTAAGTTCGAATCACTAAACTGTTGAATAAATAACTACAATTTGTAATAATGCAAAATGGCCTTTATTAAAGTACTTCACAATAACACTCAAACTGTGCAACGAATAGCTTGCTTAATAACCAAACTGATTGATAGCTCAAATGAAACGCTACTATTCAAAATAATACTGCTCTTGCTCGCTAGATAGCGTCTTAGTCGAAACTGCTTGACAAATCAAATCAAACTGAATTCCAGTGCCTCTACAATTGCCGCCTTTTATACTCTTTGATTTTAACCTTCGCATCTTCTAGGCGCTTCTAGAATCTACTAGTCCAGCAGCTCTCAAACTTCTCAGCTGTAACTACAATTGCACAATTTTATACATTTTCTTGGCGCTTCCGGAATCTACTAGTCCAGTAGCTCTCAAACTTCTCAGCTGTAACTACAATTGCACAATTTTATAGTTTTTCTCATTGCATACTTATAGGAGTATCGCAGATATATGCATGTGTTGATACATTGACTCTCCGCTGCTCGTATACGTACATGGTACATATATGTAGACGCAGTTATTGTTTCGTTTATGTAGATACATAATGATATATGCATGTGTTGATACATTGACTCTCCGCTGCTCGTATACGTACATGGTACATATATGTAGACGCAGTTATTGTTTCGTTTATGTAGATACATAATGATTGAATTATTGATGTGCATTCACGTCACTGCTTAGCATCGGCTTAGAGATAGCAGCACCCATTAGTTTTGCTAATATTCGTAACACTGCCCTCCACCTAAGTCTGATCGTCCCGATCAGACAAATCTCCCGATCTAAACGCCGCTAGCATCTCCAGATGTACCACTCTTCTACTCCGTGGTTTCCCAGTGGTTTGTATGCGGTAGATAGTATCACGGATCATCTTCTCAACTTTGTACGGGGCAGATACTTTTAATTTCGCTTTATTTGGCCCTTTCGATCCATCAACCTTTTCTTTTGACTTTCGTGGCCTTTGTCGAGTCTTCTCCACCATTACTCGATTACTACTGAACCCTTTCTCCAACTTGAAGTTAAGTGGTATATCCTGGTTCTCATAACGCATCACCCTTCTCTGCATATCGATCTTGATGTCATGGTCAACCAAGAAGTCCACTCCCAATATGACTTCTTCAACGATCTTTGCCACAACGAATTTGTGTAGAACTTTTCCAATCAAGACTTCACATACCACTTCTCCCTGGACTTGGTTATACTCGCCAGTGACCGTACGCAACTTTGCTCCAGGTAACGGTTTGCTCTCCTGTTGACCAAGTCAGGTCGGATTAAGGAATGAAATGCGCCCGTATCTACAGTCAGTACACGTTCCTTGCCATCCACATTCCCTCTGACGGTAAGACTGCTTGATTTCCTTCCAATTTGCGACACAGATATCACAGGACATTCAATAGCCGGGGCAAGTTTTCGTTCTTTACATCCGACACGCTCTTGCTAATTTCCGCCAGCTTTGCGTTTACGGCCACTCACATTGTTGGAACTATTAGGACCAAGTTCGCAATGACGTGCAATGTGACCTGGGTTGCCGCACTTGAAACATTTAATAGCTCCGGCATTATTCTGTTGTGATCCCTTCAGTGCTTCCAAAATTGTGTCTACCCAATCTGGTCTTTCCACTTCCACACGATGAGTTTTGTATGCTGGTTTACTCAATAGCGACGCTGTTTCTTGAGTCAGTGCATAGGATACCGTTTCTGCGAATGTGGGTTTTGGGTTTGCATATGTCGCTCGCTTCGTTTCTACGTCCCGTATGCCATTTATAAAACTCTGGATTTTTACCCTCTCGGTGTACTCCACGGGTGCGTCCGCATTTGCCAAATGTGTCAACCTTTCAACATCCGAAGCAAACTCTTGCAAAGTCTCATTAGCTTTTTGGTAACGGTTTTGCAATTCTATTTGAAATATCTGTTTCCTGTGCCATTCTACAGCAGCAATCAATGCGTCATAACTGTTCCGTTCGTACTCTGGAATAGTCTGTAAGATTTCGGCAGCTGGTCCTTTCAATGCTACGAAGAGTGCCGCAACTTTATCTTCCACATTCCAGTTGTTCACTGCTGCGGTCTTCTCAAACTGTAATTTGAAATATCTGTTTCCTGTGTTCGCTTCCGTATCGCCGTTCTACAGCAACCATCAATGCGTCATAACTGTTCCGTTCGTATTCTGGAATAGTCTGTAAGATTTCGGCAGCTGGTCCTTTCAATGCTACGAAGAGTGCCGCAACTTTATCTTCCACATTCCAGTTGTTCACTGCTGCGGTCTTCTCAAACTGTAGCTTAAAGACCTGGAAAGGAACAGAACCGTCTAAGGATGGTGTATTTACCTTCGGATTGCTTTCTGAAAGAGTTGGGCGATTTATTTGCAACTCCTGTATACAACCTCTCAAAGCTTCTATCTCGGCATCCATTTTGTCCTCGAGCTGTACAATTTTTGTATTCTGTGCTTCTAACTGCGAAGACATTTGTGCCACCTGCTATGATAAGCGCTCCTCTTGTGCTTCCATCTTAGATGTAATCTGTGTCGACATTTCTGAAATACGCGTTTCTTGTGCTTCAATCTTCGATGTTATACGTGTCTCCTGCGCTTCGAGCTGTGTTGACATATCGGTTGATATTTGTGACGACATTTGCTTCAGCACTGCTAGTATCGCGTTAAGGCTCCATTACTGATACTTAGCATAGACTTGACTTGACTTCGGAACTGTCACTTACAGTTCTGTTAAATGAACATTGCATGTTACTGATTACTGAAAACTTGGCAACACTTAACTTGACTTAGAAGTCTGTTGAATTTTCTATGTAAGTTCTAAGTGACGTTTACATTTTGAGATGCCATTTGTTTGTTTCCATTTCATTTTGACATTTTGTCATACAAATTGACATTTATTTAAAAATAAATTTCAACGCTGATTATGATGCCTGATTGTATGTGCCAAGTGCAGTATAATCGTGGCTAAGTTGCCAAGTTTACGCCAAGGCAAGTCAAGTCTGTGCTAAGTATCAGTAATGGGGGCTTTAGTGTCTACACTCGCCAATGGATTCGGAGTCTCTATCTTCTCTTCCAATTTAGTCGCTGTCTCTTCCACATCGGGATAAAAGACATACTCGTCCACATCAATTCCTTCCAACTCCATTACCTCTCGTAGCCGTGCTTGAAGTTCGATCTTATTGCCGGTTGTATTCAATCCACGGCTCTCCAACTCCTTCTTCAGTTGCTGGATCTTCAATTCACTGAACTTTGCCATGTCCTTGTAGTCCTCTGGAATTTATTCAACAATTCTCTTCTGACACCAATTGTAACGAATTTACTTGCAAATCCTCTTATTTGCAATCTTCTGCTAAGTTGGAATCACTAAACTGTTGAATAAATAACTCCAATTTGTAATAAAGCAAAATAGCCTTTATTAAAGTAATTCACAATAACACTCAAACTGTGCAACGAATAGCTTGCTTAATAGCCAAACTGATTGATAGCTCAAGTGAAACTCTACCATTCAAAATAATACTGTTCTTGCTCGCTAGATAGCGTCTTAGTTGAAACTGCTTGACAAATCAATTCAAACTGAATTCCAGGTCCTCTACAATTGCTGCCTTTTATACTCTTTGATTTCAACCTTCGCATCTTCTAGGCGCTTCTAGAATCTACTAGTCCAGCAGCTCTCAAACTTCTCAGCTGTAACTACAATTGCACAATTTTATACATCTTCTAGGCGCTTCCAGAATCTACTAGTCCAGTAGCTCTCAAACTTCTCAGCTGTATTTACAATTGCACAATTGTATAGTTTTTCTCATTGCATACTTATAGGAGTATCGCAGATATATGCATGTGTTGGTGCATTGACTCTCCGCTGCTCGTATATGTACATGGTACATATATGTAGACGCAGTTATTGTTTCGTTTATGTAGATACATAATGATTGAATTATTGATGTGCATTCACGTCACTGCTTAGCATCGGCTTAGAGATAGCAGCACCCCTTAGTTTTGCTAATATTCGTAACAATATTTTGATACCGATCAGCCGATACCCATCACCGATGTTGCTGCGCCAAGTGCCAAGCGACGATTAAAGGCTCCATTACTGATACTTAGCATAGACTTGACTTGACTTGGCGTAAACTTGGCAACTTAGCCACGATTATGCTCCACTTAGCGCATACAATCTGGCATCATAATCAATAAATGTCAATTTGTATGACAAAAAGTCAAAATGAAATGGAAACAAACAAATGGCATCTCAAAATATAAACGTCACGTAGAACTTAAGCTGGAGTCATTGTTGCCGTATGTCGTATCGCTGTATCCGTATCCCTAACGTAATCAGCTGTTTATCGTTACGACGGTAAATCAAAACCCAATTGGTTGGCTACGATACGGTTACGACTTTAGCGGCACCAATAATCGATTGCATTGATTCTCATAAGGTTGGTCGAATCAGCTGTTAAAAGGTTACCGATACGGTTACCGATAAAGCACCAATGTCTCCAGCTTTACATAGAAAATCAAAATTCAACAGACTTCTAAGTCAAGTTAAGTGTTGCTAAGTTTTGAGTAATCAGTAACATGCAATGTTCATTTAACAGAACTGTAAGTGACAGTTCTCCAGTCAAGTCAAGTCTATGCTAAGTATCAGTAATGGAGCCTTAACTCATTTAACGACGATAGAGCAAATCATATGCGTGTGAATTGAGAGGGCACAATTGTGCTATGAAATGAATAGCCCTGGTATAAAAGCAGAGACAGTGGAGGCGCGACAATCAGTTTGATTTAAGACGCTATCTGGCGAGCATTAGTAGTGTTATTGTGAAGAACTTTAATAAAGGCCATTTTGCATTATTGAATAGTGGAGTTTTAGTTTAGTGATTCGACCGTTAGCAGAAGATTACAAATAAAGCTGGAGACATTGGTGCTTAATCGGTAACCTTATAACAGCTGATTCGACCAACCCCTTTGCGAATCAATGCAATCGATTATTGGTGCCGCTAAGGTCGTAACCGTATCGTATCCAACCACCCTACAAGACGGAGGTAACTAGTTCACCCACACATTCAAAGCTTTTTTCGCTCTCCACTAACACATCGACGTTTCTTGCTGTCATCGAAATGACAGCCACTGATGACATGACAGCGTCATCTTAATACGACAATTTATTAATTATTCCGGGAAAATTTTAAAACGATGAAAAACTATAATTGTGGTAGTTAAACTAAAAAAGTGCTTGTGCTACGGGCTTTTAGGTGTGACGTGTGTTAGCTGTTTAGGCACTTATAAATTAACCTGGCGCATTAACTAGAGGCAGCCAAGTCCTCTTGCCACCAATTGGAATTGGAAGATTCGATTTCCAAAACCAAAAAAGGTAATATTTTCAAGACAGTGCACAACCTAAACAACGGTGGTATCAAAAGACGCGTGTCGAGATCCGTTTTTAGAACCTGCAAGTTGTATAGAATCGACGGTATGGCCTAGAAGGTTTGAGGTGGTCATACTAAATCGCTCCCGAGGAGTGTGCTTATCGCTACAACCAAAGCAACATTTTTTACTCTCTGCTTTTCATTCATACGTATGTATGTGTATTTTTAAATAATAAAAAAAATGTTATATTATTCTAATATATATCATCTCTGCCGGGGTGCGATTCAGCTCAGGATATGCCAAAACAACAAGAAACCCACAATTAAATGCAGATTCACGTGTCATTTGCCAAGGATTTACCGGTAAACAAGGTACTTTCCACAACCAACATGCTTTGGAATACGGTACAAAATTGGTTGGATGTATTTTCCCAAAAAAGGGTGGAACTACGCATCTTGGTTTGCCAGTATTTGCTTCGGTAATTTATATTGATTTGTATTGATTAAAAATTGCAATAGTAGATAATGTAATGTGAATTAAAATTGAATAGGTAGCCGAAGCAAAAATGCATGCAACTGTTGTTTATGTGCCGCCACCGGGAGCTGCTGCTGCTATCATAGCAGTATTACAAGCACGACATTTCTTTGATTGGTTGCATAATCGAAATTGTGCCCTAACATGATATGGTTCGCGTTAAGCACGCTATGTTAAAGCAAAATAAATCTCGTCTAGTCAGGCCCGATTGTCCAGGATCATCGCACCAGAAAGGGTAAGTAAATTGCCTACCATATTAAATATATAAACAACATATATGAATTTGTTAGTGATAATTTGTCATGCTTTTGTTGATAATCAACTGAAGAAGGCAAATACCAAAGAGTTCGAAGTTCATGTGTAATACCAATTGATTTCTTTAAATAGCGTTTGGAGAACAAACCCCATATGTATGTATGCATACAACTGCATAGAAAGGAAGGGATTAATTAATTATGATCAGTAGATTTATAGGATTTTTATTATTTTCCCTGCGTCGCCGTTGCCATTACATTGCGTTAAAGGAGGACATCAACACCTTACCCACAACCAGTTAAAATTTTAGTAAATTTTGCTCTTTGCATTACTGATTCAAAACGTGGGAAGTTATATATGTAGCATTCCATGGAGAATGGTAAATTTTAGCAGACTTTCGCATTGTGGTCATTATTAATATTCAATCCCTAGAAGGTTCAATGTAGTCATATCAATAGGTCCGGAGATGGTCGGGTTAGTACCTCAATGGTGCTTGTTACCGGAACGTAGATAGATAATTTATTGAGGATTGCACAGTGACTTGCACATCTCCTTCACAGCACCTCATCGTAGCCGACTTCTTTGATGAACCCTAGCAGAGTTCTTGGCTTGAGGGATTAAATGTGGGAATGCACTGGCCATGGTGAGCCCATAAACTTAGCCCTAAGTTTTGAGATTGCTTCGTATTCTTGGAGGATATGGTCCGCCGTCTGCTGATCGATCACAAAATCGGCATGTGTTATTCGATAGTATGCCCACTTTCTGCATACGGCTGCTCAGTCTATAATGCCCTGTAAGAATAGCTCTTGGGATTCTTCGGTTATCTTTCGATAGGTCTATTATTGCCCTGTAGCGACTTGTGCTATAACTTCCTAACAGTAACTTAGATTGTCTCAAACCTGGCGTATTGCTCCAGTGTTCTTCTCTCCCCCCCCCCCTCCCCTTCTCCTAATAAATGCCCCTGTGAGCCAACTGACAGGAACGGCTCGGGATCGATGGGTCATGCAGTTCCTGCCTCTCTTTTCGGGTTGTCCGCCTGCTTCTTTCGTTGTAGCAGTGCTTCGCCCCATCCAATAGGTGCGACAGATCACAAATTGTCATCAATGTCCTCTAACGGTAGTCCAAAGAAACAGAAAGTTTGAACAGGGGTGGACCATAATGAGAGGAGTGTTAGAGGCGTTGATTCCACAATACAGCTAAAGAGATGGTTGGTGTCATGTGAGGACACATTATAAGCAGGACATATGTTTTGTATGTCGGGGTTGATTCTGGATAGGTAAGAGTTTAACCTGTTACAGTATCCAGATCGAAGTTGGGCTAGAGTGACTCCCGTTGCATTAGGGAGAGTGCGTTCCTACTCTGCTAGTTTTTTTCTTTGATTACAGGATTCACCGGGCAATTCCTTGCATTGAGGTCGGACGCCTGTTTGTGGAGTTCACTCAGGACCTGCTTGTGTTTTTCAGCTTCATACGGCTGTGTTCTCAGGTGCCGTATTTTCTCATAATGTAATGAGGGCGTGAACAACAAGAAGCCACAAAAGATTTGTAAAGTCGGGTTTTGGGATCAAGGCCAGAGCAACCTGTCCGATGCAACCATCCCTTGCACGTGACACACTGACAAGAGTATGACCGTCCTAAAAAGATTCTTTTCCGGCAAACGCAGCAAAACCATTTCTAATGACCGGGGTCAGGAGAATGACACGGATTGGGTACGATACCTTCCCGGAGGAGGAGAGTATTGCGCAGACCCGCTGCATGGATCTGCTGGGAGGATGATAATTTGTGGGAGGGACGCAACAAACTAAACACTAGAGTCCGCCTTCTCATTACCCTCTACTCCCCTGTGGCCTGGGACCCAGTGCAACAGTACTACGTTGTGTACCCAAGGACTGACTTTATTTCGAACGCCACAATTGCCTTTAGTGGGGCCTGACTGTCTGACTGAGTATGGCAATTGTTTCATTGGAGTATCAGCGCTGAAGGTTCAGCTTAGCGCACCAACATATGGCGAATACTTCCGCTTGAAAGCTGCTCGTATGTGCTTTTAGAGGTACTGATATTTTGGCTCTGGGTCCGGAGACTCTGGCTTCAATCCCCTCTGGCGTCTTCGAACCAGGGCTGTAGAGAGAAAATCCGGGCCCGGGACTAAAAAAAATGTACGGGCCCCTATAAAAAATCCATTAATACATTCGATAAACGTGATTAATTGGCAACCCTGGTGTGTGAAAGCTAAAGTAATTTGTGCTCCTCTTTAAATTTTCAAATTCATTGTTTATTGTGAGTCTTAATTCTTACAACCTGTGTCTAAACATTAATAAACGTGACATTTGTCTGTGGAAAGTAAGATCCTCTGTCCAGGTGATCTCCAATTCAACTTTACTAACTTGGCAGTATATTGCGATTGGTGCTCCTGCTTTGTTGTTGTCAAACTTGTTTTTCTTTGACACCATCAACTGTGTATCTTCCCGCCAAAAGTTTTGTAGTCACTGAAGTTTGTTTGTGCTTCAAGCTTTATTTTGTGGTTTGCGTCTATGCTAAACTTTGAAGCCTGCGTCATAATAATCTAAGCTGCGTTAGAGCTGCCACCCAGTTTCTTGGAGCAATATTTTTTGGCCCGTTTTTTTCGAACACCATGGATCAAGTCAATGGTAAACGTCGTGGTGACGACCTTAATAACGAGGTTGATAGCGCCAAAAAGGTGCAACGGATCAGCGGCTTCTCTCCTAGTTTAATGCAAAGCATGGATCAGTGATTTGCTAAGTTCAACGATCTGATTGCTAAGCAAATTTTGGACTCGGAAAAAAGGCTCATCGAATTCGTATGCAAAAAACTAGAAGACAAATTTGTGGTGCTGAAGAAAGAGGTCAGTGAGCTTAATGCAAGAGTTACTCAGCTGGAGAGTGTGTTCGAGCGCGTTGGTTATCTCGAAGAGGAAGTAAAAAAACTCAAAAACAATGCGTCAAAGCAAGAGAGCCATATTGCCGCAAGTGAAGTCCGTGTACACGGAATTCCCTTTAAGGAAGGAGAAAACTTAGCAAGTGTCTTTCATCACCTCTGTTCCACTCTTAGATTGCAACCAATACCTATAATGAGCATTTTTCGGCTACGGAAAATAGACAACAGCGTGACAGATCCGGCCGTAATAATCAAATTTCAGTCGCCGACAGACAGAAACAAATTGCTAAAAAGTATAGGCACCTTTAGGCGCCAAAACAATCCAAACATCAAGGGTCTGCAATTAGTTCATGTGGGCATAAATTCAAATGCTCCGATTTATGTAAATGCTTCGCTGTCTAGGCAAAATTATGCGATCTTCAAGGCAGCGATCCGTCTAAAGAAGAAAAGGAAGGTAGTGGCGGTTTTTTCTAAGAAGGGTCTGGTACATATCAGACGAACAGCCAACGCCAGCCCTGAAGCAATACATAGCTTGGATTTTCTAGAGCCTCTTGAGAATACCGGCGAAGAAAGCGCGTGTTCCTTTCGAGTTGATGCTGCGCCAACGAATAATGATCAATAAATTAATTTCTATGTATGGTATATTACTTAAGTTCTTGAGTCTCTTCGTTTCTGTCTTTATATCTCCCTATCATACTTGTAAACAATCACTTATGTTGTCTTTATATCCCATATATAGTGATGGTCCTAGACTATAGGTTGTCTAGTTCCAAAGACTGCTTACATACACTGTTGCGCGTATTCAACAAACGTACTAAAGGGCTCAAAGTCATCCATCTTAATGCGCAAAGCCTATATAAAAAGCTGGATGAATTGAGATTCATATCTGAGGGTTCTGATATAGATGTTATATGTATTTCCGAAACCTGGTTTTCTTCATGTCACAAAAATGATTTGGTGCAAGTAAATGGATATCAACTTTTCAGGGCTGATAGACATGGTCATGGTGGTGGTGTTGCTATATATGTTAAAAGTAGTTTATCCTGTAAACTTTGCTGCAGTGCTAGTCCAAGTGATTTTGTCGAATATGTGTTCGTAGACGTGTTCTCTGTAAATAATGAAAGGCTTCTTATCGGCTGTGCATACAGACCTAATCGTGGAGTTGACTTCTCTGGCTTTATTGAATTTCTCGAGCCTCTACTTATAAGCTATGATAATATAATCATCGCTGGGGATTTCAACTCCAACCTTCTCGTCGACTCAACTCTAAAGCTAAGTATGGAGTCTCTTGGACTTTTTCCCACCAATTTAACTTCACCTACACACTTTACTGACTCAAATTCTTCTTTGCTGGATTTATTTTTTGTGAATGATCCCCTGAAATTGCTCCACTACGATCAATTGTCGGCATCTTGCTTTTCAAAACACGATCTGATATTTCTTAGTTACAACTTTCAAACGTCACACATACAATGTTCCTTTACATATCGTGATTTTAGAAGCATAGATTACAGTTTCCTTAATGCAGCGGTGGAGTCGGTTGAGTGGAGCTTGATTCGTACACTGACATCGGTCGATGATCAGGCATCATTCCTACAGAACCATATTATTAGGCTTTTCGACAACTATGTGCCAGTGAAACTCAAAGCTGCTACACACAATAATACCCCTTGGTTTAGTGCCAATCTAAAACACTTAATTCACCAGCGTAACCTTGGCTTACTCACGATGGAAAAGATACAAAACCCTGGAGGCTCACAACTGCTTCAAAACGGCTAGGATCGCTGCAAACAAAGCCATTAGGTCAGCTAAGCAGAGATTTTATAATAACAAGTTTAGTGCTGCTTTGAGTTCGAAGGAAACCTGGAAGTCGATTAAACATATTGGTATCGGAAAATCCAAATGTGATATTTCTGTCCTCCCTGATGTAGACATTAATGAGATAAATATAAATTTTGTAAATCTGCCAATCTCAACTGACAATATATGTGCTGATACATATTGTATTCGCGCTAATGTTGATTTTGGTCCTCTTGAGTTTGCTAGTGTCGATGATTGTGATGTCGTTCAAGCCATTCTTTCAGTAAAGTCTAATGCTATGGGGTTCGATGGTATATGTCCGAAATTTTTAAAAATAATTCTTCCTAAAATCCTTCCTCACTTAACCTACTTGGTTAACTCTGTGCTGACGTCCTGTGTATTTCCCAAATGTTGGAAAGTTGCTAAGGTAATCCCAATCCCCAAGCAAAACAAGGAGTATAGGCCTATAGCTATTCTGCCTTTCCTTTCCAAGGTCGTCGAACGAATTTTGCACTGCCAGATAAATACTTATGTGCAGAATAATAACCTTCTCACAGATTCCCAGTCTGGATTCAGGTCAAATCGTAGCTGTAAAACGGCGCTCCTATCGGTGATAGAGGATATTCGAGAACAAGTTGACAAAAATTTTACTGCTTTCCTGACTCTTCTCGACCATTCAAAAGCGTTTGACTCGGTCGACCACACCGTTCTCTGCAAGAAGCTGGACAACCTATTTAATTTCTCCAACTGTGCAACAGCCCTAATCAGATCGTATTTGGCCGACCGAACTCAGGCAGTAAGTGTTGGTAGCAGAAAGTCTGACTTTGTCAGTGTTTTAAGAGGAGTCCCACAAGGCTCAATCATTGGTCCCCTGTTATTTGTTTTGTATATAAACGATTTGCCTGGTGTTCTCAAGTATTGTAATATTCACATTTACGCTGACGACGTACAATTGTATATGTGCTGTCCTAGTGATCGTACCAGTTCATGTATTAATAACTTAAATTACGATTTGTGTCAAATTGGTACGTGGGCTTCTATGAACGGCTTATGTCTTAACCCTAAGAAGTCGAAATGTATAGTCATTCATAGAAGGTCACTAGATAAAAGTGGAATGGAAAATTTAATTTTAGACAACACTATTATAGAATACGTTGACACGGCAAAAAATCTAGGTATAGTTTTTAACAAAACCCTGACATGGAAAGATCACATCTTCCGCACAGTGGGAAAAGTGTATGGGATGCTTCGTACACTCTGGCTTACACAATATTTTACTCCGTTACATATTCGTCTACTAATAGCAAAAGCGTACTTAATACCTACGCTCCTTTATGGTTGTGAGGTTTACTCCAATTGTGACTATGTATGTAATAGGAAACTTAATGTTGTGTATAACAACATTGCTAGATACGTCTATGGGTTGAAAAGACTTGACCACGTCTCTCAACATGCTTACAGGTTGCTAAACATTTCTTTCGATAACCTTATTAAACTTAAAACGCTCACTACGCTACATAAATTAATATATATAAAGGAACCTGACTATCTGTATCGGAGGCTAAATTTTCTCCAGTCGTCTAGATCTGTTCTCCTTACCCACTTCAGACATCGTATGCTAATATCTGATTGCCAGTTCTTCATTAATTCCATACGTCTTTGGAACTCGCTCCCTTCTAGACTTAGGCTTATAAGCAATGCTCTGCTCTTCAATAAAGAATTAACAAGTTTCTATAATAACCTAGACAATTAAAATACTGATTCCTTCTAAGCAAATGTACTCTATCATTCCTTTATTTATCTATTTACTATTTATTAAATATATTATTTGTTGTAACCTTTTCTTAGCCATAGTCATTAGCTTTAAGTTTCAAGATTAGATTGTTCCTATTTTATGCCTTTTACCGACTAGCACTGTAAAATAATTTTTGTCGAATTGTTGTGCTGGGATGAATTGCCTAATAAATACAAATACAAATACAAATGACGTTTCATTCATAAATCATTATTGATGGATTACATCAAAAAAAATTTTTGCCACATCAACTAAATGATTTTTGGCTAAGAGCTGACAATAAAATTAACACAGAATATTTACTATTTGTTTTATTTTATTGTAACGTAGAAATAAAATTCTCTTTTAACAGCCACATATTATTTCAAATAATCTTTTCTAGTTATTTGGTAACATTTTCATACATTTCTGATAAATTTAATGATGATTATAAATTTTAATTATTCAATATAGAATGTTCGGATATCAAAGAGTGGCTTTACTTGCTTTTTTCGCTGCAAAATTTTTTATAATAATATCAAAATTTAGCTGTCTTGCCAAAACGGATGCAACACAAAGCGTGGCAAGTCCTAAAACTCGCTCTTTAGATGACCACGTCCATTCTTTAAAGGACGCTGAAGGAACGTTCTGCCCTAGATACAGTGACAGGTAAAGTGCAAAAGGTACGTAAACCAATACAAAAGTTGGGGGAAAATTGTATACATATTTTGAAAATAGACGGCATTTAGCAATTCCAATGGTGACAGACCTTTATCAAAATTTGCTTCGTAAATGTGTTTCAAGTGAACTATTTTGTATTTGTATTTGTATTTATTAGGCAATTCATCCCAGCACAACAATTTGGCAAACATTAATTTATAGTGCTAGTCGGTAAAAGGCATAAAATAGGAACAATTTAAACTTGAAACTTAAAGCTAATGACTATGGCTAAGAAAAGGTTACAATAAATAATAAAATTTAATAAATACGATTTGACCTGAATCCAGACTGGGAATCTGTGAGAAGGTTATTATCCTGCACATAAGTATTTATCTGGCAGTGCGAAATTCGTTCGACGACCTTGGAAAGGAAAGGCAGAATAGCTATAGGTCTATACTCCTTGTTTTGCTTGGGGATTGGGATTACCTTAGCAACTTTCCAACATTTGGGAAATACACAGGACGTCAGCACAGAGTTAACCAAGTAGGTTAAGTGAGGAAGGATTTTAGGAAGAATTATTTTTAAAAATTTCGGACATATACCATCGAACCCCATAGCATTAGACTTTACTGAAAGAATGGCTTGAACGACATCACAATCATCGACACTAGCAAACTCAAGAGGACCAAAATCAACATTAGCGCGAATACAATAATTGTCAGCACATATATTGTCAGTTGAGATTGGCAGATTTACAAAATTTATATTTATCTCGTTAATGTCTACATCAGGGAGGACAGAAATATCGCATTTGGATTTTTCGATACCAATATGTTTAATCGACTTCCAGGTTTCCTTCGAACTCAAAGCAGCACTAAACTTGTTATTATAAAATTTCTGCTTAGCTGACCTAATGGCTTTGTTTGCAGCGATCCTAGCTGCTTTGAAGCAGTTGTGAGCCTCCAGGGTTTTGTATCTTTTCCATCGTGAGTAAGCAAGGTTACGCTGGTGAATTAAGTGTTTTAGATTTGCACTAAACCAAGGGGTGTTATTGTGTGTAGCAGCCTTGAGTTTCACTGGCACATGGTTGTCGAAAAGCCTAATAATATGGTTCTGTAGGAATGATGCCTGATCATCGACCGATGTCAGCGTATGATTCAAGCTCCATTCGACCGACTCCATCGCAGCATTAAGGGAACTGTAATCTGCTTCTAAAATCACGATACGTAAAGGAACATTGGATGTGTGACGTTTGAAAGTTGTAACTAAGAAATATCAGATCGTGTTTTGAAAAGCAAGATGCCGACAATTGATCGTAGTGGTGCAATTTCAGGGGATCATTCACAAAAAATAAATCCAGCAAAGAAGAATTTGAGTCAGTAAAGTGTGTAGGTGAAGTTAAATTGGTGGGAAAAAGTCCAAGAGGCTCCATACTTAGCTTTAGAGTTGAGTCGACGAGAAGGTTGGAGTTGAAATCCCCAGCGATGATTATATTATCATAGCTTATAAGTAGAGGCTCGAGAAATTCAATAAAGCCAGAGAAGTCAACTCCACGATTAAGTCTGTATGCACAGCCGATAAAAAGCCTTTCATTATTTACAGAGAACACGTCTACGAACATATATTCGACAGAATCACTTGGCCTAGCACTGCAGCAAAGTTTACAGGATAAACTACTTTTAACATATATAGCAACACCACCACCATGACCACGTCTATATTTCACATTCTAAGCTTTGAGAAATATCCGACTTGTATTTTTCGACAAATTTTGCTGCGCTCGCCCGAACCGTAGTTTCATCCATGTCTTAAATTGCCACAAAAAGGAAAACTTCGTTCAAATTTCTCTTGGCTGCAAATCGTTCAGTAATGCCAGTGATTACCGAATCAACGATCACCATGAATGTATTGTTTTTGAAATCAGACTCTGAATCATCCGTAATCATCTCATTTAAATTATCTTCAGAACGCCTTTTGGGTTTTCTCTTTCGAATGTCCGGAAACTTTGGCGAGATGTTCAATTGAATAGCAACTGTTTTGCCTTCGTTTAAAATTGTTTCCCATTGGTTCCTGATCAACTTCAAATCAGCTAATAAGGCATCTAGATGTCGGACCTGTTGCTGTTGTTGTAGCAATGCTCGCCCCACCTAATAGCCGCGACCGATCACAAATTGTCTTCAATATCCTCTAACGGGAGTCCAAGGAAACTTGCCGTTTCAACAAGGGTGGACCATAAGGAAAGGGGTGTTAGAGGCGTTGGTTCCACATTACAATTGAAGAGATGGTTGGTGTCATGTGGGGACACATTGCAAGCGGGGCATACATTTTGTATGTCGGGGTTGATTCTGGATAGGTAAGAGTTTAACCTGTTACAGTATCCAGAACGAAGTTGAGCAAGAGTGACACGCGTTCCCCTGGGGAGTATGCGTTCCTCTTCCGCAAGTTTTGGATAATTTTCGTTAAGTACTGGATTCACCGGGCAATTCCCGGCATAAAGGTCCGACGCCTGTTTATGGAGTTCACCAAGGACCTGCTTGTGTTTTTCGCTTCATACGGCTGGGTTCTCAGGTGCCGTATTTCCTCAAAATGCTTACGGAGATGACTCCTTAAGCCCCTAGGCGGTGCTGGTACATCAATCAGATGTCTGTTGGGATGCCCAGGTTTCTGGGTATTCAACAGGAACTGTTTGGTCAGCATCTCATTTCTCTCCCTGATGGGGAGTATTCTCGTCTCATTATGCAGATGGTGTTCTGGGGACATAAGACAGCCCGTGGCGATTCTGAGGGCAGTATTTTGGCAGGCCTGTAGTTTCTTCCAGTGGGTGATTTTTAGGCTTGGCGACCATATGGGTGACGCGTAGCACGTAATCGGCTGGCTAATTGCTTTGTATGTAGTCATGAGCGTTTCTTTATCTTTTCCCCAAGTACTGCCAGCGAGGGATTAGAGGATTTTGTTACGGCTCTGAATTCTCGGAACAATTGCGGCTGCGTGCTCACCAAAATGTAGATCCTGATCAAACGTCACACCCAAGATTTTGGGGTGTAGGACAGTCGGTAGCGTAGTGCCATCGACGTGGATGTTCAAAATGGACGACATTTGGGACGTCCATGTTGTAAATAAGGTCGCGGAAGATTTAGTCGGTGATAATGCCAGGTTTCGCGAGGCGAAAAAACTGGATAGATCAGGGAGGTAGCCGTTTATGTACTTGAGAATGCCGGTAACATCGCCGTATGCTTGCGCAGTCAAATTTGGCTTTTGGCTGAAAGACTATGAAGAGAGCTAGGTACATTTTTTTTGAGGATGTCACATCGTTGTGGAGTGCTGCCGAAGAAAATAATTGCAGCCGTACAACATTCTGCAGCATCAACACCACATAAATTGATAGCGTTTTCTTTTCTGAAATAAATTGTTGCCTAAGTAAATGGTAATACTCTACCTCATCGGGTTACGGGGTCAGAATATACCCGCGGTAGGTATGCCTGTCGTATGCGTAAGAGGGGACTAAAATATCAGATTCCAGGGGCTGTGTAGCGCAACCCTGCAGGTTGCCAGCGCAATATATAGCTTCCCCAAACCTAATTGTCAACCTCACCTATCCGCGGCGAATCCTGTTTCACTAACAGACTCGGCTCTGGCGACCCCAAGCTCCTCATGGAACTTGGGATGGGGAGGGAGGGGATGGCCTGAAGGTTTAATGTGGTCACATAAATCGTTCCCGAGATGGTCGGGCTAGCACCTTAATGGTGCTGTTGTACCGGAGCGTACCGGATCTGTATCCGGCAAAGGACCACCACATCGATAATACTCCTCAAAGCCTTCGGGGAGCAACCTTATCGCTACAACAACAACAACAATAGAGTTACTCCTACCCCAGAAAATGGTCAACATTTATAGTGCATACAAAGAACATTTCAACTCACCAAATTCACTCATATTAACAGAGTATATGTGGAACTTAAGAGCGAATTGAGAGTTTCACAAAGTTGCACTGCCACACCGCCATTTTATACAGGGTAAAAGTGTAACGCTTTTGCGTTGCGAGCAGGCAAGAATTTTCACAAAAGAACGAAATACCCCGTAAAGGCGTTGCCTGTTTTTAGAATAGAACAACAGCGCTTGCGTAACACTTTATCCAGAAAAGAAAACGCTATCATAGCTGCGGGTTGCACAAGGCGATTAATCAGCATTCGAGTTTTTGTCGAGAATGTGACGTAGTGCTCCGTTGTAAGCTCCTTTCATATTGGCGCCGTTATCGTACCCTTGTGCACGACAATCTTCAATCATGTATGGCAAATTAGATCAGCGATTTTCTGAGCAGTTTTTTGGTTTCAATTCACGAAAGCCAAAATCTGTTCTGGAATTGTAATTTTGTTGCTTTCGAATTGAAATGGAGTGAGCGCAAAATGAACGTATCCAACGTGACTAGCATCAAGCATAGCATCAACGATAATAGCAAAATACTTAGCTTTCTTGCCTTGATCTAATATAGTTTCCCTCACATGCTTTGCACAAATTTCTATAAACTCGTTCTGAATGTCTGGGGAGAGATAGTGAACTTGTAAACGTTTGTGCTGCTATTGTGAAATCCTAACTTTCTCCAAATGATCTCTACGTATCGGATCATAATGGCTTATGAGATCTTAGACGCCCAAAAAATGTCCATCCTTTCGCTTTTTGAAAAAAAAAATAGTGTCCAAAATTCTATATAAAATGTCTTTCCACTTGAGTTTCAGTGATTAGCTGTTCATTGATAAGTGTATCAATTGTAGCCTCCTTTCGAATTAGGTTTTGTAAAGATCGCCATTGAATATAACATTTGATGTGATCTTCAGTTTTTTCGTGTGATGGCAGTTTAGCGTATAGCTTCTTCCATACCTGGAATTTCGAATATTCGCCAGGACAACAAATTTTATGTCGATTTAAAGTATTGGTGCTTAACAGACGAAATGGTAGGCAATAAAAGCATTGCTACTGGCACTCCACACCAATCAGTGGACCCAGCGGGTCAGGGGGTTAGAATATACCCGCGGTAGGTATGCCTGTCGTAAGAGGCGACTAAAATACCGGATTGGCCTGAAGGTTTAATGTGGCCATATAAATCGTTCCCGAGATGGTCGGGCCAGCTCATTAATGATGCTGTGTTACCGGAGCGTACCGGATCTGTAAACGGCAAAGGACCATCACATCGATCACTCCCTAAACCTTCGGGGAGCAACCGTATCGCTACAACAACAACAACAACAACCAATCAGTGACGCTCCACTTTCTCTCCATTTGGCAAGATTCTGTTTAACAACGAGGTAGGAAATGGCTCGTCATGACAATCACGTGGAAAAATAACAGGGCACTTTTGATGACCTCGACGAATTATTTCGTTGACTTCTTCAGATCGCAAAAACTCATTATTCACGGTACCGATATCGAAGTCGTTTAAATAATCTAGACTTTGATACAGAGTTGGTGGTATTGTTGGAAGGCTTTTTGAAGATGAACCTACATCAGTGTTACCACGAAAACTTTACGATTTCGGATTCATGTAAACATATATTTTTGTTTGATGTTTTTATTGTCTCCTCACTGTTCGAGGGACCAGGTAAAAAATCATTATCAATATTCGTTGCTTTTGAAATTCGGCTTAAAATGTTAAAAACTAAAGACTCTCCTGAATTAAAAAAAATGTCTTAGTACCTCTAAATCGCGGGCCCCCCGAGAAATACCGGGCCCCCTGAGAAATATGGTGCCCTGCGCTTGTCAGGCTAAGGCTCCAGCTATTATGAGTGATAAAGCTGTGAGATCTAGAAGCAGCAAGTGGCTTAAGTCCTAGGAAATTTGTCAAGAGGACAGAGTTTTTTTATAACATAGGTCCTGGTTCTTGATAGGGTTTTCAGCTTGGTCGTTAAAACAAACTTCTGGCAACACTACGGACTCATTCAGTCTATGTGAGATTCTCATGAACCGGCCACTTCAACCTAACCTATATTTTGTGTTTTGGTTTTTACTTTAGAATCTACCGCTTAAGTAAGCGATGTCAGCTAACTAAGCGCCTTCAAATTTAGATCCATAAGGAACATGAGGTCGCCAGAGCCTCGGCTGTTAAAGAAACAGGATTCGCCACGGGTAGGTGACGTTGACAATTGGGTTGGAGAGGCTATATATTGCGCTGGCAACCCATTGAAAGGATTGCGCTACAAAACCCCTTGAATCAATTTGGTATTTTAGTCGCCTCTTACGACAGGCATAGCTACCACGGGTATACTCTAAGCCCACTAACCCGCTGGAGCCATGAGAAGCGTGAGTGCACTTTGGGTGTCGCAATGCAAATTCCGTCGTGCTTGGTGTTGTTGGGTGAGCGGCCAGGCAAGGCAGCAGGGTACACATGCCCATTCAGGAGGATACCTTCGCTGTACTGCTCAGATCCAGCAAACGAGTATGTTCTGTACTGGCATATGATAAACTTGCAGACAACCAAACGTTTACTTTCCTGTCCAAAAGGGAATTGGTGCTCGGCACTGCTGCTAAAGAAGAATAGACGTAGTCATATCAATTCGTTCCTGGGTTACTCGGTGAAAGCAGTTTTAGCAGTACTTTGCCGTTTCAATTTGCACATCCATTCAAAGAACTTCGCATAATGGATTAAACAGTCATCTGCATTTACTCGTTTTTGTTTTTGTAGCACGCCTAATTTACTATCTATTACCCTAACATCTATCAATTATCCCTTGTTATAATCTTCGGGTACCCCCGCTACCGGAAGATGCCTTGGCATGGTAGAGGTTCACTTGAATTTACTTTACAGGTCCTGATCCTGGTTATCTGAAATCCCCTTGAGTATCTTGTATTTATTAAGCACTTCCGGTTATATTAAAAACTTATTATCTATCCTTACTGATATTCGTTTCTTTTTCATTCTAGGTAATTCGATTTGACGATGTGGGCATATCAATATTCCAGCTGTGGCTGTAAGAAGAACGTACATTTGCTCAAACTACAAGAAAACTGCGACAACTGTCCCTCGGCCTTTTTAGTATCACATATAAGGCCCTACCACGCATATTGTGGGAAAGGGTCAAGTTCAAAGGCTCAACATCACCTGCAAATCGACTTTGATAGCACGAAATGGGGCTGCATATATTCCGGTATTATATCTACAACACTCATATCTATGCAAACTGATACTAACAACACCACCCGCGCAGGAAAAATCTAGCACCATCAGTGTGAGCTTCGAAACTCAAAATGGTTTCAGAAAGGGCACGACTACGAATGAGTTTATGTCTTTACATATGTAGTTTGTACATATAAATATGCACATATGTTAGGTTTACTAGAAAATTAAAGAAATTATTTGTAAAAACCATTGTATACATAATTTATTCATAACTAATATTATTTAAACAAAAGGGACGCGTTTCATTCATATAAAAAGCGAATATACAGAAGGTAACCGGTACGGGTAACCGATAGGCCAGTTACCCGTGTTGTTGTTGTTGCATATGTTTTGGTTAGCGATAACGAAAACACCTAATGAAGTAACTTAAAAATGTAAATAACATCGAGCGAGAAGGAATGTCGAAAACACAATAGGTAAGAGCGTGAAAGCGGGTCACACGTACACTATTTTGAGAGAGCGCATGCGTTACTTTTTTCACGACAGCAATGTAAAAGTCGGTAAGACGATAATTGGTGACCAAGTTATTGGTAACGATTAAGTAATCGATTAGGTAACGGGTACCTGTCTTGTAGGGCAATTGGTTTTTGGTTTACCATCGTAACGATAAAGAGCTGATTACGTTAGGGATACGACATACGGCACCAATGACTCCCGCTTAAGGGGAATTGCAGTAAATTCGTTATACCCTGCAAAAATTGTTGGATTACGTGTTCCATTTTCTTCATGTTGGAGTACTCTAAGAATACTCCTTTGCTATGCGTTTGCGGACCACCATCATCCGATCTTTGCTCGTTTTTAACGACCGTGATCACGACACGATGGCGATCGAACAGAGTTGCCAAAAGTAAAATATTGCATACAAATAACTGATAATAAAATTTTACTATGGCAACTCTGATAAAATGCAACCGCGCACTGGTTTTATGTATACATACTATAGTATAGAGAAATATTAGTTTCTTTATTCACGCAAATGCTAAATAACATAAGAATATTCGTAGTATAAAATATGAAAATTGTATTGCCCCTCTTTATTTAATTTCATTTTAAATTAAATTCACTCCGATAATTCTTTCTGACACAATTCCTCTTTAGTACTTTGGCATATGATCCTCTGTGGGTGCTCCATGGAGTACAACCGTGAAAGTACTTTGGAAAGTACTCTCACGTGTTACGGTCTGCTGTTATGGTCTACGGTTACGGTCCACTTGGGAGCGTTTTCGGGCGAACACACCTAGTGACTAGCGATGGGACCAAATAGTTGCGATGCAAAAGTATCGAAAACAAGAAAGAAAAGATATGCGATCACGAGCGAAAAATTGTCATGCGTTTCCGGGCTTGAAAACTAAGAAGGTGGGAAAAAAATTGGTGAAGCAAAAAGATAGAGCATATACATATTCTTTTTGCTCAACGACAACGCAGACAAAGAAACGTGAAATTAATAAAGAGAAAAGCTGCATTCACCGAAAAAAGAAAATAAGCGACACATAAAGCCGACAGCAGGAAAACCACCAATACTAATGTGTAAAAGTGCTCCTATTAATTGCACACTGCTTGCCGTTTAACTGAGTTCCACATACTTATCGACCAACTACCCGGTCAGCACATTGGCAAAATAATTTCTGTGTTGTACAAGCGCTAAGTGTTAAATAAAACACACATTTCGTTTTTTTTTTTATCGGAAATGGTTTCTAAAGGGGTTTATATAGTAAGGCGCTAAACAATTCAATATTTTTTGCTTTTCAAATCAGATGGGAGGAAACGAAAAAAAATATTTGCAAATCATTTTTGTTATTTTTTTTATGCGCAGGTGTATTTTATTTATTGATTTCAATTATATAACTAAATAAATATAAATATTATACATAACTCTAAATACATATATATGTATATTGATATTGATAATGACAAAAATATATATATTATTACTATTATATACTTATATAAAAATATATATCTATATAGTATATATACATATATATTTAGACAAATTATTATAATGAATTTAAAACTAAGATACGACGAATTAAAAACATCGGCTGGACCTGTGCACCGGCAAAACCAAAAGCTGAACATTAAAACAAAATATCTAAAATCAATAAGAAACAAAAAAAAACAAAAATATTACAGAAGAAGCACGATCTTTAAAGAACAAAATGTATCAAACTTTCTAAAAATATTAAGTAACTACGTATGTATATACACAAGTATGTATGTACATATATGGTGCAGCCATTTCCGTTTTTAATGGAAAATAAAATAATTTGTAAATCATGCCAATTAGCAGGCAAATGCCGAAATATACAAATTGTGCGATAAATATTAAAAAAATATAGTACGTATTGCATACAGAAGCATATGTAGTTTAAAAAGAAAATAGCAATGTAGTAAATGCGCAAAAAGTTAAATTGGTTGTATTTATTTTTTTTCAGTGCAAATTTAAGTGGAGTGGATTTTTTTCGTTTTCACTTAATTTTTTTTTTTTTAACTGCATTTATGAATAATTCTCAAGAGCTGCTGTTTAAAATTCAAATTTTTATAAGCTTAAAATTCTATACATTTTTCTTTACATCGCTCCACTTTTGTGTGCAACAGTTATTGTTAGTCAAAATGGCACGGCTATTTTTTATATTTTCCAGTATTTTTGAGATTAATTTTGCGCCATGGCATAAGTAGAAAAAAATTTATTTTGTACACCTCCGAAAATAGTAAAACGTGTTTAAGAACAATTTCGGAAATACTTTATAAAAAAAAAATTTATTTTTGCACGCTTATATTTTTGCAACGAAATCAAAGAAACTTATTTTTCATCCGAAATAAACAAAAAGCGAAATTTTCTTGAGTATCTTGAAATTTTTCTCAAACACTAGAACTTTCAAATTTAAAGTTTAAAATTTTTGCTTAAGTTACTTGCATAATGAATTATAAATAAATAAGTTATAAAATGGGAATGCTGACGTCGCCCTTTATTTAGAAGGCACCTAGGAAACAGGTAATGGGCCACCGAAATATAGGTGTGTCGGTGGCCATGGTTTTTGAAGGTGGGATAAGCACCGGGCGTTGCAACACCACCCGCGGCGCCCCCTATATATATTCGGCCCATTTCTTTTTTATTTTAATTTTCAAATTTTTTTTGCAATTTTATTATTCAGCAGTTTTTTTTGAATCTTGACTTCAGAGCGGTAACCGGTCATGTCCGGTTCGGTAATTTTTTTTTGCGTCAGTCTTTTTTTGAATTTGAATTTAAATTTTTGAATGTTAACGGTCTGTCCGTGACATCCGGTTCGGCCGGATGTTGTTTTATTTTGTATTGATAAGCGTTTTGAGTCGGTCTCTGCGCTTCTGTCGGTTTTTTTTTTGAATTTGACAGTTGAGTTTTGAATAGACATGATATGAACTTTTTTCTGTTTATGGCGCAGGAACAGCAAGGTTGGCAAGGACCCGCCCCAGCCGACAATGACTAGCAACTGTGCACCACAACATCATGCCGACCGTCTTACTGCTTCCACCAAAAATGCGATTCCATAACAGATGGCGCCCAACGGGATTTGGCGCCTGAGGCGCTGGTCGCGAGGGTCAGTCGGGTCAACCTGTGAAGTTGACCATCCCACCAGTCCGAGTGAGCAGCCACAGGAGCTGCCACCTACGTTGCGGTGGGATGGTTGGACGGATCAGGTTGTCAGGGCTGGTCATCGGGGGCAGTGGCCGAAGGAGCCACGAGACTTAACGTCGTGTCCTCCGGACTTTTGCATTCACCCGGTGAGGCAGTGCTGAACGCACTTAGTTTTTTTTGTAAATGGGATTTTAGTTTGCTGGATGTTGTCCGTAGTCGGCTAGGAATAATTTTGTCCGCTAATTGGGATTTTTTTCTTTTAATGTAAAAATTTTTTTTAGCCGAATTTGTGTTGTTAGTGTGAGTGCGTGGGTGTATGTGGTGAAAGAACCCCAGCTCATCACACGTCCCAGGTGGTAGTTTAGAATACCACCTGGACTGTGACGGGTTGAGCTGGGATTCAAAGTGACAATCCTTCCTGTCCCACCAGACTGAGGAGCGGCTCCGAAACCGCTCCACCCATTGCTGCGGAGGCAGGAGGGGTGTCCAGAGAGAATGGACGGGAGGCCTCAGCACCCCCATCCAGTCCCAGGGGCGAGCCCCTGGAGACTGCCCCTGCGTTGCGGCTGGGCGTGTTGAGACAAACCCGTGTGTGCCTGGAGCGGACCCTAGTGGCCCCAACCAGTCTCGGAGGGGGGCCTTAAGACCCCTCGCATTGCGGTTGGGAGCACTAGGGACATGTATGAATATATCTGTGTGAATTTTTTTTTTATCTGTAGCCCGAGTGCCTTCGGGAAGGGGATGTCAGCGTTCCCATTGAGTACTCAAGATACACATAACCGATAATTATATTTCTTTTTTTCAGCTGATTTTTTACTTTTTTTTTTACAGCAGTTATTCTCGCGATTTTTTTTCGCTCACAAACTTTTTTTTGTGTAACCATTTTTTATTATTCTTCAACGTTTAGGGAATAGGGTGAAAGGGGGTGGATTTTAACTTTTTCCCTAATCCCTAACTGCCTTACGTGGCAAAAGTTTTAGTTATCTACTACTTAACCAACCTTTTTCTCTGACTATGTCGCGCGAGCAGTCGTACGGCCAACCGGGCCGGAATACTCCGTTTGGAAGTGCGGGGAGTTTCCGGGGAAGCCAGCACCGGGGCGGTAATAATAGGGGGCTTTCCCCAAGGCTAGGCGTCCCTTGGTGGTGCACACCCCAGTAGGGGAGCAACACGGAGATGCCGCGGGAATGAACATGGGCTCGGAGCTGAATGACCCTCGCGATAAAATGGACAGACCTGTAAGCACCAGTAATCTTAATGCGCCCCTATTAAACGCGCATGATATCTCGGGGCTAATGACCAAAGTGTCGACCTACGCACAGGATGGAGCTGGTGCCTTACCATTACACCAAGGAGTTGGAAACTTTAGAGAAGCTGCAGGTGACCGGGCGAATACTCCAGGAATGCAGAACGAAGCTACTCGTGAAGACTCGTGGGTGGAAGTACTACATCAGCTGTTCCAGGCTTCGCAGGAGGAAATGCGGAGGGAGATGGGGTCAATCAGAAACAATATGGGCCAGCTCAACGCCGCTCTCGAATCTGCGCAGCAATCAATTCATCAGAACCGGAACGCGAATAGGATGGACCGTAACCCACTTCCAACAGTAGTACCACCAATGTACCCGGCTCCGAGCTGCATAGTAGTGAAACCGCAGAGTGGAAAATCTCGTTCGACGGCACTGGAAGCGTAGCAGACTTCCTTTTTAAGCTGAACACCTTGTGTGGGCGCACACAATGCACGGACGAACAAATAATGACTAGTTTCCACCTGTTTCTTTCCGGGCGGGCCGAAGAATGGTACTGGCTGTTCACGAAACAAAACCCAAATGCGACATATGCCTTTTTGTGCTACTCATTGAAAAGAGAGTTCGGTACTTTGAAAACTGACCACGAGATCATGATGGAGATCTCCATGCGGAAGCAGAAAGCAAGCGAGTGCTATGACGTGTTCCACACGGACATAATTTCCTTGAACGCGCGCTTAAGAGAACCCATGTCGGAGGTTCTACTGATTGACATAATAAAAAGAAACGTCAACAGTAGCCTTAAGCTGATGCTTTTCAACGCAGATGTAAGGACCCTTCATGATCTACGCGATGTAGCACGCAGAGGTGAACAAGTGCTGAAAGAAAGCAAGCTGTTGGGAGCCACTTACCCAGGACGGCATGTAAACGAAGCACGCGTGACAACCCCGGACATGAGGATGGAAGGCGAGGATTGTGAAATGGATCCGCAGATAGGGGCGCTGGAATATCGATGCAACAGGAGGCCGGACTATTCGGGAATCCAATGCTGGAATTGCCAGGCAATGGGCCACTCATACATATACTGCGAGGAACCCATTAGGAATCCTTTTTGTTTCAAATGTGGCCATAGGGGAGTATTAACTCCAAAATGCCCTAGGGACCATCGCAGGCAGGGAAACCAGTACCCGAGCGAGAAGGCGGGGGAACCTCGTTCGGCTTCATAGCTCTCACACCACCCGGTGCTCGAGGGGTCGTCCCGTGCACCGAACCAGAGGGCGAATCTCTGCATGGAGGTGGTGAGCTTCCGAGGTGCAGTAGTACCCTGGCAGAAGAACCCTCAAACGTGATAATAACTTACCCTGACAGTACGGACAATTCGGACAATAACTCTGAATCCGAGAGGCAAACGTCCTCATCCGCGTTGGGCGAACCGACCAGAATTCTGCAACGCCAGCATAGGGATGTCGCTTGCCAAATGCAATTTTCACCAAACCTAGAAGAAAGGGAACATAGGTATAAGCAAATAAGACATACCATTTTTGAACAATACCCGGTATCGGACAATATTTTGAAGTGCAGGAGGAGATACCACAGGAGAGTACAGGAGCGTAGACTACTGCAAGCCACCACGTTAACGCTTACAGAGGATGAAAGGCCCCTCGTAAAGGCTAAGATTAAGGATAGTTTTCTCGTAGGGTTGTTGGACTCGGGAGCCAACGTCTCCATCTTAGGGAAAAAAGGATTAGAATTCCTAGAGGATAACGGCTTCGATTATCAGGCCTTACATGCGTTCGTATATACCGCGGGCGGCAACAAGCAAAAAATTTTTGGCTCAGTATCTCTACCGGTCACCTTCAAAAATACCACAAAGGTTATTCGTTTTTACCTTGTTCCCTCACTGTTCCAAGAAGCGTACTTCGTAGTAGATTTTTGGAGAGCATTTGCGTTAGCTCCCGAAATATTCCCAAGCGTAGAGTGCATACAGATTAGACCTGAAAAGGAAGAAGAACTTAACCTCCATGAATTGTCACCAGCCCGGAAATTAGAATTACAAAAGGTCATCGAGACGTTTCCTTCGTACGAGAAGTTAGGCCTAGGGCAAAATAAATTAGTAGAGCACCACATTGACACCGGTGATGCCGTTCCCATAAAAAGCAAACATTTCCCTCTTTCGCCACCGAGGCAAGCCGAAGCTTTTAGCGAACTAGACAGGTTACTCGAATTAGGAGTTATAGAAGAATCAAACTCCCCATGGTGTAGTCTTGTAGAACTGGTCCGGAAACCAGGTAAAGTTAGGCTGTGCATAGATTCGAGGAAGGTCTACGCGGTGACTAAGAAGGACTCATACCCCCTGCCTCATATCAACGGCTTATTGAGCAGACTGAAGGATACGCATTTTATTAGTGGCATTGATCTGAAGGACGCGTTCTTCCAGATCAAATTGACTGAGTCCTCCAAGGAAAAAACAGCATTCGCAGTTCCGGGGAGGCCTCTGTACCACTTCAAGTTAATGCCATTTGGTCTGTGCAATGGACCACAGACTATGAGTAGGCTGATGGACAAGGCAATCCCTTCGCGTCTGCGAGAGAACGTCTTTGTTTACCTGGACGACCTGATGGTATGCAGCACTAATTTTGAAGACCACCTGAAATTGCTAGCGGAAGTGGCAAAATGTTTGAGTGACGCAGGGCTGACAATAAACGTGAAGAAAAGTAAATTTTGTCAGAAGGAAATACGCTACTTAGGGTATTTGATAGGCAGCGGGTGTTTAAAAGTGGATCCGGGAAAAACAGAAGCAATGCAAAACTTCCCGATCCATAAATCCCCTCGGCAAGTGCGTAGGTTTGTGGGTATGGCGAATTGGTACAGGGCGTTTATTACCAATTTTGCTGACTTGGCAGGTCCCTTGACCGACTGTCTCCGTAAGTCATCAGGCCCGTTCAAGCTTACCTCTGAAGCTATAGAGGCCTTCGAAAAACTAAAAGTAGCTTTGAGTTCCGCTCCTGTCTTGGCCCAACCAGACTTTTCCAAGGAATTAGTAATACAATGCGACGCTTCCAAAATAGGTGTTGGCGGAGTGTTGTTCCAGGTCGATGACGAGGGCGCTGAGCATCCGATCGCGTTTGTGTCGAAAAAGCTGAACAATGCTCAACGCAATTATACGGTATCCGAGCTGGAATGTCTCGCCGCCATAATCAGCGTGAAGCGCTTCCGACCCTATGTTGAGGGATTACCGTTTCGGATTATCACAGACCACTCCAGTCTCAAGTGGTTAATGACACAAAAGGACTTGAGCGGGAGGTTGGCGAGGTGGTCGCTCTTACTGCAAAGATACGATTTTAAGATGGAACATCGTAAGGGCACCCTGAATGTAGTACCTGGTGCGCTTTCGCGGTTTGATGCTGATGAGTTAACTTTCACTACCACACCCGGGGAAATAGATTTAGTCTCTCCCGAATTCAGCAGTAACGAATATTTAGACTTGATTCGGACCGTCACCGAAAATGAGGAATCGCTTCCGGATTTACGAGTGGTGGACGGGGTAATTTTCAAACGTGTTAAATTTCGTAAGGGAATGGAAGGGGAAGAAGACTCGCTGTGGCGATTATGGTTGCCGAAAGGGTTGGCTGAGGAAGCAGTGAGACTAGCACAAGACGCTAACCGGAGTTACCATGGCGGGTGGCAGAAAACCTTATAACGCGTTCTCCAGAAATACTTCTGGCCGCAGCAGGCTAAGGACGTCAAGGACTACGTCCAGCGTTGTGATACCTGCAAATCGGTAAAACCTACTAACCAACAGTCGAGACCACCTATAGGGAGTACCTTCGAATCCGAAAGGCCATTTCAGCGACTATATTGCGATTTCCTAGGGCCGTATCCGAGATCTAAGCGGCGCAACCAATTTCTTTTTATAGTATTAGACCATCTTTCAAAATACGTTTGGCTAAAGCCCATGCCGAGCCACTACTGTTAACGTTATAAATTACTTCGCTTCCGAAATTTTCCCAGCTGTAGGGGTCCCTGAATTTATTCACAGTGACAATGATAAGCAGTTTATCTCGAAAGAAATGAACCAATTTTTTGCAAATTACGGGGTGACGCACGTGAGGACGGGATTATATTCTCCCCAAGCAAACGCATCCGAGCGCGTTAATAGAGAAATTGTTTCGAAGATTAGAATTTTCCTCAAAAATAAACCTGACCATACCGATTGGGATAAGCCTATACCCGGGTTTTTATCAGTTTTGAGAAGTGATTTTCATACGGCGATTCAGTGCTCTCCATACTTTGCATTATATGGCCAAAATATGGTCCAACATGCCTCAACGTACAAAATTTTAGAGAAACTCGGCAGCCTTCGGGAAGACCAGGTTACGATAGTAAGCAGAACTGACAAGTTGACTAATATTCGTGAGCAAATCCGTAGAAATTTAAACCAGGCCAAGGATAGGGGAGTAACCACCTATAACAAGCGCTCTAGGCAAATCAACTATAAGGAAGGTCAGGAAGTTTTTCGGAAAAACTTTGCCTTAAGTAACTTCAAACAGGGCATTAACGCCAAATTCCTGCCAAAATACCTGAAGTATCGTGTGCTCCGAAAAATAGGCAATGCATTGTATGATATCGAGGACCTAAACGGGAAATTGATAGGTCGCTTCCATGCTTCGGATATTCGTCCACAATGAACCAGAAAGAACGTTTCTTTGCCAAACTACAATTTGATTTTTTTTATATACCTACCAATCGGACCTTTTTTCTGTCTGGGCGTTTTGGCGGTCGGTGACATCTCGCCCAGTATTCTCCCCGAGCACTGACCTCATAGGATGTTCACACGCGTACTCACCGAGGACCGTGAACACCCTGGCAGTCCACGCTTAGGTCGGACTAGCCTTTCGGAGTTTGGACAAGTTCTCCGTATCAAAATGTCTACACCTTTTTTTTGTTTTGCCTTTCTGTGGGGACGATAACCACTAGAAATCATCTTTCGGAGTTTTGACGAGTTCTCCATAACAAATGTCTAATTGCCGCAAAGCCCTTTTAAACTAGGAAACAGAATTAATTCCCAACTTGACTTAATTTTTTTTGATGGACCTATGTTGCCCGGCTAGCTTCGTAGTAGGACTTGAGACTCTTATCTCAGGGGTGAGTCGTGCCCACGTTGTTTGTCGTCGGAGGTCCCTGGCAGTGGCTTCCCACAGATGATCCGGTTTCCTGTTCGCTTCATCGTCGGGTCTTCAAAGCGAAGCAGGTTTGTTACGGTCTGCTGTTATAGTCTACGGTTACGGTCCACTTGGGAGCGTTTTCGGGCGAACACACCTAGTGACTAGCGATTGGACCAAAAAGTTGCGATGCAAAAGTATCGAAAACAAGAAAGAAAAGATCTGCGATCACGAGCGAAAAATTGCCATGCGTTTCCGGGCTTGAAAACTAAAAAAAATTGGTGAAGCAAAAAGATAGAGCATATACATATTCTTTTTGCTCAACGATAACGCAGACAAAGAAACGTGAATTATATATAAAGAGAAAAGCTGCATTCCCCGAAAAAAGAAAAGAAGCGACACATAAAGCCAACAGCAGGAAAACCACCAATACTGGTGTGTAAAAGTGCTCCTATTAATTGCACACTGCTTGCCGTTCCACATACTTATCGACCAACTACCCGGTCAGCACATTGGCAAAATAATTTCTGTGAATATTTTTACGCCTTCCAATTGTGGCGAAGCTTTTAACTGGTATTGAACAGTTTGGAATCTTCCGTTTTTTGCAATTTCCTGCGGACCAAAACGGACATTTAAGAAACATTTAACGAATCTTGCTGATACGACAGCATCGACAAGTCCGAATTCAAATAACCATTTTTATAATAGTACCAGCACAAGCGAAATTGCTAGAAGACTCTTAAACCAACACCTCCGCCTCCAGGGCCAGCAGTGCGCTGCAGCGTAATACAACGAACGCCAAAATTAGTACCAAGTCATCCAGGTCGTAAAATTCAACACGAAGTTATATTGCCACCAGGTTCACTCGATCACCTCAGACCAGAGCGCAACAACCACCAACAATACCAACACAGCGCGCCCAAGACCACCCACCACAACCAACAACAGCGTCAACTTCACCAGCAAAACAACATCACCAGTAACCACGCCGGCAGAGGCCTACGGTACGTACTCTGACGGCTATGTAAGTAACAGCATGTATAAACTTAGATATAATTAGTTAAAGAAACTCTAAGTAAGCCTTAGAGATTTTCATAAAAGCGGTCAAAATATTTGAAAAAGGGTCGGCTTTTTTTTTTTGAGGAGTGTTTTATGAAAGTTTCGAAGTTTTACGTGGGTTTCCAGACTCTTTTCTTTGACCATCAAGTTTTGTTGGATGTTTCACAGTTTTTTTTTGAGAAAAAAGTGGGGGGGGGGGGGCGGATCATTGCTCGTTTTGAAATACTTCCAGATAAAACTGCGAAACTTCCATGAACATTTTCCCAACTTTGGATTTTATTTCTCTTCGAAAACGTTTTCGAACTGGTTTACATAGTTTTGTTTTACTAGAATTTAGTTTGAGAAGTCAACGTGTGTTGTACAAGCGCTAAGTGTTAAATAAAACACACATTTCGTTTTTTTTTATCGGAAATGGTTTCTAAAGGGGTTTATATAGTAAGGCGCTAAACAATTCAATATTTTTTGCTTTTCAAATCAGATGTGAAGAAACGAAAAAAAATATTTGCAAATCATTTTTGTTATTTTTTTACGCGCAAGTGTATTTTATTTATTGATTTCAATTATATAACTAAATAAATATAAATATTATACATAACTCTAAATACACATACATGTATATTGATATTGATAATGACAAAAATATATATATTATTACTATTATATACTTATATAAAAATATATATCTATATAGTATATATACATATATATTTAGACAAATTATTATAATGAATTTAAAACTAAGATACGACGAATTAAAAACACCGGCTGGACCTGCGCACCGGCAAAACCAAAAGCTGAACATTAGAACTAAATAACTAAAATCAATAAGAAAACAAAAAAAATTAAAAAAAATAAAAAATATTACAGAAGAAGCACGATCTTTAAAGATGTATCAACTTTCTAAAAATATTAAGTAAATGCGTATGTATATACACAAGTATGTATGTACATATATGGTGCAGCCATTTCCGTTTTAAATGGAAAATAAAATAATTTGTAAAGCATGTCAATTAGCAGGCAAATGCCGAAATATACAATTTGTGCGATAAATATTAAAAAAATATAGTACGTACTGCATACAGAAGCATATGTAGTTTAAAAAGAAAACAGCAATGTAATAAATGCGCAAAAAGTTAAATTGGTTGTATTTATTTTTTTTTCAGTGCAAATTTAAGTGGAGTGGATTTTTTTCGTTTTCACTTAATTTTTTTTTAAACTGCATTTATGAATAATTCTCAAGAGCTGCTGTTTAAAATTCAAATTTTTATAAGCTTAAAATTCTATACATTTTTTTTTACATCGCTCCACTTTTGTATGCAACAGTTATTGTTAGTCAAAATGGCACGGCTTTTTTTATATTTTCCAGTATTTTTGAGATTAATTTTGCGCCATCGCATAAGTAGAAAAAATTTTATTTTGTACACCTCCGAAAATAGTAAAACGTGTTTAAGAAGAATTTCGGAAATAATTTATAAAAAAAAAATTTTATTTTTGCACGCTTATATTTTTGCAACGAAATCAAAGAAACTTATTTTTCATCCGAATTAAACAAAAAGCGACATTTTCTTGAGTATCTTGAAATTTTTCTCAAACACTAGAACTTTCAAATTTAAAGTTTAAAATTTTTGCTTAAGTTACTTGCATAATGTATTATAAATAAATAATAAAATGGGAATGCTGACGTCGCCCTTTATTTAGAAGGCACCTAGGAACAGGTAAGGGGCCACCGAAATATAGGTGCGTCGGTGGCCATGGTTTTTGAAGGTGGGATAAGCACCGAGCGTCGCAACACCACCCGCGGCGCCCCCTATATATATTCGGCCCATTTCTTTTTTATTTTAATTTTCAGCTTTTTTTTTGCAATTTTATTATTCAGCAGTTTTTTTTTTTGAATCCTAACTTCAGAGTGGTAACCGGTCATGTCCGGTTCAGTAATTTTTTTTGCGTCAGTCTTTTTTCGAATTTGAATTTAAATTTTTGAATCTTAACGGTCTGTCCGTGACATCCGGTTCGGCCGGATGTTGTTTTATTTTGTATTTATAAGCGTTTTGATAGGAACTTTTTTCTGTTTATGGCGCAGGGACAGTAAGGTTGGCAAGGACACGCCCCAGCCGACAATGACTAGCCACTGTGCACCACAACATCATGCCGACCACCTTCCTTACTACTTCCACCGAAAATGCGATTCCATAACACACGTATACACTCTATGGAATACTCACAAACAAAGCGAGAGTGGGATCGCCTACTCTTCTCCTAGGACGTCGCAATGTTAATTGGAGCACATTTTTTGTATGAATACAGCTTAGTTGTGGAACACTCCTATACTCCTAAAGGAGTAATCCTTACACTAGTTATGGAGTACTCGCGTTTTTTGAAGGGTAGTATATAAAAAACTGCTTATGGACGGGGCTTTAACTTTGACTGATTTTGAAAACGATCCGGCAACTCCAGTGATAAAAAGTAAATAAATAAACCGGAACGAACGTCATAAAAGAAATATTAGGAGCAAATTGAATTAAGTTTTTCGGAAATAGTTTAAATAAAATGATTTATTTGTTTTTGAATAAGCAACCAAGTAATTCAAGGCACAAATTGATTAATTAATTTGATAAAAAATAAGCCAGAGGGACGACTTATAATCACATTGATTAGAGGGCAATAAGAATAGTTTCCCAAAAACCACGCAATAAGAGAAGTTCTTTGTATTAGATGGCTTGCGACAAAAAAAATACAAAATAGAACAACAACAATAAAGGTAAATGAAACTTAAAATTGATAACCGAACCACTGTATATAGACGATTGCAATAAAAAGTATTTAACTTTTCCAAATACAATGCAAACAAAAACACGACAAAATACCATAACAGCTGCTAAATTATCGCGGCATACAGAATTATCAAATAGAAAAGCACTGCACTATAAGATAGACATCAAGAGTTTTAATAAAATAATGATTGGATCGCGCTGGTCGCGTTACCAATGCGATTTGGACGATTTGCGTCAAACCACCAATGCTACAGCCTTAATTCTTCAACGTCAATATGGAAATCTCGAGCGTTATGTTCAGCGACGTTTACATGTCTCTTCAGCATACATCGATCGGCTTGAACAGGAAACTGTTTTACGTGGCCATCAAGGTTGCGTGAATTGTCTTGAATGGAGTAGTAATGGTCGTATTCTTGCATCCGGCTCCGATGACTTTTCCATAATGCTTTGGGATCCATTTCGAAAGAAATGCCTACGTAATATACCAACAAAACATAGTGGAAATATATTTTCCGTAAAATTTTTACCACGTCACAATAATGCATTAATAGCGACTGCAGCAGCAGACCGATATATTTATGTATTTGATGTAAACCGACATAATGAGGCAATACTAAGTTGTAGTTGTCATGTGGCGCGTGTAAAACGTTTAGCCACTGCCCCAGATTCGCCTTTTGTATTTTGGTCAGCAGGTGAAGATGGCGGAGTTTTACAATTGGACACACGTGAGCAACATCGATGTAATAGCGAAGGGAATCGTGTACGATTAGTTAATTTAGAATATATAGATACAAATGCAGAGGCGAAATGTTTGGCTATAAATCCACGTCGTACAGAACTATTAGCAGTTGGCGCCAATGATCCATATGCGCGTATTTATGATCGACGTATGCTAAATCCTATTTCGTCATATGTAAGTGATGGTGGTGATTTACTCGTGAATGGTGTTGGTAAGTAGCGACATAAATTTATTTTCTAAACTGTTTTCTTTAGTACGTGGTATCAAAACGAATGGGAGTGCTATCGATGTTGACCGTCCTTTGCCGGATATAGATCCGGTACGTTCTGGTAACAAGCACCATTAAGGTACAAGCCCGACCATTTCGAGAACGATTTAATATTACCATATTGAACCTTCTACGCCTCCTGCCCCCTAGGTTAGATCAGGTTAGGTAGTAGCTGCCCTGGTAAGGATAGCTAACTTGAACAACTCTGAGGTCCGTTGTGATACCACATACACCAAAAATAACGGTGACTTAGATCTAGCTACTTAGGGAATCGTTGGGTAGCAACGATAAAGCTCCGAATGATACCGATCTCAACTTTGGATAAATGCTCGGGAGATCCAAGTGAGTCGCGACCGAAGTACTTTCGCCTAGTTCTGGCAAAAGCTGGGCAATCAAGCATAAAGTGATTTGGTGATTCCACATGTTGATGTTGTAGCAGTGCTTCGCTCCACCTAACAGCCGCGACCGAACACAAATTGTTGCCCCAGCGGGTTAGGGGATCAGAATATACCCGCGGTAGGTATGCCTGTTGTAAGAGGCGACTAAAATACCAGATTCAAGGGGTTGTGTAACGCAACCCTTCAGGTTGCCAGCGCAATATATAGCTTCTCCGAAACCAATTGTCAACCTCACCTATCCGCGGCGAATCCTGTTTCACTAACAAACGAGGCTCTGGCGACCACAAGCTCCTCATGGAACTTAGGGGTGGGGAGGGGGGAATGGCCTGAAGGTTTAATGTGGCCACATAAATCGTTCCCGAGATGGTCGGGCTAGCACCTTAATGGTGCTGTGGTACCGGAGCGTGCCGGATCTTTATCCGGCAAAGGACCATCACATCGATAACACTCCCCAAAGCCTTCGGCGAGCAACCTTATCGCTACAACAACAACAACACAAATTGTCGTCACCAATCACCATCACCGCTAAAGAGGTTGAGGATGCCATTGGTCGTGCTAAACCATCCAAAGCAGTGGGCCCAGAGGGCATAGCCATGCCGATACTTAAAAGTCTAGGGAAAGAGGGTTTCAAATATATAACGCATGTCTTCAACCTGTCTCTTTCCACCTTTGTCATACCCGAGAAATGGAAAATGGCCAAGGTGGTCCCGCTACTAAAGTCTGGGAAACTAGCTAACATAGGTGAGTCGCATCGTCCGATATCTCTCCTATCGCCAGTGGCAAAGATGCTTGAAGCAATTTTGCTCCCTTATTTCCAAGCAAATTTGCAGCTAGCCCCTCATCAGCATGGCTTCAGAAAACTACATAGCACTACCACCGCGCTAAATGCCATTAGCACCCAGATAAATTGCGGTTTAAATCAAAATCCCCACCATAGAACAATACTCGTAGCGCTAGACCTAACAAAAGCTTTTGATACGGTCAACCATGGCTCGTTACTGCAAGACCTGGAAGGGTCTACCCTTCCCCCATGTCTTAAAAGGTGGACCGCAAATTATCTGGGTGGTCGGCAGGCATCGGTGCAATTTAGAAACGAAACATCAAAACCAAGGAGAATTAAACAAGGCGTGCCACAGGGTGGTGCCTATCCCCACTTTTCTTTAATTTCTACATATCTAAGCTACCTTCACCACCGGAAGGAGTCACAATCGTTTCCCACGCCGATGACTGCACAATAATGGCCACAGGCCCAGGCCCAAAGATCGATGCGCTATGCAATAAAATAAACAGCTACCTCTCTGATCTCTCCAGTTTTTTCGCCTCGCGAAACCTGGAATTTTCACCGACTAAATCTTCCGCGACCTTATTTACTACATGGACGTCCCAAATGTCGACCATTTTGAACATCCACGTAGATGGCACTACGCTGCCGACTGTCCTACACCCCAAAATCTTGGGTGTGACGTTTGATCAGGATCTACATTTTGGTGAGCACGCAACCGCAATTGTTCCGAGAATTCAGAGCCGTAACAAAATCCTCAAATCCCTCGCTGGCAGTACCTGGGGAAAAGATAAAGAAACGCTCATGAGTACATACAAAGCAATTAGCCAGTCGATTATGTGCTACGCGTCACCCATATGGTTGCCAAGCCTAAAAATTACCCACTGGAAGAAACTACAGGCCTGCCAAAATACTGCTCTCAGAATCGCTACGGGCTGTCTTCTTATGTCCCCAGAACACCATCTGCTTAATGATGCGAGAATACTCCCCATCAGGGAGAGAAATGAGATGCTGACCAAACAGTTCCTGTTGAATACCCAGAAACCTGTGCATCCCAAGAGACATCTGATTGATGAACCAGCACACCGCCTAGGGGCTTAAGGAGTCATCTCCGTAAGCATTTTGAGGAAATACGGCACCTGAGAACACAGCCGTATGAAGTGAAAAAATACAAGCACGTCCTTGGTGAACCCCATAAACAGGCGTCGTTTCATTCCCGCCGGGAGAATTCCCGAAATCCGGCCTCACTTCCCGGCGGAGGCCGCTAACTTAGCGAGAGAACGTGACCTTATAAGACAGCTTGATCCAGGCGACCCCCAAATAAGGGATATAAACCAACGCATCAGATTGCTTGTGGACGAACACAAGCGCGCGAAATGGGAGGAGCACCTAAGAGGTTGTAACCGCGCTAAACGCCATTAGCACCCACATAAATTGCGGTTTAAATCAATACCCCCACCATAGAACAGTACTCGTAGCGCTAGACCTATCAAAAGCTTTTGATACGGTCAACCATGGCTCGTTACTGCAAGACCTGGAAGGGTCTACCCTTCCCCCATGTCTTAAAAGGTGGACCGCAAATTATCTGGGTGGTCGGCAGGCATCGGTGCAATTTAGAAAGGAAACATCAAAACCAAGGATAATTAAGCAAGGGGTGCCACAAGGTGGTGTCCTATCCCCTTTTTTGTTTAATTTCTACATATCTAAGCTACCTTCACCACCGGAAGGAGTCACAATCGTTTCCTACGCCGATGACTGCACAATAATGGCCACAGGCCCAGGCCCAAAGATCGATGCGCTATGCAATAAAATAAACGGCCACCTCTCTGATCTCTCCAGTTTTTTCGCCTCGCGAAGCCTGTCATTATCACCGACTAAATCTTCCGCGACCTTATTTAATGTTGACCATTTTGAACATCCACGTCGATGGCACTACGCTACCGACTGTCCTACACCCCAAAATCTTGGGTGTGACGTTTGATCAGGATCTACATTTTGGTGAGCACGCAGCCGCAATTGTTCCGAGAATTCAGAGCCGTAACAAAATCCTCAAATCCCTCTCTGGCAGTACCTGGGGAAAAGATAAAGAAACGCTCATGACTACATACAAAGCAATTAGCCATCCGATTACGTGCTACGCGTCACCCATATGGTCGCCAAGCCTAAAACTACAGGTCTGCCAAAATACTGCCCTCAGAATCGCCACGGGCTGTCTTCTTATGTCCCCAGAACACCATCTGCATAATGAGGCGAGAATACTCCCCATCCGGGAGAGAAATGAGATGCTGACCAAACAGTTCCTGTTGAATACCCAGAAACCTGTGCATCCCAACAGACATCTGATTGATGAACAAGCACCGCCTAGGGGCTTAAGGACGCTTCCCAAGGCAGTCGGTTCTATGTACCGGAGCGACTAGGGATTTTTCCCGACCAAGGACTGTCATTTCAGTGTGACCCCATTTAATTTGTTTCGTCCCTCCCACAAATTGTCATCCTCCCAGCAGCTCCTTGCAGCAGGACTGCTACATATTCTCTTACTCCGGGAAGGTATCGAACCCAATCCGGGTCCGTCTCCTCACCCCGGTCCTGAGAAATGGTTTTGCTGCATTTGCCAGAAAAGAATCTTTTTAGGACGGTCATACTCTGTTCAGTGTGTCTCGTGCAAGGGATGGTTGCATCGGACAGGTTGTTCTGGGCTTGATCCCAAAACCCGACGTCCACGTAACTTTTATAAATCTTTTGTGTCTCCTTGCTGCTCACGCCCAAGGGCGTCCCGTAGTCTACGCCTAAGCGTATCCCCACTACCTTCCAGCAGCTTCGCTGCTCAGCAAGCCACAACAAGTACCCGCTGCTGCTCGCGCCCCACGGCGCCAACAACTCAAACAGCTGATACCACTCATAACTACTACCTTCGTAGTAGAGCTGGTAGCAATGCTGAGCATCAGCCCCTGCCCCCCGTCTTCTACTCCCCCCCCCCCCCCTTTTCTGGCAGCAATCGTGCAGGTCAGGGGAACAGACTCTTAGTCCCTGCCTCCGTTTGCACCGTCTGCCAGCACAGAATATATAGGTTTGCGACATCCGCTCAATGCAGCTCCTGCCTTGGGTGGTGCCACTTTCCTAGATGTTCTGGTCTCCGCGACGGCAACCCCTCGACGAGTTTCATCGCACCATGTTGCCAGGTCGCAAACCCAAATCATCCGGGTACCCCAATGCTTGCCCAAGGACGCCCAGTCCCAAGGCCACAACAGCAATTGCGTCCTGGCCTTCCACAACCTAGGCGTAGTCACCCCTCACTTACCCCTAGAGTGGCGGCGTCACCCCTCATGCACTTCAGAATTCTGCAGTTCAACTGTAATGGACTAACTGGGAAGATTACGGAGATAGTCGATTTCATGAAGCGGCACAACAACCGCATTGCTGCGATTCAAGAGACTAAACTCACAGCAAGATCTGCATTGCAGACCTGCTCTGGTTATAATGTCCACAGGAAAGACCGCGAGAGCGGAAATGGAGGCGGCCTCGCGTTTATTATACACCACTCTGTGCAATATCATATATTTGATCCTGGCATCGACCGCAGTGACAATGTCTTAGAACGTCAAGGCCTATCTGTCCGGTCAGGCGATGCAAATCTACAAATCATCAACATCTACATCCCTCCTGTCACCTGTTGCCCCAGTGGATACCGCCCTAATATCGAGGCCTTACTCACTGGCAACAATCGCATTATCTTAGGCGATTTCAATGCCCATCACGACCTATGGCATTCAAACTTGCGGGCGGACAGTAGGGGTGAGATGTTGGCGGATCAAATAGACGAAACGACGTTCTGCACAATAAACGGAGACGCCCCCACACGTATGGTAGGAAGCTGTCATAGCTCGCCAGATATCTCAATCGTGAGCGCAGAACTCGTAAACTGCGTCAACTGGCAGCCGATGGTAACATTGGCATCCGACCACCTGCCCATACTTATTTCGTTCGAGCGTACCGCCGACTTCATCGTCACCGAAAAACGCACTTTCATAAACTTCAAAAAAGGAAAGTGGGAAGAATATAAATCAGCAACAGACAGCAGCTTTGCTGCCCTCCCTATCCCGACTGATGCCCGCCAAGGGGAGCGTGCCTTCCGCAAGGTCATTGAATCCGCCTCGGCACATTTCATTCCCGCCGGGAGAATTCCCGAAATCCGGCCCACTTCCCGGCGGAGGCCGCGAGCTTAGCGAGGGAACGCGACCTTATAAGACAGCTTGATCCAGGCGACCCCCAAATAAGGTCTTAGGTCTCTCAGATTGCTTGTGGACGAACACAAGCGGGCGAAATGGGAAGAGCACCTAAGAGGTTGTAACCTCTCTACCGGTGTAGGTAAACTTTGGTCCAGCGTAAAGTCCCTTTCGAATCCGACTAAGCACAAAGACAAAGTTTACATCGCCTTTGGCGATAAGGTGCTGTCGGATGCGAAAAAATGCGCGAGCGCTTTCTGCCGACAATATATAATGCATCCTACGGTCGACAAAGATAGACGGAGAGCCAATAGACACGTACATAAACACAAACTCAGCGCGTCACCAATTACCATCACCGCTAGAGAGGTTGAGGACGCCATTGGTCGCGCTAAACCATCCAAAGCAGTGGGCCCAGACGGCATAGCCATGCCGATGCTTAAAAACCTAGGGAAAGAGGGTTTCAAATATTTAGCGCATGTCTTCAACCTGTCTCTTTCCGCCTTTGACATACCCGAGAAATGGAAAATGGCCAAGGTGGCCCCGCTACTAAAGCCTGGGAAACCAGCTAACGTAGGTGAGTCATATCGTCCGATATCTCTCCTATCGCCAGTGGCAAAGACGCTTGAAGCCATTTTGCTCCCTTATTTCCAAGCACATTTGCAGCTAGCCCCTGTTGTTGTTGTTGTTGTTGTAGCAGTGCTTCGCCCCACCTAACAGACGCGACCGGTCACAAACTGTCATCAATATCCTCTAACGGGAGTCCAAGGAAACTTGCTGTTTCAACAGGGGTGGACCATAGGGAAAGGGGTGTTAGAGGCGTTGGTTCCACATTACAATTAAAGAGATGGTTGGTGTCATGTGGGGACACATTGCAAGCGGGGCATACATTTTGTATGTCGGGGTTGATTCTGGATAGGTAAGAGTTTAACCTGTTACAGTATCCAGAACGAAGTTGAGCCAGAGTGACACGCGTTTCCCTGGGGAGTATGCGTTCCTCTTCCGCAAGTTTTGGATACTTTACTTTGAGTACTGGGTTCACCGGGCAATTCCCGGCATAAAGGTCCGACGCCTGTTTGTGGAGTTCACCAAGGACCTGCTTGTGTTTTTTCGCTTCATACGGCTGTGTTCTCAGATGCCGTATTTCCTCAAAATGCTTACGGAGATGACTCCTTAAGCCCCTAGGCGGTGCTGGCTCGTCAATCAGATGTCTGTTGGGATGCCCAGGTTTCTGGGTATTCAACAGAAACTGCTTGGTCAGCATCTCGTTTCTTTCCCTGATGGGGAGTATTCTCGCCTCATTATGTAGATGGTGTTCTGGGGACATAAGAAGACAGCCCGTGGCAATTCTGAGAGCAGTATTTTGGCTGGCCTGTAGCTTCTTCCAGTGGGTAATTTTTAGGCTTGGCGACCATATGGGTGACGCATAGCACGTAATCGGCTGGCTAATTGCTTTGTATGTAGTCATGAGCGTTTCTTTATCTTTTCCCCAGGTACTGCCAGCAAGGGATTTGAGGATTTTGTTACGGCTCTGAATTCTCGGAACAATTGCGGCTGCGTGCTCACCAAAATGTAGATCCTGATCAAACGTCACACCCAAGATTTTGGGGTGTAGGACAGTCGGTAGCGTAGAGCCATCGACGTGGATGTTCAAAATGGTCGACATTTGGGACGTCCATGTTGTAAATAAGGTCGCGGAAGATTTAGTCGGTGATAATGCCAGGTTTCGCGAGGCGAAAAAACTGGAGAGATCAGGGAGGTAGCCGTTTATTTTATTGCATAGCTCATCGATCTGTGGGCCTGGGCCTGTGGCCATTACTGTGCAGTCATCGGCGTAGGAAACGATTGTGACTCCTTCCGGTGGTGAAGGTAGCTTAGATATGTAGAAATTAAACAAAAGTGGGGATAGGACACCACCCTGTGGCACCCCTTGTTTAATTCTCCTTGGCTTTGATGTTTCGTTTCTAAATAGCACCGATGCCTGCCGACCACCCAGATAATTTGCGGTCCACCTTTTAAGACATGGGGGAAGGGTAGACCCTTCCAGGTCTTGCAGTAACGAGCCGTGGTTGACCGTATCAAAAGCTTTTGATAGGTCTAGCGCTACGAGTACTGCAGCTAGCCCCTCATCAGCATGGCTTCAGAAAACTCCATAGCACTACCTCCGCGCTAAATGTCATTAGCACCCAGATAAATTGCGTTTTGAATCAATATCCCCACCATAGCACAGTACTCGTAGCGTTAGACCTATCAAAAGCTTTTGATACGGTCAACCATGGCTCGTTACTGCAAGACCTGGAAGGGTCTACCCTTCCCCCATGTCTTAAAAGGTGGACCGCAAATTATCTGGGTGGTCGGCAGGCATCGGTGCAATTCAGAAACGAAACATCAAAACAAAAGAGAATTAAACAAGGGGTGCCACAGGGTGGTGCCCTATCCCCGCTTTTGTTTAATTTCTACATATCTAAGCTACCTTCACCACCGGAAGGAGTCACAATCGTTTCCTACGCCGATGACTGCACAATAATGGCCACAGGCCCAGGTCCAAAGATCGATGATCTATGCAATAAAATAAACGGCTATCTCCCTGATCTCCAGTTTTTTCGCCTCGCGAAACCTGGCATTGTCACCGACTAAATCTTCCGCGACGTTATTTACAACATGGACGCCCCAAATGTCGACCATATTGAACATCCACGTCGATGGCACTACGCTACCGACTGTCCTACACCCCAAAATCTTGGGTGTGACGTTTGATCAGGATCTACATTTTGGTGCGCACGCAACCGCAATTGTTCCAAGAATTCAGAGCCGTAATAAAATCCTCAAATCCCTTGCTGGCAGTACCTGGGGAAAAGATAAAGAAACGCTCTTGACCACATACAAAGCAATTAGCCAGCCGATTACGTGCTACGCGTCACCCATATGGTCGCCAAGCCTAAAAACCACCCACTGGAAGAAACTACAGGCCTGCCAAAATACTGCTCTCAGAATCGCCACGGGCTGTCTTCTTATGTCCCCAGAACACCATCTGCATAATGAGGCGAGAATACTCCCCATCAGGGAGAGAAATGAGATGCTGACCAAACAGTTTCTGTTGAATACCCAGAAACCTGGGCATCCCAACGGACATCTGATTGACGAACCAGCACCGCCTAGGGGCCTAAGGAGTTATCTCCGTAAGCATTTTGAGGAAATACGGCACCTGAGAACCCAGCCGTAAGAAGCGGAAAAACACAAGCAGGTCCTTGGTGAACTCCATAGACAGGCGTCGGACCTTTATGTCGGGAATTGCCCGGTGAATCCAGTACTTGAAGAAAAATATCCAGAACTCGCAGAAGAGGAACGCATACTCCCCAGGGAAACGCGTGTCACTCTTGCTCAACTTCGTTCTGGATACTGTAACAGGTTAAACTCTTACCTATCCAGAATCAACCCCGACATACAAAATGTATCAATGTGTCCCCACATGACACCAACCATCTCTTTAATTGTAATGTGGAACCAACGCCTCTAACACCCCTTTCCTTATGGTCCACCCCTGTTGAAACGGCAAGTTTCCTTGGACTCCCGTTAGAGGATATTGATGACAATTTGTGATCGGTCGCGGCTATTAGGTGGGGCGAGCATTGCTACAACAACAACAAGGGGCTTAAGGAGTCATCTCCGTAAGCATTTTGAGGAAATACGGCACCTGAGAACCCAGCCGTATGAAGCGAAAAAACACAAGCAGGTCCTTGGTGAACTCCATAAACAGGCGTCGGACCTTTATGCCGGGAATTGCCCGGTGAATCCAGTACTTAAAGAAAAGTATCCAAAACTCGCGGAAGAGGAACGCATACTCCCCAGGGAAACGCGTGTCACTCTTGCTCAACTTCGTTCTGGATACTGTAACAGGTTAAACTCTTACCTATCCAGAATCAACCCCGACATACAAAATGTATGCCCCGCTTGCAATGTGTCCCCACATGACACCAACCATCTCATTAATTGTAATGTGGAACCAACGCCTCTAACACCCCTTTCCTTATGGTCCACCCCTGTTGAAACGGCAAGTTTCCTTGGAAATTTCCGTTAGAGGATATTGATGACAATTTGTGATCGGTCGCAGCTGTTAGGTGGGGCGAAGCATTGCTACAACAACAACAACAACAGCAGCAGCAGCGGGTACTAGTTGTGGCTTGCTGAGCAGCAGGGCTGCTGGAAGGTAGTGGGGGGGGGGGGGGGGGGGGCTAAGGCGTAGACTACCCGGTCCCGCTGCAAGGAGCTGCTGGGAGGATGACAATTTGTGGGAGGGACGCAACAAATTAGAACCGACTGCCTTGGGAAGGGTAGTAATCTGTCTCGGTACTACATGTACCATTTGGAAGTTTATTTAGGATACTACTATGCCCTTGCTGAGTATCCTTCCAACACCCAGACTCCCTGAGTCTCAGTGCGGTTTGTGACGATGCACAAAGTATGTGCAAGTCGATCGAGAGCAGGTGCAATATGGGGTCTAAAGCAGCTGTGGGGCAAGTGCGTCCGGCCCCTATGGCACCAACACACGCAGTGCGCTGGACTTTTTGCAGGCTGGTGAGATTGTAGCTCTTACTTAGAACTTCCCACCAGACTATGGAACCATAGGTAAGCACCGATAGCACCACCGCCTCGTACATCCAAAGTACCATGCTTGGCTTGAGCCCCCCTTTCTTACCAAACATTGATTTGCAGGCATAGAAGGCGATGCAGGCCTTCCGAACCCGCTATTCGATGCCTACTTTCCATTTCAACTTGTAGTCACTTGTTAGTCCCAGATACTGGCTACTCGATGACAGGGTTAGTTGCTGGCCGTTTAAGAATGGTAGTCTGAAGGCAGGTGGCTTGTACTTCCTCGTGAATAGAAGCAGGTCCGTCTTTTCGGAATTTAACCTAAGGCCACATTCCTGTGCCCACTTGCTAAGTTTAGCCAAGGCCCTTTCCATGATTTCGCTATTATGGAGGGGAAAGGACCAGAAACCAAGATCGCCACGTCGTCGGCATACGCCACGATCTTAATTTCCCTAGCATAGCTTTTGTACTGGCATATGGTGTGAGGCTCAGGAGGCGTGGTAGCGACTGGTGGTAGGGATTCCTACTGTTAGCACATCGGGATTTGTAGCTCTTATAAACAGCCGAAAAAACTGGGGGCGCCCTGTGCCACGAGAGTTATTAGTATTAATAGACCATTAATAGCAACCCTAAGTCGCCTTTGTGCGTGACCGCCAAGGAGCGACAAATGATATAAAGAAATTGTGTTCGTGACGATTATTAGGAGTTAACCCTAGGTGCAACTATAGCTATAGGACTGCGACTTCGAACTCATACCTTCGTCGACGTCACTTTCCTAGAAGCTCTAAGAGTATCTCCGAAGACTTTCCAACGGATGCTTTTGTCGCGCTATGCTGCCGAGCTACACCAGAGAAACACCTTGAAACGTTAGGGATTGACTATTCGGCCAAGGATGCCGCCCTCGAAATCATAAGAAGTCTAAGTGGATGTCATTTCGTCATGGGTGAAAATCGTACAATCCTCGGCGCATCTACATAATTAAAATTTTACAAGGACCCTGGATAAAATTTTAAAATGTAGACTAAAGATTTAGAATGAAAGTCGACGGATTTGAAGTTGAAAGATGTTAACTACTGTTTTCCGGCCTTATGATATAGGAGCTCATTATGGATGACCGCGTAGCTTCAGTTTTCAGGCAAGTTCGACTGTCCACTACGTTAGGGTAGTAGCACACACGCTTTTGCTTCACCACTTTGAGGGTTCTTGCGAAGGACAAAGCCTCACCTGGTAGATATATGTGCCTACGTATTCGCATTGGTAAAATGAGCCGTAACGTGTAGGTGATATTTAAACTTGGTTGATAGGCTATAATCAATGTGATTCACTCCAAGACTAGTTTTGGATAGGGCCGCCAACTTTAGGAAATGTCAAACCGAGAGACTTGGTGTTGAAGGATGAAGTGTGCAAATCAAAATTAACATTTCAAACGCTATTGTATAGTTTCGCAAATAAACAACAGATTTTTGAATGTAAGCACAAGTGATTTTTCAAACCCTTCTCATACGTACATATATGTATATCCTCAACTTAAGTATGAGGTAAGAATCATTTCAAAGGAGTGTTTATGCCCCTAGAACCTACTAAAGGATTTTGTGCATCACTGATGTCGCTTATTCTTTGAGCCAATCGCAATATAAATTTTTTTAAAAGATCGGCACCTTTTTTGGGTATTTTGCTTTTTTTAACAACTTGAGGATAATTTGAAAACATGTTCGCCTTGAATCATTTTATTTCAATTCATTGTTCATTCTTAATTTTTTCAAAAATGCATATGAGCATATAAATTTATTATATAAATTTTCTTTTAGTGTTTTGTTTTAATAACTTGCTGAATTGGGTGATGCAAAGTCCGTGTTAAGCTGACATCGAAAGCGCCTGTTATTTTAAATAACTTTTGAATAGTTATAAAGAGTTAAATTTCGCAATTAGTTTCTTATAACAGGCAGTGATGTGCTACCGTTGATACCACTTTCGACCATATCCGACAAATTTTCGACATGAACAATAAATGGCTTAAACGAGTAGAAAATATAGTAACGCGCCCGGCGCCGCGCCGTCGCGCCGATATTTTTGACATTCGGCGGCGGCGTGCGAAAAACAACCAAAATCGGCGGCGGCGGTGGCGTTTACCGGCGGCGTATATCTCTAATAGGTAGAACACCTTCCACGCCCGGTGATTTATATAGAGAGAAGCTATCTACTGCCCAGGCAATTTTCTTCTCCGCTAAAAGGTTGTCTATGAGGCCAACAGGTACTTCCTGATGTGCCGTCTCTGTATCGCGTACTCCCTCCGCCGATCCATCCGGGAAGTGAGCATCTATAAGGATGTTTAGAGTCTCAGCCGCCGATCCTGCCCATGTTCCATCGGCGCGCTTGCCAAATGTCTTTTTTGACTCTTGGCAAGAATCTTCCCCAGCCTGGCTGAATCCTTCGTGGACTCAATTGACGCGCAGTGTTCTCGCCAGGAACTTGATTTTGCTGTCCATATGGCTATGGCTTTCTTATACTCCCTCAGAGCCGTCCTGTACTCCTGGAAATCGTTCCTGAAGTGACAGTCGTTGAAGACCCTCCTCAGCTCTGACCTCAGGTCGCTGAGATTTTTGTCCCACCATGGTGGAAGGTCTTTTTGCTCCTCGAAATTGAACAGGCGACTTTAAAGGCCACCTGAAAACTTTTCTCCAGAGACTGGACTCGGTCGTCAAAACTGTCTCTAGATTGAATAGGGGTCCTACTTCTATGGATCCTATCCCTGACTATCTTGTCAAATAGACTCCAGGACATCCGTTTAGGGTTTCTGTGCGGCTGACATTTCTTTTTCACGGTCTATGTTGAAAAGGATCAACCGGTGATCCGACAGGGAAAGTTTTTTCGACACCTCCCAGTTTCTTACCGTAAGCTCCTGGGAGTCAGATGTTAGTGTATATCAAGGACTTCCTCCCGACCCGGGTAGTTCGCCGTACTCGGAAAAAAAATTTACTGAGTTATTCAACTTTTAATGCAAGGAGCCAATTTGGTACTAATTTTCGGTATTCGTCAATTGCTATAAAACTTGAATAACTCTGTCAATTTCAAACCAAATTTTAAAAATTTACTATGGTTGGACTTGCTAATAAACACTACCTTTATGCTCATTCAAGATAGGTATGGGGCTCTGTATAAAGTAGCGCATACAGATATCGCTAAAGTTGACAAAATCCGAAAAAAGTTGAAAAAAATGTGTTTGTTGGACAAATTATCACAGTTTTATTATGTTATCATAATTGATTTATCCATTGAGAGAAAGGCCTACATCTTTTGTTATAAGATCCGGAAAGAAAATCAGTCTATAACCAACTAAGTTATAGGGTCATAAGTGTCCAAAGGTACGAAAAACCGGTTTTTTACCCGTAACTTAAGATTTTGAGGGTGTCCGGCAAATTTCTTGTATGCAGTATTGCTTAGCTCTTCAACATCTACCAGAAAAATGCCGTCATTTCCCAGGTATTTTCACTTTTGTCTTCTTTGTAACACTGTGTAATATTTTCTATTCACAACTTACAACTTGTCAAATATCACTCTGGAGGTACGAACACATCCCAATTATATGGTTGGCTCATCTCATCAGCTGATTTTATTTTTTTCATTGCATGGTCGATGGGATTGTCAAAAGGAGATGGCAAACGCAAAATGAAACCAACACATTGGCAACATTTTCCTACTACATACAAAAACTGCTAAGTTTTATGTTTTCATTCTATTCCATTCGCATAACACCAACACGCACTTTTTGACAATCTGAACTGACATATTTTGTTGTTGTATAGATGAGCCAACCATATAGTTGAACCATGGTACGAATAGTACACAAATATATGCCTATACTTACGTGTAATACTCTTTTATGTGGTGTCACTTCAATATTTTTTTATTTATTTACTTGCAATTATATTTTGCGTACTTTAACTCATTCACTTTTACTTGAAAACAAAGCCTTCACTTCGATGTACCATTTTAATAGAACGATGACATACACACATCTAAATAACGGGATATTGAACGCTCGCGATTTGATTTAACGAATTTTGCAGCTGAAACGGGAAAATCACTGCACAGTCGTTAGGTATCATTGGGCGATTTCAGCAAACTCAACTGATTAGTGATACGTTGAAAGCATGTTTGCGTCAGTTGAGTAATATAAATTATGCTTTATAAACAGCGTTTTGAGCCAGCTTCCAAATGAAATATTTATTCTTAATTTTAAGGACAGCACTTTTCAAATTATTTTTCACACTTCACTATAATATTAAAACGTAATGCAGATATTCGTTGCTTTTGTCTTAGTACATCTAAATCGCGGGACCCCTCAGAAAGCCCGGGCCTGGGGGAATCCCCCCATTCCCCCTCCCCTCTCGTCGGCCTGCTTCAACCTGTCCCTTCCCACCTTTGCCATTCCCCAAAAATGGAAAATGGCCAAGGTGGTCCCGCTACTAAAGCCTGGGAAGCCAGCTAACATAGGAGAGTCAGTAGCCAATTTGGGGATTCAAGGGGTTGTGTAGCGCAATATATAGCTTCTCCAACCCAATTGTCAACCTCACCTTCGAGCGGCGAATCCCGTTTCACTAACAGACGAGGCTCTGGCGACCCCAAGCTCCTCATGGAACTTGGGGGTGGGGAGGGAGGGATGGCCTGAAGGTTCAATGTGGCCATATAAATCGTTCCCGAGATGGTCGGGCCAGCACCTTAATGGTGCTGTGTTACCGGAGCGTACCGGATCTGTATCCGACAAAGGACCATCACATCGATAACACTCCCCAAAGCCTTCGGGGAGTAACCTAATCGCTACAACAACAACAACAACAACAGTAGCCAATTTGCTCCCCTATTTCAAAGCAAATTTGCAACTAGCCTATGATCAACACGGCTTTAGAAAACTTCATAGCACAACCGCCGCGCTAAATGCAATTAGTACCCAGATAAATTGCGGTTTATATCAAAACCCCCCACCAAAGAGCAGTACTCGCTGCGCGAAACCTGTCAAAAGATTTTGATACGGTCAACCATGGCACGTTACTGCATGCCCACAACAACAACAAATCCTCACCTGGTATATATATGTGCCTACGTATTCACATATGTAACAGGAGCCATAACGTGTAGGTGATATTTAAACTTGATTGATAGGCTATAATCAATGTGATTCACTCCAAGGGACTAGTTAGGACAGGAAGTCCAACTTTAGGAAAGTCAAACCCGGATACTTGGGTGTTAATGATGAAGTGTGAAAATAAAAATTGACATTTTAGACGCTATTTTAAAGTTTAGCAAATAAACAACAGATGTTTGAATATAAGGCTAAGTGATTTTTCAAACCCTTCTCATACGTACGTATATATATCTTTAACTTAAGAATGGGGTGAGAATCATTTCAAAGGAGTGTTTAAATCCATGGAACCTATAAAAGGATATTGCATCACTGAGTTCGCTTACTATTTAAGCCAATCGGAATATAGAATTTTTGAAAAAATTTGCACCTTTTTCGGGTAACTTGCTTTTTTAACAACTTAAAGACAAATTGAAAACATGTTCGACTTCATTTTGAAAAAATTATGCAAAGTGAGCATTTAAATTTTTTATATAATTTTTCTTTTAGTGTTTTGTTTTAATAACTTTGAATTCGGTGATGCAAAATCCTTGTAAGCAGGCATTAACAGCGCCTGTTTAAATAACCTTTGAACGGTTAAAAATAGTTAAATTTTGCAATTGGATTTTTATAACCGGCAGTGATGCGCATCCGCTGATATCCCTTTCGACCATATCGGACCAATTTTCGACATGAACAATAAACGGCCCGAACGCCGACGCCGCCCGCCGATATTTTTGCCATTCGGTGGCAGCGTGCGAAAAACGACGAAAACCGGCGGCGGCGGCGTATATCTCTGTTGACCGCCTTAACTTTCTCAATATAAATCCCCTCTTTTCTTCAGGTTAGATGGCACTGTTAGCTCCAAACATCTTTGGATAAGTAAATTGAGATCACCCGACGGATCATAGTTATAGGGTTCATTATTATGTACCTACTTTGAATTTATCTACTTTAAATTTATATACTTTAAATTTATAAATATGTTCAAAATATATTGTATTCAAAATACAAAATTTTTTGATTATTTAAAAAAATTAACTCTTAAAATATCAACAAAATAAAAGTTGTTAATTAATAAGTTAATTATGTTAGATAATTACAATGGTATCGCATAAATTGATTGATGGTATCGCAAATTGATCCGCTTCCCAAGGCAGTCGGTTCTATGTACCGGAGCGACTCGGGATTTTTCCCGACCAAGGACTGTCATTTCGGTGTAACCCCTTTTAATTTGTTGCGTCCCTCCCACAAATTGTCATCCTCCCAGCAGCTGCTTGCAGCGGGACTGCTCCATATCCTCTTGCTCCGGGAAGGTATCGAATCCAATCCGGGTCCGTCTCCTGACCCCGGTCCTGAGAAATGGTTTTGCTGCATCTGCCGGAAAAGAATATTTTTAGGACGGTCATACTCTGTTCAGTGTGTCTCGTGTAAGGGATGGTTACATCGGACAGGTTGTTCTGGGCTTGATCCCAAAACCCGACGTCCACGTAACTTTTATAAATCTTTTATGGCTCCTTGCTGTTCACGTCCAAGGGCGTCCCGTAGTCTACGCCTTAGCGCCCCCACTACCTTCCAGCAGCCCAGCTGCTCAGCAAGCCACAACTAGTACCAGCTGCTGCTCGCGCCCCGCGGCGCCAACAACTCAAACAGCTGCTATTTCCGGCAGCAATCGTGTAGGTCAGGGAAACAGACTCTTAGTCCCTAACCCCGTTTGCACCGTTTGCCAGCACAGAATATATAAGGACTGCGTTTGAAAAAATTGTCCATCACTAAATACGAAAAACTTTCTAAATCAGTAGACCGATTTTAGAAGTAAATGTCATAATTATGTGTTTATTTAGTTACAATTTTTATTAAATGTTTAAACTTTTTCATTTATTTTTATTTTGTAAAATTTTTTAATTTTTCGGGTACCCTTCCATTAATGATTTTATTGTACTATTTCCTACTTTTTGAGTTGCAGAACGCCATTTCTCCTGAAAATCTTCAGCGTTCCGGGCCACTTTCTTGGTCGCTTTGATTTCCCTCTTTACCAAAGCCCAGTATCTTTCGATTGGTCTCAGTTCTGGGCAGTTCGGCGGATTTGCTTCTCTAGGTACTAAAATCACATTATTTTTTGAGTACCATTCCAAAGACAATTTGCTGTAATGGCATGAGGCTAGGTCCGGCCAAAAGAAGGCTGAAGCCTTATGCTGCCTTAGAAAAGGTTTCAGCCTTTTCTCCAAGCACTCTTTAACATAAATTTTCGTGTTTATGGTTCCCGTTGTGACAAACGATCTGCTTCTTTCGCCACAGCTGCATATTACTTGCCAAACCAGAAATTTTCGGGGAAATTTTGACTGTCTTTTTTCGTCTACATTACCCCGCGAGTCTGCAGTATAAAATTCTTGGCCTGGAAGCTGCGAAAAATGGGCTAAAACATAAGTTTCGTCGACCATAACACAGCAACTGAACTTTTGAAAAAAATTTGTTTTTAATATTTTGGCACGTTGTTTTGCTTCAATGTTCTTCAGAGAGTTTCTGTGTGGAACTTTTCGAACTTTAAATGTCTTGAGACCAGCCTCTCTTTTAGCTTTGCGAACCAAAAACTCGGAACATTCTAGTTTCTGCGCCAATTTTCTGCCCGAAATACTGGGGTTTCTCCGTAAACTCGTTATAATCACTCGTTATAAACCAGGTTTTCGAGTGACAGCCAACTCCTCCTTGAAGCTTTTTAAAACTCTCGACACAGTTTTTGGTCACACTTTTACATCCCTCGCAATTTTTTTGAAAGTCCACTGAGGATGGTCTTGATAAACTTGCACAATTTTTTTACGTACTTCCAATTCGCTTGCCATTTTTAATCGAATAAAAGTGTTTAGAGAAAATATTTGTGTAAAAAATATTTATGACATTTATAGCAAAGCATGCCACAAAAAAGTAATTTAAATACATCAATTTGGAAATGAGTTATTTGATTAAATAAAGGTGACAATTTTTTCAAACGCAGACCTTATGTTTGCGACGGGTTTCACTGCGTCATGTTGCCAGGTCGCAAACCCCAATCTACCGGGTACCCCAATGCTTGCCCAAGGACGCCCAGTCCCAGGGCCACAACAGCAGTTGCGTCCTGGCCCTCCTCAACCCAGGCGTAGTCACCCGTCACTTACTCCCAGAATGGCGACGTCTCCCCCTATGCACTTCAGCATTCTGCAGTTAAACTGTAATGGACTAACTGGAAGATCACGGAGATAGTCGACTTCATGAAGCGGCACAACATTCGCATTGCTGCGATTCAAGAGACTAAACTCACAGCAAGATATGCACTGCAAACCTGTTCTGGGTATAATTTCATTTCATTTCATTTATTTATTGACAGTATTAGCACAATAAGATCTTGTATGATCTTTTATAGTGTATCAATGGTTACATAATAATGAGTATAATTTTTTAAAACTTAAAACTTAAAAATGTATATATTATTCCATAAAGTAACAAAAGTGAAAATATATAAGTTTAACAAGAGTTGTGACAAAGACATTTAGCAACACTGATTGACTAGATTAATAAGTAGCTAAACTCAGATTCTAATTTGTATAAACTTTACCAAAGAAAGAAAATATAACATTCTTAAGGTTGCTTCTACTTAAGCTATTGCGAACCGAGTTGAGGATAGAGTTCCAAATGCGGATAGCATTGACAAAGAAAAGTCTTGCAGAGTTTAGATAATTGTAGCTGGGCACGATAAAGTCATTTATGGGAGCAGATCTAGAGAATGTTAGCTTGTTATATACTAAATAAGTAAGCATTTTATCAGCAATCACACGACACAAAAATATACAGTTCCTTGCCTTGAGATACTCAGATATTTCACAACCCAAGAGACTCGTTCGCAACGCTGATATATGATCATACTTAGCCAACCCGAAGACATACCGCGTGATATGATTAAAGGCGACATCAATCTTATGTGCCGATTTTGAATCTAATTTGCTGTATATACAATCGGAATAGCAGATAATTGGTAGTGTTAATTGTATAGCAAGCCGCTTCCTAATTCCAAGTGGGGTGAAGGGGGCAGACATACGTAGATTACGTAGAGTAGTAGACTTTACTGATAACAGCGTTAATATGACCATCACAAGAGAGACTAGAGTTAATAACAACGCCCAGATTCTTTACTTTAGACACGTACTTAAGGCACTTATTATTGATATATAAATCTGGTAGATTTGATGAGTTAATTTGCCTTTTAGATATAGGTAGCACATACGATTTATCACTATTAAGGAAAAGATAATTTTTTTGCGCCCAAGACGAAATAGCTGACAAATCACTATTAAACTTGGCACAAAGTTCAGAAACTTGCGCATGTGTTCCAGACATATAAAGTTGAATATCATCTGCATAAGCATGCATTTGAGCATACCTGCAGGTGGTAAATATGTCATTAATAAATAGGCTAAATAATAACGGTCCAAGTATAGAACCTTGGGGGACACCATTAGATAACATCTTAAGACTAGAGACTTGCGATCCCACCTTCACTCGTTGCGCTCTACCACCCAAGTAACTCCTCAAGAGACCTAAGGCAGAGTCCCCAAAACCAAAATAAGACTTTAGTTTCATGCATAACAACGTGTGGTTGACCGAATCAAACGCTTTGGAAAAGTCGAGCAGACACAACATAGTTATCTGTATACTGTCATAGGGCGCCCGAATATCATCCAAGATTTTGATTATTGCAGTTAAACAGCTATGCTTTGCTCTAAATCCAGACTGGAATGGGGAAGGTAGATTGAACTTGTCAATATAAACATGGATCTGTTCTGATAACAAGCTCTCAAAGGTCTTCGACAACGCAGGAAGGATGCTAATGGGACGAAAATCACTTAGACGGCAGGCGGACTTATTTTTAGCTACAGGAAGGACAGATGCGATCTTCCAAACATCAGGAAAGCACGAGTTTGTGATGCAGTGGTTAATAATATGGTTCAGGGCTGGCAGTATCTGTGGAAGAACATTTTTTATAAATTTTACAGGAATACCATCTTCACCAATAGCATTTGAGCGTACCTTATAAATGCATCTTACCACATCATACTCCGACACAGCACAAAATTCAAATTTCTGGGAAAAATTCACCGGACAATGTATCGGGTGGGTGATTGGGTCATTGGAAGAAGTAGCATAATTAACGAATACTGCATTCAGATCTTCAGGGTCGAGCGAGCAATCAGGATTGTCTTTAACATTTACACGAAGACTTTTCAAGTTACGCCACAGCACATTATTAGGAAGTTCACAATTTACCATTTTTCGAAAGTATGCCTGCTTCTCATGTTTTATAGTTGCAGTAGCTACATTCCGTATATTCGTATATGAACGCCAGTTTATATCAGTGCGATTCCGTTTCCATACTGCATAGGCTTTGTTACGCTTACAGATTATGTCACGAGCAGTTTTGTTGAACCATGGGCAAGATCGAGATTTTCTCTGAACTATGCGCATCGGTACATGAGCATTATAAAAAGATAACAATACATTATTTAAAAAGTTTAGCTTGTTATTTACCGATGGCAAGCTCCAGCAATAAGTCCAGTCTACCCAAGACATCCCAGTACTCAAATTGTTAAAATTGATCGAGCGATAGTTAGGAAAACTTGAAGGAGCCGAAACTAAATTGCCAAAAGTAATGTCAAAGGAACAGAAAATTAAATCATGGTCAGACACAAACGAAATTTGGTCGAACTTTAAGACAGAAGACAAATCAGACACAATGAAATAATCTAGTAGACTGGGACAACAATTATTCCCATATCTAGTCGGTACAGAGGAATTTACTAAAGAAAAACCAACACTAGACATGTCATCTAAAAGGTGGGAGCTATACATATCACGGGATAACATATTTACATTAAAATCACCACATACTATTATTTCATCATAATCAACAGCTACTACAGACAACGTATTAAAGAAATCATTTACAATAAAACATCTATTGGGATTGTACATACATGACAAGAGGACTTTAGACAGGGGACTGGACACCTGAACCAACAAGTACTCAGTTGTAACTCCGCCTACATGGGATACCATGCTCGATTTTAGATATTTTTGCAGTAAATGACTACCCCACCACCCTTTTTATTCATTCGATCATTTCGATACATCGTATACCCATCTATCTCAAAGTGCGCATCCTTTATCTCATGCCTGAGCCATGTCTCCGACACACATATAACATCCACCGAAGATTGCTCAAATGTTCTCCTAACCTGATCCATTTTCTCAATATTTAGGTTTCTCGCATTAAAGTGTACGACATTAAAACCCTTTTGCCGACTGCATAAAATATTCATAGGTACAAGACTATTATCGCCAATGCTATTCGCATCATTACCCACCATCATTAGGACAGAAAAGATCGCATGAGCGGAAATGGAGGCGGCCTCGCGTTTATCATACACCACTCTTTGCAATATCATATATTTGATCCTGGCATCGACCGCAGGGACAATGTCTTAGAACGTCAAGGCCTATCTGTCCGGTCAGGCGATGCAAACCTAGAAATCATCAACATCTACATCCCTCCTGCCACCAGTTGCCCCAGTGGATACCGCCCTAATATTATCGCCTTACTCACTGGCAACAATCGCATTATCTTAGGCGACTTTAATGCCCGTCACGATCTATGGCATTCAAACTTGCGGGCGGACAGTAGGGGTGAGATGTTGGCGGATCAAATAGAAGAAACGACGTTCTGCACAATAAACGGAGACGCCCCCACACGTATGGTAGGAATCTGTCACAGTTCGCCGGATATCTCAATCGTGAGCGCAGAACTCGTAAACTGCGTCAACTGGCAGCCGATGGTAACATTGGCATCCGACCACCTGCCTATACTTATTTCGTTCGAGCGTACCGCCGACTTCATCGTTACAGAAAAACGCACTTTCATAAACTTTAAAAAAGGAAAGTGGGACGAATACAAATATTTTACAGACAACCTCTTTGCTGCCCTCCCTATCCCGACTGATGCCCGCCAAGGGGAGCGTGCTTTACGCAAGGTCATTGAGTCCGCCTCGGCACGTTTCATTCCCGCCGGGAGAATTCCCGAAATTCGGCCTCACTTTCCGGCGGAGGCCGCAAATTTAGCCAGAGAACGTGACCTTATAAGACAGCTCGACCCAGGCGACCCCCAAATAAGGGATATAAACCAATGCATCAGATTGCTTGTGGATGAACACAAGCGGGCGAAATGGGAGGAGCACCTAAGAGGTTGTAAAATTTCTGCCGGTGTGGGTAAACTTTGGTCCACCGTAAAGTCCCTATCGAATCCGTCTAAGCACAATGACAAAGTTTCCATCGCCTTGGGCGATAAAGTGCTGTCGGATTCGAAAAAATGCGCGAGCGCTTTCTGCCGTCAATATGTAATGCATTCTGCGGTCGACAAAGATAGACGGAGGGCCAACAGACACGCACATAAACATAAATTCAGCGCGTCACCAATTACCATCACCGCCAGAGAGGTTGAAGATGCCATTGGTCACGCTAAACAATCCAAAGCAGTGGGCCCAGACGGCATAGCCATGCCGATGCTTAAAAGCCTAGGGAAAGAGGGTTACAAATACTTAGCACATGTCTTCAACCTGTATCTTTCCACCTTTGTCATACCCGAAAAATGGAAAATGGTCAAGGTGGTCCCGCTACTAAAGCCTGGGAAACCAGCTAACATAGGAGAGTCGTATCGTCCGATATCTCTCCTATCGCCTGTAGCAAAGACGCTTGAAGCCATTTTGCTCCCCTACGTCCAAGCAAATTTGCAGCTAGCCTGTCATCAGCATGGCTTCAGAAAACTCCATAGTATCACCACCGCGCTAAATGCCATCAGCACCCAGATAAATTGCGGTTTAAATCAAAACCCCCACCATAGAACAGTACTCGTAGCGCTAGATCTATCAAAAGCTTTTGATACGGTCAACCATGGCACGTTACTGCAAGACCTGGAAGGGTCTACCCTTCCCCCATGTCTTAAAAGGGGGCCCGGAAATTATCTGGGTGGTCGGCAGGCATCGGTGCAATTTAGAAACGAAACATCAAAACCAAGAAGAATTAAACAAGGGGTGCCACAGGGTGGTGTCCTATCCCCACTTTTGTTTAATTTCTACATATCTAAACTACCTTCACCACCAGAAGGAGTCACTATCGTTTCATACGCCGATGACTGCATAATAATGGCCACAGGCCCAGGCCCACAGATCGATGAGCTCTGCAACAGAATAAACAGCTACCTCCCGGATCTCTCCAGTTTTTTCGCCTCGCGAAACCTGGCTTATCACCGACTAAATCTTCCGTGACCTTATTTACAACATGGACGTCCCAAATGTCGACCATTTTGAACATCCACGTCGATGGCACTACGCTACCGACTGTCCTACACCCCAAAATCTTGGGTGTGATGTTTGATCAGGATCTACATTTTGGTGAGCACGCAACCGCAATTGTTCCGAAAATCCAGAGCCGTAATAAAATCCTCAAATCCCTTGCTGGCAGTACCTGGGGAAAAGATAAAGAAACGCTCATTACTACATACAAAGCAATTGGCCAGCCGTTTACGTGCTACGTGCTTATGTGTGGCGAGGAAAGCGCTTTTATCGCCGCTTGGCTATCGGACAGCCAGCTACGTTCAAGGCCTCCAGTGATTTGCAAGCTTGCCAAATCGCGAGGATTTCTGCTTGAAACACGCTGCAGTGCGATGGGAGTCTGAATGATGCAGATACATCTAGGGACTCAGAGTAAACTCCGGCCCACTCCCGATTCCATCTTGGAGCCGTCAGTGTAGATTTGGATGTTGTTGACCCTTATGCCCGGGTTCCTCTTCCACTCGTTCCTGCTTGGAATGGCGGTATTACAACCGTACTCAAACTTCAGTTTGCGAGGGTAGTTGTTGTTGTTGTAGCAATGGTGCAAGAGAATATGGAGCAGTCCCGCTGCAAAGAGCTTAATTTGTGGGAGGGACGCAACAAATTAAATGGGGTTACACTGAAATGACAGTCCTTGGTCGGGAAAATCCCGAGTCGCTCCGGTACATAGAACCGACTGCCTTGGGAAGGGTAGTAATTTGTCTCGGTACTACATGTACCATCTGGAAGTTTATTTAGGATACTACTATGCCCTTGCTGATTATCCTTCCAACACCCAGACTCCATGAGTCTCAGTGCGGTTTGTGACGATGTACAAAGTATCTGCAAGTCGATCGAGAGCAGGTGCAATATGGGGTCTAAAGCAGCTGTGGGGCAAGTGCGTCCGACCCCTATGGCACCAACACACGCAGTGCGCTGGACTTTTTGCAGGCTGGTGAGATTGTAGCTCTTATTTAAAACTTCCCACCAGACTATGGAACCATAGGTAGCACCGATAGCACCACCGCCTCGTACATCCAACCCAGCCAGCATTTTTTGAAAATTTTGATCAAAAAATATTTAAATATCATACCCCAAGATGATTAAAAACGTTCAAATTTAAAAGCATTTTCTGTTCGAAAATTAACGTATCGTCGGGAGAAAAATGTACCATAAATGTGATTATTCTTCAATAATCATTTATGATTCTTATTTCGAAACGCTTTTTATTCATATTTGATATCATTGTAAAATTGAGCTTGAATAGTTTTAGAGTAATATTTGACTGCTTTTCACAGTCATTTTCTGATCATATTCGTGAATATATTTCAATCGTTTTGGTTGAGATTTTTGAATCATTTTTGAATGCCATTATAATGCATTTATTCTTCATATCCCATTCAAAATATGATACTACATAATAATCTCATTTCATCAGGGGAAGAAAGCATGCGAAAGTGAGCTTTTCGAACCACAGCTAACTTGTGAACAAACTTGACCGATATACACCTGAGACTACAACATCCAACATCATTATCGTCTGCATCTTAAAATACGGATACGATACGGGATGTTGAAGCCGTATCCAGGTATGTCAAGATAGTTTCACTTACCTGGGGTTCAAATAGCTCACAACCTCTTTATGAAATATTAAAACTTAGTCATTAAAGGACTTCAAAAATGATTCCAAAAAGTGATCGAAAAATGCTTTTTAGTTTTTCATCATCAAAAGTATTCATATTTGATTATTTCTTTTGTTCAATTGTATGATAACTCATTATTTAGTCAGAAAGAGTAATCAAATTGTATTGATATGTATGGAAATTCAAAATTGAATCACCTAAATGCTGAGTGGGAAAGTACCATGCTTGGCTTGAGCCCCCATTTCTTACCAAACATTGATTTGCAGGCATAGAAGGCGATGCAGGCCTTCCATACCAGCTATTCGATGCCTACTTTCAAATTCAACTTGCAGTCAATTGTTAGTCCCAGATACTTGGTACTCGATGACAGGGTTAGTTGCTGGCCTCGTGAAGAGAAGCAGGTCCGTCTTTTCGGAATTTAACCTAAGGCCACATTCCTGTGCCCACCTGCTAAGTTTAGCCAAGGCTCTTTCCATGATTTCGCTATTATGGAGGGGAAAGGACCAGAAACCAAGATCGCAACGTCGTCGGCATACGCCACGATCTTAACCCCCCCTGCGTTAAGTTTTTCTTGGATTTCATTCATGGTGATCAACCAAAACAGAAGTGAAAGCACTCCATCCTTTGGTGTGCCTCTACATACCTGCTTGCCAACACTAGCTCCGCCTAGCCCTGCTGTTATTTCGCGGTTGCGAAGCAGGGTTGAAATCCAAAGCCGTAGTGGTTCTTCAACCCGTTTCCACCGAGGGCAGCCTCAATCGTTTCGGCTCTTACATTGTTAAACGCTCCTTCCACATCAATAAACGCAGCCAGAGTGAACTGCTTGTGATGAAGTGACTTTTCCACCGTTTGAACTACCTCATGTAGTGCAGTTTCTGTGGATTTCCCTCTCAGGTACTCGTGCTGAGCCGTGGAAAGTGGAGCCTCGCCTAGAACCTCCCTTCGAACGTTTTCAGAACAAGGGATGTGAGACTTATTGGCCGAATGTCTTTGGCTACTTCATGCCCCCTTCTGCCGGCCTTAGGGATGAAAACCACCCTTGTTTTCGTCCACGAGATTGGAATGTGGTTAAGACGAGTGCATGCCTCGAAGATCTCCTTTAGATCCTTAACCAAAGATTTCTGAGTCTTCTGCAGCATAATAGGTAGTAGAGGTTTACGCCGATCACTTTATCGCGCCGGCGTACGCCGGTGTTCTTACTTTAAAAACTTGATTTTTCTATTTAAAAAAATAATATTTAGGAAAGGTTTTGTTTGTATGTATTTAAGTAAATCAACGTCTTTTGCATCAAGATCTCGCAGACCCTTCAAAAATTTTCAGGAGTAGCTCCTTGCGAAGGGATTGTCCCTCGTTGGCTTGCTCCAGAGGGGCTTCGAACCTAACCCCGGTCTTTGGAATCGGTACTGCTGCGTCTGCTGAATAGAGATAGAGATACATAAAATAGTTACACTTTTGTCTATATATTTCGTGCAAAGCGTAGTTGCACCTAGAGTTAACTCCTAATAATCGTCACGAACACAATTTCTTTATATCATTTGTCGCTCCTTGGCGGTCACGCACAAAGGCGACTTAGGGTTGCTATTAATAGTCTATTAATACTAATAACTCTCGTGGCACAGGGCGCCTCCAGTTTTTTCGGCTGTTTATAAGAGCTACAATTCGCGATGTGCGAACAGTAGGAATCCCTACCACCAGTCGCTACCACGCCTCCTGAGCCTCACACCATATGCCAGTACAAAAGCTATAGGACTGCGACTTCGAACTCATACCTTCGTCGACGTCACTAGAAGCTCTAAGTGTAGCTCCGAAGACTTTCCAACGGATGCTTTTGTCGCGCTATGCTGCCCAGCTACACCAGAGAAACACCTTGAAACGTTAGGGAGTGACTATTCGGCCAAGGATGCAGTCTAAGTGGATGTCATTTCATCATGGGTGAAAATCGTATAATCCTCGGCACATCTACGTAATTAAAATTTTACAAGCACCCTGGATAAAATTTTTAAAATGTAGACCAAAGATTTAGAATGAAAGTCGACGGATTTGAATTTGAAAGATGTTAACTACTGTTTTCCGGCCTTATGATATAGGAGCTCATTATAGATGACCGCGTAGCTTCAGTTTTCAGGCAAGTTCGACTGTCCACTACGTTAGGGTAGTAGCACACACGCTTTTGCTTCACCACTTTGAGGGTTCTTGCGAAGGACAAAGCCTCACCTGGTAGATATATGTTCCTACGTATTCGCATTGGTAAAAGGAGCCGTAACGTGTAGGTGATATTTAAACTTGGTTGATAGGCTATAATCAATGTGATTCACTCCAAGGGACTAGTTTTGGATAGGGCCGCCAACTTTAGGAAATGTCAAACCGAGAGACTTGGGTGTTGAAGGATGAAGTGAGAAAATCAAAATTAACATTTCAAACGCTATTGTATAGTTTCGCAAATAAACAACAGATTTTTGAATGTAAGCCCAAGTGATTTTTCAAACCCTTCTCATACGTAGTACATATATGTATATCCTCAACTTAAGTATGAGGTAAGAATCATTTCAAAGGAGTGTTTATGCCCCTAGAACCTACTAAAGGAATTTTGTGCATCACTGATGTCGCTTATTCTTTGAGCCAATCGCAATATAAATTTTTTTTAAAAATCGGCACCTTTTTTGTGTATTTTGCTTTTTTTAACAACTTGAGGACAATTTGAAAACATATTCGCCTTGAGTCATTTTATTTGAGTTCATTGTTCATTCTTAATTTTTTCAAAAATACATATGTGAGCATATAAATTTATTATATAAATTTTCTTTTAGTGTTTTGTTTTAATAACTTGCTGAATTGGGTGATGCAAAGTCCGTGTTAAGCTGACATTGAAACCGCCTGTTATTTTAAATAACTTTTGAATAGTTATAAAGAGTTAAATTTCGCAATTAGTTTCTTATAACAGGCAGTGATGTGCTACCGTTGATACCACTTTCGACCATATCCGAAAAATTTTCGACATGAACAATAAATGGCTTAAACGAGTAGAAAATATAGTAACGCGCCGGGCGCCGCGCCGTCGCGCCGATATTTTTGACATTCGGCGGCGGCGTGCGAAAAACGACCAAAATCGGCGGCTGCGGTGGCGTTTATCGGCGGCGTATATCTCTAATATGTAGAACACCTTCCACGCCCGGTGATTTATATAGAGAGAAGCTATCTACTGCCCAGGCAATTTTCTTCTCCGCTAAAAGGTTGTCTATGAGGCCAACAGGTACTTCCTGATGTGCCGTCTCTTTATCGCGTACTCCCTCCGCCGATCTATCCGGGAAGTGAGCATCTATAAAGATGTTTAGAGTCTCAGCCGCCGATCCTGCCCATGTTCCATCGGCGCGCTTGACAAATGTCTTGTTCGACTCTTGGCAAGAATCTTCCCCAGCCTGGCTGAATCCTTCGTAGACTCAATCGACTCGCAGTGTTCTCGCCAGGAGCTTGATTTTGCTGTCCATATGGTTATGGCTTTCTTATACTCCCTCAGAGCCGTCCTGTACTCCTGGAAATCGTTCCTGAAGTGACAGTCGTTGAAGACCCTCCTCAGCTCTGACCTCAGGTCGCTGAGATTTTTGTCCCACCATGGTGGAAGGTCTTTTTGCTCCTCGAAATTGGACAGGCGACTTTAAAGGCCACCTGAAAACTTTTTTCCAGAGACCGGACTCGGTCGTCAAGACTGTCTGTAGATTGAATAGGGGTCCTACTTCTATGGATCCTATCCCTGACTATCTTGTCAAATAGGCTCCAGGACGTCCGTTTAGGTTTTCTGTGCGGCTGACTTTTTTATTTTTCCCGGTCTATGTTGAAAAGGACCAACCGGTGATCCGACAGGGAAAGTTTTTTCGACACCTGCCAGTTTCTTACCGTAAGCTCCTGGGAGTCAGAGGTTAGTGTATATCAAGGACTTCCTCCCGACCCGAGTAGTTCGCCGTACTCGGAAAAAAATTTACTGAGTTATTCAACTTTTAATGCAAGGAGCCTATTTGGTACTAATTTTCGGTATTCGTCAATTGCTATAAAACTTGAATAACTCTGTCAATTTTAAACCAAATTTTAAAAATTTACTATGGTTGGACTTGCTAATAAACACTACCTTTATGCTCATTCAAGATAGGTATGGGGCTCTGTATAAAGTAGCGCATACAGATAGCGCCAAAGTTGACAAAATCCGAAAAAAGTTGACAAAAAAGTGTTTGTTGGACAAATTATCACAGTTTTATTATGTTATCATAATTGATTTATCCATTGATAGAAAGGCCTACATCTTTTGTTATAAGATCCGGAAAGAAAATCAGTCTATAACCAACTAAGTTATAGGGTCATAAGTGTCCAAAGGTACGAAAAGCCGGTTTTTTACCCATAACTTAATATTTTGAGGGTGTCCGGCAAATTTCTTGTATGCAGTATTGCTTAGCTCTTCAACATTTACCAGAAAAATGCCGTCATTTCCCATGTATTTTCACTTTTGTCTTTTTTGTAACACTGTGTAATATTTTCTATTCACAACTTACAACTTGTCAAATATCACTCTGGAGGTACGAACACATCTCAATTATCTCATCTCATCTCATCAGCTGATTTTATTTTTTTCAACACATTGGCAACATTTTCCTACTACATACAAAAACTGCTAAGTTTTATGTTTTCATTCTATACCATTCGCATAATACCAACACGCAGATTTTGACAATCTGAACTGACATATTTTGTTGTTGTATAGATGAGCCAACCATATAGCAGGCATGCTTAACCAACGAAACGATATCATTTCGTTACGATAATCAACGTTAATAAACGAAACGAAGTCATTTCGTTTCGTTTATTAACGTTAAGATCGTCAAATTAACGAAGTGATTTCGTTTCGTTTTCTGCCATATCAAAACGAAATCAAATCGTTTATGTTGATTATTAATTTCAAACTATGCTGGCAAAGCTGATTGATGGCGGAGTCATTAAAGGTGAAAGCATTATCCAAGCTGATTGCAACTTTTCTCATGAATTTTGACAGTACGAACATTTCTCAGAGTATTTTTGACATTACCACCAACGAATTACACAAACAAATTACATAGAGTTTGTGTGTGTATGTGCGCTCGTTGTTGCCACCTTACGGCTTCACCATGGCTATAGCATTGCCAGCACAATTCAAACATAAAGTATCACGTTTTCGTTAACGTTTTTAACGTTAACGAAAGCTTTTCGTTTCGGTTAAAAACGAGATACAATTTATCTTGATAATTTCTTTATCGATAATATTTCGAAGTGTTTCAACGGAAACGGTGGAAATTTTTTGATAAACGATTAGCTTAACGTTAAGGTGCATCCCTGCCATATAGTTGAACCATGGTACGAACAGTACAAAAATATATGCCTATACTTACGTGCAATACTCTTTTATGTGGTGTCACTTCAATATTTTTTTATTTATTTACTTGCAATTATATTTTGCGTACTTTAACTCATTCACTTTTACTTGAAAACAAAGCCTTCACTTCGATGTACCATTTTAATAGAACGATGACATACACACATCTGAATAACGGGATATTGAACGCTCGCGATTTGATTTAACGAATTTTGCAGCTGAAACGGGAAAATCACTGCACAGTCGTTAGGTATCATTGGGCGATTTCAGCAAACTCAACTGATTAGTGATACGTTGAAAGCATGTTTGCGTCAGTTGAGTAATATAAATTATGCTTTATAAACAGCGTTTTGAGCCAGCTTCCAAATGAAATATTTATTCTTAATTTTAAGGACAGCACTTTTCAAATTATTTTTCACACTTCACTATAATATTAAAACGTAATGCAGATATTCGTTGCTTTTGTCTTCGTACATCTAAGACCTCGCTAAATGCAATTAGTACACAGATAAATTGCGGTTTATATCAAAACCCCCACCAAAGAGCAGTACTCGCTGCGCTAGACCTGTCAAAAGATTTTGATACGGTCAACCATGGCACGTTACTGCATGCCCACAACAACAACAAAGCCTCACCTGGTAAATATATGTGCCTACGTATTCACATATGTAACAGGAGCCATAACGTGTAGGTGATATTTAAACTTGATTGATAGGCTATAATCAATGTGATTCACTCCAAGGGACTAGTTAGGACAGGAAGTCCAACTTTAGGAAAGTCAAACCCGGATACTTGGGTGTTGAATGATGAAGTGTGAAAATAAAAATTGACATTTTAGACGCTATTTTAAAGTTTAGCAAATAAACAACAGACGTTTGAATATACGGCTAAGTGATTTTTCAAACCCTTCTCATACGTACATATATATATCTTTAACTTAAGAATGGGGTGAGAATCATTTCAAAGGAGTGTTTAAACCCCTGGAACCTATTAAAGGATATTGCATCACTGAGTTCGCTTATTATTTAAGCCAATCGGAATATAGAATTTTTGAAAAAATGTGCACCTTTTTCGGGTAACTTGCTTTTTTAACAACTTAAAGACAAATTGAAAACATGTTCGACTTCATTTTGAAAAAATTATGCAAAGTGACCATTTAAATTTTTTATATAATTTTTCTTTTAGTGTTTTGTTTTAATAACTTTGAATTCGGTGATGCAAAATCCTTGTAAGCTGGCATTAACAGCGCCTGTTTAAATAACCTTTGAACGGTTAAAAATAGTTAAATTTCGCAATTGGATTTTTATAACTGGCAGTGATGCGCATCCGCTTATATCCCTTTCGACCATATCGGACCAATTTTCGACATGAACAATAAACGGCCCGAACGCCGACACCGCCGTGCCGATTTTTTTGCCATTCGATGGCAGCGTGCGAAAAACGACGAAAATCGGCGGCGGCGGCGTATATCTCTGTTGACCGCCTCAACTTTCTCAATATAAATCCCCTCTTTTCTTCAGGTTAGATGGCACTGTTAGCTCCAAACTTCTTTTGGAATACGGATAAGTAAATTGAGATCACCCGACGGATCATAGTTATAGGGTTCATTATTATGTACCTACTTTTAATTTATCTACTTTAAATTTATATACTTTAAATTTATAAATAGGTTCAAAATATATTGTATTCAAAATACAATTATAATTGTATTCAAAATACAAAATTGTTTGATTATTTAAAAAAATTAACTCTGAAAATATCAACAAAGTAAAAGTTGATCTACTTTAACCCTTCTTTGCATGGTGATGGAAATTTCCATCACAACAAATAGCGATCAAAAAATTTAGCACCAAACATATGTATTGTAGTTTTTTTTGCATTTGGCATATCTGTAGACATCTTATAAACAGTTGGTAACATCCCTGTTAAATAAAAAGCTATCCACGCCATTAATATGACGGTTTAAAGTTGACGTTCTACAGTTTTTTGTGGTTGGAAGCTAAGTGCAATTTCGTGATTTTTTTTAAAAATAATTTGAAAGATATTTCAATAAAAAAAAAACAATTATGAGTGTGAAAAAGGTTTGTATTTATGTTTTCATTACTTTCTGTAAATTATATAAGGCGCCTTCCACATAATCTGACCAAAACGATGTGACCGAAATTTACATCACTGTGCAGTTACTCTACCTTTAGTGCGAGTCAAATTGTGGTGTGCTTTTATTATGTAAAATTTTTTTTTTATTTTAGAGAAACCTAACCGATCGGGAAATTGAACTTTATTTTAACTATTTAGAAGACGGTGGGCTATCAGAAGATGATCTTGATGACAAAAAAAAAAGTTAGTTTTATGAACAAGTCAGTCGCTAGGGGTAGTTATGAAGAAAGAGTATCTACAGTAGATGGTGATGATCTGAGCTGCGTGGCGTGGAAGGATAAGAAGGTGGTAACTCTATTATCCGCATATGCTGGATCCTTGCCAGTCACAGAAGTTAATAGATATGATAAGTCAAAAAAGGAGAAAATTGGTATTACTTGCCCGTTCATCGTTTAAGAGTACAATAAACATATGGGAGGAGTAGACCTTATGGATAGCTTTCTTGGCAAAAACCATATCACTGTGCGGTCTAAAAAGTGGTAGCTGCGTATATTTTTTCATTTACTGGATCTTGCGGCAACAAATTCTTGGATTCCTTGCAAAAAAACTCTCAAGAAATGAATGTACGTAAGAAAAATTTGCTTACATTGGCTTAGTTTCGAAATGAAGTCGCCTTTGTGTTATGTAACAAAGGACCCTGTACAAATGCTAAAAGAGGGCGCCCAAGCAACAGTACTCTTGAAGAGGAATGACAACAAAGAGAAAAAAGGGTTCCCCAGCTTCTCCACCCCCAAAAGATATTAGAGAGGATGGTTTCGATCATATGCCGAAAGTAGGTGGCCCACTTCGGTGCAAATACCCTAACTGCAAGGGTTATTCTACAATTTCTTGCAGCAAATGTGGAGTTAATTTGTGTCTTAGTAAGAAAAACAATTGTTTTGATAATTATCATCATCAATAAAATGTGATACAAAAATATATTGCATACATAAGTTTTATATGTTTTGTACTAAGGTTAACATGCTCATTTGCATGATGATGGAGATTTCCATCATACAGTTTTTTTTTGTTATTTCAGAAAAAAAAAATACACTAGGATTTTTTAAACATTTTTCTGTGAAAATAGAGCTTGAATTATATCACCCAGATTTGTTTTACAAAAAAATAAAAAATCATGCAAAGAAGGGTTAAATTTATAAAATAATTTTTATCATGTACACTATTGTTCATTAAAATTTTTGCATTCAAAATATAAATTTTTTGATTATTTAAAAAAAATAACTTAAAATATCAACAAAATAAAAGTTGTTAATTAATAAGTTAATTATGTTAGATAATTACAATGGTATCGCATAAATTGATTGATGGTATCGCAAATTGATCCGCTTCCCAAGGCAGTCGGTTCTATGTACCGGAGCGACTCGAGATTTTTCCCGACCAAGGACTGTCATTTCAGTGTAACCCCATTTAATTTGTTGCGTCCCTCCCACAAATTGTCATCCTCCCAGCAGCTCCTTGCAGCGGGACTGCTCCATATTCTCTTGCTCCGGGAAGGTATGGAATCCAATCCGGGTCCGTCTCCTGACCCCGGTCCTGAGAAATGGTTTTGCTGCATCTGCCGGAAAATAATATTTTTAGGACGGTCATACTCTGTTCAGTGTGTCTCGTGTAAGGGATGGTTGCATCGGACAGGTTGTTCTGGGCTTGATCCCAAAACCCGACGTCCACGTAACTTTTATAAATCATTTGTGGCTCCTTGCTGTTCACGTCCAAGGGCGTCCCGTAGTCTACGCCTTATCGCCCCCCACTACCTTCCAGCAGCCCAGCTGCTCAGCAAGTCACAACTAGTACCCGCTGCTGCTCGCGCCCCGCGGCGCTAACAACTCAAACAGCTGCTACCACTCATAACTACTATCTTCGTAGCAGAGTCGGTAGCAATGCTGAGCATCAGCCCCTGCCCCCGTCTTCTCCCCCCCCCCCTTCCCCCTCTTTTCCGACAGCAATCGTGTAGGTCAGGGAAACAGACTCTTAGTCCGTAACCCCGTTTGCACCGTTTGCCAGCACAGAATATATATGTTTGCGACATCCGCCCAATGCAGCTCCTACCTTGGGTGGTGCCACTTTCCTAGATGTTCTGGTCTCTGGACGGCAACCCCCCACCGGTTTTCACTGCGCCATGTTGCCAGGTCGCCAACCCCAATCTACCGGGTACCCCAATGCTTGCCCAAGGACGCCCAGTCCCAGGGCCACAACAGCAATTGCGTCCTGGCCTTCCTCAACCCAGGTGTAGTCACCCGTCACTTACTCCCGGAGTGGCGACGTCTCCCCCTATGCACTTCAGAATTCTGCAGTTAAACTGTAATGGGCTAACTGGGAAGATCACGGAGATAGTCGATTTCATGAAGCCACACAACATCCGCATTGCTGCGATTCAAGAGACTAAACTCACAGCAAGATCTGCACTGCAAACCTGTTCTGGGTATAATATCTACAGAAAAGCTCGCATGAGCGGAAATGGAGGCGGCCTCGCGTTTATCATACACCACTCTTTGCCATATCATATATTTGATCCTGGCATCGACCGCAGGGACAATGTCTTAGAACGTCAAGGCCTATCTGTCCGGTCAGGCGATGCAAACCTAGAAGTCATCAACATCTACATCCCTCCTGTCACCTGTTGCCCCAGTGGATACCGCCCTAATATTAGCGCATTACTCACTGGCAACAATCGCATTATCTTAGGCGACTTTAATGCCCATCACGATCTATGGCATTCAAACTTGCGGGCGGACAGTAGGGGTGAGATGTTGGCGGTTCAAATAGAAGAAACGACGTTCTGCACAATAAACGGAGACGCCCCCACACGTATGGTAGGAAGCTGTCACAGTTCGCCGGATATCTCAATCGTGAGCGCAGAACTCGTAAACTGCGTGAACTGGCAGCCGATGGTAACATTGGCATCCGACCACCTGCCTATACTTATTTCGTTCGAGCGTACCGCCGACTTCATCGTTACAGAAAAACGCACTTTCTTTTACTTTAAAAAAGGAAAGTGGGACGAATACAAATGTTTTACAGACAACCTCTTTGCTGCCCTCCCTATCCCGACTGATCCCCGCCAAGGGGAGCGTTTTTTCTGCAAGGTCATTGAGTCCGCCTCGGCACGTTTCATTCCCGCAGGGAGAATTCCCGAAATTCGGCCCTCTTCCCGGCGGAGGCCGCAAATTTAGCGAGAGAACGTGACCTTATAAGACAGCTCGACCCAGGCGACCCCCAAATAAGGGATATAAACCAACGCATCAGATTGCTTGTGGATTAACACAAGCGGGCGAAATGGGACGAGCACTTAAGAGGTTGTAACCTCTCTGCCGGTGTGGGTAAACTTTGGTCCACCGTAAAGTCCCTATCGAATCCGTCTAAGCACAATGACAAAGTTTCCATCGCCTTCGGCGATACTGCCGTCAATATGTAATGCATTCTACGGTCGACAAAGATAGACGGAGGGCCAACAGACACGCACATAAACATAAATTCAGCGCGTCACCAATTAGCATCACCGCCAGAGAGGTTGAAGATGCCATTGGTCACGCTAAACCATCCAAAGCAGTGAGCCCAGACGGCATAGCCATGCCGATGCTTAAAAGCCTAGGGAAAGAGGGTTTCAAATACTTAGCACATGTCTTCAACCTGTCTCTTTCCACCTTTGTCATACCCGAAAAGTGGTCAAGGTGGTCCCGCTACTAAAGCCTGGGAAACCAGCTAACATAGGGAGAGTCATATCGTCTGGCACGTTACTGCAAGATCTGGAAGGGTCTACCCTTCCCACATGTCTTAAAAGGTGGACCGCAAATTATCTGGGTGGTCGGCAGGCATCGGTGCAATTTAGAAACGAAACATCAAAACCAAGAAGAATTAAACAAGAGGTTCCACAGGGTGGTGTCCTATCCCCACTTTTGTTTAATTTCTACATATCTAAACTACCTTCACCACCAGAAGGAGTCACTATCGTTTCATACGCCGATGACTGCACAATAATGGCCACAGGCCCAGGCCTACAGATCGATGAGCTCTGCAACAGAATAAATGGCTACCTCCCGGATCTCTCCAGTTTTTTCGCTTCGCGAAACCTGGCATTATCACCGACTAAATCTTCCGTGACCTTATTTACAACATGGACGTCCCAAATGTCGACCATTTAGAACATCCACGTCGATGGCACTACGCTACCGACTGTCCTACACCCCAAAATCTTGGGTGTGACGTTTGATCAGGATCAACATTTTGGTGAGCATGCAGCCGCAATTGTTCCGAAATTCCAGAGCCGTAATAAAATCCTCAAATCCCTTGCTGGCAGAACCTGGGGAAAAGATAAAGAAACGCTCATTACTACATACAAAGCAATTGGCCAACCGTTTACGTGCTACGCGTCACCCATATGGTCGCCAAGCCTAAAAATTACCCACTGGAAGAAGCTACAGGCCTGCCAAAATACTGCTCTCAGAATCGCCAGGGGCTGTCTTCTTATGTCCACCGAACACCATCTACATAATGAGGCGAGAATACTCCCCATCAGGGAGAGAAATGAGATGCTAACCAAACAGTTCCTGTTGAATACCCAGAAACCTTTGTATCCAAACAGACGTCTGATTGATGAGCCAACACCGCCTAGGGGCTTAAGGAGTCATCTCCGTAAGCATTTTGAGGAAATACGGCACCTGAGAACCCAGCCGTATGAAGCAAAAAAACACAAGCAGGTCCTTGGTGAACTCCACAAACAGGCGTCGGACCTTTATGCCGGGAATTGCCCGGTGAATCAAGTACTCAAAGAAAAGTACCCAAAACTTGTGGAAGAGGAACGCATACTCCCCAGGGAAACGTGTGTCACTCTTGCTCAACTTCGTTCTGGATACTGTAACAGGTTAAACTCTTACCTATCCAGAATCAACCCCGACATACAAAATGTATGCCCCCTTGCAATGTGTCCCCACATGACACCAACCATCTCTTTAATTGTAATGTGGAACCAACGCCTCTAACACCCCTTTCGTTATGGTCCACCCCTGTTGAAACAGCAAGTTTCCTTGGACTCCCCTTAGAGGATATTGATGACAATTTGTGATCGGTCGCGGCTGTTAGGTGGGGCGAAGCACTGCTAAAACAACAACAACATAAATGGATCCCCCGGCAGTATAGCTAGTGCCGGTGCATACCGGAGTAATATCCGGCAACACACTTGAGCAACATTTGAGTGTGAGTGGGACTTCGCGACCGTGGGTAAAAACGCGACCATGGTGGGGGTTTTTTCTCATTATCTAATAACACTCTTATCATTATAACTCAATTATGTAGTTTTACAAAGTAAAATTTATAAAATCTGTGGTACCGAACATGTAGCCTCAGCAAAGATACTTACACAGCAGTAAGAGTATGAATTTCTTACTTTATGATCTTTTAAGGTCATTCAATAGTTTCCTGTATAATCCAAGATACTATTTAACAATGACATAATTTATTTATTAATCAATAAATTGTTTATCCCAGATTCAATTGCTGGAGTCATACCTAAGGACTGCGTCACCTATTATTGTCCCGGTCACATTAGTAAAGATAATTCAAAACTAATCGAACACGACTCACGTGCCATCACGTACCTTACATTCAATGCAAGCGGCACTGAGTTGCTCGTTAACATGGGTGGTGAACATATATATCTATATGACCTCCTAAATGCGGAACAACCTGTGTTTCTGAGTCTACCGGAGTACAAACCATCACCACCAACAACAGAGTCTGACATAGATATGTCCGGGTTGAATAATTCAAACAATGCTGATGAAATTAGCAGTAGCCCTGGAGAAATAACACTGTCTCATAGTAATCGACGCAAATTACCAGAATATATTGAACGTTATAAGAAAATGGGTAATGATTTTCTTGAAAATGAAAAATATTTACGTGCAGTTGAAAAATATTCTGAAGCAATCGAATTAGCACCCAGTTGCTCAGTGTTATATTTAAATCGAGCTACCGCATATATGCGACGTCTATGGTTTGGTGATGTATATGCTGCATTGCGCGACTGTCATAAAGCATTGCTTTTAGATCCTGCTTATATTAAAGCTCATTTTCGTTTAGCACGTGCACTTCTTGTGCTCGGTAGACCGCAAGAGGCGGATGAGTGCCTTAAAGAGCTAATTGCTCGCTTTCCTAGCTATGCGAGTAATCATGGTATTATGATGTTGCATAAGGACATTAAAGAAAATCGCCAAATGTCACAATCTCAACAACAACCACAACACCAACAGCATAGCAATACCGATCAACGATATAATAGTTTAGAACGTACCGATATTGAACACCAATGGCGAAGTAAAGCCAAAGATTATAGTAAACGTTATGTGGGACATTGCAATACAACAACAGATATTAAAGAGGCCAATTATTTTGGTAATGATGGCGAATATATTGTAGCTGGTTCAGATAATGAGAGCTTTTTCATTTGGGAACGTAATACTTGTAAAATACGCGCAATATATAAAGCAGATGTTTCAATAGTTAACTGTGTACAACCGCATCCAGAAATATGTTTACTGGCGACTAGTGGTATTGATCATGATGTTAAAATTTGGTCGCCAGTTGCGCCATCGCCCGACGAACGTCCCAATTTAGTCGAATATGTGGATAAGACTGTTGAAGACAATCAGCAAAAGATGAAAATGGATCCGTTTAATATGAATGCGGGTATGAATGCATTCTGCCTTAATGGTTAATGTGTATGTATGTATGTGATAATAGTAATCATAATTGTAATGACTATTGAAAATTTGTATGAAGATGGTTCAACTACATTTAACGACATTGTAAAGGAAATACGTTAATGTAGTTTGGAAGTGCCACAATATGAAATTTATATATCCTAATTAAAAATTATGACAGAATAAAAATGTTAGATTAATGTACAGTGCATTAGCTATAATTAGTTTTTGCAAGCACATTTCGTCCGATACGCGATTGATCTTAGAATCCGCTTAAAAACTTATTATTTAAGAACTAGTTTGAATAAGGCATTCTCGACATTCGTTTCAAACACTAAACTCAGCCCTATTTCAGGTAGAGACTCCAAGAAATGACATTTTAAGCTCAATAACTGCATTCGAAATACTCTAACTTAGCGACTTGTTCCAATTGTAAAAGCTTAGTAGGATTTGTCGACCAATTTTCAGCGGAAAGTTTACGGAAAAGCCTGTGTGTTACTACAAACAAGTTAAAGTGATAAGGATTATGTTACAATCGATTGCCAAAATCGCAAATTCAGCTTTGTTTAGTTAATTAGGGGACTCATGTAACCGTATAAATGCCTTATAAAGTGTGTAAACGTATAAATTTATCTAGTGCGTAAACGAACTGTCAAATTTTGTATGAAAAATCATTTACACAATTTGTATAAATTTACGCGCACATTTCATTGTGTAAACGCGGTAAACTCAAAGGAATGCAACCTTGCAGACATTACAGCCAGCATTTTCATCAGAAATCTCCAACATCAGCAAGTAAAGGCGTTTTAGTTTTGATTTTTCACTTAATCTTGGTATTTTTTAATTTGTATAACAATGAAAAAAATTTGTTTGGCAATAATACAGCTGAAAAACAATCATGTTTATCAAGAGTATTACTAGGTGCGTTCATATAACCGCGTGTGTAAATGGATATAATTTTACACCTTATAAGTTTATATGCTATCATGAGTCCCCCTAATATTTCTCATATCGTAATTTAGGCAAAATGAAAATGACAAATATTAAATTAACAAAAAGGCTTCCAATTACGTTTACAGTAGAGCTATTATTTTGTTCGTGAGTTGGTCAAGATCATTCAGTAAAAATGTTAAAATAAATGTAAAACAATTGTTTCTGTTTTATCGGCCTATTGACAAAGTATTCAAGGCTCGAAACGAGCTCAAGTCCAGAAGAATAATTTTTTGTAATGATTATTGTTTTTTTTTTAATTTTTCTATAATTGAAAAATTTTATTTTGGAATAGAGTAGAAAATTTTTTAGCCAACCTGCCATAGCTGCGCAGACAGATCCACTTCGAAGGGCGCTAAGCTGCGCTAACCATTTAGCTATACAGCGGTGGTTTGTATGACTGACAAATTGCTGCTTCTATTCCTTCTTACCAACTATATTTCGGATACAAGGATTGAATACTAAGTTATATAGCCCTACAGCTTCTCCAAAGCAATTATCAACCTCACGCGAGACGAATCTTGTTACAAGTTTCGCTGATATCATTCCCGAAATAATTTGACGAGTACGTCGTATGTATTTCCGAGAGGAAAGGAACAGAATATTCCAATCTTTCTGCTTGCAGTAATAAATATATAGTCCAAACTGCGCGTTTTTTAAATAAATAAAAAGCATGCAGATACAACCACGTTGCACATTTTATTGTAAACAGATGTAAAGCAAAATATTCATTTTTCGGGAAAACGCTGCCAAAGTTGTTTTCATTTTCAGGAGTTGAATTCTCCGGCTAATAACAATAGCTCGGAAGTGCTGGCTGACATTACGATAAACTACAATTATTAAGCTAATTAGTAGATGGTTAAAAAATATTCTCATATTAGTTAGAAGAAAGTTTTTTATCCAAGCTTTATTTTTTAACACGCTCATATTAGCTTCACTTGTTTGTAACTCTAGATCCATCTAGCGGGAATTATTGAAGACTCGCGGCAGTGGTTAAATAACTCGCTACAAAACGAGTTGTGCTTAATAGCGGAGACACGTACCTCTGTGCTACGGTGCTGTCACCATCAAATATTTAAGTGGATTGTAGATACTAAAACGGCACTATATTTGCGTGTTTTTTAAACTATATTTATCTTATTTAATTTCGAATTCATTCACTTAACTATAGAATTTTATTAAGTAAAAAGTAATTTCATGCGGAGTATTTCTGAATACTATAGTTTCATTAAAAAACAGGGACATACTAGTTATAACTTTTATCGCATAAACCTTGCTTCATAATAATTTTTGAATAAACAAATCTTTGTTCAATAATAATTTCTTGTCACCATTTAGGTTTTGTTTTTCCTCCAATTTTTATTTGTCAACGTTTATTTTTTACATTGGCTGATAATTATTATGATCAGTAAATATGTATGTATGTATGTTTTTTCGTTTGCAATAATCGTTGTAATTTTAATAGAACTCATAGTAGATATTATTTCTTTCTTTGCTTCATGGCTTCTAGCTTTTATCCGGCCCCAACAAAGCACGTCAGCAATCTCTTCTTCGAAATACATACATATGTATGTGGCTAGCGCTAATTGATTAGCCGGCAAATCAAGTTTTTAAAAACCTTTTTATCCCAATTCCACGAGAGTTTACCAATATCAATTATCCAGCAAAGCCTTCGAACTGTCATTTGCTGTGTTTTGTATAATTTAAGATGATATACCAGTTTCTAAACTGCTTGTTTTCGGGCTATCTACTGTTTTATTGAGCAAGATGGCGGATGCTCCCAATGATTTTTAGTATGGAGAAAATCTTGCCGAATAGGTTCATTTACGGTTTGGTTCAGCCTTTGTAATACACTAGGATTTCTGAAATCTGGCTTACGTTATGAAAAGTCTCATCATCGAAATCTCGTCTTAGTGACCACGTTCATGTTCGCTTCCATAATTTCGAAAAAGTAAAGGACTTTAAAAGTAAAGTCGCTTCACCTTTGACGCACCTTTATCTATGGGTATCAGTATTATCAGGATCCAGATCGGTAAACCCACCAAGCTACTTGGCTTTGCCCTGACCAAAAATCAAAAATCTATGGCTCAATGACAAATTGATCGATGTCGGGGATAACTCCAAAGACCGCATTTAACGGACTCTAAAAGGTCCGAATATCGACTAGAACCATCATATCAAAAAAAAAAAATGTTTCTCATAAACATGATTTGGATGCTGATCGATACAATGAACGAAAATGCACTAAATACGCCGAATGACGGAATGTCTCAAGGCCGATGTGCACAGTGTATTTAAGTTTGGGAGGTAATACTTTTTTCTCATTTCTAAGCAGCAGGGGAGATAGTGAGGCCGATTCCCAATTCCGTAATATGGAACGTACCGTCAGACTATGAGAAAATGAAAATGGTAATATGTCGGTTGGCAAATACCACTGGCCCAGGAAATTATGCACTACTCGCCAATGTGTTCAAACGTGCCTGCATTGGTACTCTGAAATGATAGCCCTTGGTTGGGAAAAAAATCCCTAGCCGCTATGGTACATAGAACGGGCTATCGTGGGAATATACACTATGCTACACTTGCCGAAGAAGAAAACAGATCATCAAGGTAGCTACGAGTCCCCCTGGCCCAACTTTGTTCTGCGTTCTCTTACAGTTTAAACTCTTACTTTTTCAAATTCAACCCCGACATACGTAGCCATATTTTCAATTGAAATGTGAAACCTTCCCCTCAATCAGCAACTTCTTTGTGCTCCACCCCTGTTGAAACTGCTAGTTTCCTTGAACTCCCGTTAGAGGAATTTGATGACAATTTGTGAGTGGTCGCACCCATTGAATGGGACGAAGCAATGTTAACACAACAACAACAACGTCTTTAATCAATGTTAAAAGAGTTAAAGCAAGGGTTCATATAAATGAAATACAAAATATTTATTAGATTGAATTATAAAAAACTCAATGGAAAGATGATATCAGCCCTTTTTCCAGGAGTTCTCTCCAGGTAGTACTTACCCTCTTTAGTAATTTTTAGGACTTTTATTTTATTGCAGTTAAAATCGTTATCAGCGTTGTTGTTACAATTGTACCCCCCCTTCTCCTTGCACAGTTTTTTTTTTAATTGGACGTTGTGGCAGCATCATATATAATTCAAATGTGAGCTCGTGTACTTTTAAAGGTGTTTTCGTTTTTTACGGCGTTGTTAATTAAAAACGCATACTGCGCGGGGGTATACTTACAGTGGGTCCTATTTAAAGTTCCCTTTTACTTCCCTCTAAATTCTACAAACACTTTCGACCTCGTTTTGAGTATGACCTCTTATAAAATACTTATGTGTTATGCTTTTAATTTTCTACGGCAATTATAAATAAAGATGTTACATATTTGACGACAACACCTATCGGGTTAAAATACCTTATCAATTTCATTCTCAAACATTGTACGACGGCCTCCAAATAATACACAGCTACTTTTAAGATATTTTTTACCTTATTACGCTCATTGATCATTTCGACTCTACTTGGATCCTTTTCTTAAAAATGCGAGTTATATTGTTCCTCTAACTCGTTATTTGGGTTAATATTGTTAGAGCTAAATGCAACACAGTGGCGGCCGCCGTGGTGTGATTGTAGCGTGCTCCGCCTACCACACCGAAGATCCTGGGTTCACGCCCCGGGCAAAGCAACATCAAAATTTTAGAAACAAGTTTTTTCAATTAGAAGAAAGTGTTTCTAAGCGGGGTCGTCACTCGGCAGTGTTTGGCAAGCACTCCGAGTGTATTTCTGCCATGAAAAGCTTCTCAGTGAAAATTCATCTGCCTTGCAGATGCCGAATCGACATAAAAAGAAGTAGGTCCCATCCCGCCATTTGTAGGGAAAATTAAAAAAGGAGTACGACGCAAATTGGATAGAAGCTCGGCCTAAAATCTCTTCGGAGGTTATCGCGCCTTACATTTACCTTTATACTCAGAGTGCTTGGCACACAGAGTATATTAACTTTGATTGGATAACGGTGGGTTGTACAGGTATAAAGGAATCGAGATAGATATAGACTTCCATACATCAAAATCATCAGTATCGAAAAAAAATTTGATTGAGCCATGTCCGTTCGTCCGTCCGTTAACACGATAACTTGAGTAAATATTGAGATATCTTCACCAAATTTGGTACACAAGCTTATCTGGACGCAGAATAGATTGGTATTGAAAATGAGCGAAATCGGATGATAACCACGCCCACTTTTTATATATACATCATCACACGTTTTTATACCTTTCATGAACATGAAATGGTATATTAACTTTGGTCCGATGTTTGTAACGTTGAGAAATATAGAAGATAGACTCACCATTAAGTATACCGAATTGATCAGAGCGACGCACAGTGTTTCGTGTAGAACAAGCTAGCTGGACAAAAACAAAGTTCTTATTCCAAGAAAAGTTTAATGAGAAATGAAAGAAAATAAACAAAATAACGGGATTTTTGCTTTTTTTGATATTTTTCCTCACATATATTGAGTAATTGAAGTAAGAAGGTAGGAGTGGCCGTAAAATGCATTGATTAATTTGCAAAATTCTTGTTGAATATTAAGCTTCATATTTTTTTTAAGTGAACACTTTTATATAATTTTTTTGATGAATTCTAAGCTCGAAGGTAAGTAAAATTTCTTAATAGTAATTCTTTCGAAATTAGAGTATTTTCAATATATTTAACACTCCGTTATTAAGAAGAAACGGTATTTTTTCTCTATATTTTTAACTTTAGGGACAAAAAAGTTACATACATCCGCGGACATCCGGGCTAAATTTTACATATGTTATAGTCGCAAGTATTATCTAATATTCGAAAGAAAAAACCATTGCGAATTCTTTGCACATCTATTTAAATTTTTTTTTTTTTTTGTAGATTTAGTTATCTCTACATATAAAATAGGATGTATGTACGTACTAGCTCCGACGAGATATTCGAACCTTTAAAGCTGTTCTACAAATGGCAAAACCAATTCACAGGTACAGGGAACAAACACGTAGCCATAAAACACACAAAAATAAACGGGCAAGGTCAACAAGAGCACACCAAAAGCAAAAAGGCGAAGATCACTGACTTCAACCTGCCACCGCACTAGTCACCAAGGCATAAAAACAGGTACATACAAAGCAATCCTAATGCAGGTATAACCACACAGGAACGCTACACAAAACAACCCCATTTGGTAGCATCTACGGCAATACCTGAATGTAATATAAATACTGCACAACTGATAAAAAAATCAGAACGATCAACGACACTTAAGATGGCAGCACAACAATCATCAACTATTCATCCTGTCGGAAAATCAACAACACAAAGCAGTTTAGTTATAACCGTACCAAGAACGGAGTTTTTTGACATTTGGGTTCAACATTCGAAGGAAACCAGATATAAAGAAATATTGAGTGTTGTTGTACTTAAGTACAATTTAAGCGAAGCAGCCGAGTATTCCATAAAAAGTTTAAGCTTGCAAATATCGGCATATTCGTCGAAGCTGGATCAAAAGTGGAAGACATAAGGAGCGATTTTTAAATAAAAACTCGGAGTGGCTTTCGGGTCCAGACTTCACATTTACAATAACGGTGGATTCAAAGTTGCCATCAGACCAACCAACCACTTCTTCAGGTAACCCCGGCCCGGAAGACGAAAGAAGGACTTTGTTAGCTGCAGTAAAAAAAAACAAACGGCGTCGAGTGGATGACCTCTTGCAATCTAGAAGTCCTGGTGAGTTACCTTATGCGGCAGAAGTATCAACGCGTATGTCCGGCAACAGAAATGTTGCTAACATTATAAAAAAAATCACAGGAAAACACTCAAATATCCGGCAAAAAGATGACATGTGAGCCAGATGCAAGATGCTTGAGCAATGTAGAAGCTTTAGCATACTACGTAGATAGCAAGTCGACGACTCATGGGTACAAAACGGCTCGGAAGTGGAGCATCAAGACAGGCCATAAGGTTTATCCATCATTTTATAGTCTAAGAAAAGCTAAGGTAGAATGCTATCCAAATGAAATTGATGTGGGTGAAACACGTGCGGAAATTAAAGTCCAGTCCGTATTAGATAAAACTGTTGAGCGTATAGTTTTAGGAAATCAAGAAGTTTTTGTTAGTTTATTACCTACAAACTTGACGTATACTTTAATCAGCAATTGGGGTTGCGATGGAAGCTCTGGCCATAGCACATATAAGCAAAAGTTTACATGCAGTTCTAACACTGATGAGTTTCTGTTTATATTTTCTTTCGTTCCTCTTCAATTACAGGATGAAAAAGGTAACATTGTTTGGCAGAATCCTCGACCTTCTTCTACCATGTATTGTCGTCCAATTAAATTTATTTTTTCTAAAGAAACAAGAGATTTTATTGTTTTTGAAACGACAAAGTTTTAGAGGAGATAAATGCGTTGTTGCCAACAAAGTACATGCTCGGAGAATACGAAGCTTCCGTAAATTACAATATGTTTCTAACAATGATTGACGGAAAAGTTTGCAATGCTTATATTTGTGGTGCCACTCCAAAAGATATGAATAATGAGTTACGGGACTTTACGCCTAACCGAGATAATCTTGGTTTTGGTTTGTCTACTCTCCATGCATGGATAAGATGCTTTGAATGCTTGCTTCACATAAGTTATCGCCTCGAAGTAAAAAAAATGGCAGCTTAGGAATGAGGCAGATAAAGAGAGTGTAAAGCTACGTTCCAACGAAATCCAGAATAAATTTAAAAGTGTACTTGGATTGATAGTAGATAAACCAAAACTAGGTTTCGGCAATACCAATGACGGCAACACAGCTCGTAGGTTTTTCGAAAATTCTGAGGCTAGTGCTGAGATTACGGGATTGGATGTAACGCTCATCAAAATATTCGACACTCTTCTTCGCGCATTAGCATCTGGGTACAATATAAATATCCAAAGATTTGAAAAATTTGCGGTCGAAACTAAAAAACTATACATAGATCTCTATCCATGGTTTACAAAACTATTCCACAAGTGACTCATCGAATGAAAGTGATGATAGCGAATAATAATATAATTATAAAAGATAACCTACCCTATAACTTTTTGTTGGATCAGGTTTTATTTAATTTAAATCTATTGTCTTTTCTACTTTGTATGATACTTTACTTTTATGTTTTTGTAATAAGTAATTTTTACATAATTAATTTAATTATTTACATTGTTATTATTATTATTGTAATTCACTTTTACATTCCTGACTGGTACTATAAGATAATTTTGTAAAAATTGTAGTTCCAGGATAAATACTCAAATAAATACAAAATATGTATGTACATGTGAGTGACTCACATAAATAAGTAGACACCCATTTTTGGACAATTCTTACAATTTTCGCTTTCGCAAATTTATTTTAACTAATTTCCCATAAGAAAATGTTTGAAAAATTCGACGAATTTTCATATTTTAACTAATTTCCCATAAGAAAATTTGTCACGATCTATAACAAAAACTAAATTATATTTAAAAAATTGTGTTTTTATTTTTATTTTATTTATTTAAAAAATTTTTGAAAATTTCGACGAATTTTCATACAAAATTTAAATTTTTTTTCCGAGTATTGAGATTTGTAGTCCATTCAATTTAAGTACAATAAAGTAATATTCTTAAGTCCTTTAAATTTTTTTGGATCTATGTCACTTATTCACATGAGTTACTGTATATGAAATAAGCAAATGTATGCATATGAATTAAAATTTTGGAAAACAATAAAAAAAAGAACATATAGCTGAAAAAAATGACGTAGTTGTAATAAATGACTGCATATGAAACGGAAAATCTCATAAAATAATTTTGTCCAGCTAGCTTGTTCTACACGAAACACTGTGCGACGAACTGAGTTGATATAGCCATGTCCGTCTGTCCGTCCGTCCTTTTGTCTGTTTGAACGCAAACTAGTCCCTCAAACTTTGAGATATCTCAATGAAATTTGGCACAAGGATGTATTTTTGTATTATATTAGACACTTGTCGGATCCGGTAAGATCGGACCACTATAACATATATCTCCCATACAACCGATCGTTCAGATAAGACGATTTTGGTCATTCCTGCCGCAATTTAGAAAGTATAAACGTGAAACTCGGTGATATATATTCTAATGTATCATAGAAGATATCCTGATAGTTATATCTCATGCAATCGATCGTTCAGATAGAACGATTTTTGGCCATTTCTCCCTTAATTTAGAAAGTATAAACGTGAAACTCGGTGATATATATTTTAATATATCATAGAAGATTTTCTGAAAAAATCACTGATCGGAGCTATATATAGTATATATCCCATACAACCGATCGTTCAGATAGAAAGATTTTTGGCAATTTCTCCCTTAATTTCCAATATAAAAACGTTAAAAGTGGTGATATTTATTCTAATATATCATAGAAGATTTCATGAAAAAATCATTTCGATCGGAGCTATATATAATATATATCCCGTACAACCGATCGTTCAGATATAAAGATTTTTAGCATTTCTCCCTTAATTTCCAATATAAAAACGTTAAACTTGGTGATATTTATTCTAATATATCATAGAAGATTTCTTAAAAAAAATCACTTTGATCTGTGCTATATGTATATAGTATATACCTATCCCATACAACCGATCGTTCAGATAGAAAGATTTTTGGCAATTTCTCCCTTAATTTCCAATATAAAAACGTTAAAGTTGGTGATATTTATTCTAATATATCATAGAAGATTTCATGAAAATATATAATATATATCCCGTACAACCGATCGTTCAGATAGAAAGATTTTTAGCCATTTCTCCCTTAATTTCCAATATAAAAACGTTAAACTTGGTGATATTTATTATATTCTTTAAAAAATTCACTTTGATCGGAGCTATATGTATATAGTATATACCTATCCCATACAACCGATCGTTCAGATAGAAAGATTTTTGGCAATTTCTCCCTTACTTTCCAATATAAAAACGTTAAAGTTGGTGAAATTTATTCTAATATATCATAGAAGATTTCATCAAAAAATAATTTCGATCGGAGCTATATATAATATATATCCCGTACAACCGATCGTTCAGATAGAAAGATCTTTAGCCATTTCTCCCTTAATTTCCAATATAAAAACGTTAAACTAGGTGATAGTTATTCTAATATATCATAGAAGATTTCTTAAAAAAATCACTTTGATAGGAGCTATATGTATATAGTATATACCTATCCCATACAACCGATCGTTCAGATAGAAAAATTTTTGGACATTCCAATATAAAAACGTGACACTTGGTGATATATATTCCTGTAAAAATCATTTCGATCGGAGCTATATATAATATATATCCCATACAAGCGATCGTTCAGATAAGGGGTTTTCTGCCATTTTTTATTTTATATTTATCTCAAAAATTGTTTAGGTACGTACATCTGTTCACTATATATTTCTTATCTTATGCATCCGATTATTTGGAGATTACGAACGGGATAAGATTATTGTTCAGCCCCATTCATGGAAGGTATGAAGTCTTCGGCCCAGCCGAAGATAGTCCCGTCCTTACTTGTTTTTTTTTTTTTTGTAATAACTGTCATTTAAAGAAATGTACTGTAATGAAATTCAACACACTATTTTTTCTGACCACGAATAATCTATATATATAAAAAGAAGTGTACATTTTGATTGTCACTCCATAACTCGAGAACGGCTCGACAGATTGCCATGAAATTTTTAGGAAAGATACAGGAAGGAGAGATGATGGTTAGTTGATTTTAAAATTCCAAATCGGTTTAGCCATATATATATAAAAATCAAATTCTGTGTGTGTGTGTGTTCGCTATGGAAACGTATTTCCCACTCATCAATCATCAACAAATTTTGGTTATGGGTTCCTTCGATCAACGGGAAGGTTTTAGGCTAAAAATAGTTTCGATATATAAAAGAGGCGTGGCACCTCCCATACAAATTGAATCTTTGGTACTGCATACCTTTGAAGGTATACATGCAAGAAGATTGAAATTCAATGAGGAGTTATATGAGGTCAATCCCTAACACCACCAAGAAAAGGGGCGTGGAACCTCCCATTCAAATGGAATCTTTGGTACTGCATAACTTTGAAGGTATACATGCCAGAACATTGAAATTCAGTAAGGAGTTATATGAGGTCAATCCCTAACACCACCAAGAAAATGCGGAATTTGGAGAAAGGGGGCGTGGAACCTCCCATACAAATGGAATCTTTAGTAATGCATAACTTTGAAGATATACATGCCAGAACGTTGAAATTCAGTAAGGAGTTATATGAGGTCAATCCCTAACACCACCAAGAAAAGGCGGAATTGGGAAAAAGGGGGCGTGGAACCTCCCATTCAAATGGAATCTTTGGCACTGCATAACTTGAAGGTATACATGCCACAACATTGAAATTCAGTAAGGAGTTATATGAGGTCAATCCCTAATACCAAAAAGAAAATTCGGAATTGGGAAAAAGGGGGCGTGGAACCTCCCATTCAAATGGAATCTTTGGTACTGCATAACTTTGAAGGTATACATGCCAGAACATTGAAATTCAGTAAGTAGTTATTTGAGGTCAATCCTTAACACTACCAAGAAAATATGGAATTGGGAAAAAGGGGACGTGGCACCTCCCATACAAATGGAATATATTATACTGCATTTATCTGGATGTCGTAATGGTAGGATAATTAAAATTGGAAAGGAGCTATGTGACGTTAAGTCCTAAAACCTGACTATCTTGAAAGAATCGCGTGCGACGCCTAATAAGGGCGGTCGAATCTTTTGAAAATCCTTTCATCGACTTCAAAAACGGTTGAAGATGTTTTGATATTATTTACAACAAGAATCACAAAATCGGTTGATTACCACGCCCACTTCCTATATAAGAAGGAAAAATACACATATAGAACACACATACAAATTCGAGATTTCTAGCATCTATCGCATTTTCCCATGTATTTGGCAACTTACATTTCGTTAGCTTAATGTAAAAATGTACTAAGTCACTTTTTTTGAAAAATTGTATTTTAATACAGTTTTAAAACTGAATTCAAAATACATCGATCACAAAAAAAAAAATATTTAAATTTTTCATTTTTACGTGCTGTGGGCAATGATGTGTAAATGTGCTAAGTCGTCAGCTGTAAAAAAAAATGTGCTAAGTCAACCTGTCAATAATATCAATCTGAATTACTAGTAATTTCTTTGTGCGCGCATTTTATTTATTTATTTAATTCAGTCAGTCTAAAAGTACATGCTTTGTTGTTGTTATTGTATTAACGATAAAGACACTCCCCGAAGGCTTTGGGGAGTGTTACCGATGTTGATGGCGCTTTGCCGGATATAGATCCAGTACGTTCCGGTAACGTAGCACTATTAAGGTACCACTAGCTCGACCATCTCGGGAACGATTTATATGATCACATTAAACCTTCTAGGCCATTCCGCCCTCCCCACCCCCTAGTTCCATGAGGAAATTGGGGTCGCCAGAGCCTCGGCTGTCAAAGAAACAGGATTCGCCCCGGTTAGGTGAGTTGACAATTAGGTTGGAGAAACTATATATTGTGCTGGAAACCCCGTGATAGGGTTGGGAACACAACGCCTTGAAATTGGATTTACCCAATTGAGACATGCCTTTGGTGTATGATAAATGCTTTGCGCTGACTATAATCTACTTCAATTCTTACATGTCGATAACTACATGCTTTCTTAAAGACTAGTTAAAAAATAGAACACAATTCAAGCTTAAACATGTATAAGCTGTTATTAAAATTAATAACACTACTGAATCGATTTGCTAGATGTATAGTCCTAGCGTGCAATTACTGGCATATACTGATGACATTGATATCATCGGCCTAAACACCCGCGCTGCTAGTTCTGCTTACTCCAAACTGGAAAAAGAAGCGGTAAAGATGGGTTTGATGGTGAATGAGGACAAAACGAAGTATCTGCTGTCATCGAGCAAAGAGTCAGCGCATACGCGCCTTGGCAACCACGCTACTGTTGGCAGCCATAATTTGGAAATAGTAAAATACTTCGTTTATTTGGGAACCATTATCAACACTAGCAACAACATCAGCAATGAAATCCAGCGAAGAATCAATCTTGCCAATAAATGCCACTTTGGACTAGGTAGGCAATTGAAAAGTAAAGTCCTCTCTCGGCGAACGAAAATCATACTCTACAAGTCACTTATCGTACCCGTCCTGCTATATGGGGCAGAATCATGGACCATGACAATAGCAGATGAAGCGGCTTTGGGAGTGTTCGAGAGAAAAGTTCTTCGAAAAATTTATGGACCTCTACGCGTTGGCGATGGCGAGTACCGAAGAAGATTTAATGATGAGCTGTAAGAGCTATACGCAGACATCAACATAGTCCATCGAATTAAAACGCACCGACTGCGCTGGCTAGGCCATGTTATGCGAATGAAAGATGATGATCCGGCCAAGAAAGTGTTTCTATCGGAACCCGCCTATGGAAGCAGAAGTAGAGGGCGGCCCCCACTCCGTTGGAAGGACCAGGTGGAAAGCGATTTAAACTCCCTTGGTGTTACCAATTGGCGCCGGTTGGCGGAGCGAAGGAGCGACTGGCGCGCCTTGTTGGACGGCCATAACCGTTTAGACGGTTAAGCGCCAATTAAGTAAGTAAGTAGTCCTAGTTGGGTTGGTGTTGAAATTCTGTATGTACAAAATTCCAAAAACAAAATTCTGCTTTTCAAAATTCTGTATTACAAAATTCTGTATTAAAATATAATGTTAACAATGTTAAAGAGGTCATGTAATTATTTTGAAAGTGTGCCATGCACAATAATTCTGCGTAGAACACCTTCCTGCATAGGCGGCCTTCGGCCGCGCTTATAAAAAATAACCCTGGACTACGCCATGCCAAGTCCGGGTGTGTGGTATAACCGTCGCTACCGCCACGGTGATGTCCTTCTGCGTAGTATACCGCACTTTAAGAAAATACTCCTTAGCCGATCCAACACCGGCTACGCCATGCCATGATTCCGGAATTTTGACTTCCAGAATTAAACATGCAGAATTTTGAAAAAGCAGAATTTTAGAAATCAGAATTTTAGAAAGCAGAATTTTGTTCAAGCAGAATTTTTTTTTCAGTTTACAGAATTTTGTAATACAGAATAATGACACGCCCCCGTCCTAGTTATAGGTTCATTCATAGCATAATTCGTTTTATGAGTTATTTCGAAAAATAATCTATTATGCCGAAGATCACGCAATGGAATATATGGAATGAACAAAGTAGATAAATCAGAGAAATTCGTGCCAAAGTTTATTACATTATAGGCAAGCATGAGTGAGATAAAAGTTCTTCTGTCATGCAAAGCCTGAAGGCCAAGCAACTTGCGCCTGCTGGTATGTGATGGGAGCCCGTCTGGCCAGTGAAGCATACGTAAAGCAATATTTGTAAACATTTTTTGAACTCCCTCAATTTTATAGGAGTTAAAAGAAAGTTAGAAAGTAGAGTTAGAAAGGGTTCCATATTATTGAGCAATATTCAAGACCACTTCTGACCAAGGATATATAAAGTGCCTTTAACGTCATAGGGTCCTTAAACTCACTGGTGTTACGTCTACTGAAATATGTGAAAATGTGCTAAGTCACTTTTTACGAATTTTACAGGAGACGAAAAAAACTGAATAATTTTTTAAATGAACTTTTTTTTCAAAACTGTGGATGAGGATACCTTAGTTGCAATACTTTTGAGTGTAGAAGCTTTGAAAAAGATAAATAAAAATCATGTATGCTAACCCAGCAGCCATTTTATGACTTAGCACAATTTCCTCACTCAAAATAAATTTTTTCTCCTGACTTAGCACTTTTTACTCAATATGTTTCCCCATCGCTCCTCCCCTTTAATTATTGAAATATAACATTAAAATTATATATTTCACAAAAAATACTATTAATTTGTCAAACTATTTCTACCTATTGGCCGCCACCGTGGTGTGATGGTAGCGTGCCCCGCCTACAACACCGAATGCCCTGGGTCCACACCCCGGGCAAAGGAACATCAAAATTTTAGAAATTAGGTTTTTCAATTAGAAGAAAATTTTTCTATGCGGGGTCAACCCTCGGCAGTGTTTGGCAAGCACTCCGAGTGTATTTCTGCCATGAAAAGCTCTCAGTGAAAACTCATCTGCCTCGCAAATGCCGTTCGGAGTCGTCATAAAAGAAGTAGGTCCCGTCTCGCCAATTTGTAGGAAAAAAAGGAGCACGACGTAAATTGGAAGAGAAGCTCGGCCTAAAAACTCTTCGGAGGTTATCACGCCTTACATTTATTTATTTTTTTATTTCTAACGGTTCTGATCTGGACTCTTGCCGGATGGTGCGCAGACAATAACTTATTTTTAAATTCAAACAAATGCTGTGTTGTGTCTTATTCCATAAAGACAACTGCCACATACTTTATCTACAAACTAAATGCTAAATCTCTTAATTGTTGCCAAGAGAGTAAATACTTGGGTGTAATTTTTGACTCCAAACCTCTTTTTCTAGTCACATTGACTTCGTTGTTTCAGAATTTGTTGCAATTGTTGGGTTCAGTAGACGTAACACCAGTGACTTTAAGGACCCTATGACGTTAAAGGCACTTTATATATCCTTGGTCAGAGTGGTATTGAATATTGCTCAATAATATGGAACCCTTTCTATGAATTTAACTCCTATAAAATTAAGGGAGTTCAAAAAATGTTTACAAATATTGCTTTACGTATGCTTCACTGGCCAGACGGGCTCCAATCACATACCAGCAGGCGCAAGTTGCTTGGCCTTCAGGCTTTGCATGACAGAAGAACTTTTATCTCACTCATGCTTGCGTATAATGTAATAAACTTTAGCACGAATTGCTCTGATTTATCTACTTTGTTCATTCCATACTGCGTGATCTTCGGCATAATAGATTATTTATCGAAATAACTCATAAAACGAATTATGCTATGAATGAACCTATAACTAGGACTATACATCTAGCAAATCAATTCAGTAGTGTTATTAATTTTAATAACAGCTTATATATGTTTAAGCTTGAATTGTTTTCTATTTTTAACTAGTCTGTAAGAAAAGATTTAGTTATCGACATGTAAGAATTGAAGTAGATTATAGTCAGCGCAAAGCATTTATCATACACCAAAGGCATGTCCAAATTGGGTAAATCCAATTTCAAGGGGTTGTGTTCGCAACCCTATCAAGGGGTTTCCAGCACAATATATAGCTTCTCCAACCTAATTGTCAACTCACCTAACCGTGGCGTATCCTGTTTCTTTGACAGCCGAGGTTCTGGCGACCCCAATTTCCTCATGGAACTAGGGGGTGGGGAGGACGGGATGACCTAGAAGGTTTAATGTGATCATATAAATCGTTCCCGAGATGGTCGGGTCGAGCTAGTAGTACCTTAATAGTGCTTCGTTACCGGAACGTACTGGATCTATATCCGGCAAAGGGCCATCAACATCGGTAACACTCCCCAAAGCCTTCGGGGAGTGTCTTTATCGTTAATACAATAACAACAACAAAGCATGTACTTTTAGACTGAATGAATTAAATAAATAAATAAAATACGCGCACAAAGAAATGACTAGTAATTTAGATTAAATTATTGACAATAACAACAACAAAGCATGCACTTTTAGACTTTTAGACTGAATGAATTAATTAAATAAATACAATGCGCGCACAAAAAAATTACTAGTAATTCAGATTGATATTAGCCGTGTTTTTTAACACGCGCGTATATGTTTCGTTTGCGCGTGTTAAAAAACGCCTATCTTCGCTTAGATAATGCTTAGGAGACCCATCTAGCGGCTGTGGTAAAACAACTAGCTACAGCAACAGGGTGTACCGAAAAGCGGAGACGCAACGCTCTGATGGCCATAGGGTATAACATATAGCTGAATCAGTTGCGATGAATTGTGGACACACATATAATACATAGAATTAGTGTACAGGGTGAAACAAAGACACATATTTCAGTTACATCTGAGTATAATGCGTATTGAAATTTAGTAGGACAAAATTTATGCGCAGCAATTTCAGAGGTGTATTTATAGTTTGTCTCTTAGCAGTCAATATAAAGTTTAAGCGTAAACGGATATACGCGTGTTAAAAAACACGGCTATTATTGACAGGTTGACTTAGCACATTTTTTTTAACAGCTGACAACTTAGCACATTTACACATCATTGCCCACAGCACGTAAAAATGAAAATTTTTAATATTTTTTTTTTTTTGTGATCGATGTATTTTGAATTCAGTTTTAAAACTGCATTAAAATACAATTTTTCAAAAAAAGTGACTTAGTACATTTTCACATTAAGCTAACGAATTTTAGATAATAATAAATGGAGTGAGGACGATCGACCTCGCTAAATATTTTCATATCCACCTCAAAGTTTAAACATTTAAACATCCATTCACCCGATCGGCAAATACGGCACAGAGTATAGGAAAAACTTCAAGCACGGAAGGTTTCAAACACGGGTCAAATTTCTGCCAGAACGAAAAGGCAATCTGGTAACCAATGTTCAGGAAATGCTCATATTCTAAAGAAAAGCCGTCTACGTTTTCGTAAACGGATGTAGCGTTGAAGCACCCAGCGATGTTGATAATGTTCCACCCGCTCTTCACAATAATTGCCACTGGAGCATTTCACGTTTGGTACGGGACAAATCGTACACATTTTTTTAATTTTTAGGCCTTAACCAGAGAAAAACTATAACTTTTTCAGACAAAGTTTTTAGTGCATTAGGATTGTATGGTACAAGTGTAAATTTAAAGTAGAAACCTGCTCTTGAAAATCGCAAAACAGCATCCGTGTGTTCCGGACAACAGTCAGTCAGGAGAAACTTCAACGAAACTATTAATAATTTTTGTTGTTATATCGGCCTACTGATTTTAAGATCGCGGGTTCGAATCGAGCTCAAGGCCTAACAATAATTTTTTATCATTATTTTTTTTTCAATTAAGAAACTATTAATATTTAAAAAAAAAAAAAAACAAAAACAAATACTACATTTGGTAACAAGCAAAATTTAAATAGGTTTATTCGAAAAAAATTGTGATTAAATATAAATTGTTTTTACGGGACGCGCGTGCAATTCACTTTTTAAATTTTGATTTCCCCTATACTATATATCGTAGCGAGCTCCGTTTCCTCCAAAATACCTGGGTTCAAGCAGAAGTTGTAATTTTTCAACTAATTAATATGAAAGAATAAAATAAATGGTTGCTAAGCAATGTTTGAGAATTATTTAATTTTTCTATACCAATTTTATTTATTTTTTTGTTCTCAAGCTGATACTAATTTTAAAGTCTTCCTCCTTGGTACGTTGAGATGTGATATATTTAAAATATATTAGCATTAAAAGTCAATAAAGAGAGCAGTTCGAACTTAACGAAACTTAAGCCGTTGCATGAACGAATCAGTTGGGAAGAATGCTTCAGGGTCTGCAACTTCTACGCTGGAGTAAGTAAAATCCTGTTCCAACTTGTCGAAACACAAAAAATAAGGTCTGGTTTAAAGCTTAGATCAGTGCCGCGGTATTGCAGCAAGGAAACCATTTTAATTTAGAACTACAACTTATGGAAACGTCCACTTTTCCAAAATTTACACAAAATCCCTGTTTGGCTGTATCAGTGAAAACATGATTTCCTTTTGTTGTTAGAAATAAAATTTCTTTTTTCAGTAATACCGCGGCAGTGGTTGGAGCTTCGAACAGGTCCTAAATGCTAATCGTTTGAGGTTAGTATGTGGTGTCCGTCCCAACCGATGAGTGAACGTGGCTGACCTCGTAAATGCATATTGCAATGCAGTGTGATAATGCATAATGTTCGTTTTCAACACAGCTTTGTTTATTGATGATGCAAAGTGCTCATTTTTGCAGGGCATCTCTTTTTCATACGCATCGGTTGTCATTTTTGTTTTACATAGATTGCGCAATAAATCGCAGCTTATGCTCTGCAATATGCATTTACGATGTCAGCGGGAGTCATTGGTGCCATATGTCGTATCGCTGTAGTCATATCCCTAACGTAATCAGCTGTTTATCGTTACGACGGAAACCAAATACCAATTGGTTGGCTACGATACGGTTACGACCTTATGCGGCAGTTACTCACGAAAGTACGTACCAAAAACGTGTCAGCTGACACGACCTATCTTATGAGTGTGCAATGTAAACGAAAACTCACCGACGTGCAACGCCCGTACGTACGTTGCCCGGAACGTAGAAATCAAAACAATTTTGATTTTTTTCCGTAAAAACGTGCCAGCTGATCGCTCTCTCACTAGACAGAGTTGCCTAGTAAACTTTTGTGCGCTAATTTTTGACCGTTTGCAGTTTTATGCAAAAACACCTAATTAAAGTTTGAAAAATTGTGAAAATTATTCGAAATAATTATGTAAAAGTGCAGATTATAAATATGTAATCTATTTATATTTATTTAATAATAATTCCAGCCTTTTACAACATCAAAAATTAAATTGGAAAAAGTTGATGTTTCCATAAGCATGCATGTAAAATGGTCAATGGCAACAGTGCTTATCTGTAAACAATACACACACAAATATGTTATGTACATGTACATAGACGCACAAGGGCTGAGCTCAGGCCAAGGGGGTCACTGCTGGCGGACAGTGAACGGCCTATTAATTAGGTTAGCTGCGAATATCAAATAAGCAGCCCTCGACCAAGAGCGGCTGGTGAGGAGGGTTTGGCTTAAAAGGCCTAAAGCACCCTGAGAACCTCCAGTGACAGGGCGAGTAGATGCCGCCCTGAATTAAGCATCCACAGCCTAGTGCTGGGTTTCTTCGAGGGAATACCTACCCAAGATAGGGAGGCAACTATACGACGTGGGATACACACTCAGGAAGGTAAAGAGGTAAATTATTTGTAAATTTAAGGTGATTATCACATTAAGACTGAGCCCAGTAAGGTCTTAATTAAGGTATACTGGAATCAACGACTCGGATATGTTTGTTAAGGGCTGGCGAATGTGGCATTCGGAAATCTCAGTACACGGCTTGACACACCGTCGAAATGACTTTCCGGTTAATGTCCCATTCGTCTCCGTCCCGTTAAAACCTTGGCAGGCCTTGGGGTACGTTCAAAGTCCGTCATCATTAAGTTGGTGGTGCAGGTTCGGTTGAGATCCTCCCGATTAATACTGATCTGGCTCTGAACGCAGTCTTCATGAGGGACTGCGTCAACCTTCACGTGGCCTCCCTGCCTTCGCATAGACAACCACGGGATCTATATAGGTAACTGCACACTCGGACCAAGATAGCGGCCTCAAGTGGGGACCCAATTAAATAAATGATGAGCAACAACAATACTAAAATAAAAAACCAAACACAGGAGAATGAAATGGCGTTCAATCCATTTGTAGGAAGGAAGCTAGCTCGCTCTCCAGAAGGGCGTGGCCCATCGGCTGGGGGCCTTAACATTTCGTCGCAAGTGGTAACGAAACCCAAAGGAGCGGAGGCCGAAAGCAAGCAAGGAGCATTGTCGCCGGGTGCTACACCGAAGCTTTGCAAAAAGAACTCCGACAGCAAGGCTCAAACGGGCACACCATTATTAAGTGAGCTAATTAAGCAGGCGTCAGCTGCGTTAAATCAGCAAAACCCCCCTGGAGAGAAAAAGATGACCAAGCTAGGCAAGGCGATTGAGGACTTGATGCAGTTCTTCATAGGGCGTAATAATATACACGCGGAAATCAAGCGCTTGGCCTCCGTAATAAAAGTGCTGTACATCGAGTCGGCCCTAGAGGTAAAGAATTTAGAACATAAATTGCGTGCAAGCGAATGCGCCAAGGATAGAAGTCCATCACCCCCAGGAAAGCGACCGAGGAATAATTTGTACTCGACCAAGGAGAACAACGTGGTAAAACCCACTACTACTCTAAAAGATGTCTTACCAGGGCACGTGGGTGGACACAAACGACGGCAAGAAACGCAAGAGAAGACGGAGCGGAAAGAGGAAACTGCAGCCCAAAAGACGGGAGAGTGGCAGTTAGCCAAAAAGAAGAGCAAGAAAAAATCACTTAAGGCTAGGCCGGATGCAATCATCATTTCCAAGGCGGGGGATGCGACGTACGCCGACATATTGCGTAAAGTGAGAAGATGCGACGAATTAAAATCCCTGGGTGATGACGTCAAAACGATTAGAAGAACGGCGAAAGGAGAGCTGTTACTAGAGCTGAAAAAATCGCAAGATGGGAAAACAAGCGCGTACCAAGCAGAAATTGAAGCGGTACTAAAGGACTCGGCTAAAGTTATAACAAAGTCCCAAATGGTCACGCTACAGTGCAGAGATCTCGATGAGATTACTACGCCCGAGGAGATTTGCAACGCCCTCCACCAGCAATGCAACATCAAACTTCCAGATGTGGCTGCCATAAAAAGCATACGCACAGGGTACAGTGGCACGAAGTCGGCACTTATAAGCCTTACAGCGGATGATGCCAAGGCGGTTCTTAATACGCAAAGAATCCGGGTAGGATGGGTTTCCTGCCGAATTAGAGAGCTCAAGCAAGAAAAACGCTTTTATAGGTGCTGGGGCTACGGGCATATAGCTCAGAAATGTAAGGAGACTGTAGATAGGTCTAGCCTATGCAGGAAGTGCGGTCAGGAAGGTCATAAGGCTGCAAGTTGCGAAAATGCACCGAAATGCGCGCTATGTGGGGGACAACATTCAGCAGGCAGTTTTAAATGCCCACAACGAGAGGGCAGCAAAATGACTGTCTCATGAGGGTATTGCAGCTCAATTTAAACCATTGCGAGGCAGCCCAAGAGCTATTATCCCAAACAGTCTATGAAGGAGGATATGACATAGTGGTACTCTCTGAACAATACAAAAATCGCCAGGAGCAGGGTTGGCTCTCAGATTTAGCAGGGAAAGCCTCAATTTGGGCACCAGGGAAATTTCTCTCACAGGAAATTATGACGCCAACGGTAGCAGGATTCACGTGGGCAAAAATCAACGGTATATACGTCTTCAGTTGCTATGCCCCTCCGAGCATGACCATCGCCGAGTTCGAAGACATGATATACGGGATCACCATTGAAGCACGAGGTAAACACCCGCTTTTAGTGTGTGGAGACTTCAATGCATGGTCATCTGTGTGGGGAAGTAGACGAACCAACGAAAGAGGGAGAGTTCTCCTCGAAAGTCTTACTTCTTTGAGGCTAGAACTCCTAAATGAACCAGGGATATATACCTTCGATACAGGTACCAGACGATCCATTATAGATCTCACCTTCGCTAGCAGCGAAATAGCAAGACGAGCAAAATGGTCCATAAGCAACGTCTACACACACAGCGACCATAAAGCTATTAGCGTAGAGCTGCTCGAAACTCCACGAACGGTAGCAGCAAGACATCGACAAAGTAGGAAATGGAAACAGCACCTTTTCGACCCACAAATATTTGACATTATCTGGAAGGACGCCATAGTACGAGAATCGCATGCGGAAGACCAGTCGGTTCAAATCACTAAGTTGCTATGTATGGCATGTGATGCTGCCATGCCCAGAAGTCGCGGAAAAGCACAGCGCACTCCGGTATATTGGTGGAATGACGAAATTGCGGAAGAGCGTAGAAAATGCCACAAAGCACGAAGAACAGCGCAGAGGGCACGCTCATCACCACGATATGCAGAGCTACACAGCACCTATGTCGCACAAAGAAAGGCACTTAAAAATGCCATAAAAAAGAGCAAGAAGTTATGCTTTAGGGAACTGCTGGATAATGTCGACCTAGATCCTTGGGGATCAGCCTACAGAACTGTGATGGCCAAAGTTAAAGGACCGATATCACAGCAACCTACGTGCACGATACTGATGAATATTATTGTTGAAACACTTTTCCCGGCGCAAGATCGCTGGACTTATCCAAGCGAGGATCTAGAAAGTACGGAAATTCCGCAAATTACAGAGCAAGAGGTGCTGGACGCTGCAAAAAGAGTTGCTGATAACAAATCCCCAGGACCCGACGAAGTACCAAACATAGCCCTTAAAGCCGCGATTACAACTAGGGCTACATTATTTACTGATCTTTTTAATGCCTGTATGCAAGAAGGCGTGTTCCCTCGCCCGTGGAAACGACAAAGACTTGTCCTATTGCTGAAACGTGGTAAACAGCCGGACCAACCATCCTCATATAGGCCACTTTGTATGCTGGATTCCCTAGGGAAGATTTTCGAGCGTATAATTAGTGAGCGCCTACAGCTGACTCTAGAAAGACCAGGTGGCTTATCGAATAGTCAATATGGATTTCGCAAATCAAGATCCACCGTAGATGCAATACAAACAGTCGTCAATATAGCTAGAGAAGCTATCTCTGGAGGCCAAAATAAAAGGAAGTTCTGTGCACTGATTATGTTGGACATCAAGAATGCTTTTAACACTGCGAACTGGATGCAGATAATGGCAGCGCTGCAAAGCTTCGGCACTCCAGCTTACTTACGCAGAATTATAGGTAGCTATCTTAAAGACAGAGTACTTCTTTTTGATACGGATCAAGGAGCTAAAGAGTACAAAATCACAGGAGGCGTCCCACAGGGATCTGTTCTCGGTCCAACGCTTTGGAATGTAATGTATGACGGGGTGCTAAAGATTGATCTACCAGAAAACACGCAAATTGTGGGATATGCTGATGATATTGCAGTGGTAGTAGTGGCCAAGAAACTGGACCTGCTTCAAGCATTATGTAATGACGCCGTAGCAAGAATAAAGGAATGGCTGACCAATACAGGACTGGAGTTGGCTAGCCAAAAGACGGAAGTGGTATTAGTAAGCTCCAAACGGTCGGCGAACGAGTTAGTCTTAACTGTCGGGGATCATCAAATCACCTCAAAGGATTCCTTAAGATACTTAGGAGTGCACATTGACTCTAAGTTAACTTTCAAAGAGCACTTCAGAGCGGTGGGGGAGAAAATTACCAAAGTTAATGGATCACTTATGCGAATAATGCCTAACATTGGTGGTCCGCGCGAAGCTATACGTCAGCTATTGTCCACAGTAACCAGCTCAATAATACTATACGCAGCACCAGTGTGGTATGGATCTAAACAGACCCATCAAAAATATATATTAGCAGCGTACCGACTTGCTTCTTTAAGAATAGCAAGTGCTTATCGGACGGTGTCCGACGACGCGATCCTGGTTCTAACCCGGAAAATCCCAGTGGACTTACTGGCAAGCGAAATGGCCGATCTGTATAACACTAATATCGAGCGACCATCTGAAGAAGACAAGAAAAGAGCAAGGACACAAACAATAGCTAAGTGGCAAGAACGGTGGGAGGCCTCGAGTAAAGGGCGTTGGACTTTCACACTAGTTTGGAACGTAGCTCAATGGAATGAGCGGAAGCACGGCGAACTGAACTACCATCTCACGCAAATAATGAGTGGACATGGCGGTTTCAAAGAGTATTTATGGAAGCGTAGGATAGAGGAAGATCCTCATTGCCCAATGTGTACCACAGAGTTAGAAAACGCAGAACACGTCATGTTCTACTGCCCCCGTTTCCACGAAGAAAGACTCACCTTGCATGGAGTCTTTGGGGAGGAACCTACCACGAGAAATTTAGTTTCACATATGTGCAGCAGGAAAGAATGCTGGACTGCAGTGAGCAAAATGGCATTTATAGTAATGACACGCCTGATGGATGCTGAGAGGGAGCGCAGAGAAATGCGCATGCGAAGCAGTGGTGATTAAATGGACACTCAGAGCAAATAGCGGGAACCTGGACGCAGGGACAACAGTAGGCTCTTAAAAAATGAGAAATATGGAACGCCACCCTGAAGTAATGCGAAAGTGGTGCCGGGGTGGGCGACGGTTCCAGAACGGGGCTGTTTTTTAGTCTACGGTCACACGGTTGCTGCGACGGCAGCAATTATGGTGCATTAGGCATTTTTCAGCCTCCCCGCAAAAAAAAAAAAAAAGACGCACACATTGATTCCTACGGGCTTGAGGGTTCGCTCAAACGTGTTTCGTACGACAGACGTCCGTACGTACGGCACACGTCGGTGGGTAATTGCCGCTTTAGCGGCACCAATAATCGATTGCATTGATTCCTATAAGGTTGGTCGAATCAGCTGTTATAAGGTTACCGATAAAGCACCAATGTCTGCAGCTTTAAGGGCGAATTAATTGTGACTTATAACCATAAAGCCATAACCAGGTAAAACAGCTGATCACACCTACCTTATAGAAATCAATGAAATCGAGTTAGCGTTACGGTATGGCACCATTAATCGATTACATTAATTTCCATAACGTAGGTTCGATCAGCTGCTTTATCTGGTTATGGCTTTATGGTTATAAGTCACCATTAATTCGCCCTTAAAGCGTAACCGTATCGTAGCCAACCAATTGGTTTTTGGTTTACCGTCGTAACGATAAACAGCTGATTACGTTAGGGATGCCACTACAGCGATACGACATACGGCACCAATGACTTCCGCTTTATTTAGGCAACAAATTATTTACGTGGCCCCGTAGAATGTAATGTAAAGCGTAATATAACCAATTGACAGCACAAACCGACTTAAATCGACGTTTTATTTGTATGAGTTAAGCGGGGATTGCCCTAATTGCTTTTAAATGTATGCAAACATTTATGTGAAGGAATTTGAAGCAAATTTGTTTTTAAGCTTAATTTATTTAATAATTTGGGAAAAGTTTTTAAACAACGTGACATCTGGATGGACAAGGCGACAGCTGTTTCGCTTATACCTTGTAAATCTTTTCAAAGCCTTTTCTCTCGGGAGTGGTTGAGGTGTTACAAACGCATTCAGCGTTTTATTTTCTGGAAAAAGTCTTACCTTTTTGTACGCTGCCTATTTTGTTATATTCTAAAAAGCAGGCAACGCCTTTACAGTATATTTCGTTCTGTTGTGAAAATTGTTGCCTGCTCGCAACGCAAAAACGTTACACTTTTACCCTGCATAAAATGGCGGTGCGGCAGTGTAACCCAGCTGATCGTGACAATTTATTTTCGTAACTTCACAAATGCTCAGCGAAGAAAATTGAAATAGAGGTAATAATTGCTAATGAATTATTATTGTTATTGACAACGCGTTTGTGAAAATCAGCTGATACACAGGCTATCCGTTTATGTTCTTTTCATGAACTATAAAAGTTGTAATTTTTCTGGGGTAAAAGTAACTCTATTAAGGTTTTACCACATTTTTATCATGGGTTTTAATATATATTTATGTCAGGAATCACATGGGAATTAAAACTAAGGATCATCGTTAAAAATTTTAACTGGCGGGCCAAAGAGCGTATAGCATCAACATAAATATACCGCTTGTTCCAATTGTCTTTGAGACCTTGACGTCCCAGAGAACTTTTCGGACTTGTGCAGTGAAGAGAGCGAGACACGCTTCATTATTTCTCGGCTTGTGCTGTCAATTGGTTATATTACCCTTCAAAAAACGCGAGTACTCTATAAATAATGTAAGGAATACTCCTTTGGGAGTATAGGACTGCTCCAAATCTAATCTGTATTCATACAAAAAATGTGCTCCAATTAACATTGCGATGTCCTAGGAGAGGAGTAGGTGATCCCACTCTCGCTTTGTTTGTGAGTATTCCATAGAGTACATACGTGAGAGTACTTTCCAAAGTACTTTCACTGTAGTACTCCATGGAGCACCCACAGAGGATCATATGCCAAAGTACTAAAGAGGAATTGTGTCGGAAAGAATTATCGAAGTGTAATAGATTGAATTATTTGAAATGTAAACTAGCTGGCAACCTTAAGTTACCAAATGCATACTTCACCATAAATGCATCTCTGTTAGTTGTCCTTTGCTCACCCCATTTCTTTCCTCTTTGTTTCGTCATTCGCATATTCCGTTACTTTGAGCGGTATAAATTGATCTACAAAATTCCGTCCATTGTAAATTTTACCAAGTAGCGCAACTAACAGCTGATCGGTGAAAATTCGCACATTCACACGCACAGTTCTCGACTCAGTTTCAAAAAAAAAACTTTAGATTATTTAAATCAAATTTTAAAGTGAGATAATCCTTATAAATTTATGTATACAGAATATGTATGGCGTTTTTGTTGTTATTAAAACAATAGTTTTATTTATATTAAAGCTTTTATCATTTATTTTTTCACCTTTGAAAAAACTCCGAACACCATTCCTTCATTATATGACATTCGACTGCCTAGTCCACTGCCTTCCACTCTATTCGCAACATAACCTCTACTTAAGCTGCCAAACTATATAGTAAACAATGATTCCGTCATTGGAAAATTACCACGCGTAGCGAACGGACGGAGAAAGATACTGGGTTAAGTAATGTGTCTAATTTATTGTCAAATTGAATGTTACATAACCTTTTTTACACAGAAATAAACTTGAATAAGCTTGAATATACGAACATGAACATAGTTTGAATCTTCTGGCAATTCATGTTCATCCCAAATCCGAATTATTTGCTACGCGACACGAAGTGAATTTAATTTAAAATGAAAGTAAATGAAGAGGGGCAATACAACTTTTATATTTTATACTACGAATATTCTTATGTTATTTAGCATTTGCGTGAATAAAGAAACTAATATAATACGCATACGCATACGTGAATAAAGAAACTAATATAATATGTATACATAAAACCAGTGCGCTGTTGCATTTTATCAGAGTTGCCAAAGTAAAATTTTATTATTAGTTATTTGCATGCAATATTTTACTTTTGGCAACTCTGTTCGATCGTCATCGTGTCGTGATCACTGTCGTTAAAAAACGAGCAATGATCGACTGATGGTGGTCCGCAAACGCATTGCAAAGGAGTATTGTTAGAGTACTCCAACATGAAGAAAATGGAACATGTAATCCAACAATTTTTGCAGGGTACGCTTTACATTACATTCTACGGGGTCACGTAAATAAGTTGTTGCCTAAATAAGGGCTGGACGCATTATTGAAGTTTACTGCTCATTACAGTGTACGTTTTTTAATTTTATTCCATGCCAAAAGTAATATAAGCTCGCACTGTTTCTCTGATATGCTAAAAAGAACAGTTTCTGTAATGGCTTTCGTAGCAGGGTATTTATTTTTCTTCTCCTATTTTTTCAAAGCGGGTAAAAATTGTACCCTCTTCTCACCGTTGAAGATACAACCCTACAGTTTCAGATAGCGCACATCTTCTGTCTTTTTTTATTTACTTCACCTGGGGTTCAATTCTGTAACTGTAAAAAACTGAAAAATGTACACTCATTGAAAACTGATTTGCACACGTAATTTACACTTTAAATTTTCATGCGATTCTGTAAATTATTGTGTACATTGTTTTTGAGCGCTGAATGTAAAAAAAAGCCTTATGTCAGTGAGAAATTATTCATCAAACGCCATGAAAACAAAAATGTCATTCTACAACAGTGCGTATGAGTTTTAAATGTCACAATAGTGTACACTGGCTGCCAAGAAAACTCACGAAGTTTTTATCAGTGAGTTTTTTGTTCACAGTTTTGCTTTACAGAATCAGAATTTCAAACTTTACACAATTTCTTGTGTACACTTTAAAACTCACAGTTAGCGAATAGGGCCCCTGGTGATTCCACCACATGATTCAATCACAAGAGGTTTAGGTATGTCACCATGCTGCCACCTTGTATCGTTCCGCCATGGTTCGGCTGACAAATTTTTTGACAATTGTAGCCATTTTGCTCTCAAGTCGAATTGACATCCGTTAACTGTTTTGTTTCTATGCGATTTTTCGAAAAATATTAGTAGTAGAAATAGGAAGCAATCAGTTCAGAAATACCCGATAAGTACTTAGCTTCATAATTGCTTAGAACAATTTTTAAACCTTTCATGAAAATGAAATAGTCAGGGCCGCCGAGAGAAAATCTGGGCCCGGGGGCAAAAAATACGGGCCCCCATACTGAAATGAACAAATTCTCAAAATCAAAATTACCACCTTTTACATATTTATATGCATTTGTATATACATGTATGTTTTAGCGTATACATGAATACATGCATATTAACCTGGGCCCATTTGTATGGGCGAAAGTTAACCGAAATCGCACCATAGGATTTGGGCTCAGGAAAAAGAAGTTCCACTGCGCATACCCAAAAAAATAATTTTGGAGCCTGCGAAAAAAATCGCAAAAGGGTAAAGTTTCCGACCAAAACACTCCCCAAAACCAAAAAGTATTTTTTTTTTTCAAAAAACTGTTGTAAAAACGTTGGCGATAACAGTTTTTTACAAAAAAAAAAATATTTTTGGGTTTTGGGGAGTGCGCTGGTCGAAAAATTTACCCTTTCGCCATTTTTTTCGCAAGCTCGAAAATTATTTTTTTGGGTATGCGTAGTAGAACTTTTTTTTCTGAGCCCAAATCCTATCGAAAAATCGATGGCGCGATATCGGTTAATAAATCGACCCAGTCTAATGTATATCGCTGTATAGGAATTTGCATCATTCCGAATTTTTCTGCTGCAACAGAAAACGAATTCAACTTTATGCTACAAAGCCGACGCCAAAAACCAGCAACACCTTATGCGGGGTGCAGACCCGTTATGAGATTTAAAAAATTTGTTGAAATTTAACATGATTGCTATCTACGAAAGGTGATTAAAGGTGTGGTTTGTTTATTGTATGTACGCAAAAAACTTTGATAGCATTTTGAGATTCCCGGGCTCCTCCAAGGCCGGGCCCGGGGTAAATGACCCACTCAGCGCCCCCCCCCCCCCCCCCCCTCGTCGTGCCTGGAAATGGTATATTAACTTTGGCACGAATCTCAAAATTGTAAGTCCTTAAAGGAAAATAGATAGACCCACCATTAAGTATACCAAAATAATCAGTACGAAGAGCTGAGTTGAGTTAGCCATGTCCGTCTGTCCGTCTGTCTGTATGCAAACTAGTCCCTCAATTTTTGAGATGTCTTGATAAAATTTGGTGAGCGGAGGTATTTAGGTGTCCGATTAGACATTTGTCTATATCACTATAGCGTATATAGTCCATACAACCGATTTTTCAGAAAAAGGGGATTTTTGCCATATCTTCCTCAATATATCAGATTGAAGCTTCAAACTTCACCATATGCTTTCGCATATTGCACATATTGTTGTCTGAAAAAATGGATGAGATCGGTGGTATATATAGTATATATCCCCCACAACCGATTGTTCAGATAAGAAACTTTTCGTAATTACTGCCCCATTTTAAGAGCTATAGGCTTCAAATTTCAACGAATGCTTACGTATATAGCATATATTGTTGTCTGAAAAAATTATAGAGATCAGTGGTATATGTAGTATATGTATATAGTATATATATATTTTTTTTTTCGCAATTTCAGCCCCATTTTAACAGCTACAAGCTTCAAATTTCACCAAATGCTTACCTATATAGCATATATTGTTGTCTGAAAAAATCATAGAGATTGGTGGTATATATAGTATATATCTCATACAACCGATTGTTCAGATAAGAAACTTTTCGCAATTTCTGCCCCATTTTAACAGCTAGAAGCTTCAAATTTCACCAATTGCTTACGTATATAGCATATATTGTTGTGTGAAAAAATCATAGAGATCGGTGGTATATATAGTATATATCTCATACAACCGATTGTTCAGATAAGAAACCTTTCAGACTTTCTGCCCCATTTTAACAGCTAGAAGCTTCAAATTTCACCAAATGCTTAGCATATATTGTTGTCTGAAAAAATCATACAGATCGGTGGTATATAATATATTACATACCCCATATAAACTGTCATTTTTGCCCCTTTTTTAGGACTAGAAGCTTCAAATTTTATTAAATACTTACGTTTACGTCATATATTGTTGAAATACGTGATTCGTAGTCATAGTTTTTACATGCATACCACAAAAAAGTGAAACTTTGCATCCTCACACAAAGTACCTACCTATTTTTGTATTTTATATTTATCTTAAAAATCGTTTAGGTATGTACATCTGTTCACTATATATTTCTTATCTTATACGTCCGATTATTTGGAGATTCATTCATCCATTCATGAAAGGTATGAAGTCTTCGGCACAGCCGTAATCTATTACTGTGGTTAAACCATTTGATGAAAAGTACGGACACCAAGGAATCGTGCACTTCCATAATCCTATGAACACACGAAGCCTAAACCAATTTAAAATTCATCGTTCAGCATCAAAAACTCGACTAGTAAATCGATTCACGTAAAAATGTCATTAGTAAATAATGGAAATGCCATAACGAAATGTACTCATTGAGCATGTTAGTTTATTCATTCCGTATGTTCGGAATATTCGTCCCTATTAAAGAATTTGTCGAATCGTTTTATATTTGGAGTATTGTATATATGTTAGCACGACACACATTTAAAAGATATTTATTCAAAGCTTACAAATACAAGAAGACACCACATTCCACAGAAAAGTAAATAAAGTAAAAGTCACGTACTGAAATATGACTCCTTGAAAATAAGCAATTGGGAATGCAACAATTGATGAGAAGCGCACCGTCAGCAAAAGGCCATCTGCAACAAGCGATGGAAATCGTCAAGCGAGTACTCGGAAATAAGCAAATGTGAATGCAACAATTGATGAGAAGCGCACCGCCAGCAAAAGGCCATCTGCAACAAGCGATGGAAATCGTCAAGCGAGTAAAACAACAGCGGAGGCAGTAGCAGAGCAAGTTAGATTTAAGTAATAACAAATTTTGTAAAGTTAGTCTTAAGTTGAAGTTGAACGAATAAAGGAGCTAAGCTCCTGAAAATATATTTTTTTTGAAACTTAAATGTGAAATAAGTTAACTGGCGCCCGAGCAGGGACCAGCGCGATTGCCGAAAAAGTTAAGTGCCTGAAAATAAAAAAGTGCGTGGCCTGAAAGGAAAAAAATAATAAAGTTTTCGTTTCACTAAATATCCGATCGTAGGATAAAGAACGACTAACAAGCGGCAAATAGAAGTGGAATACCGAGCGACGTCAAGGACCCAAGTACATAAACGGAAAGGGATAACTCCGAAGCATTCAAGACTTCCACATGCAGCGCTGGACTCTTATGTAAATCTAGTTTTTAAGATATCCGTAACAAAGTGAAACATTCTAATCCTGGGAATATTTAAAATTTAGGGAAAACTAAACAAAAAAAATAATAAAGAGTAAAAGAAAAATAAACTTACTGTAAAATTTGTAAAAAGAAAAAAGAAAGTGAAAATTATTGGAGAAAAAGTCGTTGAAACTTGGAAAGCATTTATACGAAAATTTTAATGATAAATTCCGAGAAGAAAAAATAAGTAAATAAACTTTGAGAATTTATTGAGTATTTGAATATGTTGGTTAAAAATAAAACTTAAAAATTGTATTGTCGAAAGAATTAATTGAAAGATTTTGAGAAGGTTTTTATAATATCATTGAAACAAGTGTATTGCTAGAAAGGCAACAAAAGAAAATTAAAAATTCATATGGTTCAAAGGGAATTTATTACTAAATAAGAAGAAAAAAATAGGTAAATACCTTACGAAGTTGATAAATGTGCAAAGAAGTATTAAATCAGTGAATCTTGCAGAAGATTAACTAATTAAAGGAGTTAATAACTTATGCGAGGGAACTTTCCTTCTTTTTGAATAATATCGAAGAACAAAGGTAATAAAACACATAGTTAAAAAGCCAGGTACAGCAGAGCAGTTAGTTGAACAACTAAGCCAGCTCCGGCTAGATTACGGAGCGGGTAATCCTGAAAATCCTACAAATCCTGTCGCCCCTAACCCTGCTACTAGTAACCCCACCTTCGTTGAAACAATCGTGCGCGAGGTGCTCGACCGAATTAACCAACCTAACGTTACTGATTTCAGAGGTCACGATTGTAATGTAGCCCTGAGACCAGTGAATATGAATGACTTGGACAGGATTCCCGACATGGTTAAATGTCTACGGAAATTTTCGGGTAAACCGCGAGAATTCAGCTCCTGGCGAAAGAGTGGATAGAATTTTAAAAGCAAATGAAGCATTGAAGGACACGCCTAAATACTTTTCAATCCTTCATACCATACGACATAAAATTGTTGGCGATGCCGACACTGCTCTGGAGTCCTACAGTACTCCACTCGACTGGGTCCAAATTCGTAAATGCCTCATGATGCATTATTCGGATAAGAGGGATATCGGTACCCTCGAATACCAAATGACTACGTTGGCCCAGCGTAACGATGATATTCCGACCTTTTATCAAAAGGTGTATCAACACCTTTCACTTATTCTAGATAAGATATCATGCCTGGATCTTGGCGACGAGTCCATAAGAACGATGACAAACTCGTATTGGGAGAAAGCTCTCGATACATTTATTAGGGGACTTAACGGCGATTTACCTCGACTTCTTAGTATTCGGGAGCCCGCAACCTTGCCTCAAGCCCTTCATCTATGCCAAAAGCTAGACAACATGGCTTTCCGGATGAACCACGCACATAACGTGCATAAATCGTTAAATCAACCACCACCGCGACCTCCACGACAGACTGCAACAAATCACCGACCATTCTATCCCGAACTTACCTATGCGGCATCCCCACAGCGGTATAATTATCCTCTAAGACATATGAACAATTACCACAATCGACTATTCAACACGACACCCCGAATCCAACACAATCAGAACGGTCCAACGAATTATTAATAATCGACCAAATTTTAATTTCCAGCCTAACACTGGCATCGGCACACGCCCTCAACAATATAATCCGGGATTCAATAACCGTTCCAATCTACCCCAAAAGCCACCAGTCCCAATGGATGTGGACCCTTCTCTACATTCTAGACAAGTTAATTATCAAAATAGACCCAGTGCTAATCAAAATACTCAACCGCCGAAGCGCCCTCTCTCATCGCAACATACGCGCCCTCCTAACAAAAAGCGCCGCAACTTCAACGCGAACGCTGGGGCATCTGACGGAAATACTTACCTCACGACTCCGGATCCAAATCAGATTTATTGCAACAATTCTTATGACGACTATTACGGAGCAACGCAACAACCGGACGGAGCTCCCGAAGGACAAATTAACTTGACTACCAGCGAACAAAATCACGCCAATCCCGACTTGATTAATTTTTTAGACTAACTCCGTCTTCGCTCCCTTACTAGAAATTTACATCAAGGCGCGGTGACTCATTGGATTTCCTGATCGATACGGGATCCAATAAAAACTATATTCAATCCACTAGAATAAGAAACCCAATACCCAATAAACCATTTAAGGTGGAATCAGTCGCGGGTACTATAGGGCTTACCCACCATGCATTTATAGATATCTTCGGACCAAACGTAGAAAAAACCAAATTCTTTATTCTGCCACCCCTGAATTCCTTTCATGGTATTATAGGTAACGACACCTTGAGGAAACTAAAAGCTGTCATAGACACTGAGGGAAGCACAATGACTATCTTTCCGGGGATCATTATCCCACTACAACAGCGAATATCCCAGCAGGTTAATAATGTCAAATTGGAAATACCACATATCTCTGTAGAAAAACAACGAAACATAAACAATATTATCATGAGGTGCCCAAATTTGTTTTCCAACCCCGATGAAAAATTCACATTCACCACTCTAGTTAAGGTCGAAATTAGGACTACTACCGACAAACCGGTGTATTCCAGACCTTACCTTTATCCCATGGCCCTAAAGGAAGAAATCGAACGACAGGTAGAAGAACTTCTTGATAATGGTATCATTAGAAGATCAAAATCACCTTAAAAATCGCCCGTCTGGATTGTTGACAAGAAGACGGATGCCTCCGGTGAGAAGATGTACCGAATGGTGATCGATTATCGAAAACTTAATTCGGTCACTATTCCCGATAAGAACCCCATACCGGAGATAAATGAGGTCTTAGCGAACCTGGGAAACAACAAACTATTTACTGTCTTTGACCCCAAAAGTGGGTTCCACCAGATACCACTTCGAGAGTGCGACATAGAGAAAACGGCATTTCATTTCATTTATTTATTACGGCAAAAAAGCCTAATTCATAAATTAAATTATATTACAATTTACCATCTTATTGCTAAGGTTTTACAATATTCATAAAGTTTTGCTTTAAAAGCTACGATTTCATTACACCTTTTTATATCTATAGGCAGTTCATTGAAACTTTTTAGACCTTTATAAAAAATATTTTGCTGATCTATTTCAGTTCTGAATAAAGGCATTTGGACTTAAGGACGCTCCGTCGACATTTCAAAGAGCTCTGGACGATATCCTTCGAGAACACATTGGCAAAAGATGTTACGTTTACATTGACGATGTGATAATATTCGGAAAGGACGAAGAAGAGCATTTGAATAATGTCGAAGTAGTATTTAAAACTCTAGAGAAGGTTAATATGAAAATACAATTGGATAAATGCGAATTCGCAAAAGGAGAAGTCGAATTGCTAGGATACGTTTTTGGTTCTGAAGGAATAAAAACCAACCCTAAAAAAGTAGAGGCCGTATCACGATTCCCAATTCCCCGCAATTTGAAGGAATTAAGGTCTTTCCTGGGAATGTCAGGATACTGCTGAAGGTTCATAAAAGACTATTCAAGGATAGCTAAGCCCTTGACCGCACTCCTTCGAGGAGAAGCCGGCAATGTCTCAAAAAGACAATCTAAGAAAATGGATATAGAACTCAAAGAAGATGCCATCGAAGCATTCAACAGGATAAAAACCGCTTTGGTATCAAGAGATATTACACTGGCTCACCCAAATTTTAAGAGGGATTTTGAGCTCACAACAGACGCATCCGATTTTGCCATCGGGGCAGTCCTGTCACAAGACAATCGGCCGATAACATATATCTCTAGGACATTTAACAAGACCGAAGAGAATTATGCAACCAACGAAAAAGAAATGTTGGCCATAATTTGGGCATTAAGTACTCTGAGCAGTTACCTTTACGGTTCAAATAAAGTTAAAATAAGCACTGATCACCAACCTCTAACGTACGCCCTTAGTCATAAAAACGCAAATAGCAAAATGAAACGTTGGAAGGCAATATTAGAAGAGTATAACCACGAAATAGCTTACAGACCAGGAAAATCGAACGTAGTGGCCGACGCACTCTCTAGGATACCAAACCAAATCTATACACTTACACCGACCATTCATAGCGATGAAAGCTCGAATCATAACTTGATACCCTGTGCAGAGGTGCCTATAAATGTCTTTAAAAACCAAATCTTTTTCAAACAGGCGGACACAGCCTCCTACCAATTCAAAATTGTTTTTCGAACTATTCACCGCCATATAATCGAGGAACCACAATTTAACGAGCAAAATATTATAGGATACTTCAAAAGATACTTGAACCCATCAGTTGTTAACGGAATTCATACGGACGAAAGAACTATGGGAATGATCCAGAGTATTTACCCACATCATTTCAGCAGCATTAAGTGTAGGTACACGCAAAAGTTATGTCCGTCAAGTTAGCACTACCACTTTGAAATTTCAAACTCAAATATAGCTAATTAATTACCGTTTTTTAACCGTTTTTTTACCATGGAATCGAAAAAATACCGCTCGAATATTTTTCAAGTTAACGCCTGGTAGTGCTAACTTGACGTCAAGTTAGACCTACCACCCCGAAAAACCGATTTCAACTATTCTTACAATCAAGCCGATTATGTCAATAATTGCCATTTTTTCACCGTTTTTTACCGTGCAAACGAAAAATTGATCGCACTAGTATTTTTCAAAATATTCCTAAAAATGCTGTTTTGACCGTCAAGTTAGCACAACCACCCCTGCAACTTGGAATTGGCAACAGCTAGCTTAAACAAAAAATGCCAGTAATTGCCGCTTTTTAACCGTAATTGATATCCCAAAACAGATTTTGGATATCATTATTATTTTTTATACTATGGCCCAAAATGTGCTAACAAGGCGTCAAGTAACTTTTCAGAGGGTGAAAATGAAGAAAAAGAATGCCAATAATTTCCGTTTTTTTTACCGTTTTTCACCGTGGAAACGAAAAATTGACCGTTCGAATTTTTTAAAAAATAACCCCTGGTAGTGCTAACTTGATGCTTACATAGCACTACCACCCTAGTAACTTTTGGGTGGGTGCGTGAAAATGAAGAAAACGAATGCCAATAATTCCCGTTTTTTTACCGTTTTTCACCGTGGAAACGAAAAATTGACCGTTCGACTTTTTTAAAAAATAACCCCGGGTAGTGCTAACTTGATGCCCACATAGCACTACCATCCAAATAACTTTTGAGTGGGTGGGTGAAAATGAAGAAAAAGTATGCCAATAATTCCCGTTTTTTTACCGTTTTTCACCGTGGAAACGAAAAAATTACCGTTCGACTTTTTTAAAAAATAACCCCTGGTAGTGCTAACTTGATGCTTACATAGCACTACCACCCTAGTAACTTTTGGGTGGGTGCGTGAAAATGAAGAAAACGAATGCCAATAATTCCCGTTTTTTTACCGTTTTTCACCGTGGAAACGAAAAATTGACCGTTCGACTTTTTTAAAAAATAACCCCGGGTAGTGCTAACTTGATGCCCACATAGCACTACCACCCTAGTAACTTTTGAGAGGGTGGGTGAAAATGAAGAAAAAGTATGCCAATAATTCCCGTTTTTTTACCGTTTTTCACCGTGGAAACGAAAAAATTACCGTTCGACTTTTTTAAAAAATAACCCCTGGTAGTGCTAACTTGATGCTTACATAGCACTACCACCCTAGTAACTTTTGGGTGGGTGCGTGAAAATGAAGAAAACGAATGCCAATAATTCCCGTTTTTTTACCGTTTTTCACCGTGGAAACGAAAAATTGACCGTTCGACTTTTTTAAAAAATAACCCCGGGTAGTGCTAACTTGATGCCCACATAGCACTACCATCCAAATAACTTTTGAGTGGGTGGGTGAAAATGAAGAAAAAGTATGCCAATAATTCCCGTTTTTTTACCGTTTTTCACCGTGGAAACGAAAAATTGACCGTTCGACTTTTTTAAAAAATAACCCCTGGTAGTGCTAACTTGATGCCTACATAGTACTACCACCCTAGTAACTTTTGAGTGGACGGGTGAAAACGAGAAAAAGTATGCCAATAATTCCCGTTTTTTTTACCGTTTTTCACCGTGGAAACGAAAAATTTACCGTTCGACTTTTTTAAAAAACAACCTCTGGTAGTGCTAACTTGATGCCTACATAGCACTATCACCGTAATAACTTTTGAGTGGGTGGGTGAAAATGAAGAAAAAGTATGCCAATAATTCCCGTTTTTTTACCGTTTTTCACCGTGGAAACGAAAAATTGACCGTTCGACTTTTTTAAAAAATAACCCCTGGTAGTGCTAACTTGATGCCTACATAGCACTCCCACCCATGTAACTTTTGAGTGGGTGGGTGAAAATGAAGAAAAAGTATGCCAATAATTCCCGTTTTTTTACCGTTTTTCACCGTGGAAACGAAAAATTGACCGTTCGACTTTTTTAAAAAATAACCCCTGGTAGTGCTAACTTGATGCCTACATAGCACTCCCACCCTAGTAACTTTTGAGTGGGTGGGTGAAAATGCAGAAAAAGTATGCCAATAATTCCCGTTTTTTTTTACCGTTTTTCACTGTGGAAACGAAAAATTGACCGTTCGACTTTTTTAAAAAATAACCCCTGGTAGTGCTAACTTGATGCCTACATAGCACTCCCACCCTAGTAACTTTTTTGAGTGGGTGGGTGAAAATGCAGAAAAAGTATGCCAATAATTCCCGTTTTTTTTTACCGTTTTTCACTGTGGAAATGAAAAATTGACCGTTCGACTTTTTTAAAAAATAACCCCTGGTAGTGCTAACTTGATGCGTACATAGCACTCCCACCCTAGTAACTTTTGAGTGAGTGGGTGAAAATGAAGAAAAAGTATGCCAATAATTCCCGTTTTTTTCCGTTTTGCACCGTGGAAACGAAAAATTGACCGTTCGACTTTTTTAAAAAATAACCCCTGGTAGTGCTAACTTTATGCCTACATAGCAATACCACCCTAGTAACTTTTGAAAGGGTGGGTGAAAATGAAGAAAAAGTATGCCAATAATTCAATTTTTTTTTTATCGTTTTTCACCGTGGAAACGAAAAATTGACCGTTCGACTTTTTTAAAAAATAACCCCTGGTAGTGTTAACTTGATGCCTACATAGCACTACCACCCTAGTAACTTTTGAGAGGGTGGGTGAAAATGAAGAAAAAGTATGCCAATAATTCCCGTTTTTTTTACCGTTTTTCACCGTGGAAACGAAAAATTGTCCGTTCAACTTTTTTAAAAAATAGCCCCTGGTACTGCTAACTTGATGCCTACATAGCACTACCACCCTAGTAACTTTTGAGAGGGTGGGTGAAAATGAAGAAAAAGTATGCCAATAATTCCCGTTTTTTTTACCGTTTTTCACCGTGGAAACGAAAAATTTACCATTCGACTTTTTTAAAAAATAACCCCTGGTAGTGCTAACTTGATGCCTACATAGCACTACCACCCTAGTAACTTTTGAGTGGGTGGAAAAAAGGATGCCAATAATTCCCGTTTTTCACCGTGGAAACGAAAAATTGACCGTTCGACTTTTTTAAAAAATAACCCCTGGTAGTGCTAACTTGATGCCTACATAGCACAACCCCCCTAGTAGCTTTTGAGATATACATATGTATTAAGTTTTCTATTTTTTTGTACTGCGCGTGCACATTTTCATTTACAAACTATAAGCAAGTTCCTTAGCCACGCTGGCGCCAGCTATTGTGGCTCTTGAAAAATAGATGTTTTCTTGTTGCAAATATCTATTCTTATTTTTAGTTCTGCGCATGCGCGTGTTCATACATAAGCAAGCTTCTTAACCACGCTGGCGCCAGCTATTCTGGCACTAGACAAATATCTGTTTCGTTTTTACATAGCAAAGTTCTATTCTTTTTCATTTCGCTTTTCATATTTGTGATGGATCATGCTCAATCTCAATGCTGATGCATATTAAATGTGTGTGTATCTTCGCGTGAATAGATGTGGCTAATTTTTCTAAAGACAATTGGTTGGACTTAAAGTTTCTATATATGTACATATAATAGGGGGACTCATGAAAGCATATAAACTTATAAGGTGTAAAATTATATCCATTTACACACGCTGTTATATGAACGCACCTAGTAATACTCTTGATAAACTCGATTGTTTATCACCTGTATTATTGCCGAAAAAAATTTTTTTGATTGTTATACAAATTAAAAAATGCTAAGATTAAGTGAAAAATCAAAGCTAAAACGCATTTACTTGCTGTTGGAGATTTCTGATGAAAATGCCTGCTGTAGTGTCTGCAAGGTTACATTCCTTTGAGTTTACCGCGTTTACACAATGAAATGCGCGTAAATTTATACAAATTGTGTAAATGATTTTTATACTCAGTTGAGCAGAGCTCACAGAGTATATTAACTTTGATTGGATAACGGTTGGTTGTACAGGTATAAAGGAATCGAGATAGATATAGACTTCCATATATCAAAATCATCAGTATCGAAAAAAAATTCGATTTAGCCATGTCCGTCCGTCCATCCGTCCGTCCGTCCGTCCGTCCGTCTGTCCGTTAACACGATAACTTGAGTAAATTTTGAGGTATCTTGATGAAATTTGGTATGTAGGTTCCTGGGCACTCATCTCAGATCGCTATTTAAAATCAACGATATCGGACAATAACCACGCCCACTTTTTCGATATCGAAAATTTCGAAAAATCGGAAAAGTGCGATAATTCATTACCAAATAGGGATTAAGCGATGAAACTTGGTAGGTGAGTTGAATTTGTGACGCAGAAAAGAAAAATGGTAAAATACTGGACAATGGGCGTGGCACCGCCCACTTTTAAAAGAAGGTAATTTAGAAGTTTTGCAAGCTGTTATTTGGCAGTCGTTGAAGATATCATGATGAAATTTGGCAGGAACGTTACTTTTATTACTATATGTCTGCTTACTAAAAATTAGCAAAATCGGAGAACGACCACGCCCACTTTTTAAAAAAATTTTTTTTTAAATTCAAATTTTAAAAGAAAAGTTAATATCTTTACAGTATATAAGTAAATGATGCCAACATTCAACTCCAGTAATGATATGGTGCAACAAAATACAAAAATAAAAGAAAATTTCAAAATGGGCGTGGCTCCGCCCTTTTTCATTTAATTTGTCTAGGATACTTTTAATGCCATAAGTCGAACAAAAATTTACCAATCCTTGTGAAATTTGGTAGAGGCTTAGATTCTAGGACGATAACTGTTTTCTGTGAAAAAGGGCGAAATCGGTTGAAGCCGCGGCCAGTTTTTATACACAGTCGACCGTCTGTCCTTCCGCTCGGCCTTTAACACGATAACTTGAGGAAAAATCGATTTATCTTTACTAAACTCAGTTCACGTACTTACCTGAACTCACTTCGTATTGGTGTAAAAAATGGCCGAAATCCGACTATGACCACGCCCAATTTTCCGATATCGAAAATTACGAAAAATGAAAAAAATGCCATAATTATATACCAAATACGAAAAAGGGATGAAACATGGTAATTGTATTGGTCTGTTGACGCAAAATATAACTTTAGAAAAAAACTTGGTAAAATGGGTGTGACACCTACCATATTAAGTAGAAGAAAATGAAAAAGTTTTGCAGGGCGAAATCAAACGCCCTTGGAATCTTGGAAGGAATACTGTTCGTGGTATTACATATATAAATAAATTAGCGGTACCCGACAGTTGAAGTTCTGGATCACCCTGGTTTACATTTTGGTCGATATCTCGAAAACGCCTTCACATATACAACTAAGGGTCACTCCCTTTTAAAACCCTCATTAATACCTTTAATTTGATACCCATATCGTACAAACACATTCTAGAGTCACCCCTGGTCCACGTTTATAGCGATATCTCGAAAAGGCGTCCACATATAAAACTAAGGCCCACTCCTTTTTAAAATACTCATTAACACCTTTCATTTTATACCCATATCGTACAAAAAAATTCTAGTCACCCCTGGCCCACCTTTATAACGATATTCCGAAAAGGCGTCCACCTATAGAACTAAGGCCCACTCCCTTTTAAAATACTCATTAACACCTTTCATTTGATACCCATATAGTACAAACGCATTCTAGAGTCACCCCTGGTCCCCTTTATGGCGATATCACGAAACGGCGTCCACCTATGGAAATAAGTATCACTCCCTTTTAAAATACTCATTAACACCTTTCATTTGATACCCATATCGTACAAACAAATTCTAGAGTCAACCCTGATCCACCTTTATGGCGATATCCCTAAATGGCGTCCACCTATAGAACTATGGCCCACTCCCTCTTAAAATACTCTTTAATACCTTTCATTTGATACACATGTCATACAAACACATTCCAGGGTTACCCTCGGTTCATTTTCCTACATGGTTATTTTCCCTTATGTTGCCACCATAGCTCTCAACTGAGTATGTAATGTTCGATTACACCCGAACTTAACCTTCCTTACTTGTTCATACAAAATTTGACAGCTCGTTTACGCACTAGATAAATTTATACGTTTAGACACTTTATAAGGCATTTATACGGTTACATGAGTCCCCCTAATATAAGTGTTACATTTTGCCAAAGTAGTTTTCAATAGCCAGCATCTTACTAATCGTGAAATCATTGATGTCGACACATTTAGCTCGTTCATAAAATAACGGATTTGAAAAGTGAAAATGCAGAACCTCGCTCGCGGAAAACCCGCTATTTTCGGTAAAGTTTCTTTGACCGAAGTTTTCACAAAGTTTAAAAATGATTTAGTGTCGACCGATCGCATCGTTCCTTTTTCCAATCCAATTTGGAAAAAAATTGCAGAGGAGGAATTAGGGAATAGGCTAAAACCTACCACGCTGCACTCCTTTGCGGTGGACTGCCGTCAACCCTTTCGCAATATTTTGCTCGGTATTTAACCTGATACGTCGATTATTGATAACAGTAAAAACCAACTCTTTGATACAACAAATGAGTCCGTAGTAGAATATGAAGTGCCAAATGTGTTCGCTTTTACGTTTACTGTGGAGAAAAGTGTTTTTTGTGAACTCTTAAGCAAAACGTCGTATTTATTGAAGGAAAAGTTAAAATTAAAAAAAACAACGTTTACGCAAATATACTATCTTCAAACCAAAAGAATGGACTGAACTCATTGCAAAAAAAATTTACGACGAAACGCGAATGAAACATGGATTTCATTTTAAAAATCACTACATTCATCGTGATGGAATAAACGGCACCTGCTCAGCTAAGTCGTCATATCGGAAGTACTCAGTTCCAGATTTCAAAAAGAAATAGTGAGGAGTATCCTTAGTAAAGTGAAATATTACTTCCATACTTACTTCGTTTAAATTGTAGATATGTGTTTTTTTTTTTTTTAATTTTTACATCAAAAATATATTTAATTTTAATATACCTAAGTAAAACCATAAACAATAATCTAGTATAATAATTTAACCTTGTTTGTGGTAAAAATGAGTGCCCAACAATATAATGATTATATCGCACCTCGAATGCAAGACCAACATAACTCAACATCAAAATCACCGACATTTTAAGTTTTCCATGTGAGATTCTAAAGCCGTTTTTTTTTATACTCAGTTGAGCAGAGCTCACAGAGTATATTAACTTTGATTGGATAACGGTTGGTTGTACAGGTATAAAGGAATCGAGATAGATATAGACTTCCATATATCAAAATCATCAGTATCGAAAAAAAATTCGATTTAGCCATGTCCGTCCGTCCGTCCGTCCGTCTGTCCGTTAACACGATAACTTGAGTAAATTTTGAGTTATCTTGATGAAATTTGGTATGTAGGTTCCTGGGCACTCATCTCAGATCGCTATTTAAAATGAACGATATCGGACAATAACCACGCCCACTTTTTCGATATCGAAAATTTCGAAAAATCGGAAAAGTGCGATAATTCATTACCAAATACGGATTAAGCGATGAAACTTGGTAGGTGAGTTGAACTTGTGACGCAGAATAGAAAAATGGTAAAATTTTGGACAATGGGCGTGGCACCGCCCACTTTTAAAAGAAGGTAATTTAGAAGTTTTGCAAGCTGTTATTTGGCAGTCGTTGAAGATATCATGATGAAATTTGGCAGGAACGTTACTTTTATTACTATATGTCTGCTTAATAAAAATTAGCAAAATCGGAGAACGACTACGCCCACTTTTTAAAAAAACATTTTTTTAAATTCAAATTTTAAAAGAAAAGTTAATATCTTTACAGTATATAAGTAAATTATGCCAACATTCAACTCCAGTAATGATGTGGTGCAACAAAATACAAAAATAAAAGAAAATTTCAAAATGGGCGTGGCTCCGCCCTTTTTCATTTAATTTGTCTAGGATACTTTTAATGCCATAAGTCGAACAAAAATTTACCAATCCTTGTGAAATTTGGTAGAGGCTTATATTCTAGGACGATAACTGTTTTCTGTGAAAAAGGACGAAATCGGTTGAAGCCGCGGCCAGTTTTTATACACAGTCGACCGTCTGTCCTTCCGCTCGGCCTTTAACACGATAACTTGAGGAAAAATCGATATATCTTTACTAAACTCAGTTCACGTACTTACCTGAACTCACTTCGTATTGGTGTAAAAAATGGCCGAAATCCGACTATGACCACGCCCAATTTTTCGATATCGAAAATTACGAAAAATGAAAAAAATGCCATAATTATATACCAAATACGAAAAAAGGGATGAAACATGGTAATTGTATTGGTCTGTTGACGCAAAATATAACTTTAGAAAAAAACTTGGTAAAATGGGTGTGACACCTACCATTTTAAGTAGAAGAAAATGAAAAAGTTTTGCAGGGCGAAATCAAACGCCCTTGGAATCTTGGAAGGAATACTGTTCGTGGTATTACATATATAAATAAATTAGCGGTACCGGACAGATGAAGTTCTGGATCACCCTGGTTTACATTTTGGTCGATATCTCGAAAACGCCTTCACATATAAAACTAAGGGTCACTCCCTTTAAAACCCTCATTAATACCTTTAATTTGATACCCATATCGTACAAACACATTCTAGAGTCACCCCTGGTCCACGTTTATAGCGATATCTCGAAAAGGCGTCCACATATAAAACTAAGGCCCACTCCTTTTTAAAATACTCATTAACACCTTTCATTTGATACCCATATCGTACAAAAAAATTCTAGAGTCACCCCTGGCCCACCTTTATGGCGATATCTCGAAAAGGCATCCACCTATGGAACTAAGGCCCACTACCTTTTAAAATAATCATTAACACCTTTCATTTGATACCCATATCGTACAAACGAATTCTAGAGTCACCCCTGGTCCACCTTTATGGCGATATCTCGAAAAGGCGTCCACCTATAGAACTAAGGCCCACGCCCTTTTAAAATACTCATTAACACCTTTCATTTGATACCCATATTGTACAAACGCATTCTAGAGTCAACCCTGGTCCACTTTTATAACAATATTCCGAAAAGGCGTCCACCTATAGAACTAAGGCCCAATCCCTTTTAAAATACTCATTAACACCTTTCATTTGATACCCATATAGTACAAACAAATTCTAGAGTCACCCCTGGTCCACCTTTATGGCGATATCTCGAAAAGGCGTCCACATATAGAACTAAGGCCCACGCCCTCTTAAAATACTCATTAACACCTTTCAATAGATACCCATATAGTACAAACGCATTCTAGAGTCACCCCTGGTCCCCTTTATGGCGATATCACGAAACGGCGTCCACCTATGGAAATAAGGATCACTCCCTTTTAAAATACTCATTAACACCTTTCATTTGATACCCATATCGTACAAACAAATTCTAGAGTCAACCCTGATCCACCTTTATGGCGATATCCCTAAATGGCGTCCACCTATAGAACTATGGCCCACTCCCTCTTAAAATACTCTTTAATACCTTTCATTTGATACACATGTCATACAAACACATTCCAGGGTTACCCTCGGTTCATTTTCCTACATGGTTATTTTCCCTTATGTTGCCACCATAGCTCTCAACTGAGTATGTAATGTTCGGTTACACCCGAACTTAACCTTCCTTACTTGTTCATACAAAATTTGACAGCTCGTTTACGCACTAGATAAATTTATACGTTTACACACTTTATAAGGCATTTATACGGTTACATGAGTCCCCCTAATATAAGTGTTACATTTTGCCAAAGTAGTTTTCAATAGCCAGCATCTTACTAATCGTAAAATCATTGACGTCGACACATTTAGCTCGTTCATAAAATAACGGATTTGAAAAGTGAAAATGCAGAACCTCGCTCGCGGAAAAACCGCTATTTTCGGTAAAGTTTCTTTGACCGAAGTTTTCACAAAGTTTAAAAATGATTTAGTGTCGACCGATCGCATCGTTCCTTTTTCCAATCCAATTTGGAAAAAAATTGCAGAGGAGGAATTAGAGAATAGGCTAAAACCTACCACGCTTCACTCCTTTGCGGTGGACTGCCGTCAACCCTTTCGCAATATTTTGCTCGGTATTTAACCTGATACGTCGATTATTGATAACGGTAAAAACCAACTCTTTGATACAACAAATGAGTCCGTAGTAGAATATGAAGTGCCAAATGTGTTCGCTTTTACCGTTACTGTGGAGAAAAGTGTTTTTTGTGAACTCTTAAGCGAAACGTCGTATTTATTGAAGCAAAAGTTAAAATTAAAAAAAAAACAACGTTTACGCAAATATACTCTTGAAACCAAAAGAATGGACTGAACTCATTGCAAAAAAAATTTACGACGAAACGCGAATGAAACATGGATTTCATTTTAAAAATCACTACAATCATCGTGATGGAATAAACGGCACCTGCTCAGCTAAGTCGTCATATCGGAAGTACTCAGTTCCAGATTTCAAAAAGAAATAGTGAGGAGTATCCTTAGTAAAATGAAATATTACTTCCATACTTACTTCGTTTAAATTGTAGATATGTGTTTTTTTTTTTAATTTTTACATCAAAAATATATTTAATTTTAATATACCTAAGTAAAACCATAAACAATAATCTAATATAATACTTTAACCTTGTTTGTGGTAAAAATGAGTGCCCACCAATATAATGATTATATCGCACCTCGAATGCAAGACCAACATAACTCAACATCAAAATCACCGACATTTTAAGTTTTCCATGTGAGATTCTAAAGCCGTTTTTTTTATACTCAGTTGAGCAGAGCTCACAGAGTATATTAACTTTGATTGGATAACGGTTGGTTGTACAGGTATAAAGGAATCGAGATAGATATAGACTTCCATATATCAAAATCATCAGTATCGAAAAAAAATTCGATTTAGCCATGTCCGTCCGTCCGTCCGTCTGTCCGTTAACACGATAACTTGAGTAAATTTTGAGGTATCTTGATGAAATTTGGTATGTAGGTTCCTGGGCACTCATCTCAGATCGCTATTTAAAATCAACGATATCGGACAATAACCACGCCCACTTTTTCGATATCGAAAATTTCGAAAAATCGGAAAAGTGCGATAATTCATTACCAAATACAGATTAAGCGATGAAACTTGGTAGGTGAGTTGAACTTGTGACGCAGAATAGAAAAATGGCACCGCCCACTTTTAAAAGAAGGTAATTTAGAAGTTTTGCAAACTGTTATTTGGCAGTCGTTGAAGATATCATGATGAAATTTGGCAGGAACGTTACTTTTATTACTATATGTCTGCTTACTAAAAATTAGCAAAATCGGAGAACGACCACGCCCACTTTTTAAAAAAACATTTTTTTAAATTCAAATTTTAAAAGAAAAGTTAATATCTTTACAGTATATAAGTAAATTATGCCAACATTCAACTCCAGTAATGATATGGTGCAACAAAATACAAAAATAAAAGAAAATTGCAAAATGGGCGTGGCTCCGCCCTTTTTCATTTAATTTGTCTAGGATACTTTTAATGCCATAAGTCGAACAAAAATTTACCAATCCTTGTGAAATTTGGTAGAGGCTTAGATTCTAGGACGATAACTGTTTTCTGTGAAAAAGGGCGAAATCGGTTGAAGCCGCGCCCAGTTTTTATACACAGTCGACCGTCTGTCCTTCCGCTCGGCCTTTAACACGATAACTTGAGGAAAAATCGATATATCTTTACTAAACTCAGTTCACGTACTTATCTGAACTCACTTCGTATTGGTGTAAAAAATGGCCGAAATCCGACTATGACCACGCCCAATTTTTCGATATCGAAAATTACGAAAAATGCCATAATTATATACCAAATACGAAAAAAGGGATGAAACATGGTAATTGTATTGGTCTGTTGACGCAAAATATAACTTTAGAAAAAAACTTGGTAAAATGGGTGTGACACCTACCATATTAAGTAGAAGAAAATGAAAAAGTTTTGCAGGGCGAAATCAAAAGCCTTGGAATCTTGGAAGGAATACTGTTCGTGGTATTACATATATAAATAAATTAGCGGTACCCGACAGATGAAGTTCTGGATCACCCTGGTCCACATTTTGGTCGATATCTCGAAAACGCCTTCACATATACAACTAAGGGCCACTCCCTTTTAAAACCCTCATTAATACCTTTAATTTGATACCCATATCGTACAAACACATTCTAGAGTCACCCCTGGTCTACGTTTATAGCGATATCTCGAAAAGGCGTCCACATATAAAACTAAGGGCCACTCCCTTTTAAAATAATCATTAACACCTTTCATTTGATACCCATATCGTACAAACGAATTCTAGATCACCCCTGGTCCACCTTTATGGCGATATCTCGAAAAGGCGTCCACCTATAGAACTAAGACCCACGCCCTTTTAAAACACTTATTAACACCTTTCGTTTGATACCCATATTGTACAAACGCATTCTAGAGTCAACCCTGGTCCACTTTTATAACGATATTCCGAAAAGGCGTCCACCTATAGAACTAAGGCCCACTCCCTTTTAAAATACTCATTAACACCTTTCATTTGATACCCATATCGTACAAACAAATTCTAGAGTCAACCCTGGTCCACTTTTATAACGATATTCCGAAAAGGCGTCCACCTATAGAACTAAGGCCCACTCCCTTTTAAAATACTCATTAACACCTTTCATTTGATACCCATATAGTACAAACAAATTCTAGAGTCACCCCTGGTCCACCTTTATGGCGATATCTCGAAAAGGCGTCCACATATAGAACTAAGGCCCACGCTCTCTTAAAATACTCATTAACACCTTTCATTTGATACCCATATAGTACAAATGCATTCTAGAGTCACCCCTGGTCCCCTTTATGGCGATATCACGAAACGGCGTCCATCTATGGAAATAAGGATCACTCCCTTTTAAAATACTCATTAACACCTTTCATTTGATACCCATATCGTACAAACAAATTCTAGAGTCAACCCTGATCCACCTTTATGGCGATATCCCTAAATGGCGTCCACCTATAGAACTATGGCCCACTCCCTCTTAAAATACTCTTTAATACCTTTCATTTGATACACATGTCATACAAACACATTCCAGGGTTACCCTCGGTTCATTTTCCTACATGGTTATTTTCCCTTATGTTGCCACCATAGCTCTCAACTGAGTATGTAATGTTCAGTTACACCCGAACTTAACCTTCCTTACTTGTTTATTTTAAGTTATATTATCACATATGTTTATTAATCACATGATAAAATGAACCAATTTATTTAAAAAAAAAATTAAAAAAAAACTGATTCAATTCAAAAAATGTTTGAGCTATGTTGGTCTTGCATTCGAGGTGCGATATAAAAATCAGAAAACAGTTATGTGAAAAATAATAGGGAAACCCTTTAAAGCGGTATTGTTCGCGAATTCTGTTTATTTATTAGGTTTTAATAATTTTCATTTAAAATAAGTTAGAACTTTAACAGATGGCACACAAATAAAAATTTTAAAGCTTAGACGGTACAATTTTCCATTAGTGCACCATGATTAGAAAAAAAGATAAATAAGGTTTGCTAGAGGAAGCCTCCTAAATTCATAAAATTAATATTTCAATTCAATATTCAGTTTTATTTACTTCTGGTCATTTCTGACTTTTTTTCCCCACCTAGTGATAAAAATGCATCAAAGTCACCAAAAAATTACTCAAGTGTTACAATTAAAAATTTTTTTAACAAAAGGATCCGTCCGCTAATATCTCTACCAATTAAAAAAACGTCTTTTATTTCGTCCGGAATCGTTAATGGGGCACTAATGGAGTCTGCAGCCGCTTACACAATGTTCATAAAAGTTGATCAAATTTTCGGAATTTTTTCAAACTTTTTATTTACAAATTTTCGTTGAGTTGTAGTGTAATAATGTGCAAGTTTCAAGTAGGTGAGAATTACCATTGATTTTTTAGAATTTTTGTTCCAAAGCATGTTCGCATTTTTTTCATACACCGCATGAACAAAATTTATTTTTATATAGGCTCATTCCATTTCAAGACAAACGGTCCGCGCAGGACATGACTTTCTTTTTTTTTTTTTGCCTCAAAAAATTGTTTTTTCGTATTTATCGGCAATTGAATTCCATAAAATGTAAGCAATATTTTTTCAACTGTCAATAACTTTGTCAAAAATTAATCGATTCTCATGATTTTTTCTTTGAAATGTTCGCTATTACTTTCACTTTCAGATTATAAACAATAGCATGCAACTTTTAAAAAAAATTTTTTTAGCATTTAGTATAAGTTTAGGACTGTTTTCAAAATTTATGGCTGTTGCCAAATTTCGTTGTTTTGAAGCTATGAACTTTTGAAAAATAAACATTTTCCGCCGTATATTGATGCAATACATATCAGTAGACAAGGTGATCTTTGCCAAATACTTCGAAATAATAATAATATCACATTTATTATTGAAAACATTCAATTTTTTCGTGTCTCGGAATTACAGTGATTATTTAGCAAATCCTTCACATCGTAGGAGTCTATACAAATTGTACGTATACCGTTATTGCTTGAAATTACATCTTTATTCATCCACCTGGTTTGGATTACGCTTGCTATTCCTACGAAGTGGAGGATATGCTAAATAATAAAACATAACAAATATTTAATGTTTTCAATAATAAATGTGGTACTATTATTATTTTCAAGTATTTGGCAATGATCACCTTGTCTACTGATATGTATTGTATAAATATATGTCGAAACAAAATATTTATTATTCAAAAATTCATATCTCAAAATTAACGAAATTCGGCTAATAGGTAGGCTGACCATAAATTTGTATCGAAAAAGACTTCGAATAATATTGGACTTTGCAATGACATACACAAGTTCAATTCTTTGGAAAATCTGAAAAAGGCTTATGATGAAAACTCAGATTCAAAATTGGAGAGCTGTGCGAATATTAAAAAAAAACCAAGTTGCTTAATTTTTTTCTTAATATCTTGAGAACCACCACATTGAAAAAAACCTGTTGTGGCAACAGATTTGTTGGGGCAACAGAAAAAAATCTGTTGAGGTGATCTGCTGCCTCAACAGAAAAATGTTCAAATTCAACATTGCGCATCTCATCCATCCGTCAGCCTATCCGTCCGAAGGCTCATCCTCACATATATTTTTGCAATAACTTTTATTTTAATATACATACATAGATATTGCAATAAAATTTGGTATACCAGTTCTGCTAGCTTCGAGAAAGATTTCCACTAAAAATGGACGTCATCGGTTTGTAACCACGCCCACTTTTTATATATCAAATATTTCCCATAAATTTAATTCTTTGATAATTCAATAGAAATATATCGCGTTCTAAAGGCGTCGCCACGCCCATTTTTTTTAAATTTTATGCCGATTCAATTATTTTTTGCTTTTTGCTCGCTGCAGAGTGTTAGTAACTCTTTTAGGTACTTTTAATTTATCCAAGTTTTCATTACTCAATTTGAAACCTTTTCAAAACTATCTTTGCTAAGCTGAAATTTTGAATGTAAGCTCTCGTCATAAGCCTTTTTCAGATCTTCTAAAAAAACGCTATTTTGGATTAAATAATGTGTTCCTCTGGTCACGCTATTTCAGGTCGCTGTTCGTGCGGCGCAAAAATTTCTTGTGTTTTTGAATCATCTCACCATGAGCCGTTCATAAAAATACATTGTCAAATCAGCAAAGGAGATGAGAAATGTGGAAAACGGCAGCTTAGACAACCAACCCGTGCCAAGGTGACGAATGCATTGCAATCAAAATCAGCGTTTGCTTACCGGAATGAAAAGGCTTCCGAATTACCGAAAATAGGGGACATATCCTTAGCGGGACTAAACGATTTAAACATTCTCCACAATGCGAAGTATGAATTACAAAAATCTAAATATATGCACGCCGATCCCAGGACTGTCCTATCAATTATGAAAATAATGACTGTTATTGGTCAGAACATTATTCATGGGATAGGCCATGGATGGAAAGAAATCGAAGCATATATTTTTGTACACATCTACGTTGCAGAACCGAGCCGGGCCGTTCCCTGTGAGTAGGCAGCTAACAGAAAGCCATGATGCATTGTCTGTCAGCCATTGGCTAAAAACATGGTTGCAATCAGGAGCTGAATTCCCGAAAGAAGTGGTAATAATAAACTATGATAATAGTAGTGCGCTAAATCGATGCTTCTGTATAAATATTGTCTTGTAAATTTTTTTTTTATTTCAAATTTCAGTAACTTTTTTCATTTGACGAAGTAGTTTAAAAGTAACCAAAATGAGAAATATCTTTATATAAATAATTTTTTATTACATTCTGTGAAAGTGATTCTACACTTTTATAGCGACTTTGTAGGTCTTGGGTAGATCATGATAGCATGTTACAAAATTTTCTAACACAACAAAATTTTCAAGTTATAGTCAAAAAACTGTTTTTGTGTCTTTGCCTCATTCAAAAACTCGCCGGTCCGTCATTTCCTTACCAATATTAGATAAGATGGTTTCAGAAAGCTGAAGGATTGAATTTTTGGAATATATTAACCTGTCAATATTGCGAAATTAAAAAAATGTTTAAAGTTATCTAAAATGGTTTTGGTTTTCAAAGTTTGATGACGCCTTTTATTTTTGGTACTTAAAAACTTTTTTCCAAACAGTCTAAAATAGTCTACTTTGAGTATAAACAGAAAATTATTAAACAACAACACTTTTCGTGTGCAGGAAGATTTAGCTGTCGTATTGAAACCGATGTATAAGTAGGGCGATTCCGCAATCGCAGGTACAACATTTAGACTCACTTAAGGCTTTTTAAAAAGAAAATAAAAACTCTTTCTAAAGAAATGAGTGGCCAAAGGATTACAATTTTTTACGAGTTTTAATCATCATCTCAGGTTTTTTATTTTCGATTACGCATAATTTTACCAAAAATCAACCGATTTTTTAAATACTTGTACTTGTCATAGCTATCAGACAAGATCGTTGGTAATTGTTTATAACTGTTATTGCGTTTTTTATTAAATCAAAAAAAAGAAAATATATATGAACAAATTTTCGGAATTCGTTTTCTCAAAATGCGATTTTTTTCTTCTGAAATTAAAAAAAAATCGCAATCGGTTGATTTTTGTAAAGTTATCGTAATCGAAAATAAAAACCTGAGAATGATGAAAAAATCGATATTGGACGAAAAAACTGCATTGCCCAAAACTCGTAAAAAATTGTTGTTTGGGCCGTAAGAAAAAACACGTGTCAAATCAAATCGACCAATAAACAACATATTTGAGTTTTATCGAAAACATAAATCATGTCCCGCATCCACTGGGCCCTATATATTTCTACTTACAAAAATTAACCTAAAATCTGTTAAAAAATGACGGAGGCACGAAGTGGTTATGCAGGCAATACTAGAAGAGTGGAGTACTGACTAGGACCTGAAGGTTGTAATGTTCGATAATTTTTAAACAAAGGAAACTAGGCCACTGTAAAAGTGTAATGTTAATACAAGGCAGACAAAGTTAGTGACCTACAATGATCAGACCATTTCCTTTTCCATATATATAGGTCTGCGATGAGTCGAAAGCTTTACTAAATGCTATAATCTGGAGTTTTCCACCGTTCGCGACTTTGCAACAATACGCGAATGCTTGCCTGCCAGGGGAAAATCCAGCCAATGTCTACGTTAGAATAGACGCAAACCATTTCATGAGGGGCTGGTCCGATTTTTTAAAAATTGTCCGTCCAAGGATTAAAACCTTTTATCTTGCCGGTATTGGAATGCTGATGATCACCGTTGACATGGAAGTCGCTAGAAAAATAATCAAGGCAATTTTAATAATAGCTCAAAGCGAAACTATGGGTGATGGCACACCAACACTCCGCGCAGGAGAAGCCTTTATTAAGGAAATATCCACAAACGAAACTCCTGACATTATCAAAATTCGAAATATTATTCACCGGGTTAGTGAAGAAGAGTGTGCAGTTGATGGAGCCCTCGAAGAAGTGGTTGATACATCTGACGTAAAAATTAGCAGGGATCGATGATTTTGGCATGAATGGAAAACCAATATCGAGTCGGAAGTGCATTTAATTTTAGAAAAGGAAGAAGGAGAAAATGACAATGCAAGGTTTTGTCCCGAAATAGCGCACAGACTGTTATCAAAAATTGAAACTATTGCTCTGTGGGGAAATGTTTGCCATAACTCTTTTGGATATGGAAGAATTCCAGCGATGAGTGCAGCAGTAGAGGGAGAGTTTAATATGGTTAAAAATCATATTTTAAATAAAAAACCGCTTAGAGTAGACCTGCTGGTTCAAACATTAATAAAGCAAGACGAAGGAAGATTAGCAATATTTGAAGCACACATAATGAAAGATGGAGCAGCTGAGGGAGTGAAAGCTTACCAGCATAATAAAGAATTTTCCTCTGATGCATCGAGTAATGAAAGTACACACACCCATCCCAAAGATTCGCTGGAAGATGTTAGCAACATTCAAAAAAGTAATGAGTTTGGATTTGGTGACGATTTTGATGAGATTGACGGCTCGGAAAGAAAACTAATTGAAGATGAATGGAGAGCAAAAAAACAAGATATTGAAGAGGAAAAGGAAAATATTAAGCCACCTGTATCGAATAAACGAAAATATTTAACGTTTGATGCAAACAAGGATTGTCCAGCCTGTATTGAAGGAGACTCTCCAGATGGTGCTCACTGTTGTATTTTATGCTTTACAAAAGTGCATGCACTTGAAGAATGTTCAAAACCAGTGGGAAATGAGGAAGGATATGGTGAGGAAAGGCTGTGCATAAACTGTTTTGAGGACAAAAGAAAAAACGAACGGCTCGATTTACAGGAGAAGGAGAATTGGAGGGGTCAAGCAGATCCCTCCAAAACACGGAGAACGGCCATGTATTTTGGCGAAAACAAAAATACCCTAAAAGAAAGAATGGCTTTTGAAAAGCACCGCAAAATACCAATTCTAAAAACGGCAACACCATGGGATTGAAATTCGTTGAAATCAATATATGTAAAATGTCACTGCAAAACACATGTGCTTTTGATAGCATTTTACAAATTCTTTTGGCCGCAGCAACAGACCGTCAACAAATCGAGGCCTACATACGCGAAAACAAGACGCAAAACCATTCATTTTCCCTGGTAAGTCATATACTGGATAAAGGCATCTCTGCTAAAACCTATGCTCTGCGAGCTGAAGTCCTTGCTGAAATTCTGGGGGTTAGGGAAATTAAAAATCAAATTATAAACATGGACTGCCAGTTTAACGTTGGAAATTTATTTTCGAAAATATTTGCACAAACTCCCAGTTTTGTGCAGTCGTCCAAATGCCGTGGAGAATGTCCACGACGAAAAATGAATATCATAATGACATCAATAAGCGACGATGACTTATTACACGATAATTTTCATGTAAATGCCTTTGATGCCATTATACCGAGGAAACGGCGACCGTGCCCTAACTGCCAAGGAAAAAATGAAGAAGAACTCGAAATAGAGAAAGCAGGTAACGTTTTTTCAATTTCAAATTAAAAATATCTTTTTTTTTGAGATATTAACTGATAATGAACAAGGCTATTGATAGGATTCAACTTAGTTTCCTAAAATCTACCTAAAAATTTTTATGAGGAGAAGATTTAGCCAATGTGGTATGTTCTTAAAAATTACAAAACGCAATAATTTCATACAATTTCTAGATTCACTGAACATATTTTTTTCATTTATCTAGAAACTTTTTACGAGATACTTATTGCGTTTTGGTTTGGAACTCCTCAACTATTTAAACAAAGCCAGTTGATAGAAGTTTCTAATAACAGAATATCATCTCTCTTTTTAGCAAAAATTCTCGCATTCGAAAAGTTCGATTCCACAAGCATACCATTAGATAGGATCCCTACAACCCTAGAAAATCGAGCAATTGAGTCGGAGTACAAACTTGCCGGCATAATAAATTACACAGGACCATTGGTCCAAACAAGAAAATCCATAGGCTATTTGTCATCGAAATAGAGGAAAATGGATGATGTACGATGACTTATCCGATAAGCCCAAAATATGCGACGCAAAATTTAGGGCCCAACATAATCTGCTAATTTATGTAGCAAATAAGTAAACATTATTATTAATTTTTACATGTCAACTTTTTTAAGAAAACATAATATCTGAATATGATATTTATTGTGATATTTTTTCTTTATTTTCACTCACCCACTCAAAAGTTACTAGGGTGGTAGTGCTATGTAGGCATCAAGTTAGCACTACCAGGGGTTATTTTTTAAAAAAGTCGAACGGTCAATTTTTCGTTTCCACGGTGAAAAACGGTAAAAAAACGGGAATTATTGGCATACTTTTTCTTCATTTTCACCCACCCACTCAAAAGTTACTAGGGTGGTAGTGCTATGTAGGCATCAAGTTAGCACTACCAGGGGTTATTTTTTAAAAAAGTCGAACGGTCAATTTTTCGTTTCCACGGTGAAAAACGGTAAAAAAAAAATGGGAATTATTGGCATACTTTTTCTTCATTTTCACCCACCCACTCAAAAGTTACTAGGGTGGTAGTGCTATGTAGGCATCAAGTTAGCACTACCAGGGGTTATTTTTTAAAAAAGTCGAACGGTCAATTTTTCGTTTCCACGGTGAAAAACTGTAAACAAAACGGGAATTATTGGCATACTTTTTCTTAATTTTCACCCACCCACTCAAAAGTTACTAGGGTGGTAGTGCTATGTACGCATCAAGTTAGCACTACCAGGGGTTATTTTTTAAAAAAGTCGAACGGTCAATTTTTCGTTTCCACGGTGAAAAACGGTAAAAAAACGGGAATTATTGGCATACTTTTTCTTAATTTTCACCCACCCACTCAAAAGTTACTAGGGTGGTAGTGCTATGTACGCATCAAGTTAGCACTACCAGGGGTTATTTTTTAAAAAAGTCGAACGGTCAATTTTTCGTTTCCACGGTGAAAAACGGTAAAAAAACGGGAATTATTGGCATACTTTTTCTTAATTTTCACCCACCCACTCAAAAGTTACTAGGGTGGTAGTGCTATGTACGCATCAAGTTAGCACTACCAGGGGTTATTTTTTAAAAAAGTCGAACGGTCAATTTTTCGTTTCCACGGTGAAAAACGGTAAAAAAACGGGAATTATTGGCATACTTTTTCTTAATTTTCACCCACCCACTCAAAAGTTACTAGGGTGGTAGTGCTATGTAGGCATCAAGTTAGCACTACCAGGGGTTATTTTTTAAAAAATTTGAACGGTCAATTTTTCGTTTCCACGGTGAAAAACGGTAAAAAAACGGGAATTATTGGCATACTTTTTCTTAATTTTCACCCACCCTCTCAAAAAAAGTTACTAGGGTGGTAGTGCTATGTAGGCATCAAGTTAGCACTACCAGGGGTTATTTTTTAAAAAATTTGAACGGTCAATTTTTCGTTTCCACGGTGAAAAACGGTAAAAAAACGGGAATTATTGGCATACTTTTCCTTAATTTTCACCCACCCACTCAAAAGTTACTAGGGTGGTAGTGCTATGTACGCACCAAGTTAGCACTACCAGGGGTTATTTTTTAAAAAAGTCGAACGGTCAATTTTTCGTTTCCACGGTGAAAAACGGTAAAAAAACGGGAATTATTGGCATACTTTTTCTTAATTTTCACCCACCCACTCAAAAGTTACTAGGGTGGTAGTGCTATGTACGCATCAAGTTAGCACTACCAGGGGATATTTTTTAAAAAAGTCGAACGGTCAATTTTTCGTTTCCACGGTTTAAAACGGTAAAAAAACGGGAATTATTGGCATACTTTTTCTTAATTTTCACCCACCCACTCAAAAGTTACTAGGGTGGTAGTGCTATGTACGCATCAAGTTAGCACTACGAGGGGTTATTTTTTAAAAAAGTCGAACGGTAAATTTTTCGTTTCCACGGTGAAAAATGGTAAAAAAACGGGAATTATTGGCATACTTTTTCTTAATTTTCACCCACCCACTCAAAAGTTACTAGGGTGGTAGTGCTATGTACGCATCAAGTTAGCACTACCAGGGGTTATTTTTTAAAAAAGTCGAACGGTCAATTTTTCGTTTCCACGGTGAAAAACGGTAAAAAAACGGGAATTATTGGCATACTTTTTCTTAATTTTCACCCACCCACTCAAAAGTTACTAGGGTGGTAGTGCTATGTACGCATCAAGTTAGCACTACCAGGGGTTATTTTTTAAAAAAGTCGAACGGTAAATTTTTCGTTTCCACGGTGAAAAACGGTAAAAAAACGGGAACTATTGGCATACTTTTTCTTCATTTCCACCCACCCACTCAAAAGTTACTAGGGTGGTAGTGCTAACTTGACGCCTTGTTGGCACATTTTGGGCCATAGTTTAAAAAATAATAATGAGATCCAAAATCTGTTTTGGGATATCAGTTACGGTTAACAAGCGGCAATTACTGGCGTTTTTTGTTTTAAGCTAGCTGTTGCCAATTCCAAGTTGCAGGGGTGGTAGTGCTAACTTGACGGTCAAAACAGCATTTTTAGGAATATTTTGAAAAATACTAGTGCGATCAATTTTTCGTTTGCACGGTAAAAACTTTAAGCGAAATAATGCGTTGCATTAAGGAAATTTCGAGGAATTGTTGGAAAAGGCAGTGTCAGAATATAACCACTCAATCCATTCGGTGACACGAAAAGACCAGTCGACTTGTTTTTCGGGAGAAACGTTACATTTACACCCGATGACATAGAAAAGACAAGACATGAAAACCTACATAAGCTGGCGCAAAAGCAAAGTAAAGACATCGAATATCACAACAGGAAAAAACAGATTGCGAAATCTTACCTGCCAGGACAGGTAATTTACGTAAAAAAAATAGAAGATTAGGAACTAAGTTAAGTAAGTTATATAGTAAGGAAGTAGTTAGGGAAAATAGGAATAGTACATTCATAACAGAGAAAGGACAAATAATACATAAAAGCAGGATACGAAACTAACGACCAAAAACATTTCATTACAGACTACTTCTGATAAAATTATGCCTCGCCGAGGTTCAAATACTAGATTATGCAAACTCACAACTAATCACTATAGAAAAAGGACTGGCAAAGCTACAGACCGGAACGTTCAGGATAATACATGAAATTGACATATTGAGTCAAAAGCGGAAATCCTAGACAAAAACCCAAATTACCCGTTTCTCTCCCACCTAATATCTCAAATAAAAATACACATAAGTAACTTAAAAACACAGAAAAAATTTAAAAGATCACTGAATTTCTTGGGTAGCGCCTGGAAATGGATTTCCGGCAGTCCGGACCATGAAGATCACGAAATAGTTTTAAATAAAGTGAACAATGCCCTTGAGAATAACAACAACTAGGTCCTTATCAATAAGCTTACAATCGAAAAAGTTAATGAAATTACAAATATTACAAACCACATATTAAAAGAGGTCCAAAAAGGAATAAAAGAAGAGATGGAATTATTTTTAAAATTAAAATACAAATTGGAAATTCTGAAAGAAGAAATTGTAAATATTGTGTACGCAATACATTGGGCAAAAGCCAACACAATTAATTCATACATATTGTCAAATGAAGAAATAAATATTGCAAAAACAATTTTCGACAGAGATAACATTCCTTTCGTTAATTTGGACGAAGCTTTAGAATTCGCAGAAATAAAAATAGCAACTAATCGAAACTTGATAATCTACATTATGAGTCTACCCACGGTAGAAGACCAAATTTGTAAAGTAATAGAAATAAAAGCAGTAAAAAAGAATGGAAAAATTAATAGAATAAAGTTTAACTCAATTCTCAGTTGCCAAAATAATACATTTGGAATTAAAAACGATTTCAGAACATATAACTCCTTACGAATATGTTCAAAAAATTGGTTAGTAGATTTAAGCAAAGAATACTGCATAAGCAATCTTTTAAAAAGCCGCCTGCCAAACTGCACTGTGACCAACAGCCAGCATATCCCAGAAGTCGAACAAATATCACCGGACATCCTATTCCTGAATGCCTTTAGAGGAAACATACAGTTGAACGAAGATCTTATACCACTTGGCGGTACTTTCCTAATTCATTTTAATAACGCTTCAATAAAAATTAAAGGAAAAAGTTTTTCTAATGCGGAGAGCACGACACACATTCAAAAGATATTTATTCAAAGCTTACAAATACAAGAAGACACCACATTCCACAGAAAAGTAAATAAGGTAAAAGTCACGTACTGAAATATGACTCCTTGAAAATAAGCAATTGGGAATGCAACAATTGATGAGAAGGGCACCGCCAGCAAAAGGCCATCTGCAACAAGCGATGGAAATCGTCAAGCGAGTACTCGGAAATAAGCAAATGTGAATGCAACAATTGATGAGAAGCACACCGTCAGCAAAAGGCCATCTGCAACAAGCGATGGAAATCGTCAAGCGAGTAAAACAACATCAGAGTCAGTGGCAGAGCTGAGTAGCAGAGCAAGTTAGATTTAAGTAATAACAAATTTTGTAAAGTTAGTCTTAAGTTGAAGTTGAACGAATAAAGGAGCTAAGCTCCCGAAAATATATTTTTTTTGAAACTTAAATGTGAAATAAGTTAACTTATATACTTATTTGGAGTATTCAAACCTCGTGAGGTAGGTTAGGTTAGGTTGAAGTGGGTGCCTCCGCTGTCCAAGCGGAGACTCACGTAGGCCGCTGTGGCTCTTTGTGCTACCACGCGGGGGGGCCCTATTACCTATTTCCCTACTTCCGAAGAATGTTTAGACCCCAGTTTGGCTAAGCCAACGCGTTTGCCTGACAAAACACAAGATGTCGTTTGTGTGTGCAGATTCAAGCTCCGCAAGACCCTCGAAGGAGTGTCTGGATTGGCTTCGGTACCTGGTTTCTGACAGTGCGGGACAGTGGCACAGATAGTGATCTACGCTTTCTATCTTCTCGCCCCTACAGCTGCAGCAGAAGTCATTTGTTTGTAGGCCCATAAAGGCACCATTAGTGCCCATGAGACAGTGAGCTGTGAGAAGGCCCACTAGTGGGCTTATAGAGATACGGTTTAACAGTATCACCGATTGCGATCTCTTTTCATCCAGCTTAGGCCAGATTTGCTTGGATATTCTACATGTAGGTTCCATGGCCCATCTGGCGTTTGCCCGATGCCTGAATAGAGATCGCAAGCAGTGCTTGCAGGTGTTTAGAGGAGAGCTGGCCCAACCAGCGGAGGTTATTGTTTGCAGACTGGTGCCTTCTCTAGCTAGCTCGTCCGCAGCCCAGTTTCCTGAAATGTCACAGTGGCCAGGAACCCATATATTGCTCAGGTTGCATTTTTCAGCTAGCTCGTTGAGGGTTTCTCTGTACTTCAACGCCACTAGTGACGAGGTCTTGCTGCATTGCAGGGATTTTATGGCAGCCTGACTGTCCGAAAAAATTGAAATAGAATTGGTCACCTGCAGGCTAGCAAGATAGATAGCTATAATTTCAGCCTGAAAGACACTGCAGTGGTCGGGTAAGCGTAAGCTTTCGCTAAGATTGTGCTTCTCTGAGTATATTGCGCTGCCGACTCTGTTGTTCAGTTTAGAGCCATCTGTAAAAACGGAGATTTCGTGAGATCCCGGCTCCCTGCCATTTGCCCACTCGTTCCTCTCTGGGATTCTTGTGGAGAATTTGTTGTCCCAGCAAGGGGACGGTATTGTATGATCCAACTTTAAGGTTTCTGGGGCCTGCTTCAGGATCCGGGTGTGATCAAACCTGCAGTCCCTCCATGGCGTTGAGCCTTGCCCGTTGCAGGAGGCAGAGTATTTTCCATATAGATCAGTGGGGAGAAGGAATAATATGGTTTCAAGAGCTTTGGTGGGAGTGGAGGGAAGGGAACCGCTAGTAAGCATTGCCGCCATCCTCTGCACTCTCGTTACTTAGCTCTTATTAGATTCGATATCGAGCACCGTCCACCATACGGTGACGGCGTAGAAAAGTATTGGTCTCACCACTGCCGTGTAGATCAATGGACGATGCGGTGCTGGAGACCCCACCTTTTTCCTATTGTCGACTTACAGGCGTAGAGAGCTATTGTGGCTTTCCGGGACTTTCCACATTTCGCTTCCAGTCTAACTTCCTGTCTAGAATAACTCCGAGATATTTAACCTCTGTAGAGAGTTTGATTTCCCTCCCATTTAGGGACGGGTGGGTAAATTCTGGTATAATACGTTTGCGGGTAAAAAGCACCATCTCAGTTTTTTCACTGCTGATGCTGAGTCCGCATTCCCTAGACCAAGTATTTATTAGATTAAGAGCATATTGCAAGAGTTCGCCCAGCACCGGAAGGTGTTTGCCGGTAACTGTCAAGGCTATGTCATCGGCATATGCAATGACTTGGCATCCGGTGGGCTGTAGTATAGATAACAGAGCGTTCACCGTCAGGTTCCATAGTAGAGGAGAAATAACGCCCCCTGGGGGGTTTCTCTGTTGGTATATCTTCTTAACGATGAGTTGCCCAGCTCAGAAATAATGCTTTTCTTGTTTAGAAGGAGCTCACCGAATTCCACAAGAGGCTCTTCTGCCCCTAGTGAACGTAGAGATTTTGTGACCCCTGCTGGGAGAACGTTGTTGAAGGCTCCTTCTATGTCGAGAAAGATACCCAGCGTGAATTCTTTAAAGGCAAGTCCCTTCTCTATCTTAGTAACGATAGCATGTAGAGCTGTCTCTACGGATTTGCCCATAGAGTAGTAGTGTTGGTTGTTGGAGATTAGGGCTAGATTTGCCGATCGTCTAATATAGGCGTCGTTCTAGAACTTTTAGAAGGAAGGCGGTCAGATTAATTGGTATGAAGTCCTTTGGACTGTTGCACGATATCCTGCCTTCTTTAGGTATGAGGACTACCTTGGCTTTGGTCCATTCCGTGGGAATATAGATCAGGTTGAGGCAAGCCTTTTAGATTTTAGCTAGCAGCGGGCTTATAAGATCGCTTGCAGCTTGTAATTCAGCGGGAAATATTTCCGGAGATTTGAAGGGATTGATTGCCCAGATAACTCCTTTTTCGCTCACAATGTGGTCCAGGGGTCGAAACGGCCCTGTGTTAGATTGCGCGTTTAAGAGGTATGGTTGAGGGGTGCAGCCTGGAAAGTGAGTGCTGACCAGGGTATATAGAATTTCTGTACTAGAAGTGGCCCATTCTCCGTTCGCTGTGCGAATGCAGCTGGGAGGTATGAGTTTTTGGAGAGGACCTTTCGTAAGCGCTTGCCTCGTTAAAAAGTTTTCTGCTGTTTTTCCTCTGCTCGGAGATTTCTTGGTTCCACCAATAGGGTTTCTTTTTGCCCCTTACCTTAATCTCCGGGCAGGCTGCTGTGAAGGCAGCGTTGCAAGATTTGGTGATAAGATCTACTGCTTCTTCTATTTTTGACGATGAGTCTGGCTCACCGAGAGAAGCAAATGTTGTGTCTATAGGAGGCGCTTCATCAGTTCTTAGCGGTAGGCTCGACATACCGTGAGAAGCGTTTCTTAGGAGAGTAGAGGATAGGACTTTTTTATAAATGTTCCAGTCCGTACGTCTCCTATTCCTGTAAGCCACCCTAGGCGGTGTACGCAAAAGCAGAGTAAAAGTGATATACATATGATCAGAGTAGAAGTTTTCCTTGCTGCCAACGACCCAAGGCTCCTGGACTAGAACGACGTCCTCATATGTTGTGCTGAGGCTTAAGATTAGGGCAGCCGAGACTACCTTAGAGTGGTGCAGGTTTATTTGCAGTATCTCCGCGCCCGTTAAATGTTGGCTTCAACATCGACGTCCATCCTCTGCTGATCCGCAACGTCGGACGATAGTATCGTCGGATTCCAGCAGAAGTTGCTCGTCCATGCCAGTAAAGAACTGACCCGCAAACTCAGCGATACACTCTCGGCATCCGGAGTGCTGCGTGCCAGTTCAATGTCGGCCCCACGTCCACTCAATGTGTTGCATGGGTCCTCGAGATTCCGTGTGGCGGTTGCGGGTTCACTCGAGGCTGTATCCCCACCGACCAGATCTTCCGGTGCGGAGGCGGTACCTTCCTCAGAGCCAGGGGCAGTAGATCCACTCGGGGTGTTTCCGTCTAACTCCTAGCCCTGAGGTACAGGCTCACCTTCGTCCGGTGCTTCTTCTTTAGTACCATCCCTTCGAATCTTAAACGTGATGGAGTAGAAGCCGTAGCTTAAAACTCCATCACATTCGTCAAGCCAAGGGAGAGAAGCCTCGTTTATGATGAAATCAACAACGCTGCTTCGCCCTTGTCTCGCCGACCCGGACTATCCTCCAATCACTCGAAGGTAACCCCTTGTTTGATTCCGCGATGGTTTCTAAAATCTTGCCAGGATCCGCTATGCCGTCTGGGACCCAGGCCCAAGCTCTCGGTCTGTTCGGAATTTCTTCCAAACCGACCGCATCCAGGCTGACCTCAGGCCACAGCTGTCCTAGCGAAGCTATGGCGAGTTTGTAAAGCTTGAACGAGCGCTCATCGGCCCAGGAGACAAGGTTGACCCTGTCCTGGTAACATCCGGCATCACGAATAGTGGGAGCCGGCCCCGGATACTTGGTCATGATGTCCCTAAAGATCTTGAGAAGGCCGTTAAGGACATCCTTCCAGTTATCCGGGGTCATGTTCCCATCCGGGTGACCGCGGTTCAAAACCGCCAGCATAAAGTTGGCCTTAGCCGCCTCGCTGAAGGTTTTGGTCAGGGCAGGGAGAGTAGAGGCCGAAGGCTTGTGCCTTTTGGGAACGCTCGAGGGATTTCCCATAGACCTTTGTCTTTTAAAGGCCGGCATCTTCGAGTCAGAAGATTGGTTGGTGGCAGAAGAGGTAGTCGCAGTACCTTGGGGAAGGGGTTGTTATTGCTGCTCTTCTGCAGCAATATTCTGTCTGGCCCAAGCCAGAGAACTTTATTGCTCTGCCGTCAACTTGTCGATGGGAGAGTTGCCAAATCTCTCACCAATTTTGGCGGCGTTGCGGATGTTCCGCTGGTTGCGGACGGAAATCGGGATTCGCTTGTTTGCCTTGGAACCCTCAAGAGGTTCAGCCGGCTTGCTAGATAGCTTTGCAGCGGTAGAGGCAATACTTTTATCCGTGTAGGACTTATTGCTGTTTTCACCCTGCTGGCGAGAGGTGGCCGGTACGGACGTGGGACGGGCCTCCTGTGCTTGCTCAGTCGGACGCTGCTTTCCCTCTTTGGGGCTAGCTTTACCGGCTGCTGCGGGATTACACTTTCCCTCAAGGGGTTTAGTCCTTCCAATAGCTTGGACAGGTGGCCGCGAAGTATTTTGAGCACGTGGAGGCCTGGTCGGCGCCATCTGTGCGGTTCCCGACGGATTGGTTACTTTTTTAACGCCTAGTCCAAGGGCGGCATCTTTACCCGTGAAGGAATCCGAGGCTTGGTTTTTTTGTCGATTCATAATATCTGGTTCGTCAGCTGTCTACTAAGATGAGACCGTTCGGCCGCCTGAAAAAATGGAAAGGGGAACAATGCGGTCGGCTGCGGTAGAGCTCCATACCGCAGCAAGTCGCCGTTAATCCCGCAGTTGACCGGTATCCGGGAGGCTTCGTAAAAATACAGTGGGATACCCCTGACTGCAAACCATCCAATGGGCACGGAAACGCATAAAACTCTGGATTAGGGGTGGACCACCTTTTCAACTGGGCGTGGTCCGGTTCCCACACTGAAGCCACGTTTAAAACCCATTTCTATGCCTGAGCTATTAAGGAGCTGGGGCACAAATGGAAATGATTCCCAAACTTAGCTAGCACTCCCCTGGAAGTGGAAACTGTTGTGCTATTTCCAGCCGGTACCCTCTGGGAGGGTTCAGCCCAATGATTTTCGCCAGCCACCTCGTGAGGTAGTATCAAACGAACGTGTTCCGAATATTCTTAATTAACGGTTTATCCGGAACACTTCCATGAATACTTAAACGGAAAAGAGCTTTCGAAACTTCAGAATAAATGGTAAATACTCCTTTTAGTATTTGTCACAAAAACGCCCTATATCAAAATTAGGTTGAAGAACGCCTTATCTCAGAATGTTTTACATTAGCTGTCTCTTATATCAAAACACTGTTACGAATATTAGCAAAACTAAGGAGTGCTGCCATCTCTAAGCCGATGCTAAGCAGTGACGTGAATTCACATCCATAGATCAATCATTATGTATCTACATAAACGAAACAATAATTGCGTCTACACATATGTACCACGTACGTATACGAGCAGCGGAGAGTCAATGCACAAACACATGCATATATCTGAGATACTCCTGAAAGTATGCAATGAGAAAAACTATAAAAATCATGCAATTGTAGTTACAACTGAGAAGTTTGAGAGCTGCTGCACTAGTAGTTGAAATCCGAGAGTATAAAAGGCGGCAATTGTAGAGGCGCTGGAATTCAGTTTGATTTGAGTTGTCAAGCAGTTTCGACTAAGACGCTATCTAGCGAGCAAGAGCAGTATTATTTTGAATAATAGAGTTTCATTTGAGCTATCAATCAGTTTGGTTATTAAGCAAGCTATTCGTTGCACAGTTTGAGTGTTATTGTGAAGTACTTTAATAAAGGCCATTTTGCATTATTACAAATTGGAGTTTATTCAACAGTTTAGTGATTTGAACTTAGCAGAGGATTGCAAATAAGAGGATTTGCAAGTAGTAGAGGCGCTGGAATTCAGTTTGATTTGAGTTGTCAAGCAGTTTCGACTAAGACGCTATCTAGCCAGCAAGAGCAGTATTATTTTGAATAATAGAGTTTCATTTGAGCTATCAATCAGTTTGGTTATTAAGCAAGCTATTCGTTGCACAGTTTGAGTGTTATTGTGAAGTACTTTAATAAAGGCCATTTTGCATTATTACAAATTGGAGTTTATTCAACAGTTTAGTGATTTGAACTTAGCAGAGTATTGCAAATAAGAGGATTTGCAAGTAAATTCGTTACAATACATTGAACTTATTTATGATCAGATAGGGAGTTTTTGAAACAAATTTTGAGATAGTTTTTTTGAATAAAATTCTGGCGTACGGAATTCTTCAAATTCTGAAAGAATGACCAAACCAACATAGCTCTTTATCAATTCACGAAATATTTAGTAGAAAATGAATTATTTCACCCTTAACCTGTTCGCATTTACAAATTTATAAACACTACTAATAAACTACTGAATATATACTTTTCGCTGAAGGGGATTGAATTATTCCCCGTTTTCTTTACTTCGTAAAAGCAACCCATCCAGATTTTTAAATTTGGGAGTGTCAAAGCTCTGTCATCATTGGATAACAAACCTCTAGTAATTGAATCATGATTCCAACATGCTTCACAGAACATGAACTGTCCTCTCGGGTGTCTATTAAATATAATACCGTTTTTGTAAATAAATTAGATATAAAAAAACATGATAATCACGTTATTTTTTATGGAATTGTTTATTTTATTTTTATTGAAACCAAACATTAAACGATGAACACAAATTCACGTAAATATCATAAATTACAAGATCTAATTATTTTACAAAAGCTATTGAAAATTTCGGTTCGATTATGGTAAGGATTTGAATATATGTATGGGTTAGGCCATGTTAATTCCAATCCAATAAAGTTATCCAGTACGAGGGCATCAAAAATAGTCCGATTAAGTTGGTGGATTTGAAGTTTTTTGGTTTAGTCTGTATTGTGGAATATTTGGCAAGTTGCCTAAATATCATTTTAAAACACTTTTGAACGACCGTAATGAACAGCATATGACATTTTTTCACGACGTAGTTTGCTAAATATTTTTCGCTGTGAAAATTCAAAAAAGTACTGAAATTCCGAATCCTTAGATTTCATTTTAATTAAAAAAAAAAAGTCATAAAAAATACTATCAAGAGAGGCATTTTTTTGCAATTTTCAGCAAGTTTGCCTTCAGTTAATTGATTAATTTTTGTTATCAACTGCCATTAGACAAGACGTGTTCATCAAACAGTGTTAACGCTTAAATTCAGGCATTTTGTATATACATACATATAACCGTAAAAATTAATGGCGCATAGTCATAGTCAAAATAAAGGGGTTTTATATTTAGTTGCAGCTCTTTTCGCAGATATGTAGCTCTTGAAAATTTTGTCATAAAGCCGGTTTTGGAGATATTGATAAAAATATAAACCCGGAAAACCTTAAATTTTTTTACTTATTTAAACACTTCTTAACCGATTGTGTTGAAATTTTATCAGGATGTACATACCTATATGGGGTATATTTAGGTAAAATTTTGTTGATACCCGAAACCCGGTTTTAGAGATATCGGCAAAAATATGAAACCGGGTAACCGTCAAATATTTCATACCCGTTTGTTAATTTTTTCTCTACACCACAGTAGTACACCATCAATTGCCTCATCTTGGAATATTCACGCAAGGAAAGTTATAATTAAAAAATTAACAAACGGGTATGAAGTGATAAAAGTAAAATTGTAGCTGTGCCCACAAAAAAACATGCTCCTGAAACAAATTTACGCAACCAAGTGCGTCCACTTTTCTGCCTCTACCTTCAAAACTGAAAGGGGCACATCGAATTTGAAGCCCCACGTATTTTTAGTCCCTGATAGGCTATTATCGTGCATAATCCAAATTTCAATACTCAGTTGCCTCAAAAAGCTATAAGCAAAAAACTGTCAATATTGAAGATGACAAAAAAAAAGTATCGCTACTTTGATTGATGATAGTTTTGAGTATTGGAGGCATGGCGCAACGATACAAGGTAGCAGCATGGAACAGCTGATTATAAACTTTTTTTATTTGATTTGATACATCAACTTCCGGTGCAGTACGATTTTGACATTTGTCCATCGAATTTACAAAAACAAAGTACATGGAACTTTGATTTATGTTTGTAGGTATGTCACCATGCTGCCACCTTGTATCATTCCGCTTTGATTGGAGTGGCACATTAATTTTGCCCATACCTTTAGAATCTCCGTCTCAAAAACAACATTAAGTTTGAATTTAATAGTGTTTCACCAATGCCTCAAAATTACAAAAAAAAAAAAAAAAAAATTAAGGGTATCGCTTGAAAAAGTGTAAAAATCGATCGAAGTTCTGCAAAAACTTACTATCAACTTCCTTGATTTTTAAAATCATCAGATCGGATAGTCAAAAGGTTAAACTTAATGCCCTTGTACTTTTTTCTGGCCTTAAGTTTTTTGCCCGTGTGTAAAACCCGAGTATCCAAAAAAGTAAAAGTTTTTGGGATTTGCCCATATATTTATGCGGTGTAGTGACTTTGCGTAATTGCGATTTTTGGAAAGAGAATTAATTCGTTAATTTAATGCAATAATTAAAATAAACAAACACGCCACAAAACGTATAGAAGGCATTTTTATAAATATATGACAAAAGCAGCGACTGCCTTGAGAAAACATCGAGTAATTTGCCAAAGTATCGAGTGCCAGCTCCTAACAAATAAAAACTCTTTGAAAACGCTGCAAGTTAATTTAAAACCCTTATTATTTTGACTTTGACCATGCGCTAATATATTTAATATTTTTACTTCTAAGTTGAGTATCGCATTGTGAATCAAACTAAGTGTGATATCTTCTGCATACGCGTCAAAATTCCAAAGTGATTGGATCACCTGATTTGTAATTGACTATCGCTGTCTCATTCTGTATCTCTTTCTATCACCCGCTGAATATAAGCCGGCCCTATGCGCCGCCATATTGAACACTCTGTCCAAACGCTAAAAAGTAGCCATATTCAACATTATGTCAGGCAGTTGACAGATAAGATACCACGCTTAGTTTGATTCATAATGGAGTATCGCCCTAAGATAATTTGACAGAATGAGATTTGACGATCTTTTGACCGCTTAAGGGCCCATTACTGATACTTAGCATAGACTTGACTTGGCTTGAGAACTGTCACTTACAGTTCTGTTAAATGAATATTGCATGTTACTGATTACTCAAAACTTAGCAACACTTGACTTGACTTAGAAGTCTGTTGAACTTAGCCCCCATTACTGATACTTAGCATAGACTTGACTTGACTTGGCGTAAACTTGGCAACTTAGCCACGATTATACTCCACTTGGCGCATAAAATCTGGCATCATAATCAGCGTTGAAATTTATTTTTAAATAAACGTCAATTTGTATGACAAAATGTCAAAATGAAATGGAAACAAACAAATGGCATCTCAAAATGTAAACGTCACTTAGAACTTACATAGAAAATCAAAATTCAACAGACTTCTAAGTCAAGTTAAGTTTTGAGTAATCAGTAACATGCAATGTTCATTTAACAGAACTGTAAGTGACAGTTCGCAAGCCAAGTCAAGTCTATGCTAAGTATCAGTAATGGAGCCTTTTTGATTTTCTATGTAAGTTCTAAGTGACGTTTACATTTTGAGATGCCATTTGTTTGTTTCCATTTCATTTGAACATTTTGTCATACAAATTGACATTTATTTAAAAATAAATGTCAACGCTGATTATGATGCCAGGTTGTATGCGTCAAGTGGAGTATAATCGTGACTAAGTTGCCAAGTTTACGCCAAGTCAAGTCTATGCTAAGTATCAGTAATGGGAGCTTTACTTATAAGAAATTGCCGATTTCTTGGGAGGTGAGTAGCAGCAAAGTGTGATTGCATTTGACAGTTTTCTCATATAGAATTGGACTACAATGTAAAAAAAAAACATAACCCATTTTAGTTATTTTTAAACGGTTTTACATATTGAGCTTGACTTTTTGTAGCGAATTTTGTAATTAAAATTTAAGTAACTTCCCGATAAGCTACAAGCTTAAAACTTAGAATATAGTTCGGAACCCCATGACATGGCAATAATAAGAAAGAAAAAACTCCGAAAGGTGGCGCGTTGATCGAAATATTTCAAAAAATCGTATTTGTGGTTCGATGTGGTTCATATTTGGAACACATAATACACACATGAATAGAAAGCGACCTATGAGAAAAAAGCGCCGCTAGGTGGCGCAAGGATCGAGATATTCAAAAAAATCGTATTTGTGGGCCGAGTTGGCTCATATTTGGAACACATAATTCACACATGAATAGAAAGCGACCTATGAAAAAAATCGCCGCTGGGTGGCGCAAGGATCGAGATATTCAAAAAAATCGTATTTGTGGTCCGGTTTGTCTCATATTGGGAACACATATTACATTGTCCGGTAGAAGTGACATCAAAATACTTTGGTGTTCGAGGGACAAGCATACGTGGCGCTTAGTCGAGTAAAGTCTTTGGAAGGATTATGTATTAAGGACTTAGATCGTAGCAAATTGGCAGGGAAGAGTCCTTGTAATAATGAGTTACTAAATGAACTAAATAGAATGAGAAATAATAGGCAATTAAATAAAGACTAAAAACTTGAAAATAAAATAATTTAAAATAAAATGTTTAAGTTAAACGGTTTTATTGAAAACGATACTTACATTAAGTAATAATAATACTAAAAGCTGGAAAATAATTAGGTAGGTCCTAGGTACTAGTCATCACACTCCCCATCAATCTAGGACGTTGATCAGGCATTTAAATAAAAGCGTTGGTCGCGTCAAACTCCTGTAGGAATGAAAACGGCGACCTTGTAACTGATGTCCAGAGAGTGCTTAGATTATGGAGGGAACACTTCTCTGCTCTCCTAAATGGAGGCAGCAATTCACCGCGCAGAGATGAAGAACCCGATCCCGCAATCGATGATGATGGAATATATGTCCCCCCGCCCGATTATGACGAAGTTAGAATAGCAATAACCAGATTGAAAAACAACAAGGCCGTGGGCGCTGATGGATTGCCTGCGGAGCTATTCAAGTTCGGCGGCGAGGAGTTGGTAAGGCGCATGCAGCAGCTTCTTAGCAAAATATGGGCGGACGAAAGCATGCCCGACGGTTGGAATCTAAGTGTTCTTTGCCCAGTCCACAAGAAGGGGGATACTGCAAAATGCACCAACTATCGTGGAATCAGCCTTCTTAATATCGCATATAAGGTCCTTTCAAGTGTATTGTGCGAAAGATTGAAGCCCACCGTGAACCGGCTGATTGGACCTTATCAGTGCGGCTTCAGACCTGGTAAATCTACCATCGACCAGATTTTCACAATGCGCCAAATCTTGGAAAAAACCCGTGAAAAGAGAATCGACACACATCACCTCTTCGTCGACTTTAAAGCCGCCTTCGACAGCACGAAAAGGAGCTGCCTATATGCCGCTATGTCTGAATTTGGTTTCCCCGCAAAACTTATACGGCTGTGCAAAATGACGTTGAGCAACACCATCAGCTCAGTCAGAATTGGGAAGGACCTCTCCGAGCCGTTCGAAACTAAACGAGGTTTCAGACAGGGTGACCCCCTATCGTGCGATTTCTTTAATTTGATGCTGGAGAAAATTATACTAGCTGCAGAACTTAACCGCACTGGAACAATATACTATAAAAGCGTGCAATTACTGGCATATGCTGATGACATTGATATCATCGGCCTAAACACCCGCGCTGTTAGTTCTGCTTACTCCAAGCTGGAAAAAGAAGCGGTAAAGATGGGTTTGATGGTGAATGAGGACAAAACGAAGTACCTGCTGTCATCGAGCAAAGAGTCAGCGCCTTGGCAACCACGCTACTGTTGGCAGCCATAATTTCGAAATAGTAAAAGACTTCGTTTATTTGGGAACCAGCATCAACATTAGCAACAACATCAGCACTGAAATCCAGCGAAGAATCAATCTTGCCAATAAATGCTACTTTGGACTAGGTAGGCAATTGAAAAGTAAAGTCCTCTCTCGGCGAACGAAAATCATACTCTACAAGTCACTTATCGTACCCGTCCTGCTATATGGGGCAGAAGCATGGACCATGACAACAGCAGATGAAGCGGCTTTGGGAGTGTTCGAGAGAAAAGTTCTTCGAAAGATTTATGGACCTCTACGCGTTGGCGATTACCGAAGAAGATTTAATGATGAGCTGTACGAGCTATACGCAGACATCAACATAGTCCAGCGAATTAAAACGCAGCGGCTGCGCTGGCTAGGCCATGTTATGCGAATGAAAGATGATGCTCCGGCCAAGAAAGTGTTTCTATCGGAACCCGCCTATGGAAGCAGAGGTAGAGGGCGGCCCCCACTCCGTTGGAAGGACCAGGTGGAAAACGATTTAAACTCCCTTGGTGTGACCAATTGGCGCCGGTTGGCGGAGCGAAGGAGCGACTGGCGCGCCTTGTTGGACGGCCATAACCGTTTAGACGGTTAAGCGCCAATTAAGTAAGTAAGTAAGTTGGTCGCGTCAAATTTCTACCTAGTACCTACCTAATTATTTTCTAGCTTTTAGTATTATTATTACTTAATGTAAATATTGTTTTCAATAAAACCGTTTAACCTTTTATCATAAATTTTTTTTAAATTATGTTTGCTGGGTTGGAGCTGTTTTGGTCGATATGTATAAAGAAAAAACCAAGAGTTTTTACTTTTCTCTTCTATGCATTTCGACGCATCCGCGTCATCATCAGGAAGTATATTTATTTTCAAACAAACAACATGAAAATACAAAAGTAATTTTTTAAATTATTTTATTTTGTTTCGTTTTAAAATTTTAAATTTGTGAAAGATTAATTTTTTTTGTTGGTTTTTTGGCTTTTAGTTTGTAAAAATGTTTGTTAATTGTCGAGCTCGAGGCCATACAATATTAAATAACAAACAAAGAAAACTTTTTTATTTGTATATGTTATATATTGTTGTTTTTTTATTTATCGATATTTCGACATCAAATAGAGGTCATCTTCAGGACTAGAAATACACAAATACAAGTACCTATTATAATAAAAAACATAAAGTACATGTATACATTTGACTTACATCGTTGGATGTACCAGATCGACTAATTTAAAATTTGATATGACAAAAACGAAAATAAACATAAAAAGTAAACAAATAAAGAACCGTAATTATAAACAAAATTCTTAACTAACAACAATATAGCATAAAAAGTTAAACCGTGAGCCACACCCATAGCATAAGTATGTATTAAATTCCCACCAGGTAAATGTCGTTGTATAACACTCTCAGCATTAATTTTTGCAATTTTTCTTTACCAATTGTCTGTATGCGTGAGCGCATTGGTCTGTGTCTGACTTAAAATTCATTCTTTTATCGTTGGGTGTGCTGATTATGTGAATCATCTCCAAAATATAGCGTTTCGTATAATGTTTTTCTTGTTGTAGAATTTCTACCTCATCGAAATCCGGAGTGTCCAGTTGTTTTGCAATGCTGAGTGAGGGCCGTTTTGTTATCATTAGTGTGGTCCCTATTTTTTATGTTTGATTTGTGAGCGGAAATCCTTGTCTTTAGTTTGGACCCGTCGCCGTTGCATTTATTTTTATATATAACGTCAGATTTCTCATATTTTCCGATTTTGTTTTTTGTATTTGTAAATATTTTTTGTAAAGTGTTGTTATATGTGAAGGCAATTTGAAATTTGTCCCTGTCGTACAAATTCGAATGCTTTATCCTATTCGACGAACCTGGTACAAAAGGGGTGGATTTATATATTTTATCTGGTTTAGCTTTCTTGTCTCTAGTCGTCTTGAAATGGCTATGTATGAATTGTTTTATAAGTTGAGCAGGAAATTCATTATTTTCAAGAACTTTTTGAATTATTTCAATATTTTTCTTATGGTACATCGCGTCGCTAATTGTGAGAACACGTCTTACGAAATTTTTGGCCGTATTTACAATCGCAGACTTGTCGTGTTTCGAATAAAAGTTTAATAATCTACCGGAGGCAATAGGCTTTCTATACCAATCGAACGTGAGGTAGTTGTTGTTTTTTATTACCAGTGTGTCCAGAAATGGCAATTCTCCATCTTTCTCAACATCTAACGTAAATTTTTTAGATCTGTTGTATTCATTTAAGTTAGCCAGCATGTTCTCAATATGGTCCGTTCTTGCAATGGCAAAAAGCTTTCTTTGTTTGTTATTTAATATTGTACGGCCTCGAGTCGACAATTTACAAAGATTTGTGAAAGATAGTTTGTACCAAGCATGCTTGACCAACGAACCGATATCATTTCGTTACGATAATTAACGTTAATAAACGAAACAAAGTCATTTCTTTTCGTTTATTAACGTTAAGAACGTCAAATTAACGAAATTATTTTGTTCCGTTTTCTGCCATATCAAAACGAAATCAAAACGTTTATGTTGATAATTAATTTCAAACTATGGTGGCAAAGCTGGTTGATTCATTAAAGCATTAGCCAAGCTGATTGCAACTTTTCTTATGAATTTTGACAGTACGAACATTTCTCAGAGTATTTTTGACATTACCACCAACGAATTACATGGAGTTTGTGTGTGTATGTTCGCTCGCTGTTAGCACCTTTAGGCTTCACCATGGCTGTAGCATTGCCAGCACAATTCAAACATAAAGTATCACGTTTTTATCGTTAACGAAAGCTTTTCGTTTCGGTTAAAAACGAGATACAATTTATCTTGATAATTTCTTTATCGATAATATTTCGAAGTGTTTCAACAAAAACGGTGGAAATTTTTTGATAAACGATTAGCTTAACGTTAAGGTGCATCCCTGGTTTGTACCATTATGAAATGAATATGCAGGTGTACTTCGGTTTGTAACGTCGTCGCGTTAAGTTCGTTTTTCCCCATAGCTCAACCGTGTGCAAAAAATAGGACGTGATGCATGCGGCTGAGAACAAAATGGAGGATGGTGCGGAAATCGAAGTGGCAAAGATCAAATTAAATCAAATTAAATCAAATCAAATCAAATCAAATTAAATATTATCGTATTTGGAGTAAACCATTAAATCAAAATATATCTAAACATCATTTTGCGAAATTGTTTAAAAATATCCAGGTGCTATCGTGCCTAAAAATTCAAAGGAATAAATAAACCACATGTGATGTGCAAACATATATGTATAAAACCTTCGTTTTATACGCTTTTCAGTGTCAAACACGGACAATTGCTAGCGGGCAATTATCCAATATAATAAATTTTATCAGTATTATTATGTTAAAATAATAAATTTAAAACAATGCAAATTTATATATACATAAATCTATCTTGCTATGTACATACATACTGATTTGGAAATATATAATGTCACCGAGGACAAACGGAACATATAACTGTAACGAAAACGAGAAAAAAAAAAAAACCTAACATAAATGTACAGTAATGTACATATAATCAATCCACATAAACGTGTTATAATATAAAACATTTTATGGCAAAAATTTTCTTATTAAAACAAAACAATTTAAAAATAAAGACTGAAATTACCAAATGGTGGACTAGTTGAGAGGTCACATATTTGCATGTCATGTACACATAACCAGAATAAATATAAAATATAACACCTGAAAAGACGAAAATACTTTTACAAAAATGAAATAAACGAAAAATAATTGCCACAATTGAATGGACTAGAGCATCTGTACATATTATATTGTTACGAATATTGGCGAAGCTGAGGAGTGCTGCCATCTCCAGGCCGATGCTAAGCAGTGACGTGAATTCACATCAATAATTCAATCATTATGTATCTACATAAACGAATCAATAATTGCGTCTACACATATGTACACATTCCGACGAGCAACATTTACATACAAGGCAGCGAGAGATGAGATGTCACACACAGATGAATTTACTTATACGCTTATGTGTGTGCGGGAGACTGTAAACTACAAACTCACATATGTACATCTGAGAAGCGCTAAAAAGTAGACAATTGTAAACAAGTAGAAACTATATGAGAACTATACACACACGAATATAGTTGGTAAGTTCTGGAAATGGAAGAGCCTAGAAGTATGCAGCGTAAACTATAAAAGCGGGGCAGGCGAGTAAGAAGTAATTCAGTTTGAGTTGAGCTATCAATCAGTTTGATTAAGCACGCGATCTGGCGGCCAATAGTAGAGTTTCATTTGAGTTATCAGTCAGTTTGGTTATTAAGCCAGCGAGTAGCAAAGTATAAGTGTAATTGTGAAGTACTTTATTAAAGGCCATTTTTCCATTATTCAATATTGGAGTTATTTATTCAACAATTTAGTGATTCGAACTTAGCAGAGGATTGCAAATAAGATGATTTGCAGCAAATTCGTTACAATATTAAAACTCACCGGATTATACAAATTACTGGATTCGAATCATACAACCATAAATCTTGGGCAAAATTTGGAAATTTGTATGATGCGTCCTGAGCTTCTTCACATGGGTTCCAAATGTTTAAAATATAACAAAACTCTATATAAAGTACTAAGTTTTTCACACCACAATGTTGCACATATTATATTAAACCTCACCGGATTATAAAAATTACTGGATTTGAATCATACAATCATAAAGTGATATTGGAGATTGGAAAATAGAAAAAAAAAAAAAATTTATGATACATACATACGTAATAATATAATTCATGATGAATTGCAAATTTTGAAAAAGCACATGGCAACAAGCCATATATTTAGCAATTACAAGGAGAAAATTTGTGCTACGGGTTTTTACTTTGCGACATATGTTAGTGCTTATGCACGTCTAAATGTTGCAAGTATATTACCCTTATACGTTTGTTAACCTGGCGATATAAGAGGCAATTTAAAAGTCCTCTTGCCATTTATTGGAATTGGAACATTCAATTCCTAAAACGGAAAAAAAAGAATATGCAGGTGTTCTCGTCCCTTGGACGTTTCCCTTTTTCTCAGAAGTTCAGCAGGCATATTTTAGCTGGTTGTCTGTTGTCTATTAAAGTTAATTAAAGTGTTACTGCAGATGTTAGTATTACATCGAGTAATTTGTATCGAGTTACGGCTTTTGATTTATGCATGTGGCTTAAAACGACGAATGGATGAAAAGTTGCAGGGGTTTATTGTCTATAATACATAACTGCTTTGAACTCTACTACGATCGGAGTAGAGTTTACTACTTATGACATTTCTCAGCTTACAAGTCCATGTTGTTGTAGTTGTGTCAAGACACTCCCCAAAGGTTTCCCGAAGTGTTATCGATGTTGATGATCCTTTGCCGAATAAAAATCCGGTACGTTCCGATTTAATATGACAACATTGAACCTTCTAGGCAATCCCTCCTACCACCCCCTAGCTTCATGAGGAACTTGGGATCGCCAGAGCCTCGCCTGATAAATATTTGTATGATACATTCATATTTGTGGCAGGAATTTCCTGTTGTTGTTGTTGTTGTAGCGATACGGTTGCTCCCCGAAGGTTTAGGGAGTGATCGATGTGATGGTCCTTTGCCGTTTACAGATCCGGTACGCTCCGGTAACACAGCATCATTAAGGTGCTGGCCCGACCATCTCGGGAACGATTTATATGGCCACATTAAACCTTCAGGCCAATCCGGTATTTTAGTCGCCTCTTACGACAGGCATACCTACCGCGGGTATATTCTAACCCCCTGACCCGCTGGGTTGGCAGGAATTTCCTCGTGCTCGGTTGTATTCCGGAGCTGTTCCCATGCCAATTGAACCGAGTCTTCCAAGTGTGAGCACAATTATATAAAAGACCAATGTTTCAGGTTTGGGAACTCAGACAGTAAGCCCTTTAGAGACCAGCTTTCAAAGTAGTTTTGGAAGTGGAAAGATTATTAATGTAGAAAACTATAAATCTTGGGAAATTAACTACAAAAAATGGCTAAACCCGGTTTTGGTAACAGATGTTTTGTTTTTAGCAAAATATCTGTTAATAAAATGTTAGATAAACAACTGTAACTTGTGTGTTTTCTTTTATTGAAATAAGTCGGTTTTTGAAGTTCTCATATCTTTTTCTATGTATTCATAGATAATGCTATTATCTTATAATTTTAAACCATGGCGCAACGATACAAGGTGGCAGCATGTAACAGCTGATTATAAACTTTTTTTATTTGATTTGATACATCAACTTCCGGCGCAGTACGATTTTGACATTTGTCCATCGAATTTACAAAAACAAAGTACATGGAATTTTTATTTATGTTTGTAGGTATGTCCCCATGCTGCCACCTTGTATCATTCCGCTATGCTTTAAACGAGCAATTCTTATATATTCGTATATTTGTATGTTTGTATAGCCGAACGATCTCGGGAACTGCTCAACCGATTTAAATGAAATTTGGCACAGAGATAATAGTCATCATCCGGTGGCAAAGAGCCTGAGCCAGATAAATAATTTTGCCTGTAAATGCAACAACGATTTGAGCCAGATAAATCCAGATAGAAGTCTGGTTCAATTTGTGAGCCAGATAATTTGTTAATTACTTGTCTTTAGTTTGGCAACGCTGCCTTTAATAAACCTACTTTTTCAAAAATAGAGGTCGCTGCTTAGCCTTTCGCCGTACGAGTTAAATGAAAAACAGCGGCGACATCTGCCTATCACATTTCACGTGTGCGAAAATATCACATGTGCATCTCAAGTCTCAATGATCCAGAGCATTCCCGTGAGAAATGAGCGTGAGCCGGAGCTGTAAAACTCTCTGGATGACGGCAAATATACCACGTTCTAACATTTTCTACCTAGGTGTTGCCACTCAGCATGTTTCACAAGGTTGCCATCTATTGGAAATTAAAAAAAAAATGTATGAGATATGCCGATATGGGTATCAAACGAAAGGTATTTCACTCCGCATTACAATAGGGATATGTTTGAGAAGGGTTGTCATTTAGGGTTGCCTCCAATTCGAAATTAAAAAAAAAATGCATGATATGCCGATATGGGTATCAAACTAAAGGTATTTCACTCCGCATTACAATAGGGAAATTTTTGAGTAGGGTTGCCATTTAGGGTTGGGGTAGTTAGACGAAATAGTACTCTACTTACTCATATTCTATTAAAGCTTTAAAGGAGAACATTAAAGTTAAAAATCTTCAAATAATATTCGTTTTGGCGACCTTTTTATATAAAGAAATTGGTTTTATGTGTACCGGCTCGAGGTCAATATATTTAGTAATAAAAACACAAGTTTTTATTTTTTATTCCGATATATTTCGGTTACACGTCGGTAATTGGTCGGACAAATTATCATGTTTTTACATTGTTTTGTATAGTCCCTTGAAGACGGTTACCGACGTGTAACCGAAATATATCGGAATAAAAAATAAAAACTTGTGTTTTTATTACTAAATATATTGACCTCGAGCCGGTACACATAAAACCAATTTCGTTAAAAATCTTCGTAAAAAAATCTTCATGATCAATCATCATAGATCTTTATGATGAATCTTCATGAAAAATCACATGATTCGACTTAATATTCTTAATTTCACAAACGCTAATAAAATTGAAATTCAATATCGAGGCACCGTGGCAAATTCTAACAAACTATACATATTTAATTGCATATTTTTCATAGATTACTATTAGAAAGATTTCTCACCATAGCAAAAAGATATCTCCCCTTGGTAATTTGCTACCGTTGAACACTAGAGGCATACGTTCAATTTGAAAACGAATCTAACCATTCAACTACTTACCAACTAGAGATATACGCCGCCGACAAACGCCGCCGCCGCCGATTTTGGTCGTTTTTGGCACACCGATAGGTGAGGTTGACAATTGGGCAATATAGCTTCTCCAAATATATTGCGCTGGCAACCTGAAAGGGTTGCGCTACACAACCCCTTGAATCTGGTATTTTAGTCGCCTCTTAAGTCAGGCATACCTACCGCGGATATATTTTGACCCCCCTAACCCGCTGGGGGATGCGCATCACTGCCAGTTATAAGAAACTAATTGCGAAATTTAACTCTTTCTAACTGTTCAAAAGTTATGTAAAAAAACCGGCGCTTTCGATGTCAGCATAACACGGACTTTGCATCACCCAAATCACCAAGTTATTAAAACAAAACACTAAAAGAAAAGTTTTATAATAAATTTATATGCTCACTTTGCATATATATATTTTTTTTTTAATTAATAATGATCAATGAATTCAAATAAAATTACCCAAGGCGAACATGTTCTCAAATTGTCCTCAAGTTGTTAAAAAAGCAAATTATACAAAAAAGTGCCGATTTTTAAAAAAATTTACATTGCTGAAAGAATAGCGATAAATACTATATTTTCTACTCGTTTAAGACTGTTTAGGCCAATTATTGTTCATGTCGAAAATTGGTCGGACATGGCCAAAAGCGGTATCAACGGATACGCATGTTGTTGTTGTTGTAGCGATAAGGTTGCTCCCCGAAGGCTTTGGGGAGTGTTATCGATGTGGTGGTCCTTTGCCGGATACAGATCCGGTACGCTCCGGTACCATAGCACCATTAAGGTGCTAGCCCGACCATCTCGGGAACGATTTATGTGGCCACATTAAACCTTCATGTCATTCCCTCCGTCCCCTCTCCCAAGCTCCATGAGCTCTTATATCATAAGGCCGGAAAACAGCATTAACATCTTTCAACTTAAAATCTTTCGATTTTCATTCTAAAATATCGTTGAAATCAATGTTGTGAACGCAAACGTCTTCAAACTTTGGCCTACATTTTAAAAATTTTGTCCAGGGTCCTTGTAAAATTTTAATAATGTAGATGCGGCGATGATTATACGATTTTCACCCATGAGTTACGCAATGGCATCCGAATAGTCACTCCCTAACGTTTCAAGGCCTTTCTCTTGTGTAGCTCGGCAGCATAGCGCGACAAAAACGTCCGTTAGAAAGTGTTCGGAGCTATACCTAGAGCTTATAGGAAAGTGACATCGACGAAGGTACATATGAGTTCGAAGTCGCTGTCCTATAGCTTTTGTGCTGGCATATGGTGTGCGCCGCCGATAAAGTGATCGGCGTAAACCTCTTTTAGCAACAGATGGCGCTTAGGAAAGTAAGTTGACATTTAATTAAACTAACTGATAGTTGTCATTCGTGAAATTTACAAGTGTTTGGAATGTAATAAATTGTGAGACTTTCATAGTGTATATATAACTAAAAAAATGTTTGAAATTAATAATTCGGCGCATGAAGATACTCGACCTAAATAACTTAGTATTCGATTTCACAAATTGCCATAACAATCCCATATACTATAGGCTGGAATTACCCATTTCAAACTTTTCATTTCAGTTCATTTTGCGGTTAGTGTTTGATATGTTTTTGAAATCTATTTTTAAGGAAATAAAATATTGGTAAGTAAAAATATAAAATATATTTGCATATAAAAAAAAAGTAGAGTTTGATTAATGATGACATGTAGAACAAAGTATTTTATGCGGCATACTCGAAGATTGCCGAGCAAAGCTCGTCGCCCAAGTACTACAAGGTTAAGTGCAAAAAAAGAAAATATAAGTGGTAAAATGATACATGCATTTCCTAGAATTAATTCATGAGTTTACATTTATTTGAAATAATAGCCCCTCACAAGATATTCATATTCAACTTTCAATCACACTTTGTTATATTCACTTAGAGTAGACTTGGGACATTCACCCCTATTCTGCATTTTGATTACGTTCCCGTTCTACGCTCCGCTTTAATCGAAGTTTGGTATTCTGCATTACGACGGAATCGTAAAGAGAAGAGGAAGAGCAAATGATTTTTCGAAATCAGTTGTTTGTACGGAATGTGTGAAAATTGGAGCAAAATAAATTAAAGAAAATTTGTAAAAAAAACACTGAAAAACGTTTATATTTTATTATCCACGCCATTTTGTACAAAAAAAAGCAATAAAATATATTGCCACAGTGTTATATTTTTTTGAGTGAAGTGCTTTCATAATTGTGTGTTTTTGTCGTTCTTTTGGCCAATTCCCTGCCGTGGCCACCGAGTTTTGTTAAAACGGATTCCTGCACGAATATAGTTGACATTTTCTGAATTTTAAGGATACTAGTGTCATTGCACTGGCCTAAAATACTTTATAAAGGTTTATTTATTCTTTCCACAAGGATTGTTTACGTTTTCGCTTCACCTTCCTCTACGCCGGCAGCTTGCTTTGGCATATAACTGGACCCAACGAACAGACACAAATTATAGTTGTCTATTATAATGGAATCAATAGCCGCGGCATTATTTATGGAGTTGGAAAGCAACGCATACGAAAATTGCTAGGCGAGAATGGAAAGGCAAATATTGCGAAATTTGTGTAATCCATTTGAGATGAGTGACGAATTGTAAGAAATTGAACTTAAAAGTGGTAAAGTTTAATTTTCTTATTTAGGTTCAAAGAAAACTTTCGACTTAACAAGGATGCTTTCAAGTATGTGTTAGATACTTTTGCGGGGCAAATACGTCCAAGGACTTCTACATCGACATGTTGTTTTTGACCTGGAAACATATAAAAAACAATCATCATCAAGCCTTCTACGTTTCTTAACAAGTTTTACTTACATTTTTGTTAAAATTCTGTTATAAATTAATAAAAAAAGAAAAAGAAAATATTTTTCCGCCAACTAATTTACAACTTAGAAAAACGGAACTACGATCGAAATGCAGAATACAAAAAATAGAACGATTCGAAGTTGGATCGAAAGAGATTGGAACACAGAATACCAAAATTGCCAAATCGAAAAAATTCCAATCCAAGTCGAAATGCAGAATAGGGCTGATTACTTGTCGAAGATTTTTCTAGAAACTCAAATTACTTCTTCAATTGTTTAGATGCACCGACTTATTTACAATCTTATGACTTTTTTGTTAATTAATTTTTTTTTTTTTTTTTTTTGTATGCATTACTTATTTGTGTATGTATTAATGTCTGTAGAGATTGTATAACTTTACGATTAATTACACCTCTAAAAGTATAGACCTAGTATACTAGTACTAAACTGGAAGTACATATCAATCCTTATTTATGTAACTCTCTCACATTCGCCTTTTTACACAAAGCCAATTTTGATTTTTAGGATTCTACAGCAATATTCATATTTACTATTTATTACTTCAATTTATTTTCTACAAAATTCTTTATACTTTCAATTTGTGGCTTCTTTTAGGTGCAATTTTTTTCATGCTACTTATAATGAGCGATGTGCTAGTGGAAATGATGAAAATTTAAAACAGAAATAATAAACCTTTTATAAAATACTCATACAAAATGGTGTACTTAGTTTTTTTGTATTTAAATTGCATTATTTTGACAGAGGTAGGTCCCGCAGTAATTTAGTTGTTGTTGTGGTAAAAGTGCTTTGTCCCATCCAATAGGCGAGGTCACTCGCAAATTATTATTAAAGTCCTCTTATGGGAATCCAAGAAAACGTCCAGTTTCAACAATGTTGGAGGACCATAGGGTTGGTGACATGTTGGGACACACCGCGTGCAGGACATACATATATCACGAATGCCCATTACCCCGGATGGCTGCTATGTATACTTATAAGGAGCGAATCTGTGTAATTTAATAACGGCTGTTAATTTTTTCGCAGATCTGCCCCTTGACCCTTTTAATACCTGCTATATAGCTTGAGAACAAAAAGAAAATGACACAATTCAAATATGAAAAGAAGGCAGCCGAAATTTTGGATTTTCGAAGGCCAAAACCTGTTTTTGGAGGCTAACTTCGAAAAACTGGAAATCACTTTTGAGCTTGTGGATCATTCTCTTCAAAAATATTTGGTTCAATACCCAGCGTAGTGTTGACAGCGTGATTTATATCACCAAGAATATAAGTAATATCAAAACATGATGAAGCTATTGGCAACAATCATAACTATAACCGCAAATCTTGTGTAGATACCTATTTTAAAAATCTATGCATGCGTCAACAGTGATACACTGGCGTGTGGGGACCAACTTTTTTTGTAATCACCGGTGGTGTGTACCAGTGTTAGCAGCCAAGGGTGTTGGGTTGCATTTTCTCCTTTCCATGGCAAAATATTGCTGCAATAGCTATGGAAGGCATATTTTTGTGTTCATAAGACAAGTTCATTGAGAAAAAATCGATATTTGTTTTGGAAGTTATCTCCCGGAATCGGACCCATTGTAGTTTTATCTTGGTCAGTAATGGCTTGAATATCTTTTGTAACTAAGTACATTGACTACAGTGTAAAGTTCAATTCAGAAAAGTTTTTCCGAAATAATTAAGCTACAAAACTGAAAGAATAAAATTTTAGCACGCTCCCTTTTTTATTTATTCATTCATTTTTTATATTTAATCACTATCGTAAAATTATGTTTGTATCTTTAGCAGTTTACTAAATTATTAATAAGCAATTACAAATTATTTTTTTAAATTATAATTTTATCTGCTTTCAATGCTCATTTAAATGTATATGTATAATCATAGCTTATTTTTAGTTGTAGGCGTATTTTTATTTATATATATATATATATATATATATATATATATATATATAATGTATATATGTATATTTATGTATAGTCGTAAGTTATTTAAAACTATTATTTAACACCATCAACCTTCTCGCTTTATGGAACTGGGTGTTTCTGCCAGACCTTTCACTTTAAGACGATCAGCAGTTTTTAGAAAGGCCGGTAATTGTTCTTGTGAAACATTCACTTCGCCGGCGTACATGAATTCTAATATTGCTTGCAGATGTATATAGGAGACATCTTTCAATATAATGATGGGGTGCTTTGAAGGATTTTCCTATGAGAAATTTATGTTTTGAAATATTTGTTTCAACGTATTTGCATAATTGCTTACCTCCAAGAGAGCTTTGAAATACGGACTGCATGCAGATAGAACCATTTTGTGCGCTTTGCAAGTTTGTCCCTCGCAGGCAAGTGTCACCTATAAAACAAATTAAAAAAAGGAAACATTAAACCATCCTCATATCATTATAATATTTAAAAGAATTTTAAAAATTAAATGTAGGAATTAGAGGTATGGTTAGGTTGAACTGGTCGGTTCATGAGGACCTCACACAACCAGTCCGCAGTGTTACCAGAAGTTTGTTCAACGGCCAAACTGAAAACCCCTATCACAAACCAGGACCTATGTTGTAAAGTAACTCCGTCCTTTTGCCAAATACTAGAAGCTTTCTAGGAACAATGTCATTTTCTGCTTCTAGATCTGACAGCTGTACCACTCCAATAGCTGGAGTCTTAGCCAAGCGCAGGGCACGATCACAAGACGTGCTCGATCGTTTCCTCCTCCAACCCGCACTTGCTACATCTGCCATCACTGAGAAAGCCTAATTAAAAAGCATGTGACGCAGAAGGCAGTGTTCAGTCAGAACACCCGTCATGAATCTACTAGAGCACGTGATATTCGATTAATCGAATATTCGAACGCTCTAATATTCGATTAGTTAAAATCGAATAATCTTCGAAGCAGCGTCGACTGTTTTAATAATTACTCGTCGATTATTCAAAATATCGCTGTAGAACGTTTATTCGAATGTTGAAATATACATACATAGATTAACTTTACGGACAAAAACTCAATACTTTTAATTTTAAACCAAAGTTTGTATTTGCTACGCCAGAGCAGCAGAAGCAACGAAAAATAGCTTTACTACTGCTCCGGCTCCGAATATGATAAAAGTAGAGAGTAGAGCCATTCCATAAAAAGTTATAGTAATGATCTGGCATTGCTATCAGCTATATCGTGTCTAAAGCACAGCAAAATAAAAACTACGAACGATATGCTATTTGTTCGGTCACTCCCGGTATGTTTTAGGGGCTATTTCGGGGTTATTTTGGAGCTACTTCGAGATTATTTGGGGACTATTTCGTGCTTCTTCCGTGGTCAATTCTTGGCCATTTCCATTTGTTCAAGCCAATAATATCAATATCATCAGCATACGCTAATAATTTTACGCCCTAATGCCCGGTTTATCGGTACAAGTTCAAATCAGTTTGTCTAGTTAACCTATCAATTATTTGCGTTCATTTACAATGGCGTCGAATATACCCAACAAGCATTTGGGCTTGAGTACCATTAGAGCTCATGTTGATAACCGATAACTAGCATACTTCTAAAATCTCAAGAGTTGTTTCGAAACAGTGGCTCAACTTGATAAACATTCGTTCATCGCGTTCTCAGCAAAAAAGAGAGTTTTTTCTAAAGCAAAAAATGTTGTTATATAAGTTAAAAATAGTAGATAGTTCCCACCTTGTACACAAGCATGATTAAATAAAACATGAAAAATTTATTTCTAATTGATAACACCGCGTTAACACACATTCTGTCCTATGAACCAAATATACTTTTTCGGAAAGGGGAGAAAAAATAAAAATAGGTACACGTGTATCGGCGATTTTCATGTACACGTCAGAATTTTTTTTTTTTTATATATAAATCCAATCGAGCTGAATTTTTGCAGGCAGACTCATGGAAATGTATCACGTCAAATTTAAAAAAAATAGATTTTTATCAATTTTCAGATTTTCCTGAATTTTTTTTCACTTTTTTCGGCATTACTTGAAGGGACTCCAAATTTTTAAATACTAAAGCGTTACGAAAAAAAAAATTGTTTTTCTACCCATCCCACTCCATATATTTGTAGTTTATCAGTAGTAACTTTCTAACACTAAACTGTTTATGACTTTTACAACACTTAAAACTGGTATGACAGATGAAACATTGAATTGCACAATCAATTTTGCATCCATTGAGAATGAAACTAAGTGTGATATCTTCTGCATAGACGTCAAAATTCCAAAGTGATTGGATCACCTGATTTGTAAATGACTATCGCTGTCTCATTTTGTATCTCTTTCTATAACCCGCTGGAGATATGCGCCGCCATATTGAACACCCTGTCAAAACGCTAAAAAGTAGCCATATTGAACATACTGTCATGCAGTTGACAGATAAGATATCACACCTAGTTTCATTCACAAACATTGCATCATTTAAATTCGTTTAATTTATTGTTTGATACAAGACACTCTGTGCCGTTTGTGTGTTTGTTCCGATCAGCTGACAGTTGCGCTACTAGGAGACGTATACTTTGACAATTGTTTGAAGTTCTGTTGTGCGAAAACGCATTTCTATGTATAGATATATTTCATCTGAGAAAAAATGCAGTGCCCGACTCGAAATAACTTTTGTTACGTTTGTAGCTTATTCGCACCAAGTAAAAATTTTAAAAATATTACGAAAACAGTGGTTAATTCGTTTCAGAAAATATTCAAGACTGCTTATGTTCCTTGTTTGTGGTATACTCCGGAAGTCGTGTGCGACTATTGCTATAGAAATTTATGAAAGTTTACTGATGGAAGGTCAACAATAAAGTACGCTGTACCAACAATTTGGCTACCACGTACGGAGCACTGCAATAAATTGTGCTACTTTTGCGTAACTTTTACTCAAAATAAAGGGTACCAATACTTTCGCCGCAATAAAATTCGCTACGCTAATGTAGAATTGGTTATGTACTCACCAGAAGAAGGTATAGCGGCTTCAATGGAGATTTTTGATGATGTTCCCGAATTAAGCGATGGAGATGTCACTTTAAAGGACAAGACATTACGCATATGCTTGGCGAATAGTGTTGGTCTATTTGTCGCAATACTGACACAAAGGTTTACAAACGCAAAAATAAAAGGCCTAAGTTTCTTTAAAAGCATTGAAATTATTAATGTAACAATTTTTAATTTTAATATAATAAAATTAATAAAAAAATTCGGTTTTTTAATGAGCTGAAACCGTTACAAAAAACCGATAACCATTAAAAAAAAAAAAAAAAAAAAAAACAACTCAGCAAAATCTAAGAATTGCTAAAAATCTATTTTTTTTTAATTTGACGTGATACAGGCGAGTCTGCCTGCAAAAATTCAGCTCGATTGGATCACGGAAAAAGGGTTAAAAATCGGACAGACGGACACTACGAATTTTATACTTTATACTTAAAAAAAATTCTGACGTGTACATGAAAATCGCCGATACACGTGTATCTTTATCTTTTCTCCCCTTTCCGAAAAATTATATTTGGTTCATAGGACAGAACTAAAGCTCGTTTTTGTAACGCAGTGTAATGCTTTATTATTGCTACCAACCAGGTGTTTATTTTCCACAAAAAAAAGCTGTTCGCTTGGTAGTACCACCTTAGAGAGGATTTTTTTTCAACTCCAACCCAACCACACATTTCTCAAAATCTCTCAGAGGGTGAAAAATAATTTGAGAATGATGTTGGAGATCAACTCGAGAAATACGAATCTTACAAAAATTCCCAAAGGTTGGATAGTGATTGGAGATTGATGTTGGATATCAACTTGAGAATAAGATGTATATTTCTCTAGAATAGGAGACAAAATCTAGCTGGTGCCGTATCTACGAATTATATAGGTAATAAAAAACCAGTGTTGGCGTACAAAAAAGTCTACCCCAAAGCCGGCCTTAAACGGTGACTGAAAAACTGCTCTGTAGTTTAACTGGAGTTTAAGCAAACTTAGTTTAAGTTTTGCTTAATCAACTACTTAAAAACCGGGCCAGATAATAGATTGCAGGATATCATTTCTTGTGGACAGAGCACACATAAATTCCAATCTGGAGGCATGCGCTCATCCGACCATACTTTGCATAGGAGTTGCCAACTCTTAGCCTCCGTGTTTGGACGGCTCGACGGGTATTCCGTCAATACCTGGCGCCTTGTGATTTTTTAGACGGGATATTGCCATTCTCCCTTCGTCATAGTCGGATGCTGGAACGTGTTTTCCATCATCAGCGATTGGGGTATCGGGTTCGGTTTCTCCTTTGGTAGCTAGCAATGAAGAGAAATGTTCCCTCCACAACTTAAGCGCACTCTGTTCATCAGTTATCAGGTCACCATTAACGTCCCTGCAGGAATCCTCGCTGGTCTTGAAACCTTCCGTCATCCGTGGGATTTTTTGATAGAATTTTCGGGCATTATTCCTATCAGCCAGCATCTGAAGCTCCTCGTACTCACGCCATTCTGCCTCACTTTATTCTCGGTGAGCAGGTGTGAGAGCCGCATGGAATAATCATCAGCTGTCTGCTTCGTGAGCACCTTTCCGAGGGTAAGCATTCATTGTATCACTGCGCGCACTTTATTTGCTGCATAGAGTCATATACGTGACGTGGGTGCCGCAAGGAAGTGGGCCAAGTCGATATTTGGACCTCGTAGAGTGCCCACATCCAGGACACTGCCGTCCATCACTAGGTATTCGGTTTGGTTTCGTGTTCTTCGATCAGGAGACAGCCAAGTAGCTTGGTGTGGCTTTTTATGCTGGAACCTGGAACTGCAGATGACAATATTTCGAGGCGCGGCGAAGTCAATCAGCCTCAACCCGTTGGGAGATGGTCCATCGTGGAGGCGTTAAATTAACCGATTGTAAGACCAAAGACCCCTTCCTTCCCCACCCTGGCGTCAAAGTCGCCCAGTTAGACTGTAATATCATGGCGGGGGCAGCCATCGAATGTATTTTCTAGTTTTTCATAGAAGGAGTCTTTGTCCTTTTCGTCTGAAGTGAGTAAGCACATATAAACGAAATGTTGAAAAATTTCGCCTTAATGCGGATAGCGGCGAGACGCTCGTTCACTGCCGTAAACGAAATAACTTGGCGGCGAAGTTTCTTTTCCACCACAAACCCAACACCTTGGCTCTGGATTTCGCGATTGTAGTAAATGTCACAAGTTCCATCACTCTTCTGCCTTGCCCCGTTCATCGAGCTTCCAGTGAATCGGCACCTTCTCCCACGAATTCGGACATTCCTCAAATTATTCCCCGTGCGGGCGAGGGGATATTGAATGTACCCGCGTTAGGTACACCGATCGTGAAAGGCGATCATAATGGCATGTAGTCGATTTCCGTCATATTCTTAGTAAGGCTTAGTAGCAAATTTACGTCATCTTAATAGTGACGCGTTGTAGCGAATTGCCGTCATCTTATTATTACCAGGCTAACCAATCCTGGATTGGTGTTTATTAAAAAAGGAAGAGGTGTGGATGCGGTGTAACACCTGCACGACTCTATCACGGTCGATAAAAACTGTACCGCGGGGAGTAGGACAAGCGTTGTGGCCTGATACAATGTATTGCAGGATCTTGATTTCTACCTTGAGGATTCTGATGAAACGCGGGGGTTGTGGTTACATATCGTATTTTGGCGTGTGCGGTCGGCTTTTTCCTTTGGTGTTTGCTTTCGACTTTTTCCTTAATGCGATGAATTCACTTTCGGATAAGTTGACTGACAAAAAAGCATACTTAACGAAGCTATGCAGTCCCTTCTTCGCTGGAGTTGGCCATATAGCATTCTCCTTGGAGTAATGCGGTCACTTCAGCTCACATATTCAGGTCTTCTTCGTTTGAAAGTTGGCAAAGAGATAACTCTTGGTCCACCCACTAGGGTGAACAGCCTCTTTGCATATTCTAACCTCTAAATGTATATTTCAAATATTCTTCTGTGGAAGATCAAAGAACACATCGCAAAATTGTGACCCCGTAGTAAATCTGCTGAGTAAATGGTGAACGGATGTCTATCGTTTGTAGATAACAATCGATAATTGTAAGAGGTTTGCGCTCAGGTTTTTTTTTTGTTTGAAAATGCATTAGGCTATGCTGAACGATGGCATCTGATCTAGAGTAAATGTGATCAGTAGCTGTGATTAATGAAGATGTATCTGTATCTTATCGCTTCGTCAAGGGACCGAGAAGTCGTCGAAACGAAGGACGTCGAAGTAGTTGTTCACATTGACGGACATTTCAATCATGATGTGTTGGCAAGGGTGTAATCACATCCCTTTATCGTCATGCAGGTTATCCTGGTACTCAGAAAAGGTTGTTCACATCTCTTAATACTTGTATTAAAATTGTGGAATCGTATCATGTATCTGATGAGCCAAAGCATTATAAAGCGAAATATTTGTGCTTGGAATAGAATAGTAATGGAATTAAGGTACAGTTGCCTTGCAACCGGATGCCAATATCCTAAAATGGTGGGAGCTTGAATTGACTCCATATCGTACCAAGGTAAGACCTTGAGATCGAAACACCCAATTACAACCTAATATGGTACCAATGGTTCGGCTATGAAGTATTTAAGGCCCGTGGTCGTCACCAGAAAAAGGAGGTCTCATTCGAGGGTTATTACATCATTTCGCTGGAAAGCGTTTTAACGTAGCACAACCAAGAAGCGGGATTTGAATTTTGGTAGCCTGCTACGACCTCAAGCAAAAATACGATTTTGCATACGAATCCGACCACACTCGAGTGGTAAATTGGAAATTGTTTGACAGCTTTTTCAAAACCGGCTTTTTCATCCTAATTTAAATTGTAAAATGAGCACTTTACTTTAAGAGTAAAAAAAGGTATTGAAAATTCATTTAAAGATTAAATTTAATATATTTAGGCTGATTAAGTTTTTACAACATTTGTCTCCACACTGTTTCCAGTTTTATAAAAAAAAAGAGTAAGGAAATCTAAGTTCGGGTGAAACCGAACATTATATACCCAGCGTTGTACTTGAAACGCTGTTGTTGTTTGCTTTGTGTGGTTAATAGTGTTATAAGGCTGCATTTTAAGACCTTTACGAAAAGTGGTCGTCGCCTTTAACCGATTTTGGTTATCTTCACTCAGTCTATATTATTTGGCATATTTCAATGTAATATCTTTAACGGGTTTTGCTTTACGGGTTCTTAAACTTCCAAATGTTCTTCTTCTGTTGTTGTTGTTGTAGCAATGCTTCGCCCCACCTAATAGCTGCGACCGATCACAAATTGTCATCAATATCCTCTAACGGGAGTCCAAGGAAACTTGCTGTTTCAACATAGGTGGACCATAATGAAAGGGGTGTTAGAGGCGTTGGTTCCACATTACAATTACAGAGATGGTTGGTGTCATGTGGGGACACATTGCAAGCGGGGCATACATTTTGTATCTCGGGGTTGATTCTGGATATGTAAGAGTTTAACCTGTTACAATATCTAGAACGAAGTTGAGCCAGAGTGACTCGCGTTTCCCTGGGGAGTATGCGTTCCTCTTCGGCAAGTCTTGGGTACTGTTCTTTGAGTACTGGATTCACCGGCCAATTCCTGGCATAAAGATCCGACGCCTGTTTGTGGAGTTCACCATGGACCTGCTTGTGTTTTTTTGCTTCATACGGCTTAGTTCTCAGGTGCCTTATTTCCTCAAAATGCTTACGGAGATGACTCCTTAAGTCCCTAGGCGGTGTTGGCTCATCAACCAGATGTCTGTTGGGATGCCCAGGTTTCTGGGTATTCAACAGGAACTGTTTGGTTAGCATCTCATTTCTCTCCCTGATGGGGAGTATTCTCGCCTCATTATGTAGATGGTGTTCTGGGGACATAAGAAGACAGCCCGTGGCGTTTCTGAGAGCAGTATTTTAGCAGGCCTGTAGCTTATTCAGTGGGTAATTTTTAGGCTTGGCGACCCCTATGGACGCGTAGCATGCAATCGGATGGCCAATTGCTTTGTATGTGGTAATGAGCCCCAAGTACTGCCAGCAAGGGATTTGAGGATTTTATTACGGCTCTGGATTTTCGGTACAATTGCGGCTGCGTGCTCACCAAAATGTAGATCCTGATCAAACGTCACACCCAAGATTTTGGGGTGTAGGACAGTCGGTAGCGTAGTGCCATCGACGTGGACGTTCAAAATGGTCGACATTTGGGACGTCCATGTTGTAAATAAGGTCGTGAAGGATTTAGTCGGTGATAATGCCAGGTTTCGCGAGGCGAAAAACTGGAGAGATCAGGGAGGTAGCCGTTTATTCTGTTGCAAAGCTCATCGATCTTTGGGCCTGGGCCTGTGGCCATTATTGTGCAGTCATCGGCGTAGGAAACGATAGTAACTCCTTCTGGTGGCGAAGGTAGCTTAGATATGTAGAAATTAAACAAAAGTCGAGTTCTCAATTTCTCGGGTCTCGAAAATCTCGCTTGTGTTCGAGAAGAAATCGTAAGCTCTACACCGCATCAATTTCGATTAAGCTACAGTAATAAGTTTAACTTTTGTATGTATTTATTGTAAAGGAAGAACTGGCGCGAGTTACTGATTTCAGTCAGAGTCGGCTTGGCTTTGCAAAGGCATGCGATGTTTAATTAAGCATTTCTACACTCATTACACGTTTTCAAAAGTCAAAATACATATTAAATTCACATCTGCATTACAAACTAAAACAAACAACAAAAAACTTTTCGACGGCGAAACATTCAAAATAGCATTGGATAATAAAGTGAAACTCATCGACTCAATGACAGAGCAAAATAGTAAAATTTTGTTGTTTTTTGTAACAATGACAAACAAACTATAGCCAAGGTGATTCTTGTTTTATTTTTATTACGACACAGCCAATAAGCCGCGTTGAGCAAGCTGCACAACTTAAAAGAAATTAAATAGACTCAATTGCGTTAAAAATGTTAAACCCAAGAAAGTTACGTTCGATTCAGTTTCACACGTTGTTTTTATTTGCGAGACCAATTCAACCCAACAAACACAGAAAACATATTATTACGAATATTAGCAAAACTAACGGGTGCTGCCATCTCTAAGCCGATGCTAAGCAGCGCCTTGCATGCACATCCATAGATCAATCATTATGTATCTACATAAACGAATCAATCATTATGTCTACACATATGTAGGTACACGCAACTGAGAGCAACGCACAAGCACATGCAGATATCTTATCTGAAATGCTCCTAAAGGTATGCAATTGTGATTGTGGAAGTGTCGCTCACACACACAAGCGCATGGGGTATGAGAGAAGCTATAAAAATTATACATCTGTAGTTGTAGCTGAGAAATTTATAACTAAGTAAATTCTGGAAGCGCCTAGAAGATGCCACGAGGAAATCACAGAGTATAAAAGCATCAGCGGTAGAGGCGCTATGGGCAGTTTCAGTTAAGCACGCTATCTGTCGGGCAATAGTCAGTTTCATTTGAGCTATCAATCAGTTTGGTTATTAAGCAAGCTATTCGTTGCAAAGTATAAGTGTTATTGTGAAGTACTTTCATAAAGGCCATTTTTCCATTATTCAATATTGGAGTTATTTACTCAACAATTTAGCGATACGAACGTTAGCAGAAGATTGCAAATAAGGGGAATTGCATAAATTCGTTACAATTGGTGTCAGAAGAGGAATTGTTGAATAAATTCCAGAGGTGCAAAGCACAACAAGGACATGGCGAAGTTAAGTGAATTAAGGATCCAGCAACTGATAAAAGGAGTTGGACGCCCGTGGATTGAATACAACCGGCAATAAACTCGAACTTCAGGCAAGACTACGAGAGGCAATGGAAGCAGAAGGAATTAACGTGGAAGAATATGTCTTTCATCTTGATGGCGACGAGACAATAACAAAAATTGAGGAGAAAAACGAAACACCGCAGACAATGGCGAACACAGACTTGAACACAATATTAGCTGCAATATCTGCACAAACGTCGACAGTAACATCCAAGATGGAAACTCAACTAGAATCGCAGGAGAACAGTATAACAGCGAAGATTGAATCACAGAAATGTCAGAAATAACATCTAAAATTGAAGCGCAAGAGGCACGTATATCAGAAATGTCGACACAAATTTCAGCACAGGTATCATCGCACATCTCTGCACAACTAGAATCGAGTATGGAAGAGAAACTAACGCAGTTTCAGGAAGGGTTCAGTGGTCGACAAGATAAAATGGAGGCCGAGATAGATGCTTTAAAAGATGGTATTCAGCAGTTACAACTAAACCGCCCAGCTGTTTCAGCAAGCAATCCAAAGGTAAAAACACCATCATTTGACGTTTCCGTTCCTTTCCAGGTCTTTAAGCTACAGTTTGAGAAGACCGCAACATTGAACAACTGGAATGCTGAAGATAACGGGAACTGTTATGAAGCATTGATGGGTGCTTTAGAGAGACGATACGGAACTGAGCATAGGAGACAGATATACCAAATGGAGTTACTGAACCGCTTCCAGAAGCCTGGTGAGACATTGCAAGAGTCTGCGTCGGATGTTGAAAGGCTGGCACATTTAGCGAATGCGGACGCACCCGTGGAATACACTGAAAGGGAAAGATTCAGAGCTTTATAAATGGCATACGGGACGTCGAAACAAAGCGAGCTACATACGCAAACCCAAAGCCAACACTCGCAGAAACGGTTTCGCAAGCTCTGATTCAGGAAACAGCGTCGCTTCTGTGTAAGCCAGTTTTCAAAGCACGCCGTGTGGAAGTAGAAAGGCGTGGGTAGACGCAATATTAGAGGCGCTGAAAGGATCGCAAAAGCGGAGTGAGAGAGTTATCAGATGCTTCAAATGCGGGAAGCCCGGTCGCATTGCACGTCATTGCGATATTGATCCTAGTGGTTGCAACAGCATGAGTGGTCTTAATAACAAAGATGGAAGGGATGAGCAAGAGCGAGTAAGATGTAGAGATCGAGAGCTAGATCCAGCTATTGAATGCCCTGTGATATCTGTGTTGCAAATTGGTAGAAAATCGAGCAGCCTTACCGTCAGAGGGAATGTGGATGGTAAAGAACGTTTACTGACTGTAGATACGGGCGCATCTCATTCCTTGATTCGATCTGATTTGGTCTACAGGAGAGTAAAATCATTACCTGGAGCAAGGTTGCGTACGGTCAATGGCGAGTATAACCAAGTCCGGGGAGAAGTGATCTGTGAAGTCTTAATTGGGAAGGTCATGGTTTTACACAAATTCGTTGTGGCGGAGATTGTTGATGAAGTTATATTGGGAGTGGATTTCTTGGTTGACCATGACATCAAGATCGATATGCAGAGAAGGGTGATGCGTTATGAGAACCAAGATGGGCCACTTAACTTCAGTTTGGAAAAAGGGTTCAGCAGTAAGCGAGTGCTGGTGGAGGAGATTTTCCCAGATCGGGACGATCAGACTTAGGTGGAGGGCAGTGTTACGAATATTAGCAAAACTAAGGGGTGCTGCCATCTCTAAGCCGATGCTAAGCAGCGCCTTGCATGCACATCCATAGATCAATCATTATGTATCTACAGAAACGAATCAATCATTATGTCTACACATATGTAGGTACACGCAGCTGAAAGCAACGCACAAGCACATGCAGATATCTTATCTGAAATGCTCCTAAAGGTATGCAATTGTGATTGTGGAAGTGTCGCTCACACATACAAGCGCATGGGGTATGAGAGAAGCTATACAAATTATACATCTGTAGTTATAGCTGAGAAATTTATAACTAACTAAGTAAATTCTGGAAGCGCCTAGAAGATGCCACGAGGAAATCACAAAGTATAAAAGCATCAGCGGTAGAGGCGCTATGGGCAGTTTCAGTTAAGCACGCTATCTGTCGGGCAATAGTCAGTTTCATTTGAGCTATCAATCAATTTGGTTATTAAGCAAGCTATTCGTTGCAAAGTATAAGTGTTATTGTGAAGTACTTTAATAAAGGTAATTTTTCCATTATTCAATACTGGAGTTATTTATTCAACAATTTAGCGATACGAACGTTAGCAGAAGATTGCAAATAAGGGGAATTGCAGTAAATTCGTTACAATATTTATCCAAATTCTAAAATTGCTCAATTTGGTATCCAACTTTATATAAGGTCTGTTTATCGAACCTAAAATAAGTGCAGAGCAGGTCAGGCCAGAGCAGAGTAGAACAGCTGCCAATAGCAAATAGAGCAAGCAAGTGTAACCCAGAGCAAACATCTCATGAAACACTTTTCAGGAAAAAAAATTTGAAAGCAACCGATTCGGGGCTTATTACAAAATTAGATTTGGTATAAAAATTGTACTAAAATATGAAAGCACTTCAATAAACTGTTAGCTTTTAAAATTCTATATTTGATTTGATTTTTTTATTGGAGATCACCTTGGAAATTATAATTTTGTTTATTGAGCTGCTCTAGATTACTCTAGGTTGAAATATTTCACATACATAATTGTGTTTAACGACAAACCCTCTTGCTCTGAGCTTCTCTACTTTTTGTTTCATAAGTCTTCTCAAAATTAAACTAGAGCAATTTAGGTCACAAGTTTCTGCACCAGCTTGTTTGTTAGAGCAAAGAAAAAACTGTAAGATGTGAAAAGGGAACTTGAATTTAAAACAGAAATGAATTATTTCTAATTGCTCTAGTTCAATTTTGAGAAAACTTATGAAACAAAAAGTAGAGCAACTCAGAGCAAGAAGGTTCGTCGTTAAACACAATTACTTGGAATATTTCAACTTAGAGTAATCTAGAGCAGCTCAATAAACAAAACTATAATTTTCAAGGTGATCTCCAATGTCTAAAAGAAAAAAAGAAAAGACGGTTGAGCGCAAAATTTTAAAGAAACGGTATTGAAATTTAAATTTTGAAGTATTATAATGTCCGGGGATAAAACGTATTTTTTTTTTTTTTTTTTTTTTGAGAATGCTATGATTCTTAGCGCCAGAGATTTGATAAATATATTAGATCTCAGTAAGTAGGTTCCAGAGGATTAAAACTCAGTGGCTACACTGGCTAGGCCATGTTATGCGAATGAAAGATGATAAAAGTATTTTTAACGGAACCCGCCAATGAAGGCAGAGAAAGAAGGCGCCGCAATACGCTTGCAGGACCATGTGGAAAACGGTTTAAACTCCCTTGGTGTGATCAATTGCCGCCAGTTAACCCATCGAAGAAGCGACTGCCGTTGTTGGACGGTCATAACCGTTTAAACGGTTAAGCGCCACGTAAGTAACAGTCCAGAGGATATTCATGTACATAAGAGACCAATTCGTTCGTAGAGTAAAAATCTTACAAGCTTTGAACTCCCGTTGCGCCATAAAATTTCCTAAGGAATTTGCTTTGCAAGTGACCAATGAGAGATAAGTCGTGATCACAGTCCCAAGCGTCGTGAAGGAAATCTGTTAACAGTTACTTGAGGATACAGTGCTAAACAGAGAATCTTTTAAGGTAAGCTACGTGCTTGAAAATTGGAAGCTTCAGAACCTTATTACAATGCAGATGTTGAGTAGCCATTGGAACTTGCTAGGTGAATACGGATATGTATTCCTGCAATAATTGAGGAATTTAGCGACCGATTTTTAGGTAACTTTTCTGTAAGCTGTAGTGTTGAAACTAAGAAAATGGTCCTAAGTTCGATGTTAATGCATCAGAAGGCGAAATTCTTGCAAAATTGGGTCATGTAATCTACACCTGAGTTAGAGACTAATGCACCTATTACGGTTTACAACCCAACTCTCTTTGAGTTGAAATTTTGCTATTTGGTATTACAGATTACAACTCAACCTGTCAAAAAAAAAATTAAAAAAAATGTCGGTTGAAGTTGTCTAGTTTTTTTTTTTTTTTTTTGTGACATTACCGTTTACAACTTTGTGTTGGTGTAGTTGTCAAAGACATCAAAATCTGACAACTGATTACCTACTACCAGTTGTCTCAGAAAATTTTGAACTTGTTTGGAAAAAATATTATAAAAAAATGGAAAGCGGGTAATTAAACCTTTTAAAATGAATTGAAGAAAGTTTTATAATAGACAATTTTATACAAATTTATTGAAAAAACAAGGTTTTAAAGAAGGATTACATTGAAAAACTTATAGACCTTATGGAGCGACATCCCGATGATGGCCGCAAGCCGCAGTTTGGATGCAGCGAAAATAGGTGAAATTATGCGAACGTGAGTCCCATCGATACTACCAACTAATCCTGGGAATCCTGTTTTAGAGTAAAATACGATTTTTGAAGCGCTTTGCTCCTTTGTAATCATTTGGGTTTTAATCCACTTCTCACAAATATGCTCTTAAATAATATCTAAAACGTCTATAAAAACTGTAGATGTTTCCCAGTGCAACCCTTAAATCATTTCCACAGCATTTTTGATAGCTGCTGTCAGCAAGGAATCAGAGTGCAGCGCATAATTTTAAAATAGAATACGTTTGCGGTAATGGTCCTTCAGTTTGTTTAGTAAGAAACAAAATGCTTCCTTACTTAACCGAAAATAATTTAGAAATCTGCGAAATAACTTCATTATAAGCCCATGGGTTGGTGTCGAAATTCTGTATGTACAAAATTCTAAAAACCAAATTCTGCTTTTTTAAAATTCTGCTTTCTAAACTTCTGCTTTCAAAATTCTGTATTACAAAATTCTGTATTAAAATATACAGACCAATTCTAAATATTCTCGCGGAATTTTGTTCTCGCGGATTTTTTTATTCCCACGGAAAAATTCCTCCAATTCTTTTCTCCTAGGGAGAAGAATAATTAGGGAATAGGAATTTCAAATTTTCGAAGTCAGCTGTTTTGCCAATTGAAATTTCGTTGCGCATTTCTTATTTTGTTTAAAAAATTGTAAAGTTTAATTATTGTTGCCAATTTGTTTGAAATTAAGAAATAAGGTATAAACAATGCACATTATTGCATTTCATGTGGTATTCACTGAAATGAGTAATGAATTGGTGCCACAGCAACATTAACAGAGGAGCATAAGAAGACCGGCGGGATAACACAAATCCGCCGGAGTTGCCTGCATTCATTCTGCAAAGCAATTTTCTGGCGGTCAAGTCGAGTTGAGTTCGCCTTTCGCCATATGCCAAAATCTATTTAAGCCTTCTTAAAAAATCCTTGCGCAATTTCTGGATGGCTGCATCAAATATGCGAAGAGCTCTTCCGTTGCCTATATGATATATTTTTCGACTTTAAATAAAGAATATTGTGGTTGTTGTTGTTGTGTTAAAAGTGAGAATATTTGGTAGAACGTAAATACCTATTTTAGCACAAATTTGTACAAATAAGTGTTCTTTCTTAAAATAACCAATTTCCTTTAACTATTTTATAGCATTCCCTTTAATTTAACTAGTGAAAAAACTCCTATGAAATGGCAGAGAAATCTCCTTCACATTCATAATACCTACTTTTCTCCCATAACCAGTTTCCGCTTTTTCGAACATTGTTCAGAATAGGAGGAAAGGGAGAAGTGAAAAAACTCACAAGGAATTTTTATTTAGAATACGAGGAATGGGAGAAGGGAAAAAACTCGCACGGAATTTTCGTTTAGAATTGGGCTGATAATGTTAACAATGTTAAAGAGGTCATGTAATTATTTTGAAAAAGTGCGCCATGAACAGTAATTCTGCGTAGAACACCTTTCTGCATAGGCGGCCTTCGGCCGCGCTTATAAAAAATAACCCTGGGCTACACCATGCCAAGTCCGGGTGTGTGGTATAACCGTGGTTGTTGTTGTTGTTGTTGTAGCGATAAGGTTGCTCCCCGAAGGATTTGGGGAGTGTTATCGATGTAATGGTACTTTGCCGGACACAGATCCGGTACGCTCCGGTACCACAGCACCATTAAGGTGCTAGCCCGACCATCTCAGGAACGATTTATGTGGCCGCATTAAACCTTCAGGCCATCCCCTCCCTCCCCACCCCCAAGTTCCATGAGGAGCTTGGGGTCGCCAGAGTCTCGTCTGTTAGTGAAACAGGATTCGCCGCGGATAGGTGAGGTTGACAATTGGGTTTGGAGAAGCTATATATTGCGCTGGCAACCTGAAGGGTTGCGCTACACAGCCCCTTGAATCTGGTATTTTAGTCGCCTCTTACGACAGGCATACCTACCGCGGGAACATTCTGACCCCCTAACCCGCTGGTTACCCGCCACGGTGATGTCCTTCTGTGTAGGGGGCCTTCGGCCGCACTTTAAAAAAATAACACTTAGCCGATCCAACACCAGCTATGCCATGCCATGATTCCGGAATGTTGACTTCCAGAATTAAACATGCAGAATTTTGAAAAAGCAGAATTTTAGAAAGCAAAATTTTAGAAAGCAGAATTTTAAAAAGCAGACTTTTGTTCAAGCAGAATTTTTTTTTGCAATTTACAGAACTTTGTAATACAGAATAATGACACGCTCCCGCTCATAATTTGTCACTAAAACGTTTTCTTACTTGGTGCTTGGTAGTTCCAAGAGATTGGAGTGATCACGCGAATTTTTTCGCTATTCGCGGCATGCCAATTTTGTCACCAACATTTTCGTCGTTATAAAATTAATCTATGCTAATATCCATTTTGCTATTAATAAAAAAAAATCACTTGCAAATGCTTAAATGTTAGCCACAAATTGATCAGCTGTTCATTTATTTGTCAAATAATCACTCCTTTAGGTTGGCAACATCAATTCAACTTCAACTGAAATAAGTTGTAATTCGTAATACCAAACAAGAGTTGTCTGAAAGTTGAGTTGAAACCGTAATAGGGGCATAAAATTTTCATAAAAGTTGTTTATAACTTTTGTTTGTAGTTTCTGCTATCTATTAATCTTATTTAAATAAGCGTATAAATTCTTACAAATATTGATTCTACTCACATCTGTAAAACTCTTCTCGTCCCTTAGGTGCCGGAACGAAGTCACCATATTCGTTTGAAAATCGTTCCATTTTAGGAAAAATTGTTGATCAGACGACATCATTAAAGCGGCTTTTGTTTTGACACGCACTCACCACAAGAAAATTTAAATAGTTTTTCTGTATGTTAGCAATAAAATGCCACTCGAAGTCTGATAGTAGTTTTTTAAAATGCACTCCGCTGCTTTCCAAAAGTTTAGTTGTGCAGTAGTCCTTCTCCCTTCATTGAAATTTTCCAATTTTCATTCTACAATGTTTGGCTTGTAAAAAAACGAATGCAATTGCTTTGTAATAGTCCAATATGGGTCAAGAGACGACAAAATAAGAAATGTTTGAAAAAAGATATCAGTGCTTTACTACCATACAAATAATTTCATACTCATTGGTGATCCATTAAATTCATACAGAACTACTCAGTTGGCACTGTTATTGGTATTTTTTAGTTTTAGTTGTTGTGTCCACTGCTCCGAATTCAATTAAATACGCGTTCTATGTATGTAGGTATATGTTAATGATTGGATCGCTGTGTCTCGCTGATCGAAGTGTTGTTGATGTTTTTAAAGTTTATATTTTTATTTTTTTCTTTCACTTCTGGCGAAAAGAATTTGCAATAATACAAAAACAAGTCGCTCTCCCGTTAGTTTTTTTAGCTCTTTCTTTTCAATATACTTTGCTCGGCGAGCAGTTACGATCAAATGTGCATGCCGTTTTGTCTTCAGTAATTCAACTCACAAGAGCGTTTCCGCTGCTTTTATTTGATTATTGCTGTTGTGTCGGTATGCGTTAGAAAATTCTGAAAACAATAAAACGCAAAAATTAAAAATATGCATATTACATATGTAACGTACGAGGAAACCAACAAAAGTTCGCCTAAATCTTATAAACAAAAAAAAAATACAAATGCCTTGGCATTGTTTTGCTTGAAATATGGAGACGAGGAATCCCTAAATTAGGAAATTTGTAAATTTTTTCAGGTGTATAACATAATCCCGTCATATATAGTTATGTGAAATATAATAAGGACAGCTTATGAATCTGATGCAGCTTCATAAAGGTGAAAATTTTGGTTTTATTTTCATTTTTAATGCAACTTACGATTTTGACATGTGAAAAAAATAAGGACACTTCTTGCTTTACGCAGATGACGTTGCAATTGTCATAAGTGGAAAGTGCCTTTCAACGATTGGTTCTTTGATGGATCGGGCGCTTCGGGATATTCATACCTGGGCATACCTTGCCCAAAATATCTAGGGATCATCCTAGACAGTAAGCTGTCATGGAAGCTCAACGTGGAGGATAGGGTCAAGAAGGCCTCAACGGCACTCTATGCATGCAAAAGAATGCTGGGGTGTACGTGGGGCCTATCGCCCTCTCTTTCTCATTGGGTTTTTACAGCGATTGTAAGCCCTATTCTATACTATGGAGTTCTTTTTTGGTGGAAAGCCACACAAAAAACAACATACCTCAAAAAATTAGAGCGGGTATGCAGACTATCGATGCTTAGCATTACGGGAGCCCTGAAAACAACCCCGACGGCTGCACTGTATGCCATTCTGCACATCCCACCTGTAGACCTGGTAGCAAAGAACAAAGCGTTAACGACCGCAACCAGGCTCGGTGCTTCGGGGCAGCTTGAGCGCCGACCATATGGCCATAGTAGTATAGCGTCATCAATCAGAAGACGAACAGACTACATGATTCCCTATCTGCGCTTCGAGGGAGATCTTAAGGCCACAATAGAGGTGGACGGTTGGCGCAAGGATGCGCAAATGGCGGACGAGGCGATACATGTGTACACCGATGTATGCGGTGGAGTGGTACCACACCATTGTATGAAAATGTTCCCCAGACGATAATGTTTCGGCCACCAAATTTTACGGTCTTTACGGTATATTTAGGATTAAAAGCTGTGTTTGGCGGTTCTCTTACATGATGAATAACTCGGTCTGAGTTAAACAAATTTATTTTTGTTTTGTCTGAAAAATGTTACGCCACTTTTCTTCAGACCAAAACACATGCTCCTCCGCAAAGTTTAGTCTTTGTTGCACATTCTTTTTGGACAACATAGGCACTTTTCTAGGGCTCCTGGACTTCATATTTTCTTTAATAGGCATTTCGCGAATAGTTGACGATTCGGCATCATTCTTCTTTATACAGCCCATTTTTTTTATAATCGGTGTGATTTTTGGTTTTCTGCTACGTATTTCACCCCGGGGAATCCACTTAACTGCGGTTTCTACCATTGTTTTTGAAAATTTTTTCTGAATGTCTGTTAATTGAAGCACAACAAACCCAATTTGTTGATTTTACTAGCATGAATTCTTTCGGTGTAATATTTCTAAATTTGCATATCTTGTCTACAAAATCCCTTCTATGGAAAAGCATTTTATAGATGTTTTTTTTTTAACTTCGTATTACGAATATATTACCCGGTTGTTCTAGCAGTGGCAAGATACCCAATTCGACAAGCCGTTTGTCATGGCCATATTTCCATGCCCATTATCAAGCCTCTTCAGCGGATACTTCTTAAAGCATTACTTTACAATGTGGGCGATGTCCACTGACATGCCAATGTTAAAAGGGCATATAATGTGTATAAACGGGGTGGCCCCTTCTACAAGATATAAGAATTATCTAGCCTAGCGTCAGACCTGCGGAACTACAGGGTATGTTAATCAATATTTTCTTGCGGTAAAATTGTATTTCCAATTCCATTTGAATTTGCCTACATGAATAAGAGTCGGCTTTGCCTTGTGCCGCCACAGATTCAACAAACTTCTCCTTTTTACTGTGTCTTTGTCACCAAGAAATTTTAGTGAAACAACTAGCTTGAAGTTCTCATGGAATTCGCCAATGAATGGAATATTGGCAAATTAAGTACTGTAATGTCATCTTCAAATGCTAAACAAGTCAACCGTTACCAAGAGCAGCTATAATTGTTTGCCTTCCTTCAATTGTGGTATAATCACAGTACATATTCCAATAGGGTAGTGAATGTTGAATAGTTTAAGTGATTCGAGTTTGGGAAATTTCATATATCTTTATTAAGGCCCGTATTATGTATGTCACCGTGAATGTTTGCGTCGCCTTCACTCACATTCACATTCACCTCGAATTCGTATTTTATAACTTCTTACGTATTCGCGTTTGTCCTCTTACGTATTCACTACGTATCACTGAGACTGTCTAACACGTTACGTAGCCGATGTAGCCCGTTGGTTTATTTATTATTTCGGAACTCATTCTAGTGCATTTTTTTCGGAAGAACAGCTTGTAAATGATCTGGCAGTAATGCAGTCGACCATATGATAATTGCAAAACAAAAATAATAGCGGGAAGTGCATTCTTTATTTATAACTTGAAAATTCCTTAGTGTTTGTTTCTAAATAAAATGTAAGCTGCCTTAAAAAAAATAGTGTTTGTTTAGAAAGGTGAATACTCCAGGGCAGGGGTCGACCACGAACACACGTCCAAAAGTATAGGAGTGTGAAAATACTTGATTTGACTACGTATCAATAATTCCACGGCCGAAATACGAATCTTCAGTGCAGAGATATTTGCAAAAAAAAGTATTCAAAAAGGTTTCCATGCTGAAATACTTTGGATCGCGTATCTGGTGTTGAACCCATCCTAGGTTATGTTTGTAAGGCGCTGCTCGGAATGCAGAGAGGTGTTCAATGCTAAAATACCATGGATCACAGCATCGACTTCAGAACGGTCCGGGTTTTAGTAAATATCTTTTGATCGAAGCAATGAGTTTTATATCCGCCTTGATATTATTGACACCGAGGAAACTAAACATTTTAGACGTGTTTTAAAAGTGATATAAAGTCGAAGGAAGTTCGTTGGGTAACGTTTTACAAGATTGTGCACCACCTAATTTTTATCGAAATTTATCAAAGGTGGTATCAAGACGCGTCTCGACCTCCGTTTTAAGAATCCGAAAGCGGAAATCAAAAATTTTATTTCTGTCGAAAGTTATTTACAAAAAACTGTAAAATGACCCCTAGAGGGTCCGAAATATGGGGCCCGATACATAGTTTTTTTGCATAGAAAACCTTTCTGTGTTGGCGGCCTTCGGCCGCGCTTATACAAAATTACCTTGGGTGGGTCCGACACCGGTTTGGGGATCAAAACTAAATGCGCGCAGAACACCTTTCTGCATAATATGTGTGTGTGTACAACAAATCTGCCAAAAAACAACAACCATATGAAAATTTCAACCGATTTTTTGCCTATATCTTTTAACAGAAATAAAACTTTAAATTTTCGCTTTCAGATTCTAAAAACGGAGGTCGAGATGCGTCTTTTGATAACACCTTTGATAATTTTCGATAAAAATTAGGTTGTAAAACGTTACCGTGAATTAGCAATGCTTGGAAGTTTGTTATCTTGTAGTTTGTACAAAACCATATGAGTGTTTAATTATGTAAATAAGCACTTTTGTTGTTTTGTAGTCAGTGCTTTGCCTCATCCTTTAAGAGCGACTACTCACAAATTATCAGTAGCATAGAGACATTGTTTATAGAGGCATTGATTCCACATTACAATTAAGAAGATTGGTGGTGACATGTGGGGACACATCGCATGCTGGACCTACATTACTTAGATCAGGGAGGTGTCTGGAACGTTACAATCTAGTCTGATTTCCATTTCTGCGAGAGTTGCATTCCCTTCATTGATAGCGGGGATGGCAGGGCGGTACCTGACAAAGATGTTTACCCTCCCCGTGTGGATTATATAGAAGACCTCCTCGTGCTTTTTTAGATTTAACGGCTGCGTTTGTAAGTACCAAATCTCATCGAAGTACTAGTGGTGATATCTCCTTACCTTCCTGCCTTGCTGATGCGTTCGAAATCACCCATTTATAGGAAATTTAAAAAAAAAAAGTAATACGGAGTCATGATTCAATTACTAGAGGTTTGTTCTTCAATGACGGCAGAGCTTTGACACTCCCATATTGAAAAATCTGGACGGGTTGCTATTACGAAGTAAGGAAAACGGGTAATAATTCAATCCCCTTTAGCGAAAATTGTAGTAGAAAAGTACCTTTAGTAGTATATTAGTACTGATAATAAATTTGTAAATGTCAACAGGTTTTTGAGGAAATAATTCATTTTCTACTAAATATTTCGTGAATTGATAAAGAGCTATGTTGGTTTAGAATTTTATTCAAAAATACACTATGTCAGAATTTGTTTCTAAAACTGCCTATATGAGCATAAGTTCAATGCATTTTGACATTAGAGGGAGTTAGTGAAAAGCATTGTGAGGCGTTCTTCAATCTAACTCTAATATAGGGCGTTTTTGTAACAAATCATGAAATGGGAAGTTTTTGAAAAATATTTTGAGATAGGACGATATTGAAAACGCAGCCGACATGGTCAGATAAAAAAAAAAAAAAGAAAATGGCTTATTGTCTTAGAACTTTATATTCCGGTCTTGACTGTGACCGAAGAGTTCAGCTTTTATGCCTTTTTATTCTGACATTTCGGAAAGCTCCTTTACGTTAAGTATTCATGAAAATGTTCCGGATAAAACGGTAATTTAGAATATTCGGAACACGTTCGTTTGATACTACCTCACGAGGTGCGAATGTACATAATATTCAAAATATAAACCGATTCCCCAAATTCTTAAATGGAGGCGAATGTTCCGAACATACGGAATGAACAAGTTACCATGCTCAATGTACCAATATTTCGTTATGGCATCTCCATTATTTACTAAAGACATTTTTACATGAATCGATTTACTAGTCGAGTTTTTGACGTTGAAAGATGAATTTTGAAGTGGTTTAGGTTTCGTATGTTCATAGGTTTACGAAAGTGCACGATTCCTTGGTGTCCGTACTTTTCATAAAATCTATGTTCAGCCACACTAATAGATCATGGCATAGTTAATAAATTAATCATAAAATTAAAATAAATGTTCTAAGGAATTATGCACTTCAGTACTTATCGGGTATTTGTAAACTGATTGATTCCTATTTCTACTATTAATATTTTTCGAAAAATCGCAAAGAAACAATACAGTTAACGGATGCCAATTCGATTTGGTAGCAAAATGGCTGCAATTGTCAAACAATTTGTCTTCGAGCAAACCTCTTGTGATCGAATCATGGCACGGAGGTATATCTCCTAGTTATTATAGTTACTAAAAAAGTCCACAATCAAATTAATAATTTTAATTTGCCTTTTACTCAGAATTAGTTGCTGAAATAAAACTGCGAAAATAAGGATCTTGATGAAAGGCGAAAATATAGTATAACTTAGTTATAATCAGAGACTCATTTTAATAGGTTTTTCTTTGTTGCGTCGAAAAATTCGGGTAAAAAAATTTTCGTTTAAATGCATGGGATTCCGGGGATACCCACAGCATTTTCATGACGAATCATTCATCCTTTTAGGAAAAGAATAAAAGTACTGCCCCATAACTAAGATACGGTTCAACCAAATAAAACGAATTTTTTACCAATCCATTCTTGTAAATATCTGGATTTGAAAACTTGTCCCTACAGGGACTTTACAATATTTGCGTATTAGTATACTAGAAACTTGTTATCGAAAAACTATAACCAACTTTTGTTGTTGTTGCTGTTGTTTTAGTGATATAGATCCAGTACGTTCAAGTAACAAGCACCATTAGGGTACAAGCCCGACCATCTCGGGAACGATTTAATATACCAACCCCCGCACCCCAAGCTATATATTGCGCTGATAACCCCTTGAAAGGTTTGCACTACACAACCCCTTCAATCACCACCAAAACTAACTCTCATAGTACTATACTTATACTTTTCCATAAGAAGCTTGCGCCTGTTTTTCGCCTTAAAGTATGCCCCCTCTTGAAATTCTATACACCGCTTTTTGTTGTGACAAGAAAGATTCTGTATAAAAAAATACGTTTCATTTGGATGAGCCGTTCCATAGTTATAAGGCCGAACTTTTATTCTGTCTGTTTAAAAAAATAAAAGTCCGGATTTAATAATTAAAATCCCGAAACAATTTTATCTTAAGGACGGTTATTGGTTTCGCTAACTTCAGTCTTATTTTAGCGCAGAATGTCATAAAAAAAAATTTTGTAAAGCTATAAATTTTTTTTTCTCGCAGTTAATTTGCAATAAATTAGGTACTCATTATGTAAAATTTTCAACTTATTCCGCCAACCTTTCGCCGATTGGTTTCGCTAACTTCAGTCTTATTTTAGCGCAGAATGTCATAAAAAAAAATTTGTAAAGCTATAATTTTTTTTTTCTCGCACTTAATTTGCATTTAATTAGCTACTAATTATGTAAAATTTTCAACTTATTCCGCCAACCTATCACCGCTAAAATAAGGGACGTCACCATTCCTTCATTATATGTCATTCGACTGCCTAGTCCACTGCCTTCCACTCTATTCGCCACATAACCTCAAAATAAGCTGCCAAACTATATAGTAAACAATGGTGAAGAGTATATCGGATTCCAGATGACTGAAGCATACTCTAGTTTTGAACGCACCAAGGTAGAATACGCTAAACTCATTAATCGACGCAAGAGTTGCATTTGAAATTGAATATACGAAAGAAGCCACATTCGTAGACTTAGCATACGTTTTGTGACAGCATTTACTAATATTGAGACGCAGATTATTTTGGAAAGCCCAATTATTAATAGCAATCACATCTTCTTGCAGACGCAATTCATCAGAAGTATAAGAGATCCAACGGAAGAGTTGTAAATCGTAAGCATAAAGCTAATAATGCAAATTTTTTATGCATGAGCCAACATCATTAATAAATTAATAAGGCTTAGTTTTCTCGATTTAAACAAAAGATCCAATTGGAATTGGATCCTTAACGATAACATTTTGGTAAGGATGGTCAGTTTTCCTTGGTTTATGGTGTATCAAAGCTACCCCGCCAGATTTGTACTTGTTCCTCGCCGTACTTGGCAGCAGTTTCCGCTTTTTTCAAACCAGTCAACACACCATACTGACGTTCGTTCAAACGCCTGGTATACCAGATTGTCCTCTCTTATTGAAAATCAAAAACATACATATATGGGCAATATCGAATTTTAAGGAAGCCTCTTTGATGGCCTTATTGCTTGCCTTTTTCAAACTCTCTGAAGTTGGCAAGACAACTTTACCGTGGAAAAAAATTAACTATTGGGTAAATTGCCGCGAATTTGCCTTAATTTATCCGTTAAACAAAAAAATGTGACGCAACTATATTTTAGAAAATATCGAGCCAACTTCATGTGAAGTTAGCGTGCCACTTTTCGAAAACCACCTTAGAGACCAGTTGGGAATATAATTCTTGCAGGTGAATTTGCCGCAGATAAGTGGCATATTAATTAAATTCGAAATAAAACTGACACAGAGAACGGCTGTCGTGAATGACCAGAGAATCGAAGAAAGGTTTGTTTTTGTTCGCTTTTAATAAACTGAAGTGCAATGAATTGCCCATTTGTGTTTCAACCATTCTTTAAAATGTGTCGACAGAAAATCAGACTACATATTTTATGTTCATTTTAAAATCTATTTAATTGAGAAAATATGAGCAACCAGTTAAGAAAACGTTTTAAAATATCTAAATAATGCAATGAACCACTCGTATAAAAATGTTTGAATATAGCATTTTCAGGTCAAATGAAACTGTTTTCATTTCAAATGAAACTTTTTTCAAGTCAAATGAAACCATACTACTAAGGTCAATATGTTTATATCGTACTTTATAACGCTAAGTATTTTCAAATTTTTCTTTAAGACAACTATTTCTAATTAGCCACATTGAAGGCAAAATTTTTGCTTAAATTTTCTTTGTGAATTTAAGCTGCAGGTAAGAAGGTTAGAATCGAGCTCAAGGCCAGAACAATAATTTTTTTTTCTAATGATAATTATTGTTATTTTTTAATTTTTCTAAATTTGAAAAATTGTGTTTTGTTTTTGGAATAGTAAGTAGAAAATGTTTCAGACAACTTGCCATAGCTGCGCAGATAGATCCATTTCGAAGGGTGCTAAGCCTTCATCATCAGTACGCTTTAGGCATGCTGCGCTAACCATTTAGCTATACAGCGGTGGTTTGTTTGAATCGGCCTATGGCCGAAATGGATCTATCTGCGCAGCTACGGCAGGTTGTCTGAAAAATGTTCTACTTACTATTCCAAAAACAAAATAAAATTTTTCAAATTTAGAAAAATTAAAAAATAACAATAATTATCATTAGAAAATAATTATTGTTCTGGCCTTGAGCTCGAATCGAACCTTGAATCATTTATCAATAGGCCGATAAAAACAAAAAACAATTGTTACTAAACCATGAGCACTTGGGAATGTCAAAAAAAGTAATTGACAATAAACAAAAATCCAGCATTATCAGTGATTTGCACCAGATGGCGCAACACTGAATAAATATAGTTGGTAAAAAGGAACAGAAGTAGGAAATTTGCCAGTCAAACAAACCACCGCTGTATAGCTAAATGGTTAGCGCAGCATGCCTAAAGCGTACTGATGATGAAGGCTTAGCACCCTTCGAAATGGATCTATCTGCGCAGCTATGGCAGGTTGTCTGAAACATTTTCTACTTATTTTTTTTTATTTTCGTTTAAATGCATGGGATTCCGGGGATACCCACAGCATTTTCATGACGAATCATTCATCCTTTTAGGAAAAGAATAAAAGTACTGCCCCATAACTAAGATACGGTTCAACCAAATAAAACGAATTTTTTACCAATCCATTCTTGTAAATATCTGGATTTGAAAACTTGTCCCTACAGGGACTTTACAATATTTGCGTATTAGTATACTAGAAACTTGTTATCGAAAAACTATAACCAACTTTTGTTGTTGTTGCTGTTTTTTTAGTGATATAGATCCAGTACGTTCAAGTAACAAGCACCATTAGGGTACAAGCCCGACCATCTCGGGAACGATTTAATATACCAACCCCCGCACCCCAAGCTATATATTGCGCTGATAACCCCTTGAAAGGTTTGCACTACACAACCCCTTCAATCACCACCAAAACTAACTCTCATAGTACTATACTTATACTTTTCCATAAGAAGCTTGCGCCTGTTTTTCGCCTTAAAGTATGCCCCCTCTTGAAATTCTATACACCGCTTTTTGTTGTGACAAGAAAGATTCTGTATAAAAAAATACGTTTCATTTGGATGAGCCGTTCCATAGTTATAAGGCCGAACTTTTATTCTGTCTGTTTAAAAAAATAAAAGTCCGGATTTAATAATTAAAATCCCGAAACAATTTTATCTTAAGGACGGTTATTACAAATGGAATGAGAGATTGGGTCCCTGGCTATAGATTTTATAGGTTTAGATTATTTTTTTTTTTATTCTTGTAAAATTTGACGAAATATGAACGCAGCTGTAAATATAACCATTATCGGCTGTCTATGAAAAATTTCAATCTTTTTTTTTCACGAAGTGTAAAGATTCTTAATTTTTTTTTTTTTTTCAAAAATCATGAAAAAAGGATAGTAAAAAAACGAAGTGAATGAAGCAAACGCGACCCAGGATCAAGTGAATATTTTGACAGCAAAAATAAGTATTCGTGACACTTTGCGTCGGTATATAATACGAAAAAACGTAAGACAATCACCTGCAGTCATCGATAGTCACTGAGAGTCACTGAAGTGAATGAATGCTCTTACATGATACGAAATTCGTTTCACTTGGGTGAAAGTGACTCCTCGCGTCACTTTGCGTTATACATAATAACGCCGTAAGATAAATGGTACCAACCTTACTGACTAGTTTACAGGTTAATTAGTACTAGTTTACCAATTTTAAAGTGAGCTTTACTGAGATAAGTAATAAGTCTCAAGACAGAGACCTTGGCATGGCAAAGTCCAGATGAAGGCTTCTGGATAAGCGATTGAAGCGATAAATTAGGTACTCATTATGTAAAATTTTCAACTTCTTCCGCCAACTTTTCGCCGATTGGTTTCGCTAACTTCAGTCTTATTTTAGCGCAGAATGTCATAAAAAAAAAATTTTGTAAAGCTATAAATATTTTTTCTCGCTGTTAATTTGCAATAAATAGGTACTCATTATGTAAACTTTTCAACTTATTCCGCCAACCCTTCGCCGATTGGTTTCGCTAACTTCAGTCTTATTTTAGCGCAGAATGTCATAAAAAAAAATTTTGTAAAGCTATAAATTTTTTTTTCTCGCAGTTAATTTGCAATAAATTAGGTACTCATTATGTAAAATTTTCAACTTATTCCGCCAACCTTTCGCCGATTGGTTTCGCTAACTTCAGTCTTATTTTAGCGCAGAATGTCATAAAAAAAAATTTGTAAAGCTATAATTTTTTTTTTCTCGCACTTAATTTGCATTTAATTAGCTACTAATTATGTAAAATTTTCAACTTATTCCGCCAACCTATCACCGCTAAAATAAGGGACGTCACCATTCCTTCATTATATGTCATTCGACTGCCTAGTCCACTGCCTTCCACTCTATTCGCAACATAACCTCAAAATAAGCTGCCAAACTATATAGTAAACAATGGTGAAGAGTATATCGGATTCCAGATGACTGAAGCATACTCTAGTTTTGAACGCACCAAGGTAGAATACGCTAAACTCATTAATCGACGCAAGAGTTGCATTTGAAATTGAATATACGAAAGAAGCCACATTCGTAGACTTAGCATACGTTTTGTGACAGCATTTACTAATATTGAGACGCAGATTATTTTGGAAAGCCCAATTATTAATAGCAATCACATCTTCTTGCAGACGCAATTCATCAGAAGTATAAGAGATCCAACGGAAGAGTTGTAAATCGTAAGCATAAAGCTAATAATGCAAATTTTTTATGCATGAGCCAACATCATTAATAAATTAATAAGGCTTAGTTTTCTCGATTTAAACAAAAGATCCAATTGGAATTGGATCCTTAACGATAACATTTTGGTAAGGATGGTCAGTTTTCCTTGGTTTATGGTGTATCAAAGCTACCCCGCCAGATTTGTACTTGTTCCTCGCCGTACTTGGCAGCAGTTTCCGCTTTTTTCAAACCAGTCAACACACCATACTGACGTTCGTTCAAACGCCTGGTATACCAGATTGTCCTCTCTTATTGAAAATCAAAAACATACATATATGGGCAATATCGAATTTTAAGGAAGCCTCTTTGATGGCCTTATTGCTTGCCTTTTTCAAACTCTCTGAAGTTGGCAAGACAACTTTACCGTGGAAAAAAATTAACTATTGGGTAAATTGCCGCGAATTTGCCTTAATTTATCCGTTAAACAAAAAAATGTGACGCAACTATATTTTAGAAAATATCGAGCCAACTTCATGTGAAGTTAGCGTGCCACTTTTCGAAAACCACCTTAGAGACCAGTTGGGAATATAATTCTTGCAGGTGAATTTGCCGCAGATAAGTGGCATATTAATTAAATTCGAAATAAAACTGACACAGAGAACGGCTGTCGTGAATGACCAGAGAATCGAAGAAAGGTTTGTTTTTGTTCGCTTTTAATAAACTGAAGTGCAATGAATTGCCCATTTGTGTTTCAACCATTCTTTAAAATGTGTCGACAGAAAATCAGACTACATATTTTATGTTCATTTTAAAATCTATTTAATTGAGAAAATATGAGCAACCAGTTAAGAAAACGTTTTAAAATATCTAAATAATGCAATGAACCACTCGTATAAAAATGTTTGAATATAGCATTTTCAGGTCAAATGAAACTGTTTTCATTTCAAATGAAACTTTTTTCAAGTCAAATGAAACCATACTACTAAGGTCAATATGTTTATATCGTACTTTATAACGCTAAGTATTTTCAAATTTTTCTTTAAGACAACTATTTCTAATTAGCCACATTGAAGGCAAAATTTTTGCTTAAATTTTCTTTGTGAATTTAAGCTGCAGGTAAGAAGGTTAGAATCGAGCTCAAGGCCAGAACAATAATTTTTTTTTCTAATGATAATTATTGTTATTTTTTAATTTTTCTAAATTTGAAAAATTGTGTTTTGTTTTTGGAATAGTAAGTAGAAAATGTTTCAGACAACTTGCCATAGCTGCGCAGATAGATCCATTTCGAAGGGTGCTAAGCCTTCATCATCAGTACGCTTTAGGCATGCTGCGCTAACCATTTAGCTATACAGCGGTGGTTTGTTTGAATCGGCCTATGGCCGAAATGGATCTATCTGCGCAGCTACGGCAGGTTGTCTGAAAAATGTTCTACTTACTATTCCAAAAACAAAATAAAATTTTTCAAATTTAGAAAAATTAAAAAATAACAATAATTATCATTAGAAAATAATTATTGTTCTGGCCTTGAGCTCGAATCGAACCTTGAATCATTTATCAATAGGCCGATAAAAACAAAAACAATTGTTACTAAACCATGAGCACTTGGGAATGTCAAAAAAAGTAATTGACAATAAACAAAAATCCAGCATTATCAGTGATTTGCACCAGATGGCGCAACACTGAATAAATATAGTTGGTAAAAAGGAACAGAAGTAGGAAATTTGCCAGTCAAACAAACCACCGCTGTATAGCTAAATGGTTAGCGCAGCATGCCTAAAGCGTACTGATGATGAAGGCTTAGCACCCTTCGAAATGGATCTATCTGCGCAGCTATGGCAGGTTGTCTGAAACATTTTCTACTTACTATTCCAAAAACAAAACACAATTTTTCAAATTTAGAAAAATTAAAAAATAACAATAATTATCATTAGAAAAAAAATTATTGTTCTGGCCTTGAGCTCGATTCTAACCTTGAATGATTTATCAATAGGCCGATAAAAACAAAAACAATTGTTAATAAACCATGAGCACTTGGGAATGTCAAACAAAGTAATTGACAATAAAACAAAAATCCAGCATTATCAGTGATTTGCACCAGATGGCGCAACACTGAATAAATATGGTTGGTAAAAAGGAATAGAAGTAGCAAATTTGCCAGTCAAACAAACCACCGCTGTATAGCTAAATGGTTAGCGCAGCATGCCTAAAGCGTACTGATGATGAAGGCTTAGCACCCTTCGAAATGGATCTATCTGCGCAGCTACGGCAGGTTGTCTGAAACATTTTCTACTTACTATTCCAAAAACGAAACACAATTTTTCAAATTTAGAAAAATTAAAAAATAACAATAATTATCATTAGAAAAAAAAATTATTGTTCTGGCCTTGAGCTCGATTCTAACCTTGAATAATTTTTTTTGATTATTGATTACAAATACAAAGACTTTCATACAGCAATATATCGGCACTCTGATGTTTGGGAATGTACCTAATACTAGGTTCAAACACACACCAAATTGGCAATTTATACTATTTGGGCAATTTATTACGCAATTTGTCATATAATAAATTGTAATAATAAATTGCCAATTTAAAAAAAATTGCGTAACAAATTGTTTCAAACTGCAAATGCAACATTGTAAAGTGTGTTTATTGAGTATAGTTAAACGTCAGTTACGCATGGCTAAACTATATGGTTGGCTCATCTCATCAGCTGATTTTATGTCTTTCATTTCACTGGAGTAGGGATTGTCAAAAGAAGATGGAAAACTCAAAATGAAACCAAAACATTGAACACATTTTCTTACAACACACGAAAATTGCAAAGTTTTATGTTTTCATTCGCCTAATAATGTGTGTGTTTATTTTGACAGTCTGAACAAAGGTATGCTCTTGCTGTAGAGATGAGCCAACCAGCTATGAAATTACTATTGTGCAAGCTAAATCGAGTTGTATGAACAGCACTCAATTCAAATCGAAATTTCCTAAATTTATTTTTCTGTTTGAACATAGTATAACCTTTTGTAGCAATATAGGAGTATTACATATATGTGCTCCAGGCTGTTAACTATTGTGAACGCTTTTTCAAACATTCACCACTTGTATGAATCGCAGAGATTTTGAGATTCCCTCTATTTCAATAATTTTTCAGAACTCTCTTTTCAATTAAATGGTTTTCATTTCCTGAACTTTATTAAAAACTTTATTGTGATGAATGGTGCAAACAGAGATTAAAAAAGTAGAGCAAAAAACAAAATATTTCTGATGAATTTATTCGCAAGAACATACCTTAGCACATTTTTCGATTACTTTACTTCCCAGAGACGCTTCGTGTTCACCCAGCTTTGGCAAGACATTGGCAAAAATATCTCTTTGCCTCACAAATGGCTTCCTAGGTTTCTATCCACTTCTGCCGAAAGATTTTCTCACATCAGTATGAATATTCTGTGCCAATTTCAATTTCACACAATATCCTATCATTAGTTACTTTCGTGACACTAAAATACTATCTTCCTCGACACTTTTCGCTTTATCGCTTTAGTAACAACAATTCCTATCAAAATAGCTTCCAAGTGCTATGTCGCTTTCGGAGCGAAATGTCGTTACGCTTTGGGGGAACAGTTCTTCCAAAACAAAAATATGAGAAATAAAACTTCCAATTTTGTTTGGCAGCTTGAGTTCCTCAGATCGTTTGCAAATTTTTAATAAAAATTGGAGTAGTTGAGCAACGAACAAGTTTCGATCGAGCATCGAGCTACTCTCACTGCTCGATACCCGGGCATCAAGAGTTCTACGGTGAACTATTCACAAGTGGACAATTTTTGGTCGATCAAGTTATACAATACGAAAACAAGATACTCGATCGAAAAAGTATATTCTACTGCTAATCAACACTCGCAATAAGGATGGCCATTTAACCGAAGTATTGTTAGTCCCCTCGAATGTATGTACAAATTAATAGAGCTGGTCACCTAGTTAGCACCCAAAATGGAACAAAAACAACACATAAAGTAAAATAAAACTGCGGGACAAAAAATAGCGTAACATTTTATTTTACACTTTCTGATCCTGGCAAAGCAACATCCAAATTTTAGAAACAAATTTTTTCAATTAAAGGAAAGTTTTTCTAATCGATTTGGCAAGCACTCAGAGTGTATTTCTGCCATGAAAAGCTTCTCCGTGAAAACTCATATGCCTTGTAGATGCCATTCGAAGTCGGCATAAAACATCTGGGACCGCCAAATCCAAAAAGTAGCACGACGAAAATTCGAAGAGAAGCTAGACCTAATATCTCTTCCGTGGTTATCGCGCCTTACATTTATTTTTATTTATTTAGATCGACCACCGCATGAAACAAGGCGAAATGGGGTTTTTGGCTTATAGGTGTCAGTTTAAGTGAAGACTGCTTTATTTCACCTCAGCAAACTCGACAAAAAACACTCAAAATTCAAAGAACTTTCAAAATTTCCCTTTGTAGTAGTGGAATTGAATAGTCTAAAAATTGGGGTGTTTAACATTCTAAAAACTATCAATACGAAATTTCAAGTTAAGAAGAATTTCGCTCGAAATGTAATAATTTAATTCGAAAACCTTCGATTGTATTACTGCAATTAAAAGCTTCTTAGCATTCATCTGCCTAGCGGATGTCTGTCAGAATCTACATAAAATATATACATAGGCCCCGCCAATTTGTAGAAAAAAATTAGATAAAGCTTAAAACAAATACGAGGCAAGATCGGCCTCCTATTCCTAGGAGCGTAACCGAGCCAAGTTATTACTAATAACACTAAAAACAAATAAATAACCATAATTTGCTCAAAACCTCATTTCAAATTTTTGTGCTAATAAGTTGACCGCCGCTGTTCATATGTACGTACGTACATAGGCTGCTAATGAAAAATTTATTTTTGCAAAAGAATACAGTTCTAACTATGAATGAAGGCATTAAATTGAAAATTTCCTGTCTCACAAGAAACAAAGTATACAAGATCATAAGTGGTGAGTGAAGTTCCAAAGTCCACGCTGCAGCACGCCACGTCCGGATTAAAAGCTCCTGTTCGGGTCAAGTCCACTGACCCGCTTGTTTTTACTCGATCTGATCGTAATCGGGAGGTCGAACACCACGCTTCAATGGCCGCTTGATAAATATTGCGAAATCTGCTTAGAAGATGGCACAGTAACCACAAAGTACTCATTTGCTATTATTTCCTGCTAAACTCTTTGAAGTAGAGCTGCGAGCAAAGTATTGCAAATACTGGAGGAAAACATCACAAACTGTAGCCGTCCATAGCAAAAAGTAAAATCGAAGAAAATTTAATCTTTATTTGGAAAATTTAAGATCATTCAAGTAAACATCAAACTTAAATCTTTGTTTTGTCTTATTATTGACATTAAACTTTCTAAAAGGTAGTAAGTGAACTTTACAAGTGACAGCCAACTAGCTATGAAGCGACAATCCCGCATAGGACAACCTCTTGAAGTGTGAATGTCCTTCATTCACACGGCCTAGACAGTGGAAAATATAGTAACGCGCCAAACGCCCCGCAACGTCAAAATTTATGACATTCGGTGGCGGCGTGCGAAAAACGACAATTTTTCGATGAACTTTTGAGATACTTCCCTTTGACCTACGAACTCAATACCTGATATCCCTATGATAATGCACTATGAAATGGGAAAAGTTTCGTTAGAAGGCGCCCGGTGCAAAATATTTTGAAATTTGGTACTTTGGTAATAAGCCAAATATTTATTTTATTTTTAAAAATTTATTTTTGTATATTTTTGAGTTTAAATATTTTCAAACTAATTAGAATTTTCTTTTTTTGAAGTTATTCAAAATTTTAAGTTAACACGAAAACTCAATTAAAATTATTTTAAAAATTAAAGTAAAGAGTACAAAGTAGTTAACACCCAATATATCAACATTCAAGTTGATATTTTAAAAAAATCTTTTATTTTGATTTTAAGTATAAAAATTTATTTTTGTTTATTTTTGAGTTTAAATATTTTCAAACTAATTAGAATTTTCTTTTTTTGAAGTTATTCAAAATTTTAAGTTAACACGAAAACTCAATTAAAATTATTTTAAAAATTAAAGTAAAGAGTACAAAGTAGTTAACACTATAGGTACAAACAGGGGAATTTTGCGACCAAGTTTTACTGCAACGTGATACATATTGTTACGAATATTAGCAACACTAAAGGGTGCTGCTATCTCTAAGCCGATGCTAAACAGTGATATCATGCACATCCATAGATCAATCATTATGTATCTACATAAACGAAACAATAATTGCGTCTACACATATGTACCATGTACGTATACGAGCAGCGGAGAATCAATGCACAAACACATGCATATATCTGAGATACTCCTGAAAGTATGCAATGAGAGAAGCTATAAAATCGTGCAATTGCAGTTACAGCTGAGAAGTTTGACAGCTGATGGCATCTAGTAGATTCTGGAAATGGAAGCGCCTAGAAGATGCGAACTTTGAAATCAGAGAGTATAAAAGGCAGCAAATGTAGAGGCGCTGGAATTCAGTTTGATTTGAGCTATCAAACAGTTTCGATTAAGACGCTATCTAGCGAGCCATAGCAGTATTATTTTGAAAGTCAGTTTCATTTAAGCTATCAGTTTGGTTATTAAGCCAGCTAGTTGCAAAGTATAAGTGTTATCGTGAATTACTTTAATAAAGGCCATTTTTCCATTATTCAATATTGGAGTTATTTATTCAACAGTTTAGCGATACGAACGTTGGCAGAAGATTGCAACTAAGGGGAATTACAGTAAACTCGTTACAATTGGTGTCAGAAGAGGAATAGTTGAATAAATTCCAGAGGACAACAAGGACATGGCAAAGTTCAGTGAATTCAAGATCCAGCAACTAAAGGAGTTGGAGAGCCGTGGATTGAATACAAGCGGCGTTAAACTCGAACATCAGGCACGGCTACGAGAGGCAATGGAAGCAGAAGGAATTGATGTGGACGAGTATGTCTTTTATCCTGATGGGGACGACACAACAGCAAAAATTGAAGAGAAAAATGAAACATCGCAGACAGTTACCAGCACAGACTTGAACATGATATTGGCTGCAATATCTGCACAAACATCGACAGTAACATCAATGTCGTCGCAAATTGCATCCCAACTGGAAGAACAGAAAACATATATGGCATCACAATTGGAGATACAAGAAATGCGCATTTCAGAAATGTCGTCACAAATATCCACAAATATGTAATCACAACTGGAAGAGCAGAAGACATATATGGCATCCCAACTGGAAGAGCAAAAGACATATATGGCATCCCAACTGGAATCACAAGAGACACGTATCTCAGAGATATCGTCAGAAATAACGTCTAAAATTGAAGCACAAGACGCACGAATATCCGAAATGTCGGCACAAATTTCAGCACAGGTATTATCGCAGATCTCTGCACAACTCGAAGCGCGTATGGACGAGAAAATAACGCAGTTTGAAGAAAAATTCGAGGCAGAGGTGGATGCTTTGAGAGGTCGTATACAGGAGTTGCAACTAGTTCGCCCAGTTGTTTCAGCAAGCAATGCGAAGGTAAAAACTCCATCTTTTGACGGCTCTGTTCCTTTCCAGGCGTTTTAGATTCAGTTTGAGAAGACCGCAGCAGTGAACAACTGGAGTGCGGAAGATAAAGTTGCTGCACTATTCGTGGCACTGAAAGGATCTGCTGCTGAGAGAGCGGAGCAACTACGAAACATTGATGAGCGCTCTGGAGAGGCGATACTAAAGCGAACACAGGAAGCAGATACACCAAATAGAGTTGCAAAACCGCCACCAAAAAGCTAATGAGACTTTGCAGGAGTTTGCGTCAGATGTCGAAAGGCTTGCACATTTGGCGAATGCCGACGCACCCGTGGAATACACCGAAAGAGTAAAAATTCAGAGCTTTATAAATGGACGTCGAAACAAGGCGAGCTACATACGCAAACCCAAAGCCAACATTCGCAGAAACGGTATCACAAGCTCTGATTCAGGAAACAGCGTCGCTTCTGTGTAAGCCAGCTTTCAAAGCACGCCGTGTGGAAGTAGAAAGGCCAGAGTGGTTAGACGCAATATTGGAGGTGCTGAAAGGGTCGCAAAAGCGGAGTGGAAGAGTTATCAAATGCTTCAAATGCGGGAAGCCCGGTCACATTGCACGTCATTGCGATCTTGGTCCTGGTAGTTCCAACTTGGGTGGCCGTAAACGCAAAGCTGGAGGAGATGAGCAAGAGCGTGCCAGATGGAAAAATCGAGAGCTAGCTTCAGCTATTGAATGTTCTGTGATATGTGTGTCGCAAGTTGGTAGAAAATCGAGCAGTCTTACCGTCAGAGGGAATGTGGATGGCAAGGAGCGTGTACTGAGTGTAGATACGGGCGCATCTCATTCCTTGATTCGATCTGATTTAGTCAACAGGAGAGTAAAACCCTTACCTGGAGCAAGGTTGCGTACGGTCACTGGCGAGTATAACCAAGTTCAGGGCGCTTCCCAAGGCAGTCGGTTCTATGTACCGGAGCGACTCGGGATTTTTCCCGACCAAGGACTGTCATCTCAGTGTGACCCCATTTAATTTGTTTCGTCCCTCCCACAAATTGTCATCCTCCAAGCAGCTCCTTGCAGCAGGACTGCTACATATTCTCTTACTCCGGGAAGGTATCGAACCCAATCCGGGTCCGTCTCCTGACCCCGGTCCTGAGAAATGGTTTTGCTGCATTTGCCAGAAAAGAATCTTTTTAGGATGGTCATACTCTGTTCAGTGTGTCTCGTGCAAGGGATGGTTGCATCGGACAGGTTGTTCTGGGCTTGATCCCAAAACCCGACGTCCACGTAACTTTTATAAATCTTTTGTGGCTCCTTGCTGCTCACGCCCAAGGGCGTCCCGTAGTCTACGCCTAAGCGCCCCCCCCCCCCCCCACTACCTTCCAGCAGCCTCGCTGCTCAGCAAGCCACAACAAGTACCCGCTGCTGATCGCGCCCCACGGCGCCAACAACTCAAACAGCTGATACCACTCATAACTACTACCTTCGTAGTAGAGCTGGTAGCAATGCTGAGCATCAGCCCCTGCCCCCCTCTTCTTCTCCCCCCCCCCCCCCCCCCCTCTTTTCTGGCAGCAATCGTGCATGTCAGGGAAACAGACTCTTAGTCCCTACCTCCGTTTGCACCGTCTGCCAGCACAGAATATATAGGTTTGCGACATCCGCTCAATGCAGCTCCTGCCTGGGGTGGTGCCACTTTCCTAGATGTTCTGGTCTCCGCGACGGCAACCCCTCGACGGGTTTCATCGCGCCATGTTGCCAGGTCGCAAATCCAAATCATCCGGGTACCCCAATGCTTGCCCAAGGGCGCCCAGTCCCAAGGCCACAACAGCAATTGCGTCCTGGCCTTCCACAACCTAGGCGTAGTCACCCGTCACTTACCCCTAGAGTGGCGGCGTCAACCCTCATGCACTTCAGAATTCTGCAGTTAAACTGTAATGGACTAACTGGGAAGATTACGGAGATAGTCGATTTCATGAAGCGGCACAACATCCGCATTGCTGCGATTCAAGAGACTAAACTCACAGCAAGATCTGCATTGCAGACCTGCTCTGGGTATAATGTCCACAGGAAAGACCGCGAGAGCGGAAATGGAGGCGGCCTCGCGTTTATTATACACCACTCTGTGCAATATTATATATTTGATCCTGGCATCGACCGCAGGGACAATGTCTTAGAACGTCAAGGCCTATCTGTTCGGTCAGGCGATGCAAATCTAGAAATCATCAACATCTACATCCCTCCTGTCACCTGTTGCCCCAGTGGATACCGCCCTAATATCGAGGCCTTACTCACTGGCAACAATCGCATAATCTTAGGCGATTTCAATGCCCATCACGACCTATGGCATTCAAACTTGCGGGCGGACAGTAGTGGTGAGATGTTGGCGGATCAAATAGAAAAAACGACGTTCTGCACAATAAACGGAGACGCCCCCACACGTATGGTAGGAAGCTGTCATAGCTCGCCAGATATCTCAATCGTGAGCGCAGAACTCGTAAACTGCGTCAACTGGCAGCCGATGGTAACATTGGCATCCGACCACCTGCCCATACTTATTTCGTTCGAGCGTACCGCCGACTTCATCGTCACCGAAAAACGCACTTTCATAAACTTCAAAAAAGGAAAGTGTGAAGAATATAAATCTGCAACAGACAGCAGCTTTGTTGCCCTCCCTATCCCCGCCAAGGGGAGCGTGCCTTCCGTAAGGTCATTGAATCCGCCTCGGCACATTTCATTCCCGCCGGGAGAATTCCCCACTTCCCGGCGGAGGCCGCGAGCTTAGCGTGGGAACGCGACCTTATAAGACAGCTTGATCCAGGCGACCCCCAAATAAGGGATATAAACCAACGCATCAGATTGCTTGTGGACGAACACAAGCGGGCGAAATGGGAAGAGCACCTAAGAGGTTGTAACCTCGCTACCGGTGTAGGTAAACTTTGGTCCACCGTAAAGTCCCTATCGAATCCGACTAAGCACAAAGACAAAGTTTCCATCGCCTTTGGCGATAAGGTGCTGTCGGATGCGAAAAAATGCGCGAGCGCTTTCTGCCGACAATATATAATGCATCCTACGGTTGACAAAGATAGACGGAGAGCCAATAGACACGCACATAAACACAAATTCAGCGCGTCACCAATCACCATCACCGCTAGAGAGGTTGAGGACGCCATTGGTCGCGCTAAACCATCCAAAGCAGTGGGCCCAGACGGCATAGCCATGCCGATGCTTAAAAACCTAGGGAAAGAGGGTGTCAAATATTTAGCGCATGTCTTCAACCTGTCTCTTTCCACCTTTGTCATACCCGAGAAATGGAAAATGGCCAAGGTGGTCCCGCTACTAAAGCCTGGGAAATCAGCTAACATAGGTGAGTCATATCGTCCGATATCTCTGCTATCGCCAGTGGCAAAGACGCTTGAAGCCATTTTGCTCCCTTATTTCCAAGCACATTTGCAGCTAGCCCCTCATCAGCATGGCTTCAGAAAACTCCATAGCACTACCTCCGCGCTAAATGTCATTGGCACCCAGATAAATTGCGGTTTGAATCAATACCCCCACCATAGAACAGTACTCGTAGCGCTAGACCTATAAAAAGCCTTTGATACGGTCAACCATGGCTCGCTACTGCAAGACCTGGAAGGGTCTACCCTTCCCCCATGTCTTAAAAGGTGGACCGCAAATTATCTGGGTGGTCGGCAGGCATCGGTGCAATTCAGAAACGAAACATCAAAACCAAGGAGAATTAAACAAGGGGTGCCACTGGGTGGTGTCCTATCCCCACTTTTGTTTAATTTCTACATATCCAAGCTACCTTCACCACCGGAAGGAGTCACAATCGTTTCCTACGCCGATGACTGCACAATAATGGCCACAGGCCCAGGCCCAGAGATCGATGAGCTATGCAATAAAATAAACGGCTATCTCCCTGATCTCTCCAGTTTTTTCGCCTCGCGAAACCTGGCATTGTCACCGACTAAATCTTCCGCGACCTTATTTACAACATGGACGCCCCAAATGTCGACCATATTGAACATCCACGTCGATGGCACTACGCTACCGACTGTCCTACACCCCAAAATCTTGGGTGTGACGTTTGATCAGGATCTACATTTTGGTGCGCACGCAACCGCAATTGTTCCGAGAATTCAGAGCCGTAATAAAATCCTCAAATCCCTTGCTGGCAGTACCTGGGGAAAAGATAAAGAAACGCTCATGACCACATACAAAGCAATTAGCCAGCCGATTACGTGCTACGCGTCACCCATATGGTCGCCAAGCCTAAAAACTACCCACTGGAAGAAACTATAGGCCTGCCAAAATACTGCTCTCAGAATCGCCACGAGCCGTCTTCTTATGTCCCCAGAACACCATCTGCATAATGAGGCGAGAATACTCCCCATCAGGGAGAGAAATGAGATGCTGACCAAACAGTTTCTGTTGAATACCCAGAAACCTGGGCATCCCAACAGACATCTGATTGACGAACCAGCACCGCCTAGGGGCCTAAGGAGTCATCTCCGTAAGCATTTTGAGGAAATACGGCACCTGAGAACCCAGCCGTATGAAGCGGAAAAACACAAGCAGGTCCTTGGTGAACTCCATAGACAGGCGTCGGACCTTTATGTCGCGAATTGCCCGGTGAATCCAGTACTTGAAGAAAAATATCCAGAACTCGCGGAAGAGGAACGCATACTCCCCAGGGAAACGCGTGTCACTCTTGCTCAACTTCGTTCTGGATACTGTAACAGGTTAAACTCTTACCTATCCAGAATCAACCCCGACATACAAAATGTATGCCCCGCTTGCAATGTGTCCCACATGACACCAACCATCTCTTTAATTGTAATGTGGAACCAACGCCTCTAACACCCCTTTCCTTATGGTCCACCCCTGTTGAAACGGCAAGTTTCCTTGGACTCCCGTTAGAGGATATTGATGACAATTTGTGATCGGTCGCGGCTATTAGGTGGGGCGAGCATTGCTACAACAACAACAACAACCAAGTTCAGGGAGAAGTGATATGTGAAGTCTTGATTGGAAAGGTCACGGTTCTTACACAAATTCGTTGTGGCGAAGATCGTTGAAGAAGTCATATTGGGAGTGGACTTCTTGGTTGACCATGACATCAAGATCGATATGCAGATAAGGGTGATCCGTTATGAGAACCAGGATATACCACTTAACTTCAAGTTGGAGAAAGGGTTCAGTAGTAATCGAGTAATGGTGGAGAAGACTCGACAAAGGCCACGAAAGTCAAAAGAAAAGGTTGATGGATCGAATGGGCCAAATAAAGCGAAATTAAAAGTACCTGCGAGAAAAAAACCGGCATTGACAAACCCTAATGGACGCACTAAAACGACTGAAAGAATTTTTCAGAAAGAATGCAAGGGTGGTTTCAAGCCAGCGCGCACTACTGTTGTGAAACATCAAGACGATATTGATGATGCAAAGTCAATCCGTCAAGTGCAAACTCTGCGAAGAAGTTCATTGGCCAAACAACAGAGTGCGAGGGAACGATCAAGAATAATGAGTAGTAAGATGAAACGCAGGTACAACGAGAACAAAAATTCTGATGTTTCTTGGAGCGAGAATTGGTACTGTTAAACAACCCTCACCGGCGGAAAGGTGTTCCAGCCAAATTTCGGTGCAGTTGGGAAGGCCCGTATAAAGTTGTGAAGAAGATCGGTGATACTATATACCGCATACAAACCACTGGGAAACCACGGAGTAGAAGAGTGGTACATCTGCAGATGCTAGCGGCGTTTAGATCGATAGATTTGTCTGATCGGGATGATCAGACTTCTTAGGTGGAGGGCATTGTTACGAATATTAGCAAAACTAAGGGGTGCTGCTATCTCTAAGCCGATGCTAAACAGTGATATTATGCACATCCATAGATCAATCATTATGTATCTATGTACATAAACGAAACAATAATTGCGTCTACACATATGTACCATGTACGTATACGAGCAGCGGAGAATCAATGCACAAACACATGCATATATCTGAGATACTCCTGAAAGTATGCAATGAGAGAAGCTATAAAATCGTTCAATTGTAGTTACAGCAGAGAAGTTTCAGAGCTGGTGGCATCTAGTAGATTCTGGAAATGGAAGCGCTTAGAAGATGCGAACTTTGAAATCAGAGAGTATAAAAGGCATCAAATGTAGAGGCGCTGGAATTCAGTTTGATTTGAGCTATCAAACAGTTTCGATTAAGACGCTATCTAGCGAGCCATAGCAGTATTATTTTGAAAGTCAGTTTCATTTAAGCTATCAGTTTGGTTATTAAGCCAGCTAGTTGCAAAGTATGTGTTATTGTGAAATACTTTAATAAAGGCCATTTTTCCATTATTCAATATTGGAGTTATTTATTCAACAGTTTATCGATACGAACGTTGGCAGAAGATTGCAACTAAGGGGAATTACAGTAAATTCGTTACAATATGTATATAGTCCTCGGGATCAAGACAATGCAACAAAAGGAGAAAGCAAAAAGAGAATACAAACTTTTTTAAATACTTCTTTATATACATAAGCGGTAATTTGCGCCCCACCTTTATAGTTGTGCAAGCATCCAACAGCATCCAAATGTACTTACGTGGTGTACAGACATTCAACACGGCGTCTACAGGCCACAACCACAATAAAGCAAAGCTTAACGACAACCGGAGCCGAGCTATGGCCACTTTATTACTTTGAACGCGGCAGTCACAAATATAAATTATAGCAAACAGTAGCGAAGAATTTAGAAAAAAATATTAATTAGGTTAAAAAACACCCAAAAGATTTAGTTTAGCTTTTGTTATCTGTCATTTACTTCTATTTTAGTTTTTATTGACACATTAAAAGGACGCCACTCACTGTCGTGACCCAAAAATATAATTAGGATTATTATGGCTACAACGGCATTCATAATTCATTGTCGTGCTTCGTGCATGTGTAAAAATAATTTTACAGATGTCCTTTGTAGCCGCCGTGGTGAATGTAATCAAGCCTATTAACGTAGTTTTCTCTATCTTTTAACGGCAGGAATATACTACTTATGAGTACGGTTGCCACTTTTGGTCCATTTGGACCAAAAATGCTCCTTTCTAACCCAATTTGGTGCGCTGCGACTTTTTTCCAATTTTGGTCCTTTTTAGGCTGTAATCAAGATTGTTTGCTTTCACTGAGGAAATAATGTTCAACACTGCCCACAAAATTTTCCACACCTTCATTAACCCTTATATAATATGTCAACAAAATGTAACAGAACAATGGCACTTCACCTAGCAGATAGTTTAGAAGAGTGTTGGATCTTGAAGCAGACCAATTCTCGTTAATTGTTGGTGAAACAAGCGGTCAATCAGAAAATCTTGTTCTGGTGGCTAGATATTTCTATCGTTTATCAAAAACTTTTCGTAACAGACTTTTGTCACTGTTTGAGCTTAAAAAAAGTTGTTGCAAATGCACGTAGGTACATCTCAAAGTAATTTGACGGAGTTGTCCACTGATGAAGACATTCTTGTATTGAAAACTAAATATTGTCACGGATATTAGCATCACTAAATTATCCCATCACTAAGGCGATGCTAAGGCCATGCCAAGCAGTATTTACGTTAATAATTAAATCAAGTATACACATATATAAGGCAGCCCAGAGAGATGTCACACACAGATGCATTTACTTATATGCCTATGTGCGCGCGAGAGACTGTAAACTACAAACATTCACATCAATAATTCAATCTTTATGTATCTACATAAACGAATAAATAATTGCGTCTACACATATGTACGTATACGAGCAGCGGAGCGGCAATGCACAAACACATGCATATATCTTATCTGAGTTGTCACAAGAGAGAGCAATAATTTGTTCACGTAGTTGTGGCTGGCGATTTTGTAGCCGAAACAACTAGTAAGTTCTGGAAATCGAAGAGCCTAGAAGTATGCAGCGTAAACTATAAAAGCGGGGCAAGCGAGTAAGAAGTAATTCAGTTTGATTTGAGATTTGGATTAAGCGCTATCTAGCGAGCTATAGCAGTATTATTTTGAATAGTAGAGTTTCATTTGAGCTGTCAATCAGTTTGGTTATTAAGCAAGCTATTCGTTGCAAAGTATAAGTGTTATTGTGAAGTACTTGAATAAAGGCCATTTTGCATTATTACATATTGGAGTTATTTATTCAACAGTTTAGCGATACGAACTTAGCAGAGGGTTGCAAATAAGAGGATTTGCAGCAAATTCGTTACAATTGGTGTCAGAAGAGGAATTGTTGAATAAATTCCAGAGGACAACAAGGACATGGCAAAGTTCAGTGAATTGAAGAGCCAGCAACTAAAGAAGGAGTTGGAGAGCCGTGGATTGAATACAAGTGGCGTTAAACTCGAACTTCAGGCACGGCTACGAGAGGCAATGGAAGCAGAAGGAATTGTGTGGACGAGTATGTCTTTTATCCTGATGAGGACGAGACAACAGCAAAAATTGAAGAGAAAAATGAAACACCGCAGACAATGACGAACACAGACCTGAACATGATGTTGGCTGCAATATCGGCACAAATGTCCGAAATGTCATCACAAATATCTACCAACATGTCATCACAATTGAAATCGCAAGAGACACGCATAACATCCAAGATGGAAACTCAGCTGGAATCGCAGGAGAACCGTATAACAGCGAAGATTGAAGCACAAGAGGCACGGATATCCGAAATGTCGGCGCAAATTTCAGCACAGATATCATCGCAGATCTCTGCTCAACTGGAAGATCAAGAAGAACGTATTTCCTCGAAGTTGGAGGCGCAAGATACAAAAATTTTACAGTTTGAAGAAAAAATCGAGGCCGAGGTGGATGCTTTGAGAGGACGTATCGAGCAGTTGCAACTAAATCGCTCAGCAGTTTTAACTAGTAATTCAAAGGTAAAAACACCATCCTTTGACGGTTCTGTTCCTTTCCAGGTCTTTAAGCTACAGTTTGAGAAGACCGCAGCAGTGAACAACTGGAATGTGGAAGATAAAGTTGCCGCACTCTTCGTAGCATTGAAAGGACCAGCTGCCGAAATCTTACAGACTATTCCAGAGTACGAACGGAACAGTTATGACGCATTGATGGCTGCTGTAGAACGGCGATACGGAAGCGAACACAGGAAACAGATATTTCAAATAGAATTGCAAAACCGCTACCAAAAAGCTAACGAGACTTTGCAGGAGTTTGCTTCGGACATTGAAAGTTTGGCTCATCTTGCAAATGCGGATGCACCCGTGGAATACACGGAAAGAGTGAAGATTCAGAGCTTTATAAATGGCATACGGGACGCCGAAACGAAGCGAGCCACATACGCGAACCCAAAGCAAACATTTTCTGAAACGGTATCCCATGCATTGACTCAGGAAACGGCGTCATTATTGAGTAAAACAGCATACAAAGCTCATCGTGTGGAAGTAGCAAGGCCAGAGTGGGTAGATACAATTTTGGAAGCTCTGAAGGGATCACAACAGAAAAATGGTGGAGTTATGAAATGTTTCAAGTGCGGTAACCCAGGTCACATTGCACGTCATTGCAGTAGCAATTCCAATAGTTCCAACAATGTGGGTGGCCGTAAACGCAGAGCTGAAGGAGACGAGCAAATCTCCAAATCCACTCAATCGTTAAACTAAAGCGAGTCAGCCGCAAGGGGCGACAGCTGGCTCCCTCAATTGAATGCCCCATAATCTCTATCTCGCAAATTAGAAGAAGGTCAAGCAATCTTACTGTCGGAGGACATGTGGATGGAAAGGAACGTTTACTGACTGTAGATACGGGTGCATCTCATTCCATCATTCGAGCGGATTTAGTCAACAAGAAGATAACACCATTGCATGGAGCAAGATTGCGTACAGCCACTGGAGAAGACAGCACGGTTCTAGGACAAGTATCATGTGAAGTCGCAATTGGGAACGTCACGGTAGTACACAATTTTATAGTGGCAGAGATTGTTGACGAAATCATAATTGGAGTGGACTTCTTAATCGACCAGGGCATCAAGATCGACATGCAAAGCAAGACGATGCGATATAAGAACATGGATGTTCCACTTAATTTCGGCTACGAGAGAGGCTACAGCAGTAAACGAGTGCTGGTGGAAGAGAGTCAGCGAATACCACCCAAATCGGAAGCAGTCATCTGGGCAAAGGTTGATGGAGATTGTGGGACAAACAAATTGTGGGTTGTCGAAGCAGCAAACAAATCAGCACTGAACATACTTGTAGGAAAAACCCTTGCTATGACAAAACAAGATGGACGTGTTCCGGTAAGAGTACTCAATGAGTTCAATTCACCACTCAAACTGACTAAAGGAGCTATTTTGGGAAGATGCCAAGAGGCTGAAGTAGTTATTAACTGTGAACAGCTCCAGGAACACGTTTCAGCTAGTAATACTAATCTTTCAAATGACATCACGGCATGGACGCAGGGGCTAGAGGAAGCATATCAGAGTAAGGCAAAACAACTGCTCCTAAAGTACGCGAACATATTTGACCAGGATGGTTCTAAACCAGGCCGCACCAACGTTGTGAAACATCAAATTGACACTGGAGATGCGAGGCCGATCCGTCAAGCTCCACGTAGTGTTCCACTGGGGAAGCGGCAAGTTGTGAGTCAAATTATACAAGAAATGAGCGACAGCGGCGTCATCGAACCATCAGCTAGTCCCTGGAGCTCACCGGTAGTACTTGTAAAGAAGAAGGATGGAAAAATGAGGTTTTGCGTGGACTACCGGAAGTTGAATGACGTTACGAAAAAGGATAGCTACCCATTGCCAAGAACTGACGACACTCTGGACTCGCTCTCTGGTACGAAATGGTTTTCCACACTGGACTTGAAAAGCGGCTACTGGCAAGTGGAGGTAAAGGAGGAAGACGAAGAGAAAACAGCCTTCAGCGTCGGAGATGGTCTTTGGCAATTTACAGTAATGCCCTTTGGACTATGTAATGCACCAGCTACTTTCCAGAGACTCATGGATCAGGTATTGAAAGGACTACATTGGAAAACATGCTTGGTGTACCTGGACGACATCATCGTATTGGGCAAGAATTTCGATGAACATCTTAAGAACTTGGAGGAAGTTTTCCAAAGAATAGCTGGCGCTGGTCTGAAGTTAAGTCCCAAAAAATGTGCGCTGTTTAAAAAGGAAGTAAATTATTTGGGTCACAAGGTAACGACAGAGGGCATTTGCACTGCGAACGAAAAGATAGAGGCTGTAAAGGATTGGCCAAGACCACAGAACCTACATGAATTAAGAAGTTTCCTTGGGCTGTGCACATATTACCACCGATTTGTACAAAATTTTTCCAGCGTAGCCCATAGCCTCCATGAGCTTACAAGAAAAAATAAAGCTTTTGAATGGAAGAAGGAGCAAGAGGTGGCTTTCCAAACATTGAAGGAGCGTTTGTGCACTGCCCCAATGTTAGCATATCCGATTCCAGGAGCAACATTTATTCTAGATACAGATGCGAGCGGATATGGTATAGGAGGCGTTTTATCACAACTGGTCGATGGACAGGAGAAGGTAGTTGCATATTACAGCCGTTCGATTGGAAAACCAGAGAGGAACTACTGCGTTACGCGGAGAGAGCTGTTGGCATTGGTAGAGTGCGTTAAATATTTTCACAAACACCTCTACGGCCAGCGATTCCGTGTCAGGACAGATCACGCAGCTTTAAAATGGCTACTGCAGTTCCGTAATCCGGAAGGACAATTGGCACGGTGGATCGAGCGACTACAAAGCTATGACTTTTCCATTGAGCATCGAAAAGGTAGTACCCATGGAAATGCCGATGCAATGTCACGAAGACCATGTAGTTTGGAATGCAAGCACTGTTCAAAAGCCGAGGCTAAAGAAGACATTATAGATGTCCGGCTAATGACTATAACATGTACAGATGAATGGGACAAGGAGAAGATGCAGATCTGTCACGTGTTATGCAAGGGCTCGAACGAAATGAAAGACCAAACAGAGAAGAGATGTCAGCAGAGAGTCCCATTGCGAAGTCATATTGGGCACAGTGGAACAGTTTAGAATTGATATCCGGTTGCCTTCATCGAGTATGGGAGAGTGAGGATGGTAAATACAAGAATAAACTGATAGTTGTTCCCAGAAAGAGGATTCCTGATGTGCTCAGCGAGCTGCATAATGGTCCAAGCGGAGGTCATCTTGGAATCACGAAGACGCTCGAGAAGATTAAACAGAGATTCTATTGGGTTGGTTGCCGTCAGTCGGTCACTGAGTGGATTGCGAACTGCGAGGTTTGCAGCAGAGCGAAAGGGCCCAGAACACGAAGTCATGGCCAGATGAAGCAATATAACTCAGGTGCGCCATTTGAAAGGATCGCTATGGATGTCGCCGGTCCATTTCCTACTAGCAACGACGGAAACAAATATGTACTGGTAGTTATGGATTATTTCAGCAAATGGCCAGAGGTATACCCAATCCCAAATCAAGAAGCGGAAACGGTAGCAGAAGTGTTTATAAACAATTGGGTTGCAAGGTATGGTGTACCAATGGAGTTACATTCTGACCAAGGCAGGAATTTCGAATCAGCTGTGTTCCAGGAAATGTGTAAGTCATTGGGCATTCGAAAAACACGGACAACTGCATTGCATCCTCAATCCGATGGTATGGTAGAACGATTCAATAGAACATTGGAGGAGCACTTAAGGAAAGTAGTGGACAAGTACCATAAAGAATGGGATACCCGCATACCATTATTCTTGATGGCTTACCGATCAGCAGTGCATGAGTCAACGGGCCAAACCCCTGCAAAAGTAATTTTTGGCAATGACCTTAGACTGCCAGCTGATTTGAAGTTTGGGATAGATGCCAATGCGGAGAGAAATGTTAGGAAATCCACTAGTGATTTGGAAGAAGAGCTAAGAGAAATACATGATCTGATAAGGCAACGAACAAAGATTATGAGTGACAAGATGAAAGCCAGATATGATAAAGCAATTAATTCAGAAGGTTTTCAGGAAGGAGATTTGGTGCTGTTATACAACCCACAACGTAAAAAAGGTTTGTCCCCGAAATTGCAGTGTAATTGGGAAGGCCCATACAAAGTTGTAAAACGGATCAACGATGTAGTGTACCGCATACAAACCATCGGTAAACCACGAACCAAAATGAAGGTGGTCCATTTGGAAAGGCTAGCAACGTTTAGATCGAGAGATTTGTCTGATCGGAACGATCAGACTTAGGTGGAGGGCAGTGTCACGGATATTAGCATCACTAAATTATCCCATCACTAAGGCGATGCTAAGGCCATGCCAAGCAGTATTTACGTTAATAATTAAATCAAGTATACACATATATAAGGCAGCCCAGAGAGATGTCACACACAGATGCATTTACTTATATACCTATGTGCGCGCCAGAGACTGTAAACTACAACCATTCACATCAATAATTCAATCTTTATGTATCTACATAAACGAATAAATAATTGCGTCTACACATATGTACGTATACGAGCAGCGGAGCGGCAATGCACAAACACATGCATATATCTTATCTGAGTTGTCACAAGAGAGAGCAATAATTTGTGCACGTAGTTGTGGCTGGCGATTTTGTCGCCGAAACAACTAGTAAGTTCTGGAAATCGAAGAGCCTAGAAGTATGCAGCGTAAACTATAAAAGCGGGGCAAGCGAGTAAGAAGTAATTCAGTTTGATTTGAGATTTGGATTAAGCGCTATCTAGCGAGCTATAGCAGTATTATTTTGAATAGTAGAGTTTCATTTGAGCTGTCAATCAGTTTGGTTATTAAGCAAGCTATTCGTTGCAAAGTATAAATGTTATGGTGAAGTACTTGAATAAAGGCCTTTTTGCATTATTACATATTGGAGTTATTTATTCAACAGTTTAGCGATACGAACTTAGCAGAGGGTTGCAAATAAGAGGATTTGCAGCAAATTCGTTACAATATATTAATGAGACTAATTTGTTTTATATTAAGTGCACTTACAACTGTTTTATGATCAAGTCATGCGATATGCTTCGATAGGTAATGAGAGTTTTTAGATTTTTCTCACACAGCACAAAACAAATTGATGAGTTTTAGGAATTCCAATGCTATTATGGTCTTCACACCGCGATGAGGCTATATTTTCTATTTTTGTGTCTGGAAGTTAATAGCATTTCTGCTATACAAACGTCAAATTCAATACCAGTTACACAATTAAAAGTTTCTATATATTTCCGACCCGCGCTAAAGAGTTCAATCGGAAAAATTTAAAGCGATAACTTAAAAAATGCTCAACGCAGATCTGATACGAGTATAAACGCTTTGTGCCAAATTATTCCCGTTGGACAGCAGAACCCCAGAATAATAACTAATTTCTCGTACCTCGTCAAATTGAAATTCGACCTGTGTAGTAATGGTTCAAACTTTTAAGACTTTTCAATAGTAAATCTGAGGACTGTGGCTAGATTCAATTAATGTGAGTTTTGAAATGTACATTTTTCTCTAACACAAATTACATGGAAATAATGTACATTTCAAAACCCGTACTTACTGAATCTAGGCCATAGATGGCAAAATTGAAGCTTGATGGTGCACTGGTAAACGGAGGAGTAAAGTATTGAATTAAAAAAAGTGGAGCACCCAGCTATTGAAAACTATTTTTTTTCAACTTTTTGTCTGATTTTATAATAAAATTGATACAACCGAGCCCGGGAGAAATTTAGTTTAAAAATTCAATTTGTATGTAAATTAAACAGAACTATTGTTTTTGTTTTTATCGGCCAATTGATAAATGATTCAAGGTTCGATTCGAGCTCAAGGCCAGAACAATAATTATTTTCTAATGATAATTATTATTATTTTTTAATTTTTCTAAATTTGAAAAATTGTATTTTGCTTTTGGAATAGTAAGTAGAAAATTTTTCAGACAACCTGCCATAGCTGCGCAGATAGATCCATTTCGAAGGGTGCTAAGCCTTCATCATCAGTTCGCTTTAGGCATGCTGCGCTAACCATTTAGCTATACAGCGGTGGTTTGTTTGACTGGCAAATTTCCTACTTCTGTTCCTTTTTACCAACTATATTTATTCAGTGTTGCGCCATCTGGTGCAAATCACTGATAATGCTGGAGTTTTGTTTATTGTCAATTACTTTTTTTGACATTCCCAAGTGCTCATGGTTTATTAACAATTGTTTTTGTTTTTATCGGCCTATTGATAAATGATTCAAGGTTCGATTCGAGCTCAAGGCCAGAACAATAATTATTTTCTAATGATAATTATTGTTATTTTTTAATTTTTCTAAATTTGAAAAATTTTATTTTGTTTTTGGAATAGTAAGTAGAAAATTTTTCAGACAACCTGCCATAGCTGCGCAGATAGATCCATTTCGAAGGGTGCTAAGCCTTCATCATCAGTACGCTTTAGGCATGCTGCGCTAACCATTTAGCTATACAGCGGTGGTTTGTTTGACTGGCAAATTTCTAAATGGTTAGCGCAGCATGCCTAAAGCGTACTGATGATGAAGGCTTAGCACCCTTCGAAATGGATCTATCTGCGCAGCTATGGCAGGTTGTCTGAAAAATTTTCTACTTACTATTCCAAAAACAAAATACAATTTTTCAAATTTAGAAAAATTAAAAAATAACAATAATTATCATTAGAAAATAATTATTGTTCTGGCCTTGAGCTCGAATCGAACCTTGAATCATTTATCAATAGGCCGATAAAAACAAAAACAATTGTTAATAAACCATGAGCACTTGGGAATGTCAAACAAAGTAATTGACAATAAACAAAAATCCAGCATTATCAGTGATTTGCACCAGATGGCGCAACACTGAATAAATATAGTTGGTAAAAAGGAATAGAAGTAGGAAATTTGCCAGTCAAACAAACCACCGCTGTATAGCTAAATGGTTAGCGCAGCATGCCTAAAGCGTACTGATGATGAAGGCTTAGCACCCTTCGAAATGGTTGTCTGAAAAATTTTCTACTTACTATTCCAAAAACAAAATACAATTTTTCAAATTTAGAAAAATTAAAAAATAACAATAATTATCATTAGAAAATAATTATTGTTCTGGCCTTGAGCTCGAATCGAACCTTGAATCATTAAACAGAACTAGTTTGGCTTGCGGCACGGGTTTGCTCTATGGTTTTTCGTTAAAACAATTATTTATATAAGGCTTTTTGTTAGAATGAAAGTGTGTGTGACTGTGTGCTTTACCACAACCTGAAATCAAAGATTTTACAAAGAATTCGACACATTCGTGAATTGCCGAATTGTTTGTAAGCCAATTAAAACTAAAAAAATTTGGTCCATTTCTTTGGGTTTGGTCGTTTTTTTCGATAAATTTTGGTCCCAAATGAAAACATGGTGTGGCAACCGTGCTTATGAGGGTTTGCTGCTAACTTTTGCTTTCGTTGCTTTCTTCTACAACACGAGCGCATGCGCACCCACATAAAAGTATGAACGCGCACGAATGAGCTTTTCATTCCCCTTCCGCGATTTCATGGTTATGGGTGGTTTTTCCAAATTGATTGAGTAAACCGTATTGGCCAGAACATATACTATTTACGAGAAAACCTCCCTAGTAGATGTGTGTGCAATTTTAAACAAAAAATGCCAAGAGCCGCAATGAAATTACACTTAAGGCAAAAAGCAGCTCATCTATTAATACATTCACATTTAAATCCATATACATCAAGAAAAAGATATGCTCCATACGATGAAACTTACACAAAACTTATATGCAGACATAAGCAAAGCACAAAACCCACGTAATAGGTTACTTACTTACATTACAGTCGTTCAACACAAGTATTATGTATGAAAGCATTAAAAGTAAGAGGAATAATAGCAAACAAAAAACATTATCAAGAGTAACAGTCTGCCTAATAGAAGTGTAACCGACAAAATTCAAACTTTTCCGTCCCGCCATCGCATACGACTATTTAAATAAAGAGCCCCGAAAGTCAGCGTTTCTAGTACTAGTCGGAGCATGTATACTTCATAACGGCTATCATACAGCAATAGCATGAGTCTTCGCCTTGTACGATACAATTTTTTTATGTGGAAACATCTTAACTCAGGGTAGGGGGGAATCCTTATTGTAAGCGTAAGGGTAAGCGTAGTATTTGTAAGAGATGTATGGTATATGTACTGTATAGAGTACTAGTGTGTGGTATTGATATGCTGCCCTGCCAGCAGTTTTCTGATAGATTTACCGTCTTTCGCCAAGACAAAACTAATTCGATACGTTTTGCAGTTACCTTGTCAGCATTTTCGATGGCGCAAGTCACTTATTCGATCAGACATTTCAAAAGAAATGATTGCCGGAGATAACGCCGTTGTTCCGAATTCTTATCAGCTTTCGGGAAGAACTTTTCCCTCAAAGCGAAACGACATTTAGACAAAGAGGATAAATTGAAAAAGGAGCCACCAGTTTGCTACGAGTGGTGAGTAACTCGCTGTAAATTAAAAAAATGTATGCCGAATGTTTTCTATGATGGAGTTTTTTGAATTACCCCCTATTTACTCATGACTACATCACCTTATGAAATTTTGCAATGGTAATTAATTAAATACAATCCTTAAAATAAACACAAATACATACGCACTTCTAGCCCAAAAAAACAGCGACTACCTCATAGAAAACATCGTGCAATTGGCTACAATGAGTAGCAGACTGACGTTTCTTGTTTTGATTTATTCTTTGATTTAGATACGAAAACGGCACAGCATTTGGAAACAATTTCGATTACATTCAACACGGCGTCTAAAGACCACAACCACAATAAACCAAAGCTTGACTACTTTGAACGCGGCAGTCACAAAAATAAATTATAGAAAACAATGGCAAGAAGTTTAGAAAACAATAATAATTTATTTAAAAAAACCGAAAAGAATGATTCTATTATTTTATTATCTGATATAAAAAGGACCCCATCCACAGTCGCTACCCAAAAATAGGACTAGGTTTAATCTGACTCCAACGGCATTCGTGATTGATTGTCGTGTTGCTCTGTTGCGCCTAAAATAAAATAACGACTCTCATAAGAACATGTGTTGAAAGCAAATTTGACAGATGTCGCATTGTAGCCGCCGTCGTGAATATAATCAGGCTTATAGAACTTCTTACTAAAGCGATAAGACAAAAAGTATCGTAGAAGATAGTATTTTTGGGTCACGATAGTAACTAATTGGATACAATATTTCGGGAAGTTGGAATTGGCAAAGAAAATCTTTCGGCAGAATGGGATAGAAACCTATTTGTGAGGCAAAGAGATACCTTCGCCAATATCTTGCCAAATCTGGTTTAACAAGAAGCGCCTCTGTGAAGTCAAGTAATCAAAAAAATTAATATATAAATTACAACGGGAAAGTATGTTCTTGCGAATATAAATGTAGATTAGAGAAAAATTTTGAGTTTTGCTCCTTTTTTAATATTTGCAAACAACTCTGTATGGACCATTCATCAAAATAAAGCTCAAGAATTGGAAAACATATATGCCCAAATTATATGTGCAGCAATTTTTCATCAGAGCTGCTAGTTTTGTTGCTGCTCGAGTAGAAAATATTTTTCAAAGGCACTAAATATTGAATTTGTTTAGCATTTCTCTTTTTCTGCGTATCCTTCTCCCTCACATCTTTTCCGGTTTATCTATCCATATCTCTCTACCTTCGTCTAACTCTCTCCTTCTCTGTCCATACTTTCTCTTCTCTCTAGTTCTTGTTCTTCTCTATCCCTTTTTCCCACTTCCAGTCCCACCCCAAGTCCAAGTCCCAGTCTCAGTGCCGCCCCAACCTCAGTCGTACTCCAGGTCCAGTCCAAGTCCCAGTCTCAGTGCCGCTCCCAGTCCCAGGGACCGCCCTGATACATTTCCCAAAAAAAAAGTGTCATAAATATACCAAATTTCAGGCAAATCAACGCGTGGATAGAATTCGTTCGAATAGATCGGTCCTTGGTCTACTTCCCGGAAAGAAACTTCACAGGAACGCTATCCTATCTTTCAAGTTGGATCAAACTACACACGGAGTGCAAATTTGAATATAATCAGTTAAGTAGCTTAGGAGTCCGTAGCGGACAAACAACGTGACACTTATCATGACATTTATATATATTAAGATTTGGCATTTTGCTTTGTGAATGTTCGTGACTGTTTGGGTTTTTACACTAAGTTTATGCAGAAAATTTTGCTTGAACAGGCCATGCAGCGCACTGCTTAGCATGCAGCGATACATGCGTTTTGTGTTGTATAAACCAGTGTGTTTAAAATTTAGCTGCGCAGCAATTCTGCATTTATATTTTTGGCTTTAATTGAAAAAAAGAGTTCTGAAAAATGATTGAAATAAAGGAAATTTCAGACGTTACAGTAAAAATTCGCCTAAACATCTGTTTGGAGGAAAAATTCCGTACAAGTATTTTTTTGCTTGTGAAATGAGTTTATATAAATATTTTGTCGGTACTAGTTGTTACAGATAAGAAGCAGACAAAGCTCTTGTTAACTTAAAAAAAATTAGTTTCCTAGACGTACACCTGTATGTTTACACGTCGAACTTCACGAGTACTTGGTTCTCACGTCTTGTACTTGTACACAAGGGTACTATAACACGATAAGTTCAGTAAAAATTGAGATATCTTTGTAAACTGGCTTATCTAGACCCAGAAAAGACCGATGAAATTATGAAACTTGATACGTAGGTTGACATCATCACCCGAAATATAAATTTCGTAAAATTATGGCGGATGAGCTTGGACTGCCCACATTAAGAAGACGAAAATTTAAAAATTAAAAAATAAATGCACAGCAACAATAAAGCAAGCAGTCACACATATGTACATGTAAACATCAAAGCAAGCAGCCACATATACATTTAAACAGCGAAGCTAACAGCAAAGGGAATATTTCACATACATGCATGTAGGCAGCAGCTAAGAGCAGAATTTATTACTCACACATACACACCCATATAACTAGAAGACAAAACGTGAATATCAGATACATACGGAATAAATAAGCAGCTGCTTGCGAAGTCTAGACCTTGGGAGAAATATGCGAACGAGGCAAAAGAGAGTATAAAATTAGCGCAAGCTGAGGAATAATGGATCAGTTCATTGTTTACTATATAGCAGGCATGCTTAACGAACGAAACGATATCATTTCGTTACGATAATCAACGCTTCGTTTCGTTTATTAACGTTGATTATCGTAACGAAATGATATCGTTTCGTTCGTTAAGCATGCCTGCTATATAGTTTGGCAGCTTATTTTGAGGTTATGTTGCGAATAGAGTGGAAGGCAGTGGACCAGGCAGTCGAATGACATATAATGAAGAAATAGTGTTCGGAGTTTTTTCAAAGTTAAAAAAAAAATGATAAAAGCTTTAATATAAATAAAAATATTGTTTTAATAACAACAAAAACGCCTTATATATTCTTTTTTTTGTTTTTGAAACTGAGTCGAGAACTGTGCGTGTGAATGTGCGAATTTTCACCGATCAGCTGTTAGTTGCGCTACTTGGTAAAATTTACAATGGATCAGTTTGATTTTAACACGCTATTAGTGAAGTACGCGAGTATTGTTATTGTGAAGTACGGTACAGTAACGTTGTAAATAAAGTAGATATTGCTATACTGAATAAAATAAATAAATGTAAGGCGCGATAACCTCCAAAGAGATCTAAGGCCGAGCTTCTCTTTCAATTTGCGTCGTGCTCCTCTTGTTTTTCCCTACAAATTGGACGGGACTTACATGTTTTATGCCGACTCCGAACGGCATCTGCAAGGCAGATGAGTTTTCACTGAGAGCTTTTCATGGCAGAAATACACCCGGAGCGCTTGCCAAACACTGCCGAGGGGCGACCCCGCTTAGAAAAAAATTCTTCTAATTGAAAACCCGTATTTCTAAAATTTTTGATGTTGCTTTGCCCGGGGTGTGAACCCAGGGCATACGGTGTGGTAGACGGAGCACGCTACCATCACACCACGGTGGCCGCTATACTGAATATTTGAGTTAATTATTCGACAGTTCAGCGATGCAAAATAATCAGAATTTTCAAAAAATTCGTTACAATATTTTACTTTAAATCTAGTTGTCCGATACATGTGATTCTTTGGCTGTATACATGTTCTTTTATAACTACTATAATATCGAAAGTATAATTTAAAAATGTGTCTCCATTTAAGACTGGGCACTTTTTCTCATTTATCTAGAAACTGGTTATGCATCACTTATTGTGTTTTGGTTTGAAACTCCTCATATACACCTTGTGCTAATAAAAAAATCGGCTGGCGACCACGCCCACTTTAAAATACAAATTATCGAAGTCAAATGGTCAAAAAGAAGTTCAACAGTTTTGCGGTATAAATGTAATACATACTGTAATCTGTGCGAAAATGTTTATATTTTCTAGATTGATAGAAAATAAATAAATATTGGAAAACCTTAGCTATATGAGTGTGTAAACTAATTTATGAATCCGCCCATGCTTTGGAGAAAGGGTATACAAATATCGTTTATAAAAAATACAACTTTCTGGTCCAAGGCCCAAGAAACACCCATATCATATCTGATTTTAAGATGACAAACGGAACTCAGTAACAGGATAAAAAAGTTGATTTTGGTATTATTTTTTCAACAAGTTCGACAGTTTTACAACTTTACGACTTTAAAATAGTATCCAAACTACTGTTGATTTTGAAAAGTATTGTGAATTTGAGTTATCTCACAATCCGTTTTTAGTTTTAAAAAAGTTTTACTTTTAAATAATATCGGTCGCATTTTTACTATACAGACTGTAACCGAATGCTAGGAAGCGATAAATAGTGAACAGCGACTGAACGACGACAAACCGACCAAGCGAAAAACATACCTTTCACTTTTCAAGGCAATTTCTGTGCTGCTTATAACTGTTCTACTATGTACAAAACGCTGAATCCCCATGCATAGAGCCCACAGTGCAACCAAGCAGTGACTCAACTTCGTTAGAGCAAAACATTGCCTCATGTCGACAGTTATATATGTATGTACATATCGTTAGCTTAATTCACAACGGCCCTAAACTACAAATTTTTCCTAACTACGTTTTTCACAGATTTTGGTATGGTACATTAAAGTACATCCTCAGTAAAAATTTTATAGAGTTAGAATCATTGAATGTAAAAATCAAAATTTTAAATTTGTTAGTTATGGCCGTTGTGAACGATAAGTACGTACATATGTTCCAAGGAGCTATGGCTCAAATAATACAACAAACGAAATAAATGGTATAGTTAATATATCAGAAATAATAATGCGGCACACCACAAATTAGAAGAGAATACCTTAACATTCTCGGAGGTATTATAACTTGTATGGTGGATGACAGTATTGTGGCGAATATTAGCATCACTACGCTGTCAGTAAATAATCGCAACAACAAAACACAGCAAGCGGCAACACTAATGTACGAGGCAACGAAGAAATATCTCACGCACATACATGTAGTTATCAGCCGTAGTAGTTACTCACACATACACACGGATATGGCTATAAGAAAAGCATAAACTACAAATATACATGTATATAGCTGGTAACTAAGCATGAGATAAAACTGTTCTCGAAGAGTTTCGCGAAATGACTAGACCTTGGGAGAAATGGATGAACGAGATAACCAAGAGTATAAAAGCAGCGCAAGCTCAGGAATCAGTAATCAGTTTGATTTTAACACGCTTTTAGTGAAGCACGAGAGTAATTAAGTTGTGAAGTATAATTGTACTACTCCCCAAAGTAGTCTAAATAAAGACCATTTTGAAATACTGAATATTGGAGTTATTTATTCAACGGTTCAGCGATTCGAACGTTAATAGAAGGTGCATATTTAATCGGAATCTCACAGAATTCGTTACAGTATAAAACACATAACAAAAAGTTTCACTAGGGGGAGCACGGATCGAAATATTTGGAAAAATCGTACGGAACAGTGGGAATCTTGCGATCAATTTTTAAGTAACTTCTCATTGATCTACAAACGTGAAAATTCACAGATAGGTTAAGACACCGGGACAATGCAACAAAAAGTAAACAATTTCCGTTAGGTGGCGCACAGATCGAAACAATTAGATAAGAATTTGGAAATTTAGAATTTTGAGAGAGATTTTTAAGCAACTTCTCATAGCTAAAAACGTGAAACTTCACAGATAACTTAAGACACCGTGAAAAGGAACAAACTGAGAAAAAAAATCCGTTAGGTGGCGCACGGATCGAAATAATTAGATGAGAATTAGAAAAATTTTGGGTAAGAAAATAAATTTGATTGATATGAGCAAATTTGTTTTAGCCTAAAGTTTTGACCTCCAAAAAATTGGGAATATATTCATTGTTTACTATATAGTTTGGCAGCTTAAATTGAGGCAGTAAATGAAAGCAGTCGAATGTAGTGAAATGACGAACAGAGGGAAAAACAGAGTTGCATTGCTTCAATATACCTTCAATCTTTGCCTCAGTATTATAGGTAAATGTAAAAATATAACTAAATACTGGAATTTAAACAAAAATCTCCCCTTTTTACTTCAAATAAGGTGTAATAAATGCTATATATTCCAAAATTGGCAAAGACATAAATGATTAATATTACCTTGAAACAGAAGGGTGGTTCATTTGGTAGTCCCCCCAGCGGTGGAATGGAGAAATTTGTCTAATCGCGACGTTCAGACTTAGGTGGAGGGCAGTGTGGCGAATATTAGCATTTCGGTTCATCACTATGCTGCTACTAAATAAATACACAACAACAATAAAGTAAGCAGCAACACCTATGTACATGTAAACATCAAAGCAAGCAGCCACACATACATATAAACAGCGAAGAGAATATTTCACATACATACATTAAGGCAGCAGCTAAGAGCACAATTTATTGCACACACACACATATATAACTACAAGACAAAGCGTGAATATCAGATACATACAGGAGAAATAAATAAGCAGCTGTTCGAAAAATGTCTAGATCTTAGGAGAATATGCGAACGAGGCAACAGAGAGTATAAAAGCAGCGCAAGCTGAGGAATAATCAATCGTTTTGATTTTAGCACGCCATCAGTGAAATCCGTGATAATTGTAATTGTGAAGTAGAGTTGTAAATAAAGACCATTTTGCCATATGGAATATTGGAGTTATTTCTTCGACAGTTCAGCGATTCGAACGTTAACAGAAGGTGCATAATAATAGGGAAATCCCAAAATTAGTTACAATGTTAAAATGTACATTTCGTTTTGTGGTTTCGGCAGTTGAATTCTCAGAGCTAAAATTAAAGCATTTTCAATAAGCAAAATGTATTAAACAAAATATGCAAAGGCATCTATTTCCGCCATTTTATCTCATTGGGTGTAATATCATCATAATGTAATCAATTAGTTATTAAAATAGATCATTCACATATACATATACTGACATATTGTCATCGATATTCTCTAACGGAAGTCCTAGGAGACTTGTAGTTTCAATCTGGTTTAGCAAAAGAGATATGGGTGTAAGTGGCGTTGGTTCCGCATTGCATTTGAAAAGACGGTTGGTTGCTTATGTCGGAGTTGATTCTCGATAAGGAAGGGATTAACCTCTTGCCTAAGTCTGAGCTTTATATATTTAAATCTATCGATTTTGTCAGCTGGAGGATGACATGACAGTTTACATTCTCTGCGAATTTCTCGCTCTGGCAAGATAGATACTCTCCAATCTAGGAAGAGTGACTCTTACTAGTGCATTAAAACGCCTCCACATACAGTAATAGGCTGAATAGGTATAGAGGCCTAATAATAATAATGAGCGTTTTTTCTAAAGATTCAAGATTTTTTCTTCTCGCTTAGAAAAAAACTTTTTAGCACAAGGTGAATTTTAAAATGTATCAAAATTGCATGAAAAGCTAACTCTGAGTTAGACAAATAACTTGCCGCTCTGCAAGTGGGCCTTAGATGTCTACTTGGAACGCATATTGTCACACTTAATTTTAATTCGGGATCGAAATTTGGTATGAATAGTATTATATGAATAATATTGTAACGAATTTACTGCAATTCCTCTTATTAGCAACCTTCTACTAACGTTCGAATCACTAAACTGTTGAATAAATAACACCACTATTCAATAATGCAAAATGGCCTTTATTAGACTACTTTCAAAATAACACTCCTATTGCTCGCCAGATAGCGTCTTAAATCAAACTGATTGTCGCGCCTCTACTGTTGCTGCCTTTTATACTATGTGATTTCTCGTTCGCATACTTCTAGGCGCTTCCAGAATTTACTTAGTTACTGCTATAAAATTATAACTACAGATGCACGTGTAGAGCTTCTCATATGCGCGTGTATTTGTGAGCGACACTTCCACAATTATAATTTCATACTTTTGGGAGCATCTCAGATAATATATCTGCATTGGTTTGTGCGTCTCTTCTCTGCTGAGTGTACGTACATATGTGTAGACATAGTGATTGATCTATTGATGTGCATACAAGTCACTGCTGAGCATCGGCTTAGAGATGATAGTATCCCTTAGTGTTTCTGAGCACATGGGGCTGATAAAAAAAAAAAATAGGAGACATTGTTTTGCCTCTGATAAGCAATAGTACTGTCTTCTGATTTACAGGTATATTTCGATCTGACAATGAGTTACTATACTTAAGAATAACAATACGCTTAGGCCGTATGCTGATGCCCATAGTGATCCTAGGAAACCCATTAAGTCGTTTCGTTGGTCTATGTACTAGTCTTTCGTTTGTTGTTCGCGTCGAAGACTAACACATTTCGTTTTATTCGTGGATAAGTAAACCATTTCGTTTATCTGGGTCGAAAACCTACACGATTTAACCATGCATCTCCCATCTTCCACGCAGAAAAGCGAAATGTGTTACGTCTTGCACGCGAATAATGAAACGTGTTGGTCTTCCAAGGGAGTTTGAAACGTGCTAGTTTTTGTTGGTAGTGACGATTTGCATTTACTTTAGTAACAACTTGCAGGAAAGGAAATTAAAAGCTGTGAAATCTGTGAAGCAGTAGTGTATACTGAGGACGAAATAGTCACGGCACAACTGTCCCTTATCTTATGCTTCTCATCGCCCTCACAATATAATCGTCTCATTTAAGGACATGCTTATAAGTCCTTTTTCCGATTAGTGCTTTTCATAAAAAGTTTCGATATGTGAAGGCATTCTTTATTTCAAAGAGCCTGCTAGGTCGCTACATGATTGTCAAGTTAAGTTGATTTTATAGAAATCGTAGTTAGCAGAAACTGGCACTACCTAAAACAAATTTTTGTACAGAACAAAACGAACCAGCGAACCAGGCCTAAATAAAAAGTGTTATGTAACTAAGTAGCAATCGCAAGTTTTAGTGTGCGGCCTCCATTTTAATGTCCTAATTGCCCACTTACTGCTGTTTACTACCCAGGCGACGATCCAACACACATGGCACAAATCTTCGGAGAATCGAGAAATACTAAATTTTTTAGTATTCGTTTATTAGTGTGTTCGTAGGTTAGAGAGTTATCTTCCGTCACTCAGTTCTTTCACAACTTAACTTCATTGTAAACAACAGAAATCGCATTTTTATTTAGTTTAAGTGTGGCTGCCGTTTATTTATTTACCACCAATTACCTTTTCTACTCAACTACCATCGATGTTGTGGCTGCCTTTAAATTGCGACACTCAGGTTAGCAACAACTGCTGCTGCTCGAGTTGTTGTAATAACAAAGATTTCTATAAAATCCCAAGAGCGACAGAATTCTCTCATAAAATTTTGTATTCATACGACAGCGTTAAAAGCAGTAACAGAAAGCTTGCATGACTCCGTGGCTCATAAACATCTATGAATGTATATTTTGCTAACTATTTTGGTAGATGATGATGATATATGTAAGTATAATAGTGATGTTACATAATGATGAAGATGATATACTACAGATGATAATCTTGATTTGGATTTCCTAACAGCACCGCCACTTTGTGGCAATAACAGTTGCTGCTAAGTCAAAAGATTGGAGGTTATATTCTCGACTACAAATGAGTAACAACTAGTACTATCTCTAACATATTCGCTATTTAAAATTTGCAGCTAAGTACAATTTAATAATATATTTGTTGCGTGGAAAATTTTTCGAAAAGTAATATAAGTTATTTTTGGCAAAGATAAAGCCTATTATATTCGTTAAGCCTTTTTAATACAAAAGTGGCCGTGGCCCCTATCCGATTTCGTCCATTTTTTACCGATACATTTGGGGTTATGAGAAAAATTTGTGTACCAAAGTTCATCAAGATACATCAACTTTCCTTCGAGTTGTGGCTCCCGAAACGCCCCTTTACATCTTTTTATTTTTTTAATATTCATTTTCTTGTTATAAATACACCGTAGAAGTGCATATGTATAGCCTATTATATTCATCTACGCCAATAATATTTGAAAATTTTACTTTTTCGGAAGTGGGAGGTGCCCTTTTTGGACATTTTAAAAATGTAAATTAGAAGATAGTATTTCAACCCATAAATAAATTTGGTTATTTTGGTGCTTTTGGTGTTTTCCAAAATTGTATATATGTACATAAAAAAAAATTGTTTGTTATTGCTGGGGTTATCGTTCCACTTCACTCAGAATAACTAGCGATGGGTGATGAGTAAATGTCCTGGCCCCCAGCGGGTTAGGGGGTTAGAATGTAGGTATGCCTGTCGTAAGAGGCGACTAAAATACCGGATTCAAGGGTTTGTGTAGCGCATCCCTTTCATTGCTAGTGCAATACATAGCTTCTCCAAACCCAATTGTCAACCTCACCTATCCGTGGCGAATCCTGTTTTATTAACAGCCCAGGCTCTGGCGTCCCCGAACTCCTCATGGATCAAGGGGGTGGGAGGATGGGAGGGCGGGATGGCCTAGAAGGTCGCATGTGGTCATAACAAATCGTTCCCGAGATGGTTGGGCTTGGTACCGGAACGTACCGGATCTGCATCCGGCAAAGGACCATCAACTCGGTAACACTCCCCAAGGCCTTCGGGGAGTGTCCTTATCACTACAACAACAACAACAACAACAACAGTGTATGTCCCGCATGCGATGTGTCCCCACATGACACCAACCATCTTTTCAATTTTAATGTGGGACCTAGGCCTCTAACACCAACCTCCATATGGTCAGCCCTGTTGAAACAGCCAGTTTCCTCGGACTCCCGTTAGAGGATTTTGATGACAATTTGTGAGGTGTTATTCGTGCCCATTGAATGGGGCGAAGCACTGTTAACACAACAACATGGGAGATGAGTGACAGGGAGCGCACATACCAAATTTCCACAATATATCTAAAAATTTACTAAAGTTGTTGTTTAAAGATGGACGGGCGGATATGGCGAATTAATCTTTTTTTAATCCTGATCTTATGGCAGTATATATTTTTCCCGATTAGTCGTTGTCGTTATATTCCATCGTTGTGTCAACAAAGTTATTATTTTCTGTTAGCTTTGCTCAGCTGATTATAAAAATATAATTAAATGCAGATTGTTGTTGTTGTAGCGCTAATGACGATTCCTGAAGGTTTGAGGAGTGTTTCGATGTTGATAGTCCTTTGCCGATATCACGCACCATTAAGGTACTAGCCCGACCATCTCGGTAACGATTTAGTATACCACATGAAACCATCTAGACTATCCCGCCCTCCCTCCCACTAGATCCATATAAAGAGCTTGGGGTCGCTAGTCCCCCAGTTCGCTGGGGGATTAAATGTAGGTTGTTGTTGTTGTTGGTCTTAAGTAGCAGCATATCCGGATACTGGAATTGTGCTTGTGCTGGTTGTTGTTGTTGTTGTTGTTGTTGTTGTTGGGCTGGTAGTCATTTCACTTTGTATGCTTCTGTAATTTATCTGTAATCCGTAACTGTATTTAGTCTGATTAATTGTTAAATTTGTAGACTAATAAATAAATAAATAGTAACCGGAAACTTTGTTCTCATTCTGAAAAACACTTTTATTTTCATTCCAGTATCCGGACAGGTGCATTAACAAAAATTTATAAACATTTTTAGTGATTTCATACTGTTTGTTATCAATTTTTGAATAATAACTCACCTAAACCAATATAAGTACAACCAAGAAAAAAATTAAAATATTGCACGACTTAACACATCATGCCACAAACAACACATTTTCTTTTAAAATCAAAGCAAAACGCAATCGGCGAAACCGTTATAAATTACTGGCTATTTCGACTGAAATTTTAAAATTAGAAACGGTTTGCTTATTTCAAACGGTTAAAGTGAAGTGTCCGGTTTTCCTTGTCTAAGGATTAAAATTTAGCATCGAACAACTATTGTAAACTTTCCTTTATCCTTGATTTCTGTTCGTCGTCCCTAGACTATTATTTAATTTTAATCTTTTTTATTTATTTAAAGTCAACGCGAACACAAAGCCGTCGACTAATGATTGTAATAGAATAAATATGCACGTAATAACAAAGCCTCAATTAAAATAAATGAATTAAAATAAGATACATAGAAATTAATATGTTGTACAAATTTGACATCGCATTGAGTAAGAAAAATATTAAAATATCAGTCTAAACATAAGCGTATGGCAGTATGTAAAGCGGTAAACGAACATTCAAAGCTGATACAGATATACAAATCATTGTAACGTGAGCAATATAACGCAGGAAATTATTTCTTGCAAAATTTTGCCGAAATGCAGGTAAATGAAAAGGCACGAAGTGTCTGGAGGTCTTAGCAGGCACAGGAAAGTTTAGTCGACTGATCAGGTCAGGGAAGTCAATCACGCCGATGATGAGCTTGTTAAAGACATAACGCCGAGTAATAATCTCTGATTTTCTAAAGATGTCAAATAAATTAGAAGAAGCCTGTAAGATGGAACATGAAGATTTCATTCCCAGTTGAGACTACGTAATGCAAAAATTTCAAAACGGTTTCTTTACTGTCTCAATCCAGTTTATATGATTTTGATAGTTGGAGACCGTACTTACGAAAAATACTAGAGACTAGGGCGTACCTGTGAGGTATAAAAGATTTTGGTGAAATAAGAGTCATCAAAATCTCTAGCCCGTTGTTTATAGTAGTTGATATATGCATGGTAAAACTTAACAATAACGCCTAGATCGGTTACAACAGATATCCGCACCAATGGGCTGCCGTTTAGTAATTAAGATGTCATGGTGAAATATCATTTGCCTACATTTGTTTTTGTATTTGTATTTTATTAAATTTTTCCTAACACAACGATTTCCCAAATTATTTTATAGTGCTAGTCAGAACAGTGACAGAGAACAAAAGCGAAAATTCAAAAATATTTCAATAACTTAGATAAAAAATAGATAATTTGTAAACTAAGAAATAATGGTTACAATAAATTTTATAGAACTTAGCCTAGGGACGCAGAACAGAAATAAGAATAAAGTGGACTTTGCAATGGTAGTACAGTAATAATTATTAGGTTCTATCCTTAGAGAAAATAGGTGGCAAGAAAAACGGATGGAAGACCAGTAAAAAGAGTCAGTTGAAGAAGGTGAGGTGAGTCAATTATAAAACAAGATTATTTCTTTTTTGAAATACAGTGCATTACTTATTTGTCTTATTCTGGCCGGAAGGGAGTTCGAAAGACGGATCGAAGTAACGAAGAATTGTCGTTCAGAAATTAGCATACGGTGTTTAACATGTGCAAGAACCATTGTCCTCGTAGAATGAAGAAATTGAAGCCTTCGATATAGGTAATAAGGCTCCTTCATGTAGATTATCTTATGTAAGGTAATAAGTGTTCTAACCTTTAAAAGGTTGTCAAAAGAAATGTCTAGCAACTTTGCAGAATAACAGGAAACGTGATCAAGTCTATTCAGCCCGCAAACGTATCAAGCAGGGCAGGGCCGCAGAGAGCCGAGCCGGGCCCATGGAACAGTTCGCGTTTACGGGTCCCCTAAAAAATATACTCAATCCAGTAAAAAAAAAAATAACATAACATATATAATTTTTTCAATTCAGTTTTATTTCACATAAAATAAGATTTACTGGAGCACTTACATAAATGAAATGTTAGATTTCATTGTGTGATTTGCTTACATTAACTTTTTCTAAATATGTACATTTTAAGAGCTTGAATCAGCCAAGGAAAACCTTCCGTGCTTTATGGTCTGCGAATATGGAAATTACCGATTCAAACCTAATGCTGCGAGCAAGGCTGGACTCCAACGCCAATGTTCCAAGGCTTGTCATGCGATTTTGGCTCATAGTAGAATGTAAAAAATTTTTCACGCGAGACAATAGACTAAAAGAACGCCACACTGACTGGAAGTGTGCAAAATATTCTTAATGCTATGCAGTTGTTCGGAAATAATACTTCCATCTTCAAGTCATGAAATTTGTTCAGAAGTTGAAATGGTAGCAGCGAATCACATCCCAAATTTGCTAAGTGGATGGCTTTGAGATGAATGATTTCATCTATTAGATCCGTAGAAATATCGATACCATAAATCGGGCAGGATGACGCTGCTTTTCTTGAGCTCTTCTTCCGTCAGATCCTGATACTTCCACAAAAAAATAAATTTAATCGCAATGTCATTTACGGCTTCGAAACGTCTTGTCATGTTACCAATCAAGCAGTCCAAAAGAACGTAAAAAACTTGCTGTTTGAATTGAGTTTCGGAATAACACTCAGGTGATCCGCAGGTAATTCATAGAACTGGCGCTTTCTTATCTTCGTTCTTTTCCCTGCGAAGGTATTCATAAGTCCTATACTCCCTGCCAGAACCTTACATTCTTGAAGTATGATCGACCATTGATCCCTGAACTTCTTCAACTCATCAATCAGGCTACGTATATTTTCTGTTTACACGTCCAGTGTGCATTTCTAGGTTGCAGTACCAGATTTCGATGGTTGCTTACCGTCAAAACTTTGAACCAAATGGAGGCTAAGATGATACACTCAAATTCCCCATATATGCTTCAATACCTTTCAAATCCGTCACTGTTTCTGAACTCAGATTCAAAAGCTTGATTTCATCAATAGCTTTCAATATTTGGGGAATGTGAGTTGCGAAAGGTTTCACACTATTCACACGAGCAGACCATCGTGTTTGTGACATGCTGTGCAAGGAGCAATTAGTTTTTTCCTTGAGAATTTCCCATCTGAGGGCTTGCGCTAAAGATATTATACAATTTCTGCATAATACCTAAAAATGTGATGACCTGCACAACATTCAGCAGCTTGCACTCCACATAAATTTAAACTATGACAAGCACAAGGTACAAATATTGCCAGGAAGTTATCTCTCAGGATATGACTCTGCGCTCCTTGGTAATGACCGCTCATATTACTGCCATTACCCTTGCCCACGTCAGTCATCCAGTGGAATATTGTGCTTTTTTAGAGTGCTGCGAATCAGCTCAGCGATAGCTTCTCCTGTTTTTCCGTTACAATCGACAAACTCTAAGAAGCATTCTTAGACTTTCCATTTTCCGGAGTCCCTGTCTAAGAAAACATAACGCAATATAAAAACAGTCTGCTCAATATGCGCCGAATCAGGGGTTGCATCCACTATTACTGTGTAATACTTGACGGACTTTCTCTCGCCTTCTATCTTTCTAATTACTGGACTTGCACAGATTTCTATGAACTCATTTTGTATTCCATCAGACAAATAATGTGCTTGGAGACGATTATTTTTCCTTTGAGATTCCCTCACCTTCTCCAAATGTTCATGCAATAGCGGGTCATAATTGCTGATCAGTTCCAAAATACCAAGAAAGTTACAATTTTTTAGATTTCCGATCAATGAATTATCCCCTCTAAATGCCAATCCTTTTTCTCTAAGAAATAAAACAACATCAAGAGTTCTGCAAAGTATCTCTCTCCAGCGAGCTGCTTCATTTTTAAGGCTTTCCGCTAAGAGAAAATCCACTGAACTTGCATTTCGAATTCTCATTTCATATTTGCGCCACTCTATATAGCAAGTTTTATGACTTTGCCTATTTTCATGTTAAGGAATTTAGTCGTGTAACCTTTTCCAACCTTTTTCTTTAGAATAACCTGAAGATTTTGTCAAAGCTGATCGGGTATTTTTGCTGAAAAGCCGGCATGGAAAACAAAAAAAGCGCTTCCTTTGTTGCACTCCAAACGAGCCAATCACGCTTTACTTTTTCTACGTTTTTTTAGAGTAGTATGTAGTATGATTTGAAGGAAATGGCGACCACTTAAGTCGTTGGGAAGTCGAAATAAAATTTGATTTTAAGTTAGTTGAAGCATTTTTGACAAATAGCGCTTATAAAACTGTGTCAAAAACGTTTATCTAACTTAAAATCACATTCAGCCCAATTCTAAACGAAAATTCCGTGCGAGTTTTTTCCCTTCTCCCATTCCTCGTATTCTAAATAAAAATTCCGTGTGAGTTTTTTCACTTCTCCCTTTCCTCCTATTCTGAACAATGTTCGAAAAAGCGGAAACCGGTTATGGGAGAAAAGTAGGTATTATGAATGTGAGTGAGAAGGAGATTTTTCCTTCATTTTAAAAGAAATTGTTCACTTGATAAGCTGAAAGGAACGCTTCATAAAAATGTAAGTAAATTGTATTTTTTGTATTGAAAATTACTTATTTTATTAGGTATGTAATAAATAAAATAATATTCTCTTATATTACTCTTGATTTCAGGTCTAAAAGTACAAATAAGCAACAGATAGAACTACTAATCGATTTGATGCAAAGTCATCCGGCAATTGCGCAAGGTTGTTTTAAAGGAGGCAAAGAAGCCTTACACAGATTTTGGCGTAAAGCTGAGGAAGAGCTGAACTCAGCCGGACCACCAGCAAAATGCATTGCAGAATGGAAAAAGGTGCTTGTTTTCATGGAAAAGTTGTATACATACAAGCTGACTAAAACTTATGTGTTCTAGGTGTGGGCTGATCAAAAAAAATACGTGCGTCAAAAAGCAGCAAACAACCATAAGAGTTCCAGAGGCACTGGCGGTGGCCCAAATAACGAATACAAGTTTTCCACAACAGAAAGGCAATATTTGAGTTGATCGGTATGAAGGAATCCGTGGAGGAAGTGGGAAATAAATTTGGACTGCCATCTAGGAAGAAGATATTGCAGCAAATTGATGGCAACATTCAAATTGAAGATGGAACTACAGTTAGGGAAAGTGGTGTTGTGGACGACATTGTCCAAGTGAGTGAATGTGAGTTAGCTAACGGATTTGAGGTATTGAGTGAGACTGTGGTAGGGAATGATTGTCAGGTATTGCATGAGGACCCAGTTATTAGTGTTTGTATGAATGAGAGCCCCCCAAATGCTTTGATTGAAAGGCCCACTTCCTCAAAAAGAGTCCCATCTAAGAGATCTTCCTCTGACATTCTTCAAGAAGAATTGTCAATTCAACGCGAGCTCTGTGATACCATAAAAGGTGCAGTGTCAGATTCCACTGATCAAAAAGAAAATATTAAAAAAATATATAGGGCGATTGACAAAATATATGCAATTAATAAAAAGCATTATAAGGAAATGGAAAAATTAAAAAGAGAGGAAATAGATGAATTGAAAATGCATAATTTAGCAATGGAAAATCTTATGCTCCACCAGCTAGAAAAATAATAGAAAAATACCTAATCGCTATATACAAGCTACCTGAATTTGTGATTTTTTTAATAGTCCTTTTTAATATTAACTAAAATATAAGACTAGTAACTTTTTTTAATATGAACTATTTTTTATTTTATTTCATAGTAGTATAAATATCAGTATTATACATGCTTACGTGAACTATTTTTATTTTGTAGACTATAATATTACTTAATTTAAGACTGTGTTATGACGAGCAAAAAAAAACTATTTGTGATATTTCTATTTTTTGTAAGAAAATGAGACTGAAACTCTTTAGTAGGAATTAAGTAAAATGTACTAAATTGTGATACCTGAATTTAAAGGCAGAAAAAATGAATTTAAAACAGAAAATAAAATATTTAACTCAAAGTATGTGTTTTCATTCCTTAAAATTTATAGCGAGCTTCCAATGTTGTTTCGTATGTTTTGCGCTGCGTTCAAATACTGAGGCGAAGTCAAGGGTATTAAATCTTGATTTCTGTTTTGAGTTGCCTGCTCTTCTGTGGATTGTACTTCTGTCATATCTGTGTATGCCTTGAAATGTATGCATATGTTGTGCAGCGCGCAGCACACGTTTACAATTTTTGCTGCTTTTTTTGGAGTGTAATGTAATTCCCTTGCACCAAGGAGACACCTCCATCGATTTTTAGCACCCCATTGGTTCGTTCAATAATGTTGCGACACTTCGAATGGGCTTCATGAAATTTCATATGTATAGAGCCTTCGTCGGGACTCCGATGTGGTGTCATAAGCCATGGTTCTAAAGGATACCCGGCATCACCTAGTTTAAAAAGTCTTATATCAATACAAATATTTACATTTTGAATATTTTATTATTACCCAGTAACCAAAAATTGGCTTCACGTTGCAAATACTGGTCTTCAAGGTGAGTTCTCAATTCACTCACATTCCAAATAAAGGAGTCATGCGAGGCACCGGGATGGGAAGCATCAACGTACCGAATTTTCAGCTCATCGTCACACATCTAAGAAAATACAATGACATAGTCAAATATATTTCAATTGAACTATTATAAATAGCTTAGCAACATTACATTTAAGCTGTAGTAGCCCTTCCTATTGTAGTAGAGATGCTTGTTTTCCGCGGGTGCGATGATACGGACATGAGTTCCATCAATGCAGCCGATAACACTGGGAATCCCATGCTTCACGTAAAATGCACGTGAAATTCTTCTTCTTTCGTCGCTGCTCATTGGCACACTTATCCATCTTTCGCACAGCTCACTTTCAAAGGTCTCAACGACTTCGTCCAGAACTTTGCTGAAGGTGGGTTATGCTAAAGAATCGTCCACATCTTTTCCGATTCCTGTTTGATACCCACCTTCAGCAAAAAATCTTAAAACTGCACTCAGTTTAACAAGCGGCGATATCGCAAATTTTTTTTTGCGATGCCGTGTGTGCGATGAGAAATTCCAACAAATACCGAAATGCAGGTTTGTTAACGCTATAATACTTTTGAAATCTGTAAATTCCAGAAATTTAATGAAATATAAAAGCAAAACAGAAGATGTTCTAATACTTACAACGATTGTGGCAACTCCAACGGATTGGTACTATCGCGCAACCTTCTTCTTATAGTCCTCTGTTGGTGTTGCTGGGAACCTTCTTCATCAATCATTTCGTTCACAACCATATGAAATGCAATACTATTCATTTTTTATGTATATTTTTTCTTTAATTTACGATAAATTCGTCAAAAGACACTAAACTTTATTTTCTTAAACAAAAGCAGAAATGCGTAATGAACTGTCAGATGGTAAAACAGCTGACTTCGAAAATTCGAAATTCCTATTCCCCAATTTTTCTTCTCCCTAGGAGAAAAGAATGGGAGCAATTTTTCTGCGGGAATAAAAAAATCCGCGAGAATATTTAGTATTGGTCTGATTTTATTTCGACTATGACTATGCCCCATATTTGATCGGATGCTTATGATTTTAGTTAAGTGATTTTCAATTTTAAAACAATTTTTTGTAGCAACAAAATATGTATGTATCTATGAAATCCTAGTTAGAGTACCGTCAATACTGCTTTGCCTTGCCGGGCCCCCAAAAACCTTCCGGGCCCGGGGCAATTGCCTGGCTGCCCCCCCCCCCCTCTCCATGGCCCTGATTGTAGGCAATATTAAGCTTCTTTTTACTCACAGCGTCACAGTTGGAAAAAATCTCACAGTCGTGGAGGAGCGTAGGTATTAAGTACTCTTTGGATAAAAGTAGTCGAATATGTAGTGGAGTGAAATACTGTGTCAACCACAATGTACGGAGCATACCGTACACTTTTCCTACGGTACTAAAGATATGCAACCCAATTCTAAACGAAAATTCCGTGCGACTTTTTTCCCTTCTCCCATTCCTCGTATTCTAAATAAAAATTCCTTGTGAGTTTTTTCACTTCTCCCTTTCCTCCTATTCTGAACAATGTTCGAAAAAGCGGAAACCTGTTACGGGAGAAAAGTAGGTATTCAGACCAATTCTAAATATTCTCGCGGAATTTTGTTCTCGCGGATTTTTTTATTCCCGCGGAAAAATTCCTCCAATTCTGTTCTCCTAGGGGGAACAATAATTGGGGAACAGGAATTTCGAATTTTCGAAGTCAGCTGTTTTGTCAATTGAAATTTCGTTGCACATTTCTTATTTTGTTTAAAAGATTGAAAAGTTTAATTATTGTTGCAAATTTGTTGGAAATTAAGAAATAAAATATAAACAATGCACAGTATTAATTGCATTTCATGTGGTATTCACTGAAATTAATAATGAATTGGTGCCACAGCAACATCAACAGCGGAACATAAGAAGAAGACGGCCGCATAACACAAATCTGCCGGAGTTGCCGGCTTTCGTTCAGCAAAGCAATTTTCTGGCGGCCAAGTTGAGTTGAATTCCTACTTCTTCATATGCCAAAATCTATTTAAGCCTTATTAAAAAATCCTTGCACAATTTCTGGATGGCTGCATCAAATATGTATACCAAGAGCTCTACCGTTGCTTATGATATACTTTTCGACTTAAAATAAATATTGTGGTTGTTGTTGTTGTTGTATTAACAGTGAGAATATTGGGGTATAATGTAAATACATATTTTAGCACAAGTTTGTACAAATAAGTGTTCTTTCTTAAAAGAACCAATTTCCTTTAACTATTTTGATGCATTCCCTTTAATTTAACTAGTGAAAAAACTCCTATGAAATGGCAGAGAAATCTCCCTCTCCCTCACATTCATAATACCTACTTTTCTCCCATAACCGGTTTCCGCTTTTTCGAACATTGTTCAGAATAGGAGGAAAGGGAGAAGTGAAAAAACTCACAAGGAATTTTTATTTAGAATACGAGGAATGGGAGAAGGGAAAAAACTCGCACGGAATTTTCGTTTAGAATTGGGCTGATTATGAATGTGAGGGAGAGGGAGATTTTTCTGCCATTTCATAGGAGTTTTTTCACTTGTTAAATTAAAGGGAATGCATCGAAATAGTTAAAGGAATTTGGTTCTTTTAAGAAAGGACACTTATTTGTACAAATTTGTGCTAAAATATTTATTTACATTCTACCACAATATTCTCACTGTTAATACAACAACAACAACAACCACAATATTCTTTATTTTAAGTCGAAAAGTATATCATAAGCAACGGAAGAGCTGTTCGTATATTTGATACAGCCATCCAGAAATTGCGAAAGGATTTTTTAAGAAGGCTTAAATAGATTTTGGAATATGAATTTGCTTTGCAGAATGAATGCAGGCAATTCCGGCGGATTTGTGTTATCCCGCCGGTCTTCTTCTTATGCTCCTCTGTTGATGTTGCTGTGGCACCAATTCATTACTCATTTCAGTGAATACCACATGAAATGAAATAATGTGCATTGTTAATACCTTATTTCTTAATTTCAAACAAATTCGCAACAATAATTAAACTTTTAATTTTCTTTAAACAAAATAATAGGATGCGCTCAACGACCTTCGAAAGAAAAGGCAGTATGGCTATCGGCCTGTACTCTTTGTTTTGTTTGAGAATAGAGATAACTTTAACAGCTTTCCAACATTTTGGAAAGACAGAGGTGATTAGGATAGAGTTTATTAAATAGATTATATGGGGCAGGATTACGGTAGAATAATTTTCCCAAATTTTGCACAAATTCCGTCTAAACCCATAGCGTTGGACTTCACAGAAAGTAGGGCTTTCACAACATCACAGTCATCGACATGAACAAACTCGAGGGGACTTGCATCAACATTTACACAATCACAGTATTTGTCAATACATACATTAGCAACCGTGGAAGGTAACTTTAAAAAACTATGATTGATATCGGGGAGACAGAGAGATTGGCTTTAGATTTGCCAATTCCAATTTTCTTGATCGTATTCCAAGTTTCTTTTGAATTTAAAGCGGTGCTGAACTTATTTTTGTAGAAATGTGCTTTAGCCGATCTTGAGGGCTTTATTGGCAGTGAGTGGTGCAGCTTTGAAGCGCATGTGCATTTCCAAAGTTCTGTATCTTTTCCACCGAGAGTAAGTTAGGTTATGGAAGTGAATAAGATGCTTAATACTCGCGTCAAACCATGGATTGCTATTGTTTTTCGTCACCTTAAGTTGCGTAGGAACGTGGTCGTCGAAGAGCTTACTTATGCTGTTTGAAGGAAGTTAATTTGCCCATCCACGGATGCCATCGGTCGAATCATTCTCCAGTCGTCTGACTCCACTGCTTCAGCAAGTGAACTATAATTTATACTTTTAAAGTCAGGATATGTAAACGAGCTCGGTGTAAACAACGTTTGAAAGTTGTAAGTAATGAATAGGTCGTGTTTAGAAAAATTGGGAACAGACAGCTGATCGTAAAGAAGTACTTTCTCTGAGTCGTTTACAAAGAATAGGTCTGGCAGCGAGGAACTAGTGTTGGTAAAATGTGTTGGTACCGTAATGTTAGCAGGGAAGAGTCCCAGAGATTCCATACTTAGCTTAAGACTTGAATCTACGAGCAGGTTGCTGTTGAAGTCACCAGCTCGAACTATATATAATTTATTTCTTTATTTCAGTCTATGGCATTTGAAGCCCTTACAGACTAGATAACAATGTTGAATTAAAATTAGATAATTATTTAATAGTATAGTACATAAGTTGAGTATACACAATAAAACTTACATGCTATAACGAGATTGACCCGTACATTTATCTGTTTGAAAAGATATCAGTAAGTATAGTTTTAAAAGTAAACTTAGAAAGAGCAAAATCAATAGCTGAAGAATCAGAGATGCGATTAAAGTCGGTCATAGCTCTAAGCAAAGGTGCGTTTGAGGCATAGAGGGTTCGGACACAATCCGTATAGAAAATCGGTATATTGCGAAGAGGCCTTATAGGGATATGGAATTGGAGACTCCTGAGGAGACAAGGTGCATCAACTACACCATTAATGATGTCATAAACAAACGTGAGCGATAGGACAGTTCTTCTGCATTCCAGGGACTCTAATTTGATAAATGAGAATCGGTTCAGAAAAGTTCATCGAGCGCAGCGCGAACCGAACAAACGCTTTCTGCACACGTTCAAGCCTAACAATATGGCATTCATGATACGGCCTCCAAATAAAACAGGCATATTCCAGCTTCGAACGAACTAGTGCAGTGAACAATAACTTGAGGGTGTAGGGATCCGTGAAGTCTGTGCAGGAACGCCTAATAAAAGCCAGAAGTGAATACGCTTTAGCAATAGTAGAATTTATATGAGTCGTGAAAGAAAATTTCGAATCGAAGACAACCCCCAAGTCCTTTATCTCGTTAAGAGTTGAGAGGTGGGTATATCAACATTCAAGTTGATATTTTAAAAAAATCTTTTATTTTGATTTTAAGTATAAAAATTTATTTTTGTTTATTTTTGAGTTTAGATATTTTCCAACTAATTAGAATTTTCTTTTTTTGAAGTTATTCAAAATTTTAAGTTAACACGAAAACTCAATTAAAATTATTTTAAAAATTAAAGTAAAGAGTACAAAGTAGTTAACACTATATTTACTCCCCCTCCAAGAAAATTTGAAACAAACAAATTATTAATTAATATTAAATGTAACCTTTTTTTGTTTTTTGTTGTTTAATGTATTTGTATTTAAATTAGTGTTAATAAGTATGTTTGCTGGTTTAAGTAAATCAATTGAAATATTTTTAATAGTATTATTGTATTGAATTGTAAATGTTTTATGTTTCTTAGATATAACTTTAAAAGGTCCTTCATAAGGTGATTCTAAATTAGATTTACGAAGAACTTTAACAAAAACATACTCACAATTTTCTAATTGTTTAGGAACGAAAACATTTTCTTTGTTATGATGAAAAACTTTAGAACGAACAAGTGAAAAATATTCTCTTATTTTATGAAGAGCGTCATTAGAAAAATCATGTTCTTTATTACTATTTGAAATAATTAATTCACCAGGTATTCTAAGTGTTTTGCCATAAACAAGTTCAGCAGATGAACATTTTAAATCTTCTTTAATAGAAGTTCGTAAACCAAGTAGAATGAATGGTAAAATGTCAGACCAATGAACCGAGTCGTTTGATGCTATAATTGCTGCTTTTAAAGTTCGATGAAATCTCTCTATCATGCCATTTGCTTGGGGATGGTAAGGAGATGTATGAATTTTATGAGAACCTAAAAGTTTAGTTAATTCTGTAAAAAATTTTGAGGTGAATTGTGAACCTTGATCTACTGTAATATTTAATGGTATACCAAATCGTGGTATATAATTTTGAATAAAAGTTTTTACTATAGTATTTGTTGAAATATCTTTAAGCGGATAAGCTTCAGGCCAACGTGAAAATCTGTCAATAATTGTTAAAATATAATAATTTCCATTTGAAACTGGAAGAGGTCCAACAATATCCATATGAATATGTTCAAAACGGCCTGATGGTATTTGAATTTTTTGGATAGGAGATTTAGTATGTCTTGAAATTTTGGATTTTTGACAATTGATGCAAGATGAAGTCCAATCGTTAATCTCTTTACGCATGTTAGGCCAATAATATTTATTTTGAATTAATTTTCTAGTTGTTCTTATACTTGGATGAGATAATGAGTGAATTTTGTCAAATATAATTCTTCTCATAGAATGTGGAACATAAGGTCGAAAAGGTTGTAGAGAAACATCACACCATATATTTAAATTAATAATTGGAATATGAATTTCCTTTAAATTATTTTTAGAATTTTGATCAGAAATGGTTTTTTGTATCAGTTTGTTGTTCTTTATATAAAGTTTCTAAATTTATATCTTGAGTTGAAATTGCATTTATTTCTGGAATACGGGAAAGTGTGTCGGCAACTATGTTGTCTTTTCCACGTATATATTGAATATCATTTGTAAATTGAGCAATATATTCAAGATGACGTAGTTGACGAGGAGATCTATCTACTTTAGAATTTAGAACATGAATTAAAGGTTTATGATCAGTATAAATTGTAAAAGTTCTACCTTCAAGAAAATGTTTAAAATGTTTAATTGAATTATAAATTGCCAAAAGTTCACGATCAAATGTTGAATATTTAGTTTCTGTTGTAGTTAATTTTCTTGAAAAATAAGCTAAGGGTTCTAGTATATTATTGCTAGTTTGTAGAAGAACTGCTCCAATAGCAACATTTGATGCATCTACTGCTAATGATAAAGTACCATTTTTGTCGAAATGTGTAAGTAAAGTATTTTTAGCAAAAAGTTTTTTAACATTTTCGAAAGCTGTTGTGGTTTCATTTGTCCAATTTAATTGTTTGAGTTTGTTTTTAATTGCATGTGTTAACATTTCATGCAGAGGACTAAGTTCTGTTGCTAACATTTTAATATATCTGTGATAGTAATTTATCATACCTAAAAATTTTTGTAATTTATTTATAGAAATTGGTTTTTCAAAATTTGTTATGATTTCAATTCTATCTAAAGATGGTTTAATACCTTCGCCAGAAATTTCGTAACTTAAGAAATTTAATTTATTTACACCGAGAGTACATTTTGAAGGTTTAATATTTAAATTATATTCTTCAAGTCTTTTGAAAACTGATTTTAAATGATTTATATGTTGATCTTCATTATCACTGGCAATAAGAATGTCATCAATGTATGTAAATACAAAATCGAAATCAGAAAATACTTCATTAATAAAGCGTTGGAAAGTTTGAGCACTGTTTCGTAAACCGAAAGGCATTCTTACGAATTCAAACATTCCAAAAGGGGTAGTTATTGCAGTTTTATGAATGTCTTCTTCTGCCATTGGAATTTGGTGGTAAGCACGCACAAGATCAATTTTGGAAAAAAATTGTTTGTTTTTTAAATCAATTGTTAAATCGTGAATATGTGGTAAAGGATACCGATCTGGTGTAGTAATAAAATTAAGTCTTCGATAGTCTCCGCAAGGTCTCCAATCGTTTGGTTCTTTTTTAGGAACGAGATGAAGTGGAGATGCAATAGGAGAATTTGAGGGTCTGCATATACCCGTTTTAACTAAAAATTCAAATTCAGCTTTAGCAATTTTAAGTTTGATTGGATCAAGACGTCTGGGTTTCGAAAATGGTAAAATACCTTTTGTTTCTATCCTGTGAACCGTATGGTGTTTAACTTTTTTAGTATAATCTGGTTCACAGGTAATAGACGGAAATTCATTAAGTAATTTTGAAAACTTATTTTCGACAATAGGAATTTTGAGTGAGAAAATATCAGAAAATCCAGAAGATCCAGCAACTTTAATTTTTGTAGTAGAATCAATTATTTCTTTATTTTTAATATTGACAATAATTCCGAATTTTTCTAAAAAGTTTGCTCCTAAAATTGGTGTATCAATATTCGCAATAATGAATGGAAATTCAAAATCTCTTCTTAAACCTAAATCAATTTTAAGTAGTTTTGTACCGAAAGTTTCAATTGAAGAACCGTTTGCTGCAGTCAAAGTAAGATCCGAATTTCTTTTATAAATTTTAAATTTAGAAAAAGGAATAAATGATACAACTGCGCCGGTATCGATAAGAAAATTAAGTTTATTGAATTTATCAAATATGAATAGGCGACGAGTAGGTTTAATAATAGTTCCATTATCCGTCACCGTCATAATGGATCGTTTCAGTTTAAATTTTGTTCGTAATTTGAATTATGATTTTGATTAAAATTGCATGGGGGTATACATTTGAGAGCGTTATTCTTAAATTTTTTGTGATACCAACAAATAGTTGTTTGTGAATTAAAATTACGATTGTTTGAAAAATTTCTTGATCCTGAAAAATTTCGAGATTTAGATCTATTTCTATCTTTAGATCTTGAACGGATTTGTAATTGATTAATATCATTAGAAATTTTATTTAAATTTTGAAAAATAGCCGTGGTTAATTCAGTTAAATTTTTAACGCATTGTTCTAAAATATTATTATTTATACTTGAGACTACAGGAGATTTGGAAGAATGAGGTTTATTGATTAAATCAAAAAGTTTGTCAGCTAAAATAATAATTTCATCTCTGTTTTGATTATTATTGGAAGTCAAATGAATTTGTATTTCTTGTGGTAATTTATGAATCCACAATTTAAAGAGTAATTCTTGACTAACTATGGAGTCAGAACCTATAAGTGATTTCATAAATCTGAATAATTCAGATGGTGAACGATCACCAAGTTCAGTTTTTGAAAACAATTGTTCTAATCGTTTTTCTTCGCTAAGAGAAAATCTTTCACATAGAATTTTTTTGATTGTATCATATTTATTAAAAAGAGGAGGAGGGTTAATAACATCTAAAATTTTAGATATAGTATCTCGTTGAAGAGTAATTAGAATATTTTGAAATTTTAAATTATCATCATTGATATTGTTAATTTCAAATTGTCCTTCAACAAGCAAAAACCAGGCATCAGGACAATCTTGTCAAAATTGTGGTAATTTAATAGATTTAGTAGAAGAAAAATTTGTAAAGTTATCTTGTGTTGAAGTATTTTGTGTTGTATTAGAGATGTTGTTTTGTGTTGTATTAATGTTAGAATTTTGAGTTATATTGTGAGTCATTGTGTTATTTGTATAGTTGTTGTTTTGATTTTCCGAATTTGTAAAATTACGGGTTCGTATTGGTGAACGTAGAACCATATGAAAAAAAAAAAAAAAATTAAATGAAAAATTTGAAAATTAGAAAATATTAAAGAATATTTTTTGGAAAGGGAGTTAATTTAAATAAAATATTTATTTTTATATAAAAAAAAAAAATAAATTTAAATAATTTATATTAAAATTGTTAAAATATAAAAATATCTTAAAATAAATTTGAAAATTTAAAAGGTTTAAAATTTTAATTTAAATTATAATTGAAAAATTTTTAATTTAATATTAAAATAAAAATTAAACTTACATAAAATTAAATTTAATAAAAAAATATTAAAATTAATAAGTAGTTGATTGATGATTTTAGAGATTTTGAGGGAATAAATGGCGTTTTTTGGACGTGATAAAAATTAAATTCATTGCTGTTGCTGTTTATGCAATGGCTTTGTTGTTTTCTTTATAAATCTCATCATTTTCATCGTGATGTCTTATACTTTAAATCCGTTCTTGTGTGTATTTTGCGTAAAATTGTTGTAATAGCTCTTGTTGTAGTGAAGTGGAAAACTTAACCATTGTTTTAAGCGTAGTATGTTGTTTTTTAGAGTTCTTTATTAATTAACGATTCGTAGAAAAATTTTATTTTTATTTATGTTGCATAAAATTTATAGTATGTCTACTAGTAAATTTCTGCTATAAGTACTTTATGTTTTTATTTGATTGTCCGCACTTATTTTTTGTTTTTGTTTCGTATATAGAATTTACAGCGACTGTTATATGCAATTTGCACAAAATATTGTTTATTAATTGAAGTATATTTAAGTTTCATTTTTTTTTTATCGATGTGCGATTTACAATTATGGTACTATGATTTTACTTTTTAATTTTTTATTGTTTCTTTAAAAGTTTTAACAGTTGGTTAAACTATTTTGTTCATCAAATCTGCTAAAATTTGGTTTCCGTTTTCGGGTGTTTCCACACAGTCACATCTACGAATGTCTATGGACTTTCACTTATTTTCACAATAGTAAATGTTTTAGGCACTTTCAAAACGAAATACTTTTAAAGTTAATTATAGCTTCGTATTATAATCACTAAATTCATAATTTTTTGTTTCTGTTTTCAAGTGTTGATTCTCAAATAATTTTTGTTTTTTGTTGATGCCGAATGTATTTCCAAATTGGATTTTAAGTAAACAAACTGATACAAACGTTTAGTCTGTTTCGCACAACTATTTAAGTCGTTGTAAATATGACGGAGTAGTTACTTTAAAATTGCGAAATTTTTTGTTCAAAAATCATTTATCATAAGCACGAGGTATTATATATACAAGCACGGACAGATATAGATTCAGATAATAAATGTATTTTAATTAAAAATTAGCGAATGGAAATTTTCGTAATCATTACAGTCATTAATGAAATAAAATATTTGCGCAGGATCGTTGGTAGGATCGCCAATATATCAACATTCAAGTTGATATTTTAAAAAAATCTTTTATTTTGATTTTAAGTATAAAAATTTATTTTTGTTTATTTTTGAGTTTAGATATTTTCCAACTAATTAGAATTTTCTTTTTTTGAAGTTATTCAAAATTTTAAGTTAACACGAAAACTCAATTAAAATTATTTTAAAAATTAAAGTAAAGAGTACAAAGTAGTTAACACTATAGTGGGTACCATCGAGAGAGTAGGAAGTGGGAATGAGGCCACGTGATTTAGAAAAGCTTACAAGAAAGCATTTGCTAACATTTAGTGGCAAGTTATTGGCACGACACCAAACAGCAACGTTATCTAAATCAGATTGTATTTTACTCACGTCGTCTGAGTTTGCGATGGTATTAAAAATCTTTAGGTCATCAGCGTATAATAGAAAATTAGAGTGCTGGAGGCAGGTGGAAATATCGTTTATAAAAATTACAAAAAGTAATGGGCCAAGTATGGCACCCCGGAGGTGGCTGTGAATGTGTTTGAAGAGTTATTGTCAATAACCACAACACAGCTACGCTGGTGGAGGTATGATTTAATTCATGATAAAAACATCGAGTGGAAGCCCACGCGAGTCAATTTAGAAATCAGTATATAATGATTAACTTTATCAAATGCTTTTGAGAAGTCGGTGTACACAGTATCAACTTGACAACGGTCATTAAAAGAAGATATGCAAAAATCAGAGAAGATAGATAGGTTTGTTACAGTGGATCTACCGGCCACAAAACCATGCTGATTTTCAGTGATTAGAGGTTTAACAGCAAAGTACATTTTTTGTTTCACAATGTACTCGAATAATTTTGAAACAGATGATAATTTTGCAATGGGCCTATAATTCGCGACATTGTTCTTGCTACCACACTTGAAAATAGGGCTGATGAAGGTTATCTTCCACGCATCAATAAATTCGCCGCACTCTAAAGATTTGTTGAAAATTAAAAGGAGGGGAAATGCCAGAGCCAAACAATTTTTCAAAAGATAAGACGATAAGGCGTCAATATCAGTATGGGTAGATGATTTAATATTCTGGGTTCCATCGACCATATCTTCAATTGATAGAGTGAGCGCACCAAAGTTAATGGGACTGTCAACCACAGTGGGCAACTCCTGCGGGTCTTCCGGTGGTGTCACGAAATTGGAGCAGAAGAAGGCTGCAAAAAGTTTGGCCGCTTCAGCTGTTGATGAAGCATGCTCAGAATTATAGATGACTGAGGCAGGGATACTGGAGCATCATTTTTTGGACTTTACATAAGTCCAGAATGCCCTAGGGTTTTCCTTAATGTCGGATTCAAAATTACGAACATAGTTACCATGGAGCCTCTTGCCTAACGCTTTGAACGATTTGGAATAACGCAGGTATTTTTCTTTATACGCCATTAGCTTAGTAGCCTTGCACTTTTTGTAAAACCTATTCCTCTGATTATTAAGCCTCTTTAGTTTTCTAGTATACCATGGTATTCTGTAACACCGCTTCATTTTCTAAGGTATATTGTTTATGCAGATTTGATTTACAACGTTTTTAAATAAACTGAAGCATCGAGCAAGATCACATCCCCATAACAGGGCTTCCCAATCAACGGAAGAAACTTCCTGATATATACAGTCATAATTTCCACGTCTAAATGAAAAAGTAGGATCCTCATTCAGAGTTCCAATACTTTCGAAGTTATAGAATTCTACTTCGAGGATAAGCGGAATGTGGTGCAAACCAGAGCACGACAACGGTTCCAGGCATTCGGTGACCGTACAGCTAAAATTATCATTAAGAAAGACAAGATCAAGAATTCTCGACAGTTGATTGGTGAAGCAGTTGATCTGAGAAAGACTAACACTTGAGAAACTGTCAATAAGGTAAATCTCAGACGTGGTGTTTACATTGTTCGGAACTAATGAGTAGTTATTATCGACGTAAGACCATTCAATATTAGGTAAATTAAAGTCACCCAATATGCAAAAGTTACCACTATCACAAGAACGAACTAAATCAGTAATATTATCTATATGAGAGTTATAAAGTGAGTCTAGACTAGACGGTGGAATGTATGTATACAAATTTCAGAGATGCCGCGAACTGAGACACACAGTTGGTCCAAAAGCGAGTCTTGATCCTTCAGCTCCACAAGCGACGAGTTGATATGCCGGCGTATGGCAATTAAAACTCCCCCGCCTCTAGAGAGTCCAGTTTTGGAAAAATCGCGATCCTTGCGATAAACAGTGTACAGATTAGAGTCAAAAAACTCAGCATCAAGGAACTCAGGATTTAGCCATGTTTCAATAAGAACGAACACGTCATAGTCCACAAGCGAACTCATATTGTACATTACGTTAGACTTAGTTCGCATTCCGGAGACATTTTGAAAGTAGACACTCAATTGCTTTTGGGTGCCATTTATGGAAATATTATCAACTCCTTGACCTTTTGAACAGGACGGTAGACAGCTATCAAGGTATGTGCTGCTCTCACAGCACAGGACTCTTAGTTTTTTGACGTATTGACATGCTTTTTAGAGTATACATGAACCACAGAATGAGTCGGCCAAAAGGAAGTATTCAGTACCTTATCAAAATATTTATCAGGAACCGATATTTTGAAGGAAGATATATCTCTCGCATATTTAAGAGTAAACTTGAAGACATTGATGCCTCTATTTTCAACTCCAAGCTTAGTGCAGATATAATTAGAAAATTCTTCTTCCGATAGTGATTTAATTTATTTAAGGCTGTGTTGAAATGGAGGCCAAATGATTAAGATCCTGGCCCAAAATGCCAGCAGCAGTTATGCCAATGATGTTTGCAGAGTCTATTCGTCGGGACGCAGCTGGAGTGACAGGGCAGCCGTCAGTAGAAACAGCAGCAGGCCCTGCAGACGGAGCAGCAGAAATAGATTCAACCGTATTAGTAGAATGGTTAATTGACAGCGCACTACTGATCGCGGCAGTATTAGTATTGTCTGTATTTGTAGCAGCATTAATTTTAGGATCGGTGTTAACAGGTTTATTAGCAGGAGTGGTAACCAGATGTGGAGTAGGGAGTGTGTGAGGTACTGGACAAAGGCGAGAATGCCAAGAAATCGACATCTGCAGAGCGAAAACTATCACAATTAATATTATGATTGCTTTTAGCACTAAAAGTACGAGAGCTAACTACATCTGTCTTTGGGGCATTTATTTCTGCGGCTAATAAAGCCGTATTAATATTATTTTCGTGTTGTTTTGCTCTTTTTTGGTGTTTTTTGTTATTTTTTGCACGATTATTGTCAGTCACATTACTTTTATTGGTTTCGTTGTTGTAATGCAACGGCACTATGTTCATATCAGCTTTCAGAGTATCAATTTGCGCGACCTGAAGGTTTAATGTGGCCACATAAATCGTTCCCGAGATGGTCGGGCTAGCACCTTAATGGTGCTGTGGTACCGGAGCGTACCGGATCTGTATCCGGCAAAGGACCATCACATCGATAACACTCCTCAAAGCCTTCGGGGAGCAACCTTATCGCTACAACAACAACAACAGCTTATCACCCTTTGATGAAAAAACTTCAATGAACACAAATTCTACAGAATCACCAGTACAAGAACTACACCGTAATTTACAGGACAAACTAATTTTAACATATATAGCGACACCACCACCATGACCACTTCTGTCAGCTCTAACAAGTTTGACTTTTTACTTAAAGTCGATAGCTATTTAGTTTAACTATCTAATCGTTATGGCCTGAAGAAAACCAGGTTTCGGAGAAGCAGATAATATCTATATCGGAGACCTCGCAAAGATATCTTAACTCATCAAGTTTTCTATAGAAGCTTTGCGGGTTGATGTGTATGTTTATACCTTTAGCACGCCTGCTAAGTATGCGCAGCAACGTTCGAGAGCAGTCCTTGAAACTCGGGGACTTATAATAATTTGGCAATAAGCTTTGCACTATTTATGATTAAATACAATGTGCTATGGCATATGAAGGTGAAAGAAGAAAAGTGACAGAAACAAGAGAAATAACTTATACATAATATACTAAATACACTAAATACGTGGAATGATCTACGAGCAATCTAGTAGCCCGTTCTGTGCATTAGTAGATCGATTAATGCATTCGTCTTGAAACGAGCTACCATTATCTGGAGTTGAATTCTCAAGGTCCTTGAGTGACTCAAAACAAGGGATTGTTTCAGAGTTATCGTTGGCTTTACGCTTTATGTGAACTATGCCCCTGATTGTGAACACAGCGGCTATTTTTTCCTTCTTTTAAAGCGGATCGCTGCCTTGAATATTTCGTAATTCCGTTTCGTCAGCGATGCATTAAATAAAACGGAGCTTCGGAGTTTATACCCAGCCCATGTAGAGCAATTCAAAAAAAAAAAAAAAGTAAATTTAATGGACAAAAGCTTTTAAATGGTACCGGACCTGTAGTAAGTCATTAATGAACAAGGTTAAAATTACTGGCCCAAATGGACGGGGACTATAAGTCGTCCCTGTTCCAGACTTTTACCCATATTTTTTATATTAGTAAATAAAATGATGGTAATTCTTTACTTTAGCTCACCATGCTAAAACTGGTCCAAAAATATCGAGAGGGGTGTCAGAAGACGGGTTTTGGCCCAGGACCACGAATCCGAAAGCGGAAATTAAAAATTTTATTTGTCAAAAGATATTTCCAAATAACCGAAAAATGACCCCGGGAGAGCTCCGAAATCGGGGGTGTGATCCATAGTATTTTTGCGCAGACCACCTTTCTGCATTGGCGGCGCGATTATAAGAAATTATCCTGGGTGGGTCCATCACCTGTTTGGAGACCAAAACTATATCCGGGCAAAATACTTTTACAGTTTTTTTTGTGGGTACACAAAATCAACAAAATACAACTACATGAAAATTTTCAATTTTGTTTGCAAATATCTCTGGATATCTGTGGAAAGAAATAAAATTTTCCATTTCCGCTTTCATGGTCCTGGGTCTAAAGCGCGTCTTTTGACACCTGTCCCGATATTTTTGAACGAGTTTTAGCAGTTGTGAGCCTTCGGATTATTAATACTGATGTCAAGACGCGTCGTTTAACACCTCTCTCGATTACCTGTATTAGCAGTCGACCCCTCAACTAGACTATTACCAAAAAGATATTAACGAAAAACCGAAAAAAGACCCGCGGGTACCTGCGAAACCGGGGGTGGGATCCATAGTATTTTTGCGCAGAACACCAACTTGCGTTGGCGGCCTTCGGCCGCGCTTATAAAAAAAATAACCCTGGGCTACGCCATGCCAAGTCCGGGTGTGTGGTATAACCGTGGCTACCGCCACAGTGATGCACAATTTTTTTTGTAGGCACAACACAACAACAACCACATGAAAATCGCAAACTTCAACTGCAAATATCTCCGGGCAGATAAAATTTTTCGTTTCCGCATTCGGATTATAGTTCTCGAGATTAATACGCGTCTTTTGACACCAACTCTCGATATTTTTGGTAGCGTATTAGCAGTCGACCCCTCAACTAGAATTTTAGCAAATTTTGTTTGCATTTGCGAAATCTTATAAAGCTAGCCAACAAAAGCTGTGTACACCTACTATTTTGTCCATAGGTGTATGTTTCCGTGGATCATCTTCTGAGCCATCCGAATATATTTTGAATATTCTCTTCACTTTTACCAATCATTCTAACATTTAAATACAAAATTTTCACATGGTACCGACAATATGTCTTGCCTACATCAGCAGCGGTTAAAAATGCAAACCCAATTGTGTAATGAACCTCTTGTTCGCCGACACCTTCGATTTACTGCATATATTATTACCCTAAAGAAATTACTTGTGCACTTGCACTACTCACTACTATTGTACAACACAACCAATAAGCCAACTGCTTCAACATGGCCATCGGATGGTGGCACACAACGAAAAAATATCATCATAGTAGTTGAGGTATATAGCAACAAAATGCACAATAAAAGCCCAACTTACATTTCTAGAAAAACCACTTTTTCATAGAAATTGTTTTTTAGGTCGCCTTGGACTCATTTTTCGTTTTTTCCATCTACGTCACGCTCTCTTCTCTTTTTGTGTGCAGTGTATTGCTTCTTCGCGCAATTGTCTGGTTATTTTTTTTTCTCTTTGAATTTCTTGGCGCTTTTGCTTTTTCTTCAACAAATCCGCTGTCGATCAGTGACGGCGACTATATTCCATTGCGGTACAATCGTATATATACTTATATCCAAAGTTAAAAGCAAACACAAACAAGCACGTATGTAATCGTACTTGATTTTTCTACTCAAAACACCTTCCTTTCGCAATTTTCCAGTTTCGCCCAAGTGAATGTCTATTTCTTTGCAATTGTTTTTATATGGATTACAATTAAAACAAATTTTTAGCTTAATTTAAGATCTATAGTATTATAATAAATAATATCCCAATCAAACCAACCTTAGGAATTAAGTACGCACGAAATATTTCTGCCTCCCTTTGTTACACGAAATTTCATCTATATCTATGCGTACATGAAAATTTAATATGCATTTTTTGCTTTCACAGTTCCGCAGTTTATTTCAAGCATACCTTTTTCAATACTTTTTCTTTTTACGTCCACGCTGCTCTGCTCCTTTCTTCAAAGCTAGTTGGCTTGCTTTTTCTTTCGCCTTTCACGTTGTTCAAAAAAATGCACACCACACAATTTTTTCTTTCGACGTCACTTTTCTTCAAGATTTCGTATCGGCTATCTATACATTTCTTTTCCTCTTTCAACATTTACTTTTCGGTTGCTCTTCCACGATTAATTTACTAAAAAGGCGAACAATTTATAATACTATAATGTTTTCACAATGCAATAGAAAATAATTCCGCTTATTTTGCACAATTTGATTCCTTGATTAACTCAAGTAAAGATTAACAACAATCGCGCACGAACACCGCCTTTCTGCATCAACGAGAAAAACAAAATGAAAGTTATTCTTCTCTCCTTTTGATTAATCATGATTTTGCTGAGAACAGTTTTTCAGGGTTGCAATTTTCGTACGATATAAAACCCTAAATAGTTTTCTCCACATATTTAGAAATGAAAAATAGTTATTGAGTGCATACAAAACAAAAATACTTGAATAATAGCTGCGTTTTTTTACATCTATATACGTATACGCTTAAGCCGGAATCATTGGTGCCGTATGTCGTATCGCTGTATCCGTATCCCTAACGTAATCAGCTGTTTATCGTTACGACGGTAAACCAAAACCCAATTGGTTGGCTACGATTCGGTTACGACCTTAGCGGCACCAATAATCGATTGCATTGATTCTCATAAGGTTGGTCGAATCAGCTGTTATAAGGTTGCCGATACGGTTACCGATAAAGCACCAATGTCTCCAGCTTTAAAGTTTATATGGACTGATAAGCGTTAAACTTTATCTACTCTTTTGGAATTGCTGCGGGTAATAGTCTAGTTGAGGGGTCGACTGCTAATACGCTACCAAAAATATCGAGAGAGGTGTCCCCCAGCGGGTTAGGGGGGGTCAGAATATACCCGCGGTAGGTATGCCTGTCGTAAGAGGCGACTAAAATACTAGATTCAAGGGGCTGTGTAGCGCAACCCTGCAAGTTGCCAGCGCAACATATAGCTTCTCCAAACCCAATTGTCAACCTCACCTATCCGCGGCGAATCCTGTTTCACTAACAGACAAGGCTCTGGCGACCCTAAGCTCCTTATGGAACTTGGGGTTGGGGAGGGAGGGGATGGCCTGAAGGTTTAATGTGGCCACATAAATCGTTCCCGAGATGGTCGGGCCAGCACCTTAATGGTGCTGTGGTACCGGAGCGTACCGGATCTGTATCCGGCAAAGGACCATCACATCGATTACACTCCCCAAAGCCTTTGGGGAGCAACCTTATCGCTACAAAAACAACAACAACAACAGAGAGGTGTCAAACGACGCGTATTAATCTCGAGAACAATAATCCGATGGCGGAAAAGAAAAATTTTGTCTCTGTCCGGAGATATTTGCAGTTGAACTTGGCGATTTCCATGTGGTTGTTGTTGTGTTTGTACCCCCAAAAAAAGTGCGCATCACCGTGGCGGTAGCCACGGTTATACCACATACCCGGACTTGGCATGGCGTAGCCCAGGGTTATTTTTTATAAGCGCGGCCAAAGGCCGCCAACGCAGAAAGGTCTTCTGCGCAAAAATACTATGTATCCGACCCCCGGTTTCGGAGGTACCCGCGGGTCTTTTTTCGGTTTTCGTTAATATCTTTTGAACGCGTCAAAATTTTTATTTTCCGCCTTCCGATTATTAATACTGATGTCAAGACGCGTCGTTCGACACCTCTCTCGATATTTTTGGTAGCGTATTAGCAGTCGACCCCTCAACTAGACTATTACCTAAAAAATAACCCTGGGCTACGCTATGCCAAGTCCGGGTGTGTGGTATAACCGTGGCTACCGCCAAGGTGATGCACAATTTTTTTTGTGGGTACAAACACAACAACAACCACAACAACAACCACATGGAAATCGCCAACTTCAACTGCAAATATCTTCAGACTTCGGATTATTGTTCTCAAGATTAATACGCGTCTTTTGACACCTCTCTCGATATTTTTGGTAGCGTATTAGCAGTCGACCCCTCAACTAGACTATTACCTTGCTGCGCAGAAAATAAGTACTCTAAAATTTCAATACGCATTATACTCAGATGCAACCGAAATGTGTGTCTATGTTTTACCTCTACACTGCCTCTACAATTGGCGTGTGTCCACTATTCATCGCAATCCATTTACAGCTCCGACACATACGCAGTTTTCATATAGATGAGTTTAACACATGTTTATGCATTGTGAGTAGATTGCGTGTATTTTTATGGAGAATGCTAGAATGAGCGACACTAGCGCCATCTGATATTGAAAATTTGAATTGAATTTTGTTCCAAGCAAATCATAAGAAGAAGAATTTGACATTTGCTTTGGCTAAGGGTGTTGGCACATTTTGCAAGTCAAATTATTTTTCCCACTGGTTGGTAAATTTTCTAAAATTTTTCACAATTATAAACTGCAATATTACAATCGAATACGGCACAAAATATGTTAGCAAGTATTTGTGTTGTATAGTGAGAATGTTTACAACAGTGCTTCGCGAAATTTTGTATGTGAATGGGCAAGGCGTAATAAACTTACTTGCGAAGTCTGAAGTTCCTTCATATTTACAAACGCAACATCTTGGTTGATTGTGGCGATGTTATTGGAATGCATAAGCTAGTGTTAAACGCATCTATATGAAAAATGTCATTGTGCCACCGCCTTTAGCTATTTTTATACACACACTATGGCCAGCAGAGGCGTGTCTCTCCGCTTTTCGGTACAACCCCTTCAGGAGCTAGTTATTTAACCAATGCCGCTAGATGGGTCTCCAAATAATTATCTAAATGAGTAGATTGTACGTATTTTTAAGGAGAACGGTAGATTGAGATACACTGGCGCCATCTGACATGAAAAACTAGCCAACTTAAAACTTTTGTTGCAAGCAAAGCATAAGAAGAATTTGACATTTGCTTTGGCTAAAGGCTCCATTACTTATACTTAGCATAGTCTTGACTTGGCGTAAACTTGGCAACTTAGCCAGGATTATACTCCACTTAGCGCATACAATCTGGCATCACAATCAATAAATGTCAATTTGTATGACAAAATGTCAAAATGAAATGGAAACAAACAAATGGTATCTCAAAATGTAAACGTCACTTAGAACTTACATAAAAAATCAAAATTCATTAGACTTCTAAGTCAAGTTAAGTGTTGCTAAGTTATGAGTAATCAGTAACATGCAATGTTCATTTAACAGAATTGTAAGCGACAGTTCTCAAGTCAAGTCAAGTCTATGCTAAGTATCAGTAATGGAGCCTTAAGCCGGAGTCATTGGTGCCGTATGTCGTATCGCTGTATCCGTATCCGTAACGTAATCAGCTGTTTATCGTTACGACGGTAAACCAAAACCCAATTGGTTGGCTACGATTCGGTTACGACCTTAGCGGCACCAATAATCGATTGTATTGATTCTCATAAGGTTGGTCGAATCAGCTGTTAAAAGGTTACCGATACGGTTACCGATAAAGCACCAATGTATCCAGCTTTAAGGGTGCTGGCACACTTTGCAAGTGAAATTATTTTTCTCAATTGTTGATAAAGACGGCTCATACATGACACAAAAGCCATGAGCAAATATAAAACGGCGGAATTTGTGCAATTGAAAATTTTGACATACACGGCTCAAAAACACTGCGCAATATTCATTTTTAATGCAGCGCAACAAATGAAACATGTGTTTTAATTGTATAAAAAAGGCACTAATTGTATAAAAAAACACTATTTATTTTTCACAGTGCTGGTAATTCACAGTATAAGTCGAAAAACTCGCACCAGAAGCGTTTATTTTCCATTGAATTTATAGTTTTTATATTTAGTTGCGAGACCAGCTCAACTCATTGCAACACTGCGCAATATTCATTTTTCAACTAGCGCAACAAATGAAACGTGTTCTAATTGTATATAAAATTATTATGTATTATGGAATTTGTGTGAATTCCTGTTACAAGCTAGAGATGGTCCCTACGCCTTCGATATTAACACTTTTAAGCAATTTCTGATGTTATATTATCAAAAACCACAGGTAAACTGTGTAACATTCACCACACACGAAGAAAACAGCATGTGCAATATTTGCAGACATGCGTAATACGCCAATTACACGGCTCAAGTATCCAATTTGCACAAGGATTTGCCCGGTGTGTGCACTGGTTGCGCTATTTGCGCAGAGAACTGCGCTAAAATCAAAACGATTTTGATATTTACGCATGTCTGCAAATATTGCACATGCTTTTTTCTTCGTGTGTGGTGAATGTTATATAGTTTACCTGTGGTTTCTGATAATATAACATCAGTAATTGTTGCTTAAAAATGTTAATATCGAAGGCGTAAGGACCATCTCTAGCTTGTAACAGGAATTCACATAAATTCAATACATAATAATTTTTTATACAATTAGAACACATGTTCCAATTGTTACGCTAGTTGAAAAATTAATATCATTGCTTACTATATAGTTTGGCAGCTTAAGTAGAGGTTATGTTGCGAATAGAGTGGAAGGCAGTGGACTAGGCAGTCGAATGTCATATAATGAAGGAATGGTGTTCGGAGTTTTTTCGAAGTTAAAAAAAAAAATGATAAAAGCTTTAATATAAATAAAACTATTGTTTTAATAACAACAAAAACGCCTTATATATTTTATATACATAAATTCGTAATGATTATCTCACTTTAAAATTAGAGTTAAATAATCTAAAATTTTTTTTTGAAACTGAGTCGAGAACTGTGCGTGTGAATGTGCGAATTTTCACCGAACCTCTGTTAGTTGCGCTACTTGGTAAAATTTACAATGATTAATATTGCGCAGTGCTGCAATGAGTTGAGCTGGTCTTGCAACTCAAAAATATATATTATTATTACAATGGAAAATAAACGCTTCTGGGGCCCTATTCAGTAACTATGAGTTTTGAAATGTACATTTTTCTTTCATACAAATTATATGAAGAAAAAGTGTACATTTTAAAACTCACAGTTACTGAATAGGGCCCCTGGTGCGGGTTTTTGGACTTATACTGTAAATTACCAGCACTGTGGAAAATAAATAGTGTTTTTTTTTTTATAAAATATTGCGCAGTGTTTTTGAGCCGTGTATGTCAAAATTTTCATTTGTACAAATTCCGTCGTTTTATATTTGCTCATGGCTTTTGTGTCATGTATGGGCCGTCTAAATATCAAAATCGTTTTGATATTAGCGCAGTTCTCAGCGTAAATAGCGCAACCAGTGCACACACGGGGCAAATCCTTGTGCAAATTGATAATTGGCACAAGGATACTTGAGCCGTGCAATTGGCGTAAAAGCTGGAGACATTGGTGCTTTATTGGTAACCGTATCGGTAACCTTATAACAGCTGATTCGACCAACCTTATGGGAATCAATGCAATCGATTACTGGTGCCGCTAAGGTCGTAACCGTATCGTAGCCAACCAATTGGTTTTTGCTTTGCCGTCGTAGCGATAAACAGCTGATTACGTTAGAAATACGACTACAGCGATACGACGAACGGCACCAGTGACTACAGCTTAACTTTTCTATCATTTTTCGCAATTAAAAACTGAAATATAAGGCAAGGTGCACACGAGGCTACGCGTCATAGACGCTTACAAGATATTTCATTTAGCTACAATTTTCTACGCCTCAAGATCTGCACATGAAGCTACTTTCGAGCGTCGCTACAAAAAGCAAACAATTATTGAAAAAAAATAAATTTCTTTAGCTATATCCGTCCCCGAAACCAAAGGAAAATAGGTATTCAACGTTGTTTGCATCCCCGTGCCTTTGTAAATTATGAAAGGCAATTTTAAACTAGAGAAAAGGGTGATTTTTAGTTTCCAACACTTTTTAGCCTTTTAAACGCTTCAACAATGTCTAACCAAGCTGTTATGGTGTTTAATACTCTTTTTCGCTTTGGTAATATACCTTTCACGCACTTTTATTAACTAAAGTAACATTTTTTAACTAATTACACAAATTTGCATACAAAAAGATGTAAACAAACATTTTGTTCTTCCTTTTTTTCAAGCGTACGTACGCTCAGCTACTAACATTGCTGTACGCTTAGCTACACGAAAATTTCATGCTTTGTCGCTTTCATGCAGCTGACGCCTCGTATGCAGCTCTCCATTCAAATACATGTGTTCGGCATCAAAGCGTACAAATTTCGCCTGCAGCGTCTACGACGCGTAGCCTCGTGTGCACCTTGCCTAACTGTGGCAGCTCGCTTGCAGGCAGGCATGCTTAACCAACGAACCGATATCATTTCGTTACGATAATAAACGAAACAAAGTCATTTCGTTTCGTTTATTAACGTTAAGAACGTCAAATTAACGAAATGATTTTGTTGTTTCGTTTTCTGCCATATCAAAACGAAATCAAATCGTTTATGTTGACTATTATTCAAACTATGCTGGCAAAGCTGATTGGTGGCGGAGTTATTAAAGGTGAAAGCATTAGCCAAGCTGATTGCAATTTTTCTCATGAATTTTGACAGTACGAACTTTTCTCAGAGTATTTTTGACATTACCACCAACGAATTACACAAACAAATTACATGGAGTTTGTGTGTATGTCCGCTCGCTGTTACCACCTTACGGCTTCAACATGGCTATAGCATTGCCAACACAATTCAAACATAAAGTATCACGTTTTTGTTCACGTTTTTAACGTTAACGAATGCTCTTCGTTTCGGTTAAAAACGAGATACAATTTATCTTGATAATTTCTTTATCGATAATATTTCGAAGTGTTTCAACGGAAACGGTGGAAATTTTTTGATAAACGATTAGCTTAACGTTAAGGTGCATCTCTGCTTGCAGGCAACCTTATGATGCATGAACCAAATAACAGATCTCGCATTAAAGACAGCAACAAAAAGTAAAACTTCTGCTGTTACGTCACGATTTTGAAATATGTTTCTGTTTAGGCCCGAAGCCTAAATCCATATCAACTCGCGCCACCCTAATAGCACCTCTTTATCGACCACTGGTTCGCCCACATGCATGTATATGTGTACATAGGTAGGGTTATGTTGTCCGTACACATATACATGCATGCCGGTACAACTATGTGGGGAAGCTTCCCCTTAAAACGGGAGACTTTTTCCGCGGTTCAACGATTGTCCTCGACAAGGCAACCGTCTACTTTTCCAGCGATCGTTGAGCGAACCACAGCTACCGCCGTCCGAGGAGCCCGGCCACACATTCTTATAAAAGGTAAATTATTGTTCTAATTTAACTCTCACTATAATAAAGAAATTATTATAACGAGAAATATCTCTCGCCTTTCTTTCTTTCTTTTTAAATATAATCCTAACTCAATTGTGGTGCCTCCACTCCGTTGCCGAGTTTGCGACACACCACAATTGTTCATTTCAAATGAATTGAAATGTAATAAAAGGGAAAGACGAAAAACAAAGAAAATTGTTTGAATTGGACTTTTATTGTTATTTTTTGAAATTTCTATAGGAAAAACTAAATTAAAATTATTAATTTTTGACAAAAATTTAAATAAAAACTACACAAAACTTTATTATAAGACATTAGCCATGGATTTCAGAAACCCCGACGAAAAACTGCCAGTGGTTAGTGTTATTTCCTCCACATTTCTAAGGCGCAATAAAATCTTAGGTTACTTGCTGCCAGCGCTTGAGGGAATGATAAAGAAGCATTGTTTTCAAGGCAACTGGTCAGCCGCCTGACTTAAATTAAACTCAACGGAGAAGGTTGCAGGCCTGTTAGAATACTGCGTTCAAAGTCCATAGTGACGCTAAAAGTGCTCACTGCCAAATATTGTAATTAATTGCGAAAAACAAGACATCCTAGCAAATAACACACAATGATTTACGCAGTTCTACCTTCATGTGAAAGAAAAATGACGAGGAGCCTAATCCATACAGTGGCCTTCGTTATTCACACATTTCATTTGATGTATATCTTAAGTATATAACTGCAAAGAATTTCCTGAAATAATATAATTTTTTAAAAAACATATCAAAATTTTTGTTGTTTTTAAAAACTAAATTTTTTTTAAATTTAATTGCTGTATTAAATATATGAAAATATAGTTTTGTATATTGGAAATTATTTAAGCTTTCATTTAAAATTATATATAATATCCATAGTCCCATCAATGCAATACCAACTGTCCTGTTCCTGGTATACCAAAACTTAATTTTGGGCAAATTAACAGTAATTCTGCGCAGAACACCTGGTATTTGTTTCCTTTATGTGCAGAACACCTTTGCGAGTTGGCGGCCTTCGGCCGCCCTTTTTTAAATAAGTCTGGGCTACGCCATGCCAAGTCCGGGTGGTTGTCTGAACCGTGGCAACATGCCACAGTACGCACTCTTTTGCGCGTTTTTAGGTACAGCCTAATAAAATTACCACAACCATGTTTTGAAAATGGCAATAAGGCCATACTGGCTTTATTTCCATTAGCAATTGGAAATAAGGCCATATGGCTTTATTTCTCAAACTGATTGGAAATAAAGCCGTATGGCGTTATTGCGTATGGCTTTATTGCACCCCACCGCCATCCACAGTATTTCTCTGCAGAATACTTTCATACATACATAGCCCCTTAAAAAATAAGTATTTATTTTGAAACTTACGTTTAACTCACGCCGACATATCGACCTCATAATCATCTTCATCTTCCTCCTCTACAAGTCCATGGGTTGCATGGGTTGTAAAGGTTCCCAGCCATTTTAAAAAATGTTGTTAAAGGGTCAATATTAGTAGCCTTGCAATGCCGCAAAAAAATAAATTTTGCCAAATAGCCGCAAAAGAATTGCTTTTTGCGGTGGAATTGGGGCATAAAGACCTTGGCATGCCTCCATAACCCTTCGATCGTATTTGTATGCTGGCCAGTTTCGGGGTCTTTAAAGTTGAGCGAGTGGTTCACTTTAAAATGTATATAACCCTCATCCTGTAAGCGATCATATGCCTATAAACGATATACATAAATGTATATATATAAATGAATGAAATATATAATTATCAAATCAACGAACCTTCCAAAAATCGGACACAACTATGCTACCGGGTAAAATCCATTCTTTTCTGATTTGCAGCAAAGTATCTTTGTCCCTTTTCTCCACAGGTACCATAAAACATCGGTTAGTTCCCCTCCCCACCCCACCGAACACCCCTTGCCCTTCTACACGATGACCGCGGTGGTACTTCCGACGACCAAACTTACTTTCGTCGATTTCAACAATCACCCCGTCCCCGCCAATATTAGTCTTATTTATGATCATAACATCAAACACCGACTCGCGATAAAAGCTGCTCCAATCGACCGCCGTATGTTTTGCTATCGTGAGCTCATCCATAATGAAATCGAGGGTAGTGTTTTTAATCCATAAATACGCGAAAGCTACAATTTTGAAAATGGGAAGCTTTGATTTATCGAAAAATGTATTCTTTCTTAACGAGACTTTAACGTTACATCTCCGTTCCTAGCCAATCTTAGTCTTATTTATGATCATACCATCAAACACCACCTCGCGACAAAAGCAGGTCCAATCGACCGCCGTATGTTTTGCTATCGTGAGCTCATCCACAATGAAATCGAGGGTAGTGTTTTTAATCCATAAATACGCGAAAGCTACAATTTTGAAAATGGGAAGCTTTGATTTATCGAAAAATGTATTCTTTCTTAACGAGACTTTAACGTTACATCTACGTTTTCCCTGGCCCTTCTTGAGAGCACAACACCTAAATAATTTTAAAAATTAACTTGTTACATACACATAATCACATGCTAGCATATATAAGCTAACCTCCAAGAGTAACCGTCACCGCTATCAGCATTTTCAATTAACTTGAGAACATGGCCTGCACTACACAAATACTCGCCTTCGCTGGGAATCAATCCTCATTCTTGCAGTGTATGCAGGGCTGACTCACTTATGGGACCACTTTCACATCACTCAAATATTTGATAAATTTGCAACAACTTTATATTTGCCATAATAATTTGCACTTGTAATTAACAGTTTAAATTAACACTTAAATTGAAATAACGGTTATTTTCAAAACATCTGTTAAGGTCCAGCTAATCTTCCAACCAACCTTATAGAAATCAATAAAATCGATTAATGGCGCGTTACCATAACGCAATATCGAATACATTTATTTCAATAAAATTGTTGGTTAACGCTATAGAAAATAAATTTAAGCTTTAAATTCCAACGTATTAACGAAATATACATACACATACATACATATGTACAAATAAATATGCGTAATTTACTTAGTAAATATAGCACTTTTAAACATCGAATTTTTTAAGTATTTTACGGGATAGGAATACAAACAGCATATCAAATGAAAGGTAAAAAATTGAAAATCGGTTCGTTACTTAAAGAGAAATTTAGATTTAAAAAAATGCTTCATATGAACTTTGACCCTTAATAACTCCTATTATTCATCTTCATCTTCCTCCTCTACAAGTCGTGGGTTGCATGGGTTGTAAAGGTTCCCCGCCATTTTAAAAAATGTTGTTAAAGGGTCAATATTAGTAGCCTTGCAATGCCGCAAAAAAATAAATTTTGCCAAATAGCCGCAAATGAATTGCTTTTTGCGGTGGAATTGGGGCATAAAGACCTTGGCATGCCTCCATAACCCTTCGATCGTATTTGTATGCTGGCCAGTTTCGGGGTCTTTAAAGTTGAGCGAGTGGTTCACTTTAAAATGTACATAACCCTTATCCTGTAAGCAATCATATGCCTATAAACGATACACATAAATGTATATTTATAAATGAATGAAATATATAATTATCAAATCAACGAACCTTCCACAAATCGGACACAACTATGCTACCGGGTAAAATCCATTCTTTTATGATTTGCAGCAAAGTATCTTTGTCCCTTTTCTCCACAGGTACCATAAAACATCGGTTAGTTCCCCTCTCCACCCCACCGAACACCCCTTGCCCTTCTACACGATGACCGCGGTGGTATTTCCGACGACCAAACTTACTTTCGTCGATTTCAACAATCACCCCGTCCCCGCCAATATTAGTCTTATTTATGATCATACCATCAAACACCACCTCGCGACAAAAGCTGCTCCAATCGACCGCCGTATGTTTTGCTATCGTGAGCTCATCCATAATGAAATCGAGGGTAGTGTTTTTAATCCATAAATACGCGAAAGCTACAATTTTGAAAATGAAAATTTTATTTAACAACTTCGTATCTATTTCGAAAAGAGAAAAACGTAAATAGATTTTTAAACTCAGTAGGCGTTGAAATATTTTTAAATTTCAGATCTTTTCAGATTGTGAGTAGAAAAAAAAATTGTTGTGCATAAAAATTAAATAATAAAATTTATACATATACTTGCTGCAGTGAGTGAAATACAAAAGTAAGTGTGAGTAAAATCATGTCGCGTCAAGCTCAGCACAAAAGCATTAAAAGAGAAACAAAAAAAATACTGGACTCCATTTTTAACAATGAAACTTAAAATCGCGCTGAAAATGCGCAGAAATATAGCACAGACATTTTTGAAGGCGTGCAAGTGGAAAGTGAAAACAAAATGGACATTGATAGTGATTTTGACTTGCTATCTGTTTGCCAGAGTTCTTCGCAAGTCAAAGAACCAGAACCAGGAAACGAACCTGAGAGTCTAAGGAGTTTCCTCAAGTCTTGGACAATCAGACACGGTATTTCGCAAATAGCCGGTAACGAACTTCTCAGTAGACTTCATAAAGTCGAAGGGCATGATGTGCCATGCGATGTACGCACCTTGAGAGGAACTTCCAGAGAAACTCAAATTGCAATCATGGGTAGCGGATCATATTACCATTATGGATTAAAGAATTCTCTCACCGATTTCTTATACAAAAATATAAAATTGCGCAATTCGAATACAGACACTTTAGAGCTAAACTTCGGTATCGACGGATTACAGATATTTAAGTCATCAAAGCAAACTGTTTGGCCTATAATGATGAGTGTTTCTAATTATGAAGACGTTTTTTTTGGTTGGGTGTTATGTGAACTCGGATGTAGAGGGGGTGCGAAGTCCAAAAACAAAGCCGGAAGCTTCCAATATATTTTTACAGCCTTTAGTAGACGACTTGAAGGTGTTGCTACAACAAGGCTTTTATTATGATGAGAACGTATTTTCCATCTCGATTGGAGCTTTTGTTTGCGATTCTCCCGCTAGAGCATTTATTTTAAATATCAAAAGCCATTCAGGTTACTATTGCTGCTCGAAGTGTACACACAGAGGTGAAAGGTACATGAGAAGAATAACCTTCCCTTCTAACGCAGCGAGTATGCGAACAGATTCTTCATTTAAGGAAAAATTACAAAAAGAGCATCACTTAACTCTCGATCAAAATTTGCTAGAAACTATAAATGTTGGCTGCGTCACTCAATTCCCGATAGATAACATGCATTGCGTTTGCTTGGGAGTTACTCGTCAGCTTGTTAAACTCTGGGTAAAAAATAAAAATGAAAGTTATTCGTTATCAAAATCGCAAATAGAAAACTTGTCCTTCGAAAACATTGTGCTAAAAAAACAGTTTTCTTCTGAGTTTCCTCGAGTGCCGAGAACAATTGATGAATTAGATAGATGGAAAGCAACCGAGTACCGATCTTTTCTGTTGTATAGTGGACTTTATGTGCTACAAAACAAACTCGATGAAAAACGTTACCGTCACTTTTGCAAATTGCACTTTGCGACGAGGATCTTATGTCACCCGGAGCTATGCTGTCAATTCAATAACGTGGCTAAAGAGCTCCTTGAAAAATTCGTAAACGACTTTGTGCACCTCTATGGCCAAGAATTTGTAACCTATAATTGCCACAGTCTAAAACATTTATATGGCGATGATTTAAAATATGTATCTCTTAATAACTTTAGCGCGTTTAAATATGAAAATTATCTTTATCAAATGAAAAAAACAATAAAAAAGTGATCGAATGTGTTGGCGCAAATATCCAACAGAGTTATTGAAAAAAGTTCCATAATAAAACAAGAGACACATCGGGAATTGTTTCCTATTCTAAAAGGGGTTCTAAAGGACAACACTTTCCGAGCTATCATATGTGAGCACTTAAAATTGTCGGCACGACTTCCAGATAATTATTTCTGCGTTAATAAAAGGGTCTATATTTTAACAAAAATAACAGCGATCAATAATGACATATGCATCTTCGCAAAGGAAGTTAAAAACCTCCAACGTAATGACTTTGAATCCAGGAGTTGGGTTCTGAATATTTACGAGACAAATTGTTTGCTAATTTCTGACAACGAAGAGAACTTTAATCTAACTAACATCGACTGTAAATATCTTTATTTTTGTATAGAAGGGTATTCAAAACACTGCTTTATACCACTGCTGAAAAATGAGTAGCCATTACACGAATGTCCCCGTAGAAGGTGAAGAAAGTGGTAAGTTTTATCACATGTGCTCCTATAAACATTTAATTTATGAATGGAATTTATATTTCTGCAGCTATTTACCCCGCCAATGAAATAGTAATATTAACACAAGAGGAGCAATGCATTCCTTCTTCAATGGGGCAAACTCAAGGATATACGGAGAATATCACTGAGAACAAACCATGTGAGTCACTTATCTACCTAAAAAAACTTAACTTTTCTTGGTACTAGTGCAGTGGCAGAAATTTTAAGATTTTATTTTTTATACTTTTGCAGATAGCGAACATTTGTTAGAAGTTATTGTAAATCAAAATAAGGAGCTGATAGAAGAAAATAAAAAACTTCGCGAAGTGAACAATAAAATTTATGAACACCTTGTAGAAGAATTTGTCGGTTTAATACGATCAATAGACCAAACCTTAGCTGCCTTTAAACGCCAACGCACTTTATGTTCCAAGCTGCCAAACCTTCCCTTCAACGATGTGAATGGAATATTTGATTTTGAAAAAATTTTGCAAAACGATGAAGAAATGCGACAGGAATTGGTAAATATGATAAGTAGTTTAGTTGAAAATGTAAGCCGTTAGAGGTTTAGAGGACAGTATTTTTCAACGCTTTCTCAGGCAATTGAAGTTATTATCACAGGACTATAATCACACCTCTTTACACCCCTTTTAACTACTAACTACATTAAAATGTTTTTTCCCTTTTTTTGGTTCAACAGATAACGAAGTTCGCTAGACAACCGACAGATGACCTCAAACAATTTATCGTTGCGAACTTGAAATATATATTTAATGACGATTATTTGGCACGCAATTTTTCATGGACAAATGTCAATAACAATATTTCTGTGAAGGATTTTATATGTATTAAACTTCTTAAAGGTACGTTATTAAACTTATTCAGTAAATTCCTAATTCATTTATGTACTAATTATAGAGTCGGCTATGGAAAACATACCCCAAACAAACTACTCTAAAATAGACGAGACTTTGAAAAAATTTTTTAATAGTGCCAAGGACCGGTTCGCAAAATTATCGAAAAGAACAAGTACACAACTTGAGGGAGATAAAAGCCAAGAAATGTAGCTAAAGAATTTTAGCCATTTATCTTTTTTATTTTATTATATTTTGGCTTAAACTTGTGTTTAAAAATATCGCTTAATATGAGGAATGCCATCGAAGCTAAAAGCTAAAAAAAAGTATTAACGCAGCTAAAGAATTTTAGCCATTTATCTTTTTTATTTTATTTTATATGCAACTTTTGAATGGTTAGGAAATCTCTGATTTTTTTTCTCAATATTGAATTTTATACATATATGTTTATATGTAATTTAATTTAAACTATTTAAACATAATAAATTAAATTGTATTAATTAAATAAAAAAAAATTGTTTTTAATTGGATATTTAAATAGATTTCTTTAGGAAATTTCTTCAAGATTCTGTAAGCACAAAGCTTTACGAACTCGTTGAGACATTTCTTAAAGATTTCGTAACGATCGTACTTTACGAAATCGTTAAGACATTTCTTAAAGATTTCGTGAAAATATTACTTTGCGAAATCGTTAAGGCTTTTCTAAAAAGATTTCGTAAAGAAAGTTCTTAACAAAATCGTTACGACGTTTCTTTACGAAGTCGCGTCAACCCTGTCATAAAAATTTCTTTAGTACTTCCAAAGAAAATCGGTTCCGATTTCGGCAAATTCTTTAGACACAACTTAACGATTTCGAAAAAAAGTCGGAACAAATTGTTTAGTGGGATGTGTTAAGGTCCAGCTAATCTTCCAACCAACCTTATAGAAATCAATAAAATCGATTAATGGCGCCTTACCATAACGCAATATCGAATACATTTATTTCAATAAAATTGTTTTAATGCTATAGAAAATTAATTTAAGCTTTAAATACCAACGTATTAACGAAATATACATACACATACATACATATGTACAAATAAGTATGCGTAATTTACTTAGTAAATATAGCACTTTTAAACATCGAATTTTTTAAGTATTTTACGGTATAGGAATACAAACAGCATATCAAATGAAAGGTAATTTTACTACCTATACAATGAAAAAAAATTTGAAAATCGGTTCGATACTTAAAGGGAAATTTAGATTTAAAAAAATGCTTCATATGAATGCAAATGACAATAACAGGAGTTATTAAGGGTCAAATAACTCCTGTTATTGTCATTTGCCCACAAAAAAAATTGGGTAGTTATACTCACCTTGACCATGTCTATCAATCTTCATACTTCTTTTTTTGATTTTGGAATTGTCCGTATACTGCACTTAAGCCAAATTTTTGGTAAATAAAGACTAGAAAATTTAAAGATATATATACATCAGATGAAAGGTATTTTTATAAGTTAGTTTTCGATTCTGCACTTGTTCCGTTTTATAGATGTGGCAGCACAGATTTGTAATGTCATAAAATATATATACGGATACATATGTAAAAGTTGTATAGAAATTTGCAAACTTTAACAACAAATAACTTTTAAATTATAAGTTTGCGCACTTTGAAATATATATATTTGTGATCGGGAGAACTCCCTCTTTCATTTGATACCAAGTTAAACCCCGAACTCGGGGGGTGCTAAACTAAATCGCTGCCGAACGCCTTAAATGTCGTGCATTTCCGTTTGGTTGTTGTTATAGCAATACTTTGCCCCATCCAATTGGTGCGATCACTTATAAATTGCCATATCCTCTAACAGAATTCCACGAAAATTGGTGTTTCAACAATTTTGTACCAAAGAAAGTTAAGGGCGTTGGTGGCGTACATTCAGGACATACATTATGTATATAGGGGTTGATTCTGGGTAGATAAGAGTTTCACCTATACGGTGTTCAGCTGGAAGATGTGCCACAGCGATTCCCTGGGGATTCGGCTTTCTTCAACTGGGAGCTTCGGATATTGGACACTGAGAGCGGGGTTCGCCTGGCATTTATCGACTAGGACATTTCCGACTCTTTTTTGGTTCACGTGGTGAATATGGTCGCTGAAGAATTAGCCTAGACTCGGAAAATAGTTGTTAATTTTAAATTAAAGTCCATAGATGAAAGGGTAGGACCTGTTGCAAGTATCGTGTAATCATTGGCGTAGAAAACAATGGTAAGTACTTCGGGTGGGAAAGCCAGCTTCGATATTTAAAAATTACACAATAGTGGGGATGAAACACGCCCTGTGACATCACTTAAATAATTCTTCTTGGTTTTGGTGTTAGGTTCCTGAACTGGACCGAATGCTATGCATCACCACAAACGATTAAAAGTCTCTTGGCTTAGAATTTGATTGAAAATAATAAACAATCTCAAGGAAAAAATAAACTTTTACGAAATTAAAATTTTTGTTCGTTAATAAAAATCGTCAATGACAATTTAAAGAAAAATAATAATTGAAGAAACCTAAAAACTTCAAAAGCGTTACGTCATTTGACAGTAACTTTTTTCCTAAATTAAATACAAATACACGGTTGTGGCATTCCGGGATCTTTAGTCATTGGTTCATGCTTATGATGTACTCTTTAGCTATCATCCGGTGGCAAAATCCTGAGCCAGATAAATAATTTTGCATGTAAATGCAACAACAACGATTTGATCCAGATAAATCCAGATAGAAGTCTGGTCAATTTGTGAGCCAGATAATTTGTTAATTACTTCTTTTTAGGTTGGCAACGCGGCCTTTAATATACCTACTTTTTAAGCTATTGCATAGATTTTATCGCGGGCTTGGCGACTAAATCAAAAAAAAACCGTAACGGATATTTGTCAAAAAAGATCAGAAAAGCCTCGAAAAGGTTCGTAAAGTTTTGGTGTTAGCAACAGGCCAAATACATAAAATTGGATCTCTATCATAAAGAGCGGTGGGCACCACTACATTTACCAAATTGAAAATGTGTTAGTAAATACGAACCCGTAGCGAGCACGAAAGCAAAATCAATTATTTATTTAGTTTGATTTCAATGCTTGAACCATAGTACAGGTCTACAAGTAGGATATGTAGCAGCACGCACATACACAGCCACGCTCACCTGATAAAATGCTTGTTCTTGTTCGTTTTTTGTGTGGATGCTATTTGGCACTGTTGTACTTCTTAGGTACAAGAAAAGGGTAGTAGCTGCTAACGAAAACTGCGTAAAATTTTTATTGTAAAATTACAAAGAAATGCCTTTATTTACTTTCAAACGGGCACTTAATTACATCCCTCTTTAAAATCCATATGTTTTGGACAATTTTAATTAACAAATTGTGATGCTTTATTCCAGGGGACGATTGCTAAAACACGACCAAAGCCGTCGGGGGAGGTATTAAAAGACGTGTTTTTGCCTCGCTTCCAATAATTCGAATACTTTTTCGCCTTTGGACTAGTGATAACAGGACAAAACGCGTCTTTTCCTTTCTCTTTCCACATTTTTGGACGGGTTATTGCAATCAAACTGTTTTTCGTGGAGAACTTTTGAACGGGTAGAAAACTTGGCACCCCTGTTTGTATTCTTAATACTGGAATAACTACGCGTCCTCACATATCCCAATTCAAGACTTTTGTATAATTTTCTGTAGGACCCATAGAGGTGCCATACATTTTCATACTAAATTGGTTAAAAAATTTACCATCACAACAACCCATATCTGATATTCTGCTCCTTTTTTTGTTTCCCTGCGTCGCTTCCAACGACAGCAACCCCGTTAATTTTGACACTTCGTTCAGTGTCAAACGCATGTTCCACGCAGGTTCCACTGAGTTCCACAATAGTTTGACACTGACCGAAGTGTCAAAATCCAATGTGTTAGAAAAGGAAAGGAATTGCTTCCTTCTCATACATATCATACTTGTAAACCTGTACTATGCACCAATGTCTCCAGCTTTAAACGCATCTATATGAAAAATGTCATTGTGCCACCCATAGTACAGGTCTACAAGTAGGATATGTAGCAGCACGCACATACACAGCCACGCTCACCTGATAAAATGCTTGTTCTTGTTCGTTTTTTGTGTGGATGCTATTTGGCAGTGTTGTACTTCTTAGGTACAAGAAAAGGGTAGTAGCTGCTAACGAAAACTGCGTAAAATTTTTATCGTAAAATTACAAAGAAATGCCTTTATTTACTTTCAAACGGGCACTTAATTACATCCCTCTTTAAAATCCATATGTTTTGGACAATTTTAATTAACAAATTGTGATGCTTTATTCCAGGGGACGATTGCTAAAACACGACCAAAGCCGTCGGGGGAGGTATTAAAAGACGTGTTTTTGCCTCGCTTCCAATAATTCGAATACTTTTTCGCCTTTGGACTAGTGATAACAGGACAAAACGCGTCTTTTCCTTTCTCTTTCCACATTTTTGGACGGGTTATTGCAATCAAACTGTTTTTCGTGGAGAACTTTTGAACGGGTAGAAAACTTGGCACCCCTGTTTGTATTCTTAATACTGGAATAACTACGCGTCCTCACATATCCCAATTCAAGACTTTTGTATAATTTTCTGTAGGACCCATAGAGGTGCCATACATTTTCATACTAAATTGGTTAAAAAATTTACCATCACAACAACCCATATCTGATATTCTGCTCCTTTTTTTGTTTCCCTGCGTCGCTTCCAACGACAGCAACCCCGTTAATTTTGACACTTCGTTCAGTGTCAAACGCATGTTCCACGCAGGTTCCACTGAGTTCCACAATAGTTTGACACTGACCGAAGTGTCAAAATCCAATGTGTTAGAAAAGGAAAGGAATTGCTTCCTTCTCATACATATCATACTTGTAAACCTGTACTATGGCTTGAACGGTGAACACGTGTCACACGCACTCTTTGTTACTCTGTTTTAAGCGCGCGTGCGACACTTCCTCACCGTACGACCATCGAAATCAAACTAAAAGAGCTGTCGTTGATTTTCACGAAGTAGCCATTGTGCTATCGCTTATCGTATACATTTATGGTCGCTTACAAACCAACCTAATAAAACCGCATTGCGTTTTTTTAGCGCACGCAAACTACCGGCGTTTTTTGCCCTAACCCAAATAAGCTTGCTTTGCGAAAATGTAAAGCATGTAAAGCATGTGTGCAAACGTCAAATCCAAATGTCACGCAGAACAAAAATTTGAAAACGAGTTAGGTTTTCACGCAGCAAATTCAATTTGAGTTGCTCTCATACAAGTTGTATGTGCATGAGACATTTTTGACAGAAAATGACTTGCGTGCGTTTATATTAGGTTGGCTTGTTAGCAGGTGCTAAGCTCACGCCCACCCCCGATCATAAAGTTAAAGTTAAAGTGAATGTTAAAGTTAAAGCGAAAGTTAAAGTTAAAGTTAAAAATAAAGTTATAGTTAAAGTGAAAGTTAAAGTTAAAATTAAATTTAAAGCTAAAGTCAAAGTTAAAGTTAAGGTTAAAGTTTAAGTTAAAGTTAAAGTTAAAGTTAAGGTTAAAGTTAAAGTTAAAGTGAATGTTAAATTTAAAGCGAAAGTTAAAGTTAAGGTTAAAGTTAAAGTTAAATTTAAAGTTACAGTTAAAGTTAAAGTGAATGTTAAAGTTAAAGTTAAATCTAAAGTTAAGGTTAAAGTTAAAGTTAAAGTTGAAGTTAAAGTTAAAGTTAAAGCTAAAGTTAAGGTTAAAGTTAAAGTTAAAGTTAAAGTTAAAGTTGAAGTTAAAGTTAAAGCTAAAGTTAAGGTTAAAGTTAAAGTTAAAGTTGAATTTAAAGTTAAAGTTAAAGTGAATGTTAAAGTTAAAGCGAAAGTTAAAGTTAAAGTTAAAGTTAAAGTTAAAGTTAAAAATAAAGTTAAAGTTAAATTCAAAGTTAAAGTTAAGGTTAAAGTTAAAGTTAAAATTAAAGTTAAAGTGGTAAAACATATTCAATTGTTTCCTGAGGATGATCTCAGAATGAGATCGAAATATCGACCAAATAAAATTGAAATATAAAAATTTAAACTGTGTTTCAATGTTTTAAACTGCCTCGAGCTCATTAAAATTTAACAAAATTATAAAGTTAAAGTGAATGTTAAATTTAAAGCGAAAGTTAAAGTTAAGATTAAAGTTAAAGTTAAAGTGAATGTTAAAGTTAAAGTTAAAGTGAAACTTAAAGGTAAAGTTAAAGTTAGAGTTAAAGTTAAAGTGAATGTTAAAGTCAAAGCGAAAGTTAAAGTTAAAGTTAAAAATAAAGTTAAAGTTAAAGTTAAAATGAAAGTTAAAGTTAAAGTCAAAGTTAAAGTTAAAGTCAAAGTTAAATTTAAAGTTAAGGTTAAAGTTAAAGTTAAAATTAAAGTTAAAGTTAAAGCTAATGTTAAAATTAAAGTTAAAGTTAAAAATAAAGTTAAAGTTAAAGTGAATGTTAAAGTTAAAGTTAAAATTAAAGTGAATGTTAAAGTTAAAACGAAAGTTAAAGTTAAGGTTAAAGTTAAATTTAAAGTTAAAGTGAATGTTAAAGTTAAAGCGAAAGTTAAAGTTAAAGTTAAAAATAAAGTTAAAGTTAAAATGAAAGTTAAAGTTAAAGTCAAAGTCAAAGTTAAAGTTAAAGTCAAAGTTAAATTTAAAGTTAAGGTTAAAGTTAAAGTTAAAATTAAAGTTAAAGTTAAAGTTAAAAATAAAGTTAAAGTTAAAGTTAAAATGAAAGTTAAAGTTAAAGTCAAAGTTAAAGTTAAAGTCAAAGTTAAATTAAAGTTAAAATTAAAGTTAAAGTTAAAGCTAATGTTAAAGTTAAAGTTAAAGTTAAAAATAAAGTTAAAGTTAAAGTGAATGTTAAAGTTAAAACGAAAGTTAAAGTTAAGGTTAAAGTTAAATTTAAAGTTAAAGTGAATGTTAAAGTTAAAGCGAAATTTAAAGTTAAAGTTAAAAATAAAGTTAAAGTTAAAGTTAAAATGAAAGTTAAAGTTAAAGTCCAAGTTAAAGTTAAAGTCAAAGTTAAATTTAAAGTTAAGGTTAAAGTTAAAGTTAAAATTAAAGTTAAAGTTAAAGTTAAAGCTAATGTTAAAGTTAAATTTAAAGTTAAAAATAAAGTTAAAGTTAAAGTGAATGTTAAAGTTAAAGTTAAAACTAAAGTGAATGTTAAAGTTAAAACGAAAGTTAAAGTTAAGGTTAAAGTTAAATTTAAAGTTAAAGTTAAAGTTAAGGTTAAAGTTAAAATTAAAGTTAAAGTTAAAGTTAAAGTTAAAGTTAAGGTTAAAGTTAAAGTTAAAGTCAAAGTCAAAGTTAAAATTAAAGTTAAAGTTAATGTTAAAGTTAAAGTTAAGGTTAAAGTTAAAGTTAAAGTTAAATTTGAATTAAAGTTAAAGCAAAGACGATAAATACAATAAGAGCCGTCACTCGTTATTTTTTTGGCATTTACTCGATGTAAACTGTGAGGTAGTCGCTACCTAAAGTTAAAGCTAAAGTTAAGGTTAAAGATAAAGTTAAAGTTAAAGTTGAAGTTAAAGTTAAAGTTAAAGTTAAAGAGAATGTTAAAGTTAAAGCGAAAGTTAAAGTTAAAAATAAAGTTAAAGTTAACTGTAAAGTGAAAGTTAAAGTTTGTTATGGAAACGCATTTCCTATGGGAGCAGCAAGGATGGCAGTCGGCATGATATTGTGGTGCACAGTGGCTAGTCATGTCGGCTGGGCTGGGTTCTTGCCAACCTTGCTGTCCTGCGCCATAACAAAAAAAAAGTTCCTATCATGCCTTTAAAAAAAAATGACAAAAAGCGCAGAAAGAATTCAAAACGCTTACAAATTCAAATTAAAACAACATCCGGCCGAACCGGATGTCACGGACAGACCGTTACAACATTCAACAATTTAAAATTCAAAAAAAAAGAAACTTCAAAAAACTAAACGCAAAAAAAAATTTACCGAACCGGAAACGACCGGTTACCAAACTCTGAAAATCAAAAGAACAAAAAAAAAAGCTGAAAAGTAAAGAAAAGCGAAATGGGCCGAATATATAGAGGGGCGCCGCGGGTGTTGTTGCGACGCCCGGTGCTTAACCCACCCTCAAAATCCATGGCCACAGACGCACCTAAATTTCGGTGGCCCCTTACCTGTAGACCCTACGTGCCTTCTAAATAAATGGCGACGCCAGCATTCCCATTTTAAATACTTATTTATTTACAATTCGTTTCTATTAACGTATGTAAGCAACAAAAAAAATAAGATAATGCAGGATTCTTAACCAGGGCTACAGCATTGTTGAACTACGAATAGCTAATTACACTATGAAAATGTAGGTAAGTGTGTGTAGTGTATAAAGTGAGAGAAAAAAAATGATCCAACAGATCACACTTTATTGGGCCGAAATCGAAACGAAATCTAATATGAATACTTAAGTCTGACTAAGCTTGTTCTGTTGGAGGTTCTTTTGTTTTGTCTTACTTTTGCTCGTAATATTTTAAATTATACAATTATTTATGTCTCCCTTTTTTGATAATCGTTATAAACGCTATGTGTAAGAAAAATATGTAATTAAATGTACTTATGTATGTATTGTAAATATACTACCTGCAAAGTAAGAATTTGGTTGAATTTTTTTTTCTTTTTCATTCACATTCACAAAACATATTTTAAGACTATAAAGTTTGGATACAAATTTCGATATTTGGGGCTCTCTTACAAAATTGTTAAGATTGAGTGTAACAAAATATCAATTCGGTATAATGCGTATAGTATGATGATACTAATATGTAATATGTACTAAGAAAAGTGGTTACAAAAGCAATAAGGATGACATTGCGATAGCAATATGTATTACGTGCACGTATATTACTTTCGTCTTGTTCGAAAGATATTACCCGCAATAGGGATTCATATGTATATATATATATATATATATATATATATATATTGCATTTGTATGATATAAGAAAAAAAATTGAAATCCTTTTGCCAATTTGTGCATAATCGACGAATGGCTGCTGTCGCAAAAAAAAATTTTCTTTAAATTTATGGTTGAGCTCCGAAAATGGAACGCTAAACCTTTTCAAATGATACAGACCGCTTTTCTTTTGACTAAAAACTTATCGAGCTAACTTCAATCATTGTGAAGCAAGAAAAATATCATTAAAATGAAAAAAAAGGAAATGTATGCTCCTTGTTGTATAGCTAACAATTTCGAGTATTCAATAATACAATTTGACAAAAAATCAACCCTTGTTAAATAGTTCAACCGGACTGTATAAAACCCTCTAAGTACCACTTAGAAGTTTCTTTAACTACCCTGCAAAAACGCCCTCGTCATTCCACGTCATTTGACTAGCTATTTTGCAGTCATAGGTTATATTCATAGTCACATTTGCATGGGCGTGGGTAAGTTTTATGACCAAATTTTTTTTGTAGGGTAATTATTTTGAAGTTCATACATGGCTGGTACTTACATGGCCGCCAGAGTACGTACCGCGGGCTTCTGCCGGCGTGGTTACTGGTGATGTTTATTTTGCTGGTGAAGTTGACGCTGTTGTTGGTTGTGGTGCGCGGTCTTGGGCGCGCTGTGTTGGTACTGTTGGTGGTTGTTGCGCTCTGGTACGAGGTGATCGAGTGAACCTGGTGGCAATAAAACTTCGTGTTGACTTTTACGACCTGTATGACTTGGGGCTAATTTTTGGCTTTCGTTGTATTACGCTGCAGCGTACTGCTGACCCTGGAGGCGGAGGTGTTGGTTTAACGGTCTTCTAGCAATTCGCTTGTGCCTGTACTACTATGAGGTTGGTATGTGAATTCGGACTTGTCGATGCTGTCGTATCAGCAAGATTAGTTAAATGGTTCTTAAAAGTTCTTTTTGGGTCCGCAGGAAATTGCAAAATCGAAGATTCCAACCTGTTCAATACTAGTTAAAAGTTTCGCCACAATTAGAAGGCGTAAAACTATTCACGAAAATTATTTTGCCATTGTGCTGACCGGGCAGTTGGTTGATAAGTACGTGGGACTCAGTTAAACAGCAAGCAGTGTGCAATTAATAGGAGCACCTTACAATTCTGCATGGGTGGTTTTCACTGCTGCCGGCTTTATATGTCGCTTCTCTTCCTTTTTTTTTTGGTGAATGCAGCTTTTCTCGTTACAATTTAAGGTTTCCTTGTCTTCTTCGTTTTTTTAAGCCCGAAAACGCATGGCTAACTTTTCTTTTCTCGTTCTTTAAAAATTTGTCGCCTTCTTTTTACTTTTTATGCCGGAAACTCATGGCAATTTTCGCTCGTTGTGGTTTCTCAAAATTTTTCAGACTTCTCCTTGCTTTGTCATGCCGGAAACTCATGGCAATTTTCGCTAGTGATTGCCGGTCTGTTTTTTTCTTGTTTTCGATACTTTTGTATCGCAACTTTTGCCCCATCGCCAGTCACTAGGTGTGTTCGCGCGAACACGCTCCCAAGTGGACCGTAACCGTAGACCATAACAGCAGACCGTAACAAACCTGCTTCGCTTTGAAGACCTGACGATGGAGCGAACAGGAAACCGGATCCGCTGGGGGAAAGCCACTGCCAGGGACCTCCGATGCCAATCAACGTGGGGCACGACTCACCCCTGAGATAAGAGTCTCAAAGTCCTACTGCGAAGCTAGCCGGGCAACATAGGTCCATCAAAAAAAAAGTTAAGTCAAGTTGGGAATTTTTTCTGTTTCCTAGTTTAAAAGGGCTTTGCGGCAATTAGACATTTGTTATGGAGAACTCGTCAAAACTCCGAAAGATGATTTCTAGTGGTTATCGCCCCCACAGAAAGGCAAAACAAAAAAAAAGGTGTAGACATTTTGATATGGAGAACTCGTCCAAACTCCGAAAGGCTAGTCCGACCTAAGCGTGGACTGCCGGGGTGTTCACGGTCCTCGGTGAGTGCGCGGGTGAACATCCTATGAGGTCAGTGCTCGGGGAGAATACTGGGCGAGATGTCCCCGACCGTCAAAACGCCCAGACAAAAAAAAAGTCCGATTGGTAGGTAGTTAAAAAAAATCAAATTGTAATTTGGCAAAGAAACGTTCTTTCTGGTTCATTGCGGACGAATATCCGAAGCGTGAAAGCGACCTATCAATTTCCCGTTTAGGTCTTCGAGATCATACAATGCATTGCCTATTTTTCGAAGCACGCGACACTTCAGGTATTTTGGCAGGAATTTGGCGTTGATGCCCTGTTTGAAGTTACTTAAGGCAAAGTTTTTCCGAAAAACTTCCTGACCTTCCTTATAGTTGATTTGCCTAGAGCGCTTGTTATAGGTGGTTACTCCCCTATCCTTGGCCTGATCTAAATTCCTACGGATCTGCTCACGAATATTAGTCAACTTGTTAGTTCGGCTTACTGTCGTAACTTGGTCTTCCCGAAGGCTGCCGAGCTTCTCTAAAACTTTGTACGTTGAGGCATGTTGAACCATATTTTGGCCAAATAATGCAAAGTATGGAGAGCACTGAATCGCCGTATGGAAATCACTTCTCAAAACAGATAAAATCTCGGGCATATGCTTATCCCAATCGGTATGGTCAGGTTTATCTTTGAGGAAAATTCTAATCTTCGAAACAATTTCTCTATTAACGCGCTCGGATGCGTTTGCTTGGGGAGAATATAACCCCGTCCTCACGTACGTCACCCCGTAATTTGCTAAAAATTGGTTCTTTTCTTTCGAGATAAACTGTTTACCATTGTCACTATGAATAAATTCAGGGACCCCTACAGCCGGAAAAATTTCTGAAGCGAAGTAATTTATAACGTTAACAGTGGTGGCTCTCTGCATGGGCTTTAGCCAAACGTATTTCGAAAGATGGTCTAGTACTATAAAAAGAAATTGATTGCGCCGCTTAGATCTCGGATACGGCCCTCGAAAGTCGCAATGGCCGCTGAAATGGCCTTTCGGATTCAAAGGTACTCCCTATAGGTGGTCTCGACTGCTGATCGGTGGGTTTTACAGCTTTGCAGGTGTCACAACGCTGAACGTAGTCCCTGACGTCCTTAGCCTGCTGCGGCCAGAAGTACTTCTGCCTAACACGTTCTAAGATTTTCTGCCACCCGCCATGGTAACTCCGGTTAGCGTCATGTGCTAGTCTCACTGCTTCTTCAGTCAACCCTTTCGGCAACCATAATCGCCACAGCGAGTCTTCTTCCCCTTCCATTCCCTTACGAAATTTAACCCGTTTGAAAATTACCCCGTCCACCACTCGTAAATCCGGAAGCGATTCCTCATTTTCGGTGACGGTCCGAATCGAGTCTAAATATTCGTTACTGCTGAATTCGGGAGATACTAAATCTATTTCCCCGGGTGTGGTAATGAAAGTCAACTCATCGGCATCAAACCACGACAGCGCATCGGGTACTACATTCAGGGTGCCCTTACGATGTTCCATTTTAAAGTCGTATCTTTGCAGTAAGAGCGACCACCTCGCCAACCTCCCGCTCAAGTCCTTTTGTGTCTTTAACCACTTGAGACTGGAGTGGTCCGTCATAATCCGAAACGATAATCCCTCAACATAGGTTCGGAAGCGCTTCACGCTGATTATGGCGGCGAGACATTCCAGATCGGTTACCGTATAATTGCGTTGAGCATTATTCAGCCTTTTCGACACAAACGCGATCGGATGCTCAGCGCCCTCGTCATCGACCTGAAACAACACTCCGCCGACACCTATTTTGGAAGCGTCGCATTGTATTACGAATTCTCGGGAAAAATCAGGTTGGGCCAAGACAGGAGCGGAACTCAAAGCTACTTTTAGTTTTTCGAAGGCCTCTATAGCTTCAGGGGTAAGCTTGAACGGGCCTAATGACTTACGGAGGCAGTCCGTCAAGGGACCTGCCAAGTCAGCGAAATTGGTAATAAACGCCCTGTACCAATTCGCCATGCACACAAACCTACGCACTTACCGAGGGGATTTAGGGATCGGGAAGTTTTGCATTGCTTCTATTTTTCCCGGATCCACTTTCAAACATCCGCTGCCTATCAAGTACCATAAGTAGCGTATTTCCTTCTGACAAAATTTACTTTTCTTCACGTTTATTGTCAGCCCTGCGTCTCTCAAACATTTGGCCACATCCGCTAGCAATTTCAGGTGGTCTTCAAAATTAGTGCTGCATACAGTCAGGTCGTCCAGGTAGACAAAGACGTTTTCTCGCAGATGCGAAGGGATGGCCTTGTCCATCAGCCTACTCATAGTCTGCGGTCCGTTGCACAGACCAAATGGCATTACCTTGAAGTGGTACAGAGGCCTCCCCGGAACTGCGAATGCTGTTTTTTCCTTGGAGGACTCTGTCAATTTGATCTGGAAGAACGCGTCCTTCAAATCAATGCCACTAATAAAATGCGTATCTTTCAGTCTGCTCAATAAGCCGTTGATATGAGGCAGGGGTATGAGTCCTTCTTAGTCACCGCGTTGACCTTCCTGGAATCTATGCACAGCCTAACTTTGCCTGGTTTCCCAACCAGTACCACAGGACTACACCACGGAGAGTTTGATTCTTCTATTATTCCTAATTCGAGTAACCTGTCTAGTTCGCTAAAAGCTTCGGCTTGCCTCGGTGGCGAAAGAGGGAAATGTTTGCTTTTTATGGGAACGGCATCACCGGTGTCGATGTGGTGCTCCACTAATTTAGTTTGCCCTAGGCGTAACTTCTCGTACGAAGGAAACGTCTCGATGACCTTTTGCAATTCTAATTTCCGGTCTGGTGACAATTCATGGAGGTTAAGTTCTTCTTCCTTTTCAGGTCTAATCTCTATGCACTCTACGCTTGGGAATATTTCGGGAGCTAACGCAAATACTCTCCAAAAATCTACCCCGAAGTAGGCTTCTTGGAGAAGTGAAGGGACAAGGTAAAAACGAATAACCTTTTTGATATTTTTGAAGGTGACCGGTAGAGATACTGAGCCTAAAATTTTTGCTTGTTGCCGCCCGCGGTATATACGTAAGGGCTGATAATCGAAGCCGTTATCCTCTAGGAATTCTAATCCATTTTTTCCTAAGATGGAGACGTTGGCTCCCGAGTCCAACAGCCCTACAAGAAAACTATCCTTAATCTTAGCCTTTACGAAGGGCCTTTCATCCTCTGTAAGCGTTAACGTGGTGGCTTGCAGTAGTCTACGCTCCTGTACTCTCCTGTGGTATCTCTTCCTGCACTTCAAAATATTGTCCGATACCGGGTATTGTTCAAAAATGGTATGTCTTGGTGAAAAATGCGTCTGGCAAGCAACATCCCTATGCTGACGTTGCAGTATTCTGGTCGGTTCGCCCATCGCGGATGAGGACGTTTGATTCTCGGATTCAGAACTATTCGAATTTTCCGTACTGTCAGGGTAAGTTATTATCACGTTTGAGGGTTCTTCTGCCAGGGTACTACTGCACCTCGGAAGCTCACCACCTTCATGCAGAGATTCACCCTCTGGTTCAGTGCACGGGGCGACGCCTCGAGCACTGGCTGGTGTGGGAGCTATGATGCCGAACGAGGCTCCCCCGCCTTCTCGCTCGGGTACTGGTTTCCCTGCCTGCGATGGTTCCTAGGGCATTTAGGAGTAAATACACCCTTATACCCACATCTAAAACAAAAAGGATTCTTAATGGGTTCCTCACAGTATATATAGGAGTGGCCCATTGCCTGGCAATTCCAGCATTGGATTCCTGAATAGTCTGGCCTCCTGTTGCGTCGATATTCCAGCGCCTCTATCTGCGGATCCATTTCGCCGCCCTCGCCTTCCATGCTCATGTCCGGGGTTGTCACGCGTGCTTCGTTTACATGTCGTCCTGGGTAAGTGGCTCCCAACAGCTTGTTTTCTTTCAGCACTTGTTCACCTCTGCGTGCTACATCGCGTAGATCATGAAGGGTCCTTACATCTGCGTTGAAAAGCATCAGCTTAAGGCTACTGTTGACGTTTCTTTTTATTATGTCAATCAGTAGAAGCTCCGACATGGGTTCTCTTAAGCGTGCGTTCAAGGAGATTATGTCCGTGTGGAACACGTCATAGCACTCACTTGTTTTTGCTTTGGCATGGAGATCTCCATCATGATCTCGTGGTCAGTTTTCAAAGTGCCAAACTCTCTTTTCAATGAGTAGCACAAAAAGGCATATGTCGAATTTGGGTTTTGTTTCGTGAACAGCCGGTACCATTCTTCGGCCCGCCCGGAAAGAAATAGGTGGAAACTAGCCATTATTTGTTCGTCCGTGCATTGTGTGCGCTCACACAAGGTGTTCAGCTTAAAAAGGAAATCTGCTACGCTCCCAGTGCCGTCGAATGAGATTTTCCACTCCTGCGGTTTCACTACTATGCTGCTCGGTGCAGGGTACATTGGTGGTACTACTGTTTGGAGCGGGTTACAGTCCATCCTATTTGCGTTCCGGTTCTGATGAATTGATTGCTGCGCAGATTCGAGAGCGGCGTTCAGCTGCACCATATTGTTTCTGATTGACCCCATCTCCTTCCGCATTTCCTCCTGCGAAGCCTGGAACAGTCGGTGCAGCACTTCCACCCACGAGTCTCCACGAGTAGCTTCGTTCTGCATTCCTGGGGTATTCGCCTGGTCCCCTACAGCTTCTCTAAAGTGTCCAACTCCTTGGTGTAATGGTAAGGCAGCAGCTCCATCCGGTGCATAAGTCGACACATTGGTCATTAACCCCGAGATATCATGCGCGTTTAATAGGGGCGCATTAAGATTACTGGTGCTTACAGGTCTGTCCATTTTCTCGCGAAGGTCATTCAGGTCCGAGCCCATGTTCATTCCCACGGGATCTCCGTAAGTTAAAAAAAAATATCACACAAATTCATTCATACTTGTCCCTAGTGCTCCCAACCGCAATGCGAGGGGGTCTTAAGGCCCCCCTCCGAGACTGGTTGGGGCCACTAGGGTCACTCCAGGCACACACGGGTTGGTTTCAACACGCCCAGCCGCAACGCAGGGGCAGTCTCCAGGGGCTCGCCCCTGGGACTGGTTGGGGGTGTTGAGGCCTCCCGTCCATTCTTACCGGACACCCCTCCTGCCTCCGCCGCAATGGGTGGAGCGGTTTCGGAGCCGCTCCCCAGTCTGGTGGGACAGGAAGGAGTGCCACTTTGAAACCCAGCTCAACCCGTCACAATCCAGGTGGTATTCTAAACTACCACCTGGGACGTGGTATGAGCTGGGGTTCTTTCACCACATACACCCACGCACTCACACTAACAACACAAATTTGGCTAAAAAAAAAAACAAAAACTATAAAAAATTTAAACATTAAAAAAAATAGAAACCCAATTAGCGGACGTATATTTTCCAAAGCCGACTAACGGACCACATTCCGGCAAACTAAAATCCCAAATTTACAAAAAAACTAAGTGCGTTCAGCACTGCCTCACCGGGTGAATACAAAAATCCGGAGGACTGACGTTCAGTCTCGTGACTCCTTCGGCCACTGCCCCCGATGACCAGCCCGGACAACCTGATCCGTCTAACCATCCCACCGCAACGTAGGTGGCAGCTTCTGTGGCTGCTCACTCGGACTGGTGGGATGGTCAACTTCACAGGTTGACCCGACTGACCCTCGCGGCCAGCGCTTCAGGCGCCACGTTGGGCGCCATCTGTTATGGCGCCCTCAGCAACTGTCATCGCGACAGTGCCTCGGACACCAAAACGTTGGGCGCCATCTGTTATGGAAACGCATTTCCTATGGGAGCAGCAAGGAAGGCAGTCGGCATGATATTGTGGTGCACAGTGGCTAGTCATGTCGGCTGGGCTGGGTTCTTGCCAACCTTGCTGTCCTGCGCCATAACAAAAAAAAGTTCCTATCATGCCTTTAAAAAAAAACTGACAAAAAGCGCAGAAAGAATTCAAAACGCTTACAAATCCAAATTAAAACAACATCCG